>NC_087514.1:112309266-113697440 GCF_963921805.1 Phalacrocorax carbo | reverse complement strand
TGATGAGTTGGAAGGGTTGCAGACCCTGTTACAGAATTTCATGTGTACTTTTCCAAGGTTTGAATAATGTTATGCTGCAGTGGATGATGATGCTAGACTGTCATTGTGCAGAAGAACAATTATTCTCCAGGTGGGGAGGAGGTTCTTGAGTAGAAACATACAGTTGTTTTGTAGTTATTCTGCACATACTATGCTTCACAAGGGCTTCCTAAAAATATCTGAGGTATTTATGTTGTGGATTTGTTGTTTGACCGTACTCGGGCATACTAATGTGCCTGGTTGCGTGGTTGTATGAGCAGGTACATGCATGATAGGCACATTTGATGCATCTGGTTTTATAAGACCAATCCCAAGCTTTCAAGAGTAAAGTTTCGCATGATCATTTCCAAAGATGTGTTCTGACTTTTTTGTGTTGTGTTGTTTTTGTTTTTTTTTTTTTTTTTTTTTTTGTGTTCCTCAACCAGATTTTTGGACCAATGATATTAGCGAAGTGCTTTGTTGTTTCACAAGATGTAGGGACAGGACTTTGGATATCTGGGCTTCCAATGCCTGGTCAGAAAACTGTTTTTTTAAGTTTGTGCTTTTTTTTTAAAGAATAGCTGCTTATTCCTAATCATAATTCTGATTCATAGAGCACTTAAACCCACGTTCCCCCTCACCTAGCTATAACCATGCCTTCAGAGAGAAGAAATAGCAATTGTCTGAACAAAATAGAAGTGCTATAGTTAAATCATTATTTCTTTCTGAGGTTATTACTCTTAACGCGTGCAAGTGTCTTATTTCTGTGCTCCTGTGCAACACATTCAGATTTAGTGGTGCATGTAATTAAGGTTCATAGCTTTGGAACCTTTCTTGACTATTTACATAAAACATGTTTTCAGCTTATGTTTAATTATTTTCTTGATTAGGACCAGCTATTTTTAAATGGGGCAAAAAATTTCTGTTCTCTTAAGTTGGTTGTCAGAAACAATGCTTCCTGTAGTGCAGAAGGTCCTCTCTGTACTTGCTGATCAGTAATACACAGTTATGTTCGGCTTGTAGGCCATTGTCTCACTGGGTTGCTTTTTAGAGTCTGGGATGTTAATAGTAATGAGCGGGTAGGATGGAAGTGGTTCTTTCTTGGGTTCTTGCTTGTTCCTCCTGGGAAAATTCACAGCAGATAGCACTTTTTTTTTTAAAAAAAAAACAACAACAACAAAAGAAGTAAAATTTTTTTGAAGTGAGAGACGCTGACAACATTTCAAGTGAACCAGTTCTCTGCATGGAATCCATTTATTCTGATTTCTTTGTCTGCTAAAAGGCGGTTTAAAATTCTAGAGTTTTTTCCCCTCCTTTTCCTGTCAAAATAGATACTACTGTAACTGAGTTACACATGAGCTGGTAATTTCCCTACTGGGTTTTTTTTCAGCTACCTAATAACAATTCAACAAATTCCAGTGGTACTTAGTGAATACTGACTAAGGATGACTTCTTCAGTTTTGTCTTGTAGTCAAGACAGAAATACTTATCCACTCTCTACTGCAGGAGCTGGTGGGATCCACGCCCCAGAAGAGCATGGATTTCCATCTCATGGTTTTGTGAAATAAGTTATTGGCATCGGAGCATCTGGTTAAGTCCTTACAAAAGGAAATAACATGTTGATTCTCAGGAGAATGCTCAAGGAACGAGCGGGCACAGAGACTAATGTACTGTCCATCCGCTGCTGTTCTGTGTTCGTGTAGGTCAGGATTAAAGCATAGTGATGAAATAAAAATTTGGACTGTGAATACTAACTGTGTTGTGTATGGATAAGTGAGTTGATCTCCTAGGCAGTGAGTCCAGCCTTCTGCCAGCAGTAGATTTGCTTAGAAGAGAAAACCAAGACTGTCATAAAAATATGTTGTTCATGCTCTGAAAAGCAATCATATTGTTACTGTTTTCTTTAGACTGGCCAAGCCATAGGAATGGTTGTACTTCAACCTTCTTACCGATTGCAGTTGTGATTTTTTTTTTTAAATTTTTTTCTTCTTCCCCTGGCAATAATGTGAATGTTTTCAGATTGTGATGACAAATGCTCCTTCTGGGAGTTTCTGCACTAATAAACAATGGCAACAACAACAACTTGCTCTATTTCATGTTATAGCTTCAGTTTTAATGACTCATGAGGCGAGAAGAACTTGAGCACCGATCTGTTTATTGACAGAGCTTAAAGACACCAAAGACTGAAGTGACAGTAGGTATCATTAATCAGCAGCCTTGTTGCTATCTCAAGCAACACTGCATTTTGATGGGCATTTTCAAGAAAACTGTAAAAGCTGGACCAGATGAATTCATCTCCAGTCCTCTCCTAAATCTTGCCAAGGTGAGGGACTGGAAGGCTGACAAGCACCACAGCTTCCAGAGGTGGCAGCTTTATACCCAGCACCTGAAGGACTCTGCCCTCAGCACACACAGTAGTTACCTGGAGGAGGGCAGTGCTGGAGATCATTCAAGGTCAGGGTCTGGAAGGATTGTCATAGCTGCCTCACATTGCACACCTGGAAAAGGTGAATATCAGTGTGGAGATGCAAGGGTACACGGAATAGTTGCAGCTGTCCTGTTTCTGAAGCGAGATACGAATTAGCTGGAGGCCCCAAGAGTTTCTAGCAGAGCATTCGCGTGAGGAAAATCCTAAATACATGAAGGTTTTGACTCTTTTGGGACCAAACCTGAAGAAGTTTGGTGATGGCAGAAACAACCTCTCCCAAATCTCTCAGGACTTTTCAGATGACCGCTCCCAAAGCATGTGATTTAGTTCAGTTTCACTTCACCTCGGTTCTCAGCTGGATGGTCTGAACATTGGGAGTGCAGTATCCCAGTTATTCTGCCCGTGGGACCCTATGGGCGGACTGATGCTATGGTTTTTGTCAGTGTCTTTGAGAAACAGTGAGAGACCAGTGGCAATCAACATCAACTCTCACCTTTTTTATCTCTAGAAAGCAATGTTCAGCCTCTGCTTATCAGCATAGCCTTGACACTGCTGTCATCTGAATTCAGAACTTAAACATCTTGGAAGGAAAATGTCATTAAAGCTGGATTTGCCTCATCATCCCCTGTCAAGTAACCCTCACTTAGGAGGAATTTAAAGAATAGAGGTAAAGATATTTCTGAATTGCAGCTTTATTATCCTTTAATACTTCAGTTAATACTAACACGTTGGTAAGAGTTGTGGAGTGGTTAGACTTGGAGACAGGGCTCCTGTCTCAGGTGGTTTGAGACCGATTCAGGACAGTTAAAAAAGACAGAAGGTGTTACAGAATCTCTCAGGTGTTTGAAATGTGCAGGGAGTTTGTCACGTCACTAGAAAAAGCACTTTCCTCTGCCACACGCAGTTGGAAAGCTGTAGGTTGCTCTTATTAATCCAGTGGTGGAAACATGGATGGCTCTGAGAAACTTTGCATGCTGTCTAGAGCCCTGCACATGGAGAAGTAGTGGCTGCAAAAGGTGTAGGTGGAAGAAAAGATGACAAATTTCTTCAGTCCCTTCATCTGATAGGAGGTGTTAGAAGCTGAGAGAGAGCAGAAGCAGGAGTAACATAAGCTAAACCATATTAAACCGTCTTGTCCTCTAGCATAATGCTTCAATAGGGCTGTGATTAACATCTGGATTGCCACATATCGAGAGAGGATGGGGAACTTGCTTTGTGAATCAACTGGTAAAGTTCTGTGTGCTGAAGAAAATGGAGAAAACAGGGTAAACAAAGACATGACTGGCTTTTTCTGATGCAGACTTTGTGATGTCTGCATATATGTAACTGCCCACTCTTAATTTGGAAAACTGTTTTAAGAGCAGACTTTATAGCACTCACCTGCTTATTCTTCCAGCTGTTTGCTGAAAGGATGTAATTAAGAGAGCATGTTTCTTCAATGTGTAATATGCACACAGATTCAGCAAAAGCTTTCAATCTGAATTAGGGATGTGCTACCCAGGCATCAGGTTTTATGAGCATATGATGGGTTTGTCTCTGTGAAAGGATCTCAGCTTGAGGAGCAGACATAGAATGTTAAGGAAAGCACGAACTCAGTAGGAAACACAAAAATGTAATATTTTTGCTTTGATCAAAAATAATTAATGTTTAGAAGTGATGTGCATTTTCAGTGGATTAATAAATTATATCCATTTTTTGGTCAGGAATACACCGAGGAGTCGTTCAACTGCTGCTAGATTTGTATCAAGGGAAACAGAAAGACACCAAATTAAGTTAGTTTAACTATACTGTTAGGCATTACTCTTCTGCAAGAGAGATATCTAACAAACATTTTGAATAAGAAGGCCCTTGAACAGCCATAACTATGTAATACAGCTTTTAATAAGTCTGTGTTTCTGTTCAGCAGTGTTTCCCCATCTGAGGAGTATTTCTCTTGAATGAATATAGGTTGCTAGTGTTCTGAAATTGAGTTGGAGCTCACTGAAAAATAAAAAGCTTGTTATTTGATCAGAAAAATTGGTATCACAGTTTTTAGGTGTCAGCTGTGTCTCAGATCTGAAGAAGGATTTCTAAGTCTGGAAGCATGACTTCTAGCTCTATCAGTTAAACTCCCACAGATTTAATCTCAAACAGAGGAGTTAATTGCTGACACATAGACATTCTATGTTATTTCACAAAACCTTGTGGCCTCTGGCTTCAAAAGGGCATGGGTTTTCCCTATGTCTTGTGTGTCAACTCACTGCAGATGCTTTAGATGCTGAGGGCACTTCAAATGTCCTGACTGAGGTTTAAGTGACTGATAGTCACCCTTGTCAATGTGTAAATTCAGGCTGAAATGCAATTGCAAACTGGGTTTTGCTGAACAACCAAACTTCTTCTAGGTGCTACAGAAGACACCTTAGGTCTGTATCAGAACAAAGGTATTATTTAAATGTTTTCCTGTTACTGTAGCATCAAAATCATACATAATACTGGAAAAGTAATAGTAATAGGAAATGTGATCTGTGTGTGAATATGTATTCGTAGGCAAAGAAGGGAAGGAGGAAATGAGTGAGCAGTACTGGGAAAGCAAGAGTGGATTATAAGGCTGTTCAGCTTTATGGCATGGTACGAAAACCAGTCCAGGTTGCAGTCAAGGCTGCTAAGTGGTTTATAGGAAATCTGTTTGATGTCTTAAGTGGTTTTCCCAAACATATCCATATCCCACAAGCAGTACCGAGCTGTGACTCCTAGTCTAGATGAGAAAAAGATGTATTTAATGCATCGTATACCTAATCTTAGTGGGTGTGCTTAGAAGTCTTTAAGAGGACTCTCCAATAGAAGGAGAAACACAGAATTCTCTTGTCTGGCTAACACATGGAGACTCAGTGTCCTCTGTCTGCTCCAATGGTTTAAAATTTGTTAGCTAATATATATATTTTCATTCTGTTATTTGAAAACCATTTTATCCCAAATTATACATAACATTACTGTCTTTTTTCAGGCTATGTTGGACATGGATTTCAACATAGGCTCTTCCAAGTTAGTGTGAGGAGAGACTGGCACAAAATTTTCTGAGAAAGGCAAGAAACTTCAATCTCCCAGAATAAATCTTAGGCTATATATGACCACCACCTTCTCACAAAGTGAAGGAATGACCAAACAAATAAGTGGATGTTGATTAAACATTATTCCAGCTAGCGTGATGCATTTTTAAAAGCTGATGGTTTTGAAGCAGAGCTTTTAGATCTGTACAGTAGATAATTGCTCAGATCCAAATGCAGCTCTGTCACTATCAGTGAGCAGAGATCATGTGGCAGTTTCCTCACACACCAAGCGTGTGCCTGGTGAAAAAGCTTCTCAGAAATGTTCTCATTACACATTTACAGTCATCAGTGAAACTGATGGTTGTGACTGAAGATACCATAAGGGAGGTTGTAGCCAGGTGGATGTTGGTCTCTTCTGCCAAGTAACTAGTGATAGAACGAGAGGAAACAGCTTCAAGCTGCATCAGAGGAGGTTTAGGTTGGATATTAGGAAAAATTTCTTTTCTGAGAGAGTGGTCAGGCACTGGAACAGGCTGCCCAGAGAGGTGGTGGAGTCTCCATCCCTGGAGGTATTTAAAAGGCATGCAGATGTGGCACTTCAGGGCATGGTTTAGGAGGCCTGGTGATGTTGGGTTGATGGTTGGACTTGATGATCCTAGAGGTCTTTTCCAACCTTAATGATTCTCTGATTCTGTGATAAAGCTGTTTTGCCTCTTGCCCTTTGACTAAGTTAACTGTCTTCTTTCATGCTGACTGTTTCTAAGCCACACTAAAGCACGCCTTGTAGACAGCACGCAGCCTGTTTTGTACTGTGTGGATACAGCTTGGTGACTACTCAAAACCCTTAACTGCTTAAAATTATCCCTGGTGAGAAATGCAAGAAACCCATGCAAAGACTGGGTCCTACACAGCATTTTTCCCTTCCCTGTGAACTACTTACTCTTGCATGGGACTGCAGCACCTCATTCTGTCACTTATTAGGAACAGTGGTGACGTATGAGTTTTCGCAGTACAGAGAGATAAAATAATCTCATTGTGGTAAGTTAGCTTGAATTGTCACTTCACATTGCCATTGCTGAGACATTTGTTCAGCGTCTGTTTACTGCCTGGGTCTTATCAACACTTCCCAAGCTGTACTGTTTGGAAACCTCAGGCTTGAAACTTTGCCAGTACTGCTGAATAGTTCCAATAACTGCATAGTTCTTCAAAGGATCAAACAGCTCATCAACTTAAACTTGCAGCGTCCTGAATGGAAATACGTACTTGTTTTAAAGTTGCACTGGTTCTCTTTTTCAAATAGGAATGTTATAGTACAGTGTGAATCATTGGAGAGAATAATAAGCTACAGACCTTGCAGAAGGGAAGTTACGTTTGCACTTTCTGGAAGAATACATCTGCAAGGAAGTATTACAGTTTAAGTAGCATGACCTTGCCTAAAAGTCGTATTTCCCCTTTTTATGTGATATGTTTAACATTCCTGACCTCCTCTTTGTTAGTTTGGGGATAATCAGCTGTGGGTTTGCAGATCTGTGGTAGCGTTTTCAAATGACCTGAGGTTCACTTTTAGTGTTAGTTCAGGGTATCTCTAAACCTTAGCAAAATGGTTTATTGAATTTGATAGGATACTTTTTACCATTAATTTTTATTTATTTTTAATAATTAAAATAATTTCATTAATCTTTCCTCATCTCATATTAAAAAAAAATTACATGCCCTGTATCTAGTGCTAATCTAGTAAGATGTCATAAAAATTGGTCTGCCGGATGTTTTCCAGTTACTTGCCTGTTACATTAGAAACTAATGTTATGTAACATAAATAAATTAGAGGGGAAATAGTTCGTTGTTTGGCACTCCTCAGATTATGAAACAATGTTTACTTCACTTAAAATACTGAATCCATTCCAGGCATGAATAAAACTTTGAAAAGTATTATTTATGGAAAGAAACACTAGACTTCCTTCATATTTCAAAGAAGGATTTTTAAAATGTTAAGGGTCATCAGTCAAACCCTCACTGAAACTTCACAAGGGGCTTAAAAGACTGTGTTAATTTTTGCCCCTGTACAAATGCACAAGGACATCTAAGAGTCGGCGTTCAACTTGTTAAGTTACATCTTGTATCTTGAAAAGTACAACATATGCTGTTCTAGCCTTTATAAAAGCATTCAGACTCTCTTCTTACCCTGCAGAAGGGTACTGTGATAATGCTGGAGAGCTGATGGACTTTCTTTATTTCAGGAGCTTATGGGAAACGGTCATCACATTTGAGCGACTCCACAGTCTGATAATTCACATACGGTCAGTCACTGTGTGCATGTGTGGGTGTGAAGTGTAGTGGGGCAGGTGAAGGCAGGATGGCAAAACTTCTGCTTAGGTTTTTGACAAAAGCCTGTTTATGTGCCATTACAGAGAACAAAATAAATAGATAGGATGAAACTCTGGATCTTAAAAAAATTTTCCACTTACTTCAGTTTGAGCAACATTTCCCGTTTAGGCTTTTGAGCTGATTGCTCAATGCCTAATTCACATTAAACATGTGCAGCCATCTCTCTTAGGCTAGGCTTTTGGAGACTGGAGATCTCTTCTTATCTCTTTCTTTCTGTACTCCCTCTGGCCTCCACCTCCCATAGGCTATAATTAAGACTGGATGGGACAACTGTAATGACATGAGCTTCCATATCACATACGTGACAACTCAAATGCCAAGATCAGAAAAATTGTATCTTAGGCCCTCATTCTGGCTTCATGCTGGATCCTGGTTGCAAAATAAACCTCCAGATAAAAGGATATTTTGCATCTGAATCACAAAACAGAGGTGCAAATGAAGGCTGGGGTGCTGAGGTGTGGGGTTGGACCTAAGGCTGGAGTTGGGGTCGAGCTGGGAGACTAACCACCAAAGCCTGCCTGTCTTAGAAATACTGCTTTTGGTTATTTTCACAGTCTCAACATTTCTGTGCACAGCCTGTCTCACACTTCAGATGATGTCTTCTCTCTCTGTTTTCAGTCAGCTCTGTGTATGTACTGAGTTAATTATCTCACAGAGATAATTGCTGAAAGGTAGGGTGGAGTTGTATGGAACAAGTGTTTGAGATTAAACTGTGGCACAAGTGCTGGGTTAGATAAGTAATACGAACAGTCCCCAGCCCTGAAGAGAATTAACAGTCTAAACAAGACAGGCCTAAACTGGCAAGTCACACTGGGAAACCCTGAGGAATAAATGAGAGGAATTGGAAGAATTATTGCTTGCCATGCACTTGCTATGAGTTCAGTTACTGCCTGTTTAATATTATTAGGGACAGTTGTTTTCACTGCAGTGTTTGGCTTTAAGTGCTTAGTTGATTTTGTTAACAGCTCTTGTTAAGGGTAGAATTCATCTTGCCTAATTGTATTTGCCTGCCAAGGGGAAATTTAGTGGAAGGTGACTCTTCTGTGAGCGACTGTAGAGAGGGACCTTAAGGAGAAAACCTTGGAGAAAAGAGTAAACATCTATTTAGATGGCCAGTGTTAGGTGATGTGACTCCAGCCCTGTTTTGCCCTGCTCAGTTCCATAGGCTGTGGGGTCAGGACGATGAATCTGAGTCTTATATTTCATAAGGTATGTTGTTCATTTATTAGGGAACTTTTTTGTGGACTACCTTAAGTGTAGGAGTGTTATCCTAGTTTAGTTAATGGTAGATTATCTGGAGTTTACTTTTGTGCTTATTTGTCTTAAACATAAGCCTCATTAACACCTCTGACTCATGTAAATGCATGTCGTTTTTACTAAAAAGGAAAAAAATGTATGTAATTGCACTCTCATAGATAAATTTATCTACCTCTGACTACCACATTTTCTTTGCAGCCAGATCTGTGTTTGCCACTGAATTAGAGGATTTTTTCCCAGAGTCCCTTAGGTTGGAAGGGACCTGAGGAGGTCCTTACTCCAATCTCCTGCTCAAGACTGGCTCAGCAATGAGCTCAGACTGGGTTGCTTGGTGATGTATCCAGATGGGTCTGGAAAATCTCCAAGGGCAGATTCTGCACAAACCCTCTGTTCTGCTCCCTGCTCCCCAATTGTCCTCAGGGAGAAAAAGTTCTTCACCCCTATTTGGCTCTCTAGTGCTCAAATCAAGAAGTTATCCTTGACGCCACCCAGAAATATCCTGAATGGCCTAAGTCTGGCCATGCTGCCATTTGAGCTGCTCCTTCAGAGAGAGGGCCAACCCTGCTCTTTGTTTTCCTGAAGAGTGCGTATACCTGTCCATCACAGCATGCCAGCTGTGCAAGCCATCCCACCGTGTCTGTTACTCCATCCATGCTGCAGTTCTGTGACTACATGTGGAGCTTTCGTTCCTCCTGTTTGTTTCTAATGCTCACATGGATGAGCAGCGGGGAGTAATTGTTGAGTCTTTTCCAGCCCTCAGGTGTTTTCTTTACCACATCCCAGACAAGCAGCAAACCAGAGACAACAGGTCAAACCAACAGCACGATTCATCTCTCTCTTGCACGAAGCAGGCTCCAACAGCTATAATTCCCATTTTCTTGTTTATGCAGATACTTGGTTGAGGCTGAGCTGGCTTTGATGCCTCCCCTGATGCAAGGTGACCTTTCTCTCCTGCTTCCAGAACTAGAAGTGGAGAAGCAGCCGCAGTTGTCTTGCTAGAAGTGACAAGTTTCAGTCTTCCTCCATGTTGGGAGTTTCAGTCCTTTGAGGGTGGTGTCTAGATTCCTTTCCCACCTTGCAATGCAAGTTTTGGATTCTTAGCTCTGCAGGGTCTCTGCAAAGACGATATTGATCTCCTGTTCTCCCTGATGGTGTGCATACTCACCTCTTCTCACAGCTCCTTCACTTTGCAATTGAGTGCCACAACCACAGCATACTTCCCACAGGGGAGGAGACTGCTGTTCCCAGCCTCAGGGAGGGGCACCAGGCACTTCTTGCAGCCTCAGACCTGAACAGTGGCGTCCTTGCTCAGTAGTCAAGGCCCCCAGTTTGTCAAGTCCACTTGCTCCAGCTGGTGTTGGAGACCACATGGCACATCACTGCTGCTAGCACACAGTCCTCAGCAGAGGTTCTGGGCTCCTTCACACTCCTGCTGCAACACTTGCCAGGACACCGTTAGCAGCGCTTTGCATGTGGGTCACATAGTTTCTGCTGAGCAATGGTTGCCGTCAGTGCTTGGCAGTTCTTGATCAGCAATCTGTTGTACACAAAATCTATGGGTACTCCTAAGTCAGAAAGTAGCCAACAAAGGCTGACTGTTGGAGCTGTCAGAGGCAAAAAGCATGTAGCAGACTGCAGAAGTTAACCCTCAATGACAGCAACAAGTCACCAGATGTTTCTTGAAGAGTTTTGCTGAAGTAGTAGTATGGAAATTGCTACAGGTGTGTTAGCTGCCTCTCTGCACATTTGCAAATATTCTTTTCTCTTCTATCCTGGAAATGATCTTGAACACAAAAATAAGTAGCTAAATAGGTGCAAAGAGTGGAATGTCCTAAAAAACCAACCAACCAACCACCCAACCCCAAACAAACAACCAACAAAACAAAACCAATAAAAACCAAAACCCAAACCCAACCTGTTCTTGATGCTTATATCAAAAGCTAATTATAATGAGCCCTACTGCATTATCACCGTCAAGTGATGAAGAGATGATATAGTTTTGTGATTTCTGTATTTCATGATGATGGAAGCAAACAGGAAGTGTGCATATAGTGTTCGTGGTGGGGTATTTCCATATTCTGTACCTGAGACTTTGATTTTCCGACTGCATTGAGCAATGAAGTCTCTTTGCCTTGACCAGTTGGGACTTTCAGCTTTGGTCTATTTTAATTTTTGCTGCAGTTAACCTGCTTTAATGTTATTTAATTGTGGTTGCTCCTGTGGTGTTATGAAAGTGAACAGATATTGCAGTCTGCAGCACTTCTCGGTGTCTGCCTTTGGCAGGAAGGAGTGGATCTGATGTATTGCGTGTTAATAGATCTTCCTCCAAAAGTTAGCAAATCAAGGAGAGGCAGACTGCCCATGCATTTTAGAATTAACATCCCTATATTGCTTTTAGACATTTATAGTGCAGGAGATTTATAGCATTTTTTGAGTTTCTAGTGCATCCCATTCTAGGATAACATAGCTCTTCCCTACTCCTGAATTCTTGCAAATGTTTTTATTACTACATTTGAAGTAAGTCTGTGGTATGCGTGAATGTTTATCATTTTGCAGTACTCCACTGCGATTCAAAACAACCTTGCAGCAGCAGAAACAACACACAGTGTTGTCTTCAAAATCTTCCTCCCACTTTAGCTACAGCCTGTTTCTAGTTTATCACCTCTGACTAGGCTGATCAAGTACTTGACAATTTCTCTCAAATGATACAGAACTGTTTTCCAGAATCATATTGGTTAAAATGGAACTTCTGTCCGGAAAAAATATCTATTTTGGGACAGCCCTGTGAAGGGGACAGAGGAAAGGTAAGTTGGAGGATACCGACTGGGTGGTTAAGTTACTCAGCTGACATACAAGACACTAAAGTTCAAGCATCTGCACTAGGTTGCCATTTTGCTTTCACAACATGTTGAAGAGAGCTTGATTTCAATCCTTATTGACATTAGAAGTAAATTTCTGAAGCCTCTATTTTCCTTTTTGCTTTTTTTAAATGAGTCAGTATTCTTGTTTCCCAAACAGTTCAGTCCATGATAAGCTACTTAGCTTTTCTAGTTCTGGTACAAAATGGTTGCATCATGTATGTATCCATCTGAGGTACGGACTATGAATATTCCCCAGATGCGTGCACTGTAATTTATTCTACAGCACAGTGGTAATAACTGGCATATAATGGAGGCAATAAGTATCAAAACCACCTGGGTATCCACTTACACTGGCAGAAACAATGGAGGCACTTCTGCAAGGGCTTTTTCAAATCACTAGCCAGGAAATGCTTTTTAATGATGGCTCTAGGCTTTCCCAGACACCTAGTATCAAGGATACATTGTGGTGGTGCCTGGCCAGGCTTTTGCCACACACTGATACCAATGAATGAGGTGAAATAGCCTTTTTGGATTGGCATTAGAGCTGTATATATCTTGCAAGTAGTTCATAGGTTAAAGGCCCCTTAACTGGTGCCTTGCTTTTTGTCCCCTTTTGCGTGGGGATGCTGACTCTGGAGAGAATTCCTGGGAAGGCAAGCTCTGCTAAGTGTGCAAAGGTAGTCAGAAAGCAAATGGTTGATGGGACACGATATTCAAAAGATCGAAGACCACTTCTGGGAAAGGATGGACCTCCTGCCCTGGGAATATTGTATTTCATGGTAACTGTGTTAGAAAAAGTAGAGCAGGCAGGAGAGGATTCCACAGCCTGGTAGAAAAAGTGATGAGCCTTCCATGTGAGGCAAGATTAGAAATATGGAGATGATTTTATTTAAAGGTGAGATAAATC
Source organism: Phalacrocorax carbo (assembly GCF_963921805.1). Classification (NCBI taxonomy): domain Eukaryota; kingdom Metazoa; phylum Chordata; class Aves; order Suliformes; family Phalacrocoracidae; genus Phalacrocorax; species Phalacrocorax carbo. Next base: position 113,684,558 of record NC_087514.1, on the reverse strand, counting down.
AGAGCGGATGTTTTGGCGTTCTAGAAACGACTACTGAGATAGAGCAGGCATTAGCTCTGTCCTGTAGTAAAACGACCAGCGGAGAGGAAAGTAATTGAGAGGCAATTCTTTCAATTTGATAAATATAACTGCATCCTATCAAGCTGTGTATTTGTAAGGCAAAAATTTCATTAGAATTCACAGTGGTGCTTGCTGCTTCTACAAAGAATGAGAATATTTGCAGCTAATTTATATATAAGAAGTGTTTTCAGAAGGCCATACTCATGAGCTCTGCGCTTCAGTTTGTGAGCTGTTTTAGCCACAGTTTGTAGATATGCTCCTATCTGAAGGGTAAGATGTGCCAAGCGAGAGACACAACTAAGTAGTTCAGCAGTCGAATGCGCTTCATAAATCTGTGTCTGAAAGTGCTATAAGAAAGCCAAGTTAGTAGAGAAGGGAATGAAAACCAGCAAGACGATACTGTACCAATGTTAGTTTTACACTAAGGTATCCAGAATTGCAGTGTGAGAATTCAGCCCTAGGGATTGTTAAAACCTCTTAATGTGATGATGAGACTTCATTAATCTTGCACATTTTTTTTCAGAGTATATTTATTTTCCTGTCCCTCTTTTCCTGTCCCTCTTTTCCTGTCCCTCTTTTCCTGTCCCTCTTTTCCTGTCCCTCTTTTCCTGTCCCTCTTTTCCTGTCCCTCTTTTCCTGTCCCTCTTTTCCTTTCCCTCTCTCTGTTAGACTAAAAGACATTTTTTGTATTTTTTTTCTTTTCAATATACAGGATGATTAGAGAAAATGAACTCCTCTTCAATAATGTGTAATCGCTCGTTGTCATTCAGATATGAATTTGATTCAGCTGAGTGGTTTTTAAAGAACACATGCGTGAATTCCAAAGTGAATTGCATTCCTTCAGACTGATCTTAAAAATACTTTTTTTTTTTTTTTTAATTGGAGAAAGGGAGAAAAAGTGATGAGAAAAAAGTCTGGCAGCTTGTCGAAAATCACAAGTGATCCTACACTATTTTGATTTAACTATAGTGCCTGCAAACTTTTTTCATTAAAACTTTTTAGAAAGAAAGTAGCAGTCTCAAGGAGTTGAATGCCTTGTGTATCTCATTAGCTAATTCTGGATGGCGGAAAGATGAAATGAAAAGAGAGAAAACCAAGACCCAGGGAAGAAAAGGATTTAGGCAAGAAGAAAAGGAAAAGTGCATGTATTGAAATGTTTAACTCATTTTTCTGATGGATTTCTGGACGTTTCAGTTGAATTACTTAATTTGGGGTTGATTGGATTGTGTTGCAGAATGCTCTGAGATTTCAAAGCTAGTCACTCTTTCTGGAAAATGACCATGGAAATCACTTGTTATGTTTCTAATATGCTTTGGCTTTGAGTCAGACTGAGTTCCTCTCACTCAGGCTCGCTGGCACCTTAATACTTGTGTAGTCCTAACACCCTAAAGGGGGCTTCACGCAGAGTGGGGAGTTACGCATCTGCAGCGGAATGGCAGGACCTGGCCCTTGCCTTGTACTAAAACATGTATTGACTTCTGTTTAGGGTTTTGATGTGTAATTTTGTAACGGGCTCATTGCCTCCAATCTGAATTACGCCATGGCACAGACTTGGAGAAGAGAAGGGCAATTGTTGTTCAACCTACTTTTGGGATAAACTGTCATTAGATGCTTGTAATCAGATTGCATTGGCTTTGAAAGGAGGCTTATGAAGAGGAATTTTGTACAGTGAATGATGGGTATGCAGATGGTCTATTAATTTGCTGCTTTGGGATGTATCAAATTAAATATTTACCTGACAAATAGTCCCAATGTGTTGAAGAGAAGAGACTGCTAAACTAGAAGTCAAGTCTTTAAGTGATACTTTATTGTACTGATGTAAACAGAATTGCAATATTAATGGGCAGAGTCTGGAGGGAGGGGTAATGTATTTTTTTGGACCAAAATGTGACAGAAAATAAAGGAGCATTTAGAGAAACAAGCCTGCCTTCAGGCACGTATCTCTACACTACTCTACCTCTTCTTCCATCTATCACAGATGCAAAAATATCACTTCCACGATCTGGAGTAATAAGGTAATAGAGGGGTAAACCACTTCTTTTTGGCATGGAAGTAGTTACTGGGTAGAGCAGCAGGGGTTGGAGCCGCTGATTAATCTCTCCAGCTCGCGTTATTAACGTTGCAAATGTCACTCCTTATTCGCGTCACCCACTTGAGTCTGTCACGTCCTTTTGTGCCGACAGTTCTGAGATCAAGTTTGACATACAGTGAGCGGTAGCAGATGGGCAGCTGAAGGAGCAGGCTGGGAAAATGTTTCAGCCTTCTTTGAGGGACACTGATTCTTTATCTCCAAACATTGTTTGCTTTTTCCATGGTTGCCCACGCGTTGTAGGGAACCCATCTAAATTAAGCTGTCTGAGGAAAAGCTGTGCACATTTGAGGGGTCTGGGCACAGGGCTGGGTTTTTCAGCTCATAACTCTCTGAAAAGCTCATCTGTCAGCTCTGAATTGAACCCCTTCCACTGTGTTCATCTCCTTTGGAAACTGAAATGGGTTGTTGCTAATTAAACTCAATGTGTCATTGTTGGGAATGACCTATTGGGAGCCATGTGTGGCACAGACCTGTATGTGCAATTTTTACTCTTCCACTCGTGAGAACTTGCCAGGTTAATTCTGATCCCTCCTCCCCCCCCGATGCTGACATTTTTTAACAAGTTAACTTTTAAATCTTTCAAAAGAAAAAAAAGAGTTTAAAATGTCAGTTTCCATGTATGTACTATAGAAGATGAATTTTTTAACTCCTGTACAATTTGTGGGGAGAAAATAAGAGCATATTGGAAAAAGAAAGGGAAAAGGAAATAAGTTTTCCTCTCTTAAGTCGGTTTTACAAAACTTGCATGTGACTCATTTTAGGGTTGACTGAAGCCTCTATGCTCAGCATCCATATTGTGCTCTGTTGTGTTAGAGGCTGTTTCAAAATGGTGTTCTAAAGCCTGTACAGCTTGTCCAGCTATGCCATGGCTGGACAAGACAAACGAGAGAGTGGCTGAGGAAAAGGTGGGGAAAGAGCAATAGAAATGGCTGCATGTATGCAGTTTTCAGGCCACTCAGTGAGCCTGCCGTGTATACAGATGTTGCAGTTTCATGGTAATGCTCAGTGAGGTGAAATCTGGAGACATTCATTGTTTTTCAGAGTTTTACGTCTTGACTAGAGAGAAATTGATTTGTGTGGGCTAAATAATAGTGTTCTATGGCATAAATATCTATTAGGGGAGTTTTATGTATGTAGACATCTGCTGTTGAATACCTTTGAAGAGGGATTTTTGGGTAGATTTAGACATTGACCTATATTAGGATGGCAGTTCTTGTTTTCCTTTGTGGCAACTGGAAAGAGACAATTCTGGTGCAATACAAAAATAAACTGAGCGAGTGACAACTTCTTTTATACCAACAAAAAACCTGTAGTTTATAGTAAGTTGTAAAGGGAATGTTTAAGTCTTCTCATGCAACAAAATAGTTCTTATATGCTTAGGATCAATTAGGAGGTAAAAGGTGATGCTTACAACAGCTATTTTTATTAAAAGCCCCAGCATTACTTAGGTTATTAGAATCGGTGTGAATTAATATCACACAGATCCTGCACAACACATTTTTTTTTCATATTTACAGAAAATCTCTTAGTGCTGCTATTTTGCATTTGACTTTCCCTCTTTTTAGATGCTTGACTAGTCAAGTGGCCAAGCAAGCACTCAACTTGGAAACAAATATTTACATTGAAATTAAACTTCTTAAATGGCAAGGGTTAACTTCTGTTTTAAGAAAAAGTAATTTTATTTACTCTCTATGGAAAATTTGATTTGAAACAGAGTAATAAAAAGGTGGAGTTTGCACTTAAAAACTCTTCTCTTACCATGGATGTACCAATTCTTGCTTGCAATTAGCTGCTTTATGTGTTTAAGCTATTGCTCATGGCCAGTATAGAGAAGTGTAAGGACAGATCAAAGCTGCTGATGACATCATGTCCATAGTCCTATGTATGTCATGTGAAGCTTGCACACTTTGAGAATTGCCACCAATACTCTTATTAAGTTTCCGCCATTATTTTGGAGGTGCTTTATGGGCATGTCTTTTAGTCCTACAACTTCTGTTGAGATTTCAGTCTTCTACATTTAATATTATTTCTTTGTTATCAACAGTAAAGTAAGGGTAGGGTTGGCTGAATTTTGTGCTTTAATCTATTTTTAAGTAGAAAACTGGATTTGGGGCTAAATATATTTTCACAAAAATGTCAATTATCTATGGAAATTAAAAAACCCAAATAACATAAAAAAAGAACAACTGCCCAAAGATTTAGGCCAAAATGTTCTTTTGAGTTGATAGCTGAGATTTCCAGATTTGAATAATTTTTCAGTATTACTAGAACTGCTGTTTGTTTTTAACTGAGAAGTGCCTGGGGATCCCAATCAGGGATTTGCAGTGCCAAAACTGTGACAACGTGTACCAATGTGTACTGTTCCTGTCCTGATGAGTTTACAATGCAGTCTCATCACACAAAACCAGCTTTCCATCTTTTTTCCACTCTCCTTTGATGGCTTTATACCTCATGAAAAAAAAAAAGAGTAATTTTTAAAAGCCTGTATGCCATAAATGTGGAACATACTTGTCCTAGGCAGAGCTTAAAAAGACCCAAATAAACAAACTTTAAAAAGTTTTTGTAGAATACAACACTAAATTTTGTGAATTGCCTTTACTTCTCCATCTACCTTACTCTTACTTGCTGTTTCAAGATAGAGACTTCCACAAGTGTTATTTGATAACCAGTGCAGCTATAATAAAGTTGCAGTGCCATCAATTCATTGCATTATCAAACGGCCAATTGCTTAATGGACTTGAATTGGAACTTGCTGCAGGCCTAGCAAGGAAGCAGCTAACTCTGTGATGAATGGCACTTAGAGTTAAAATTGAATAGGCTGCTCTGGAAAGGTATATTGGCATTTGCTTTTTGCTTTAACTGCAGATTTGTTTCATTTAAAAAGAAAAGATTGAGAAGCTAATAACAATTGGCTTGGCTTTGCATAATATTGTCTTATCCCTGCTATAAATCTTTGCCAATATCAGATTCACAGGACAAAAAGCTCACAGGCTCCTCAAAGCTCATTTGTGAAAATACCAAGCTTTGAGGTTCTGAAATGAGGCTGGCATTAAAGATGCTAAATAAGCGTTGTCTTTTTTTTAATATATTATTGCAACATACCTTCTTGTTTCTATCCACTCTCTTCAGGGATCATACACACAGAAGGTATAGTTTCAAGATGTGTTGGAAAATGAATGTAGTTTATTTTCAAGCTTTTCTTCACAGATAAATAAAATATGCCATTTTCTGGGTGGCAGGGTGGCCAGGTGAATAAGGTATAGAGCAAAGAGATGCAACATCTGGGTTTTACTGCTCTGTCCTCAAACCTGTTCTTGGTTCACGGCAAGACCCTAAAGATCAATATTAACAGAACCCTAATATTTGTCACTTAAATATTTGTGTATATATTAATGAACTTCCTTTAATGATTATTGTTTTTCATTGATTTGAGCAATAGAGCACATGCTGTTGTGAGCACCATGTTTCAAGGCCCTACAGCTGAAAAACATTGACGGCAGCACGTTCCACCTGGGAGCTTCAAAGAACACCATAAACCCCATCTGACTGAGCCCCAGAGTCCTCTTTATGGGATGCTTGTGGTGGAGCATCATCATGAAGGTGGGGAGGCTGTTGTGTAGGAGAGCCACATGACTTTATTGCATTCATGTAATGAGTTGGTAAGACTCAAGAAAGCATGAGTGCTGATTACTAGTCAACTAGTCTAACTATTAAGCACATGCTGTCAGTCCAACTTTGTGGAGTTTAGAGGAACCACCATAAAAACAGAGCAGAACTTATTTTTATGAACTGACAGGACCATACTGCCCACTCCGTGTCAATTCACATTGCTGCTTGTGAAATTTGCCTACAGAAAATCACAGAGCTTGCTAGTAGTAAAATTAACAAAGGCTTCACTCACAGAAAACTGGGGAATAATTTTTTCTACCTTCAATAAAATGAAAATGTCTTACTTCAAAATAAAACCCTGCAATCTTTTCTATCCACCTGGATTCTTATTGATAAAATAATCTTATTACACAACAAGCAATAATGAGGAAATAAAATCAGTAATATTGTTAATAATTTCAGTTAGTTAGGTAATACTGTGTTTAAGACCAAAGTGCCTTATCCAGTCACTGAAACTGATTTCTGTTTTTTATATTAAAACTTACATACTGCTAATCTAGCTAAAGTCCTGATACAGCCTCTGTCAGTATTTTCTTATGGTCCTCAACTGTAACATGTTCAACTATTGAACTTTTGTTTCCTATTAAAAAAAACCAAACTAACAAAAAACCTACAAAAGGATTTGCTTTCTTATGCCTGTTTTCATTCTGGAATAGTAAAATTTTGTCGTTTTTCTTGATACTTTTGTATTCAGACAGGCATGCTTTTTTATAGTACTTAATATAGAGGAGGCCATGTTGACCCTCAGGAGCTTGAGAATGCTTTCTGCCTCCTAGCTCCTAGTCCTGCTTCATATAAAGACTTGCATGCCATTCTTCCCCTTGTACCTGGGCTTCCATGCAAAGGCCACTCTGGTGTGGGTCAGAAGGTATTTCCTGCAGCTATGGTGCGTATTGGTCTGGCAATATGTGAGAACTCATAACTCTTCTAGTCTGAGGCTCTCCTGCTGATTAGACCCACATGGTCTGCGTTATTTCTCTACATCCTGCTCTTGACTTTTGGGTTGGGGTCTGTTGCACACATTAGCAAAACCAAGACCATCAAAACGGTACTGAAACAGGCCAGTAGTAGCATCAGCATTCATTTCACTCCTTCAAATATTAGCTGTCACATGCACCACAAAAGCATGTGTTCAGAGCTAGGAACATTTCTGTAACTTTTCAGTCATCCAGTTTAACTTCCATTTATGGATAGCGTTTAGTATGCTTACATGGATACATCAGCAACTCTCTCTTTCTGATGTTGGAGAAGTAACTCCTGTAAGATTTGTAGTGAGTGTGTGTGATGAATAGCATGTTCACTGCAGCTCAGAGCCCTTCTTATTAATAACTACTGATGAGCAGTTTATGGTTTGTTTAGAATCACTGAAATAATTCTTGAAGTATATATGCATAACTCTGTATGAGGTAAATGTTCATTGACTGTATAATATGTACATTTGATATCATCATTGATTATACACTCATGCATCTTGTTGGAACTTTCAAAATAATTGGGTTTGTCCCAAAGCCCCAGCACCCTCGGTGATGCAGTTATGAGAGAAATCTCTGAGAAATACAAAGATTTTAGCACCTACTTGTGGGAAAAAAAAAACCAACCCAAACCAAAAAACCCCAACAAAATGCAAGTCGCAAAAAGCTTAAAGCCTAGAGCCAAGGTTTGAAAAAGAGATAAGAATTTTAGTGATAAAATGCAGTGGCTGGTACCATAAAGCACACTCATGGTTTTTGGAGGGTGGAAAGGCTTCCAGAGAGTTGGCCTCATTTGGATCCTGGCCACGTAAGAGTGATTTTGGATGGAAAGGGCTTTAGGCATGGTTAGCATGGAGGTCCCTGGCTGCAGGTTTAGAAAAGTCTCTGTGTGAGAGAGGGGCAAGGGGGTGGCTGGCTGTTCCCTCTTGTCTCACATTTCCATGGGAGCGTCTCTGAGCTGATGGGACTGCTTTGTCCTGGAGAGGTGCTAGAGGGGCAGCTTTCTTCATTGGGGTGTCCCTTTCTTCCGCCTGTGTCTCTTAAGCTGGCTGTCTGGTGTTACTGGTCTTCTGTGCACCTGTACAGAGAATTATGTCCTCTCTGGAAAAAGGACAGAGTGGGTTTCTACCCTTCATCACCTTTGACAAGGTACGCACAGCAGTCCTCTAAGGATGCAGTGTGAGCTTGGTTGCTGCTTGGTTTACTGCAGGATTACAGGACCGTAGGGTCCAGGGTATAAAAACTACACCTCATTTTTTGGTTTCTTAGACCTGACTGACAAATTCAGATTTTCACCTCTATTAATAAATGCCTTCCCTCCCCCACACCCTGGCCAGCAGGCTTGGAGGTGAGCAGAAAGGAAAGTAGATATTAAGAACAGCTACAAACGATCCTCATGGTTTATTTAAGAGCCCTGTCATGAAGGAGTGACATAGTAACCTTGGCTGTGACCTTCCTCGTTGCTGCTGGCTGTTACACAGAGCATTTCTAGAACTAATCTGGTGCTCTGACTCAGCGGTGCTGACGTGGTAGACCTGCTTTAATCAGTGGAGGAAATTTGCAGTCGCTTGCAAGCTGGTGTGTAGGCTTTTCCTTTTTTAATTATATGTTCTGGAATGTGTCTCTTCTTAGCTCCTTCCCTAGTAGAAGAAAAAAGATGGAGGATTTTCCTTGCTAGGACCACTCAGCAGACCCTAAATACAGAGGAGCTTAATATTGTTATTTATGCCCTGTTGTAGTGGTGTCATTTAAATCAGAGAAACTGCCCTGTGTTTAGTGGTTACCTGAGTAAGCTCTGGCAGGGATGTTGCAGGTGAGTGTGGAGGTACACCTGGGTTCTCTTTATTTTAGTCCTCAAGGATTACTGCACAGTTCACTCGTGTGACAATGGTGTGCAGAACTGTGCATGTAAATATCGGTAACCATGGCACATCTGCACATCAACTGCATCTTGATTGTAGAGTGGCTATGAGCCAAGTATGGCATCATTTTTCTTCGGTTCATTTAGTAGATGTGGTTTGCCTGGGCAACACCAAGAGAAAAGTGGAATGCCTCTTGTCATTTCCATGCAGTCCGGCATTTAGGTGTTTAGTCCTGATACACAGTGTACAGCTTCTCACCCTCCAGCACAGATCCCTGTCTTGAAGAAGAAGAATCAGGAGTGAAAAAATGAATGGTTATTTTCTAAGGCTTATGAAGGGCTGTTAGGGAACCATCAAAACAACCTCCTCCATGTGAACTGAACCAGATTTAAGTTGGCAGAAACCAAATGACAATCCGTAATTTACTCAACTCCCTCATCCATCCTTTCCTCCGCACTTACAAAAACCTTAATCAAAATATTTGAAGGTAGTTGACAGAGCTGAAAGTGAGTAGCTTCAGTCAAACAAGAAGAAATCGGTGTGATGTTCCAGATCCGTTGCTTCTATAAATGGACAAAATATCTTGGTAAACTCCAGTGGAGTTTAGCTATTTTACATTGCTGAGAATTTAGTCTCAGACATTTTACATTGTACAAATTATGCATTAGGCACTGCTTTATGGCAATTCCAGCTTTTTGATGGAAACAGGTTTTAGAGTTTTGGGTCTGAGAATGCAAAACACTCCAGATCGATAAAACTGCCACTGTAAACTCAGTCACTGATTGCTAGGAAAAGGGAATTGGCTGCTATTAGGAATAGCTGCACACCACTTGGAGACTTGAAATATTGGAAGGAGTTATCTCTACCAGAGGAGTTTCTATTTAGTGGCTGAACTGTTCTGGTAAGACATGCAATGGGCCTTCCTGGTACATCTCTTAAGTTGTGAACCCAGCCAGAGCCCAGGCCTGAGTGCAATCCTTTTTTCACCCAGTAAATATCAATGTGACACACGTGCTAGTTTTAATCAAGTAAACTGAAAAAAATGCTATTAATCTAGTTGAATGGTTGCAGTTTATCTGATTTACACAAGCTATGATGGCAAATTTTTTAATTCATAGCTGTTTGTGAAGCTTTTTTTCTACCTTGTGCCATTTGTTTCTTATTTTACTGTTAACGCTTTTATTCTAGTTATCCATTTCAGATGGCAAATGTTGAGTCAGGGGGACATGTTTATGATTTACTTCATGGATATAAAACCAATGCTAACTCAATAATCATCAGGTATAACAAAGATTTATCAAAGTCATACCACTATGCCTTTTCAGTTAAGGTAGAAGTCGAGCATGCTTGCTGACAGAAGTGTTACCTTTTAATTTCTTCCTCAATACATGTAATCATGAAGATTAGGCGACACAAAAATCTCATGAGATCCCTAAAGCAATATCGACCAAATAAAGAAGAAGGAAAAAAATCAGTTCCTTTTTCCTTAAAAGTGTTCAGCAGAAACCAGTGGATCATGGATCCTCTGTCCTACTGCTTCTGGTGGGAAATATCTTCAGTTATGGATGTCAAAATAGAGGCGCAACCTGTGCTACTGGGTATCCTCTGAAGACGCAATAATGGTACGTGACTGAGATGACAGATTCATTATTATTTTTCACTGTCCCTTATAATGTGATGTGTGTGTTTTTAATGGACACATATGTTTTATTTTCATCCTTGCTTTCTATCCAAGCACATCAACATTTGGTCTGAAAATTTCCCATATTCACAACATATTTTTCCTTGGGCAGCAGATAATATCTAGTGAATGACAAATGACCACATCATCGACAAAGCAGGCAGGCAGCTTTTTCCCATATGAAGCTGTTCTTTTTATATCACCTCTATCTTTCCACTGACAAAACATAAATGTGTACATGCAGAAATAATGCAGGCTCAATCTACCTGAGTTGGGGGGAGAGGAGCACCGCCGTCTGCTGATACACAGTTCCTGGACAGAACGATCTTCTCTCTCAAGGGATTCCTTGTCACAGTGAAGCAATGAAGCTTCCACTTTGTCATTGGGAGGGAGATGAGGATCCCTCTGGCCAAAAATGGTCAATGTGCAGGGAACGTCATTTGCCTGGTCGCAAATGCTGTAGGAGTGAATAGTTTTTTTCTTGTATAAAATCCATCTCTTCCAAAGAGATGACTCGAAACTCTTGTCTAATTTGTAGTTATCAAAGTCCTGTTCCTGAATGCAGCTGCAAAAAGCCCCACACTGAGCAGAACAAGTCCTTTCATCAGGTAAGGGCAAGGGAGAGCTGGTTGGGGAGGGGTGGATGTCCTCAGAGAGAGCTAGAACTCCTTCTGCCCTCACTGGCTGAGGGAGGGCCCATATATAAAAAAAGGCTGAAGTCCAGAATCTCTCAGCAACTTCTAGAAAATATATTTCAACTTTATACAGAGACTTAAAATAAGGGTGGGAAAGGTCTGGAGGAAGGCAGATGTGTTGGTTTTGTCTCTCGTGGGAAGATATCTGGTGGCATGGGGAAAATAAAGTGAGATCCTAAGATCAGAAAGCTGGTCAGGAGACCCCAGGCCCCTCTGACTTCCATGCCAGCACCACGTACATTGGCTATGCATGTGCCAATAGGTGCATGGAATAAAGTATAAATAGACATATGGCACTGCAGAGCTGGTGCAGAGAAGGAGCATCGTGCAGAGCAGATGTTACTGGGAAGGTTAGGACCACAGCCCACTGTTCCCTTCTTTGCTTCAGCCTTTTGTGCCCAGAATCCTCCCGTCATGCCTGGTGGCAGCACGTCCTTCTGACCGATGGGCGTAAACATGTGCAACTTGGAAACCTAGCTGAGCTTCAGTCACTTTTTTTCAAGAGTAGCCCTGCTGAATGGGAGGGGGATGAAAATTTGCTCTGTCATGAGGGTCTCTTTTGCCTACAGTTTAACCTAAACGGTTGTCATCTCTGTGCGCCTTTGCTCTCTGGTCCCTAATATTGTGTGAAACACTTGAGGTAATCTGCTGTCATTTGGGTGACTTAACCGTGGATAATAGAAGTTGTTGCAGCTGGGAAAATAACTACAACAGGGCTTATAACCAGCAGTAGCACTGCAAATGTGCTAGGTGCTTTCCCGTGTGGATCCTGCCCTAGAGACCCAAGGAGGGAGGGAAAGAGGCTGCCTAGGATCAGTGGTGGCAGGCTCACGTCACCTTAGATACACAGTTTTCCTTCCATCTTTCTCAGTTTTCCTCTATCTTTCTCAGTTTTGCTTTCAGACAAGAATGCATATTCATTATTCGGGCAATGAATTAACAATACTGATAAGCAGAGGGCTTAATAGATAGTGTTTTCTGGAGTTGTGAAAATAATGCTCCATGAGAAAAAAGGATAATAGTTTTGAAGATGGCCGTAGTCCTTCTGCATTCTGACTGATCATGCAAAGCAGTATATGCTGTTGTTCTAAACCTGCTTGTCTGTCTATATTGTTTTGGGGAAAAAATAAGATGTTGAAGAGCCTCTGAATATGCTTAGCATGTATTCTGCATTACACATTCAAATGGTGTATTTCTATTGTAGCAGGATTGAATCCATGCTTTTTCCTCTTTTCTCTTTCTTTTCTCTCAACTCCTGGAATGTGATGTAGCGAAAGAAACAGATTTTTTTTGACAAATTGTTTGTAAATGGTATATCCGGCAAATTAACATGTGTTTACTTTAGGTGGGTTGTTTATCTAATGCTTTGTCAACACTGTGTCAAATTCTTCTGTGCTGTGTTCAGACTAGATGATTTTACTAGTCTCTTAGCATATTTCACTGCAGCAAATATTTATCTTAAATTTTTTTTTTATTATTTTCTGAGCGACAAATACGCTCTGGGAGGATTCACTGCAGCATAGAACTCCAACAGATCAACAATGCTTTCGCTGAGTTACATTTATTACATTTCTTGAACTCTCTCCCAATAAAACAGTACTTTGACTACAGGTCTGTTCCTCCACCTCTACAGGCTGCGTTGCTGTTGCCCACCTCTTCTAAACTCTCTGTAACAAATAGTTTGGTCTGACAGCAGCTGCGAAAGATTAGTGTTCCTACTGAATAAATGTTCGGCAGCTGTGGACATTTCATGCCCAGAAGAGTCCTAAGGCTTCCTATTTAGGCAAATGGTATTCTGAAAGCAGTCGCTGCTACTCTTTGCCAACACCCAGTTCTGGGAGGTAACAAATAGCACTTTGATGCTGCCGGGATCAGCCTTTATGGTGCCATATGCCAGCCAATTATCTCAGTGTCATTAGGCACAGAACTAGTGTTTCCCACACGCCCGGATCATGCAATTAGTGTGCTTACGTGAAACGGGATTGCAATGTAGCAAAGAAGAGTCAGAGGGTAGACCTAGCTTGTGCAGCCAACTTTCAGTTTGCTAGGGAAAAGCTACACCGATGGTGGCTACCACAACCAGAAGCTCTTAACTCTGTGTTGGTGTATGTGTCCTAGAATCATAGGAAAATTTAGGTTGAAAGGGACATCCGCAAACCATGTATTCCAAGCTCCTGCTGTATCTCCTGCTCCCCCAGATTTGATATCATCTACAAACTTAGAAAGAATGCGTTGCATCTAATCCAAGTCACTGATAATGGTGAACAGCATCACCACCACCACCACCACGCTCTTGGTGTCTTGGGTCTAGCCATGTCTATGCAGCACTCAGAGTGGGCTAATTTCTCCTACCTTTTCAGTGAATTTATAGCTTGTTTTGGGAGAAGTGTATTGTTGCAGCTGGACTGTGACCAGTACCCAAATTTAAAGGTAATTCAGGTAGATCTGCAGAGTGTGAACACAGCCAGAGGAAATCAAGGGTTGGTGCACAGCAAGTAGAAAAACATGGTGCTTTCCTGAGACATGCTGGTATTTTTCTGAGCAATCCCCACTTGCATTCTTTCTCCAAGTTGCTTTTTGCTCATCTCCCCTCGGATACCACCTGGATTTAAGGAGTACAAGTTATTTGTATTTATATCTATAGGGGGAGGGAGAGGATCTCAGGGAAGTCTGGGGATTTCTGGCTGCTGACAGTGTTACAGGAGAGGAATCCAGGTTAGGTGAAAGCTGTAGCTGAATGACTCTGAGGTGCAGGAGGAGGATAATGGGAACATTGGTGTGGGTTGCAATCTCTGAATTGCAGTATCTGTCAGTGGACCCTAGGTCTCACCTAAGGGAACCCAGTAGATTCAGCCTTATGATTGCAGAGTTTTGTGCTCAAAAGGGTTTCTGACAGAAAAAGTTGCTGAATGTTTTTTGATCTTTGCTTGCCTCCATGTTCAGAGAATGGTTATTGAGGAACCTTTTCTGTGACTCACTGAAAAGTTGCAGCAAAATTTAGCCTGAGATGAAATAAAAATCTGAAGCTATTATGAACTCCTTGGTCAATTATGAAGTACAGGCAAGTCTTCCTGGTCTACATCTAAAATCAGTGTGGGGAGAGAGGAGCTCTAATAGAGGATGTTTTGAAGAGCTACATTAAGTTTCTCCTCCTGCTCCTATTTGCCCTCTGGAAGAACTTTCTCCTTCCTGCTGATTATGGATGATTATGCTCGTTATGCCAAAGCTATCCTTTGTGAGTCCACCCCCAGTCTTCGTGACGGACAGTTACCGCAGCTCTATTACCGGACTGGCTGGGTTGCAGCCAGAGGAGGCACAGGCTCCTTGTTCCTTTAGTGGATCTGCTCTTCGTCAGTCCATGATTTTTGCTTTTCTCTGAGCTGTTTGCCTCTTACTTAAATGTTTGATAATTGAAGGCTGTTGTGTATAAATGAGCAGTTGTATTATGATTATTCATTGCGTAAAGCTCCATTTCCATTCTCAAGTTCCCAAAAACCATCTTAATTTCCTGCTCACTTCTGCATCTGTTGCTCATTATAGTGTTTTCTAGTCAGATGTTTTGGTTCTTGGAAACGTGCACCCTGAGCACATCTAGCTCTTTGTGCAGGGGGGAGGTGCACAAATGAAATCCCCTGGGGTTTTGAAGATGTAGTACATCAACTTGGGTATTTTTGTGAGCTTTTCTAACACTGAGTAACTACTGACCTGACCATCTCTTTCAACGATAGCTGTCAGACAAAACAGCCTTTTAATGGGGCCAATACTTGTGTGCTCTGTGCAATGTTTGAAAGTAACCTTTTCTGAAAGTGGTGATATTTTAGGTGTTGCTTGACAGAGGTGATTTTTTCAGAGGCTTACTCATGCAAGTACCCTCAGTGCTGTCAATAAATGTAGCTGTCTGAAACAGCTTTGGGCTGTGGAGCTACTACTTCTCTAACAACTCCAAGCAAAAATAAGGCTTTCCTAGAAGCTGAAGCTTACATGTGTCCTCCCATAGTGTTTCTTGAGAGGTTACATGCAGCCCTGAGGTTATTACCCTCCCCTTTACATAGTCCATTCTCTCCATTTATGTATTTCTAGGGAATGGTTATTATTTAAATATCCCTCTTCTGCTCTTCTAATCATGACTTACTGGAAAATAGCACTCTAGTGCTTGTTCAGTTGTTCTAAGGCTTGGACTCAAGATCATTACGGAATTACTCCTCCGCTTTAATAGAGATGTCAAACCAGTATTTCTTTCACCATTACACAGTGAGAAGCTTTTGAAGGCTGGTCTTCTCAAGCTGTGAGAGCAATTTTAAAACTAACAGGAAAGTAAATTATATAAAACATTCCTCATTTGTCCTGTCCATGAAAAGCCAGCATGCATTCGTACTTGCTGCAGACCTGTTTTCAAATCTCTTGTTCTATCACCTAGGCACTATAATTATTATTTCCTTCTGAGCATAATCTTTTGAATAATTTAGTGTAAATAAGAATTTTTAAGTCTGAATGATAGGCTTTCATGTCTTCAGTAAATCATTTGGTCATTATGTGCTACACATACAGGAGACACCTAATGTCACAGACTGTAACCTGACAACAAGTACAAAGCAGAAGTAAACAAAGTATTGGTAAAGGAATATGACTTTCTAATGAGATGATGTGAATTACGGCAAAGCTCTCTCTTCTTCGCATTAATTCCACATCCCCGCCCCTCCTCATTGCTTTGAATTCAGCGCTCTCATCTGCTGCTGCTGACACATTAGCAATCTTTTATTTTCTGGTTAAAGTTGTGTGAATAATTAGGTTATTTTTGTTTTGCTTTTTTAATTCCATAGCTGAAGAGAAACATTTTGGAGGAAAATGATTTGTGGTGCCAAACGAAACATTTTGTGTAACTGAAAAACAAGCACTTTGCTTCTGGACCTGTTTGCTCTTCCAAAAATACGGTGGATTTTTTTTAATGGACATGAAAATGTTTTGCTTTAGAAATAAGATGGTTTTGACTTGTCAGAAACTTTGGCATATATTTTTGCATGTGTCAAATTGGCAGGATTTCACATCAGTTTTCTTGCTCTGGAGCAGCAATTTGTAAGTGAATTAATTCTCTGCTCAAAGGGAGTTCCCTGCTCTTGTAATAGTTAACCTGCACACTTCCTATCAACCCTTCTCCTCACCTGTTTTACCTGCTCAGTTGCTTTCTTCACAATGTCTCCTTTCAAGGAGCTACTCTGACCACTCTTGGTCCATCCTTTTACTTTTTTGTAGCTGTGAAGATGAAAAGCCTGACAGATGCAGAAAATCTCCTCTTCCTCATCCACAGGCCAAGGAGAGATGTGTGGCTGTGGTGCAAGGCTCCCCACACTGCACCATCCCCGGTCGCAGGCTGACCTGCGGTGGGCAGTAATCCCTGGAAGGGAGAGGGCATTCAGCTCCATCCTGGACCAGCCTGTGCTTCGCTGCACCTAACTTCTTGTCTGGTGATGTTTTGTAAGGAGAGGTCCTATCCTCTGGAGCTTGGGCTGAGATCCTTGGACGTGAAGGTGAATAAGGAAAGCATTCTTCAATGAACCACTGACTCCTCCTGGCAAACTAAGACCTGTTTCTGCAAGTTATTAAGAGAGAATTCCCACTGGAGTCATTACATGTGCTGCACCTGTGTTTGCTATCATGCCGTAATATTTTTCCATATTTAGGCATGCAATTTTCCAAAGTGTTTTTCTTTTTCTCCTTTTAATATTTTCCTTTCTTTCATTTAGCTTCCTTCTTTTTATGCTACTAGGCAGTCTTTCTAACTTAGACCCATTTTAATATATTGGTGTATTTAACTGAGAAAGCAATTTTATAGCTCTTTCTAATGTTATGGCAACCTCTCATTTCAGCTTTTAGTCGGGTATCGATTTAGTGACCTCTTTCTTTTTTATTAACCAAGCCATAATATAGCTTCTTCCATCACTTTAGTCATAAATCTTATTGTTTGGAACTAAATAGAAAAATTTCTTCCTTTCTCATCTTGTGTTAGCTCTCTAATAGTTTCTGGGCATTTATTACTTGCATATTCCATTTTCTAATTTAATTGCTTTCTAATTTTCCATGATGTGCTCCCTCTTCTTAATTTGGCTGAGTAAATTATACAGTGCTCTGTGAGGACAATTCGTAATAAGAGCTTATGATCAGGAAAAGGACTCTCTGAAATGAAATAATAGATTTTCCTTATTTGTTCCCTATTGGTGTCTTCCCTATCAAAGCCATTCCATGTATATGTTGAAAGATTTTCTGTAAATCAAACTGTGTTGTTTTGGCCTACTACTGTCTGTCTTACTATCACCAGAATACGCTGGTGCAGAGACTTAGCTGTTGAGATTCTAGGCATGCAAATATCATAGGATCACAGAATGTCCTGAGTGGGAAGGAACCCACAAGGATCACAGAGTCCAGCTCCTGTCCCTGCACAGGACAACCCCAAAATTCACACTGTGTGTCTGAGGGCGTTGTCCAAGTGTTTCTTGAATATTGTCAGGCTTGGTGCTGTGATGCCTCCCTGGGGAGCCTGTGCCAGTGCTCCACCACCCTCTGGGTGAAGAACCTTTTCCTAATATCCAACCCAAACTGCTCCGGCACATCTTCCTGCCGTTCCCTCAGGTCCTGCCATTGGTCACCAGAGAGGAGAGATCAGCACCTGCCCCTGCTCTTCCCCTTGTGAGGAAGCTGTAGACCACGATGAGGTCTCCTCTCAGTCTCCTCTTCTCCAGGCTGAACAAACCAAGTGAATTTAGCTGCTCCTCATACAGCTTCCCCTCTAAACCCTTAACCAACTTCATGGCCTTTCTCTGGACACTCTAGTGGCTTTATATCCTTAATGTACTGTGGTGCCCAAAACTGCACACAGTACTCAAGGTGAGGCTGCAAATATACGAGATAGATTCTTGTTGGACACCTTCAGTTTTCCTGTACCCCTGGGGACCAGTTAAAATTTAAAAAATTTCGTAAGTGAGCAAGAGGAAGATGGATGGATTCATGAAAAGTCAGCAAATAATAACAGGCTTTGATGAATAGGCATGTTCTTACATCTATCCACATTCAAGTGAACATGTAGGCATCTCACTAGAGATGCAAACCAAAAAATGAGTGTGACGAACATCGGCTTTAACACCTTGCTGAACTATTGACTTTGGTACCCCTAGGTGTGTCTGCATTTGAGCTGACTGCCTAAAAATGGAGAGGAGGGTCACAGCAAGATATAGGTAATGCCAAACCTAGGGACTGTTGGGAGCCTTAAATGTGGGAGCTGGGAACATTTCAGCCCTCGTTTCCATGGCTGGGCTTTTTCTATGTTAAGCCATGATCTAAAGTAGGCGCCTCTGCTCATGGCAGAGGTGAGGTGGCTCCCAGGATGCCAAAGGGGGGGATACTGCTGTGCACAGTGCAAGGGCCTGAAAGCCAGGGGGGAGGGAAGATGAGGCTATTGTCTGAAAAACAGCCAACTGCAGGTCATGTCTTCTTTACATGCTTGCCTGACTTTTGAAGACTTTCAGCCAACCCAGTAGGCCTTAATGGAGGCTGTCTCATGTGACAAAATGTCTTGCTCTGGTTCTGATGAAAGGCACCACGCCAGCACTGCAATAGGTATGCTCAGTTGCAGGTTATTCTGCCATTCCTTGCCTGACATGAGTACAGCTGCCTCCTCAGAAATATGCGGTGTTACCAAAACCAGAAATGTGGTAGCTTTTGCTTCAACTCTGTTTTATCTACCACTTCAAAATGCAGTTAGCTAAAATGGCAGATACTTGATGCTAGAAAATTCTCAAATATTTATTCCTTTTGATGGATCTGTGGAGAAGGTAGAGTGCGGAAATGAGGTGCACGTCCCACTCAAAGTCTTTCCAATATCTTTTCAAGTAAAAGACATCTGAAGGCTAAGAGTGAAGGAGAAGGTGGATTAACCTCAGTTTGTTTAATTTTGTAAAGATTTGGTGTAAATGTAGAAGTGAAAAACACCATTGTGTGTGTCTCTGGTAGAGTATGATGAATTTGTGCCACAAAATACCTGTTAACTTTGCATATCTCCATAAGGAAGTATCTCAGCTCTGCTACTCCCTTTGTGACTGTCATTTGTAATGTTACATTATTGTACTGTCTAATGAAGTGTTTATGGAATCTCTTATTTGGGAAAGATCAGAAGCAGAATCATGACACTTCTATTGAAGTCTGCTTCCCCAAATATCATGCTAAAAAAGGAACAGACTTTCTTTAGATAGGGGAACACTGTGGGAGAGCTGAGAGAGATGTTAACCATGCACATGCTGGAATAGGGACCAGTGCAGGATGCTCACTAAAGACTTGCCATGCTCCGTGGGTGGTCCTATGGCTTTTGGAGGCACCTGTAGCTCCACCAAACCATACCTGGCTCCTCAGAGAGTTGTATCTATAACTCATGAATAAGCAGAGTGATCTCTTCATTTACGGGTGTGTTGTGCTGCTAAACTTTCTGCAGGCCATGATGGTTCTGCCTTGCTGTTCACAGTAATTTGCCTCACCAGGAGCTCTCTGGTTTCTAGGAGTTGTGTTGGTGGTGTAATAAAACCCAGGAGATGACTAGGACTGGGAGTGGAAACTGCTGATTTTAAGTTAACTGTTTGTTGCAGGATTTTTGAAAGCTCTGCAGGAGCTTGAGGTGGAGGTGGGGCTGGATGGGCAACCACATAACCATCCTGGGGGATGACAGAAGATCCGGTTGGTTGACATCAAAAAGTGTGTCTCTAGTCACCTTTGTTTGTGATATCCTCCTGCTCCTTATCTTTTCAGCACAGATAAGGCTTAGGTAGGCTTAAGGCCATTTTATTCCAGCTTATATGCAAATGAACTGACAAACCCACTATTTTTGAACTATAATTTACTGCATAATTCTAAAAATACACAAATGGTTTTGTGTTTCTTCTCATTAACTTGTTATTCTTATTAGCTTCAAGAACTTACTGAGATAAGATACTTTGTGATGCACCTGCCATTGACATTAATCCATAATACCCCTTAACTGTGTAGCTGTACGCTTCTACGGGAGAACTTATCTTGGGCCGCATATCTCCGGGACACAGGGCTCTACCCACCCTGGGGACAATGACGCACAGACACCAATATGATGGATACAAAATGTCCGTCTATTTAGCTGCGTCACACGCTTATATAGCTCTTGCGGTTCCTGTTCCTGCCACTCCTATGGGGAGGAGTCTATCTTTCCGTCACATCCCGTAATCTTCCGGTCGCCGATCCCTGTCTATTCCCCTACAAACTGTATTTAAAATGTTCAGTAGTTTGTATAATGTAAAGCTTGATATCTAGATCAATAGTGTTGTCCATTTTATAGAGTAACTGAACTGACTTATTAAAATCAAATTAGGTATTGGTCTTACTCAATCTTTCCTCTTCAAGTTCACTGAAGAGTACTGGGCTAGAAGTGGACAGGAGAAGAGAATAAGACAAGACGGCAGGCAAGAAAGGAACATAAAGAATGGAAAGGAAAGGATTTGAGAAGGTCTGTGTGAGGCAGTCAGAGTTAATGAAAACATTTCCTGTCCTTCTCCAGCTGTTTATAGGCAGGTATGTGGCCCACTTTTTCAAGACCTTTGGGCATTTATATCTCAACATGTAGTGCCTCCAAGGAATGAGGCTGATGAAGTCTGTACTCCACCGACTTCTCCAGGACTGGGCTTTTTTTGGGTCTCACTTACATAACACCAGTATTGAACAACTGCTGTCCTGAGCTCAACAGGGCTTTTTCCCCCTTCCCTGCACTTATCCCATTCTGATTTAGCGCCCATCAAGCTTAAAAATAGATTGCTAGTTTTGAGTACAGCTCGATTTGATAAGAAGGCTTTCTGCCTGTGAGTTCTTTCCAGAACAGATGAATGTGGGGACATACACAGAGAATAAATTATACCAAGAACTTCTGTCATTGCAGAATTTTATTAGGAGTGTTGCTAGAGACTGGAGTTACCTTAGATTTCGTTAAATTCTTTGTATTTCCTTGAAATGTTTCTGCATTTAAATCACTCACCAAAAAGTAAAAAACAACAAAACTCTAAAACCATTATCTTGATCAGATGGCTTAGTCTTGTGTTTGTCTAATATCCCTGGTAGGGTCTCTATCTGTGCAGCTGAACAGAGACAAGATGTTATCTCAGCCCTTGTGCTTGCAGGACTCAACATGGAGAAGAAAACCCAGAACCCTCTCCACTACAGCAAATGAGCAGGGCATGTCCACAGCTACATGCTCACTGTTTGCTTATCATGAACATGACAGGAATCAACTCTGAAATGGAAGCTGCATAGCTCAGCATAGTCCTACATGTAGCTGGTAGAGTCTGTCATTATTTCGGGCTTAGCTGCATGCTAAACACCTGTATGGCTTCCAGTCTGCTCAGAAGGGCTGATCTCTGAGCAGCAGGGCCGCTTTGTGCATCGTTTCCTCGTACCCTGTGCTTGACTTAGGCATAACTCTGACAGTGGAAGGGCCTATTACAATCCATGGGACGATATCATCTGGCTCTTGGTATGAATTTTTTCGTTGGGTTCTTGCGCCAGAGTTTGCATGTGTCAGCTACTGTTACTGAGGAAGACTCTGTCAGCTCTTTCTGAATTATGAGAGTCCCTTGGGGTACAGACCTTTGCCCAAAAGGAGCATGTGTTTTCGTTAAGACCATTATTCTATTCTTTTAGAAATCAAAGACATAGCATAAAAACGTTATTTTCTGAAAAGAACCCTGGCAGTTGGTTGTGCTGTTAACTCTACAAGGCTATTTTGTGGAAGTATCAATTCATATAATTAATGGGGTGAATATTTAAATGTATTTGTTTTCTGTCTGTATTTCCATTGCAATGGCAGTGAAGCCATCAATAAATTTGTTTGCTGTAATGGAAAATATTATTCAGCCCTTTATGCCATCCATTATTTAGCAACCATCATTAAAAAAAATTCCTGTAGTCATTAATAATCTTGAAAGGGCTTGTTACGCTGAAACATACGGCATTAGAATACACATTACAGTTACCTTGAAGTCCCAGGCACCAATATCAATCACTCAGTATTCTGTCATTACTCAGCAATGCCATAATTTTGTATGTTGACTTGTCACTCCTGCCAGAGAGTGGGTGCATGTGGAAAAATATTTTAATTGCATTTCCAGCATGTGGCAGAGTTGAAATGATGACTGATCAGATGAAGAAAGGAGGAACCTTTGTCTATGCTGCAATTAAAAACAGCTTTTGTTTGTACTGTATATAGAGAAAGCTTAGTCTTGGAGAGGCTCCAAGTCTTCAAAGGGGTTTTGAACGACAGTGTTTCTACCTCAGTCCCAGAAACACTCAAAGAAAAGCAAATTAATAAAATATGTGATTTAGAAATGTGTTACTGAAGTCTGAACCAAACATTCAAGACTGGCTTTACGGGATCGTAACTGCACCCCAATGCTTAGGCCCTGCTTTTCCTGTCTCCTCACTGTTGGCACTATAAATGACGAGCCCCAATGCTCCAAACACACAAACGTGTCCACAGTTTTGTTCACCTGCGAGAGCTGTATTTGCTTGTTGGGAATCCTGATTTCAGTGCTGTGTGCTGGAGAAGGAGCACTTTTCTGATCCCTCTGGCACTGGTGCTGTGTGTTCACATATATCAGCTCTAGCATCTGTGCACCTTTTCTTCTAACCTTTTGCCACTCTTGGCTAATGTTAAAGCCACAGAAAATAGTTTTTCAGTTATACTTGTTGTTCCTGGTCTGGCTTATCATAGTTTTGATTCCAGAGGTTTAGCCTGATTCTGTTAACTCATTGATATGTAATGCAAAATTATCATTATATCAAGGTAAGGATATCTGTACAACATTATACCATTGTATGGGCTGTGGAGATAGCCTGCACCTTACATACAAAGATGAGAAGTAAAGGTAGTTTTGTTATTGGCTTTTGCTCCCCAAACCTCTGAATTGCCCAAATAAATTCCTTTATTTAGCTGGAGAAGCCAATGCTGTGGTAGAAGAACAAGCTGTGAGTGCTCACCCAAATGTAATTTTAATCCTTTCACCTAAACAGCAGTGTTCCCTAAGGTCAAGCAGAGTTAGGCTTTGCTGAGAAATATAAAACAAATACTAAAACATTCTTTATCTGTATAAACAAAAGAGGATTGGGACTGCTGTACAGTGAAGAAGATGTTGCAGAAAATCTGGGTCTAGCCTCTAAATTATATTGAGATTTTACCTTACATTTCATAAGGATTATGGTGTAGGTGAACAATATATTTTATTTTCCACTGTAGCAGGCCACTGCTCTGTTGGGCCAGATGATTGTGTGTGCATGTGAAGCAGTCATTGTTTCAGAGTTCACATAAATGGCAATGCCTGGGGCCGACAAGATTTACTGACCTAGCCCTTGCACAGTGCTTTCTTTCCCTCGCCATTGGAAGAGCCAGAGAAGCACAGCTGGAAGATATTTTCTTTGTCATTTGGCCTGCAGTTTCTCCTTTTCCGTGGCTGTGAAGCCCTCTGGGGAAGGATGGCCAGGGAGAGGTTCCTGAACTTCAGGAACTGCCTGTGTAGGTTGAATATAGGCTGTGGATCATAGGTTGGAGGGCAGAGTGAAAAGGCAGAACTAGGAAAGAAGGTATGAAATGGGAAATGAACACTACCAGGGAGATGCCAAAATTAATCTAATCTGCTCAGTTTGAATCTAATCCACTTGGTTTGCAGAGACTGGATATCTTCCATATTAGAATACCTGGAGAATTGAAATTCTGACTCTGTTTTCAGAAAGCTGAAACTCCAAATTCTGTGACGAATTTATGATCAGGCTGCTGTATTAGGGCAGAATTCTGCGATTGGGTGAATTATAGTGTGCAGTACATCTGTATTTGAAAAAGAGGTAAAAATAGCCTACAGAAATAAATACTTATTTGATTTCCAAATGTACAGGTTTTAGAATGACTTCTGAAAGAAGGAATAGTTGAAGACACGGGTAAATGGCAGAAAGGGATTCAATTCAGTATGCGCTTGCCAGTGGTGGACTCAATCAGACTACATGACAATTTTCTGGGCTGCATAACTAGTACTTTAGAAAAATGAGGAATGGAAGTTTAAATCCAGTTAGACTTTGTGAAACCAAGGTGTTACCTGAGAAATTATTTTTAAACCTGGAGGAGATGGGGACCAAAATTAGAAAAGGAAGGTGGCTGATGGAGAGGCAACAACAGGATGTGAGGAAGGTTGAGTTACAGGGGATTTCTACAGTACTTCCTCATGTTCTTGGGGCTGATATTGTTAGTGAATTTGGCAGATAGAATAGGGAGAACCAAAAAATAATAATTACAAACAATCAGAAAGTCCCATCTGTGCAGAGGAGTGTAGGACAATACAGGAAAAGCACTTAAAGACTGAAGGATGGAGTAACTACAGCGGGTTCAAATTTAGTAGTGTAAGTGCAAAGTTGGGTTTCTGTATGTTTAATAACAAGAAAACATTTCATAATTTTATAATGTGGCAGTGACAGAAGAGAAAGTGTTAGGCCTACTGTTCGTTCACATGAAATAAGTAGTAGTGAAAAAGGGCAACTGCCTTCCTAGGAAGTGTCAGGCAGGACATTTTAGAGGCGAGATACTGAAGAAGCCATTGCTCTAAGTCCCCATGTAAAGTACTACACCATTGATATTCAAGAAATTTTGAACAAAGGCAGAGAACAGCCGGTAGACTGGGGACTAGGAGATTCGGGCAAAATGAAAGCTTAAAGTGAATGTGATTGCTGCCAGTAAATACATCAGAAAAGTAAATGCAAGGGGAGGTGAAGAGCCATTTGAGGTGATGAACAATGTTGCTGAAATAAAGGGTTTTGCCTGGTCAGGAATACATTTTGACTGGAGAAGGGATGGTGTTAACCATCGCAGCAAGGAGGTTCAGGAAACGTTTTCTCAGAAGATAATAGAGGGTCAGACACACAACTGGTTTTCAGATGGGCTTGACATGTTTGAGAGAAACAATCTGGTATCCAATTTGATATTTGAGAAATTATATGATTGTTTTTGCTAGTGGCTGGCTGCTTTCAGCTCAGTGATTTCTTTCTGTTCTACGTCTACACCGATCTATCTGATTTAGAAAGCGGTTAAGAAGTGGGAAAGGACTCTCACATACACTGATGCTACTTCACTGCTGTAAAAATATTTTTACAACCTAATGATGATTTCATAATTCCCCAGTGGGGGGATGAAGTGGAGACAGAGTGGCTTTGTGTACTGTCATCTCCTCTTATTGGGAATATAATAGTAATGACTAACGAGAAGAAAAGTGTGTTTGACATTCTTCATTACGGTCACAACATTTTCAGTGATGGGAGACAAACGAATGATTACACCTGCTGGAATCTGTGTGGGCAGAGATTGTTTTGAATTAATGTCTGTCTTATCCATTTGTGGTGTTGGCACCTTTGGGTATATCATACAGGCTTTTGCCCTCTGAAGTGGATGCTATTGCTTCCAGCATGCCGTCACACCTTTAGAGAGAAGTGCCGTTGTCAGTTTAATCTTAATGTTTTTGTACAAGAGCATTATACTATAAAATCCTAATTCTTTGCTATAGTGGCTATCATCTTGCAATTTAAAACTTCAGAAGACAATGAAATAGGGCTATTTCAATAAAATTCATAATCTCTGAGACATCACAGTCAGAAACTGATGACTCATTTGAGAGAACTTCAACAGAAGAACATGTCATCACTAGCCAATTTCCAGTTAAATACCCTTTGAATTGATGCTGTGACTTCAGCTACACAAAATTTCTGTTCCTGTGAGAAAACTCATGGTTTTTACTGGGTTCTGTGTTTAAGCGTCTATCTGTACAGTCAGATTACAAATTCTCTGACATGCTTAACAGATAACTGTATGTTCTTTGACCATAGCTGTGTTTGCATAGTCCTGTTGTGAGTACAGTGGAGTTAAGCCTACGTATCAAGAAGAGAAGTGTCCCTTACTGCATCATATTAAAAATACAGCAAATGACAGCGAACTGTGTGCTGTCTATAGGTCTTTTTCTAATGCACCTTCTTGGTTTGAAATTCGCCTCTTGTGGTAACATGCTCTCTTTGTGTTTTACATTGCTGGTACTGTTTAGAGATGGAGTACAGAACCAAGGGTGTTCCTGCAGAAATGCTACCATCTCTCTGAGGTTACAGATTGTGATTTAATGCTGGCTGGTGAAATAAATGGAAGCCACTTGAGGCATTATATTTCTTTTCAAAAATACTTTGACTAGGGAACATTAAAACCTAGTTTTTCAAAATTGGAATACTTCCATTCAGTAATCCCTGTGTAATCTCTCTATCTGGAAGCCACAGGATTGCTCTGAGTCTGAGGGCAGACAGCTTTGTTTTTACAGTGAAATGGAAGACTGTAGGTTCTCTTAAAAACCTGTACTATTTACAGGAGAGTCACATGTGCAGCATTCCTCCTAGTGCTCTCATTAGTTTTTGATTGTGGGCAAGATTGTTTGATTAGTCTTTTCTATTGGAGTTGCCAAGTTCCTTGCAGTTTCTTGAGTGGTTATTAGACAAATGTGACAAATTTACTTTTATGATTCAATGGATGGACCAAAGGAAAGAGGAGGAGGGTAAAATGTATTTGCCTGAAAGGAAAAGGTTTTGTTTTGTTTCCTCAAGAAACATCTTGTTACAATTAATGATTTCATTCTGAGAAAGTTGAAAGGAAATTTTCCCCCCATTATTTCCCCCTCCCCATTTTATTGACTGCCAGTGTAATTTGACACAAATCTGTGGAATATCAAGAAGAATGAGCTCGACCTGGTGAAGGAAAAGCCCATTGAAAAACAGAGGGTGGAGCATCTGTCATGTAAGAGAAGAGGAGTTTGACTTTCTTAAGTGTAAGGAATGAAGATTGAGACAAGATGCAATTGAAGGCTATCAGGGATGTAAAAACAAGAGAGAGTAAAACATTTAAGCGAAATGGGAGCTGGCATGAGTGCAAATAAGAAGGAGATCATGAACTGATTTAGGCTGGAATTTAGGAATGGTTTGTAACTGCCAAAAGAGTGAATGTCAGAAGCAGCTTTTATGATTGGAGCAATAGAGACAAAATAAAAAATAAGATAAATTTTAAGATGTATGCGATAAATTTCTACGCAGTTTTATATGATGAAGTTGCTTATGATAACAGAGGAGTAAGCTGTATGACTGCGCATTTCTTACTAGTCCCCTCTTCCTATAAACAATCTTGATTTGAATGGCCATTTTGGAAAAAGGATCTATCTGAAGTTTTTACCTAGTTCTAGTGGTGACTGTCACATACAAAATAGTGCTGAGCGAGTAGGTATGTCAGTGACAAAGTGCCCAAGGGGTTGGGATGTGAAGATCAGAAAACTCAACTCTATGGTGTAACGTAAGGAATCTGGGGAATTTAAATCTTTGGGCTAAATAGATGGTACTTGGCACACTTGGTTGTGGGATGCTGAAGAGAAACTGGGATGCAGGAAATTACTATCTGAGCAGCAAATGAATGATGAGTGGGGAGGAGCTGCCTTCCCCATGGTAGAAAGTGGGTGATCGGTTAGGAAGGGTGAGACTGCATTGTGACAGATAATAATTTACCGATATTTGCTATAATTAACTATAATTTGCTATGAGGGGACTAGAGGACAGGTCTAGGCAGGTCCTGAAAATGACAAATCAATTAATCTTCAAGGCAAAATAACGTAGTCAAAGAGCCAAATGCAGGAGTGGGCAAGCTTTTTTGATTGTTCTGTTGTGGTTTTAAGTGCAAAAGAGGCTAAGTACAGTTCAGGAAGAGGAAGGGAAGGGAATGGAGACAAAAGAGTTGGTCTGCAGGAGACCAAGAGAAGGAATGTGAAGCACTAGGCAGGCAGAGAGACCAGAGGAAGATAGCAGAGGTCAGCTGTCAGCTTTTGTGGCAGGGAAGAAAGACAGGAGAGTTGTGGGGAGGGAGATGGACATTAGGGAAGGGGCAGATCATTCTGAACACATTCCTTCTGGGGAAGCCACTGAAATCTGTGGAAATCATACTGGAGCAAGAGGAGAAGATGACTCAAAGAGAGAGGTAGTGAAAAGGGTAGCTGAGATTATGGGCCTGGAGTTCAACTACATTGGAGAAATGGAGTTAGTTACCATTGAAGATGGCAGGCCAGAAGGAGGAGGTGGCCAGTGTTTGCTGGAAGACGTTGTTCTGCCCTGGGATTTCCCTGAGGGATACTGGGTATATGCAAAGAGCTGAGATGGAGGATGTGGATGTGGGGGAAATAAGTAAGGACTAGTGACTGGTGGGACGGGCACTGTAAAAGGATAGAGATATCCTATCTTTTGTGAAGAGACTTTGCAGAGCTTTGTTATCCAGAATATAATCATTCTAGATGGGTGTATCCCCGTGACAGATAGTGTCTGCACTTACTGCAGGTACAGGTGCCAGATGCTGTCACACTTTGTTTATCATGAGTAAATGAACATTGTTTTCTGAGTTGGTTTTTTTATTGCCAGTTACAATGAGGAAGAATAGCTGAATTTTACCTTGCATGTTATTTAGTTACGATTAATGTTATGCTTGAGATATCTTCTCTAAACCTTTAATTTAATGAATGGCACTTCTCTTTCCTTTATTCTGAAGTGTGAAAGGGAATCATAAACCTTCTGATCACTCCCCAGCCTATAAAATGCCCATGGAATTTTATGTGATCTCTTCAGTGCATTGATTTGATCTCATCTGTGGACCCATTTGCACTTGACTTGCCAAAAATATATTCTTTTGCTATTTAGCTTTCTGCAAGGAATATTTTTACCCTTATTTTCTGCAATGCCTTT
Organism: Phalacrocorax carbo; assembly: GCF_963921805.1. NCBI lineage: Eukaryota > Metazoa > Chordata > Aves > Suliformes > Phalacrocoracidae > Phalacrocorax > Phalacrocorax carbo. The sequence continues at coordinate 113,655,693 of NC_087514.1, read as the reverse complement.
ATATGCACTCTTTTTGCAAAGTAACTTTTACTCTCCAGGGGAGATGTGCTGTTGCCAGTTTTCACAATTTTTTTCATGAGTTTCTTTTTGTATTTTTGAGAAACAAAAATTTGATATTTTTAATCCTTGTAGGTATAGAAGACTTGATTATCTAGGGATCTCAGGAGTCAAAAGGCAATTAAAATGAATTATACATTTTAATTTCTGGGTTTTGGTTTCCTGGGCATATTTTGTCATGCACATGGCTATTTTTTCGGTGGGAGGGAGCTGAGTGGTCCTTATTTTCAAATACTTTGGGTAATCAATACTTGAATCCATTCATAAAGCACCATCTGTGCACGTAGAGCAGCTATGCAAGTAAATGTTATCTTCACATGTTGTGAGACCACAAGTAAAACACTAAGGAAAATAAACCTCTAAATCCCATTCGTCAGTACGTTTATACAGAATGAGGAGATTTGTCCTGACAAGAAATCAAAAAAATTCTTCTCAGGGTTCTGGAAAATAGTCAGAGTTGACAGATGGCGTACCTGGCTTCAGATGTGGATATAGACAAAGAGAATCCACTTTATCACAGGGAGGAGGAAGCAAATTGGATTAAAGAACTGCCCAGAAGCAAAATTTGTTTTCCGTGAATGGAGTTATTAATTTTCTTTAATATATTTTTTTTATTTGTGTGTTCATCAAATGTCTGCTCACGCAGAAGCAGAACATCGAAAGGTCCTGAGACAGAGTTCTGCCTGGGTTGTCTTGGCTCAACTAAAACCAGAAACTCTGAAGAAAAACTCTCCAGTCCAGAGCTACAGCATTCATGGTTGCCAGCTATCACTATTTAGACTATTTCCCCCCTTCTTAGCCCCCCTCTCAAGTTTCCACTCCACACTTTTTCTGCTCCAGTGTTGCTTATTGTCAGCCAGTCTTGAAAGCAGTTTTAATTGACTATTTTTTTAAAAAAGCATGATGCTGCTCACTAATGAGGGATTGTGATAATAAAGGGAAATGGTGTATCTTCTGGAAATGAATCAAGGTAACTGACCCACATAACATTGGAGAAATATTAGCTGGTCATTCTGATGTTAATGATGTTGCAAGATGAGTCCTGGGGTCTCTGACATCTTCACGTCTGTCAAAATATTTTAGTTGTTATTCATCTGCATTGCTCTACTGTCTAATTTCTTTCTATTAATGAAATGTTAAATAGAAACCTGTATTTCTCACATTAACTTCTGTCTCTATGGAGATTTCTTTTGAATGTCGCTCAGAAAAAAAGCATCAGCATTGAAGTTTAATGAAAATGAATAAGCAAAAAAATGCTCATTACTTTTGTGATACTTAATAACGTAGATGTGTTCTCTTTATCACATTTATTTAGTATAATTACATTGAGTACTTGAGATCTCAAGCTTCTGTTGCAGCTTTATTCATAAGAACAAAAAGATTCAATAGTTTCAGGTCCTAATACCCATGATGTGACTGTACAATGGAAACTACAATTTATCCCTCTTCTAACAAAAGAGCACTTGGCTTATGTACTGAAATTAAATGAATTGAAGCTTTATCCGTATAGCGCATTTATGCGACAAATACTTGAAGGTTTGACTTCCCCAGCAGGTAACTGTTTTGGAAAAGCTTTTTCTCAAACAAGACGCTCTTCAGATCTGAAGACATACACATTCCTTATGTATTTATTTATTTCTTGCAGGGGTGAAAGAGAGAGAGAATAGAAATTGTTTCCATTGCAGATTTTCATGGTGATTACACCATGCACTCCCTGTTGGGTACATAATAAACAAAATAAGGCTTTGAGAGGCACTCAGTGTTTTTAGCTCCTGCTGTACTCCACAGAAACAGCAGTACTTTCTGTTGTGTATAGGGCCACTTCATTTGGGTCCTCTGAAGAGGACTCCCAATCTTCAGAAGTATGTGACAATGAAAGTATATGTTTTAATATAACTGATTTTAGAAATAAAAGGCATCTCTTGGCATTTCTGTTCTAGTCCCTTCATGCTTCCCCTCTGATGCATCACCATGTGTTTGTGTCTCCCTCCGCCTTTTTTTTTGTTTGTGCTGAATGTGATGTGTTTTTTATTTCCTTGAACTGTAACTGCCCCTGCTTGTTTTCTATACGTTACCAGCATTGCAGAATATCGAGTTGGGGGGGAAGGGGAAAAGAGGTTTCTCCATGGCCATTTAAAACACCCTTGGCATTCTTCTTGGGAATATTCACTTGACTTTCTCCAGTTTCATTTCACTGTTTTTCTCTTTTGATATTTTATCTTTAGTTTGCTTTAAGTTTCTTATATAGTCAGTCCCATCCTTATTTCTTACCATTCTGCCCAGTTCTTCCTCTCAAAATTTACTGTAACAGTGTATTTGCTTCACTCACTACTTGCTTTGTTTATTTCTTATTATTAATTATTTTCTACAGATCCTTACATTGTGTTAATTTCCATACTCCAGGTTTATAACCTGGAGTCTTCTTGAGATAGCATGTCTGGATCACTGGATGGGTGGGGAAGTTCCTTTGCTTTGACTGGCCACTTGGGAGGAATATAGGAATGTTGTCAGGGTATGCAGAGACGCGATGAGGAAGGGCAAGGCCCACTTGGAATTAAATCTGGCAGTGCATGTCAAAGATAACAAGAAGGGCTTCTTTAAATACATCAGCAGTAAAAGGAAGACTGAGGAAACTGTGGGCCCACTGATGAACAAGGAAGGGGCCCTGGTGATGCAGGATGCAGAGAAGGCAGAGTTACTGAATGCTGCCTTTGCCTTGGTCTTTACTGCTAAGGCTGGCCCTTGGGCATCTCAGCCCCCAGAGGAGAAAGGACAAATTCGGACAAAGGAAGACTTACCATCGGTTGAGAAAGACCGGGTCAGAGATCACCTATGCAAACTGGATCCTTGCAAATCCATGGGCCCCGATGGGATGCACCCGTGAGTGCTGAGGGAGGTGGAGGATGTTCTTGCTGAACCACTCTCCATCATCTTTGAAAGGTGCCTGACAGGAGAGGAGCCTGAGGACTGGAGGACAGCAAATGTCATTCCGGCCTTAAAAAAGGGCAAGAAGGAGGACCCAGGGAACTACAGGCCAGTCAGCCTCACCTCCATCCCTGGAAAGGTGACAGAACAGCTCATTCTGGAGGTCATCTCCAGGCATGTAGAGGACAAGAAGGTTATCAGAAGCAGTCAACATGGATTCACCAAGGGAAGATCATGCTTGACCAACCTGATAGCCTTCTACGATGGTGTGACTGGCTGGGTCAAGGAAGGGAGAGCAGTGGATGTCGTCTATCTCGACTTCAGTAAGGCATTTGACACTGTCTCCTATAGCCTCCTCGTAAGCAAGCTTAGGAAGTGTGGGTTGGATGAGTGGACAGTGAGGTGGATGGAGAACTGGCTCAACAACAGAACTCAGAGGGAGGTGATCAACAGGGCAGAGTCTGTTTGGAGGCCTGTCACTAGTGGTGTTCCGCAGGGGTCTGTGCTGGGTCCAGTCCTGTTCAACATATTCATCCATGACCTGGACGAAGGGACAGAGTGTACGCTCAGCACGTTTGCTGACGATACCAAACTGTGAGGAGTGGACAATACAATAGAAGGCTGTGCTGCCATCCAGCGAGACCTGGACAGGCTGGAGAGCTGGGCTGAGGGGAACCTCATGAAATTCAACAAAAGCAAGTGCAAGGTCCTGCACCTGGGGAGGAACAACCCCACGCACCGATATATGTTGGGGAGTGACCTGCTGAAAAGCAGCTCCACTGAGAAGGACCTGGGAGTGCTGGTGGACAACAAGCTGACCCTGAGCCAGCACTGTGCCCTTGTGGCCAAGAAGGCCAACGGTATCCTGGGGTGCATTAAAAGGAGTGTGGCCAGCGGGTTCAGGGAGGTTATCCTCCTCCTCTACTCCACCCTGATGAGGCCACATCTGGAGAACTGTGTCCAGTTTTGGGCTCCCCAGTTTAAGAGAAAACTACTGGGAACTACTGGAGAGAGTCTAGTGGAGAGCTACGAAGATGATCAAGGGACTGGAGCATCTCTCTTATGAGGAAAGGCTGAGAGACCTGGCTTTGTTCAGCCTGGAGAAGAGAAGAATGAGGGGGGATCTTGTCAAGTCTTATAAATATCTAAAGGGTGGGTGTCAAGAGGATGGGACCGGACTTTTTTCAGTGGTGCCCGATGACAGGACAGGGGGCAATGTGCCCAAGTTGGAACACAGGAAGTTCCACCTCAATATGAGGAAAAACTTCTTTCCTGTGAGGGTGACAGAGCAGCGGAACAGGCTGCCCAGGGAGGCTGTGGAGTCTCCTTCCCTGGAGACATTCAAAACCTGCCTGGACACGTTCCTGTGCCCCCTGCTCTAGGTGTGCCTGCTCAAGCAGGGGGGGTTGGACAGGATGATCTCCAGAGGTCCCTTCTAACCCCTACCATTCTGTGATTCTGTGATTCCTTCAGCTGACCCTTTCTTCCTGTTTCCTTGCCACTGTGACTGGGAGATAATTTGGGATACAAACTGGCAAGACTGGTGTACATGAAAATAAACAACTTGGTTAGCTGAATGAAAAAAGGACAAGAGAGACCCAACAATACTTGTGTGTCTTGATGAAATTCCATGTTTCAACCCATGTGTTTGAATGTTTACTCTTCAATAATTCTCTGAAAAAACTCTGCAATTGAAACTAAAATGCAAGACTTGAGAAAGAACTTCTAAAATTGCACAGCCCTCTACCTTTTTGATTTCCACTACTATGATATCCAGGCACTCTGCAGTCTTGTCTTTTGTTCATATTCCAGAGAAGCAGGTGTTACTGCTAGGAGGTAGGTGTTTTCTTTCCTACTTTACACAGTTACTGAAGATACAGCAAGTTAGGTGGCAGAAGCTGTAACAATATTGAAATGACCTTTAAATTCTAGCATACACTGACACAGAAAAAATGTGTCAGAACAAGGATTCAGTGTCAGGTTTTGCGTGCTTGGGTTAAAGTCTAAGGTGCTGGATTTTTTTTTGTTGTGATGAAATAGCACCATTGTATTTGTGCTGTTACTTTCACTTTACTCAGATAAGATGTATTAAAGAGGAAGACAAGATGTAAGAGTAGGATGGTGAGGGTAATGGGTGGACTCAGTGTGAACCAGAAAAAAAAAAATCCAGTGCTTAATTGCCAGTAAGTGTTTCTGTAGGCTGGGTTGTTAAAACAATATAAAATTACTTTTTACTCACAAAAACTTGATCTTGATGTTGTGTGAATTTGATCTGAGTCGACTTTGTTGAATGATGTGCTGGAAAGGACATTGAAGCCTTGACCTGAGAATTTTGGCACTTCCTTCTGGTTGTCAGGTTGAAAATACCACGTGAAAAGCTGTCCGTACAACCTTCTGTCCGTTTTCTTCAAATGAAAAACTAAGGGGAAAAGAGTGGAAAGTTAGCAATTGTTTGGGTTTATTTTAACTTGTTTAGACTTTGTGTAATTGTTCAGGCCGAAATATAAATGGTTCATATGATCTTTGCTTTGTGGCAGTGATATTTCATCTGATGCTGATCTTATTCCCATAGAAAAAGTTGTCTGCTCACTTGTGCTCCTGGCTCAAGCCACCTTGGTCAGTTGTACTGGAAATTACTTCTGGGGAAACAGGAGAAAGGGTCTGCTTGTAAAAGTCTGTTGCACTTCTGTTGCATTTTGCTGTTTTATTACTGTGATTAACCTTGTCTAGTTCATTTATAGTCAATACAATTACATTTGTTCTAACTTTAGAAAGATTGTAGATTCAGATATATTTCCTTTATTTAAAACAAGGAAAGCCTCTAGAAACAGGCTTAGCTTTTTTGAGTGGGTCTATTGTACCTTTCAGTAAAATTGCAAATGTCTTAGCAATGGTATATACGCAAGTACCAACATGTCTACCATAGAACACAGCATAGATACTTTTGAAGGAATGAGCTAGGTGTTCCACAAAGTGGAGCAATTGCAGTGAAAAATACAGGGAAAATAAAATATTACAGTGCTTCAAAAATGCACACAGTAAGAGAATTTTTTCCTTTTCTTCGCTAAATAAATTTTTAAGCCGAATTTATGCTGCCTCTTGCTTGTCAGCACAAGGACATGTCAAGATGAAGAGATATGTCAATGAATTGAGCATAAGTGCAGAAATGAGTATTCATCTAGTCTCCAGCCTGTGACAAGACATGTATACCGTGATTCCTAAATAAAATAGGAATGGGACTGTATGTACACTACCTTCCAAATTAGTGAGTTACAGACCTCTGTATGTGAGTGGTTTTAGGGGCTAAGTTGGGATTATTCGCTAGAATAATTAAAAGGCCAGGCAAGTTGAAATGAAGCAAACAGAAAGCTTGTCTAGAGGCAATAACAGTGAGAACTTAGGAAAGTTGTCAAAACCCAGGTTGTGCAATTTTGTTGGCTGTCATAAGTAATAAAATAGTGAAAAGATAAATTTTGAGGAAGAAGATGGGCTCACCTTAGCAATGATTATGTGAAGAGTGAATTAAAAATATTGTTTTATATTGTGTTCACCTACATGTCTGACCTCTGGTGTGATGAACATCTGTAAGTCTAGATGGAGGGTTTGGGAGTGAAATACAGCTCATTCAGCTGAACACAGGCATCCCCTCTAGTCTGATTTCAGAAAGTTGATGGTTCTAGTGATTAGATTAGGTGGGAAAAATGCCCTCTTGGACAAAATGTGCTGGCCTTCCTAAGTTGCTGTATAGCTGGTGGATTTGGATATGTGGGCTTGGGGGAATCACCTCCCGCCCCTTTTCAGAGTTCTTATTTATGTCAGTCAGGGGCCTTAAAATGCCACCTAGCTGATAGACCACAGAGAGGGGCCATGCTGCCCCAAGGGGTTCACACTGCTGGTCTCCTGCTGTCTTTGGTTGAACTGGATTAAAAGGTAGGACCTAGCCACGGAGTTGAAGTGCACCATACTCTCTGTGTGGACATGTAGTCTATTTTCCATTCAGGTTGCTCCAGGGCAGGCCCTGGTGGAGGCGGGGAGGAGAGGGGAGGACACAGCACTGCCAAAACACTAGCTGTGGTGCCCCCAGTGTGTTTCCAGCCCCAGGTTGCTACTGCGACCAGTGGGAGGAAAGCAGCATCCGCTGGTGGGGATGTAGAAATAAAGCAAAGGACAATAGTTCTTAGGCAATAATTTATTAAATGGCTTTGACCCTTTTTCTCCTGGTTCTTGAATGGTTAGAGAGCAGAGTGTGATTTGTGCCTGTTTATTCATTATTAGTTGAATGGTTTATATGAAGATATCGGTCTGTGGATTTGCTTCTGAATGACTCACCAGAATTTCTGCTTGGAGAGGTGCTCATTGCTAATAACGTGCTATTTCTTCTGGTTCACCAACAGCATGGAGTTGTTTTTTTATTCCCGGACTGGAGGACTTCCACATCTTTCCAGATGATGCTCTTCTCTTCTCAGCACCTCGTATTCAAATACTCATGTGCACATACCATCACATCAGTGCTTCTCCCTTTATTCCCCCCCTTTTTTTTATAAAATATGCTACTGAACAAGCACTTTTTTCCTCATAGATTTGCATCAGAACTGAAGAGTTGAAAAACGTCATCTGTTTCAACAACAGTTCATGATTTAAAAAAAAAAACAACAAACAAACCAAAAACCACAACTTATTTGGTTTTGCAGTGCTTGCCTTGTGCTAGGAAGTTATTACCAAACAGCATTTTATGCAAGGAGTAAATGGTACTTCACAGATAGCTCCTCTGGGGGTGGAGGGTGTGAGGCTATTTTGATCCATTTATCAAATAGTTTGTAGCTTTAATTTCAAGGCAAAGACAAATTACTGAGAAAAGAAAGCACATTCTCACCTAGAGATCTATTTGGCAAATAAAAATGGAAAAAAAAATCTGCGGGCTTGATGCCTTTGCCTGTTCTTGTTAACAAGGATTGTTTTCCCTTTAGCAAGCAATTATTAGATAAACATATTCTCTCGCTGTTTGAGAAGATCTGTCAAAGTCTATTCCTTTTTTCTTATGTTCACAGGAATATTTCCATGGATTTTTCTGAGAAACTTCCTTTCTATTTCTTCTGTCATTAGAAACAGCAGCAAATAGCTCTTTTTACATCTTTCTCAGATACTAATTGTCTGTTTCCTTTCTCAAATTAGTTTTACGTGCCTCATTGACATCTGCAAAAGTATTCCTGAGTTACACAATTACAAGTGAAATGTGAATTAAAGCCTAAGGAAATAAATGTTTTTGAAGTTAAGACAGTTATGATACAGCAATTAAATTCAGTGATTTAAAATTTTAATTAAAACGTTGACTTTTATATTATTTATTGTGTCGGCTACTTCACAAGTCACTTAATTTCCATGTATTCCCCCCATTTTTGTAGCCATGGGAAAGTTCCTAACATGTCTGCTTACCTTATAGAAACATTGTCAAGATTAATTTTTCTAAAGCAATTACAGTAATTAATTTCTAAGTCCTTTTTTTGAGAGGTACTAAGCCTCCTTCCCTTTATTTCATTTTCCTGGCAGTTAACACTGGACATAGAGTGTCAGAAACAGGTTACCAGTTGAGCAAAAGGGACCACTTTATTTCATCATTATTATAACCTCTTATCTGTTTGTATTAGCCCACTACTCACAAGTTACCAATGCATCACTTCTCTCTGTGCCACGGGGCAGAGAATTTTAGTGGCCTCCTGTGGTCGAATGGGTGAGATTTAGTGATCTGGCTCTTCTGTTGAGCATTCCTGGGGATTTCTCTCTAGGCTGTCCTGCACAGCCAGTGCTGTGCAGTCACAGAGATTGCTCTGGTATCCTGAAGGATGGACCCGTGGGTTTGATGATTAGATTTTACCTGGTGATTTTGTTTCACTGAATATATAAATAAAAACGCATGAGCAATTGCTTTGCTGTAAACCCAAAGGCATTGACCAATATGCAATGGTATAGCTGACTGCTCATTAGCTGATGTGTATGCTTCATGCAGTGCCAGTCATCATGCTATTAAGTGAGCTTTGAAAATGAAAGTGTCTTTTATTTCCACTAGTCTCTGCAAACTGCAATTAATCAGGGGCTGTTCTGAAAATGCTAAAAGCTTTGCTCTTGCAGTTTTACTTTTGCACTTCCCACTTCTTCCTCTCCCTCCTTCCCTGGCTCCCAGCAGCTCCATAGGGAATGAGGTCTGCTGAGAAATGAGTCATTTCTCTCAGCAAGTGAAATATGCCTCCCATTTCTCCCAGTCTTCTGTTGAAGGATTTATTTTCTATTTCAGCAAGCATCTGCTGAACTTGAGAGGCTTTGGTTTCCAACAGATGCAGGGGTCTAGAAGGGCTCACCACAGTGTAAGCTTGAGTATGGCAGGGCTTTAAAAAGTGATCTGGAAGGAGGCTGCTGAATTTAAAACAATGTTTCCTCTTATACAGGCAGGGCAAACTGCAAATCCAAAACCTGCCTTTGGCTGCAGCTTTAATCTAGTAAATATCACTCAAAGCAGCATTTCCTATTTCGCATCAGAGGAAGGCTCAGGTGAAAAAGAACAAACTTTTTTCATTCCAACTTTCATGCCACCAGACGAAGGCTCTCCCTCAGTCTCAGGGGTTGCAGCTAGCTGGGGGATCAGGACAGGGAGTAGCCAAGGGAAGTGGCACAGGTCTAAACAGCTGCTGGTCTCTCACCCTTCCTGCCCGAGGGTGGTGGGAAAGGCAGTCTTGTGTCTTCAGGGCTGGAGACACCAAGAGGTCTCAGCTGCTGATGCTTTTAGGGAAAAAGATAAATCTAGGCAGAGTGTAAAACTGGTGTAAAAACCCTATTAGCCCTTCCCTGCTCTATTTCACTCTTTAGTGGTGTGCGAGAGCCTTCAATTTGTGCAAGTGTCGAGTCTTGTGAGGAGTCAATTGACTGTGAGGAAAAGGCATTTGGGCAGGGTGGTGTTTTATGCACCAGCAGCCAGTGAGCTCCAATGGTACGAACTAAAGGAGAACTGGCTGAAAAATATGGGATTTGATAACTGTGGTAACTGTCAGAGATACTTGAAGCAGTAGATTTCTTTCTGTCGTCTGACTTTCGCACGGTGTTATGCACTGGCCATGCCTCTTCTCCACCAGCATTACCTGGGGATCTAAGTGTGTTACAAGGAGTTCAAGAAGAAAACCTTGAAGTTTCAAGCACAGTGCCAAACCTGCCATCTTTTTATTGACGTCATCAACGATCCAGGTGTTTTACTAGCAGCAGTTCTGGGAGAACAGGCACGTTATATTGCCGACTCTGTGAAAACAGTGGGTGGTGTAGATCCCAGTGTGGAAATTGCACTAGCTCTGCATCTAATTATATAAAGGGAGAGAATTTTGAGCTCCAGTCAGTTGCTTATCAAACATATTAGTTACACTCTTGGTAATCAGTTCTTGTGTATTTTCATAATTAATTCTTACTGCTGAAGCTCTTGCTAGGTTGGTTTGTTCTGGTTTCCCTTCAAGAGGATCAAAGTCATGGAATGTTTTGTATTTCTGAAGACAAAAGGGTAATGAAGACAATTCCAAATATCCAAAACACAGAGCCTGCTCTGCTTCTCTGACTGCTTTTTTGAGGATTTTAGACAGGCCTATTGTTCCCTCTGCACTGTCAGGTTGGTCCGTTAGGTACCATCCTCTAAGTTGCCAGTCAACAGAATACATGCTGACTTGTCTGTGGACTGGACCATCAATTGACTGGAGCTACAGGTATTGGAGGGGTTTCAACTCTTAATAACTGACCAGCTTTATTCTCTACAGCTTACAAAGTTCAAGGCAAGAAACCCTCAGGTTACTGATACCAGTGTGTTACGTCTCGCTGCAGTCATCTCTGTGTAACAAATCTTTTCTGAAATAAAGACAGAGTCATGGTGTCAAACAGAGTCAGTGCTCAATATCACAGTGGAGGGCATTCATTCTTCCAAGAGCTAATGAATTTGGCATCAGGGATGATGGCTTTTGTGTTACAACCGCCTTGTTGCTGGGGATTACAGTTTGAGCCACATTTATCCTACTGTTCACTTGACATGAAATTTAAGACCAACAATTCTTAAGGAAGCATAGGTTACTGGAGTGCATAGTAAGAGTTAGGTATTACGAGTTGTGTAAGAGTTTACACTTAATGGTTGCTAGTGCTGTCACAGGCTAGACTACCACTCAACTTCTGCTCAAGCACTTTTTTTTTTTTTAATTAAAAAAGCCCAACCAAACAAAACCAACACAAACCTCAAACATAGCAAGGAGTTAATAACATCAACCTGAGACAGCTAATTCCTTAGTCCTGCTCATAAAGTATGGTCTCTCTGGAGCTGAGGGGATGAGGACCTGGATCCCCATTCTGTATTTCTAAGATGATTAAAATCACCTTTGTAGTGCATTTTTTCTGCCATGTTCCCTGCTTAGGGAGGTGCAGAGATTTCTTTTAAAATACAAGAACTTCATAGCTTTTTGCTTGTTTTTCATTAATGTATTTCCTAATGAAAGATTCTTTGCTAAAAAGTCTCTGAAAGAGGTGAAAAACTTAATTTTGGTTTTTTTGTTGATCCTGGGAGTTGCTCCTTGACCCAGGAAAGTCACTTGCATGCCCTCCACTCCTTGGAAGATTGACTCACCAGCACCGTCTCATTGAGGTCAGGGGCTGCCTCCTGTTTCTGTGCCAGTGCACCCTCCTGGATCAGGGTCAGCAGGGACCAAACAGCCTTGGAAGGTGGAAGGATTCATTCCTCAGCCAAGGGAATTGCAACAGGAAGCAATTGGGGGCCAGTTAGTGGTAAGTCTGCTCTACTGCATGATCAAAAGTGCTAAGCTATTTGCTTGACATAAAACACATCTAACAGAAGTGATTACGGAGAAGATTTATTTCCACCTATCCTTTTTTTTTTTGCCTTTTTTTAAAAAAAAAAATGAATGGTTGATTTTTGTCCAACACTTCAAAACTGAATGGGAAACATGAAAACAAGTATCTCTCTAAGGGAGAGATGTCTATGGAATTTAGAGGAAGAAAAAGAAATGTTAGGTTAAATCTGTTCTCACACTTGCCTTAATCTGGTGATTTCAGTGGTGTCCTGTTCTCTGATGATTTGTGGAATAAACAGTGTTTCATGTTGTGGATAACTCCAGCTCAAAGCTGGGCCATACTGGTTTTAATAAAAGGCATCTAATCCTTAGAGCCATTTAACATCTGGAAAGCAAGTTGTTAAAAACATAAAGCACATCTAATCCTGTGAGCTGCTCAGAGCCTAGAAGAGGAGCTTTTTCTTTATAGAGTGCTTTAAAGCCATTGCTAGGACATGAACTGCTGAGACATTTAGTCTGGTGTGCTATTCAGGCTGTCAGGGTTGTCTTCCAAGTGCTGGATGAAAAATTATGATAGCATTCTTCAGCTAACCGTTCATCTAACATATGCATAACTAATATATATTTAGAGACAGAGAGTGACAATGAGAGCAAGAATATATAAGTGTTCTTTTTAAGAATACTTAAATATAAAATGCAAGAATGTATACAGTGAAGATTTTCCCTGTATGTATATGATTTTCCTGGTTAATGAAAAGGACCTTGATCTTCTCAGCTGTATATTGGTAATCTGTGGATTCTAGAAAAGTGACCCGTTAGTTGGCTGGCATGATACTTTTTATTCTTACTCAAGCAAAGAGCTAAAAATATAAAGCCTTTTGATTTGGCTTTATTAAGCAGCAGACCCAATAGATTGATCGGTTGGTTTTTTCCCTCAAATAATGTGAAGTAGAAGTGAAATAATGTTTTGTCATATCACTAGCCTGTACTTATACATATGTTGCTGTATTGTGCTGCTATTACTCTGAAATAGAATCATAGAATCATTAAGGTTGGAAAAGATCTGTGGGGTCATCCAGTCCAACCATCAACCCAACACTACCATGTCTCCTAAACCATGCCCTGAATTGCCACATCTACACGTCTTTTAAATACTTCCAGGGATGTACATATGAGAACCAGAATGACATGAAATGTTTGTCTTTAAAAAGCTGTATTAGTGAAACCAAAATGTTTTCATGAACTCAAAATCATTCAAGCTACTTACAGTCAAACTGGTAAGCTCAAATAGTTAAGTCATATCCCTACCTTTTGCAAAGTGTCTGTGGTTTTGCAATATCACCTCATTAACTCTTTACAGCAGAAGCTGCCATATTCACACAGAACCCACTGGTGTGATTTTAATGCGGTACAGAAATATGTGAACGATTTCTTACCAAGCTTGAAATCCAAAGAACCTGAACAAATACTTGGGCAGTTTTTCCAGTGTGTTTTAAAAGATGAGCTCTCTGTCACAGTGGTTAAAGGGACACTGATGTCAGGACTAGATTGTTCAGGCATCACCCCTTGTCATTCTAACCACAGCAGCGATGCCAGCGTGGCTGATCTGGGTTTTATTGTGTACCCAGTAGGAGAGATCCGAGGATGTCTTGACAGCTAATGAAGAGAGGCACTTGTAGAGGTGGCTTCTCAGTCCTATTTTAGCTACACAATGCTCCATGGGCTTAAAATCTTTCTCCATTGCTTACAGAGGGAGTGTTAAAGTAAGCAGGCTCACAATTCAGGAGACTCCATAACATCCCTAAAGTTAGGTAGGAGGAATATGGCCCATGGACATGAGTAAAGTGGCATCAACCACATCAAATGCAGCAGGCTTAACTTACTTAGGGCCCACTGGATAATTACAAATAAGTCCTCTTTTCCCACTCTCTTTCCATCTTCTTTCCAGTGACAATTTTTCCTTACTTCTTTGGGACCTTGAAGTTGTCATGTTTTCATCTCCACTGGCGGTGGTATTGATGGGATTAGAAGGTACATTATGGTTGTTTCATTAGGCTGTGCAAATAAGATATTAAATAATGTTCTCTATTAAACCTAGTTATTAGCAAAAGCTTGCTGTAGTTATTAATTTAATAAAATCTGTTAGGAATTAATGTTCTTGTTTGTCCAAACAGTCTCAGACAATCTGGTCAGAAAGTCAATTAATGAGCACTTACTCCAATGCAAGAGAGCCTTTCTTCATTTTTAAAAATCAGAATCAATTTGTGTCGGATTGGTTTCTGAAATGTGATAGTGACAGTGGAGTTTTTTAGAATGGGAAACTAGAGGAGGGAATATCCACAGCTTGACATCAGTTTTGCCATTGATTTGCTAGGTGACCTTAGGCAAGTTGCTTTTCTCTGGGAAGTATCTCTAAAAACAGTGCTGTCAAATCTATGCTTGTGCCAAAGATCTATGTACCATATGTCCCATCAAATAGAGGAGTAGTTTATCTGTCAATCCTGGAAAGTCAACCTTAGTTCTGAAATTCAAGTGGGATCTGAGTTGTCGCTGGTACTTAATCTTCTGCGGGATGATGTAATCCCTTATTTACACCACTGCAACCACATGATTTGCAAAGACTGTGTCCAAGATAACAGACAGAAGGACTGTGTGTCTTTTCTCTTTCACTTTTTTGACTCTGTAGAAATTACAGGAAAACTGTAATTATATGTGTATGTGAAAAGCAATGGGGGTTGCATTCTGCCCTGACCAAAGTCAGTACAAGTGTTGCTGTTTTCATGTCCTAGATCTGTGAAGACAGAAACCATCATGGAGGTGCTTCAGAGGGAAGGTGATTTTTACATAGTCCCCCTTCGCTGCTGAAGCACATCTTCAATTTACCCACTCTTTGGCTTTGTCAGCAGTGAGGTGATTCTAAGACTATCTGAGAGTGTTTTAAGCTTAGTATTTGGAAATGCATTATGAGTTTGAAGGTTGTGTGAAATTTTGTGTGGAGCTGAAGAGCATAACCTTGAGACATGTGCAACATGGGCAACAAAGTGTACAGCAAGGTATATGGAGCTGATGAAACATCTCTGGAAAGGTGCAGTTTTGCAGGTACACTGAAACCAAGATGCCTGAACTTTCCTGTGTCTTTATAAAATAAAGGGACTCCTTATTAGTTAGAATTGTAGTTAAAGCTTTTTTATCCAAATTGAAATGTACGATGACTTCACTGTGGGTAAATACAGTTGTTAATTTTATGTAAGAGATGATTGTTAATGCTATCATAAGGTTAAGAAATTGATAAGCCATAAGCTTGATTGGATAAAAAAAAAAAAAGATTACCCACTTATCTCAATAACAAAAATATCCACAGTTGTGTTAGGGAGGATTAAAAAAGTGCAGAAGACACAAAACTCTGCAAAACTCTGGGTGAATGGAGTTAAGAAGCAACGCCCCTCACATGCACTTTATTCTCTGATTGTCAGTGAAAGGTATAATATAATACATGTTTCTGTATTATAACTGTCCAGGCTAGTATGGAAGTAGTTATATAGTCTTAAAAGCTTGTTCACCTTCTGCGTTTGCACAGGTGGATGGGTTTGCTTTCCACAGAGTCACAGAATGGTTGAGGTTGGAAGGGACTTCTGGAGATCTGGTCCAACCCTCTGCTCAAGGAGGGCCATCTAGAGCAGGCTGCCCAGGACTGTGTCTATATGGCTTTTGAATATCTTCAGGGATGGAGATTTTATAAATGAATTTTACAACTGCCGGGGAAATTACAGCATGAAAGACATGAGAACTGCTTGTGTTAGCTGTGAAACATCTAGCTACAGCCAAAGATGATCACCACAGCACAGATTTATTATGGCAGTCCCTCTGTTGCTGCAAAAGTCAGGGCATTCAGAAGTAGAAATTTCTGTAATACTGTTAAATGGGCCCTTTTGTTCTTTGCTTTCTAATAAACATTTAAAAATGCACACCAAACTAGAGGAGTTACATAGCTGCTCATGGCAGTGGATAAAATGGTATTACAAAGAACACAGAAGACACAGACATAGCCATAAGAAGGTGAACACTGAATGTTAACACCAAAGCTTATACTGATGTCTACAACATGATTTGCAGAACTCCTATAGCCATTTAGATGCGGAGTTCACAAAATGCTCCACACAGAGGATGCTTCTCTCTGGTAAACGACTGAAGAAGCTTTATAGCCATGTCCAGACACCTTGGGAGTGTTCAACATGCCATGTAGTCATCTCTTACTCCACTCTCACAAGTGGAGCAGGAATAACTTCATGGCAGTCAGTGAAATGACACAAATAAAGCTTGTGATGGGAAAAGGCCTATTTTAGTGTGATTTTACGGATCTCATTAAAAACAGTACCTCAGAAATGCTGACATTAAAAGTTGTTACCCTTTCTAATATTTCGTGTAGGAGGCAAGGGAATTTATCAGTGAATCCCAAAGCTTTCATACTGAAGGATCCTTCCGGGTTGAGAATCATGTGTATCTTTTCAATACACACCTGGTTTAGGCATCTGCACTTGAAAGTAATCTAAGACTTTGTGTCATAAAACAATCTTGTGATTATTTATTATAATCACTGGAGAAGCTAACACTTCGCTGGTTTGTGGGAAAACTTTGTTATCAACTATGGATTGTTCCTGAGATCCAGAAATGGCCTTTTTTCTGTCAGAAGTCTGACCTCCATCTGTGACTGGGGGAAAAAAAAGTATTCTACTTCTCACTTCCCCCCCCCCCCCCCCCCAAGAAAAAATGCTGGAATAATATAAGACCCAT
The DNA here is from genome assembly GCF_963921805.1 of Phalacrocorax carbo. Lineage (NCBI taxonomy): Eukaryota > Metazoa > Chordata > Aves > Suliformes > Phalacrocoracidae > Phalacrocorax > Phalacrocorax carbo. The sequence goes on along the minus strand of NC_087514.1, from coordinate 113,639,101 downwards.
AAATTCTTCTGAGAGGTCATCCCTGGCCATCACATATATGGAATTGGGATCATCTAGGGGTTTTGACCACAGAGAATATAAGATAGAGGAATCAAAGGAGGCTTCGTACTTGGTCTCCTCAGCATATGTCACAATCAGCATTTCACTACATCTTCTGTTTACCTTTCTCCAAGGAAACATGTAGGCTGGAGTTCTCCAAAATTATTTTGGAAGAGATGGGAGAGAAAAGATTTTGCATGGACAAAAGTGTGTTTTCAGCTTTGATATTTTAAGGCAAAAAAAGTCTAGGATAAGACATAGAACAATACTACTGAAAGTCTTTTTTGTAGGGCCAAGCACTGGAAAGTTAGAAATTCCAGCTATATTTTTCTACGCAATTTTACTTTTTGCTTCCTTGTAGGAGTCCATTATTATTTTCAATTGCATGTTGACAAGAACTTAAAATCTTTTTGTCATAGTCCTCCCTTATTCTGTAAACAGGTGGGATAGCTGAATTTGAAATGAAAACTATCAAATTTTCTATCATTTCCTTTTTGTGGGTACGATAGAATTACGAGTTTATATAAAACTATATCCTAAGCATAAAAAAGAAAATAAATTCTCTGATATTAAGGCTTATTATTAAAAGATATATATTGAATTAGCATAGAAAGAAGCTGCTGTATACTGGAAGAACAGAAAGAATTAATGAGATTTTGGCTTTGTTTTGGCTGAATCTCTTCATCCTATCCTTAGCCTGCATCTTTCATCTGAGTATCTGCAAGCCTATGTAGGTTTTATGATGAGACTCCTACCTTATCCTAATTTCAGCTGGGTCTTAGATAAAAATGTTCTCCCTTCTTCAATTTTTAACCTATATTGCTCTAAGTCAGGGATTTCCTTCTTGCCTCCTTGAAGGAATAACTTACCTTGCTGCCTCCAGCAAATGCTGATATATTGCATGCCTGCAGTGAAATATTGCTCTCAATTACCCAGCCCAGAGGTATCCGGAAATTGAACCAGATAAAGTGATAGGCAGAATCAAAGTGAAATGCATTTTCTTTGGATGCTGTAAGCATGTCCTTTAGCAGCCGCATTGATGGGAATTCTGTGCTGCAAAAATGTTGACTCTCTGCTACAGCAGTGATTATTTGAGTAGCTTTTTTTGGCCCAGCCAAAGAGTAATATTTCTTCCTCTAGAAGTGATTAGCCTCAGGTTTTGTGCCATATATCTTCAGAGGGCTTAAAATGATCTCCCAGCAAGAAGGTTCAGCACCCTGTCCTTTCAAAGGCCAAGCACTTTATTGATTGAACCCTCCAAAAAATGGAGGTGCTCAAAATCCTAATCCCTTCCTGACAATGAGATTATCTTTTGTTTTGTATATTGAGATTTTAAAAGATGTGAGCAACTTGCTTGGAAGGAATAAGGCTTTTGTATGGAAAAGTTTTTAGGGAGTCCTGGAAAACTGGAAGTAAATAGGAAGCCCACAGTTGGTTTCAGTGGGTTAATTCCAAAAGTAAAGCTTTGAAAGTTGTACACATCCTTTTTTCATCTTCAGTCAACGCTGGTTTATTCACTCCTGCCCTTACTGGTGCTGTGGGAGGGCTGTAGAGGAGGATGAGTAAGAATCCTAAAAAGGCCAGGTATTTCAGCGTAGCAGAAACATATTAACCTGTTTTCCTGAAAAAACAGGAATTACCTGGTAACTCTTTAAGCCTCTCTTTGCATCCTTTAGTCTGTTGATGAGCCAGTCCCACCAAGCAAATTTTCGAATTTGAAAGAAAATTCCAGTCACATTTAACATATTTAGATTAGATTTAGATTGGATATTAGGAAAAATTTCTTCACTGAAAGAGTGGTCGGGCATTGGAACAGGCTGCCCAGAGAGGTGGTGGAGTCACCATCCCTGGAGGTGTTAAAAAAACATGTAGACATGGCGTGTCAGGGCATGGTTTAGGAGGCATGGTGGTGTTGGGTTGGTGGTTGGACTTGAGGATGCAAGAGTTCTTTTCCAACCTTAATGATTCTATGATTCTATGATATTTGGTTGCAACAACACATGGCCTGGGGAGTGTGCAAAGGCCCCACTGCCATCTCCTTGGGCTACCATCAAGCATTTGGCAGTTTGCACGTATTCTGCCATAGCAGAATAAATCCTTTTCCTGGCTGGTGCACCAAACTGAGAGAGGCACGGTACATGGACAAAACAAAGGATTTTTACAGTGGATCTGCCTTTAACAGGCAACATAGGCATAACAAAAGTAGTATATATGACTTTATAAGAGCTAGCACTTGGGTTTACTGAATTTCCTTTCAGGGTGTAGAGACTGATTAAAGTGTGTGCTTCCAGAGGTGTTACATCTGTCATTGCAGAAGAGAGGGCAAGTGTTGAGTGCCTTCCAATGGCCACGTTTTGTGAACATTAGTCAGGAATGGGTGTCAGGATAACGTGAGTTTTGTATGAGGAGAGGCCGTAATGTAATAACATTACATTGCAGTGCAAACCATTGTTTCAAATGAAAATTATTTTTCTTTTCTTATTTTAATTTTTGAATCTCAGGCATGTGCCACATCCTCACTTGTCCTCTGAAGAGGTTAACTTTCCACGGGTTTCTAGTTGCTCTTTCTCAAGGTACTCCAAAACCGTCTGAATTGGCTTGGTGTGCACTCCTGACAGTGAAGGCTGAAAGCAAGCTAAGAAGTGATTTTGGTTTCAAACTCGAGGAATTCTGTTTCAAAGAGGCTGAGGATCAAGACTGCTGGGAAGAGGGGGCAAAGATGTTGCATATAAATTTTTCACTGTATTGCAGCTTTTCTGGAATGAAGGAGAGACAACACCTGTTTCCTAGGCCTTGTAAAGGAGTTGGAGTTCATGTGCGCATACCATAAGGGAACAGTTTACAACAGTTTTCCCTGTATGATGATGTCCTTAAGGGAACTGTGTGATAGGCAAAGCAGGCAGGAGTTTATCTCTCCCAGTTTTTAATTTTATTCAGCAGAGTCAATCCTCAGAGGACCATGACAATCGTGGGGATTAAAAGCGGATTTCCCCTGGCTCACAGTTGCATTAGATTTCTGTGCCCACAGAGGTACTTTTCCTGTTGCTCTGCTGACACGCTTTGCTCTCTGTGCTTCGGCATGTGTTGAGCTTCATAAGAAGGCTTCTGGCAACGATTTCTGAACAGGCTATTGCTTCTCCTGACAGGGTCATAGGGAAATCTTAAGCACATCAGGTGAAAAATGTGTCAGTACAGTTGTGTTTTATGTCATTAAGGCAATATAAAACGTGCCCCCTCAGGAGTACTGCATTCATAGGCACCTGTACTGATGCTTAGCATGAAAGAACAGAAAACAAGATGTTACAGTAATAATGTGCAATGGTAAATACATGGTATAGTATTCAAATAAACCCAAATCTGCAACTTATAACCGTACACCATTTAGAAGTAAATCTGTTAAAGGGGTGTGTGCGTACTTCTTCAGTTTTGAAAACTAGTAGTTTAGAACTACCATCAGCCTAATGAATAAGGCCTGGAGTGATGACAGCTCTGTTCAATTCCCATTTCATCCAGGGTTTTCCTCTTTCATGCCGACCAAGACAGTCAGTCTGGTCTTGAATCCCAGCCTTCCATATTTAAAATGAGTTTAAAGTCCTCATCATAGGATAGAAATAAAAAATCCTCCAGTGTCTGTTTGAGGTGCTCATATCTAATGATGACAAAGGATATTGAAGGGCTTGAATAAAAGAAAGTTTATATAAACCATGCATTTTAATACCTCTAGGTAGTATATTTCCTCTGGGCACAAAGTCTATAATCAATTTATATTCCAGTCAAGGCAAAATACCTCATAGGTTTTTGTAGTTGCCATCTTAAGCTCATTACTTGTGGCTGAATTTTTCAGACTTACTCCATGTCTGTAGATAACTTCAGTGTTAGAAAAGCTACAGGCCCAAATGTGTTTAACTCTGTTCCTTCTTTCCGCCTTGGGTAGACACGTACCCATTTTAGTTAGAAGTTTCTTTTCATGTAGTGCAGCTGATTGCATTTAGGTGGATAAACTATGTTTTGTCCAAGTGTGGACTTTCTTGAATAGTCATTTTCTCTTGTGCCCTGGAAAATAAAGTGTTTCCATTGTTAGATCAAGTGGAGAGTTCCTATGAATGCTGCCAGCCACTGAGTCTAGAGCGTCATGTGACTGAACCTTGGCTCCACCAGAAACAAAAATTCTCGCTCCTGTCATTGGACCAGCTTCTAGTATTTTTGTGTAGACCAATTTCTGATGTTGTAGGCCAACCCAAACAGTAAGTGAAAACTCACAATTCATACCCTGTTTGGGTAAAAACTAGACTGAGTGCAACCCTGTTTTATCGTCTCTTGGCCTAAAACCAACATCTTGTTCTAAACTGTTTTCACTGATGACACTCAGATTTGCTAGCCCCCTCCAACCCCATTTGACAAAATTAGTAACTAAACAACTTCAAGTGCTTTCTTGAGCTAAAGAATAGTGAGTATATAGTAAGTAAAAATCCTTTTCACCAAATTGTTTTGATTGAGTATTTACACAAGTATGTCAGGCTTAGGGAAAAAAAAAGTTCATTAATATAACCATAATGATGTGCTCATTTACATTAAGCAATCAAGACTGGCTCTAATGGATCATACTTGGGTTTTTCTTTTTTTCCAAACCCCTCTTGCTTTCCATGAAATCATTGTGATTATTTTTAAAACAATGCAATTAGGCCTTTAGATACGGTATTTGAATATTTATTCTCTCGATCTGAATTATTAAAAGCATCCTTTCTCTGAAGCATAATTTTTAATTATCTTCAGTGGTGGTGTGTCTTTAATAAGCGCTCTAGCTGAGGCATGCAATTATCCCATACAATAGTTGCAATGAAGTTTTGGTTGTTAGTGATGCCTTATTAAAACTGTTTGGCCGACTGTTACATTGCATCTGCGGGCTGCTTTGTCTGAAGATCCAGAAAAATAATTCATGCTAGGCTAAAATGTAGCGAGATAAACTGTTAAACTGAGCTGACAGGTTTATTTTGGGACTGAAGGCTAGAGTGCTCAGGCAAATGTGTGGTTAGTTAGGGTGGGCCATAAGTAGTAGCTCTGGAAAAGGGAGAGAGTGGAGGTGAGATGTTTCACTCCATGCTACCTTTTGAAGTGGTGTTTATATGCTTACATGTCTAATGGCAGCACAGTTGGGCTGGGCTCGCCATAAAGTCATTTTGTGGTGAGGCTGCACAGATGTTCTGATCTGGTTGTATTGAAGTTTGGATGTTACAAGATTGGGGGCAGACATATCTCAAAATGGTGCTTGATTTAGCAGCCTGTTTTAACAGTGTGGCAAATGTCTTTTCAGAAGTACAATACATGGTGATTGGTTAGTTAATTGAAAGGACTTAGCCTAATCAGTACAATGTGAGATTTCCCCCAAGCATCCCATCTGTGTTTCCCTATTTATCATCACGCACAGGTGTCAAGCGTTTAGAGACCTCAGTCCTACCTCTGCTCCCTGTTAGCTGAAGCAGCTCCTTGCATGGCCTCATGCCTTCACCTCACTTCCTTGAATGGTGATTCCTTGTGGGTTTTCAGGAGAGGTGCAAAGGAACATGTTCAGCAGAGTGGTGACTTCTCTTCCTAGGCTCATTGGTATTTGCCCTGCTGCCTGTGGTGGATGTGAATCCAATCTTGTAATGTTTATGCATTAACAGGCTCATGGTGTCATTGGGTAAGCTTCCAGGTGAAATGCCTAAGTCCCTCACATGAAATGCAGTAATCTAAGGTAGTATTACTTATATTTTTTTCTTGTCTAGATTTATCAATAATTTGATTTTTCTTCAGTTTTTAAGAGGGTATATTGACTTGTTATAACAGCGATTTAGGTTTAATGGTCTTTTTGATTTGGCTGCAGTACACTTTGATTCTGGAACATCCAGCTATTGAAGTCTTCCTAGGTGGAAACAAATGTGGTCCATGGAGATGCCCAAAAGTGCACATAGGTCACGTGTGCACATACTCACACACACACAAACACACATATACATGCACTCTCTCACATTTCTGGAGACATGAGGCAAGATGTAATTTACCAGTGGTGAAACTGGTATGGTTCTGTAAAACTAGTTCTATGAAAATAAAACGTACATGATTAACTAGTTCATAAGTATTTACTATTAGATGTAATAATAACAGCTGTGTGATTCTCTATGGTACACCAACAGGCTACATCAAGAAGCTGTTCCTGCACAGTCCTGATAAAAAAGGCTAATTGTGTAATGAAAGAATAATTCGGGCTGGAAGGGGCCTCTGGAGTCAGTTCGTCCATCCTCCTACTGGCGCAGGGCTAACTTCAGAGTTAGGCCATCTTGCTCAGGGTTGTGTGCTGCTGGCTTTCACAAGTCTCCAAAAATGAACGTTCCACAACTGATCCAGGGCTTAACCACTCCCAGTGCAAACAGTTTTCCCTTTGATTGGAACAAGAACAGTGCATATATACTGGTCATGAATAAATTTAGATAGGAAATCGGATAACTTCAGTGATGTTCTGGAACAGTGCTCTGATAGGATTTTTGGGAGGAGGAAGTGTCCCCTTGAGCCCAAGATGCATATTTTGTCTGACTGTAAAAGTGATGATATGCTATAACTGGCTCCCATAGCAAAGGACTTGACTCAGTGACCCGTTTCAGATTTGAAACCTTGATGCTTTTACCAGTGATGGGTGTTGAATTTGCTGCTTGCACTTGAAATGGTCACCTTTCTACTGCTTCCTTGTATTTATATAGAATTGTAAATGTCATATGTTTCTTATTGTGCTCTCCTCCGATTATATTTCTGTAGGGAATAGGAGCAATCTTCCTCCTTGAATTAATGAGGCTAAGTCTCTCCTAAGAAATTCAAGAACAGACTGGGCTCGGTAATAGAGCTTATTATCTAATTTACCAGAGGTGCAATATTATTCACAGTTACTCATCTTGTCCCTTCTCTGGGTAGAGAGGACACCTCATACTCCAGGTCTGTTAGTGCAGTAGCTTTTTCAGGCAATTAATTCTCAGGCACACGTATATAATGAAGTCAATATTTTACCTCAGTCTTTTTTTTTTTCTATATTTATCAAATCTTTCTTTTCTGCTACCTTGCACCATTGTACGATGATAAAGTCACTAAAGTCACTAATGAAGTCTAACTGTGCTTTGTTTCTGGACGCTGATCCAAGGTGGAAGCCTAAGAAGGCATTTGGATCATGAAGGCATTTTCACTCATCCTCTAGTGGCAGCAAGCCCAGGTGGGCTGTGAGGGAGTGGGCTGGAGCCCCATGCCCATTGTGTGAAACTTGATGAATTGTGTGAATTTATGGAGACGTTTCCTGGGGGAGAGGGGCAGAGTGGAAAGGGCAGCAGCCCCTGTGTTAACATGGTTTTCAGTCTGCACCACTGTGGTGCCTTGCCTGCGTCTGCACCCGCTGCAGAGCGTCTGGCTCGGCAGTTACGCGTATGCGCACACATGGTATAAAATTACCTTCTACTCAAAGGGCCATTCTTAGAAGGGAAGACAGTGAATTACTGCTTTAGGTCCCAAGTAATATGCAGTGATTTAACGACCTTATAAGAAACACTGACTCTAGTATGGAGCAGAAATTTCTGTTCTCTCCATTATGATCAAACATGCATTATATTTTAAATAGAGTTGTTAGAAGGAAAGGATTATTTGCTTGTGTTGTAGGAAATGTAAATTTGCATCTAATGAGCTTGTCTGCAATTTTTAGTAATGTATATTGCCATTAAAATCAATGATTTTAAATATTAAACATAGTAATTACACTTCGGACTGCATTTCATTTAAACTTAGTATGATGGAATAATCTTTCTTACAGAGTGCCAAATTGCCATCAGTTCACTTTCTAAATAGGTTATTGAGTTCTAGGAGACATATATGCCTGAATAAAGTTATGAGCTGTTTATAGTATGAATATACTACTACAAAATATTCCTCAGAAATTAATTTTAAAGTTATGTGGTACACAGTTAATATGCTTTTTACTGCATCTTTAAAAGAGTAGTGTATTTGAGAATAGACTTTACCGGAAGAACTGCTTTGGTTGTGTAAGAAGTTGGGGAGCAAGACAGGTGAAATGTCTTGAAAATTAGAAGATAAACTTAGGCTTTCTAACCAAGTTGTCCAAACACTGAGGATTCAGCCGTTCTCGGGGAATTTAAAAATTCATAGTAGGTGCTAATTCTATGGAAAATTAAGTCACTGAAGGGTTTCAGAGCCTTAGTTAGACACTTCCTGAAAATATTCTTGTCTTTATAGACAATGTCTTAGACAAAGCCCTTCCACAAAAGTATCTAAATGCTTTCTGGCAGGATATTAAATGAAATCACTAACATTTTTTGAAGTTGCGGTAATAGTTATACCAGAACTATAACGACCTTTAATCTATCTTATGTGATGCAAAGGCAGCAATGCACCAACATTGTAGCAGTGGTTAAACTTGGGCCAGGAATAATGTTTTTTGGTATGGACTTTAAAGCAGTTATAAACCTGCAGAAGCGTGTTCAACCAAGTTGCTCATTGGGAGAGTTTCACGACAGGTAGGTCTGACCTGGCAGGGTGGGAAAATGCACTGTTTTTTCTGAATCTTTGACTCTGGAAATATGCTAGAGAAAAATAAAGGAAAGATTCCATTGAAGAAATATTGGTTTGGTCAGTTTACTATGGAAAATACTTTTTGAATTCTCTGTTATTTTGCTCTTGTCTTTCCTGTTTGAGGAAACAAGAAATCTTTTTTCTCAGTCACTGATAACGAAATACATCTTGAAATGGTGTTTTCTTCAAACTATACAAAATGGGTCTTTTTTCCAAGTCAAAGTCATCAGTCATTCTATACGTAATAGAAACGAAAATTTATATCCCCTGGAAAAAGTAAAACATTAGTTCAAGGAAGGGAAATTATTTGCTGTGGGTGTGTTACTGTTTCAACTTGCAGGCTTTGGCAGCAGGAGGGGAGGCTGGAGACAAAAGTGCAATTATAAGTATCCCATGTCAAGGGGTGTCGGCTGAGTGATGGCTCAGTTTACTCCTGTCTCTCACCCCTGCTCCTCTTTAGTGACAATTAACCATAACCTGGGGCTTCAGATGTTACAAAGGCATAAAAGGCATGGTAACAATTGCCTGTCATTGTCCTCTTTGTCAGTCCCAGTGCTTGTACTATAGGCTTAACCACCAAGGATTTAAGTAGAAACTGGGTCTTAAAGGGAACATCCATAGCTTTTAGACCCATTTCAACAGAAGTGGAAGTGTTTGACATTTGGAGATTTTTCTGCCAAGTGTTCATATGGCTAAAACTATTCAGAATTTTTATCTTGACTTTCCACAAGGCTCTGCTCATGGGATGAAAGAACAAGTGCAGTGTTAGGAACGATGCTGGGAAGATGCAGTGATGAAGGCCTCATTTTTGGGAGTACCACAACAACCCAATACCCACTCTTAGTGGCACAGTACAAAGGAGAACGTATTTTCTTAAAAACTGCGTGAAGGTAACAGGGTAAAAACGCCAACAGAAGGAGCATACATAAAGAACACAACACAACCAGATTGAGAAGCTTCTGTCCCTTTTTGCTAGTATCATTCCTGAGTCAGTTGAATGCCCCTTTGCCACCAAGGGATGTCTTTGAGATTGCAGCAGGTTGCTGCCGTTGCCTTTCCAGTAGAAAACAGATATGGTGCTGAACATTACACCCAGTAAAGACTGGTTTCATGTGGCTTTGTGGCCTGTTATTAGACAGATGTGGCATCTGAAAACATGCATGCTTTTTTTATATCTTTGGAGCATTCACAGTGTCACCCCTACTTGGAATCACTGAGGTCTAGTAAAGGTTGTGCTAGTACTCACACCTCTCTCTCTGTCTCTTTCTCTATACAGCTATTACAATATATATCTATACATATATATCTATACATATATATACACATATATATATACATATACATATATATGTGTGTATATATATATACACATACATATATATATACACACATATAATACAATCTATACTCTATTACAATAAAGATTCCAGCTTGGTTGAAATTGTCTTATTGTTTGAAAAGTTATTCAGGGGGTTGGTCACATATCACCTGTGTGTGAGCACCCGTGTTTCTAAAGGAAAAGTATAGTATCTTCAGTAGACCATTTGGAGAAAAGACAGAACATTTAAGAACTGAGTCTTTCTTATGGTTAATAGCATGCATTTTCTTTTCTTCAGCTCTTATAGGTGATCCAGTCAAACTTGCTTTCTCTCACTATGAATTTTGTGGTTTGTAGCCTTAAAACCTCATGTCTGCAGCAGCAGTGACTACACTCAGAGTGGTGTAGGAAAATGAATAAATAACCTAAAACCATTTTTCAGGACAAAAAGGTGTAAAACTGTTTACCGGTGAGGGTCCTTCCCTCTACTTCCAGAGGCCTTCTTGGCATCTAATTGCTCTGCTAACCGGTATGGGAGGCATACCCTGTGTGGCTAAGAAGAAATACATGCCTCCAACAGGTACATTTCTTTGCTCAGCCTGTCCAAGCTGTCATTGCGCTTGCTTACCTTCTTTCTTGATCTTTCTCGTGCTGATTTTTCTACACAAAATTTGTATAATTTTTGATTGTTAAAGCTCATAGCTAGCTATAATGACTGTTTCTGTCAACACCGCCCTTCAGATTCCTTGACTGTGCATTAGTAAGTTAGGAGCATGTTTAAAATTAAACACACGCTCTGCTCACACGTAGCTGATTATCTTTGTCTATTTTATTCATTCTCCTTGATGACTCTAGCATAAACTTAATGCTTTTGTCCATACTGACTTCTACAGATCTTGTAAGATTTCTTTTATAATAACTTCTTCAATGTGTATCATGACCTAAAGTATGAACAATATTTGCTATGCACTCTTATTCTTCTGGGAGGAAAGTCAGAGTGTTAAATTTCAGAAGAAATTAGCATCACTGAGTGGAAAATGTCAGCCTTGAGAGGGGACCAGAGAGTCCTGCTACTGCTGTCCTTCACAGAAGTGCCCTGCCTTTTGCTTGTGTTAGGTTTCATTAGCAGAGTCATTTCTGGTCACTGATGTTAATGCCTTTAGGTTAATGCATATGTCCTTAGACCATATGACAACCCATCTGACAGTGAAAGAACCTTGTGCTTGTGATGTGGAATAGAAAGCCAGATGGATCAAGGGGACGTTCTTCCCAAAAGCTGACCGTTTAAAGATTGTGCTCTCAATCATATAGCTACTGCATAGACTCTCTTTAGCATTGTTTTTACACTGCAGCTCAGAAAATTACAGTTGTGTTGTGCATCTGTTCTCTTACACTGGTAATCTAAAGTGTAGGCAGTGTAAGCAGTGGTAATCTCTAGGCAGAGAAATGGGCTGTTTGTTAGTATATGCAGAACACGTGTGTTCTTTTCCCTCCCCAGTAGTTTTTTGAGACCTAATTTGTGTAGCTAAGTCTTTTTTACACATGGCCTTAAATGGTTAGGATAGATTCACTCCTTTCCAACGCATATCCTTTAGTATGCTGTTGCGGTTGTAGGCTTAATTTGTAAGGCTCAAAAGCTTTGCCCACGTAAAGGATAATGGGGAATGTTACTGACAAAATGATCCATTGCTAAATGTCCTTGACAAATGTGATAGTTTTGTTTCTAAAGCATTTATTTTGCTTGAGGGGTTTCTGTTTCTCCTATCCTCTTGCACTATCATGGACAATTTGAAAGAAAAGAAAGTAATGGCAAACAAGAATCAATCCAGCCCCAGCTACGTCTCAGTTTGAACCTGACTCTTTTTGACTTGCTTTACAAAATCAAGTCCAACTTCTACCTGAGTCAGCACTAGTAGCAGAAGTTGGAGAGCAGGGGTCAGGTACGTTACAGCTTTCATGCTAGGCTGATGGGATGGGCTCTAATCCGCTATCTACGTTTTTCTGAAGTCAGAGAAAAGTTCTTTGTCTTCCCTGGTGGCAGAATTAGGCCAGCTCCGAGCATGGCAAAAAGTTTTTCCTGTTTTGGAGAAGCCAGAACTAAGTGTCAGACTGTCACATGGGAGGCGTTACTCAGGTTTGCTGGGCGCTCTGAACACTCTGGCAGTGTGCTTTTGCACCATTGGCCAGTTCATAAAATTTGCTTTCTCCTTCCTGAAACAAATCATAATTTCTATTATAGAAAGCAATTAGCCATTTAGCTGAAGTCTCAAATATTTTAATGAAGCATAACACTGTCTGATGTAACTGCATGATCAGTTAATTTTTCACATCATTTTTTTCTGTATCACTCTGCTTATAAAATGTTAATAAGATAGTTGAAAAAATGTTCAGTGAACAAGGCAGGGTGGGTATTTTTCTGAAGACATATGAAACTTTTTTTTTTCAGTTTGCTGGTACACTGAAATGTGCTGAAGCTATCAAATCAAAATAGTGCAGGTTCCTTCAGGATGTCCACACACCATATTGTAATAGAGAGAGGCCTGTGGCCCCTCCAGGCATGTGTTAGGTGTAGATGGGGTAGTACATGCTCCAGAATCATGTCACTTATCCAGGGTAAATGGTCAAGTCCCTTGCTTCTAGGTATCAGATCAATGCTTTACCTGTTATGGTAATAAGCCTGTTTTTTATGCATGTTTTTAAGGAAACACATGTGAATCTTACTGAAGTTAATTTCTAAATTGTCATTTGTAGAATAGGAGCTTGAAATCACAGTGCTGTCTGGAGAGGAGAAATATGAAAATGGTTAGGAGTAAGCTATAATCACAGTACGGTCAGTGTGTTTTAGGCTTAAATAGCACAAGTCAAGCTGTAACTATTTTTAATGATTATTGGATAGATTTTTGATGCTCTACATTAGTAATTTAAAAATAATTGTTGTGTAAGGGACATGTTACCAAAGTCATGACAATGAAGTTCAATTACCAGTCTATAAAGTGTTATGATGCTGCTGTATACTGCAGTATAAGAATATTGATTTTGCTTTCTTTTTAGTATGTTTATTATTTTAAAGTAATATGTAAGATTCTTCTACTTCAAGTCCAAGAGAAGGAAGTAGATTATTTTGTAACAGTCTGCACTGATCCTACAAATGTTTATGCTTATGCTTGGCTTTACTTATGAGCAATGTTGTGCAGCTCTGTTAAGTGGAAGGTTTCAAGATCAGACCTAATTTAAGAAGGCATAATGATAGGTCTAATGAACAGGACAAGCATAGTGTTTAACTAAACTGCATATGGGCACTATATCGAGCAACCTGTGGTTTTACATTCAAGATACTGTTTTCTCGGTTTTTTCTTATCACATTAAATTTAAGCCCTGATCCTGGGACATACTGAAAGAGCCTGTACATACCGAGGTCAGCAGGAACCAATGAAGCAAAGAAACTTCTCAATTAGTCCTTTAAGCATTTTATTATTATTGTTGTTGTTGTTGTTGTTGTTTCACTCTCATTTTAAGATTAGTTCAAATCTGCTGTTTTATTATTTATCAAAGACTATTTTTAAAGGAGTTCTCAGTCTTAACCATTTAGTGCTTCCACTGATGATATTTGCTCTACCATTCCTTAGCTGGATTGTTCACTAGTTCTCCTGAGCTTTCAGTATCCCAACCTCTGCTCGTGAACCCTTGCTGACAACATAGTTATGGTTCCTTCATTTCCTCTTTTCCAACCCTAGAGGGGACAGGATGCTGCGTAATGAGCATAAATATTTCAGAAACAACAGATAAGTCTTTTGTTATCCCAGAGATTACAGTGAGAAGGAGCATGAGCTATTTGGTACATTACTAATTACTAACTCAGAGACTAAACAAGTTGAATGAAATGTGGATAAAATGGAAGCTACCAGGGATTATTAATTCCTGGAACTGAATCAGAGATAGTGAAGGTTTACAACACTGCAGATTTAAGGTAAAATTGCTTTTTGTGTAAGGTGACCCACATGTTACATGAAAATGGTCTCTGTTATCTGAAGAATCTGTGAACTGAGTTTATGTAATGTTAATAATTTAGTTTAGCGCAGTGCATTCACTACAAAGCTTTGTTATTTTTGTTGGTGGCTATTAGACTGTATTACTTGTCCATGAAAAGTAACCAGAAAGGTTCTTGTTCCTGCTTGTTCATGTGTGGAGTCACTGGGAAAAAAGTTGATCCCTTCATTGCATATTTGAGAGGGTAGAGCACAAAGTTTACCACATCTTCTCTCAAATCCCACCCAGATTTCAGAAACATGGCAAGAATAAGTGGGGTGTATTGTTTTATTTTAGATTTTTCACACAGTTTAAAGTCAAGGTGAGAGCAAAAGGGTCTCATATTTAAATGCAATTTAATTCAGAGATATTGTGCACAACAGTTTTTTAGTAGGTTTGTTTATGGAGCCAGAACATCACCATGTATTCTGTGAAGTTGCCTGTTATCATTTGATTTGAAACAGAGTGCTTACCGACTGAGAAGTCTGATTCATCAACTCTTATATTGACATTAATTTGTTTTAAAAAGAAGAAAAATTATGAATAATTTTGCTGAAAGGTTGCAGAAGTATCCTGAATTGCTTAAGAGAAAAAATATGAACGCATAGCTCCAGAAGGACTGTAATTTATGTCTGGAGGAAGATAATTACCTGTAATAGTAACATAAGGAATGTTGTTTTTAATCCACTGACCTTTAGCAGGAGTGATCCAACTCTCATATAGTTTATAGAAGACCTAAAAAAAGCATAAAAATTTGAATGCAAGAGCTGCAGGTTTGGTTGAAATTGGTGGAACATCTGCCCTGAGGTAAAACACAGCAGCTCAAAGTCACTGGAGTGAATCCCAATTTGATTGTCAGCTGTGCTTGGGGAATGAGCAGAGAAGGGAGCGCACCCAGCTGCTGAAGCGGCAAAGTGAAGGAGGCTGTAAGGGTGGGCCAACCACATTTCTCCTCATTCAGGAACCAGGAGTTTAGGTTTGTGGAGAGCTTATCTAGTGATATCAAGCTGCCATCCCTCCTGCGACTTGATGGGACAGGTGTCCTGGAAAATATGAGACATACATCTTGCAGTTTTCTTCATCAAACCTAAGGTTCAGATTGCTTGCATGGATAAATGTTGCAGGGTTTGACTGATGCAATGCAGTACATACCTACTGGCAGTTAATCTCTGAGAGGCACTGATTCTTGTGAGCGAGCATCTCTGAAATACAGTCACCCCTGCTGCAAGATTTCTGAACAATGAATGCTTGGGTATTGGTCTTTGCCCCTTATTGGGGCTCTGGCCCAAGCGAAGGCTCTTCAGTTGGCAACCAGGTTTGTCTCTCATGAGTGTAATCAAATGGCAGAAAATAGTAATTAGAATCTGTGTATGAGTGCAGTTCATTCCTTCAAACTGGGCTGTTCTGTTCACCTCTATGACACTTTGGAGGCTGTTTTGAAGGACTTATGAGACACGTGACAGCAGTTTAAAGATCTAGATCTACATCTTTCCTTTGACGTTATTTGTGTATATCCATATATATATGTATATATTTTTATATGAGGGTGTGCAGAAGGAAAGCAGGTGGGTTATATCATCTGGGGCTGTTGTGCAGAAAGTAGGTCAAATTTTAAGAAGATATCACTAACTGCTCTCATATTACTGAAAAAGAGTTATAGTGCTGATATGCATTCAGAAATTTATATACAGAGAAATAGTAATACTTTCAGCTGTATATAAATATAGCCTTCGGTCTTCCTTTTTATTCTTTTAAATCAGTGTGACCTGAACAACAGAACTAACTGTTCTTCAGTCCCAGTAATGTTCCCCCTAAGGGAATGTGTTTTAGTGTGCTTGCCTAGTTATTGACTTTCTTACCACTCCATTTTATTCTGAAGAATAAGAAAACTTGGTGCTCGATTTAATTTAAAAAAAAATATAAAATAAATACTAGCTGTCAGAAAGAGGTACATCAGTTTTTCCCAACCTATATAGATATATAATATTCACCCCGTTCTTTAAGATTTGCTGCCAACAACCATAACATATCTGTTCAAAACCATACATTTCCTTAAAATAATTTCATGAAATTGTACATTTTTAAGTATAAAATGGGGCAGGAGGCTGTCTTTCAGTCCTTCTGTGTCTTAGAGCCATATTAAAGTGGTTTATCAAGCTGCAGAGGTGTTTAATGTCAAGATTATTTACATTGCTGAATATTATAACTGAAGTTCTTAAAATTCATTAAAAAATGAAAATGCTTGCTCAACTCCTGTCAGTATTTTAAAGTATGCGAGTCCTTATTTCATGCAGTTCTAACTCAACAGCGTGGAACACAAGTTCTTACGTTTCAAAGATGTAAAAGAAGAGTAAAAAGCAATTTTATATAAATGGATTACTGTATGGAAATTTATAATGTAAAATAAGATTAAAAAGAAGAAACAGTATTCCACACTGGAACAGTGAACACACATGGGTCCACATTTATAAATTTTTGCATAAGCATTGCTTGGAAGACTTTTTTTTCTCTCTTAAGTTTTAATTCCCCAAAGTTACCAGTCACCAAGCACAGGAAGAATAAGCTTTATCCTTCATGGAAGAAAGGACTAAAGCATTAAAGCCAGTTCACAATCGTCCTGTACAGTTAAAAATGTGACTTATTTTTCACTCACTGGAAAGAAGAGATGGTAATTTTATTAGTGCTTATGCTAATTACCAACCCTAAAAAGGCTTGAATTATTGGACGGTGACGGTGTGGTATTTTTAGATGTGGACAAGTTATTTTTAGGAATTTTAATAACTCCTTCTGCTCTGGAAAATTAATCTCAAGGCACTTTTACAGAACGTCTATTAGCAATCATCCCAACGAATGAATTTAAAGCTTCTGTAGCTGAAGCAGATTTTCTGTTTTCTCATGGCATAGCCAGCAAATTTCATCATGTAGTGTATTAAGGCTGTAGGAACCAGCAAGGCACCACAGTGCCTAGCTGCCAGAAGCCTGGCTCCTAGCTGGAAACCAGCACAGCAGGGTGAGTTTGTGGGGTGTCATTACTCTTGAGGCTTTTTTAGAGGATAAGTTCCTGTAATATCCAAAGAACTCAGCACTCTACTTTTTTTAAAAAAAAAAAAAAAAAAAAAAAACAAAAAAAACCCCAAAACACGACATGTTTGCATCCTATTTACATTGTGATGTAGTGGTTAGAGCACTAGCATAGGCCATGCCAAGATTTTGGCTGCAAGGCCCTCCTCCTCAAAAGGGGATTTACATCAAGTTGCCAGAAGAGTGCCTTGACCTCCACTTTCCAGGCTAACTGAGGTGACAGGTTTGGGAGATCTCCAACCCAAAGAAATGTCATATTTGTGAGGCCACGTGGAAAGAAAGCAAGAGGAAATCCTAGTGGTTAGTGCTGAAATGAGGATTTCTGGATGCCAAGTCCCAGCTTCTTACTTTGTTTATACATTTTACCCACCTCTTTAGGAAAATGGTAATCTTTGGCAACAAGGCTGTACAAAGCTGTACTTTTGCAGC
Source organism: Phalacrocorax carbo (assembly GCF_963921805.1). NCBI lineage: Eukaryota > Metazoa > Chordata > Aves > Suliformes > Phalacrocoracidae > Phalacrocorax > Phalacrocorax carbo. Next base: position 113,621,610 of record NC_087514.1, on the reverse strand, counting down.
TGTGTCAACCAAGAGATAGTTCTGCACTTCTTTTTTTAACCTGTAATCTAAAGTTAATAGTCAAAATATCCAGTCTAGTTTCAGGGATACTTAAAAGCAGAAATTTGAGGTCCTAAATGTGAGTTGGCACTTCTGGGGAATGAAGTCATCCACCACGGATGAAGTGTCATGTTTCATTGGCTTAGAAGTGGGACGGAAAGCAGGCAGAGAAAACTGTGGCATTCTAGTCAAGTCACCTGCCTGGCAGGTAACTGATCTTAAACTTATCACTGTCTAGGCCCCCAGGGAGGATTAGACTGCCAGGTTTGGAAACATGGGGTCAAAAGGATTAGTGTTGAGTTAATAAAGACTTGAATTCAATGTGTGAATTCTCTTGGGGCCCCGATCCTGCAAAATACTGCAGCTTCCCTTAAATTATTGTGTACTAAAGGTTGTCCTGGTTTGGGAGATCAACATCAAACCTGTCTTTCTTTTCTCCATCTTAAAAAACTAATATTACAAGGTAGGGTTACAGGAAAGGAGAGGGAAAGGGACAACACCAAGTCATTTTAACTGTAATTGATTTTCGAGTCAAACTCAAACACAGCAAGCTCTAGCTTAAGTGTGTGCCTGTTCTCTTGATAGACTCAGTGTGATCAGAAACCATCCAATTCAGATAGGTCTTGTGCAAAGAGGAGTGATATGACTTACACAGCTGAATTTTATAGTATCATTCATCACAGCACCATAAAGAAGGGCAGGAGAAAACCTGGAAGAGATACTTATTCTCAAAGAATCAGTCAGATTTTTCTCAGCTCTTCCCTGTAAAAAAAAAAAAAAAAAAAAAAAAAAAGGTGATGTTTCAGTGTATTTTTTTTAAGAACGTCATTGCTTACATTTGGACTCTGTAAGCAGAGACAAATGATGCCATATATTTCTGTGATTCAGAAATAATTTTTGTTCTATTAAAATAGTAGTTGAAATCTGCCCCTGCACTGTCAGACTCTGGAAAATGGTCAGTCAAAGCTGTGGGATGCCTCTTTGTGCTTTTTTCCTTCACAAATGAAACTTTGAATCTAAAGATGGGAAGTGATTGCCCTGAAGTGGTCAGACAGTTGGACTAGATGATTGTTGTAGGTCCCTTCCAACTGAACTATTCTGTTCTAAAAATACCAAGATGGAAATCCATGTAAACAGTAGAAATGGGGTAGTCTTGTTCATGTTGGGCCAATAAAATGGTGTATACTTATTATTAATATTCATTGAGGAATTAATATTGCCTGAAGCCTTCTACTGAATCTAATAGAATCAGATGCACATCAGGTACTGCTTTCTGTCCAGTTAGAAGATGTGTTCAGTCGTGTGGCTTCCTCTTCTCATCACACGTGGACACTACGGCTGTCTGCTTTTAGGACATTTGAAAACCATATTCAGTGTGTTCCAGACCTCTGAGATGGGTCACATCTATTTAGTCTCTGTTTTACTCTTAGTGAGAAGGATTTAATTCAATTGTATTGTGCAAATTTGGGGAACACAACTTCGTTTGAATCTAACCTTCTGTGATTGACAGATTGACTGAGTCAATCTAAACTTTGAGAGTATATTTGTCTTTAAAACCTCTTAAATAATTTCTAGTGGTTGATTGTGGTTGTTTAGTTGTGCCCAGTATTGTATAAACACTGCACAGAAATTCAGTTTAGACAGATAAATAAAGGATTTAAGAAGTAACCTTTCCTCACGTATCTAACAATCAGAAATGGCTGACTGGTTTTATAGGTATTTATCAGTATATGCTTTTACCTTTAATAAACGACAGTGCTATTGCGTCACTGAAAATACCTCAAACCTTTAGAATAGTCGTATTAGTTTAAGGCTTGTAGGTTCTGTGTAAGCAGACCTGTTCTTCAACCTTCACTCTCCTCTAGTTTAGAGAATGGTAGACATGTATAAAGGCAAAAATGGGAATGAGGTTGTGTTGCGGGAGACGTTATGTTTTCAGTACTTCGTTCTATCCACTGAGCTGTTGGGTTGTTGTTTTCTGTAATATGCGTTTATGCCACTGTGCCACTGTCACGATCCACTGCTGGGTTGAACAATTTGGCAGAGGTTAAACCCCTTTGCTTTCCAACCGGCCTCAGGTAATTCTGGAAGGTTGGGGGCGGCTGGGCTTAACTTCTGATTGACTCCGATGTTTTATCATGACTAGGTTCCTTTTACATTCTCAGAAACAGAATTAAGACTCAAAACGGAGTCAAGTGCCAAGTCACTTTATTTGGCCAACAATAAATACGCGAGAAAAAAGCAGAGAAAGAGAGAAAGGAAAACAGTGAGAAAGGGAAAGAGAGAGAGCGAGCGCAAGAGCGTTGCAATAGCTACCACCACGGATCTGTGACGGTCCGTGTGCTCGCTCGGTTGATCCGTGAGTGCGGTCAGTCGGTCGGTCCATCCTTCCTTCTGTTCAGTCTGCCGGCTAGTGCGGTCTGTGCGCCCGGTGTATCTTCGAATCCGGGGTAGTGAAGGAATGTTCAGAGCGCTCCTCATGGCCTCCCCTGGTTTCCCCTTTTTATAGGGTTGTCCTCTTGCATAGTCAATGACTGTTTTCCATACCCACACCTCCCACTCGGCAGTGGGGTGCACGCCCAGTACCATCACTAGAGGGTGCTGGAAAATTCTAGAGGGTCTGAGCCCCCCATCAGTTGACCCTGGGCCCAGGTGGATGCACAGAGGGCACATACTCCAGAGACAGCAGGACACACACACGCCCACCAGGCAGGACTCAACGGGCTGCCCCGAGACCAAACTGTCCTGCTCAGTTGTCATGGTGACTAAGCTTTGGTAGTGAAACTTGTCCCGCCAATAATGTTGAGACAAGTTTCTAGTCTCTTACAACCGCCTCACACTTCCTTTAGTTACAGGTGAATAAGATCTATGGTTTGTGTGGTGTGGTATGAGGGAGAACTCATGAAAGAGCAAGCTGGTTGTCAGAACAAGCTCCGGGACATCTGCAGCCAGGAGAGGTGGTGAGCTCTCTGAACATGCTTTCCATATAGTGGTGATCTCAGCAGCACTGAGATGGAGGACACACCTTGTGCAGCCCTCTTAACGATTGTTTCTAGCCTCCAGAAATCAGTGTGTTCCTAGTGTTTTGAAAAAGCTCTGTGTGTAATCTGATTTGGGGTAGGATTGCCATCTGTCTTTCGGATCAGTGGAAAAGTGGAAGCATCTAGTGTCCGTCAGAGTTTGGAGAATACCTGGGTCCTGCCTTCATTAGAAGTGCTACAGTGCTAATGAGCATGCTGTATGGTCTGTGGAGGCATTTTGACATGGTAAAGTAGGTGTAAAATAAGCCAGGGTTTCCCAACAGTACCCAGCTAAATTGAGGTAGTAAGTATCACAGTGCACAAGGTGAGAAAAAAGGTGCAGGTCAGATTATTTGTGTTAGCTAACTCTGGCTGTTTTCCTAAGACATGGGTCACTGTAATTGAGCACATGGTGGTACATTCCAGATTAAGTTACACAACAGTGTAGCTAAGCTACTGAATTTTCACTAGAAAGTTTTATGCTGTGAATTGTTACTAAATTAGTTGTACTTATATCTGAGGTATCCGGTAACTAGAACACGGCCATTTCTCCCAATTTTGGCTTCCTTAAGAACCCTTTCCCACCTATGTGGCTTCCGCCCCCCAGTATAATAGACAACTTTGCACCTTTGATATAATTGTGTTGGATGTGCATATAATACCCACTTGTCAACTGCATGGAACTCTTTTTTGGCCCAGATAAAAAGCACTCAGGTTTGAAATTGATTTAGATTGATTGTAGCATGTAGAACCTTTCCTTGCTTTGACTGTTTAAACCAGGAAAAAAACCCCAAAACCCCAGTGTGTTGGTACATGGAAATGCTGCTTACCCTGTTCTTGCTGGGATATCAGCCTACACTGTATCTTTTTAAGGTAGCTAAATAACATCCAGGCACTTTGCAGTGTATAGAAGTTGGTCCATGAGCATGAACAATTGATTAATACTATGACCTGGGAATTCCAAACTGTCCAAATTTCCCTAAGTCTAGACTTAAATATATAGTGACATTTCTGTACAATCAGTGATTATTGAAGAAAGAGAGTTTGAGTTATTACACTTCCTTTGTAAAGATGATGGAAAAATATATCAACTTTTTTATTGCCACAATAACTGTAAAATCAATCACATTATGTATTATTGTTATCTCTTCAACTTTTATATTTATAAGACAGAACAACACCACAAAGTTGATACAGCAGACATTCATCAGTGCAAGCTTTCATTCTGATGACAGTTTATTTCCTGGAAATGAGAAGGGGAGAACAATCAACCCACAAGCACTAGAAAAGCTGGAGAAAAGATCATCCACAAGTTTCCACAGATGTATCAGAAGCATTTTGTCTTAATGCCCCTTTTTTTCCTCTCCTTTTAGCCAGTACTTTCAGTGGTATTTTTCTCTTTCCTTTTCACCCTGGTATTTTCTCAGTTCTGTGCATTGCTCTGTCCTGCTGTTTCTAAGTGTCTAGTGTACATATGTTTGGATGCAGAATTTGGAGAAGTGTAACTTCCACCTTGCCAAGTGCCAAAGGTGGAAGACAATGACTGAAAATACCAAATGAGGAAAAATATTTCATGGCCATGGGCCACAGATTCAGATGGTTGGCACTGACAGTGGCGAAGAATAGAGTCCAGGTAGCTGCTCCTGCCCACCTTTTCCTTTGTCCACTCTTTGTAGACTAGTGTCAGGACTGTTTTGGCCTGCAGACCCTAGCACAGCTGTGTTGAGGCAGTGGCAGCACCATGAAGCTCCCATGGGATGGTGCATGCACACTGGTTTTCACATTTCCCCCCATCAAAGACCCCTTGGCCTCATATTTGGCTCATACTTCTTAAGGATATGCTCTGGAAGCCAAACAGTGTGTATGGACTATTTGGCTATTTGCCATAGTGAGACCACATTTGGAGTACTGTGTCCAGTTTTGCCCCCCTCCGCCCCCCCCCCCCCCCCCCATTTTAAGAAGGATGGGGAACTGCTTGAGAAAGTCCAGCAGAGAGCTACAAAGATGGTCAGGGGACTGGAGCATCTCCCTTATGAGGAAAGGCTGAGAGACTTGGGTTTGTTTAGTCTGGAGAAACCTGAGGGGGGATCTCATCAATACCTATAAATATCTGAAGGGTGGGCATCAGGATGATGGGACTGGACTCTTTCCAGTGGTGCCCGGTGACAGGACAAGGGGCAATGGGCACAAGTTGGAACACAGGAAGTTCCACTTAAATATGAGAAAAAACTTCTTTCCTGTGAGGGTGACAGAGCAGTGGAACAGGCTGTCCAGAGAGGTTGTGGAGTCTCCTTCTCTGGAATTATTCAAAACCTGCCTGGACATGTTCCTGTGCCCCCTGCTCTAGGTGTGCCTGCTCAAGCAGGGGGGGTTGGACAAGATGATCTCCAGAGGTCCCTTCCAACCCCTACCATTCTGTGATTCTGTGACTTCTGGTCATTTCTGCTGCAGTGACAGTATGAAGCAGATGATACGGAGGGAGAGGTAAAAAACAGAGGAACTAGAGAGGAAGTGAAGTCTGAGAAGAGACATTAGAAAATCCCAGTCTTGGTGCAGTGCCTCGAAGCTATTGATTCAGATGGCAACAAGTAGCAGAAGAGACCAGCAGGAAGCTCACCTATCCTTAAGCTGAAGAAAACGCACTTGTAAGGAATCAGTTGGAGGAAAGCGGGATTTGTACTTCTTTAGGCTGTGCAGTGTTTTAAAATTACATCTTTACATCAGGATATAAAGCTTTATGCTTAAAACTTCGCCAGATTGCTGCCTATCCCCTCCAAGGTTTGCCATACAGAATATGTATCTCCATGAGTTTTTCCCTTCTGCAGTGTCCCTTTAGCTACATTGAACCTCATATCTGAAGTAATTTTACATTCTCTCAACTCCCAGAAGAGGCAGATACCATGCAGCTTCCATCTATACCTCTTTTGTTGGTGGCATTCCCTGAATCAATACCTCTGACTTCTGTTGAAAAAGCCATGCTTCTTCCCAGTGTTTGTGCATTTCAAAAATGACCTGTGACATTGCTTTTACCAACCCACCTTTGAGGAAGCAGATTGCGTGCTCTGAGGGCGTAGCAGAGTCCGTGTACAGCTGAACCCATCTGGCACCGGAGAATGCTATTCTGGATTGTTTACTCAGGGCAGATAGCAAGCAGAATTTCTGGAGGTATCAACGTCAAATGTTGCCCCTTTTGCTTAATTTTCTTTATGTTACGGATGCATTCAAACTCTATATAATCAATGTAGCAAGATGTAAAAGATGGCCAAAAGACATTCCCTGCCCAATGGTGCATAGAAGGGAAGCATGCCCTGATGAAAAAAATCAGTATTGCAGTAGGACCCACAGCGGCACAGAAATACAAAAGAAAGCATACTGGGATGTAATTTCACAAAGGTTTTGTTCAGAATTCAGAATCTGAAACATTACCTTACCATGCTTCCTGCTGCTTCCTACTGGACTGCAAATGATTAACTTAGCTGTTTATTGGCAGCTGGTGATTCTCTTAGCCTGTAGCCACTAGGCTGAGATGAGATATGTAATCTGTCTCTGCTACTACCAACACAGGAGCCTCTGCTTTGTTTTTCCCAGTACCATTGCATTCCTGGAAGGAAAAAGGGAGCTTTTCACTAAAGTTGGTCAGGTTACACTAACTTAACAGGATGAAAAAAAGACAAGGGTTGCATCCCTGTGCTTTTTGGAAGATAAAGTCCTGGTTTTGCTGAGCAGAGCCCAACACTTTCTTCCCTGAAAATTTTTGTTTTATATTCAGGATAAAATTTATCCTGGCTGCAATATGTAAGTCTATGGAACAACGCTGACACTGAGCCTGAATCCCAAGCAAGCTGTGTTGCAAGTGTCACAAGTGCTTATGTAGCGATGTCAGCTAATGCCCTCTACAACAAATTCAGCAGTCCCACAAGGGCCTTTGATAAAACGAAGTATTGTAGCTGGACTTTTCCATGTGTAGGAAACAGGAAAGAGCTCATCCAAAGGGACGTCAGAGCTGGGGGAGAAAACTCTTTCCAGAGTGCCTTTGTAAGTAAAGAAATGGGGATTTATGTCTAGCTTGTGATTTCATCAGTTAATTCTGGGCTTCCACACATAGTTTTGCTGCCCCTTTTCAAATTGTTCTGGGAAGAGCACAAGTATGGTTTTAGCCTCTTCTTTCCCAACAACACTTGAGAGGCCTCTTTAGCCCTCTTCATTTGAATCTAATGTCAAGTTTTCTCATGTGTACACTTTTCACATACCCCTGATGGTGACAACAGTGTAAGGCTAAATATTTACAAAGAGCTTTTTGTTGACTACTTATCTCCTAAAACTTTAACAGGTTTTTATTTTACACAAGCTATTCAACATTTCAAAGGGTAGAGAAATATTACAAGTTTGTTTAAATTTGCTAAAGTATGTTGCTTTGTTTTTATTTTTTTTTCTCCTCAGCAGTTATTTAATGTAAATGATTATGGGGATAGCTCTCTTTCTACTTCAGGGTTTGAATTCCTGCGCATCTCCTCATATGCAATTTTAGAAAAAGTGTCAAAGACAGGAAGACATTGCAAATGTTACTTTGTACTTTTATAATTTGAAAAATGAGCAGTGTTTACATAGGAAAGAAACTACAAGAGCTTGTATTGTTCATTTAGTGTTGGTTGAAGGTGTGGCAACCATATGAAGTTGAATGTTTTTGGTGTATTTTCAGAGCATCAGCGATGACTAGACCTGTGCAAACCCTAAGTCAAAATAACACAGTATTAAAAATCAGATCTTTTTTTCCCCACTTCAGTTTTAATCCATGAACATGAATTTTGTAGGTTATTTTTCTGACAGCAGAACTTTTGTTGGCATTTTATGAGTTTTTCCAGCCTTTCTGCTTGACAGTGGCAATTTTAGAGGCAGCATTTGCTGCTGCTTTTCAAAGCAAAGTTCCAAATATGTGGGGAAGTTAGCTGCTGTTCCTTTTCTTTTTTCAAATGGTTGAATCTGGCATATATGTTCACCTGGGTAGTCTGGTTTTACTCAGTTGCAGAGAGGGATGGAGGGGCTGCCTATACTCTCACTGAGCCTTTTAAACATTGCAAGTGTGGCAGTCATGATGCCTGGTTTCTTCTGTGTCGGAGCTGGAGCTCTCCTTAGATTCTTTGTTGTCTAATAATGGTGGAGAGGTTATGCTGCTGTGATTTCCTCAAAGGAGGTTCAGTCATGTACATTGGCCATTTGTTGTCATGCAGTGTGTTCAAACTCAATGTTGGAAAACTCTGACATTGTTTGAAATCGACTAATAGTTTCATTGGTCTCTAGACATGGACAGACAGTTTAATCAGCCTCATTTTCTTAAGCAACAATGTTTAAAAGATATCATTTAGGCTAAACCTAATCAAGTTTTTAGCTTTATTGTTATTCTTCCTTTGGAAGGCCTTTGATTATTCTGTGGTTTCACTAGTTAGTCAGAATTGCTGTCTCAAGGGGAAATGAAACAAGAACAGTTTTGGGGGTCCTTTTAGATCCAATGAATTCCATACAGGGGTATTACTGTACTGTTAAGGTTAAGGATTTCTGAGGGATGAGTGAAGTCTGCTGGAAAACATGAGGGTTTTCATACCCCAAAGCTACAAAGTCTTCCTGTTCTGGTCAGAGACCAGCATCTTCTCCTCACAGTAATGCTACAGTCTAGAACCCAGCTTGTGTTAACTCATGGTTACAAAAATGCCTTTGCAGGATGAAAGCCATGTGATAATGCTGTGTGTTTCCCCCAGTTGCCATTCCAGGTTCAAAATGCATATTTAAGTTCTTGATACTGAAGTTTTAATTTTTCTTAAGTTATTTTCTTGGCATCTTAGAAGAATTCTTCACTTGCAGTGGTTCATATCAGTATCACTGCATTTAACCAGTGCTTGACTAAACTATTTTATCCTCACTGAGGTAAGTGGTGGCTTAATTATGGTGTCTTGCGTTCCAGTTTTCCACAAATGTAGATAAGGTATTTTCAGTGTTCATATTAAATTGGAGGAGTTTATTGTGTAAAACAAATACAGGCAGACTCTAGGTAGCTTGAGCTCTAGCTTTGTTTATGTGTTTTACAGTGGGACAGATCATGTAAACATCATTCCAGATGCTCATCCAAACCTTACTGAAAAATCATAAGAGCATGGATCTGTTCAGGTCTGCCATTGCCACCTCTGACGTGAGGTGTTTATGAGTTGGTGCACTTAGCATGTGGTGCGGCAGGGGAGGTCGGAATGATGGCCACTGGTAGCATAAATTGGACAAAACTGGGAAAGACAAGCTGGATGTGCCTTCAAAAGTTTTGGTCTATTTGATGAAGGTTAAAAGGATCTTTGATAATTCAGCAACGTGCACAAATTTCTTGTTCACTGTAATGCTCAGCATGATTGTTTTGAAACAACTGACTGTCCCAATTCACATCCCTTCCCTTTCCCGTACCTTTCCTGGGATGCTGCTGCTCTGTTGCCATTTGACAGAGTATTTGTGAAGCTTTCCCTTTTCATTACTGGACAGAAGGTCCTCAGAAGCTTTTTCGCTAGAGTACACCTCTCCGCATCCGTGTTGTGGCCATTTAAGTGCTATATCATCTAAGGAAGTGGATGGCAAAATAAAACAGCTTTGGACAGCTTCAGTATCTGTTTGTCCCATTTTGCATTATTGATGTTGTTGTGCAATCATATTGACATAATGCAGAAATGGGCCTTGGGAAGGTCAAGCAAAGCAAATCACTGAGATGCTGCTAGTGAAATTCCAACTAGTCATGGTGGAGCTGAAATTGAGGGAGGAAAATAGAAAGGAAAGGGAAGGATAGGCAGAAAGAAGATAGCATTGGTGCAAAGGCTTCAAGCTAATCCACATTTATTGTGGCTGTTTAGCAACGTGAGGAATGAAAATTTGCCAAGAAAAATATGAAATATGAATATCTGCAAAAGGATCATTTGGAAGCGAATACTTCCTTCAGTCAGAGCCTGAGGCGGAGGAGGGTATTTAGGTATTGCGGTAGTGAGTACAGCTGAAGCGTTCAGTGCTGCCTCTACAGCAGGAAAGCAAAGCTAATTGGTCTGCAGGTATTTGCAACCCGATGACATTCTTATGTGGCATGTGGAATCCAACAATGCATGCAGGGAATGGAGACGGGAGACATATGCCCTTGTAAACATGATAATACTATGCAGAAGTTTATTTTAATAAATGATCTTTACCAGTTTCCTGTTGTTCTTCATTGCATCTTTTTCTTATTATCACTGTTCAACAAGATTTTTAGTGCTGCTCCTCTTTCTAACCTTGGGATATTTCAAGCAGATCCTTTTGAAGTGCTTTGTTTATGTTCCATTGAGTGCGTGCAGGAAATCTCAGTTGATTTTTTTTCCTTCTTACATGAACGGCCATGAATGCAGTGTGTTTCCTACGATTTACCATCCTGTCAGCTGCACGCAATTTTCTTGTCACAATTTTTAGTGCAAACTTTGCATTGTTTCATCTCTACCTGCTAATCTACTTCAGAGTACAATGAACAAGCCATCAATTTCAAAAGTTTCTTTTCCCCCAAGGGGTCATTTCCCAATTGTGCTCTCCCAATTGGCTAATTGCAGTTTTGACTCATCAGGTTGCTGAATGTGTACTTCATGGAATCTTGAGGTTTTTCCATAATATTTGCGGTTGGTAATTTGTCCCAGCTGAGGCAGCAAACATACAGGTTTGAAAGGCTAGTAGCAGTTAGCCACAGTAGACCCAATCTATTAGCCGGGCTGGTAATTAAAGTAGACAAGGAAGCAGTCTGCAGTGCAAGGATGAAACTACCAGGGTATCAATAAAGACCACTGTGTGGAGAACCATTGCAAACTATTTGCATTCCCCAAAAGCATGGCTAGGACCCTATCTCAACTGTTTTTTATTACAATTTGTTGCTTGGCAACCTCCAGGTTTAATTTTGTAATTGTCTCTTCTTGCCATTTCTCTCTAAAGACTGTGGTTCTCCTGATAGTGCCCGGGTTGTTAAAAATTCCTGACACAGCAAATATCTAGCTCAACATCTTCCTCATGCGCAGCCGGAAGTTGGCAATGGCCTTGGTTTTCCAGCCTTTAGCAAAAACCAAGGGAACGTTTACTGCTGACTTTGGGAATGCTTCCCTCAAAACAAAGATAATGAAAGGTAGCAAGAATGGGCTTGTTTTGTAGAGGTATAGATTGGCCAACTTGCAGCCACCAAGAGGGAGATGATTTTGCAGTTTAATGCCAAATTTGTGGGCTTTAGGAGAGCAACAGCTTGCTTTTAACAATATTTGTTAAAATAATAAATTGTATATTGAGAGAAGGCATATTAACTATCTGAGCTAACAAAATGTAGGCGCTAGTATTAGCAGAGAAGCATGGTGAATTCCTGAACTTTCAGGGTTATTTCTTCAGGCTACAAAAAGTGTAATACGGTGATAAGTAAAATTTTAGTACTGATTCAGCTAGTTTTTCTGATTTTTACACCAGCAAATCAGCTGCATAAATAATGTCTATCAATTTGCTCCTGGTAAGTATGTTGTTCTGAATGGAAATCAGAGGCAGTAAAGTGATGATCCACATCTTAAACGTGTCTAGCAGTGTCAGTGCCTGGGTATCCAAAATCTACAAAGGAAGGGTATAAGCCTCAGTGTAAAGGAAATGGTTGAAGTTTTTAACTAGAAATCCTGGTATTTGCCATTTATGCCAATTTTGAATAAAACAAAATCTGAAATGTTTTATCAATGCCTCTGATCACAGCAAAGATTAAAGTTAACGGCTGTGTCAAATGTATCGTTCCTGAGAAAATGCTTTTTAAATCCAGATTTATATATAGCATAAAATCTTCGGCTAATATCATCTGGCCTGTCTCTAGTGGGGTCAGTGATGATGACTGCAAGAGCATGCAGCTGCCTTAGGGATCTAGAGGAACTTAGGGGTCTGTTAGAGTAAGGAGAAGTTTGCCAAACCCAGCAGAGCCTTGAGGTCATATGGGAATTTGCCATTGATCTGTGCCTGTCTCTTTGCCATGGCTGGTGGGATATAAGTGAGATGAAGTCTTTGTCTGGGTCTTGGGAGGTGCTGATGGCTGAAGGTGGTCTGAAAGGAAGCAGCCTGGGAACCACGTCTCCTGCCTTTGCATACTGGGCATTTCTGAAGACCGGGCAGGGACATATTCCTGCCTGAACATCACACTGCATGTGGACTCTGATCTGCACTTGCCTAACTGCCCTGTGGGTTCCTAAAAGCTGCTCTGGAACATACTTGATTTCTAGAAAGAATGAGATAATTGCAGACTTTCTGCCCGTGGATATTTTAATGGCAACAGATGGGGGAGAACTAAGGTTACAATAGAATATTTTGAAATGATTTGTTGAACTTCTCCCTGGTCTCTGCAGTGAGCATTAAGTAAAGAGCCAGTGTGGAGCGCTGACATTCAGATCTGCACAAGGCAATCTGCTAGCATCGTTTGGAAGAATGACCTTGTTCAAGGACCCAGAAATGTGATAATTGTGGTTTCAAAGAAAAAGATTCTGTCTGTATAAAACAAAGGGGAATGCATCATTGGATGCATCAAGACTAAACTGACAGTATTAGTTAACTAACAGTATCAGTTGCCTCAAATGGAAATTTAGATCGTTCATTTCAGGTTCCTATTTTTAAAGATGCAAATTAAAAATTGTTAGATTTGTGGCTGACATGTTATAACTGAGGTCGTCTTTTCTAAAAGGCACCAGTGCTTTGGGAAGGCTTAAATCAGGGAGACTTTGTTTGTCATCTTTGGATCTCTTTTTCAACAAATTCCGTGATCCTACGGTTTCCCAAAAAAAGCTAGTTTCCACTAGCATCCCAGAAAGTCGTCCATCAAAAGGAAAGCTTACTTTGGAGAACACCAGTTAGAAGATAGCTAGTTCTGAAAACAGAATATTGCAGCCTTTCTTTCTCTCCCACATCTGAAATGTACCCTCTTTCAGCTCTCAATTTATTCAGTGGAGTCATCTCACCTCATCTTAGCTGTCTGAAATGACAATGACTGCCTAAGCTCATCTTTTAGCTCATTTCTGTCATTAGTGGGAGAAGAAAGGCACATCAAAGAGGCAGCGCACCCTTTCCTGAGGAAATATATGACAGGCAGCTTTTGAAGGTGACTCATGCTGGCTATCCATCTCAAGCGATTTCCATGAGCATCTGTGTGCTCGATTTGTATAAAAGGTTAGTGCTAGGTGAGGTGGTTGACTTGAATGAAAAAAGCCTCATGACCAAGACTTCTAATGACATCATCACCAAAGACTGACATCAAAATTTTACCCATGTTAAGGCTTTTTACTGCTTACATTTTCTGACTCAGTTCCCAAAGTTCAGAACCCAAGAACGGGGAGGGTGTTTGCACCTAAGAAGAGAGTACGCCCTTTAGAGGTTTTCAGCGGCAGGAGATGGAGACAAGAGTAATTCAAAGGACTTGGTGCTGAGGAATTGCTTAGGCTGTTGTTTTTCTGAAAATCCTCCAGTTTGCTAATGGTTTGGGCACAGGACTTGCCTTCCTGTAATAGACATAAAGGAATTTATGACCGTGAAGTGAAAACACAAACCAGGTATGATTTCACTTACTGTTGGCTCATGTGGTCAAAAGCTTATTTGAGTTAAGGTGTGTAGAAGCAAGCGATTGTTGACCTTCCTGCCAAGGCCGCTGAACATATTGTTGCGTTTTCATGCTTCTAAATAATACAAAATTAATTGATTACTTCAATTTTTTTTTATTATTCAAAGGAAGAAGGATATTTCAGGAAACATGAGGAAGGCAAAACAATTGCTTGGGAAATTGCTTGTAATTTCTTCTGAAGAAAAAATGCCAGTGTAGCAATGCTCTGTGTTTCAGTGATTGCTCTTTGCAAACACATGGGTTTTTTCTTCCTCTGGATGTTGTCACTTGCCTTTTTCTGTGCAAAAGCGGCGATAGACGATAACTATCCAGCCTACTGCAAATCCCCTGGGTCACAGGCTACCAGTTACTCTATTTGTGGTTGTGTTTTGAGGGTTACTGCTGGAGCTGGCTTTCTAAGTTGTGTCTTTTACTCAGTGGTTCACATGTGCATATATGCAGAGCCTTAGACTAAGATGTGGCAGACTGTGGAATGAATCATACCTGCTGACTGTTGTGAAAAGACATGGTGAGCTCCTGGATTACTTTCTGTGTGTGCTGTACCAGTCCCACCACCCCGCTATTTGACTAGAGCATCAAAGGGTCTGCTGTGCAAACTGCAGAGGCATCTGTCCACCCAACTGACTGAAACTACTGCACACGTGCATTATCGCCCATAACCACATGCGGTCTGCGCTGGGTAGTTTTGGGCCATCTTCAATATCCTGTGCATTTGCTTTGCAGTTTCTTTACACCCTAGCAGGCAGTCGGATACTGTCATGGGCATCTGACAGGCCTTCTATGCGGTTGCTGCTTAGCTCTGGTATATCCCCAGAATTTCAGATTTATTGAGTTTGTACGTTATAGTGAGATAGCAGATGCACGTCTATTTCTGTGTTGAAGTTGACTAGAAATATAGTTCACTGCACAGTGAACCTTTGTTTCTCAAACTTATTCATGAATTTCCTACCAGTAATTATGGTGGTGGTTTACCAGAGAAGGGTAAGCAATGTACTATAGATCAGAAGGCGCAGATTTGTTTTTCAGTTCAGCAGATGTTTGTCTTTCCAGCCTGTAGGAGCAACCCTTGATCTTTTTCTGTGTGTAAACTGAAGCTGGCATTTATGTAATCAGGCCTACCACTGATTATTATTCTGTTAATTTCTAAAGCTTGTGGTCGATTTTATTTATCTTGATTTTAAAAAAAAAAAGGCAATTTGAGCTGGCTATCAAAAGAATGTTATCACAAATGAGTTGTCTTTGAAATAATTCTCTTGGGATTTCCTTACATAAGGGTAATTTGACTAACAAAAGCCACGTAAACACAGACTGGTAGCAGAAGGTGCTTCTTATTCATGCACCCAGAGCCAGAGTGACAAGGATTTGCTGAAGCTGAAAGTGTTCCTCACTAGTGTCTGTTTGTAATGACATTCGTTTTGTCTGCAGAAGACTCATGAAGGGCCTCACTGTAACTGGGATCAGTCTTGCTGTGTGCCAGTTTTGCTCATGACCCTCTGTGATGAACAGGACCGTGAGTAGTGTCCTCCAAACTGAAGTTAATGCTGACAATATTTAGGGGAAAAATTTGTGTATCTAAGCATTAATCATGGCAAGATTATTAGAAATGGATTCTTGTATGAATGTAGCAGCTTCCATTCTTATCCGATATGCAACTGCAACACTTTTTACAACTATGCCCACTTCCATTGAAAGTTGGTGACATTTGAGTCTGAAGGAAATGCTGGAACAGCACAAAGTTACTTCACAAGAATAGGGAGAGGCCATGAGAGCAAACCTGATTTCTTACAGAATGTGTCACAGGATCCCTTATGTTTACAGAGAACCCCCAAACTGCTCATGGAGTGTAGTGTCAGAATTACACTGAACGCAATGGGATATCATCTGCTTAAGGAAACCTTTATGTAAATTTTAAAAGTTGATTCTAAAGCTTTGGAAACTTGAAGAACAGCAAGAACCAGCATTCAGGGTATGAAACATGGTGTTTTGTTGCTACATATACCCATTTTTGTCAGGCACCCATAAAATTCGGTCCTCTGTACAAAACGTTCTTGTACCATGTGTTCTTGGTGCATCAATAAAACCTGGTACACCAGTAAAAGCCTCAGAAAAGAGTTGAGAAGGGGCATTCTCATGTAGAGGTGTAGCTGGGGAATGATTTAGTATTATGAAAAGGTTTTCTCTATTTGCGTGCATGCACTATGTACATATTTGAAAGGAAGTAAGAATGACACATCTTTTTTGGGGTTATTGCATCAGGAAGCCAGTAACTCATTTTTGCTAGCTGTGTCGCTTTTAGCGAGAGTGGGGTAAGTTCTAATGTTGCTCAAATCTCTTAAAGTTTTTCAGAACATTTTCCTATTTTGCAGAAAGATAAATCAAAAGCTGCCCTTGGTGCGGTGTGGACCTTGCACTCCTTCTCCTCAGATGGGAGACAGGAGACTTTGAATAATTTCTTCCAACCCATATCTGTAGGAAACTTCTGAATTCACAACCCAGGCAAATAAACTTCTCATGAGCATTTTCTGGTCTAGGGTACAAGTCCTTTCTCCTACCACGCTGTTCTTTAGGACTGGCCTATCAAAGGTGATTGCCTCAGTCTATCACCTGGGCTCTGGGATCTCCAATTTCAGTATGTGTTAAAAGGGACCAAGTGGCAATCACTTCAGCTCAGGGTTTCCCCTCTCTGGTGAGGGCCTTTGCTACAATGGCAGGGCTCAGTTTTGATAAGAAATTCCAGTGCAGGCTTTCTTCATGGAACTCGTATCAGACTTAGAAGAAGCTTGTGAATAGCTTTTGATCTCAAAGAATTAGTGACAACTGATGAAAGAACATTGTCTCAAGAGAGTACTTAACCAGCTATAGCAGTGCTTTGTTCAATAGCTTACCCTCTTTTCCCAGGTATAATAAAAAAATCTCTGTGCTTACTACAAACCTCACCTGTCAGGTAGTAGGCCATCATGTTTGAAAGAACATATTAATCAGGTTTAGCTGTCAATATCAAACTGTTTAGCCCTTAATATCAAGAGTAAAGCAGGGATAAATATTCCATCCTTGGTAATCTGTAATGATATTAGAATTTTTTTTTTTTTTAATTTTTAATGTGCATTCAAAGTAGTTTTTTCTTCAGCTGGCCCAGTGGTGTGCGAGTGATTCTCAGAAGAAAAGATTGAGTTGTATTGTTGAAAACATGTGGTGAATCACAGTCATAAAGCTTTGAAAATAAATGCGGAGACTAGCCACGCAGCTTTGCAGACTTTACACCGGTTGAAGGAACTTGCCCCAAGTATTCAGACAATACGTGTGTTTTGCATGTTAATTGAAGCTGACTTGTATCTGGACTGCGGTGGTGTTAATCTTCTCTGCAGTGATATGTAATGCTATTTTTAAAAAAAATCGACAGCATAAAAGCAAGCCCTCTAGCTAAGGAGATAAATATTTGTACACAGATACTGTTTTATTTATAACAGAGAGGAGAATGCCTGGAGCGGTTACTCAGAAATTTTACATTTCAAGAACACACTGAAAACAGCTTCACTTTTTCCTGGTATTCAGTTTGGATCTAGAGCGGCTTTGGGTCTTTGAGCTGTGTAAATTTCATGGACTGACTTCAGTTGCCCAGTTTCTAGTAATTTGTTTTCTATCTCCCTGGATCTTTTGATAGCTAATACTTTAGGGAAATATTAAAAAGAGTGGGAGTGGGACTGTGGAACAGCGTGCCCTTTGGATAACCTCTCACCTTCGCTGAGAACCCAACCCACCTGTGTTACACAAATGTTTTGCTCTGCTGAAATCGGTGGGATTATTTGCAGATACTCTCAGGGCTTTTTATGGCAGGTGCGTACAGATGCTTTCCTGGGAAGGCCAATACGGGAGGCCATAATCTAAAATAGGCCTTGTCCAAGATTTTACATGTACTTGAGCTCCCTGTGGGGTCAGAGGAAGTTAAAATGCATAGCATTACTCAGGATTAGGCTTTTCCTTTGGGCAGGTAGTCCAAGGACTAAAACGTGAAATAAGTGTGCGTAGAACAAATGTTCTCAGACGTTTTCCATAATATTTGGCACATATTCACAGAGAATTTGCAGACTGGAGGAATAGCTTCCCTTGGAAATCTGATTAAGAAAGGCATTAGCTGTATCTTAATATAATGAAACAACTAGATTTAGAGCTAATATTGCGTGACCAACCAGTTCTTTGTAACTGCTGTGCTGATGACCATAACCTGAGAAACTTTGAGCTGACCTACAGTCTGGCTCACTTACGGCACGTGACATGGTCCTAAAACAGCTTAATATTAGAAATGGTTAACACCTGCCTTCTGGCCTGGGATCTCCTTACGCACAGGAAATGTCTGCTTCTCTTACAGCTGGCTCCTTGGGCTTCAGCGGAACTAGGTCTGGTAGATCTGTGCACACTTTTAGTTCTGAACTTGAAAGGAAAAGAAGGGAAAAAAGAAACAATGAAAAATTAGGGTTTGACCACTCTGTAATGAACTTTTTAAAACAGAACAGAACAAAGCATGCTTTGGTTGAAAAAAGTGATTTTTTCATGCAAAACAGACAGTTACAATAAAAGCAAAGTACATGATTAACTATGTTCCTTAAATTGATTGTGATAATTATATCAGTATGTTTCTTTTAGTAGCCTGACAGACTCAGCATTTTCCTGTGAAATGGTACATGTGACTGAACCCTACTCACTTGCTGCAATGACTAGTCTATGGGGTAAAGATAGGAAGTCAGCATCTTGCCCTCAGCTTCCATTGCTTTAATAAAAGCTCCTAAGAATAAAACAGTTAAAAGTTTGTGGTAATGTTTTTATTTCAGTCAAAATGATTTGGTGAATTTGATTGAATTCCAGAATTACTTCAGCCAACCTGAAAGAGAATTTTTCAGCATATAAATTTGCCTGGATGCCCTTCAGTGGGACAGCCTGGCCTTAACTTTATGATTGCATTTAGGACTATTTTAAAAAAAACAGAGCTACATGGAATGCATTAAAGACAAACTTATCACCAGGCTCTTATTTAGTAAAGGTAACTGGCAGCAGCTGTTGTGACTTAATGAATCAGAAATAGTTCTAGATAATGGATGGTAAGACAAAGACGATGTAATTTTTTTTCACATGAAAGCAGCTGAATGTGTGACAAGGTTTTATTATAACAGCCATACTTCTGTTTTTCCAAATGATTGGTGCAGGCAGTGCTCTGCATAATCTTCTTCGATGATGAATGTTGGTGCCATGAAGGAACCGTTACTCACTGTGCTATTATTGAACATGAATTTTGAATAACTTTTGGCATAGAGCTGCTGGGTACTTAAATCAATGAAACAAAAGTCAGGAAGAACCAAAAATAATGTTCCTCCTGCAATATTAACTCCTGTGGCTTGTGTACAAACAATGTTTGTGGTAACTAGTAAAGGGGTCCCATCTCTGGACTCCCCATACTTGGGATGAAGGAAGGAGAAGGCATACGAACCAATGCTTACTGTTTGGATGTGAAAGTTGGTTTGTTGTTTTTTTTTCTCTTCCTCCCCTCCTGCATTGGCTAGAAAAGCTGGGAATGAGTAGGGGGGATCAATGGTTTGGCTCTAGGGAGGAGGTGAATTAATCTTCCACCTGTGCTGCCTGAGGCTGGAATCAACCTGAAAGGTGGGAGAGAACCTTTCCTAGCTCTAGTCATCAAACGCAACATGTTGCTGCTAACAGCTGGTGGTGCTGTTACGCAGAAGAGTGGTATGGGAGCACTGAGCCATGGTTCTTCCGAGGGGCTGAGGTTGCTGCATGGATTCCCTGAGCTGGGTTCCAGGATTGGAGGGAAACGTGCTGGCATGGTTGAATGCTCTCCACCTGGCTTACAGAGATGAGAAGAGCTGTGTTCAGTGTACCTGTACATCACTGGCGTTCCCATTTCCATTCTCACAGCAGGAATGAAGTACTGAACAATACTTTTGTTTTTCAACCGCCAACAAGTGGATGAGTTAATCCTCCTGGAGATGGAGGGTCCACCTCTTGTTCAAGGTTCTCTATAACTAGCTAAATATGTAGCTAGCTGTGTGTCCGCAGTACCACTGTCAGTAGGAGTGGCATTTATGTGACCTAGCCAGAGGAACAATCAGTATTTGTTAGGATTTTTACTCTCCAGAGCCTCACCGTTTATGTGGGGAAAGGGTAGGGAAGGAAATCCAGCTGGAAAGAGCTGTTGGCGCAGTGCGCACAGGCAGACTGACTGCTCCTCAGCTCTGCTGTGACATA
The DNA here is from genome assembly GCF_963921805.1 of Phalacrocorax carbo. Lineage (NCBI taxonomy): Eukaryota > Metazoa > Chordata > Aves > Suliformes > Phalacrocoracidae > Phalacrocorax > Phalacrocorax carbo. Next base: position 113,601,642 of record NC_087514.1, on the reverse strand, counting down.
CAGCCCCATGGAGACTTGATTTCTCCTGAAAGCACTGATACTACAGGGGTGTTGTGGTAGCAAGGTAATACAGATACTCACTTTGTTTTAAGATATTCATGTACGTGTCTACTGTAGGAGGTTGGGCTCCAACTAAGGTTAATAAAGTGAGAGCAGGCACCTATATGGGGCTCCAGCTCTGTACTACCTTGTGGAAAAGGTTATTTTTCTCCATGGAAGAGTAGTGCCCTAAGTAGAAGACAAAATTTAGATGACATGACTACTCCTCTACGTTTTTGTGTCTTGAACAGGACAAATTAACAACTTGTGATTTCTGCTCCACTGTTAAATATATATTTGAATGTTTGTTTAACCGCTGTTTAACAAGGATGAAGACATTCACAAAAATGTTTTAACATGTCAAATCTTTATACCATTGTCCCTTTAAAGGAATTATAATTTTCTTCTTCTAATTGTAAGCGTTTATATTCTTGGGTTGTTTAAAATCATTACATGTTACTCTTTACTTTTAAATTTTCTTCTCCTCTTTCTTCCCTTTTTTTTCTTATTTTTGTAATTTACCACAGAAAGTAGAGTGAAAGAGAGGAAAAGACAAAAGCAAATTGTGCAAACATATGAATTGTCTTTGACATAGGAGGCATTTTCTGCACAAATTTTTGTTTTCAGAAAGTCTGTTCCCCCCCAAAATAATAATAATAATAACCTGATAAAAAAACTTCCATGAGTTCTATTTAGTATAGATGGGATAGTCTAAGGGTGGCCTTTTGATCTAATGAAAATTGTAGCATTTTGTAACCTTGTATTTCTGCAATAGTATTTCTAAATATACTGTAATACGATTTTGCGTAAGTGTACACCAGTCATCATAACTGGCTGACATTTGTCAACAGGTGCTACTTAAGAAGTCACTTTCTTTCTTACGGCTGGAATGAAATTGTTCTGTCTTAGTTCCTGTGTTAAATTCCAAGTGATTTCTGCCTTAACTTATCTTGGTATAAGTAGGGGACAGTCATAACTGCTGGCTTATTTGAGCCTAAAAATAATATGATGTTTATCTGGCATCATTGTGACTGATCTTTGAAAAGTGACTTTTGTTGACTGCATTCAGCTTAAAGAACCTTGTGGACTTCCAAAAGTTTTCTCCTGCCAATCATGTCTGCTAGGTGTTTGGAACTGATGCCCACCCTCAAACCTGTTTCTTTGTACTAATCAGATTTCTGTTTTCTAGGCTGCGGTCTTTGGTAAAGCAGTTAGAGAGAGGGGAAGCTTCAGTTGTAGACCTAAAGAAGAATTTGGAATATGCTGCGACTGTTCTTGAGTCAGTATACATTGATGAAACTAGGTGAGTTAACTACAGACATCAGCACTCTTATGTCTAGTACCAGCGACACAAAATTGTAATTTACATGTTGGCTGGGAAATTTTTTTAGCCAAGATTTATTACTCACAGACAATAAGATTTAATAATGAAAATATTGTAGTCTGCGTAAAGCAGATTACAATCCGTGGTCTAAAAGCTCTTTTAAGTTTCCTGGGGAAGGGGAGGTGATCAAAAGCAATCATTAATTTAATGTATATTCTCTTGGAGAAATGTTTTCATAATAATTGTGACTACTTTTTCTGAAACTTTCTAAATTCCTACTCCTCTATTCCTTTTGGATGTGCGCTTGTAGAGTCACCTCAGATGACCAGAATGGGAAAGGAGAGGACTGTATGATATTAACAGGGAAGTTAGCATGGCTATAAAGAGCTCTGAAGGGCAGAAAGGTCACAAATATTAACGAGCTGAAGAAGAGAAGTGAGTGGATGATTACGTAGTTGTGCTTCAGAAGGCTGATACTACTTTGTTGGCCTAGTAGTGAGTTTCACAATCTTTTAACTGTAAAAGAGAATAAACAACCTGTAGAAGACTTGTACAATTGTGTTCCATTAGGGCTGACGAACCAAAAGCTTTTAACAAGTCCTTTAATTGGAATATATGTGAGTTTCTTTTTTTTAATAATGATGCAATGCTCTCCAAGGGAGGCGGTTTACCCATTTTTTCCCTCCCCCTTCTAGGCGTTTACTGGACACAGAAGATGAGCTCAGTGACATCCAGTCTGACTCAGTGCCCTCAGAGGTCCGGGACTGGTTGGCTTCTACCTTCACGCGGCAAATGGGGATGATGCTCAAAAGGACGGAGGAAAAACCCCGATTCAGGAGTATTGTCCATGCAGTACAAGCTGGGATATTTGTGGAAAGGTAAAGGGGCATGTAATTACTTTGTTCTAGTAGGTGCCTAGGTACAGTAAATTGCACCTGTAGTATTGGATAAAGAATACTTTAATATAGTTGTAGTGATGTTTCTACCCAGATCTGGATAGCACCTCGAAAGCTGGGGTTAAGTTACAGATTGCAACCTGAAACAGGACATACTGCTCTGTCCTTTGCTTAATACAGATGTAATAGCACAGTTGGGATAATTTTGACAGAGAATATGCACCTATGCATAGCCCTAGGTCAAGAGTGACAGCTTTTAAAATTCAGTCATCCCAGACCACGCCCTCCCCTGCCTCTGTTTACCTCTGTGGTCTAGTATTTCTTATGAAGAACTGCTAAGAAACCAAAGAAAATCCTGTATCATAGAGTCACTGGAATGAACTATAGACCAAGACTGATGTGAAAACTTTGGAGGTCAGGGAGGATTTCAAAAACCCATTGAGTCCTCTCAGCCTTCTCTGTTGTGATTTGCATCAGAACCTACTGCTAGAACTGATTTCACTTTTCTGAACCCTTTAAAACATTTAGTCATTTCAATTTGGACTCACTCCCTATTTTAGTTTTCCTTACTGAGTAACCATTCTTTGCTGACATTCTTCCTTCAAGCTGGAAGGAGGGCTGGCACATGTAAAACTGTCAGGAGACTTTAGGCAGCATGAAAGACAGCAAGTCCCATGTCTCTACAGCAAAAATGAAGTCAGGAGTGGAAGAGCAGAGCACCTTTCACTCTTCATAAGAATCACAGTGGCAGCCTACCACCCTCTGTGCAGGAGGTTGGGCATCTCAAACAGTGGACCACAGACCACACAGATACACAAAGAAGGCTATGGGGCTCCTGACTGGAGGGAGGAGGGGCTAAGAAATTCCATAATTTCGGGAATGGGTGAATTTAATTCTCAAAAGGGGGCTGAATTTTTTCAGGTCTGAGTGCAGAACATGACACTGAAAAAGGGAATTGAGTTAAGACTTCACATGGGAGAAGAGAGCTTTCCATCATCTCCCTTTAGTCCTATGTTCAACCCCATGCAACAATACAGACTTGGGGAGGGTGGCTGGAAAGTTGCTCAGCAGAGAAGGACCTGGGGGTGCTGGCTGACAGCTGGGTGAACATGAGCCAGCAGCGTGCCCAGGTGGCCAAGAAGACCAAGAGCATCCTGGCTTGTATCAAGGATAGCGTGGCCAGCAGGAGGAGGGAAGTGATTGTGCCCCCGTACTCAGCACTGGTGAGGCCACACCTTGAATACTGTGTTCAGTTTTGGGCCCCTCAGTACAAGAGGGATATTGAGGTGCTGGAGCGTGTCCAGAGAAGGACAACAAAGCTGGTGAAGGTTCTGGAGCACAAGTCTTAGGAGCGGCTGAGGGAACTGGGGTTGTTTAGTCTGGAGAAGAGTAGGCTGAGGGGAGAACTTGTTCTCTACAACTGCCTGAAAGGAGGTTGTGGTGAGGTGGGTGTTGTTCTCATCTCCCAAGTTACTACTGATAGAAAAAGAGGAAATGGCTTCAAGCTGCCTCAGGGGAGGTTTACGTTGGCTATTAGGAAAAATGTCTTTCCTGAAAGAGTGGTCAGTCATTGGAACAGGCTGCCCAGAGAGGTGGTGGAGTCACCATCCCTGGAGGTGTTAAAACAAACATGTAGACATGGCACTTCAGGGCATGGTTTAGGGACATGGTGGTGTTGGGTTGATGGTTGGACTTGGTCCTAGACGTCTTTTCCAACCTTGATGATTCTATGATTCTATGTTGCTTAAGTGCAAAAAAGGGTGACCTGCAGAAAGGCATTTGAGCTGTGACAGTCTTTCTGTATTCACCAAGCCTGTTAAACACAGTGCAGCCTGAAAATATGTCTGAAATCTAGTACATACATAGTGATTTGTTTAGTATGGTTGCAGATGTTGATTATTGCGTTACTCTTTCTCTCTGGCTCCTTCAAACACACGCACCCATGGTGAACACCCAAAAGATTTTATACCAATCTTAAAAAAATACAGACAAATGTAACAGCTGTACCAAACTGGATTTGATTCCATGCAGACAACAAATGATTTCTGAAGTACATTTAGAATTCACTTGCATGTGGACTACCAAGGACTAAAGGAACTGAAAGAGCAGGGTGGTCATCTGCAGTGGAAAATGGGGAACCTTGGGAATCTTGTTTATTTGGGTGTAGCCTTTCCCTCTGATAAAGACTTGATATTGGCAGATTCTCTGTGATGTCCTGCCAGGTACCAAGCTATGAGATACTGGGGAGCGTATAGGCTCAAGTTAGGCTATACAATAAGAATGGTATAGAGAATATTGTGCAAGTTAGGAACAAGTAGGAAGAAAAAACACCAAATTGCAGTCAGGGTTTCCTGGACTAAAAAAGGTCTCCTGTAATGGTCTGTTGCTTTATGATTTTTGTTTGTTTTGTTTTGTTTAATTCTATTTTTGTGTTGCCTTACCTATTTTATCTTGGTAGAATGTACAGACGGACTTCAAATATGGTCGGTTTGAGCTACCCACCAGCTGTAATTGGAGTGCTAAAGGTAATCGCAATAAAAAGGTGTTGGGGGGATGGGTTCTGTACAAAGCATCAAGATAACACTGGAATATTTGACTTGGAAAGGGGGTCTTAGTAATTGCCCTTTCCTTCTTTCTGACATCTAGTTTAGTTCACATACGTTAATCATTTACTGGCCTAAGGGATTATCGGTTTGATAAAGGCGAGAATAGAGTTGAAGGCTGTAGCCGTTTTCAGGTTGTGAAGGCTACAGCTATGTTCTAGATTATGGTGATTAAACTGAGGACTTAGTAACATGCTGGAATCAATCACAGCCTCCCAGAGGGAAGACAGAAAATACAGATGGAGAGAGGTAGATAAGTAAAAGGGTCAGTTGCTGTGAGAGAAAGGAATTTCTTGCATTGATGATCAGCTACAGGTCTTCAAGGTGGCAATTAGTTTAGGAATAATGACCCTTTTATGAGTTTTGAGGTTTCAGAGGAAAACTGATTAGTCAGAAGTACTCTGAAAAACCCAAGGTTCAATCCATGGGACAATTGCAGGGTTCTTGACTTAGACAGGAATTATCAGGACTCCAAACACAAGTTAGCAACCAGCTGCCTACACAGCAGCTTTGCAGATTACACATCGCACATGGTTCAACCATGCCATGCAAAGGTGAAAAAAGGTGATCCAGTGGGATCACAGGGACATTGCATGTAAAGCTCATGAAGCAATCCTTCTATGCTCCTTTATGCTGGAAAGACCTACAGCTGAATCCTTTTTGGTTTTGATAGTACCACTCATCAAAAGATGTGGAGGAATTGCAGAAGGTCCACTGAATGCAAGAAGAATGATCAGACATGCCTTTCATGTACAGAATCAAAGCATCCATCCACACCTTTTTCCCAACTGCAGGTTGGCAAGTGTTAGCTGCACTCCTGCAAATGGGATCTAAAGTGTTTGTTCTTTTAGAACTACACCCCACAGCCAGCTTATGAGGGAACATATCTATAGTGGTACCGCTTCTCCCAAGTTCCTCAGCAGTAACAAGACATTCCAAGGCCCACCAGCTAGTCTCAACTGTCTTAAACTTTACAGAATCTCTCTCTTCTTTGTATGTTCTTAAATTATTAAGGGTCATGAAGAGAACTGATCATGCTAGAGTAAGTTAAAACACATTGATAACAATAAAGACATTGACTAATTTTGCTCAGGGTAAAATAATGCCTGCTTGGCCAGAGTGTATTTTTGCAGAACTATTTTGAGAACATGTCTTTGCCTGGATGGCCTTGGGGTTGGCGGAAGATGTGGTTGAAACAGGAGTTACTTCTTTTGAAGAAGCCTTCTGTCTTTGAAATAATACTTAATCTTAAATTTCTGAGTCACACATCCTTAGTGGAAAACAGTGCATATTGTTGCTTGGTTCAGTCCAGTAAAGCCAATTGAAAAAAACTTAGAACTACCCAACTGCTTGATGTGCTCTGTAAAATGAGCTGATGCTTTAAGCATGCAAAAGAATGTAGGAGTGTACCACACACATCTCTTCAGCTGTTCCGGATTGCCATAATCAACATTATTCTCAGAGTCACGGTAACAAGGAGAAGGACTGAGAGGACACAGAGCCAAAACTAGCTTATTTTAGAACTACCTGCTCTCCTTTTTGCTGCCGTGGCCAACAGGGCACCTGCACTGAGTAACCCAAAGCTGTGGAATCAGCCTGGCAAAATGAGATTGGTTTTTGTAAAACAATGAAATGCTGCAGCTTCTGCAAAAAATGCAGATGGAGTGGTAGCAGTGCAAGTCCTAGGTGTATGATCTCTCTCACTTTTCCAGTGGATAATTTAGGCAATTTTTTTTTAATTGATTGTACAGCATCTCGAGATATTGGATACTGATTTTTCTACTGCAGTAGTCTGTTGCCTTTCTGCATGACATGGACATGATGATGTAAGGCCTGTTGCGACAAAAGTGCTGATCAGCCTTGTCTCTCATTTGAATAGTGGCCATACATACCATTCATATAGACAAGTTTGAATAAGTAAATATGTTAATTTACCAAGTAAGTTGTGGTGATCTGCTGTTCAGCAGTGTAGTACCAGAGAGAGAACTTCACATTAACTAGCTGCTGAAGTAGTTACCTGCTTTAGAATTTAATTTTTCAGCCTTTTCTGATGCCTGTGCTGTCACAGGATTATTTTCTGGCTAGCTAATATTCAGGTAATGAACACAGAACCTGTAGTCACTTACAACGTCTGCAGTATAGACTTCTGCTTGTCTGTGGCTACAGAAGTGTCAGGCCTTCCAGTAATGTTGAGCAGAATAACATCTATCCCTGAATCGGCTTATAAAACAAATCAAGTTTCAAAGGTTAAGGACAGACAGAAAGACAGAAAACTGAGCCTTTAGGAAGAATTGGTGTTGCACTCCATCTCTGGGTTCCCCCAAGGAGTGGAGCAATGGCCAAGTAATAAGGACACAGGACTGAGAAGTAAGACACCTTGGTTCTCTTTGCAGTTACACCACAGCAGATATATGTGGCATTAGAGCAGCTTATGCCACTTCAGCTGAGGCTCCAGGGCCAATGACCTAGAGACGTGTGTAGCACAGAAAGTTTCCTGTGCCTCACTTCTGCTCTTCTTAGGGAGAAGAAACAGTTTTTCTCCTCCATCACAAGACATCCATGAGGTTCTGCTTCCCTTTAGATCTCTCCCCAATTTAGGGGCCACTTCTGTGATAAATTTTATTTTAAGGTCATAAAATCCACTCATTTTCAAAGAGTAACTGGTGTTGCTGCAAGCCTCTAAGCCATCTTTGACACTTTCTTGCTTCTGTTAAGAGGATTTTCCCCCCTGGTTATTCAGGGTAAAATGGTGCTGTCATTATTGTCAATAGCAAAACTTGTGTTGACTTGACAAGAGCAAGGATTTCTCCCTCAGTAAAATCTAAACACAATTTGGTAAATTTGATCTGCTGCAAGAGGACAACATTAATGACAGGAAAAATATATAAAGGAAGAAACCCCTTTTATTTCTAGAAGATAAGATTGCCTTACAGTGATTTAAATTTCAGCATAGTTAAGACATTATTTTCAGTGCCATAGGACCCAAAAGTTAATTATTATACACATGCTAGCATTAAATTAATTTGCTTCATTGACTGAGATAAGTGATTACAAAATAAAAGCACTCAGAAACGAGGAAAATACTTAAAATTGACTGAGTGGATGCTTTGGGCATTATTTTTCTTGCCCATTTTCTACGTTTGTTCAAGGGCTTCAAAACATGTTTTCTTGGTGGAACTTCCCTCTCTTGGTTGTTTTTCCTCTCCAACGCCTACTAAAATTGTTGAAAAGCTGCAATTTATGATTGTTCTTCTGTGACTTGGGCCACAAATCATCTCTGAAGAAGCTTGACCCTGCCTGCCTTCAATGTGTGGGCTCCACACAGCTTGTAAAATCAGCTGCTTGGGAAGCAAGTGATTTACTGGGATAGGTGAAAGCAGAACTGAATCTTCGGTGTCCTTGATGTTCACTCACTAATGAGCCTCTCCGTAGACTGTACTTCCACAAGAGGCATACTCAGTTCTGTGTAATCAACACTATGCAAGTAGCAAGGTTGTCAGAATCAGCCCATGCTGGAGAGAGCTGATACCAAAATACATCGGCCTCGTTCAGAATGTAAGATATGGGTGAGTGACCACAAGGCAGTTAAAGGTCACTGTTCTTTGCATTTGACTTGAAGTCAGGTCCTTACCTGGAACGTGACCATGACAATAAACAACAAAGGTGGACTGGGCTTTAAAAGCTCGCTAGATAATTGTAATTTAGCATTTTTAGTATTGCTAAAAGAGAGGCCAGATTTTCAGATGGACTCTAATCCTTAACAGCACTCAACATTACGTCTAGCCAACTACCATTTTTTACACGGAGAGCAGATATGCACACGCGTGTGTGAAATGTAATCATCTTTCTTTCTTGGTGAAAGTGGTACGAGGAAATGGGAGGTAACCTGCAACAGAAAGTGGAGGGAAGCTTCAGTGTACAGGTGTCAATCTTTAGTATGTGGTTTAAGGAGAGTCATTTGGATAAACCCCTGTAGGAAGTACATCAAAGTTCTCAGCAGGCAAGAGAGATTGAGAGCTGGTCCTGTGCCAGATGCAGCTCCGTGGTTGATCTGTATGTCATTCTTCTACCTAGAACTCATTCCACACCTTTCCTCATTGTTGCTGGGAGGAGGAGAGAAAGTTCTGTAGGATTTCAGGAACATCCAATTCTGAGATCAAGGAGCTTTCTCTTGCTAGATGATGAGTTCTGTTAGCTCCCACAACTTCCCTAGGAGTTGAGATTTGAACTCAAATTTCTGCAAGAAGGTTTATACCTTACACTTGAGTTTTATGAGCTGGAAAGTGAACTTTCCCTCCTCAATCTCTTGACTGACCATCCTGCAGCATTAATATATAATTTTCAGCTGTTTGGAACTTCTCCAACTGGAATTAGATGTTTACTCTTCTGTTATAAATGTTGTTTTTGATATAATTTTTAGCACTTAATGTAACATTACTGTGATTTTTCTCCTCCTGTGTAGTTTTCTGAAAGCGCAGTGGAATCACTTATCTTTAAAAAAATTGAGGAAAATTAGGGTCATGGTGTCTTTGGGCAATTTAAGCTGTGTTGCTGTACGCTTCTATGGGAGAACTTATCTTGGGCTGCATATCTCCGGGACACAGGGCTCTACCCACCCTGGGGACAGTGATGCACAGACATCAATATGATGGATACAAAATGTCCGTTTATTTAGCTGCGTCACACGCTTATATAGCTCTTGCGGTTCCTGTTCCTGCCACTCCTATGGGGAGGAGTCTATCTTTCCGTCACATCCCGTGATCTTCCGGTCGCCGATCCCTGTCTATTCCCCTACAAAGCTGCAATAATTGCAATTCAGGATTAATATTAAAATCAGAAGGAACTAAGTTGCTCTTTGGGTATAGTGAGATAGTTGTTCTAGTTAGTTATTGTTTTGGCTGATTGAACAGTAAGTGGTAAAAATGTGACCACAGCTGCCTGTATTTTTTTTCTGCAAAAAACGTATTGCCTTATTCGCTTTTAAGCATGAGTGAAGCATTGGAGTGCTTTGCTCACAATACAGTCATAACACCTTTGTAGCGATAGCAAAATCCAGAGGTTTTAATATCATTAAAAAGCATATCTTCATTATTCCTGTTTCCTTCAAAGTTAATGTTATTTTTCATAGACATAGCACGTGGGTAGGGGACAGAAAAGGGTAAAATCAGCCACAATAGGACCATCCCAAAGTTTCAAGTACTAAAGCAAAACAGGATTGTTATAATTTTTGATTCAGTCTTTGCTGATGAAATTCTGGCGTGGAGAATTGCCATGCTTAGAATGAACAAACAGCATATGTGTTCGTAATGGAAGCTTCTGAAACATGAGTCATTCAGTACTGATGAGTAAGTTAGACTCTGCATTGGTTAAATGGAATTGAAGTTTAAAAAAAAGCTAAACATTTACATTGCCACTCGTAATACTCATTTGTAGATGTAAAGTGATAGAAATTGAATTACCATATTAACTGCCTTTTCTACCCACTCTTGCAGAATGTAGACAAGTGGTCCTTTGATGTATTTGCACTAAATGATGCCAGTGGGGATCATGCACTGAAATTCATTTTCTATGAACTTCTCACACGCTATGATCTGATCAACCGTTTCAAGGTCAGTAGTTAGAAGATGGGTCTCCCATCTTGGATTTTGTTGAACTTCCCTCTCATGCTGCTTTGTTCCATTCAAAATGCAATTTTAGCACTATTTGAAGGCTTCATGGACACTGCATTTTCTCCAGTAAGCAAGACCAAATGTTATTTAAGTAGTATGTTTAATTGCGGTGGGATGCCGTGAAGTGAGCAGGGTTCCAAACAGGTTTCCCCATGAAATCCATGGGAATATTATATTTGATCCTCTGGGAACGATGGTGTCATTCTCCTGAAACTCATAGGACTCTCAAGTGCGCAAGCAAAAAAGGAGAGCTTGGATTCAAATTCATGAAAAGAAGCAGGGCCAGCGGGTTGAGAGAAATGATTCTGCTGCTCTAGTCTGCTCTGGTGAACCCCACCTGGAGTGCTGCATCCAGCTCTTGAGTCCTCAGCACAGGAAAGACATGGACCTGTTGGAGCAGGGCCAGAGGAGGGCCACAAAAATGATTGGAGGGGTGGAACACCTCTCCTATGAAGAGAGGGTGAGAGAGTTGTTGGGGTTGTTCAGCCTGGAGAAGACAAGGCTCTGGGAAGACGTTATTGAGGCCTTTCAGTATTTAAAGGAGGATTCTAGGAAAGATTAAGACAAACTTTTTAGCAGAGCCTGTAGCAATAGAACAAGGGGTGATTGCTTTAAACTAAGAGAGGATAGATTTAGACCAGATATAAGGAAGAATTTTTTTGCAATGAGAGTGGTGAAACACAGGAACAGGTTGCCTGTTCCTGTGGCAGATGCCCCATCCCTGGAAACATTCAAGGTGAGGTTGGACGGGGCTCTGAGCAACGGAATCTAGTTGAAGATGCCCCTGCCCACTGCAGAAGTGTTGGACAAGATGAGCTTGAAAGGTCTTTTCCAACCCAAACTATTCTATGATTCTGTGATTGTTACAGATGTTTGCAGACACAAATGCTATGTATCTTTTCCTCCAGCTTTGAACAGGCTTAAATTTGGATGGCAGCAACATTGCTTTAAAATCTTGGCTGTTCTCCCCACCCAAATAGTCTGCTGTCCCTTCCTCCGTTGACACTTCTACTCCCTGGGGGTCCCCACTCACTTTGGCTGAAAGGGTTTACAGATATCTGGCTCCTGCAGATCTTCAGGAAGTGCCCATGCCTGATGAAAAATGTTTGAAGAAGGTAACTGGTCAGAACTGCATCCTTCCCTGATACATATGCAAGAGGAGAACAGTAGTGTTCCTATAACTCTGGAAATATGAGCATTTAGGGTTGGCAGTTACATAGGTTGCGGCTGACACCACCTTTGTAGGCTCCTCTCTGGAAATTTTTTCAAGTGTGCGCAGTTCTACTCTTGCAGTCAGAAAAGAATGGCAAGTCCGTAGGATGGGCAAAGTGGATTTCACCATGAAAAGCCACAGGTCTGAAAACTGATAGTCCTCTTAGTAAAGTGTCTCAGACTTGCTATATGGTGTGTTTCATTAGAAAATCTTGAATGTGAATAGTAAAGCAGAGTTATATTCCAGTGGGTTGTGAGGGGAACAGAGAGACACTTGTGGCCTGATGAGAAATATTTCTCTGGGGGCAATCAGTCAAGTGCCCTCTGTTACTTTTCTTATGGTGTTGACTTCCAGATGCCATTTTGTATACTTAGTTGTGTGTGTCTATGTGTGGGAATGATTCATCAGTACTGTAATTAGGGATGGCAAACCAGCTTGAGGAAGTAACCTGGATTCATTCTCTCTCCTGAGTTCTTGTTTCAGGTGTGTTAGTGTGTTATTTATTTCTGAAGTACAAACCGCTCTTTGGGACGTCTTATCAAAATGCTCTCCTTCAAACACTAGCCATTCAAGGTGATTATTTTGTTTGTAATTCTGTGGTGTTTTCCTCAGATCCCCATTTCTGCCCTGGTGTCCTTTGTGGAAGCGCTGGAGGTTGGCTACAGCAAACACAAAAATCCTTATCACAACCTAATGCATGCTGCAGATGTGACACAGACGGTCCATTACCTCCTTTTCAAGACAGGCGTAGTGGTAAGTACAGGAGTTGGCATCCTGAATACATAACGAGACAACAGCAGTTTTGGATCATGAAGGAGATCATGATTATCCACAGCAGAACCCGTCTGCTTTGTAGACAAACTTCATTTGATATGGCTGTGCTAATGAAGTAGAGATTTAGGATTATTTAGAAATAGAAGGTAGGTGAAGATATGAATAACTCTTTTAACAGTGATCTAGAAGAGGATGAATGAATCTGGGCATATCCCATAGTAGTTCTGCATGTATAATGTAGGTTTGCTCTGCCTGTTCCTGAGTGCTTGTGCCTGAATTTTCTTCTACCGTTTGCACTCTCTCCTTTTGGGAAGTGGCCGAACACAGTTGAGGAATTGAAGTCCAGATCTGGATGTGTAGCCTGGAAACCCTAGTTCCTTTTTTCCCCCATTGCAGTTGCCAGAAGTTGTTGCTTGAAAGTTGCAATGATGTTCTTAACCAGCTGTAAAGCGTTCCTTATTCACAAGTCACACCTGGAAACAGAAAGATCACAAATTCTTCCACCATCAGTGCTGTCCATTCCTGTCCTGGACCAATTGTGTAGAAAGGAGAAAACAGTTTAATTTCTGTGCCTGCTCATTTCTTGATCTCTTCATCACCTTCCCCCGGCCCCCACCAAATAGAAAGGGCTACCTTGATTATGGTCAGTGGCATTGTGCAAAATTATCTCTGGACAGTATTTTCAAACTGTATCTTTAACGTAAGGAGATTTTGAATACTGAGACTTGCTTCATTCTTCTTTGGTTATGCAGAGGTGGCTGTGAAAGGCAGGGGAAGAGCTGGGCAGATCACTGTATGCAGAGCCCCACAGTTACCTGTGCTTCCCGTGCACTTGGTTAACAGAGGAGTGCTGGCCCCTGAGCTATAGTAGATGTCTGGAATAGATTTCTGAAACCAAACTGCCTTTACTGGGCTTTGAATTAAAAGGCAGTTCGTACATGAATGTCTGTCAAAATGTTTGCAGGTTGACAGTAAGCCGTTACAAAAATATTTGGCAATCACTGTTGTAAAGGTTTTCTTTACATGGAATACATTGAAGTGTTTTGTACTAATATTTACAGCATGTACAGTACCTAGAGCCTTTGTCTCTGATACACTTGATGTTAACAGTGCTCCTTGTGTGCTACCAGTGGAAAACCAGACATAAAATGATTGATTGACTCAGAGGAAAATTATTAAAAGCATCTAAGTCATTTAGAAATCTAAGACAGAAGTGTCTTAAGCATTGAAAAATAAGGCTTGGACTAAGCAATTAGGAAAATAAACCTCAGGGCTTTCACAAATGTTTTTATAAATTAAAAAATAAACAACAAGATGTACATCTTTTGAGGTTGTGTTCCCTGTTCTCCTCATGATTCAGTGACTGATGAAGACTTCCAGTTGCTGGAAATTAGTGACATTCTTCTGTATTTGAGGCTCTGCTACCCAGGTCAACTGAGCTGAAAATACATACCCTGGTGGTATGTTCATGCCTGCACATGTATCATCAGGTTCCACTTGAAGAACCTTGATTTTCTTGAGGTTTCCCTCTCTCTCTTCCTCACACATTGCTCTTTAAGAAGGGCATATGTTCCCCCTTGCTCTGCCTTAAGTCTTATTAGCTTCTGAAACCATTTTGCTGAAGTTCAATTTATTTAGATGAAGCTTCAGGAAAAACACTGTTTTGGCTTTTGTGTATCAACCAGACAAGTTTGCTTTAAAACATCTGGCAGGCTGCAGGGGAAAGGCAATGATGGGTAGTGCTGACTGTCAGCGGGGGATAACGTGCCTTAAAAGACACAAGCCTTAATGCCTGCGAAAATGACAGTTTATCTGATTGCTCTGTAATCTCTTTGCAGCACTGGCTGACAGAGCTGGAGATCTTCGCTATGATCTTCGCAGCTGCCATCCATGACTATGAACACACTGGAACCACCAACAACTTTCATATCCAGACACGGTGAGGCCACTGTAAATCATGATGAAGGGTTGGGAAGTGGAGGGGAAGCCTTTGGAGAATAACAGCACAGCCACCTAGAAAAGTGCAGGAGCTTTTGCTTTCAAGTGTTACAGGAGGAAAGTTCACTTCCTTAGGTTGCATTTAATTTTCTCTTGCTCAACCATTTACAATGGAATGCATGTATTCTAGCTTCCTGAGTATTGTTTCATGTTAATAATCAGGGAAAAGGAAAGCCCCAAAAGATTTCTGTGTAAAGTTGCCAAAGACAAATTGCTGTAGAGAGTGATACTTTGATGAAGGTATAGTTTTGGAGGAGATCCTGTAATTCAGCAGTTTTTTCTCCTTGTTGAATTTGATGAATCAAACATGAACTGCATAAATCAAGACTTCAACAGTATCTGTATTCATCAGTGAACACCAACAATACACATACTGTTTTTAATTTAGTGGAAAACCACACCTGCAGCAAGGGAATACGTTTACCTGTTCAGGGATATAATTTTGTGAAGCTTTATAAGTTGCTGAACAATAATTAGCTGATCACAAACTAGACTGGACTGGCATACTTTCTGAACTCAAAATCTTCTATAAAGGTTTTGGGTTGGTGGAAGAGAGAGGGAGAAGTTGAAGATGGCAGCAAAATTCAGAAGTGTACAAAAATTGTTAAGTCTCTAGTTGCAGTGATAATTGGGCATGTAATGTCTGCATATTATTGACAATGGTAGCACTGACAAAATGTCTAGATATCCTCGACTGACACTGCACGCTTGGGGATTTATAAGATGTGTTGCATCTTACCCTAAATGAGATGCCTGGAGAATGTTAGCTGGATCATGCTGTGTATCACAGATACATAAAGACTGCTAGGATAAATCACACATATGCTCAGGATAGCTTGGGAACATAGAAGTTTCTGTTCTGGGCCAATCCAAACTCCACTTCTTACAGCTTCATGCATGCAAAAATTAGGGATCTGATTTATTTCCCAAATACCTACAGAAGTATTCAAGGAAGGGCAATTGTAATTTCATTTCTGTAACACTGAACATCAGAGACATCTAAAGTGTCAGGGGAGCAAAATACATACTGCCCTCTGGGAAGCAGAACTGAGTAGGGTCTGTAACAAATCCTACTCACTCTCTGTTGCCATTAACTTCCAGCAAGAGCTTTGTATTCATACCAGTTTAGCCATTCATCAATCTCAGATCTATGACCTGGAGCTTAAAATGAGGCATGAAGTACCTTTGGTCTTACTCTATCCCACCGGCAATTGTCCGTCTGGACAGCATAGTCTAACACACAGGTGACAGAAAACAGTTCTGTTACATCTTCCTTACAGCTAGTTTGCTGCTCTGAAAACAATATTGGGACACATATTGTAATTGCTTAGTTGGGTACAGTCAGGCTTTAATATGAGAGCAACATACACAAGAACAGGAAAAGAGCCTTGTGATTCATCTAAATTTACATATCTCTCACAGCTCTCAGCATTTTTTTAAATATATGTAACCAAAAGACTAGGTGAGTCTCAGCTGATGAAATAGATTTTATGGTGAATTTGGATCTTTAGCTTTCTTCTACTAAATAACGGTAGTGAACCAAGTATTACAAGTTCTCGTAAAGTGCTTCTATCTGTGCCACAGAAGTAATTTCTGTAGCCGATCAAAGGAAAACTTGTGAATGTGAGACTCTTTAGACAGGGAAGAAGCATAACCTTTCCTATGTTTTCTTTTAAATGCTAGGTCAGACTCAGCCATTCTATATAATGACCGGTCTGTGCTTGAAAATCACCATGTTAGTGCGGCTTATCGTCTTTTGCAAGATGATGAAGAGATGAATATTTTATCTAATCTCTCAAAGGACGACTGGAGGTAAAAATTAACATGGTGGCTGCCTAGGAACATTGCAGCATCACCATAGACTGTTATTACCTTGTTTGAATGGCAATATGCATTCTTTTCTATTGCATATTAGTATTTCTATTACTATGAGAAAAAGAACTTTGAAAGTTGTCTTGCTTAATTCTGCTTTCAGTTTTCACCTCTGATAGTGAGACTAGACTTGGTGACAATGGATTATAATATGCAAATTGACTCCCAATTAATTTCCAAGTCTCTCAGAGACACCCTTTGTACACATCCATTTGTAACTGAGTCTAGAGGTAGCCTTGCTATTTGTTCATCCTAAAGCATAAACAAAACCTTTATCTACTTTGACACTCCCTGCCTGGAAGTTATAAATGGGACTTAATGAAAAAAATAATCCAGTACAAGAAACATAAATCTATAGTAATAATCTATACTCATACTATATATGCCAAGGTGATGTAAGAAGCTGTCATTTAAAATAAGCCTCATGCAACATATGATTTATGTGCCAAAATCAAACCATGATTTGCTTTCTAATAGCAGATAGTTCATACTGATGAGGGTTTTCTGTTTTTGTGGAGTTTTTTGAACTCCAAGGGGTGGTACTTCAAAAATAGCCCAGTGTGCTAGACAGGAAGAATCTTGCTCCATGGTCTTTCTCATGAGAGGGGAAGCAACGTGTGGGCTCTTCTGTGACGCATGGTGTCTCCTGCATACACTTAAATGTGATACAGTGCTGAGCAGTTAGTTCATGTTATTTGAATATAAATGTGGGGAAATGAGCCCTTCTCCAGGGCCTAGTTTCTAGCAAGCTGGTCAGTGAACACTGTGCTTGCTAATCTGTGTAGCCTCAACTTCCTATTTATTTCAACTTGTGGATAGTGATGCAATCTCATAGCTGAACACCAGGAATAAAACTCAGGAACTTAATGTGGCTGATTTCAATCAATGTGAGTGTTGTGGAGGAGTGGCCTGAGAAATTCTGTCCCTCAATAGAGAAAATAGTCTCATGGTGGGCAGCAAGCAGGAACTTAAAAATAACCAAAAATTGCACTGAGGTGTTAAAAATCTAATTTTTTTTTTTTTTTAGCTACAGCTGGTAATGCCTTGTCAAATATAGGCAGCAAATTACTGTTTCCTTTTGTGTTGGTGGGGGAAACACAACGAAATAACTGACTAGAACCAGCAGCTTTAGAGCCACTCTCTACAGGAACAGTGGAGCAGCTAGTTGAGCATGCTTCATTGCATAGAGACTGTCTTTAGGAAAATGGTCTGCTTTGGAGCTTTAAACTGTTCTTGCTTGAATCGAAGCTAGATTCAGATATTTCTCATTGATTCTGGAGTGTCAACATGTGTGTTATGCTGACGCAGTATGCTTGGACCCAAAGTTTCAGAGATTAACCTGTCTCTTTAAGAAATACACTAACTGCTGAAGCAAAAATACTGAGTGATTTTGATTGCTTTTTGTTCTCTCTCAAGTAGGGCTTTATTATTTTGTAGCTGCTGATCAAGCAGCAGCTGCAGAATGAAGGCCATTATCTGGATGTGCTCTAATACCAAAACATGGTGATTTTTGTGTGCTTTTGCTTTTGACAGCCAGTTTGAAATCCTATAGGCAAACATTTTGGAAGCACTGGAAACATTGGCTGACTTCAGCAGGATCTGAGGTGTTGAGAAAAAAGCCAAGAACCCTAGAGTTTCCCAGACTAGCACTCAAAAATAGGACCCTCAGTATTGAAGGATGCTTTGGGAAACTATTAAAGCATGTCAAAATGAAACTTTTTTTTTTGTTTTTAGACACACCAGATAAATCTCTCTCAGCAAAAGGCCTGAGTGTTGGGTTTTGGAAAGCAAATTCTTAAGTGCCTTTCTGAGCTGAGCTCTCTCTTGTTTTTTCACATTACTTGTAAGAGAAAATCTGATGGTCAGTGGATTTTGCAATCCTAGACATCTATGTGGGTTTTATCACTCCGTGGTATTCAGTCGTCTAGTTAGGGAGTGTATTTTCAGGAAAGAAATGGAGAAAATTAGAGCTACATTTTACTGTTGCAAACTAAATGGGCACGGTTTTTGTAAGGAAAGCAGGTGAGACTGAAAAAGATCTGGGCTACAGTCAAAGAGAAAAGAGTTTAATGCTTACTAGTACTTAAACAAACTTAAACATTCTCCATTTAAAAAAAATCTCTTGCATATTAAATATTTGAAAATCAGTTGAGTTGCCTCATTTCATGAATCCCATTTATGCAAGTCATCAACAAGTAAATAAAGTATAAGAAAACCAGATCACAGTGAATTAAGAAAATAAACTGCAAAGTAAACAAGTGCTTTCCAAGATACTGTTATAGGTGTCTTTTCTGGCACTGTATTTCATTGTTAATAATTTCCATGCACTTTATTGAAACAGAGTATGTTTAGTGCAAGCCCTTTACCATCAAGTACAGGATTGAAAAGGCATCTGGAAAATGTTTAGCTCCTTAACTCTGTATTGGAGTACATTTTTGGGAAGTAACCTTTAACATAATACTTTGTCCGTAAAGCTGCTTGGGGTTTTGTCCCTCAAATAATTCTGAGCCCTTCTTGTCAATCAGTGTTATTCCTTTTGAGACTGCAGTGAGAAACCTTAAATGTTTTTTGACTGAAGATTACTTTGGTCAGAGCCTTCTTTTGTACATAATAGTGTGTGCACGGTTGCATAATCATACCCTTTTCTTGTAAAAGTATTTTTTGTAAAAAAAGGGGGGTTTTTTGTTTTGTTTTTCTTTTGGGTTTTGGTGGGTTTTTTTCTTTTAAAAGCATTCAGGATGGGCACATGCGTATTCTGAGTGTTATACCTTTAGTGAGAATCAGCCATGGAAAATGTCTTGGATGGAGTGTTTTTCCTATCAGTTTCCATGAGAATAAAATACTGAGACTTCAATGGGACAAAGTGAACAAAATATCTCACTTCAGGAGGTCTTACATTTTGTTCCTAGCGTAGGGGTTAAGCGATCTAGAATGGCCTTTTTCCTGTCCGTTTCCCATCAGTGCAAGGGCATGTGAGTCCTTCACTAGGATACCGCTCTAAGGTGGACACTGATATGGAGTGAAGACACATCCACCAAAGTATCCAACACAATGATGTAATGTTCTCTGAGGCAAGAAAGGTAAACTCATGAAGTAATTATTCTGAAGAGGAAATAGAGGCCAGATTGGTCAGTGCAAAGCTTGGAAGTATTTAGATGTAAAATCAGCCAGAGTTTGTCTCAGCAATCAGTAGTAAAGATGTTATAAAACTGTACTTGCTCATGGGACTGTGCCAGGTACCATGTTTACACCTGAATCATATGTAGGACATTGGTTAGAAAACAGAAAATCAAAGCTGTGACACTGGCCACATGATGAGTTATTATTCAGCATATGACAGTAATAAACCAAAAAACTCACTTCAGGTTTCCCGCTTCTCCAGTTGGTTTTCCTGACCCTGTTCCTTGACAACCTGCTCTCTCCACCTAATTGCTCCTTTCCCTAATTCTGCAGGGGTTATTAAAAGGCAAATTCTCTTAGAATCTATTTTCAAATTTGGTAGTGCCTAACTCTTTCTCAGTGATAGGTTATAGGTGTGAGAATGTGATGTCTCCCAAGCTCCTAGACTCTGGCCTTAGGGAAATGTATATTCTACTGTGAGAAAAAAACATCTGGAGGTATAATGAGAAATAGTAAAATCCTGAATTAGTCAGCCAAGCAGGACAACCAGGTCTATAAAAAAACCCTTTAAGTACACAAGGGATCTTCAGTTGAGGGGACTTGCAAGAAACCCCATTCCCAAACCCTAGCAGAGCCATAATACTCTCAGTAGGGACCACTTCAATATAATTTTATTTTTGTTGCTACAAGCAGTGATCTAGAAGAGGATGAATGAGAAAGCCAAGCTCAGTTTTTCACTCTGCCACAGATCTCCTAGGTGATTCTGCCAACTCACTTCTGTTGGAATTTGTTTCCCATAATGTGAAGAAGCATATTGTCTAAGCTTTCTTCTTACTTCAGGGAGCAAGGCAGTACCTCCAAAGGACAATTCATTCCACTTCTCTGAGGATGACAAGAGCCATCTGGAGCCTCAGATGGAGATGCTTCTCTGGATCAGCCTCTGGAGGTGCAGATCTCCATCCAGTCTCTACAGCAAAACCAGCTGAACTGGCTTACACAGAAACGTACAGACAGCTAGAGTGTGACAATACTGACAGGAATGGATGGAAGGCTTCAACAGAAATACTTAGCACAAAATATGATTCCACAGTGGTTGTCAAGACAAACAACAGAAATGCATTTGAAGATGGACTAGAGAAATTGAAGGCAGATGCAGAGTACTGGTCAGCCATTACAGTCAGGGTTCAGCTGGTGGCTCAGAAAGTTGCTGGCTTACTCTGTGGGGAGAAGAACTGGGAGGGAAGGCTTAGCGTGTACAGGATACATATGTATCTCGTTCTCTTTCTCTTCTTACTCCTGGTTACTGCCGCAGAGAGAAAAGGGACATTTTGCACTGTTCTGTCTGATCTCCAGTGGTGTCCGTTGGTCTCTGTCAGTCTCTGATGATCTCCGGCGGTCTGCATCACTCTCTGGGGACCTCCAATGGTGTCCAGTGGTCTCCGGCAGTCTCTGTTGGTCTCGGGCAGTCTCCGGTGGTCTCTAGCAGGCTCCAAGGGACTCCTCCTGGTGCTGCGACACTGCCGGCCAGAAAATGGCAGCCCCTCTCCTTGCCTCTTCCCCAGGGCTCAGGGCAGAGGAGATGCCCCCATGATGGGGGATGTGAGTGAGGGGTAGGAAGGCAGGGCTCATCTGTGTCTTTACAGCCGGGTGATCTTCCTTGACAAGCCTGCCCGATGTCAGTGCGGATGCTCCACTTAGAGCTAGTGCTGGTGGCGGTGCCCTTTGTTGGGAGCTGGCTGTTTGGAGGGTCCCTGGGAGCCCCTGGTGATCCTGCTGTGCTCTGGGCGCCATGGGGCTGGAGGCACCCCAGCCATGGTGGTGTGGTGCCTGGTCAGCCTGGCAGGAGGTGGATCCACCTCCATGGGCTTTTCCTCCTTTTGAGGTGGATCCACCTCCATGGGCTCTTCCTCCTTTTGAGGTGGATCCACCTCCATGGGCTCTTCCTCCTTTTGAGGTGGATCCACCTCCATGGGCTCCTCGTCCTCTTGAGGTGGATCCACCTCCATGGGCTCCTCGTCCTCTTGAGGTGGATCCACCTCCATGGACTTGTCGCCATTGCCTGGTGGGTCGACCTCCATGGGCTTGACACACCTGCCACAGGTGCTGCTCATCCCGTCAGCCCACCTCTTTTTTCTGGGATGTGGATGCATCCTCGGTGGTTCCAAGAACCTCTTCTTGCTCATCCCACTGACCACGGATGCTCACCTGGCTTCGCTGGGTCCTCCTCTACCAAGCAGGCTTGGTGTCAGAGTCTCGAGCTGCTCAGCCAGCTGTGGGCCAGCCGCAGGGGTACCTGCCAGTGTACTGGATGGCTGGCTGGTGACGTCACCAACGGACGCTGCTGTGGTTGGCCAGTGGCCAGTGAGGCCCTGAAGTCCCCATTCCGGGAAGCCACTTTGCTTGCCCGAGAGAAAGGGTGCCCGTCAGGCACCGGGACTGCCCCTCAGCTCTCTGTGTGTGCCTGGGGCTCCAGCCCCCTCCTTGTGCCAGGCCAGGGGTCCCCTCGATGGGACAGCAGCCACAGTGTGGCAGGAGGGTTGGGGAGTCTCTTAGCAATAAAGCTGTGACTCATCTTTGAATGAAGGAGTGCTGTTTTAGCGTGGATGACAGCAGTTTGGGGAGGACTGGCCTTCAGGAATTGCCAGAAGCAGAGGTTGGGAGAGACCTGTGGAGGTTTCCGTTGCGGTCTCTTGCTCTCTCAGAGCAGCCCCTGTTGGATCAGGTAGAGATGGGCTGTACGAAATCCCCATAAAAGTTGGCAGTCAACATCACTCATGGCAATACTTGTGTCCCCTGCTGTATGTTGATGGCGCCTTTTCCTGTGCAGCTCAGTGAGAAACCTGAAGAAATGCTGCTGCCAGTGTGTAGCGTGTGATGGAGCCTAGGACAGAGAGGTGCAAGCTAAGAAGGCGTAGCACAGCTCCTGCCCTGTCCTTTAGGCCAGTTTCAACAACTGTCGAGCTGCTTACGCTCGGGAGCAACCTTTTGTGCCTATGGTCTGCGTTCTGCAGTCCCTTAATTGCCACAATAACGTTGATTTCAATTCTGAGGCCAGACCTGGCTGCAACTCTGCGAGGAGTAAAATGCTCAAGTGCCCTCTCTGAACGTGTCCTGAGTCTCCTGTGTTGAATGTAAACTGTACCTGTGAACTGCAAGGTTTACTAAAGACATATTTGGAAGGCTCCAGGCCATGTCTGTCTCAAGATCTGATCCAGACTGCCAGATTCTGATTACAGTTCAATCAGTTGCTCCTGATCGTGTCTGAAGTAAATAGGAATTAGGTCAGATTTGCAACTAATTCAGATGCATCCTCAAAACCTGCTGTGAGATCCTAAATTGGTCACTACAGCTTTTAGGGCCGTTAGTCAATGAGAATGCACTGAACACTGTAGCCAGTAAAAATCATACCACATTGAGTTATAATGCGAATTGCATTATAACACTGAGCAAATGGATCCCATTTTTCTCCACACATTTGAAGAAGGGCAGTTTTCCCTTGGGGGCTACTCTGCTCCAGAAAATGAGCGGTTGGAAAGAGCTGCCCAAGTGCAGCTGCCCAAGTGCAGCAGCCCTTCTGCCTGCCTATGTTTGGAATGGCCTTATTCCGCCTTGCTCCTTCTTGGTCCGTCAGCAATTTAGCTGCAACTCGTGTGAATGAAGGAGGGCTATTTCATTCTAGCCCAAGTTTCCACGGTGCTGAATGGGGTTTTGTATTCTGTCTCTGAGCACCATCAAGCTAGGCAAGTGTTAAAAAAGAGAGGAGTGGAAGGACATGAAAATAGTTGAGTAAGTGATGCAACAGGTTGGACTTTTTTGCTGTAAGAGGGCAATAGGTGATGTAGCGGATAAAAAGGCAACACCACCCCCCCCCAAACTAAACCCCCACAAAGCGAACCGAACCAAACCAAACCAAAGAGCCCCCATGTTTTTACTGAAGTAGAGAGCAAACTTGACATGGAGTGCTTGAGGGGCACCAAGACTGTCAGTTTTCTGTGTTCCCCAGTTTGCTGCAAGCCCTGGGCCCCAGTAACCTGTGCTGGATACCTGCCAGTGTGCTCCATGGCTCCACGTGGGAGCAAACCAAACAGTGCTGTTGATTGGAAACCGAGGTGTAAATACCTCTGAATACCAAAAGCAGCAATAGTGAAGTGTATGTGGGAGATAAACAGGATGATTATCTATGTGGTATTGGGTCATGAAAACAACATCATGTTTTGGAAAGAGCACCAGTGAGACCCAGCCCTGAGCCTTCTCTTCTGCCAGCTGCACAGCAGCAGTTCCCTCAGCCTGCCCTTGTGTGCCACGTACCCTGGCCCCTGACCATTTCACGGGTGCTGGGCTGGGCCCGCGTGACATGTTTCAGTGTCTTTGCTGTGCTGGAGGGACCAGAACGAGACACAGGAGTCCGTGTGCAGCCTCAAAAGCGCCAAGTGAGAGAGGAGAGCATTTTTTGCTTTTGAAATTGGCTTTTCTTGTCTTTTTATTTGGGTTTTATTGTTTTGTCTTATTGTTTTACTTGTTTATTGGCCAATCTTGCCAAAGCAGCTGAGCGAGAGCTAGCTGAGGATGGCCACCCCCCACTGGCTTTCTCATCCTCAGACTGAACAAATGTCACCTCCAGGCCCCAATAGCCTTGGTGGTGCTCCAGGGGAGTCCAACAGGTTCCAGTGGTCTCCAGTGGTGTCCATAGCTCTCTGATGATCTCCAGCGGTGTCTGTTGGTCTCCGACGCTCTCCGATGATCTCTGGGAGTCTCCACTGGAAAGCAACAGAAACCGCCGGAGACTACCTGAGACCACTGGACACCAGTGGAGATCATCGGAGAGTGTTGATCTCCAGTGGTGTCCGTTCATCTCCGTCAGTCTCCAATGGTCTCTGGTGGTCTGCGTCACTCTCTGGGGGTCTCCAGTGGTGTCCAGTGATCTCTGGCAGTATCTGGTGGTCTCTAGCAGGCTCCAAGGGACTCCACCTGGTGCTGCGACACTGCCGGCCAGAAAATGGCAGCCCCTCTCCTTGCCTCTTCCCCAAGGCTCAGGGCAGAGGAGATGCCCCCATGATGGGGGATGTGGGTGAGGGGTAGGAAGGCAGGGCTCATCTGTGTCTTTACAGCCGGGTGATCTTCCTTGACAAGCCTGCCCGATGTCAGTGCGGATGCTCCACTTAGAGCTAGTGCTGGTGGCGATGGTGGTGCCCTTTGTTGGGAGCTGGCTGTTTGGAGGGTCCCTGGGAGCCCCTGGTGATCCTGCTGTGCTCTGGGCGCCATGGGGCTGGAGGCACCCCAGCCATGGTGGTGTGGTGCCTGGTCAGCCTGGCAGGAGGTGGATCCACCTCCATGGGCTTTTCCTCCTTTTGAGGTGGATCCACCTCCATGGGCTCTTCCTCCTTTTGAGGTGGATCCACCTCCATGGGCTCTTCCTCCTTTTGAGGTGGATCCACCTCCATGGGCTCCTCGTCCTCTTGAGGTGGATCCACCTCCATGGGCTCCTCGTCCTCTTGAGGTGGATCCACCTCCATGGACTTGTCGCCATTGCCTGGTGGGTCGACCTCCATGGGCTTGACACACCTGCCACAGGTGCTGCTCATCCCGTCAGCCCACCTCTTTTTTCTGGGATGTGGATGCATCCTCGGTGGTTCCAAGAACCTCTTCTTGCTCATCCCACTGACCACGGATGCTCACCTGGCTTCGCTGGGTCCTCCTCTACCAAGCAGGCTTGGTGTCAGAGTCTCGAGCTGCTCAGCCAGCTGTGGGCCAGCCGCAGGGGTACCTGCCAGTGTACTGGATGGCTGGCTGGTGACGTCACCAACGGACGCTGCTGTGGTTGGCCAGTGGCCAGTGAGGCCCTGAAGTCCCCATTCCGGGAAGCCACTTTGCTTGCCCGAGAGAAAGGGTGCCCGTCAGGCACCGGGACTGCCCCTCAGCTCTCTGTGTGTGCCTGGGGCTCCAGCCCCCTCCTTGTGCCAGGCCAGGGGTCCCCTCGATGGGACAGCAGCCACAGTGTGGCAGGAGGGTTGGGGAGTCTCTTAGCAATAAAGCTGTGACTCATCTTTGAATGAAGGAGTGCTGTTTTAGCGTGGATGACAGCAGTTTGGGGAGGACTGGCCTTCAGGAATTGCCAGAAGCAGAGGTTGGGAGAGACCTGTGGAGGTTTCCGTTGCGGTCTCTTGCTCTCTCAGAGCAGCCCCTGTTGGATCAGGTAGAGATGGGCTGTACGAAATCCCCATAAAAGTTGGCAGTCAACATCACTCATGGCAATACTTGTGTCCCCTGCTGTATGTTGATGGCGCCTTTTCCTGTGCAGCTCAGTGAGAAACCTGAAGAAATGCTGCTGCCAGTGTGTAGCGTGTGATGGAGCCTAGGACAGAGAGGTGCAAGCTAAGAAGGCGTAGCACAGCTCCTGCCCTGTCCTTTAGGCCAGTTTCAACAACTGTCGAGCTGCTTACGCTCGGGAGCAACCTTTTGTGCCTATGGTCTGCGTTCTGCAGTCCCTTAATTGCCACAATAACGTTGATTTCAATTCTGAGGCCAGACCTGGCTGCAACTCTGCGAGGAGTAAAATGCTCAAGTGCCCTCTCTGAACGTGTCCTGAGTCTCCTGTGTTGAATGTAAACTGTACCTGTGAACTGCAAGGTTTACTAAAGACATATTTGGAAGGCTCCAGGCCATGTCTGTCTCAAGATCTGATCCAGACTGCCAGATTCTGATTACAGTTCAATCAGTTGCTCCTGATCGTGTCTGAAGTAAATAGGAATTAGGTCAGATTTGCAACTAATTCAGATGCATCCTCAAAACCTGCTGTGAGATCCTAAATTGGTCACTACAGCTTTTAGGGCCGTTAGTCAATGAGAATGCACTGAACACTGTAGCCAGTAAAAATCATACCACATTGAGTTATAATGCGAATTGCATTATAACACTGAGCAAATGGATCCCATTTTTCTCCACACATTTGAAGAAGGGCAGTTTTCCCTTGGGGGCTACTCTGCTCCAGAAAATGAGCGGTTGGAAAGAGCTGCCCAAGTGCAGCTGCCCAAGTGCAGCAGCCCTTCTGCCTGCCTATGTTTGGAATGGCCTTATTCCGCCTTGCTCCTTCTTGGTCCGTCAGCAATTTAGCTGCAACTCGTGTGAATGAAGGAGGGCTATTTCATTCTAGCCCAAGTTTCCACGGTGCTGAATGGGGTTTTGTATTCTGTCTCTGAGCACCATCAAGCTAGGCAAGTGTTAAAAAAGAGAGGAGTGGAAGGACATGAAAATAGTTGAGTAAGTGATGCAACAGGTTGGACTTTTTTGCTGTAAGAGGGCAATAGGTGATGTAGCGGATAAAAAGGCAACACCACCACCCCCCAAACTAAACCCCCACAAAGCGAACCGAACCAAACCAAACCAAAGAGCCCCCATGTTTTTACTGAAGTAGAGAGCAAACTTGACATGGAGTGCTTGAGGGGCACCAAGACTGTCAGTTTTCTGTGTTCCCCAGTTTGCTGCAAGCCCTGGGCCCCAGTAACCTGTGCTGGATACCTGCCAGTGTGCTCCATGGCTCCACGTGGGAGCAAACCAAACAGTGCTGTTGATTGGAAACCGAGGTGTAAATACCTCTGAATACCAAAAGCAGCAATAGTGAAGTGTATGTGGGAGATAAACAGGATGATTATCTATGTGGTATTGGGTCATGAAAACAACATCATGTTTTGGAAAGAGCACCAGTGAGACCCAGCCCTGAGCCTTCTCTTCTGCCAGCTGCACAGCAGCAGTTCCCTCAGCCTGCCCTTGTGTGCCACGTACCCTGGCCCCTGACCATTTCACGGGTGCTGGGCTGGGCCCGCGTGACATGTTTCAGTGTCTTTGCTGTGCTGGAGGGACCAGAACGAGACACAGGAGTCCGTGTGCAGCCTCAAAAGCGCCAAGTGAGAGAGGAGAGCATTTTTTGCTTTTGAAATTGGCTTTTCTTGTCTTTTTATTTGGGTTTTATTGTTTTGTATTATTGTTTTACTTGTTTATTGGCCAATCTTGCCAAAGCAGCTGAGCGAGAGCTAGCTGAGGATGGCCACCCCCCACTGGCTTTCTCATCCTCAGACTGAACAAATGTCACCTCCAGGCCCCAATAGCCTTGGTGGTGCTCCAGGGGAGTCCAACAGGTTCCAGTGGTCTCCAGTGGTGTCCATAGCTCTCTGATGATCTCCAGCGGTGTCTGTTGGTCTCCGACGCTCTCCGATGATCTCTGGGAGTCTCCACTGGAAAGCAACAGAAACCGCCGGAGACTACCTGAGACCACTGGACACCAGTGGAGATCATCGGAGAGTGTTGATCTCCAGTGGTGTCCGTTCATCTCCGTCAGTCTCCAATGGTCTCTGGTGGTCTGCGTCACTCTCTGGGGGTCTCCAGTGGTGTCCAGTGATCTCTGGCAGTATCTGGTGGTCTCTAGCAGGCTCCAAGGGACTCCACCTGGTGCTGCGACACTGCCGGCCAGAAAATGGCAGCCCCTCTCCTTGCCTCTTCCCCAAGGCTCAGGGCAGAGGAGATGCCCCCATGATGGGGGATGTGGGTGAGGGGTAGGAAGGCAGGGCTCATCTGTGTCTTTACAGCCGGGTGATCTTCCTTGACAAGCCTGCCCGATGTCAGTGCGGATGCTCCACTTAGAGCTAGTGCTGGTGGCGATGGTGGTGCCCTTTGTTGGGAGCTGGCTGTTTGGAGGGTCCCTGGGAGCCCCTGGTGATCCTGCTGTGCTCTGGGCGCCATGGGGCTGGAGGCACCCCAGCCATGGTGGTGTGGTGCCTGGTCAGCCTGGCAGGAGGTGGATCCACCTCCATGGGCTTTTCCTCCTTTTGAGGTGGATCCACCTCCATGGGCTCTTCCTCCTTTTGAGGTGGATCCACCTCCATGGGCTCCTCGTCCTCTTGAGGTGGATCCACCTCCATGGGCTCCTCGTCCTCTTGAGGTGGATCCACCTCCATGGGCTCCTTGTCCTCTTGAGGTGGATCCACCTCCATGGACTTGTCGCCATTGCCTGGTGGGTCGACCTCCATGGGCTTGACACACCTGCCACAGGTGCTGCTCATCCCGTCAGCCCACCTCTTTTTTCTGGGATGTGGATGCATCCTCGGTGGTTCCAAGAACCTCTTCTTGCTCATCCCACTGACCACGGATGCTCACCTGGCTTCGCTGGGTCCTCCTCTACCAAGCAGGCTTGGTGTCAGAGTCTCGAGCTGCTCAGCCAGCTGTGGGCCAGCCGCAGGGGTACCTGCCAGTGTACCGGATGGCTGGCTGGTGACGTCACCAACGGACGCTGCTGTGGTTGGCCAGTGGCCAGTGAGGCCCTGAAGTCCCCATTCCGGGAAGCCACTTTGCTTGCCCGAGAGAAAGGGTGCCCGTCAGGCACCGGGACTGCCCCTCAGCTCTCTGTGTGTGCCTGGGGCTCCAGCCCCCTCCTTGTGCCAGGCCAGGGGTCCCCTCGATGGGACAGCAGCCACAGTGTGGCAGGAGGGTTGGGGAGTCTCTTAGCAATAAAGCTGTGACTCATCTTTGAATGAAGGAGTGCTGTTTTAGCGTGGATGACAGCAGTTTGGGGAGGACTGGCCTTCAAGAATTGCCTGAAGCAGAGGTTGGGAGAGACCTGTGGAGGTTTCCGTTGCAGTCTCTTGCTCTCTCAGAGCAGCCCCTGTTGGATCAGGTAGAGATGGGCTGTACGAAATCCCCATAAAAGTTGGCAGTCAACATCACTCATGGCAATACTTGTGTCCCCTGCTGTATGTTGATGGCACCTTTTCCTGTGCAGCTCAGTGAGAAACCTGAAGAAATGCTGCTGCCAGTGTGTAGCGTGTGATGGAGCCTAGGACAGAGAGGTGCAAGCTAAGAAGGCGTAGCACAGCTCCTGCCCTGTCCTTTAGGCCAGTTTCAACAACTGTCGAGCTGCTTACGCTCGGGAGCAACCTTTTGTGCCTATGGTCTGCGTTCTGCAGTCCCTTAATTGCCACAATAACGTTGATTTCAATTCTGAGGCCAGACCTGGCTGCAACTCTGCGAGGAGTAAAATGCTCAAGTGCCCTCTCTGAACGTGTCCTGAGTCTCCTGTGTTGAATGTAAACTGTACCTGTGAACTGCAAGGTTTACTAAAGACATATTTGGAAGGCTCCAGGCCATGTCTGTCTCAAGATCTGATCCAGACTGCCAGATTCTGATTACAGTTCAATCAGTTGCTCCTGATCGTGTCTGAAGTAAATAGGAATTAGGTCAGATTTGCAACTAATTCAGATGCATCCTCAAAACCTGCTGTGAGATCCTAAATTGGTCACTACAGCTTTTAGGGCCGTTAGTTAATGAGAATGCACTGAACACTGTAGCCAGTAAAAATCATACCACATTGAGTTATAATGCGAATTGCATTATAACACTGAGCAAATGGATCCCATTTTTCTCCACACATTTGAAGAAGGGCAGTTTTCCCTTGGGGGCTACTCTGCTCCAGAAAATGAGCGGTTGGAAAGAGCTGCCCAAGTGCAGCTGCCCAAGTGCAGCAGCCCTTCTGCCTGCCTATGTTTGGAATGGCCTTATTCCGCCTTGCTCCTTCTTGGTCCGTCAGCAATTTAGCTGCAACTCGTGTGAATGAAGGAGGGCTATTTCATTCTAGCCCAAGTTTCCACGGTGCTGAATGGGGTTTTGTATTCTGTCTCTGAGCACCATCAAGCTAGGCAAGTGTTAAAAAAGAGAGGAGTGGAAGGACATGAAAATAGTTGAGTAAGTGATGCAACAGGTTGGACTTTTTTGCTGTAAGAGGGCAATAGGTGATGTAGCGGATAAAAAGGCAACACCACCACCCCCCAAACTAAACCCCCACAAAGCGAACCGAACCAAACCAAACCAAAGAGCCCCCATGTTTTTACTGAAGTAGAGAGCAAACTTGACATGGAGTGCTTGAGGGGCACCAAGACTGTCAGTTTTCTGTGTTCCCCAGTTTGCTGCAAGCCCTGGGCCCCAGTAACCTGTGCTGGATACCTGCCAGTGTGCTCCATGGCTCCACGTGGGAGCAAACCAAACAGTGCTGTTGATTGGAAACCGAGGTGTAAATACCTCTGAATACCAAAAGTAGCAATAGTGAAGTGTATGTGGGAGATAAACAGGATGATTATCTATGTGGTATTGGGTCATGAAAACAACATCATGTTTTGGAAAGAGCACCAGTGAGACCCAGCCCTGAGCCTTCTCTTCTGCCAGCTGCACAGCAGCAGTTCCCTCAGCCTGCCCTTGTGTGCCACGTACCCTGGCCCCTCACCATTTCACGGGTGCTGGGCTGGGCCCGCGTGACATGTTTCAGTGTCTTTGCTGTGCTGGAGGGACCAGAACGAGACACAGGAGTCCGTGTGCAGCCTCAAAAGCGCCAAGTGAGAGAGGAGAGCATTTTTTGCTTTTGAAATTGGCTTTTCTTGTCTTTTTATTTGGGTTTTATTGTTTTGTCTTATTGTTTTACTTGTTTATTGGCCAATCTTGCCAAAGCAGCTGAGCGAGAGCTAGCTGAGGATGGCCACCCCCCACTGGCTTTCTCATCCTCAGACTGAACAAATGTCACCTCCAGGCCCCAATAGCCTTGGTGGTGCTCCAGGGGAGTCCAACAGGTTCCAGTGGTCTCCAGTGGTGTCCATAGCTCTCTGATGATCTCCAGCGGTGTCTGTTGGTCTCCGACGCTCTCCGATGATCTCTGGGAGTCTCCACTGGAAAGCAACAGAAACCGCCGGAGACTACCTGAGACCACTGGACACCAGTGGAGATCATCGGAGAGTGTTGATCTCCAGTGGTGTCCGTTCATCTCCATCAGTCTCCAATGGTCTCTGGTGGTCTGCGTCACTCTCTGGGGGTCTCCAGTGGTGTCCAGTGATCTCTGGCAGTATCTGGTGGTCTCTAGCAGGCTCCAAGGGACTCCTCCTGGTGCTGCGACGCTGCCGGCCAGAAAATGGCAGCCCCTCTCCTTGCCTCTTCCCCAGGGCTCAGGGCAGAGGAGATGCCCCCATGATGGGGGATGTGGGTGAGGGGTAGGAAGGCAGGGCTCATCTGTGTCTTTACAGCCGGGTGATCTTCCTTGACAAGCCTGCCCGATGTCAGTGCGGATGCTCCACTTAGAGCTAGTGCTGGTGGCGATGGTGGTGCCCTTTGTTGGGAGCTGGCTGTTTGGAGGGTCCCTGGGAGCCCCTGGTGATCCTGCTGTGCTCTGGGCGCCATGGGGCTGGAGGCACCCCAGCCATGGTGGTGTGGTGCCTGGTCAGCCTGGCAGGAGGTGGATCCACCTCCATGGGCTTTTCCTCCTTTTGAGGTGGATCCACCTCCATGGGCTCTTCCTCCTTTTGAGGTGGATCCACCTCCATGGGCTCTTCCTCCTTTTGAGGTGGATCCACCTCCATGGGCTCCTCGTCCTCTTGAGGTGGATCCACCTCCATGGGCTCCTTGTCCTCTTGAGGTGGATCCACCTCCATGGACTTGTCGCCATTGCCTGGTGGGTCGACCTCCATGGGCTTGACACACCTGCCACAGGTGCTGCTCATCCCGTCAGCCCACCTCTTTTTTCTGGGATGTGGATGCATCCTCGGTGGTTCCAAGAACCTCTTCTTGCTCGTCCCACTGACCACGGATGCTCACCTGGCTTCGCTGGGTCCTCCTCTACCAAGCAGGCTTGGTGTCAGAGTCTCGAGCTGCTCAGCCAGCTGTGGGCCAGCCGCAGGGGTACCTGCCAGTGTACCGGATGGCTGGCTGGTGACGTCACCAACGGACGCTGCTGTGGTTGGCCAGTGGCCAGTGAGGCCCTGAAGTCCCCATTCCGGGAAGCCACTTTGCTTGCCCGAGAGAAAGGGTGCCCGTCAGGCACTGGGACTGCCCCTCAGCTCTCTGTGTGTGCCTGGGGCTCCAGCCCCCTCCTTGTGCCAGGCCAGGGGTCCCCTCGATGGGACAGCAGCCACAGTGTGGCAGGAGGGTTGGGGAGTCTCTTAGCAATAAAGCTGTGACTCATCTTTGAATGAAGGAGTGCTGTTTTAGCGTGGATGACAGCAGTTTGGGGAGGACTGGCCTTCAAGAATTGCCTGAAGCAGAGGTTGGGAGAGACCTGTGGAGGTTTCCGTTGCAGTCTCTTGCTCTCTCAGAGCAGCCCCTGTTGGATCAGGTAGAGATGGGCTGTACGAAATCCCCATAAAAGTTGGCAGTCAACATCACTCATGGCAATACTTGTGTCCCCTGCTGTATGTTGATGGCACCTTTTCCTGTGCAGCTCAGTGAGAAACCTGAAGAAATGCTGCTGCCAGTGTGTAGCGTGTGATGGAGCCTAGGACAGAGAGGTGCAAGCTAAGAAGGCGTAGCACAGCTCCTGCCCTGTCCTTTAGGCCAGTTTCAACAACTGTCGAGCTGCTTACGCTCGGGAGCAACCTTTTGTGCCTATGGTCTGCGTTCTGCAGTCCCTTAATTGCCACAATAACGTTGATTTCAATTCTGAGGCCAGACCTGGCTGCAACTCTGCGAGGAGTAAAATGCTCAAGTGCCCTCTCTGAACGTGTCCTGAGTCTCCTGTGTTGAATGTAAACTGTACCTGTGAACTGCAAGGTTTACTAAAGACATATTTGGAAGGCTCCAGGCCATGTCTGTCTCAAGATCTGATCCAGACTGCCAGATTCTGATTACAGTTCAATCAGTTGCTCCTGATCGTGTCTGAAGTAAATAGGAATTAGGTCAGATTTGCAACTAATTCAGATGCATCCTCAAAACCTGCTGTGAGATCCTAAATTGGTCACTACAGCTTTTAGGGCCGTTAGTTAATGAGAATGCACTGAACACTGTAGCCAGTAAAAATCATACCACATTGAGTTATAATGCGAATTGCATTATAACACTGAGCAAATGGATCCCATTTTTCTCCACACATTTGAAGAAGGGCAGTTTTCCCTTGGGGGCTACTCTGCTCCAGAAAATGAGCGGTTGGAAAGAGCTGCCCAAGTGCAGCTGCCCAAGTGCAGCAGCCCTTCTGCCTGCCTATGTTTGGAATGGCCTTATTCCGCCTTGCTCCTTCTTGGTCCGTCAGCAATTTAGCTGCAACTCGTGTGAATGAAGGAGGGCTATTTCATTCTAGCCCAAGTTTCCACGGTGCTGAATGGGGTTTTGTATTCTGTCTCTGAGCACCATCAAGCTAGGCAAGTGTTAAAAAAGAGAGGAGTGGAAGGACATGAAAATAGTTGAGTAAGTGATGCAACAGGTTGGACTTTTTTGCTGTAAGAGGGCAATAGGTGATGTAGCGGATAAAAAGGCAACACCACCCCCCCCCCAAACTAAACCCCCACAAAGCGAACCGAACCAAACCAAACCAAAGAGCCCCCATGTTTTTACTGAAGTAGAGAGCAAACTTGACATGGAGTGCTTGAGGGGCACCAAGACTGTCAGTTTTCTGTGTTCCCCAGTTTGCTGCAAGCCCTGGGCCCCAGTAACCTGTGCTGGATACCTGCCAGTGTGCTCCATGGCTCCACGTGGGAGCAAACCAAACAGTGCTGTTGATTGGAAACCGAGGTGTAAATACCTCTGAATACCAAAAGTAGCAATAGTGAAGTGTATGTGGGAGATAAACAGGATGATTATCTATGTGGTATTGGGTCATGAAAACAACATCATGTTTTGGAAAGAGCACCAGTGAGACCCAGCCCTGAGCCTTCTCTTCTGCCAGCTGCACAGCAGCAGTTCCCTCAGCCTGCCCTTGTGTGCCACATACCCTGGCCCCTCACCATTTCACGGGTGCTGGGCTGGGCCCGCGTGACATGTTTCAGTGTCTTTGCTGTGCTGGAGGGACCAGAACGAGACACAGGAGTCCGTGTGCAGCCTCAAAAGCGCCAAGTGAGAGAGGAGAGCATTTTTTGCTTTTGAAATTGGCTTTTCTTGTCTTTTTATTTGGGTTTTATTGTTTTGTCTTATTGTTTTACTTGTTTATTGGCCAATCTTGCCAAAGCAGCTGAGCGAGAGCTAGCTGAGGATGGCCACCCCCCACTGGCTTTCTCATCCTCAGACTGAACAAATGTCACCTCCAGGCCCCAATAGCCTTGGTGGTGCTCCAGGGGAGTCCAACAGGTTCCAGTGGTCTCCAGTGGTGTCCATAGCTCTCTGATGATCTCCAGCGGTGTCTGTTGGTCTCCGACGCTCTCCGATGATCTCTGGGAGTCTCCACTGGAAAGCAACAGAAACCGCCGGAGACTACCTGAGACCACTGGACACCAGTGGAGATCATCGGAGAGTGTTGATCTCCAGTGGTGTCCGTTCATCTCCGTCAGTCTCCAATGGTCTCTGGTGGTCTGCGTCACTCTCTGGGGGTCTCCAGTGGTGTCCAGTGATCTCTGGCAGTATCTGGTGGTCTCTAGCAGGCTCCAAGGGACTCCACCTGGTGCTGCGACACTGCCGGCCAGAAAATGGCAGCCCCTCTCCTTGCCTCTTCCCCAAGGCTCAGGGCAGAGGAGATGCCCCCATGATGGGGGATGTGGGTGAGGGGTAGGAAGGCAGGGCTCATCTGTGTCTTTACAGCCGGGTGATCTTCCTTGACAAGCCTGCCCGATGTCAGTGCGGATGCTCCACTTAGAGCTAGTGCTGGTGGCGATGGTGGTGCCCTTTGTTGGGAGCTGGCTGTTTGGAGGGTCCCTGGGAGCCCCTGGTGATCCTGCTGTGCTCTGGGCGCCATGGGGCTGGAGGCACCCCAGCCATGGTGGTGTGGTGCCTGGTCAGCCTGGCAGGAGGTGGATCCACCTCCATGGGCTTTTCCTCCTTTTGAGGTGGATCCACCTCCATGGGCTCTTCCTCCTTTTGAGGTGGATCCACCTCCATGGGCTCCTCGTCCTCTTGAGGTGGATCCACCTCCATGGGCTCCTCGTCCTCTTGAGGTGGATCCACCTCCATGGGCTCCTTGTCCTCTTGAGGTGGATCCACCTCCATGGACTTGTCGCCATTGCCTGGTGGGTCGACCTCCATGGGCTTGACACACCTGCCACAGGTGCTGCTCATCCCGTCAGCCCACCTCTTTTTTCTGGGATGTGGATGCATCCTCGGTGGTTCCAAGAACCTCTTCTTGCTCATCCCACTGACCACGGATGCTCACCTGGCTTCGCTGGGTCCTCCTCTACCAAGCAGGCTTGGTGTCAGAGTCTCGAGCTGCTCAGCCAGCTGTGGGCCAGCCGCAGGGGTACCTGCCAGTGTACCGGATGGCTGGCTGGTGACGTCACCAACGGACGCTGCTGTGGTTGGCCAGTGGCCAGTGAGGCCCTGAAGTCCCCATTCCGGGAAGCCACTTTGCTTGCCCGAGAGAAAGGGTGCCCGTCAGGCACCGGGACTGCCCCTCAGCTCTCTGTGTGTGCCTGGGGCTCCAGCCCCCTCCTTGTGCCAGGCCAGGGGTCCCCTCGATGGGACAGCAGCCACAGTGTGGCAGGAGGGTTGGGGAGTCTCTTAGCAATAAAGCTGTGACTCATCTTTGAATGAAGGAGTGCTGTTTTAGCGTGGATGACAGCAGTTTGGGGAGGACTGGCCTTCAAGAATTGCCTGAAGCAGAGGTTGGGAGAGACCTGTGGAGGTTTCCGTTGCAGTCTCTTGCTCTCTCAGAGCAGCCCCTGTTGGATCAGGTAGAGATGGGCTGTACGAAATCCCCATAAAAGTTGGCAGTCAACATCACTCATGGCAATACTTGTGTCCCCTGCTGTATGTTGATGGCACCTCTTCCTGTGCAGCTCAGTGAGAAACCTGAAGAAATGCTGCTGCCAGTGTGTAGCGTGTGATGGAGCCTAGGACAGAGAGGTGCAAGCTAAGAAGGCGTAGCACAGCTCCTGCCCTGTCCTTTAGGCCAGTTTCAACAACTGTCGAGCTGCTTACGCTCGGGAGCAACCTTTTGTGCCTATGGTCTGCGTTCTGCAGTCCCTTAATTGCCACAATAACGTTGATTTCAATTCTGAGGCCAGACCTGGCTGCAACTCTGCGAGGAGTAAAATGCTCAAGTGCCCTCTCTGAACGTGTCCTGAGTCTCCTGTGTTGAATGTAAACTGTACCTGTGAACTGCAAGGTTTACTAAAGACATATTTGGAAGGCTCCAGGCCATGTCTGTCTCAAGATCTGATCCAGACTGCCAGATTCTGATTACAGTTCAATCAGTTGCTCCTGATCGTGTCTGAAGTAAATAGGAATTAGGTCAGATTTGCAACTAATTCAGATGCATCCTCAAAACCTGCTGTGAGATCCTAAATTGGTCACTACAGCTTTTAGGGCCGTTAGTTAATGAGAATGCACTGAACACTGTAGCCAGTAAAAATCATACCACATTGAGTTATAATGCGAATTGCATTATAACACTGAGCAAATGGATCCCATTTTTCTCCACACATTTGAAGAAGGGCAGTTTTCCCTTGGGGGCTACTCTGCTCCAGAAAATGAGCGGTTGGAAAGAGCTGCCCAAGTGCAGCTGCCCAAGTGCAGCAGCCCTTCTGCCTGCCTATGTTTGGAATGGCCTTATTCCGCCTTGCTCCTTCTTGGTCCGTCAGCAATTTAGCTGCAACTCGTGTGAATGAAGGAGGGCTATTTCATTCTAGCCCAAGTTTCCACGGTGCTGAATGGGGTTTTGTATTCTGTCTCTGAGCACCATCAAGCTAGGCAAGTGTTAAAAAAGAGAGGAGTGGAAGGACATGAAAATAGTTGAGTAAGTGATGCAACAGGTTGGACTTTTTTGCTGTAAGAGGGCAATAGGTGATGTAGCGGATAAAAAGGCAACACCACCCCCCCCCCAAACTAAACCCCCACAAAGCGAACCGAACCAAACCAAACCAAAGAGCCCCCATGTTTTTACTGAAGTAGAGAGCAAACTTGACATGGAGTGCTTGAGGGGCACCAAGACTGTCAGTTTTCTGTGTTCCCCAGTTTGCTGCAAGCCCTGGGCCCCAGTAACCTGTGCTGGATACCTGCCAGTGTGCTCCATGGCTCCACGTGGGAGCAAACCAAACAGTGCTGTTGATTGGAAACTGAGGTGTAAATACCTCTGAATACCAAAAGTAGCAATAGTGAAGTGTATGTGGGAGATAAACAGGATGATTATCTATGTGGTATTGGGTCATGAAAACAACATCATGTTTTGGAAAGAGCACCAGTGAGACCCAGCCCTGAGCCTTCTCTTCTGCCAGCTGCACAGCAGCAGTTCCCTCAGCCTGCCCTTGTGTGCCACATACCCTGGCCCCTGACCATTTCACGGGTGCTGGGCTGGGCCCGCGTGACATGTTTCAGTGTCTTTGCTGTGCTGGAGGGACCAGAACGAGACACAGGAGTCCGTGTGCAGCCTCAAAAGCGCCAAGTGAGAGAGGAGAGCATTTTTTGCTTTTGAAATTGGCTTTTCTTGTCTTTTTATTTGGGTTTTATTGTTTTGTCTTATTGTTTTACTTGTTTATTGGCCAATCTTGCCAAAGCAGCTGAGCGAGAGCTAGCTGAGGATGGCCACCCCCCACTGGCTTTCTCATCCTCAGACTGAACAAATGTCACCTCCAGGCCCCAATAGCCTTGGTGGTGCTCCAGGGGAGTCCAACAGGTTCCAGTGGTCTCCAGTGGTGTCCATAGCTCTCTGATGATCTCCAGCGGTGTCTGTTGGTCTCCGACGCTCTCCGATGATCTCTGGGAGTCTCCACTGGAAAGCAACAGAAACCGCCGGAGACTACCTGAGACCACTGGACACCAGTGGAGATCATCGGAGAGTGTTGATCTCCAGTGGTGTCCGTTCATCTCCGTCAGTCTCCAATGGTCTCTGGTGGTCTGCGTCACTCTCTGGGGGTCTCCAGTGGTGTCCAGTGATCTCTGGCAGTATCTGGTGGTCTCTAGCAGGCTCCAAGGGACTCCTCCTGGTGCTGCGACACTGCCGGCCAGAAAATGGCAGCCCCTCTCCTTGCCTCTTCCCCAGGGCTCAGGGCAGAGGAGATGCCCCCATGATGGGGGATGTGGGTGAGGGGTAGGAAGGCAGGGCTCATCTGTGTCTTTACAGCCGGGTGATCTTCCTTGACAAGCCTGCCCGATGTCAGTGCGGATGCTCCACTTAGAGCTAGTGCTGGTGGCGGTGGTGGTGCCCTTTGTTGAGAGCTGGCTGTTTGGAGGGTCCCTGGGAGCCCCTGGTGATCCTGCTGTGCTCTGGGCGCCATGGGGCTGGAGGCACCCCAGCCATGGTGGTGTGGTGCCTGGTCAGCCTGGCAGGAGGTGGATCCACCTCCATGGGCTTTTCCTCCTTTTGAGGTGGATCCACCTCCATGGGCTCTTCCTCCTTTTGAGGTGGATCCACCTCCATGGGCTCTTCCTCCTTTTGAGGTGGATCCACCTCCATGGGCTCCTCGTCCTCTTGAGGTGGATCCACCTCCATGGGCTCCTTGTCCTCTTGAGGTGGATCCACCTCCATGGACTTGTCGCCATTGCCTGGTGGGTCGACCTCCATGGGCTTGACACACCTGCCACAGGTGCTGCTCATCCCGTCAGCCCACCTCTTTTTTCTGGGATGTGGATGCATCCTCGGTGGTTCCAAGAACCTCTTCTTGCTCATCCCACTGACCACGGATGCTCACCTGGCTTCGCTGGGTCCTCCTCTACCAAGCAGGCTTGGTGTCAGAGTCTCGAGCTGCTCAGCCAGCTGTGGGCCAGCCGCAGGGGTACCTGCCAGTGTACCGGATGGCTGGCTGGTGACGTCACCAATGGACGCTGCTGTGGTTGGCCAGTGGCCAGTGAGGCCCTGAAGTCCCCATTCCGGGAAGCCACTTTGCTTGCCCGAGAGAAAGGGTGCCCGTCAGGCACTGGGACTGCCCCTCAGCTCTCTGTGTGTGCCTGGGGCTCCAGCCCCCTCCTTGTGCCAGGCCAGGGGTCCCCTCGATGGGACAGCAGCCACAGTGTGGCAGGAGGGTTGGGGAGTCTCTTAGCAATAAAGCTGTGACTCATCTTTGAATGAAGGAGTGCTGTTTTAGCGTGGATGACAGCAGTTTGGGGAGGACTGGCCTTCAAGAATTGCCAGAAGCAGAGGTTGGGAGAGACCTGTGGAGGTTTCTGTTGCGGTCTCTTGCTCTCTCAGAGCAGCCCCTGTTGGATCAGGTAGAGATGGGCTGTACGAAATCCCCATAAAAGTTGGCAGTCAACATCACTCATGGCAATACTTGTGTCCCCTGCTGTATGTTGATGGCACCTTTTCCTGTGCAGCTCAGTGAGAAACCTGAAGAAATGCTGCTGCCAGTGTGTAGCGTGTGATGGAGCCTAGGACAGAGAGGTGCAAGCTAAGAAGGCGTAGCACAGCTCCTGCCCTGTCCTTTAGGCCAGTTTCAACAACTGTCGAGCTGCTTACGCTCGGGAGCAACCTTTTGTGCCTATGGTCTGCGTTCTGCAGTCCCTTAATTGCCACAATAACGTTGATTTCAATTCTGAGGCCAGACCTGGCTGCAACTCTGCGAGGAGTAAAATGCTCAAGTGCCCTCTCTGAACGTGTCCTGAGTCTCCTGTGTTGAATGTAAACTGTACCTGTGAACTGCAAGGTTTACTAAAGACATATTTGGAAGGCTCCAGGCCATGTCTGTCTCAAGATCTGATCCAGACTGCCAGATTCTGATTACAGTTCAATCAGTTGCTCCTGATCGTGTCTGAAGTAAATAGGAATTAGGTCAGATTTGCAACTAATTCAGATGCATCCTCAAAACCTGCTGTGAGATCCTAAATTGGTCACTACAGCTTTTAGGGCCGTTAGTTAATGAGAATGCACTGAACACTGTAGCCAGTAAAAATCATACCACATTGAGTTATAATGCGAATTGCATTATAACACTGAGCAAATGGATCCCATTTTTCTCCACACATTTGAAGAAGGGCAGTTTTCCCTTGGGGGCTACTCTGCTCCAGAAAATGAGCGGTTGGAAAGAGCTGCCCAAGTGCAGCTGCCCAAGTGCAGCAGCCCTTCTGCCTGCCTATGTTTGGAATGGCCTTATTCCGCCTTGCTCCTTCTTGGTCCGTCAGCAATTTAGCTGCAACTCGTGTGAATGAAGGAGGGCTATTTCATTCTAGCCCAAGTTTCCACGGTGCTGAATGGGGTTTTGTATTCTGTCTCTGAGCACCATCAAGCTAGGCAAGTGTTAAAAAAGAGAGGAGTGGAAGGACATGAAAATAGTTGAGTAAGTGATGCAACAGGTTGGACTTTTTTGCTGTAAGAGGGCAATAGGTGATGTAGCGGATAAAAAGGCAACACCACCCCCCCCCCAAACTAAACCCCCACAAAGCGAACCGAACCAAACCAAACCAAAGAGCCCCCATGTTTTTACTGAAGTAGAGAGCAAACTTGACATGGAGTGCTTGAGGGGCACCAAGACTGTCAGTTTTCTGTGTTCCCCAGTTTGCTGCAAGCCCTGGGCCCCAGTAACCTGTGCTGGATACCTGCCAGTGTGCTCCATGGCTCCACGTGGGAGCAAACCAAACAGTGCTGTTGATTGGAAACCGAGGTGTAAATACCTCTGAATACCAAAAGTAGCAATAGTGAAGTGTATGTGGGAGATAAACAGGATGATTATCTATGTGGTATTGGGTCATGAAAACAACATCATGTTTTGGAAAGAGCACCAGTGAGACCCAGCCCTGAGCCTTCTCTTCTGCCAGCTGCACAGCAGCAGTTCCCTCAGCCTGCCCTTGTGTGCCACGTACCCTGGCCCCTGACCATTTCACGGGTGCTGGGCTGGGCCCGCGTGACATGTTTCAGTGTCTTTGCTGTGCTGGAGGGACCAGAACGAGACACAGGAGTCCGTGTGCAGCCTCAAAAGCGCCAAGTGAGAGAGGAGAGCATTTTTTGCTTTTGAAATTGGCTTTTCTTGTCTTTTTATTTGGGTTTTATTGTTTTGTATTATTGTTTTACTTGTTTATTGGCCAATCTTGCCAAAGCAGCTGAGCGAGAGCTAGCTGAGGATGGCCACCCCCCACTGGCTTTCTCATCCTCAGACTGAACAAATGTCACCTCCAGGCCCCAATAGCCTTGGTGGTGCTCCAGGGGAGTCCAACAGGTTCCAGTGGTCTCCAGTGGTGTCCATAGCTCTCTGATGATCTCCAGCGGTGTCTGTTGGTCTCCGACGCTCTCCGATGATCTCTGGGAGTCTCCACTGGAAAGCAACAGAAACCGCCGGAGACTACCTGAGACCACTGGACACCAGTGGAGATCATCGGAGAGTGTTGATCTCCAGTGGTGTCCGTTCATCTCCGTCAGTCTCCAATGGTCTCTGGTGGTCTGCGTCACTCTCTGGGGGTCTCCAGTGGTGTCCAGTGATCTCTGGCAGTATCTGGTGGTCTCTAGCAGGCTCCAAGGGACTCCTCCTGGTGCTGCGACACTGCCGGCCAGAAAATGGCAGCCCCTCTCCTTGCCTCTTCCCCAGGGCTCAGGGCAGAGGAGATGCCCCCATGATGGGGGATGTGGGTGAGGGGTAGGAAGGCAGGGCTCATCTGTGTCTTTACAGCCGGGTGATCTTCCTTGACAAGCCTGCCCGATGTCAGTGCGGATGCTCCACTTAGAGCTAGTGCTGGTGGCGGTGGTGGTGCCCTTTGTTGAGAGCTGGCTGTTTGGAGGGTCCCTGGGAGCCCCTGGTGATCCTGCTGTGCTCTGGGCGCCATGGGGCTGGAGGCACCCCAGCCATGGTGGTGTGGTGCCTGGTCAGCCTGGCAGGAGGTGGATCCACCTCCATGGGCTTTTCCTCCTTTTGAGGTGGATCCACCTCCATGGGCTCTTCCTCCTTTTGAGGTGGATCCACCTCCATGGGCTCTTCCTCCTTTTGAGGTGGATCCACCTCCATGGGCTCCTCGTCCTCTTGAGGTGGATCCACCTCCATGGGCTCCTTGTCCTCTTGAGGTGGATCCACCTCCATGGACTTGTCGCCATTGCCTGGTGGGTCGACCTCCATGGGCTTGACACACCTGCCACAGGTGCTGCTCATCCCGTCAGCCCACCTCTTTTTTCTGGGATGTGGATGCATCCTCGGTGGTTCCAAGAACCTCTTCTTGCTCATCCCACTGACCACGGATGCTCACCTGGCTTCGCTGGGTCCTCCTCTACCAAGCAGGCTTGGTGTCAGAGTCTCGAGCTGCTCAGCCAGCTGTGGGCCAGCCGCAGGGGTACCTGCCAGTGTACCGGATGGCTGGCTGGTGACGTCACCAACGGACGCTGCTGTGGTTGGCCAGTGGCCAGTGAGGCCCTGAAGTCCCCATTCCGGGAAGCCACTTTGCTTGCCCGAGAGAAAGGGTGCCCGTCAGGCACTGGGACTGCCCCTCAGCTCTCTGTGTGTGCCTGGGGCTCCAGCCCCCTCCTTGTGCCAGGCCAGGGGTCCCCTCGATGGGACAGCAGCCACAGTGTGGCAGGAGGGTTGGGGAGTCTCTTAGCAATAAAGCTGTGACTCATCTTTGAATGAAGGAGTGCTGTTTTA
Organism: Phalacrocorax carbo; assembly: GCF_963921805.1. Taxonomy (NCBI): domain Eukaryota; kingdom Metazoa; phylum Chordata; class Aves; order Suliformes; family Phalacrocoracidae; genus Phalacrocorax; species Phalacrocorax carbo. Next base: position 113,558,708 of record NC_087514.1, on the reverse strand, counting down.
GCGTGGATGACAGCAGTTTGGGGAGGACTGGCCTTCAAGAATTGCCAGAAGCAGAGGTTGGGAGAGACCTGTGGAGGTTTCTGTTGCGGTCTCTTGCTCTCTCAGAGCAGCCCCTGTTGGATCAGGTAGAGATGGGCTGTACGAAATCCCCATAAAAGTTGGCAGTCAACATCACTCATGGCAATACTTGTGTCCCCTGCTGTATGTTGATGGCACCTTTTCCTGTGCAGCTCAGTGAGAAACCTGAAGAAATGCTGCTGCCAGTGTGTAGCGTGTGATGGAGCCTAGGACAGAGAGGTGCAAGCTAAGAAGGCGTAGCACAGCTCCTGCCCTGTCCTTTAGGCCAGTTTCAACAACTGTCGAGCTGCTTACGCTCGGGAGCAACCTTTTGTGCCTATGGTCTGCGTTCTGCAGTCCCTTAATTGCCACAATAACGTTGATTTCAATTCTGAGGCCAGACCTGGCTGCAACTCTGCGAGGAGTAAAATGCTCAAGTGCCCTCTCTGAACGTGTCCTGAGTCTCCTGTGTTGAATGTAAACTGTACCTGTGAACTGCAAGGTTTACTAAAGACATATTTGGAAGGCTCCAGGCCATGTCTGTCTCAAGATCTGATCCAGACTGCCAGATTCTGATTACAGTTCAATCAGTTGCTCCTGATCGTGTCTGAAGTAAATAGGAATTAGGTCAGATTTGCAACTAATTCAGATGCATCCTCAAAACCTGCTGTGAGATCCTAAATTGGTCACTACAGCTTTTAGGGCCGTTAGTTAATGAGAATGCACTGAACACTGTAGCCAGTAAAAATCATACCACATTGAGTTATAATGCGAATTGCATTATAACACTGAGCAAATGGATCCCATTTTTCTCCACACATTTGAAGAAGGGCAGTTTTCCCTTGGGGGCTACTCTGCTCCAGAAAATGAGCGGTTGGAAAGAGCTGCCCAAGTGCAGCTGCCCAAGTGCAGCAGCCCTTCTGCCTGCCTATGTTTGGAATGGCCTTATTCCGCCTTGCTCCTTCTTGGTCCGTCAGCAATTTAGCTGCAACTCGTGTGAATGAAGGAGGGCTATTTCATTCTAGCCCAAGTTTCCACGGTGCTGAATGGGGTTTTGTATTCTGTCTCTGAGCACCATCAAGCTAGGCAAGTGTTAAAAAAGAGAGGAGTGGAAGGACATGAAAATAGTTGAGTAAGTGATGCAACAGGTTGGACTTTTTTGCTGTAAGAGGGCAATAGGTGATGTAGCGGATAAAAAGGCAACACCACCCCCCCCCCAAACTAAACCCCCACAAAGCGAACCGAACCAAACCAAACCAAAGAGCCCCCATGTTTTTACTGAAGTAGAGAGCAAACTTGACATGGAGTGCTTGAGGGGCACCAAGACTGTCAGTTTTCTGTGTTCCCCAGTTTGCTGCAAGCCCTGGGCCCCAGTAACCTGTGCTGGATACCTGCCAGTGTGCTCCATGGCTCCACGTGGGAGCAAACCAAACAGTGCTGTTGATTGGAAACCGAGGTGTAAATACCTCTGAATACCAAAAGTAGCAATAGTGAAGTGTATGTGGGAGATAAACAGGATGATTATCTATGTGGTATTGGGTCATGAAAACAACATCATGTTTTGGAAAGAGCACCAGTGAGACCCAGCCCTGAGCCTTCTCTTCTGCCAGCTGCACAGCAGCAGTTCCCTCAGCCTGCCCTTGTGTGCCACGTACCCTGGCCCCTGACCATTTCACGGGTGCTGGGCTGGGCCCGCGTGACATGTTTCAGTGTCTTTGCTGTGCTGGAGGGACCAGAACGAGACACAGGAGTCCGTGTGCAGCCTCAAAAGCGCCAAGTGAGAGAGGAGAGCATTTTTTGCTTTTGAAATTGGCTTTTCTTGTCTTTTTATTTGGGTTTTATTGTTTTGTCTTATTGTTTTACTTGTTTATTGGCCAATCTTGCCAAAGCAGCTGAGCGAGAGCTAGCTGAGGATGGCCACCCCCCACTGGCTTTCTCATCCTCAGACTGAACAAATGTCACCTCCAGGCCCCAATAGCCTTGGTGGTGCTCCAGGGGAGTCCAACAGGTTCCAGTGGTCTCCAGTGGTGTCCATAGCTCTCTGATGATCTCCAGCGGTGTCTGTTGGTCTCCGACGCTCTCCGATGATCTCTGGGAGTCTCCACTGGAAAGCAACAGAAACCGCCGGAGACTACCTGAGACCACTGGACACCAGTGGAGATCATCGGAGAGTGTTGATCTCCAGTGGTGTCCGTTCATCTCCGTCAGTCTCCAATGGTCTCTGGTGGTCTGCGTCACTCTCTGGGGGTCTCCAGTGGTGTCCAGTGATCTCTGGCAGTATCTGGTGGTCTCTAGCAGGCTCCAAGGGACTCCTCCTGGTGCTGCGACACTGCCGGCCAGAAAATGGCAGCCCCTCTCCTTGCCTCTTCCCCAGGGCTCAGGGCAGAGGAGATGCCCCCATGATGGGGGATGTGGGTGAGGGGTAGGAAGGCAGGGCTCATCTGTGTCTTTACAGCCGGGTGATCTTCCTTGACAAGCCTGCCCGATGTCAGTGCGGATGCTCCACTTAGAGCTAGTGCTGGTGGCGGTGGTGGTGCCCTTTGTTGAGAGCTGGCTGTTTGGAGGGTCCCTGGGAGCCCCTGGTGATCCTGCTGTGCTCTGGGCGCCATGGGGCTGGAGGCACCCCAGCCATGGTGGTGTGGTGCCTGGTCAGCCTGGCAGGAGGTGGATCCACCTCCATGGGCTTTTCCTCCTTTTGAGGTGGATCCACCTCCATGGGCTCTTCCTCCTTTTGAGGTGGATCCACCTCCATGGGCTCTTCCTCCTTTTGAGGTGGATCCACCTCCATGGGCTCCTCGTCCTCTTGAGGTGGATCCACCTCCATGGGCTCCTTGTCCTCTTGAGGTGGATCCACCTCCATGGACTTGTCGCCATTGCCTGGTGGGTCGACCTCCATGGGCTTGACACACCTGCCACAGGTGCTGCTCATCCCGTCAGCCCACCTCTTTTTTCTGGGATGTGGATGCATCCTCGGTGGTTCCAAGAACCTCTTCTTGCTCGTCCCACTGACCACGGATGCTCACCTGGCTTCGCTGGGTCCTCCTCTACCAAGCAGGCTTGGTGTCAGAGTCTCGAGCTGCTCAGCCAGCTGTGGGCCAGCCGCAGGGGTACCTGCCAGTGTACCGGATGGCTGGCTGGTGACGTCACCAACGGACGCTGCTGTGGTTGGCCAGTGGCCAGTGAGGCCCTGAAGTCCCCATTCCGGGAAGCCACTTTGCTTGCCCGAGAGAAAGGGTGCCCGTCAGGCACTGGGACTGCCCCTCAGCTCTCTGTGTGTGCCTGGGGCTCCAGCCCCCTCCTTGTGCCAGGCCAGGGGTCCCCTCGATGGGACAGCAGCCACAGTGTGGCAGGAGGGTTGGGGAGTCTCTTAGCAATAAAGCTGTGACTCATCTTTGAATGAAGGAGTGCTGTTTTAGTGTGGATGACAGCAGTTTGGGGAGGACTGGCCTTCAAGAATTGCCAGAAGCAGAGGTTGGGAGAGACCTGTGGAGGTTTCTGTTGCGGTCTCTTGCTCTCTCAGAGCAGCCCCTGTTGGATCAGGTAGAGATGGGCTGTACGAAATCCCCATAAAAGTTGGCAGTCAACATCACTCATGGCAATACTTGTGTCCCCTGCTGTATGTTGATGGCACCTTTTCCTGTGCAGCTCAGTGAGAAACCTGAAGAAATGCTGCTGCCAGTGTGTAGCGTGTGATGGAGCCTAGGACAGAGAGGTGCAAGCTAAGAAGGCGTAGCACAGCTCCTGCCCTGTCCTTTAGGCCAGTTTCAACAACTGTCGAGCTGCTTACGCTCGGGAGCAACCTTTTGTGCCTATGGTCTGCGTTCTGCAGTCCCTTAATTGCCACAATAACGTTGATTTCAATTCTGAGGCCAGACCTGGCTGCAACTCTGCGAGGAGTAAAATGCTCAAGTGCCCTCTCTGAACGTGTCCTGAGTCTCCTGTGTTGAATGTAAACTGTACCTGTGAACTGCAAGGTTTACTAAAGACATATTTGGAAGGCTCCAGGCCATGTCTGTCTCAAGATCTGATCCAGACTGCCAGATTCTGATTACAGTTCAATCAGTTGCTCCTGATCGTGTCTGAAGTAAATAGGAATTAGGTCAGATTTGCAACTAATTCAGATGCATCCTCAAAACCTGCTGTGAGATCCTAAATTGGTCACTACAGCTTTTAGGGCCGTTAGTCAATGAGAATGCACTGAACACTGTAGCCAGTAAAAATCATACCACATTGAGTTATAATGCGAATTGCATTATAACACTGAGCAAATGGATCCCATTTTTCTCCACACATTTGAAGAAGGGCAGTTTTCCCTTGGGGGCTACTCTGCTCCAGAAAATGAGCGGTTGGAAAGAGCTGCCCAAGTGCAGCTGCCCAAGTGCAGCAGCCCTTCTGCCTGCCTATGTTTGGAATGGCCTTATTCCGCCTTGCTCCTTCTTGGTCCGTCAGCAATTTAGCTGCAACTCGTGTGAATGAAGGAGGGCTATTTCATTCTAGCCCAAGTTTCCACGGTGCTGAATGGGGTTTTGTATTCTGTCTCTGAGCACCATCAAGCTAGGCAAGTGTTAAAAAAGAGAGGAGTGGAAGGACATGAAAATAGTTGAGTAAGTGATGCAACAGGTTGGACTTTTTTGCTGTAAGAGGGCAATAGGTGATGTAGCGGATAAAAAGGCAACACCACCACCCCCCAAACTAAACCCCCACAAAGCGAACCGAACCAAACCAAACCAAAGAGCCCCCATGTTTTTACTGAAGTAGAGAGCAAACTTGACATGGAGTGCTTGAGGGGCACCAAGACTGTCAGTTTTCTGTGTTCCCCAGTTTGCTGCAAGCCCTGGGCCCCAGTAACCTGTGCTGGATACCTGCCAGTGTGCTCCATGGCTCCACGTGGGAGCAAACCAAACAGTGCTGTTGATTGGAAACCGAGGTGTAAATACCTCTGAATACCAAAAGTAGCAATAGTGAAGTGTATGTGGGAGATAAACAGGATGATTATCTATGTGGTATTGGGTCATGAAAACAACATCATGTTTTGGAAAGAGCACCAGTGAGACCCAGCCCTGAGCCTTCTCTTCTGCCAGCTGCACAGCAGCAGTTCCCTCAGCCTGCCCTTGTGTGCCACGTACCCTGGCCCCTGACCATTTCACGGGTGCTGGGCTGGGCCCGCGTGACATGTTTCAGTGTCTTTGCTGTGCTGGAGGGACCAGAACGAGACACAGGAGTCCGTGTGCAGCCTCAAAAGCGCCAAGTGAGAGAGGAGAGCATTTTTTGCTTTTGAAATTGGCTTTTCTTGTCTTTTTATTTGGGTTTTATTGTTTTGTCTTATTGTTTTACTTGTTTATTGGCCAATCTTGCCAAAGCAGCTGAGCGAGAGCTAGCTGAGGATGGCCACCCCCCACTGGCTTTCTCATCCTCAGACTGAACAAATGTCACCTCCAGGCCCCAATAGCCTTGGTGGTGCTCCAGGGGAGTCCAACAGGTTCCAGTGGTCTCCAGTGGTGTCCATAGCTCTCTGATGATCTCCAGCGGTGTCTGTTGGTCTCCGACGCTCTCCGATGATCTCTGGGAGTCTCCACTGGAAAGCAACAGAAACCGCCGGAGACTACCTGAGACCACTGGACACCAGTGGAGATCATCGGAGAGTGTTGATCTCCAGTGGTGTCCGTTCATCTCCGTCAGTCTCCAATGGTCTCTGGTGGTCTGCGTCACTCTCTGGGGGTCTCCAGTGGTGTCCAGTGATCTCTGGCAGTATCTGGTGGTCTCTAGCAGGCTCCAAGGGACTCCCCCTGGTGCTGTGATGCTGCCAGCCAGGAAATGGCAGCCCCTCTCCTGGAGGTGGGGTTTTCAGTGTGAGGATGGGAAGGCCCATGGGGGATTTCTGTCCCCCACTAGTTCTTGCCTCAGCTACCAGTTTGGAGGTTGAAAGTGAAGCCAGAGCCACCCTGGCATTGCACAGAGAATAGCTGCAGATCAGTTGTGACTCTTGACAAGCACGCAGGACTGCAGGCTCTTCAGGGGAGTGCTTAGGGTGAAGGGTGTGTAGGTACTTCTCCACCACCAGTTGATTCCCTTGTACCGTAAGGAGTGTAAAAACTGTTGACAGCATGACATCAGTTAAGGAGTCAAGGGAGGCGTTTGTCATTCCACCACAGTGCCTCAGTGACAAACAGTCTGCAAACAGAAACCTTGCTGGCTGTTGCTGAAAGAAGGAAAATTATTCCGGCTCTGACGGTGTTTCTGGTGAGGGCTTGCTTTACCTGTGCTGCCAGGGTGACCGCAGATCCCAACATGCCCCTTTTTCTTGTGCCATTTCAGTTGTCTCCTTTCATGGCTTGTATAGCTCTGGAAGGTAATACCAACTTCTAAGTTATCTGCTGATGTCATGAGGGAACGTGTCATCTCTCCGCTATTTAATAGTTTCCTTGGTCCATTTGGCTCGTGCTTTTTTTTGTCAAGGCTGCTCTGCAGACGATGTCTTTGGAGGATCGTTTTTCTCTTCTTTGGGTAAGATTTTTTACGAGCTGTCAGGTAAGAGAGAGATGGTGCAAGTGGGGAGGAAGTACTGGCGAGCACTGTCATTTTCATGTCATGAAAACCAGTCTGGATGATGGAGGTCTCAGGACACCTTGTCTATATTCATACCATACTTGTTGCCATGATGGTGCATGACCAGGAATAAAACAGGAGGTAGGTTTATCTCTTAATGGTCAATGGAGGGCAAATTGCGTCTAGGATGTTTCCTTGGCCTGAGCTGATAGGCAAGTTGTCTTGATTGGAAAAAGTTCTGATATGACCTTGCTTGTGAATACTTAGCACGATGTAGCTGTGACTTGCTCTCTGGAGATGAACTCAAGGGCGTGTCTGCCTCTATCAGCTTGCTGTAGCCGATAGGTTGTAGAGATATAAGCGTCCTCACTTTTTCATCAGATTGCATTTTTTCTCCTTTTCTTGGGTACAATTTTAGGTTACCTATTTTTTAAAGACTGGGATAATTTGTCTTGAGTCAAGTGATTTAATAAATCACTCAGGACAATTACAATTTGAGTGAGTTAATTTGGTTCTACGTGAACTTCTTCCTGAACACAAAACTGGGTTTCAGTCATGGGGAATAAAGGACAAGAAGATATTGCAGAACTAACAGGGGGACCTCTGACTGTCTTATTCCATTGGTAACCCTGGCAGTGAGAGCTGAATTTGTCAGTATCTTCACCATATGTCAAAAATAATAACATTTATAAAGCCTATGTGTTCAGTGCTATACTTTTGCAGAGTTTCACAGCAATGTGTAGGCATTTGAAAGTAGTGCAGCCTCTTCTCTTGCTTCATTTCTTCTCTGAGATTGTAAAATCTGTTTTCTTAAAAATAAATAAAAGGAAGCTATTTCAGCTGATGTTCTTTTCCCCTGCTTTTGTGTACTGTGCTTTTCCCATACAAAGGTGTTAGCCCAGGTGAAAGTGTCATGGTTTCAGCTGGGAATGAGTTAATTTTCTTCACTCTAGCTGGTATAGTGCTGTGCTTTGAAATTAGCATGGAAAAAAACCTGTTGAGATAACACACAGATATTTAGGCTGTTGCTGGGCAGCGCTGATACTAGTCAAGGACATGTCTAGCCTCCCATGCTCTGCTGGGTGCACAAGAAGCCGGGAGGGGAGGGGGCACAGCTAAGAGAGTGGATTCAAACTGACCAAAGGGATATTCCATATCATGTAACGTCATGCCCAGTATGCTACCTGGGAGGGGCTGGCCGGGGGAGGGAGGGAGCAATCGCGGCTCGGGGACGGGCAGCGTCGGTCGGCGGGTGGTGAGCGGTTGTATCGTTCGTGTTTCTGCGTTTTTGTTCCCTGTTTTCCCTTTCCTTCCTTTCCCCTTTTATTATATTAACATTACTGTCATTATTATCATAATCATTTATCATCATCATTCTATTGTAGTTATTAAACTGTGCTTATCTCAACCCACAAGTTCTTTTGCTCGTCCGATTCTCTTCCCCATCCCACAGGGGTGGGGGGGGGTGAGCGAGCGGCTGCGTGGTGTTCAGTTGCCAGCTGAGGCTGAACCACGACAGAAAGCCAAATCCCTTTGAAAGTATGTCATGGAAAACATGAACAGGCTTTTGTGCATTATTACCATCATTAAATATAGTCCAGTGATACCTCAGTGGAAACACCTCTTGCAAAGTGTTTCTGGGGGGTACTCAGCCAGGTGTGCTGGTTTTGGCTGGGATAGAGTTAATTTTCTTCGTAGTAGCTACTGTGGGGCTACATTTTCGATTTGTGCTGGAAGCAGTGCTATGCAGCATGCAGACTGCAGAACCATAATGTGTTGTGTAGACTTAGAAGACAATTGCAGAAACTAAGTGCTGAAGCTGGTCAGAGCAAAAAGTGACAGCTGTGTGTATCCCAGGCTCCAACCTGACTGAGCTGCAAAAGCGAGGAGATGGTAAAATTCCTATCTTCAGTTCTCTCTGTGAAGTGTTTCAGCCTTCTCTCAACCTGGCAACAAATGCACAAGCCTGTCGTCCTTTAGCGTATGTCTTTTGAGATTTTCTGTCATGCGTTACCCATGTCCAGTAAATCGTTTAGGTCCACACACCTTTCCAAGTCCCCTGCTATTGTGCTGCCTGATGCTGGAAGCGACAAATAAGAACCCTTCAGTATTGAAATGCTTTCTTTCTGAATGTCTCTGAAGTATTCTTCCTCTCAGTTTTAGAGGAAACAATGTTCCTAAATATGTGCAGAGGTCAGAGAATGTGCATGTCCCAGATTTACATCTCTAAAAGGGAAACCAGAATTTGTGTGCTTGTGAGCGTATGTGCATGCTGGCACTGAAGTCAGTGACTCATTCGCCGGAGCCGAGCCCTTTGCTTTTGCATCCCTGCTGTAATAAGCTATGCACAAAGTATCCCATGCAGACTGTTACGATGGAGTTGCACTCCAGAGGATGTAGTGAATTGTCTGCCGTTTCCCAGGAATAATCCCAAGCACTAATTGTTCCCACAGCCAAATGATCTGTGGCATTTGGTTCAGGGTCTAATGTAGCACAATAAGAAACCACTCTTCTGCTACCAGGAAAAAGGCATTTGCAACACTGTGTGCCAACAGTGACATTTCAACTTTGCTTTCCTATTTAGAATGCTTTTTCTAACTTTTTTTTTTCTTTTTTTTTTTTCTTTTTCCTTTTTCCTTAGTTTCCACCCTGCCTCCCCTGCAGGATACAAGGCATCTCGATGTGCATAGTTTAATGTAGTTTGAGAATGAGCTCTAGAGGTCATCAATTCTAACCTCCTGCTCACAGCAGGGCTAGCTTCTAATATGCATAGTAAGTTCACACATGGTAAAGAAAGTTTTCCTGTTTCCAGAACTTACTCACATCAATATCTTGTCCTTACTTTAGCCTACACAGTTGTTCAGTTCATCACTTTCACAGTATTTATGCAGGGAACTTGGACATGCTGGAAGGTAAGACTTTGGTTTCAAAAGGCATGTTTTAGGCCAATGGTTGAATTCTTCAGTGGGATGAAGACAAAAGACTTTTGAAAAAATCATACAATAAAACAGAAGAAAACCCCGTGTTTATTTTGTTAACTGGTTATTTGCAATGTTGAAAAAGTACTTTTTTCAAATCCAAATAGTCTGTATAGTGGCAATTTGTTCTAGTCTCAAATGGAAGAAACAGTTGTCTGGCGTGTCTTTACATGGTTCTTTTGCCTTTGTCATGCTTCCTATTATTTACAAGCTCAACAGTTTTGTCTCAGGCTTCTTTTTTCTTCTGTTTTCTTTCCAGTGAAAAATTATTCTTTCCCTCTAATCATAGTCAGTACCTGAAATCTCTTGGTTTTCCTGTTATTTTATTCCTCAGGATGGTGCCTTGGAATGAATTTATTGTATTTTACCATAAGAACTAGAATATTTCGGGTTCTCTCCTAGACATAATGTTGACAGAGAATTTGGAGTTATGCTGATGTTTGTCTCTCAGAGGATTGTTGTACAAGCATGATGTGTAGGAGCAACTTCCAAAAGCTGACACACTTTTTGCTCATTTCATTCTTTCCTTTTCTTAACTCTGTTGTTCAGCTGCAATTATTACTTTCTTCAGTATTATTTTCTGGTTAATCTTTATAATTATTAGGAATTCCCATATGATTTCTTTGTGAATGCAGAGAGTGAGGTGCAAATTGTAATGTTTAAGATTTCTTTCTCTGATACTGCCAAGAAGTATTGGAGAATATTTTGTGCAGCAGACCTGTAAAACTGCACAAGCGCAGGACTTCTGTCACATCTGTTTGCAGCCAAGGGAAGTAAGATCCTCCTCTCCCCTAGACGATTGTGGTTAATAAACAGATCATCATGAGCTCTGAAAAGGGTAACTACTTTGGAATCAAAGACCATAAATGCTGGGGAAGGAAACAAGCTAATTATTGGTGTCTTTGCTTTGTAGCATTTTCTTGGAAACGCACCCATTTGTTTGGTTAGATTTGGAAACATTGCTCTTTCCTTTTCCTTTTCCTTTCTGTATGCATCCATCCTTTTGTTTACATGCCAATGACTTGCCTTTGTAGCTAATTCTTCATATTTATTGTATGTTTGTGTTAGATAATCGTGCCTTATTATCCTTTTTTTGTTTCCACTCTGGAAGCCAATACTTGTTCTTTCGTGCCTTCTTCCCCTGCTATCCCTACCCCCATCATCGTTGAAAGTTTGAAGGTTTTTTTCCAGATTGTTTTTTCAGCCCTTTAGAAATGAAAAACGTTCACATTTCCTCGCTTTTTGCACCCGCAACAGTGTCCTGCTGGTTTCTCAATAGTTCTTGATGGCTTTGTTCGTTAAAACTAGCTCACTGTTCCCAAGATGAAGTCCATCACAGACTAGTGAAAGGCAATGTCACCACTTAGGTGGAGATTGTGTCCGTTCTCTGCAGGCTCTTTGCAATCTTGTTTTCTTTTCCTTGCAAGGTTGTAGCAGAAAAATGGACTAAAGGTTCCAATTACTTAACTGCTCTTGCCCTCCTGTTACTCACAAGCCTATTTTGACTTTTTGCTACTTACACCGATTTATTTATTACCCACAGTTCACAACTGTAATCCCAGTCTGTGTTGCGAGTGCTCTTCCTCAAATGCTGTTATGATACTTAATACCTCTCCTGAGGTGTATTACATCCTATTGGAAAACCTACACTAGCCAGACTTGTTCAGCAAGTGATACTTTGATAGGGCATGCAAGTTAGCACTTCTCCTGTATCCTGTGTCTTAAAAGATGAGGTAGGAGACCTAAAGCACAGAGCTCATTGCCTTAGTGATGTTTTAAGACTTGGGTGATAAGATCCTGTTGGAGTGGCACTTGTCAGACCAGGAGGTCTGAAGCGGATGCATTAGACTAGCTGGGCATATCCCATAGTAGTTCTGCATGTATAATGTAGGTTTGCTCTGCCTGTTCCTGAGTGCTTGTGCCTGAATTTTCTTCTACCGTTTGCACTCTCTCCTTTTGGGAAGTGGCCGAACACAGTTGAGGAATTGAAGTCCAGATCTGGATGTGTAGCCTGGAAACCCTAGTTCCTTTTTTCCCCCATTGCAGTTGCCAGAAGTTGTTGCTTGAAAGTTGCAATGATGTTCTTAACCAGCTGTAAAGCGTTCCTTATTCACAAGTCACACCTGGAAACAGAAAGATCACAAATTCTTCCACCATCAGTGCTGTCCATTCCTGTCCTGGGCCAATTGTGTAGAAAGGAGAAAACAGTTTAATTTCTGTGCCTGCTCATTTCTTGATCTCTTCATCACCTTCCCCCGGCCCCCACCAATGTTCAGCTGGTGGCTCAGAAAGTTGCTGGCTTGCTCAGTGGGGAGAAGAACTGGGAGGGAAGGCTTAGCGTGTACAGGATACATATGTATCTCGTTCTCTTTCTCTTCTTACTCCTGGTTACTGCCGCAGAGAGAAAAGGGACATTTTGCACTGTTCTGTCTGATCTCCAGTGGTGTCCGTTGGTCTCTGTCAGTCTCTGATGATCTCCGGCGGTCTGCATCACTCTCTGGGGACCTCCAATGGTGTCCAGTGGTCTCCGGCGGTCTCTGTTGGTCTCGGGCAGTCTCCGGTGGTCTCTAGCAGGCTCCAAGGGACTCCTCCTGGTGCTGTGATGCTGCCACCCAGAAAATGGCAGCCCCTCTCCTTGCCTCTTCCCCAGGGCTCAGGGCAGAGGAGATGCCCCCATGATGGGGGATGTGGGTGAGGGGTAGGAAGGCAGGGCTCATCTGTGTCTTTACAGCCGGGTGATCTTCCTTGACAAGCCTGCCCGATGTCAGTGCGGATGCTCCACTTAGAGCTAGTGCTGGTGGCGGTGGTGGTGCCCTTTGTTGAGAGCTGGCTGTTTGGAGGGTCCCTGGGAGCCCCTGGTGATCCTGCTGTGCTCTGGGCACCATGGGGCTGGAGGCACCCCAGCCATGGTGGTGTGGTGCCTGGTCAGCCTGGCAGGAGGTGGATCCACCTCCATGGGCTTTTCCTCCTTTTGAGGTGGATCCACCTCCATGGGCTCTTCCTCCTTTTGAGGTGGATCCACCTCCATGGGCTCTTCCTCCTTTTGAGGTGGATCCACCTCCATGGGCTCCTCGTGCTCTTGAGGTGGATCCACCTCCATGGGCTCCTTGTCCTCTTGAGGTGGATCCACCTCCATGGACTTGTCGCCATTGCCTGGTGGGTCGACCTCCATGGGCTTGACACACCTGCCACAGGTGCTGCTCATCCCGTCAGCCCACCTCTTTTTTCTGGGATGTGGATGCATCCTCGGTGGTTCCAAGAACCTCTTCTTGCTCATCCCACTGACCACGGATGCTCACCTGGCTTCGCTGGGTCCTCCTCTACCAAGCAGGCTTGGTGTCAGAGACTCGAGCTGCTCAGCCAGCTGTGGGCCAGCCGCAGGGGTACCTGCCAGTGTACCGGATGGCTGGCTGGTGACGTCACCAACGGACGCTGCTGTGGTTGGCCAGTGGCCAGTGAGGCCCTGAAGTCCCCATTCCGGGAAGCCACTTTGCTTGCCCGAGAGAAAGGGTGCCCGTCAGGCACCGGGACTGCCCCTCAGCTCTCTGTGTGTGCCTGGGGCTCCAGCCCCCTCCTTGTGCCAGGCCAGGGGTCCCCTCGATGGGACAGCAGCCACAGTGTGGCAGGAGGGTTGGGGAGTCTCTTAGCAATAAAGCTGTGACTCATCTTTGAATGAAGGAGTGCTGTTTTAGCGTGGATGACAGCAGTTTGGGGAGGACTGGCCTTCAAGAATTGCCAGAAGCAGAGGTTGGGAGAGACCTGTGGAGGTTTCCGTTGCGGTCTCTTGCTCTCTCAGAGCAGCCCCTGTTGGATCAGGTAGAGATGGGCTGTACGAAATCCCCATAAAAGTTGGCAGTCAACATCACTCATGGCAATACTTGTGTCCCCTGCTGTATGTTGATGGCGCCTTTTCCTGTGCAGCTCAGTGAGAAACCTGAAGAAATGCTGCTGCCAGTGTGTAGCGTGTGATGGAGCCTAGGACAGAGAGGTGCAAGCTAAGAAGGCGTAGCACAGCTCCTGCCCTGTCCTTTAGGCCAGTTTCAACAACTGTCGAGCTGCTTACGCTCGGGAGCAACCTTTTGTGCCTATGGTCTGCGTTCTGCAGTCCCTTAATTGCCACAATAACGTTGATTTCAATTCTGAGGCCAGACCTGGCTGCAACTCTGCGAGGAGTAAAATGCTCAAGTGCCCTCTCTGAACGTGTCCTGAGTCTCCTGTGTTGAATGTAAACTGTACCTGTGAACTGCAAGGTTTACTAAAGACATATTTGGAAGGCTCCAGGCCATGTCTGTCTCAAGATCTGATCCAGACTGCCAGATTCTGATTACAGTTCAATCAGTTGCTCCTGATCGTGTCTGAAGTAAATAGGAATTAGGTCAGATTTGCAACTAATTCAGATGCATCCTCAAAACCTGCTGAGAGATCCTAAATTGGTCACTACAGCTTTTAGGGCCGTTAGTTAATGAGAATGCACTGAACACTGTAGCCAGTAAAAATCATACCACATTGAGTTATAATGCGAATTGCATTATAACACTGAGCAAATGGATCCCATTTTTCTCCACACATTTGAAGAAGGGCAGTTTTCCCTTGGGGGCTACTCTGCTCCAGAAAATGAGCGGTTGGAAAGAGCTGCCCAAGTGCAGCTGCCCAAGTGCAGCAGCCCTTCTGCCTGCCTATGTTTGGAATGGCCTTATTCCGCCTTGCTCCTTCTTGGTCCGTCAGCAATTTAGCTGCAACTCGTGTGAATGAAGGAGGGCTATTTCATTCTAGCCCAAGTTTCCACGGTGCTGAATGGGGTTTTGTATTCTGTCTCTGAGCACCATCAAGCTAGGCAAGTGTTAAAAAAGAGAGGAGTGGAAGGACATGAAAATAGTTGAGTAAGTGATGCAACAGGTTGGACTTTTTTGCTGTAAGAGGGCAATAGGTGATGTAGCGGATAAAAAGGCAACACCACCACCCCCCAAACTAAACCCCCACAAAGCGAACCGAACCAAACCAAACCAAAGAGCCCCCATGTTTTTACTGAAGTAGAGAGCAAACTTGACATGGAGTGCTTGAAGGGCACCAAGACTGTCAGTTTTCTGTGTTCCCCAGTTTGCTGCAAGCCCTGGGCCCCAGTAACCTGTGCTGGATACCTGCCAGTGTGCTCCATGGCTCCACGTGGGAGCAAACCAAACAGTGCTGTTGATTGGAAACTGAGGTGTAAATACCTCTGAATACCAAAAGCAGCAATAGTGAAGTGTATGTGGGAGATAAACAGGATGATTATCTATGTGGTATTGGGTCATGAAAACAACATCATGTTTTGGAAAGAGCACCAGTGAGACCCAGCCCTGAGCCTTCTCTTCTGCCAGCTGCACAGCAGCAGTTCCCTCAGCCTGCCCTTGTGTGCCACGTACCCTGGCCCCTGACCATTTCACGGGTGCTGGGCTGGGCCCGCGTGACATGTTTCAGTGTCTTTGCTGTGCTGGAGGGACCAGAACGAGACACAGGAGTCCGTGTGCAGCCTCAAAAGCGCCAAGTGAGAGAGGAGAGCATTTTTTGCTTTTGAAATTGGCTTTTCTTGTCTTTTTATTTGGGTTTTATTGTTTGGTATTATTGTTTTACTTGTTTATTGGCCAATCTTGCCAAAGCAGCTGAGCGAGAGCTAGCTGAGGATGGCCACCCCCCACTGGCTTTCTCATCCTCAGACTGAACAAATGTCACCTCCAGGCCCCAATAGCCTTGGTGGTGCTCCAGGGGAGTCCAACAGGTTCCAGTGGTCTCCAGTGGTGTCCATAGCTCTCTGATGATCTCCAGCGGTGTCTGTTGGTCTCCGATGCTCTCCGATGATCTCTGGGAGTCTCCACTGGAAAGCAACAGAAACCGCCGGAGACTACCTGAGACCACTGGACACCAGTGGAGATCATCGGAGAGTGTTGATCTCCAGTGGTGTCCGCTCATCTCCGTCAGTCTCCAATGGTCTCTGGTGGTCTGCGTCACTCTCTGGGGGTCTCCAGTGGTGTCCAGTGATCTCTGGCAGTATCTGGTGGTCTCTAGCAGGCTCCAAGGGACTCCCCCTGGTGCTGCGACACTGCCGGCCAGAAAATGGCAGCCCCTCTCCTTGCCTCTTCCCCAGGGCTCAGGGCAGAGGAGATGCCCCCATGATGGGGGATGTGGGTGAGGGGTAGGAAGGCAGGGCTCATCTGTGTCTTTACAGCCGGGTGATCTTCCTTGACAAGCCTGCCCGATGTCAGTGCGGATGCTCCACTTAGAGCTAGTGCTGGTGGCGGTGGTGGTGCCCTTTGTTGAGAGCTGGCTGTTTGGAGGGTCCCTGGGAGCCCCTGGTGATCCTGCTGTGCTCTGGGTGCCATGGGGCTGGAGGCACCCCAGCCATGGTGGTGTGGTGCCTGGTCAGCCTGGCAGGAGGTGGATCCACCTCCATGGGCTTTTCCTCCTTTTGAGGTGGATCCACCTCCATGGGCTCTTCCTCCTTTTGAGGTGGATCCACCTCCATGGGCTCTTCCTCCTTTTGAGGTGGATCCACCTCCATGGGCTCCTCGTGCTCTTGAGGTGGATCCACCTCCATGGGCTCCTTGTCCTCTTGAGGTGGATCCACCTCCATGGACTTGTCGCCATTGCCTGGTGGGTCGACCTCCATGGGCTTGACACACCTGCCACAGGTGCTGCTCATCCCGTCAGCCCACCTCTTTTTTCTGGGATGTGGATGCATCCTCGGTGGTTCCAAGAACCTCTTCTTGCTCATCCCACTGACCACGGATGCTCACCTGGCTTCGCTGGGTCCTCCTCTACCAAGCAGGCTTGGTGTCAGAGTCTCGAGCTGCTCAGCCAGCTGTGGGCCAGCCGCAGGGGTACCTGCCAGTGTACCGGATGGCTGGCTGGTGACGTCACCAACGGACGCTGCTGTGGTTGGCCAGTGGCCAGTGAGGCCCTGAAGTCCCCATTCCGGGAAGCCACTTTGCTTGCCCGAGAGAAAGGGTGCCCGTCAGGCACCGGGACTGCCCCTCAGCTCTCTGTGTGTGCCTGGGGCTCCAGCCCCCTCCTTGTGCCAGGCCAGGGGTCCCCTCGATGGGACAGCAGCCACAGTGTGGCAGGAGGGTTGGGGAGTCTCTTAGCAATAAAGCTGTGACTCATCTTTGAATGAAGGAGTGCTGTTTTAGCGTGGATGACAGCAGTTTGGGGAGGACTGGCCTTCAAGAATTGCCAGAAGCAGAGGTTGGGAGAGACCTGTGGAGGTTTCCGTTGCGGTCTCTTGCTCTCTCAGAGCAGCCCCTGTTGGATCAGGTAGAGATGGGCTGTACGAAATCCCCATAAAAGTTGGCAGTCAACATCACTCATGGCAATACTTGTGTCCCCTGCTGTATGTTGATGGCGCCTTTTCCTGTGCAGCTCAGTGAGAAACCTGAAGAAATGCTGCTGCCAGTGTGTAGCGTGTGATGGAGCCTAGGACAGAGAGGTGCAAGCTAAGAAGGCGTAGCACAGCTCCTGCCCTGTCCTTTAGGCCAGTTTCAACAACTGTCGAGCTGCTTACGCTCGGGAGCAACCTTTTGTGCCTATGGTCTGCGTTCTGCAGTCCCTTAATTGCCACAATAACGTTGATTTCAATTCTGAGGCCAGACCTGGCTGCAACTCTGCGAGGAGTAAAATGCTCAAGTGCCCTCTCTGAACGTGTCCTGAGTCTCCTGTGTTGAATGTAAACTGTACCTGTGAACTGCAAGGTTTACTAAAGACATATTTGGAAGGCTCCAGGCCATGTCTGTCTCAAGATCTGATCCAGACTGCCAGATTCTGATTACAGTTCAATCAGTTGCTCCTGATCGTGTCTGAAGTAAATAGGAATTAGGTCAGATTTGCAACTAATTCAGATGCATCCTCAAAACCTGCTGAGAGATCCTAAATTGGTCACTACAGCTTTTAGGGCCGTTAGTTAATGAGAATGCACTGAACACTGTAGCCAGTAAAAATCATACCACATTGAGTTATAATGCGAATTGCATTATAACACTGAGCAAATGGATCCCATTTTTCTCCACACATTTGAAGAAGGGCAGTTTTCCCTTGGGGGCTACTCTGCTCCAGAAAATGAGCGGTTGGAAAGAGCTGCCCAAGTGCAGCTGCCCAAGTGCAGCAGCCCTTCTGCCTGCCTATGTTTGGAATGGCCTTATTCCGCCTTGCTCCTTCTTGGTCCGTCAGCAATTTAGCTGCAACTCGTGTGAATGAAGGAGGGCTATTTCATTCTAGCCCAAGTTTCCACGGTGCTGAATGGGGTTTTGTATTCTGTCTCTGAGCACCATCAAGCTAGGCAAGTGTTAAAAAAGAGAGGAGTGGAAGGACATGAAAATAGTTGAGTAAGTGATGCAACAGGTTGGACTTTTTTGCTGTAAGAGGGCAATAGGTGATGTAGCGGATAAAAAGGCAACACCACCACCCCCCAAACTAAACCCCCACAAAGCGAACCGAACCAAACCAAACCAAAGAGCCCCCATGTTTTTACTGAAGTAGAGAGCAAACTTGACATGGAGTGCTTGAGGGGCACCAAGACTGTCAGTTTTCTGTGTTCCCCAGTTTGCTGCAAGCCCTGGGCCCCAGTAACCTGTGCTGGATACCTGCCAGTGTGCTCCATGGCTCCACGTGGGAGCAAACCAAACAGTGCTGTTGATTGGAAACTGAGGTGTAAATACCTCTGAATACCAAAAGCAACAATAGTGAAGTGTATGTGGGAGATAAACAGGATGATTATCTATGTGGTATTGGGTCATGAAAACAACATCATGTTTTGGAAAGAGCACCAGTGAGACCCAGCCCTGAGCCTTCTCTTCTGCCAGCTGCACAGCAGCAGTTCCCTCAGCCTGCCCTTGTGTGCCACGTACCCTGGCCCCTGACCATTTCATGGGTGCTGGGCTGGGCCCGCGTGACATGTTTCAGTGTCTTTGCTGTGCTGGAGGGACCAGAACGAGACACAGGAGTCCGTGTGCAGCCTCAAAAGCGCCAAGTGAGAGAGGAGAGCATTTTTTGCTTTTGAAATTGGCTTTTCTTGTCTTTTTATTTGGGTTTTATTGTTTTGTATTATTGTTTTACTTGTTTATTGGCCAATCTTGCCAAAGCAGCTGAGCGAGAGCTAGCTGAGGATGGCCACCCCCCACTGGCTTTCTCATCCTCAGACTGAACAAATGTCACCTCCAGGCCCCAATAGCCTTGGTGGTGCTCCAGGGGAGTCCAACAGGTTCCAGTGGTCTCCAGTGGTGTCCATAGCTCTCTGATGATCTCCAGCGGTGTCTGTTGGTCTCCGACGCTCTCCGATGATCTCTGGGAGTCTCCACTGGAAAGCAACAGAAACCGCCGGAGACTACCTGAGACCACTGGACACCAGTGGAGATCATCGGAGAGTGTTGATCTCCAGTGGTGTCCGTTCATCTCCGTCAGTCTCCAATGGTCTCTGGTGGTCTGCGTCACTCTCTGGGGGTCTCCAGTGGTGTCCAGTGATCTCTGGCAGTATCTGGTGGTCTCTAGCAGGCTCCAAGGGACTCCCCCTGGTGCTGCGACACTGCCGGCCAGAAAATGGCAGCCCCTCTCCTTGCCTCTTCCCCAGGGCTCAGGGCAGAGGAGATGCCCCCATGATGGGGGATGTGGGTGAGGGGTAGGAAGGCAGGGCTCATCTGTGTCTTTACAGCCGGGTGATCTTCCTTGACAAGCCTGCCCGATGTCAGTGCGGATGCTCCACTTAGAGCTAGTGCTGGTGGCGGTGGTGGTGCCCTTTGTTGAGAGCTGGCTGTTTGGAGGGTCCCTGGGAGCCCCTGGTGATCCTGCTGTGCTCTGGGTGCCATGGGGCTGGAGGCACCCCAGCCATGGTGGTGTGGTGCCTGGTCAGCCTGGCAGGAGGTGGATCCACCTCCATGGGCTTTTCCTCCTTTTGAGGTGGATCCACCTCCATGGGCTCTTCCTCCTTTTGAGGTGGATCCACCTCCATGGGCTCTTCCTCCTTTTGAGGTGGATCCACCTCCATGGGCTCCTTGTCCTCTTGAGGTGGATCCACCTCCATGGGCTCCTTGTCCTCTTGAGGTGGATCCACCTCCATGGACTTGTCGCCATTGCCTGGTGGGTCGACCTCCATGGGCTTGACACACCTGCCACAGGTGCTGCTCATCCCGTCAGCCCACCTCTTTTTTCTGGGATGTGGATGCATCCTCGGTGGTTCCAAGAACCTCTTCTTGCTCATCCCACTGACCACGGATGCTCACCTGGCTTCGCTGGGTCCTCCTCTACCAAGCAGGCTTGGTGTCAGAGTCTCGAGCTGCTCAGCCAGCTGTGGGCCAGCCGCAGGGGTACCTGCCAGTGTACCGGATGGCTGGCTGGTGACGTCACCAACGGACGCTGCTGTGGTTGGCCAGTGGCCAGTGAGGCCCTGAAGTCCCCATTCCGGGAAGCCACTTTGCTTGCCCGAGAGAAAGGGTGCCCGTCAGGCACCGGGACTGCCCCTCAGCTCTCTGTGTGTGCCTGGGGCTCCAGCCCCCTCCTTGTGCCAGGCCAGGGGTCCCCTCGATGGGACAGCAGCCACAGTGTGGCAGGAGGGTTGGGGAGTCTCTTAGCAATAAAGCTGTGACTCATCTTTGAATGAAGGAGTGCTGTTTTAGCGTGGATGACAGCAGTTTGGGGAGGACTGGCCTTCAAGAATTGCCAGAAGCAGAGGTTGGGAGAGACCTGTGGAGGTTTCCGTTGCGGTCTCTTGCTCTCTCAGAGCAGCCCCTGTTGGATCAGGTAGAGATGGGCTGTACGAAATCCCCATAAAAGTTGGCAGTCAACATCACTCATGGCAATACTTGTGTCCCCTGCTGTATGTTGATGGCGCCTTTTCCTGTGCAGCTCAGTGAGAAACCTGAAGAAATGCTGCTGCCAGTGTGTAGCGTGTGATGGAGCCTAGGACAGAGAGGTGCAAGCTAAGAAGGCGTAGCACAGCTCCTGCCCTGTCCTTTAGGCCAGTTTCAACAACTGTCGAGCTGCTTACGCTCGGGAGCAACCTTTTGTGCCTATGGTCTGCGTTCTGCAGTCCCTTAATTGCCACAATAACGTTGATTTCAATTCTGAGGCCAGACCTGGCTGCAACTCTGCGAGGAGTAAAATGCTCAAGTGCCCTCTCTGAACGTGTCCTGAGTCTCCTGTGTTGAATGTAAACTGTACCTGTGAACTGCAAGGTTTACTAAAGACATATTTGGAAGGCTCCAGGCCATGTCTGTCTCAAGATCTGATCCAGACTGCCAGATTCTGATTACAGTTCAATCAGTTGCTCCTGATCGTGTCTGAAGTAAATAGGAATTAGGTCAGATTTGCAACTAATTCAGATGCATCCTCAAAACCTGCTGAGAGATCCTAAATTGGTCACTACAGCTTTTAGGGCCGTTAGTTAATGAGAATGCACTGAACACTGTAGCCAGTAAAAATCATACCACATTGAGTTATAATGCGAATTGCATTATAACACTGAGCAAATGGATCCCATTTTTCTCCACACATTTGAAGAAGGGCAGTTTTCCCTTGGGGGCTACTCTGCTCCAGAAAATGAGCGGTTGGAAAGAGCTGCCCAAGTGCAGCTGCCCAAGTGCAGCAGCCCTTCTGCCTGCCTATGTTTGGAATGGCCTTATTCCGCCTTGCTCCTTCTTGGTCCGTCAGCAATTTAGCTGCAACTCGTGTGAATGAAGGAGGGCTATTTCATTCTAGCCCAAGTTTCCACGGTGCTGAATGGGGTTTTGTATTCTGTCTCTGAGCACCATCAAGCTAGGCAAGTGTTAAAAAAGAGAGGAGTGGAAGGACATGAAAATAGTTGAGTAAGTGATGCAACAGGTTGGACTTTTTTGCTGTAAGAGGGCAATAGGTGATGTAGCGGATAAAAAGGCAACACCACCACCCCCCAAACTAAACCCCCACAAAGCGAACTGAACCAAACCAAACCAAAGAGCCCCCATGTTTTTACTGAAGTAGAGAGCAAACTTGACATGGAGTGCTTGAGGGGCACCAAGACTGTCAGTTTTCTGTGTTCCCCAGTTTGCTGCAAGCCCTGGGCCCCAGTAACCTGTGCTGGATACCTGCCAGTGTGCTCCATGGCTCCACGTGGGAGCAAACCAAACAGTGCTGTTGGTTGGAAACCGAGGTGTAAATACCTCTGAATACCAAAAGTAGCAATAGTGAAGTGTATGTGGGAGATAAACAGGATGATTATCTATGTGGTATTGGGTCATGAAAACAACATCATGTTTTGGAAAGAGCACCAGTGAGACCCAGCCCTGAGCCTTCTCTTCTGCCAGCTGCACAGCAGCAGTTCCCTCAGCCTGCCCTTGTGTGCCACGTACCCTGGCCCCTCACCATTTCACGGGTGCTGGGCTGGGCCCGCGTGACATGTTTCAGTGTCTTTGCTGTGCTGGAGGGACCAGAACGAGACACAGGAGTCCGTGTGCAGCCTCAAAAGCGCCAAGTGAGAGAGGAGAGCATTTTTTGCTTTTGAAATTGGCTTTTCTTGTCTTTTTATTTGGGTTTTATTGTTTGGTATTATTGTTTTACTTGTTTATTGGCCAATCTTGCCAAAGCAGCTGAGCGAGAGCTAGCTGAGGATGGCCACCCCCCACTGGCTTTCTCATCCTCAGACTGAACAAATGTCACCTCCAGGCCCCAATAGCCTTGGTGGTGCTCCAGGGGAGTCCAACAGGTTCCAGTGGTCTCCAGTGGTGTCCATAGCTCTCTGATGATCTCCAGCGGTGTCTGTTGGTCTCCGACGCTCTCCGATGATCTCTGGGAGTCTCCACTGGAAAGCAACAGAAACCGCCGGAGACTACCTGAGACCACTGGACACCAGTGGAGATCATCGGAGAGTGTTGATCTCCAGTGGTGTCCGTTCATCTCCGTCAGTCTCCAATGGTCTCTGGTGGTCTGCGTCACTCTCTGGGGGTCTCCAGTGGTGTCCAGTGATCTCTGGCAGTATCTGGTGGTCTCTAGCAGGCTCCAAGGGACTCCCCCTGGTGCTGTGATGCTGCCAGCCAGGAAATGGCAGCCCCTCTCCTGGAGGTGGGGTTTTCAGTGTGAGGATGGGAAGGCCCATGGGGGATTGCTGTCCCCCACTAGTTCTTGCCTCAGCTACCAGTTTGGAGGTTGAAAGTGAAGCCAGAGCCACCCTGGCATTGCACAGAGAATAGCTGCAGATCAGTTGTGACTCTTGACAAGCACGCAGGACTGCAGGCTCTTCAGGGGAGTGCTTAGGGTGAAGGGTGTGTAGGTACTTCTCCACCACCAGTTGATTCCCTTGTACCGTAAGGAGTGTAAAAACTGTTGACAGCATGACATCAGTTAAGGAGTCAAGGGAGGCGTTTGTCATTCCACCACAGTGCCTCAGTGACAAACAGTCTGCAAACAGAAACCTTGCTGACGGTTGCTGAAAGAAGGAAAATTATTCCGGCTCTGACGGTGTTTCTGGTGAGGGCTTGCTTTACCTGTGCTGCCAGGGTGACCGCAGATCCCAACGTGCCCCTTTTTCTTGTGCCATTTCAGTTGTCTCCTTTCATGGCTTGTATAGCTCTGGAAGGTAATACCAACTTCTAAGTTATCTGCTGATGTCATGAGGGAACGTGTCATCTCTCCGCTATTTAATAGTTTCCTTGGTCCATTTGGCTCGTGCTTTTTTTTGTCAAGGCTGCTCTGCAGACGATGTCTTTGGAGGATCGTTTTTCTCTTCTTTGGGTAAGATTTTTTACGAGCTGTCAGGTAAGAGAGAGATGGTGCAAGTGGGGAGGAAGTACTGGCGAGCACTGTCATTTTCATGTCATGAAAACCAGTCTGGATGATGGAGGTCTCAGGACACCTTGTCTATATTCATACCATACTTGTTGCCATGATGGTGCATGACCAGGAATAAAACAGGAGGTAGGTTTATCTCTTAATGGTCAATGGAGGGCAAATTGCGTCTAGGATGTTTCCTTGGCCTGAGCTGATAGGCAAGTTGTCTTGATTGGAAAAAGTTCTGATATGACCTTGCTTGTGAATACTTAGCACGATGTAGCTGTGACTTGCTCTCTGGAGATGAACTCAAGGGCGTGTCTGCCTCTATCAGCTTGCTGTAGCCGATAGGTTGTAGAGATATAAGCGTCCTCACTTTTTCATCAGATTGCATTTTTTCTCCTTTTCTTGGGTACAATTTTAGGTTACCTATTTTTTAAAGACTGGGATAATTTGTCTTGAGTCAAGTGATTTAATAAATCACTCAGGACAATTACAATTTGAGTGAGTTAATTTGGTTCTACGTGAACTTCTTCCTGAACACAAAACTGGGTTTCAGTCATGGGGAATAAAGGACAAGAAGATATTGCAGAACTAACAGGGGGACCTCTGACTGTCTTATTCCATTGGTAACCCTGGCAGTGAGAGCTGAATTTGTCAGTATCTTCACCATATGTCAAAAATAATAACATTTATAAAGCCTATGTGTTCAGTGCTATACTTTTGCAGAGTTTCACAGCAATGTGTAGGCATTTGAAAGTAGTGCAGCCTCTTCTCTTGCTTCATTTCTTCTCTGAGATTGTAAAATCTGTTTTCTTAAAAATAAATAAAAGGAAGCTATTTCAGCTGATGTTCTTTTCCCCTGCTTTTGTGTACTGTGCTTTTCCCATACAAAGGTGTTAGCCCAGGTGAAAGTGTCATGGTTTCAGCTGGGAATGAGTTAATTTTCTTCACTCTAGCTGGTATAGTGCTGTGCTTTGAAATTAGCATGGAAAAAAACCTGTTGAGATAACACACAGATATTTAGGCTGTTGCTGGGCAGCGCTGATACTAGTCAAGGACATGTCTAGCCTCCCATGCTCTGCTGGGTGCACAAGAAGCCGGGAGGGGAGGGGGCACAGCTAAGAGAGTGGATTCAAACTGACCAAAGGGATATTCCATATCATGTAACGTCATGCCCAGTATGCTACCTGGGAGGGGCTGGCCGGGGGAGGGAGGGAGCAATCGCGGCTCGGGGACGGGCAGCGTCGGTCGGCGGGTGGTGAGCGGTTGTATCGTTCGTGTTTCTGCGTTTTTGTTCCCTGTTTTCCCTTTCCTTCCTTTCCCCTTTTATTATATTAACATTACTGTCATTATTATCATAATCATTTATCATCATCATTCTATTGTAGTTATTAAACTGTGCTTATCTCAACCCACAAGTTCTTTTGCTCGTCCGATTCTCTTCCCCATCCCACAGGGGTGGGGGGGGGTGAGCGAGCGGCTGCGTGGTGTTCAGTTGCCAGCTGAGGCTGAACCACGACAGTCTATTTTTGGCGCCCAACGTGGGGCGAGAAGGGTTTGAGATAATAACAGTTGCTGGTCACAGCATTGATTAATCTGCTCGCAGTATTAGCTTGTCCAGTCTTTACCATGCTGATTGTAAAGTACATGTTAAAACTTGCTGTTGGTTCTGTCAGCTGGCTGTGCTCTGCAGTGATTAGAGATATTTTGCCTAGGAGACTTGTTATTAAAACACTGGCCTTGACTGTTATCAGTTATTTAGGTTTTGCATGGAAGCCGTTACTGTACAACAGCTACCACCTCATGGAGGCAATTAGCAATTATACCTCCTCCTCTGAGGAGTTTTTTATGGAGGAAATACAGAATGGCACCATAGCTAATATCGTATGTAATGTCTCCTCCCTCATTACAACAACTTTTTAGTATCTTGAACATCCTTGTGTAGTTAAGATACATCTGTTGATATTTCTTTGGCAAGTGGTATCAGATCTGTCTAAGGTTAGTAAGCAAGTTAAGAATATAATCCAGAGATCTGTCCGAAGGCTTGATAGCTATGCGTGGCAGGGTATGTGGGAAAGTATGGGCAAATGCCTAAGACGGTGGGCACCCCCTGTGGTGTGGGACTTCACCCCTGAACAAGTGCAGAATCCTGAAAAATTAGTAGAACATTTGGAGGAAATATGTTGTCACCCTGGCAATTCCAGAGACATACAGATCACTGCCATGTGCTGGGGTCTGGCTTATGCCTATTGAGCCCTATTTAACACTATTCAGTACCCCCAAGGGAAAGAGAAGGGAACTACTCCAACCCCAGCGACAAGCACTGCGGCCACCCAAACCGCCGTGACAGAGACTGCAGCTACTCCAACCCCGGTGACAAGCACTGCGGCCACCCAACCCGTTGCGACAGATACTGCAGCTGCTCCAACCCCGGTGATGAGCACGGCAGCCACTCAAACCCCCATGACAGGCACTGCAGCTACTCAAACCCCAGTGCCAAGCGTTGCAGCTGAACCAGAGGACCAACCTGTGCCAGTATCAGTCGCCCCTATACGCAAGAAGAAATCATGGAAGAGAAAGTCAACTCGTTTAGAAAGAGATTACGATGAACCAGGGCCATCACGAGAAGAGGAGGAGGAGGAGGAACCATGTGTACAAGAAACGGAAACTACCCGATCTCTATCCTTGAGTGAGTTGCGGGATATACGGAAAGATTTCGGGCGTCATTCAGGTGAGCACGTTATCACCTGGCCGCTCCGATGCTGGGATAATGGGGCCAGTAGTTTGGAATTAGAGGGGAAGGAAGCCAAACAACTGGGATCCCTCTCTAGGGAAGGGGGCATTGATAAAGCAATTGGAAAAGGAACACAAGCCCTCAGCCTCTGGAGGCGGCTCCTGGCCGCGGTGAGAGAGAGGTATCCCTTCAAAGAAGATATTGTATTTCGCCTAGGAAAATGGACGACCATGGAGAAAGGCGTTCAGCATCTAAGGGAATTAGCCGTGCTTGAGGTGGTTTATGGTGACCTGGACGATCAACGGTCCTCCAAAGATCCAGATGAAGCCGAGTGCACACGACCCATGTGGCGGAAGTTTGTACGGAGCGCACCATCCTCGTATGCAAACTCATTGGCAGTGATGTCCTGGGAAGATGACGAGACACCAACGGTGGCTGAGTTGATTGATAGACTCCGGGAATATGAAGCGAATCTCTCTTCCTCGCTCGTCTCTGCTGTTGAGAAACTGTCCCGAGAGTTCCAGCAACTCAAAGAAGATATGTCCTACTCCCCACCAGTACGGACCAGTATCTCAGCCATTAGGAGTAATCGTCCCTTGGCTCAAGAGAAGGGATACACACGACGGGGCACCCTATGGTTTTACCTGCGTGATCACGGAGAGGACATGAAGAAGTGGGATGGAAAACCTACCTCAGCCTTAGAGGCACGGGTACGTGAGCTGCAAGGGAGAACAATTACTCAGGGAAGTTTCTCCAGGAGAGCTGCTGCCCCAGTTTCCCGTAAGCAATTCTCCAGACAGAGGAGCAGAAGTGCTGATGGCCTGACTGATCTTAACAGAGACACCCGTGATTCATATCTACCGGAAGTGAGTGATGAATACTATGATCAGGACTAGGGGGGCCCTGCCTCCAGCCAGGTGGAGGAAAGGGATAACCGGGTTTACTGGACTGTGTGGATCCGATGGCCTGGCACATCTGACCCACAGGAATATAGAGCTTTAGTGGACACCGGTGCACAGTGTACCTTAATGCCATCAAACTATATAGGGGCAGAACCCATCAGCATTGCTGGAGTGACAGGGGGATCCCAAGAGCTAACTGTATTGGAGGCCGAAGTGAGCCTAACTGGCAATGAGTGGCAGAAGCACCCCATTGTGACTGGCCCCGAGGCTCCGTGCATCCTTGGCATAGACTATCTCAGGAGAGGGTATTTCAAGGACCCAAAAGGTTACAAGTGGGCTTTTGGTGTAGCCACCTTGTAGACGGCGGAAATTAAACAGCTGTCTACTTTGCCTGGCCTCTCGAAGGACCCTTCTGTGGTGGGGTTGCTGAAGGTCAAAGAACAACAGGTGCCGATCGCCACCACAACAGTGCACCGACGGCAATATCGCACCAACAGAGACTCTCTGATCCCTATCCACGGGCTCATTCGTCGACTGGAGAGCCAAGGAGTCATCAGTAAAACCCACTCACCCTTTAACAGTCCCATATGGCCAGTCCGGAAGTCTAATGGAGAGTGGAGGCTAACGGTAGACTATCGTGGCCTGAATGAAGTCACTCCACCGTTGAGTGCTGCTGTGCCAGACATGCTAGAACTTCAATATGAACTGGAGTCCAAGGCAGCCAAGTGGTATGCCACAATTGATATTGCTAATGCATTCTTCTCAATCCCTCTGGCAGCAGAGTGCAGGCCACAGTTTGCTTTTACTTGGAGGGGGGTCCAGTACACCTGGAATCGACTGCCCCAGGGGTGGAAACACAGCCCTACCATTTGCCATGGACTGATCCATAATGCTTTGGAACAAGGTGGAGCTCCCGAACACCTACAATACATTGATGACATCATCGTGTGGGGCAATACAGCAGAAGAAGTTTTTGAGAAAGGGAAGGAAATAGTTCAAATCCTCCTGAAAGCTGGTTTCGCCATAAAACAAAGTAAAGTTAAGGGACCTGCACGAGAAATCCAGTTCTTGGGAATAAAATGGCAAGATGGTCGTCGTCAGATTCCAATGGATGTGATCAACAAAATAACAGCCATGTCTCCACCAACCAGCAAAAAGGAAACACAAGCTTTCTTGGGCGTTGTGGGTTTTTGGAGAATGCATATTCCACACTACAGCCTGATCGTAAGCCCCCTCCATCAAGTGACCCGGAAAAAGAATGATTTCAAATGGGGCCCTGAACAACAACAAGCCTTTGAACAGATTAAACGGGAAATAGTTCATGCAGTAGCTCTTGGGCCAGTCCGGGCAGGACAAGATATTAAAAATGTGCTCTACACCGCAGCTGGGGAGAATGGCCCTACCTGGAGCCTCTGGCAGAAGGCACCAGGGGAGACCCGGGGTCGACCCCTAGGGTTTTGGAGTCGGGGATACAGAGGGTCCGAAGCCCGCTATACTCCAACTGAAAAAGAGATATTGGCAGCATATGAAGGGGTCCGAGCTGCTTCAGAAGTGGTTGGTACTGAAGCACAGTTGCTCCTGGCACCCCGACTGCCAGTGCTGGGCTGGATGTTCAAAGGAAACGTCCCCTCTACACACCATGCAACTGATGCTACGTGGAGTAAATGGGTTGCACTGATCACCCAGCGGGCTCGAGTAGGAAACCCCAGTCGCCCAGGAATCTTGGAAGTGATTATGGACTGGCCAGAAGGCAAAGACTTTGGAATATCACCAGAGGAGGAGGTGACACGTGCTGAAGAAGCCCCACTGTATAACACACTGCCAGAAGATGAGAAGCAATATGCCCTGTTTACTGATGGGTCCTGTCGCCTTGTGGGAAAGCACCGGAGATGGAAGGCTGCTGTATGGAGTCCTACACGACAAGTAGCAGAAACTGCTGAAGGAGAAGGTGAATCGAGCCAGTTTGCAGAAGTAAAGGCTATCCAGCTGGCCTTAGACATCGCTGAACGGGAAAAGTGGCCAGTGCTCTATCTCTATACTGATTCCTGGATGGTGGCAAATGCCCTGTGGGGCTGGCTACAGCAGTGGAAGCAAAGCAACTGGCAGCGCAGAGGCAAACCCATCTGGGCTGCCGCACTGTGGCAAGATATTGCTGCCCGGGTAGAGAACCTGGTTGTAAAGGTACGGCATGTGGATGCTCACGTCCCTAAGAGTCGGGCCACTGAAGAACATCGAAACAACCAGCAGGTAGATCAGGCTGCCAAGATTGAAGTGGCTGAGGTGGATCTGGACTGGCAACATAAGGGTGAACTATTTCTAGCTCGGTGGGCCCATGACACCTCAGGCCATCAAGGGAGAGATGCAACATACAGGTGGGCTCGTGATCGAGGGGTGGACTTGACCATGGACGTTATTGCGCAGGTTATCCACGAATGTGAAACATGCGCTGCAATCAAGCAAGCGAAGCGGGTAAAGCCTCTGTGGTATGGGGGACGATGGCTGAAATATAAATATGGGGAGGCCTGGCAAATTGACTATATCACAATCCCACAGACCCGCCAAGGCAAGCGCCATGTTCTCACCATGGTAGAAGCAACCACCGGCTGGCTGGAAACATATCCTGTCCCCCACACCACTGCCCGGAACACTATCCTGGGTCTCGAAAAACAAGTGCTGTGGCGACATGGCACCCCAGAGGGAATTGAGTCAGATAATGGGACTCATTTCCGAAATAACCTTATAGACACCTGGGCCAAAGAGCATGGCATTGAGTGGGTGTATCACATCCCCTATCACGCACCAGCCTCTGGGAAAATCGAAAGATACAATGGACTATTAAAGATGACACTGAGAGCAATGGGGGGTGGAACATTTAAACACTGGGATACACATTTAGCAAAAGCCACCTGGTTAGTCAACACAAGGGGATCTGCCAGGCGAGCTGGCCCGGCCCAATCAGAATCCTTACATACTGTGGAAGGGGATAGAGTCCCTGTAGTGCACATAAAAAATATGCTGGGCAAGACAGTCTGGGTTATTCCTGCTTCCAGCAGAGGCAAACCCACTCGTGGGATTGCGTTTGCTCGAGGACCTGGGTGCACTTGGTGGGTGATGCGGGAGGATGGAGGAGTTCGGTGTGTACCCCAGGGGGATTTAATTTTGGGTGAAAACAGCCAATGAACTGAATAATATGCTGTTAATTGTAATATGATGTTGTATGTCATCACTACTATGGTTGCATCAGTGGAATGTTATCATGGTGGGAATCTCCCAGTTAATGATAATAGCAAATGAACTTTCAATGGAACCGAGCAAAGTGCAGCAGTGAGAGAACACGAACTACCAGTGCAGCGGTGATGGAACAAGGACTGACATGCAACAACCTGACCCCACGCACACCGCCGCACCGAAGGACCCTTACAAGAGATGAAATCCAAAGTCATGGACTAAATGAACTCAATGGACATTTCACAGGCATTCTACAGGGGTGTTCCATAAACTAGTGGAATGATAAATGAAAATCTGTATATATATATATATATATATTGTTAAAGGATAAGAAGATGGATAAGGATTATTGAAGTTGTACTGAATAGTATGGGACCTGAGCATGATGTCAATGATATGGAATAAGGGGTGGATACTGTCAGGGTTTCAGCTGGGATAGAGTTAATTTTCTTCACTCTAGCTGGTATAGTGCTGTGCTTTGAAATTAGCATGGAAAAAAACCTGTTGAGATAACACACAGATGTTTAGGCTGTTGCTGGGCAGCGCTGATACTAGTCAAGGACATGTCTAGCCTCCCATGCTCTGCTGGGTGCACAAGAAGCCGGGAGGGGAGGGGGCACAGCTACGAGAGTGGATTCAAACTGACCAAAGGGATATTCCATATCATGTAACGTCATGCCCAGTATGCTACCTGGGAGGGGCTGGCCGGGGGAGGGAGGGAGCAATCGCGGCTCGGGGACGGGCAGCGTCGGTCGGCGGGTGGTGAGCGGTTGTATCGTTCGTGTTTCTGCGTTTTTGTTCCCTGTTTTCCCTTTCCTTCCTTTCCCCTTTTATTATATTAACATTACTGTCATTATTATCATAATCATTTATCATCATCATTCTATTGTAGTTATTAAACTGTGCTTATCTCAACCCACAAGTTCTTTTGCTCGTCCGATTCTCTTCCCCATCCCACAGGGGTGGGGGGGGGTGAGCGAGCGGCTGCGTGGTGTTCAGTTGCCAGCTGAGGCTGAACCACGACAGAAAGCCAAATCCCTTTGAAAGTATGTCATGGAAAACATGAACAGGCTTTTGTGCATTATTACCATCATTAAATATAGTCCAGTGATACCTCAGTGGAAACACCTCTTGCAAAGTGTTTCTGGGGGGTACTCAGCCAGGTGTGCTGGTTTTGGCTGGGATAGAGTTAATTTTCTTCGTAGTAGCTACTGTGGGGCTACATTTTCGATTTGTGCTGGAAGCAGTGCTATGCAGCATGCAGACTGCAGAACCATAATGTGTTGTGTAGACTTAGAAGACAATTGCAGAAACTAAGTGCTGAAGCTGGTCAGAGCAAAAAGTGACAGCTGTGTGTATCCCAGGCTCCAACCTGACTGAGCTGCAAAAGCAAGGAGATGGTAAAATTCCTATCTTCAGTTCTCTCTGTGAAGTGTTTCAGCCTTCTCTCAACCTGGCAACAAATGCACAAGCCTGTCGTCCTTTAGCGTATGTCTTTTGAGATTTTCTGTCATGCGTTACCCATGTCCAGTAAATCGTTTAGGTCCACACACCTTTCCAAGTCCCCTGCTATTGTGCTGCCTGATGCTGGAAGCGACAAATAAGAACCCTTCAGTATTAAAATGCCCTCTTTCTGAATGTCTCTGAAGTATTCTTCCTCTCAGTTTCAGAGGAAACAATGTTCCTAAATATGTGCAGAGGTCAGAGAATGTGCATGTCCCAGATTTACATCTCTAAAAGGGAAACCAGAATTTGTGTGCTTGTGAGCGTATGTGCATGCTGGCACTGAAGTCAGTGACTCATTCGCCGGAGCCGAGCCCTTTGCTTTTGCATCCCTGCTGTAATAAGCTATGCACA
Organism: Phalacrocorax carbo; assembly: GCF_963921805.1. Taxonomy (NCBI): domain Eukaryota; kingdom Metazoa; phylum Chordata; class Aves; order Suliformes; family Phalacrocoracidae; genus Phalacrocorax; species Phalacrocorax carbo. Next base: position 113,526,645 of record NC_087514.1, on the reverse strand, counting down.
AAGTATCCCATGCAGACTGTTACGATGGAGTTGCACTCCAGAGGATGTAGTGAATTGTCTGCCGTTTCCCAGGAATAATCCCAAGCACTAATTGTTCCCACAGCCAAATGATCTGTGGCATTTGGTTCAGGGTCTAATGTAGCACAATAAGAAACCACTCTTCTGCTACCAGGAAAAAGGCATTTGCAACACTGTGTGCCAACAGTGACATTTCAACTTTGCTTTCCTATTTAGAATGCTTTTTCTAACTTTTTTTTTCTTTTTTTTTTTCTTTTTCCTTTTTCCTTAGTTTCCACCCTGCCTCCCCTGCAGGATACAAGGCATCTCGATGTGCATAGTTTAATGTAGTTTGAGAATGAGCTCTAGAGGTCATCAATTCTAACCTCCTGCTCACAGCAGGGCTAGCTTCTAATATGCATAGTAAGTTCACACATGGTAAAGAAAGTTTTCCTGTTTCCAGAACTTACTCACATCAATATCTTGTCCTTACTTTAGCCTACACAGTTGTTCAGTTCATCACTTTCACAGTATTTATGCAGGGAACTTGGACATGCTGGAAGGTAAGACTTTGGTTTCAAAAGGCATGTTTTAGGCCAATGGTTGAATTCTTCAGTGGGATGAAGACAAAAGACTTTTGAAAAAATCATACAATAAAACAGAAAAAAACCCCGTGTTTATTTTGTTAACTGGTTATTTGCAATGTTGAAAAAGTACTTTTTTTCAAATCCAAATAGTCTGTATAGTGGCAATTTGTTCTAGTCTCAAATGGAAGAAACAGTTGTCTGGCGTGTCTTTACATGGTTCTTTTGCCTTTGTCATGCTTCCTATTATTTACAAGCTCAACAGTTTTGTCTCAGGCTTCTTTTTTCTTCTATTTTCTTTCCAGTGAAAAATTATTCTTTCCCTCTAATCATAGTCAGTACCTGAAATCTCTTGGTTTTCCTGTTATTTTATTCCTCAGGATGGTGCCTTGGAATGAATTTATTGTATTTTACCATAAGAACTAGAATATTTCGGGTTCTCTCCTAGACATAATGTTGACAGAGAATTTGGAGTTATGCTGATGTTTGTCTCTCAGAGGATTGTTGTACAAGCATGATGTGTAGGAGCAACTTCCAAAAGCTGACACACTTTTTGCTCATTTCATTCTTTCCTTTTCTTAACTCTGTTGTTCAGCTGCAATTATTACTTTCTTCAGTATTATTTTCTGGTTAATCTTTATAATTATTAGGAATTCCCATATGATTTCTTTGTGAATGCAGAGAGTGAGGTGCAAATTGTAATGTTTAAGATTTCTTTCTCTGATACTGCCAAGAAGTATTGGAGAATATTTTGTGCAGCAGACCTGTAAAACTGCACAAGCGCAGGACTTCTGTCACATCTGTTTGCAGCCAAGGGAAGTAAGATCCTCCTCTCCCCTAGACGATTGTGGTTAATAAACAGATCATCATGAGCTCTGAAAAGGGTAACTACTTTGGAATCAAAGACCATAAATGCTGGGGAAGGAAACAAGCTAATTATTGGTGTCTTTGCTTTGTAGCATTTTCTTGGAAACGCACCCATTTGTTTGGTTAGATTTGGAAACATTGCTCTTTCCTTTTCCTTTTCCTTTCTGTATGCATCCATCCTTTTGTTTACATGCCAATGACTTGCCTTTGTAGCTAATTCTTCATATTTATTGTATGTTTGTGTTAGATAATCGTGCCTTATTATCCTTTTTTTGTTTCCACTCTGGAAGCCAATACTTGTTCTTTCGTGCCTTCTTCCCCTGCTATCCCTACCCCCATCATCGTTGAAAGTTTGAAGGTTTTTTTCCAGATTGTTTTTTCAGCCCTTTAGAAATGAAAAACGTTCACATTTCCTCGCTTTTTGCACCTGCAACAGTGTCCTGCTGGTTTCTCAATAGTTCTTGATGGCTTTGTTCGTTAAAACTAGCTCACTGTTCCCAAGATGAAGTCCATCACAGACTAGTGAAAGGCAATGTCACCACTTAGGTGGAGATTGTGTCCGTTCTCTGCAGGCTCTTTGCAATCTTGTTTTCTTTTCCTTGCAAGGTTGTAGCAGAAAAATGGACTAAAGGTTCCAATTACTTAACTGCTCTTGCCCTCCTGTTACTCACAAGCCTATTTTGACTTTTTGCTACTTACACCGATTTATTTATTACCCACAGTTCACAACTGTAATCCCAGTCTGTGTTGCGAGTGCTCTTCCTCAAATGCTGTTATGATACTTAATACCTCTCCTGAGGTGTATTACATCCTATTGGAAAACCTACACTAGCCAGACTTGTTCAGCAAGTGATACTTTGATAGGGCATGCAAGTTAGCACTTCTCCTGTATCCTGTGTCTTAAAAGATGAGGTAGGAGACCTAAAGCACAGAGCTCATTGCCTTAGTGATGTTTTAAGACTTGGGTGATAAGATCCTGTTGGAGTGGCACTTGTCAGACCAGGAGGTCTGAAGCGGATGCATTAGACTAGCTGGGCATATCCCATAGTAGTTCTGCATGTATAATGTAGGTTTGCTCTGCCTGTTCCTGAGTGCTTGTGCCTGAATTTTCTTCTACCGTTTGCACTCTCTCCTTTTGGGAAGTGGCCGAACACAGTTGAGGAATTGAAGTCCAGATCTGGATGTGTAGCCTGGAAACCCTAGTTCCTTTTTTCCCCCATTGCAGTTGCCAGAAGTTGTTGCTTGAAAGTTGCAATGATGTTCTTAACCAGCTGTAAAGCGTTCCTTATTCACAAGTCACACCTGGAAACAGAAAGATCACAAATTCTTCCACCATCAGTGCTGTCCATTCCTGTCCTGGACCAATTGTGTAGAAAGGAGAAAACAGTTTAATTTCTGTGCCTGCTCATTTCTTGATCTCTTCATCACCTTCCCCCGGCCCCCACCAATGTTCAGCTGGTGGCTCAGAAAGTTGCTGGCTTGCTCAGTGGGGAGAAGAACTGGGAGGGAAGGCTTAGCGTGTACAGGATACATATGTATCTCGTTCTCTTTCTCTTCTTACTCCTGGTTACTGCCGCAGACAGAAAAGGGACATTTTGCACTGTTCTGTCTGATCTCCAGTGGTGTCCGTTGGTCTCTGTCAGTCTCTGATGATCTCCGGCGGTCTGCATCACTCTCTGGGGACCTCCAATGGTATCCAGTGGTCTCTGGCGGTGTCTGTTGGTCTCGGGCAGTCTCCAGTGGTCTCTAGCAGGCTCCAAGGGACTCCTCCTGGTGCTGCGACACTGCCGGCCAGAAAATGGCAGCCCCTCTCCTTGCCTCTTCCCCAGGGCTCAGGGCAGAGGAGATGCCCCCATGATGGGGGATGTGGGTGAGGGGTAGGAAGGCAGGGCTCATCTGTGTCTTTACAGCCGGGTGATCTTCCTTGACAAGCCTGCCCGATGTCAGTGCGGATGCTCCACTTAGAGCTAGTGCTGGTGGCGATGGTGGTGCCCTTTGTTGGGAGCTGGCTGTTTGGAGGGTCCCTGGGAGCCCCTGGTGATCCTGCTGTGCTCTGGGCGCCATGGGGCTGGAGGCACCCCAGCCATGGTGGTGTGGTGCCTGGTCAGCCTGGCAGGAGGTGGATCCACCTCCATGGGCTTTTCCTCCTTTTGAGGTGGATCCACCTCCATGGGCTCTTCCTCCTTTTGAGGTGGATCCACCTCCATGGGCTCCTCGTCCTCTTGAGGTGGATCCACCTCCATGGGCTCCTCGTGCTCTTGAGGTGGATCCACCTCCATGGGCTCCTTGTCCTCTTGAGGTGGATCCACCTCCATGGACTTGTCGCCATTGCCTGGTGGGTCGACCTCCATGGGCTTGACACACCTGCCACAGGTGCTGCTCATCCCGTCAGCCCACCTCTTTTTTCTGGGATGTGGATGCATCCTCGGTGGTTCCAAGAACCTCTTCTTGCTCATCCCACTGACCACGGATGCTCACCTGGCTTCGCTGGGTCCTCCTCTACCAAGCAGGCTTGGTGTCAGAGTCTCGAGCTGCTCAGCCAGCTGTGGGCCAGCCGCAGGGGTACCTGCCAGTGTACCGGATGGCTGGCTGGTGACGTCACCAACGGACGCTGCTGTGGTTGGCCAGTGGCCAGTGAGGCCCTGAAGTCCCCATTCCGGGAAGCCACTTTGCTTGCCCGAGAGAAAGGGTGCCCGTCAGGCACCGGGACTGCCCCTCAGCTCTCTGTGTGTGCCTGGGGCTCCAGCCCCCTCCTTGTGCCAGGCCAGGGGTCCCCTCGATGGGACAGCAGCCACAGTGTGGCAGGAGGGTTGGGGAGTCTCTTAGCAATAAAGCTGTGACTCATCTTTGAATGAAGGAGTGCTGTTTTAGCGTGGATGACAGCAGTTTGGGGAGGACTGGCCTTCAAGAATTGCCTGAAGCAGAGGTTGGGAGAGACCTGTGGAGGTTTCCGTTGCAGTCTCTTGCTCTCTCAGAGCAGCCCCTGTTGGATCAGGTAGAGATGGGCTGTACGAAATCCCCATAAAAGTTGGCAGTCAACATCACTCATGGCAATACTTGTGTCCCCTGCTGTATGTTGATGGCACCTCTTCCTGTGCAGCTCAGTGAGAAACCTGAAGAAATGCTGCTGCCAGTGTGTAGCGTGTGATGGAGCCTAGGACAGAGAGGTGCAAGCTAAGAAGGCGTAGCACAGCTCCTGCCCTGTCCTTTAGGCCAGTTTCAACAACTGTCGAGCTGCTTAACGCTCGGGAGCAACCTTTTGTGCCTATGGTCTGCGTTCTGCAGTCCCTTAATTGCCACAATAACGTTGATTTCAATTCTGAGGCCAGACCTGGCTGCAACTCTGCGAGGAGTAAAATGCTCAAGTGCCCTCTCTGAACGTGTCCTGAGTCTCCTGTGTTGAATGTAAACTGTACCTGTGAACTGCAAGGTTTACTAAAGACATATTTGGAAGGCTCCAGGCCATGTCTGTCTCAAGATCTGATCCAGACTGCCAGATTCTGATTACAGTTCAATCAGTTGCTCCTGATCGTGTCTGAAGTAAATAGGAATTAGGTCAGATTTGCAACTAATCCAGATGCATCCTCAAAACCTGCTGAGAGATCCTAAATTGGTCACTACAGCTTTTAGGGCCGTTAGTCAATGAGAATGCACTGAACACTGTAGCCAGTAAAAATCATACCACATTGAGTTATAATGCGAATTGCATTATAACACTGAGCAAATGGATCCCATTTTTCTCCACACATTTGAAGAAGGGCAGTTTTCCCTTGGGGGCTACTCTGCTCCAGAAAATGAGCGGTTGGAAAGAGCTGCCCAAGTGCAGCTGCCCAAGTGCAGCAGCCCTTCTGCCTGCCTATGTTTGGAATGGCCTTATTCCGCCTTGCTCCTTCTTGGTCCGTCAGCAATTTAGCTGCAACTCGTGTGAATGAAGGAGGGCTATTTCATTCTAGCCCAAGTTTCCACGGTGCTGAATGGGGTTTTGTATTCTGTCTCTGAGCACCATCAAGCTAGGCAAGTGTTAAAAAAGAGAGGAGTGGAAGGACATGAAAATAGTTGAGTAAGTGATGCAACAGGTTGGACTTTTTTGCTGTAAGAGGGCAATAGGTGATGTAGCGGATAAAAAGGCAACACCACCCCCCCCCAAACTAAACCCCCACAAAGCGAACCGAACCAAACCAAACCAAAGAGCCCCCATGTTTTTACTGAAGTAGAGAGCAAACTTGACATGGAGTGCTTGAGGGGCACCAAGACTGTCAGTTTTCTGTGTTCCCCAGTTTGCTGCAAGCCCTGGGCCCCAGTAACCTGTGCTGGATACCTGCCAGTGTGCTCCATGGCTCCACGTGGGAGCAAACCAAACAGTGCTGTTGATTGGAAACCGAGGTGTAAATACCTCTGAATACCAAAAGTAGCAATAGTGAAGTGTATGTGGGAGATAAACAGGATGATTATCTATGTGGTATTGGGTCATGAAAACAACATCATGTTTTGGAAAGAGCACCAGTGAGACCCAGCCCTGAGCCTTCTCTTCTGCCAGCTGCACAGCAGCAGTTCCCTCAGCCTGCCCTTGTGTGCCACGTACCCTGGCCCCTGACCATTTCACGGGTGCTGGGCTGGGCCCGCGTGACATGTTTCAGTGTCTTTGCTGTGCTGGAGGGACCAGAACGAGACACAGGAGTCCGTGTGCAGCCTCAAAAGCGCCAAGTGAGAGAGGAGAGCATTTTTTGCTTTTGAAATTGGCTTTTCTTGTCTTTTTATTTGGGTTTTATTGTTTTGTATTATTGTTTTACTTGTTTATTGGCCAATCTTGCCAAAGCAGCTGAGCGAGAGCTAGCTGAGGATGGCCACCCCCCACTGGCTTTCTCATCCTCAGACTGAACAAATGTCACCTCCAGGCCCCAATAGCCTTGGTGGTGCTCCAGGGGAGTCCAACAGGTTCCAGTGGTCTCCAGTGGTGTCCATAGCTCTCTGATGATCTCCAGCGGTGTCTGTTGGTCTCCGACGCTCTCCGATGATCTCTGGGAGTCTCCACTGGAAAGCAACAGAAACCGCCGGAGACTACCTGAGACCACTGGACACCAGTGGAGATCATCGGAGAGTGTTGATCTCCAGTGGTGTCCGTTCATCTCCGTCAGTCTCCAATGGTCTCTGGTGGTCTGCGTCACTCTCTGGGGGTCTCCAGTGGTGTCCAGTGATCTCTGGCAGTATCTGGTGGTCTCTAGCAGGCTCCAAGGGACTCCTCCTGGTGCTGCGACGCTGCCGGCCAGAAAATGGCAGCCCCTCTCCTTGCCTCTTCCCCAGGGCTCAGGGCAGAGGAGATGCCCCCATGATGGGGGATGTGGGTGAGGGGTAGGAAGGCAGGGCTCATCTGTGTCTTTACAGCCGGGTGATCTTCCTTGACAAGCCTGCCCGATGTCAGTGCGGATGCTCCACTTAGAGCTAGTGCTGGTGGCGATGGTGGTGCCCTTTGTTGGGAGCTGGCTGTTTGGAGGGTCCCTGGGAGCCCCTGGTGATCCTGCTGTGCTCTGGGCGCCATGGGGCTGGAGGCACCCCAGCCATGGTGGTGTGGTGCCTGGTCAGCCTGGCAGGAGGTGGATCCACCTCCATGGGCTTTTCCTCCTTTTGAGGTGGATCCACCTCCATGGGCTCTTCCTCCTTTTGAGGTGGATCCACCTCCATGGGCTCCTCGTCCTCTTGAGGTGGATCCACCTCCATGGGCTCCTCGTGCTCTTGAGGTGGATCCACCTCCATGGGCTCCTTGTCCTCTTGAGGTGGATCCACCTCCATGGACTTGTCGCCATTGCCTGGTGGGTTGACCTCCATGGGCTTGACACACCTGCCACAGGTGCTGCTCATCCCGTCAGCCCACCTCTTTTTTCTGGGATGTGGATGCATCCTCGGTGGTTCCAAGAACCTCTTCTTGCTCATCCCACTGACCACGGATGCTCACCTGGCTTCGCTGGGTCCTCCTCTACCAAGCAGGCTTGGTGTCAGAGTCTCGAGCTGCTCAGCCAGCTGTGGGCCAGCCGCAGGGGTACCTGCCAGTGTACCGGATGGCTGGCTGGTGACGTCACCAACGGACGCTGCTGTGGTTGGCCAGTGGCCAGTGAGGCCCTGAAGTCCCCATTCCGGGAAGCCACTTTGCTTGCCCGAGAGAAAGGGTGCCCGTCAGGCACCGGGACTGCCCCTCAGCTCTCTGTGTGTGCCTGGGGCTCCAGCCCCCTCCTTGTGCCAGGCCAGGGGTCCCCTCGATGGGACAGCAGCCACAGTGTGGCAGGAGGGTTGGGGAGTCTCTTAGCAATAAAGCTGTGACTCATCTTTGAATGAAGGAGTGCTGTTTTAGCGTGGATGACAGCAGTTTGGGGAGGACTGGCCTTCAAGAATTGCCTGAAGCAGAGGTTGGGAGAGACCTGTGGAGGTTTCCGTTGCAGTCTCTTGCTCTCTCAGAGCAGCCCCTGTTGGATCAGGTAGAGATGGGCTGTACGAAATCCCCATAAAAGTTGGCAGTCAACATCACTCATGGCAATACTTGTGTCCCCTGCTGTATGTTGATGGCACCTTTTCCTGTGCAGCTCAGTGAGAAACCTGAAGAAATGCTGCTGCCAGTGTGTAGCGTGTGATGGAGCCTAGGACAGAGAGGTGCAAGCTAAGAAGGCGTAGCACAGCTCCTGCCCTGTCCTTTAGGCCAGTTTCAACAACTGTCGAGCTGCTTATGCTCGGGAGCAACCTTTTGTGCCTATGGTCTGCGTTCTGCAGTCCCTTAATTGCCACAATAACGTTGATTTCAATTCTGAGGCCAGACCTGGCTGCAACTCTGCGAGGAGTAAAATGCTCAAGTGCCCTCTCTGAACGTGTCCTGAGTCTCCTGTGTTGAATGTAAACTGTACCTGTGAACTGCAAGGTTTACTAAAGACATATTTGGAAGGCTCCAGGCCATGTCTGTCTCAAGATCTGATCCAGACTGCCAGATTCTGATTACAGTTCAATCAGTTGCTCCTGATCGTGTCTGAAGTAAATAGGAATTAGGTCAGATTTGCAACTAATCCAGATGCATCCTCAAAACCTGCTGTGAGATCCTAAATTGGTCACTACAGCTTTTAGGGCCGTTAGTCAATGAGAATGCACTGAACACTGTAGCCAGTAAAAATCATACCACATTGAGTTATAATGCGAATTGCATTATAACACTGAGCAAATGGATCCCATTTTTCTCCACACATTTGAAGAAGGGCAGTTTTCCCTTGGGGGCTACTCTGCTCCAGAAAATGAGCGGTTGGAAAGAGCTGCCCAAGTGCAGCTGCCCAAGTGCAGCAGCCCTTCTGCCTGCCTATGTTTGGAATGGCCTTATTCCGCCTTGCTCCTTCTTGGTCCGTCAGCAATTTAGCTGCAACTCGTGTGAATGAAGGAGGGCTATTTCATTCTAGCCCAAGTTTCCACGGTGCTGAATGGGGTTTTGTATTCTGTCTCTGAGCACCATCAAGCTAGGCAAGTGTTAAAAAAGAGAGGAGTGGAAGGACATGAAAATAGTTGAGTAAGTGATGCAACAGGTTGGACTTTTTTGCTGTAAGAGGGCAATAGGTGATGTAGCGGATAAAAAGGCAACACCACCCCCCCCCCAAACTAAACCCCCACAAAGCGAACCGAACCAAACCAAACCAAAGAGCCCCCATGTTTTTACTGAAGTAGAGAGCAAACTTGACATGGAGTGCTTGAGGGGCACCAAGACTGTCAGTTTTCTGTGTTCCCCAGTTTGCTGCAAGCCCTGGGCCCCAGTAACCTGTGCTGGATACCTGCCAGTGTGCTCCATGGCTCCACGTGGGAGCAAACCAAACAGTGCTGTTGATTGGAAACCGAGGTGTAAATACCTCTGAATACCAAAAGTAGCAATAGTGAAGTGTATGTGGGAGATAAACAGGATGATTATCTATGTGGTATTGGGTCATGAAAACAACATCATGTTTTGGAAAGAGCACCAGTGAGACCCAGCCCTGAGCCTTCTCTTCTGCCAGCTGCACAGCAGCAGTTCCCTCAGCCTGCCCTTGTGTGCCACGTACTCTGGCCCCTCACCATTTCACGGGTGCTGGGCTGGGCCCGCGTGACATGTTTCAGTGTCTTTGCTGTGCTGGAGGGACCAGAACGAGACACAGGAGTCCGTGTGCAGCCTCAAAAGCGCCAAGTGAGAGAGGAGAGCATTTTTTGCTTTTGAAATTGGCTTTTCTTGTCTTTTTATTTGGGTTTTATTGTTTTGTATTATTGTTTTACTTGTTTATTGGCCAATCTTGCCAAAGCAGCTGAGCGAGAGCTAGCTGAGGATGGCCACCCCCCACTGGCTTTCTCATCCTCAGACTGAACAAATGTCACCTCCAGGCCCCAATAGCCTTGGTGGTGCTCCAGGGGAGTCCAACAGGTTCCAGTGGTCTCCAGTGGTGTCCATAGCTCTCTGATGATCTCCAGCGGTGTCTGTTGGTCTCCGACGCTCTCCGATGATCTCTGGGAGTCTCCACTGGAAAGCAACAGAAACCGCCGGAGACTACCTGAGACCACTGGACACCAGTGGAGATCATCGGAGAGTGTTGATCTCCAGTGGTGTCCGTTCATCTCCGTCAGTCTCCAATGGTCTCTGGTGGTCTGCGTCACTCTCTGGGGGTCTCCAGTGGTGTCCAGTGATCTCTGGCAGTATCTGGTGGTCTCTAGCAGGCTCCAAGGGACTCCACCTGGTGCTGCGACACTGCCGGCCAGAAAATGGCAGCCCCTCTCCTTGCCTCTTCCCCAAGGCTCAGGGCAGAGGAGATGCCCCCATGATGGGGGATGTGGGTGAGGGGTAGGAAGGCAGGGCTCATCTGTGTCTTTACAGCCGGGTGATCTTCCTTGACAAGCCTGCCCGATGTCAGTGCGGATGCTCCACTTAGAGCTAGTGCTGGTGGCGATGGTGGTGCCCTTTGTTGGGAGCTGGCTGTTTGGAGGGTCCCTGGGAGCCCCTGGTGATCCTGCTGTGCTCTGGGCGCCATGGGGCTGGAGGCACCCCAGCCATGGTGGTGTGGTGCCTGGTCAGCCTGGCAGGAGGTGGATCCACCTCCATGGGCTTTTCCTCCTTTTGAGGTGGATCCACCTCCATGGGCTCTTCCTCCTTTTGAGGTGGATCCACCTCCATGGGCTCCTCGTCCTCTTGAGGTGGATCCACCTCCATGGGCTCCTTGTGCTCTTGAGGTGGATCCACCTCCATGGGCTCCTTGTCCTCTTGAGGTGGATCCACCTCCATGGACTTGTCGCCATTGCCTGGTGGGTCGACCTCCATGGGCTTGACACACCTGCCACAGGTGCTGCTCATCCCGTCAGCCCACCTCTTTTTTCTGGGATGTGGATGCATCCTCGGTGGTTCCAAGAACCTCTTCTTGCTCATCCCACTGACCACGGATGCTCACCTGGCTTCGCTGGGTCCTCCTCTACCAAGCAGGCTTGGTGTCAGAGTCTCGAGCTGCTCAGCCAGCTGTGGGCCAGCCGCAGGGGTACCTGCCAGTGTACCGGATGGCTGGCTGGTGACGTCACCAACGGACGCTGCTGTGGTTGGCCAGTGGCCAGTGAGGCCCTGAAGTCCCCATTCCGGGAAGCCACTTTGCTTGCCCGAGAGAAAGGGTGCCCGTCAGGCACCGGGACTGCCCCTCAGCTCTCTGTGTGTGCCTGGGGCTCCAGCCCCCTCCTTGTGCCAGGCCAGGGGTCCCCTCGATGGGACAGCAGCCACAGTGTGGCAGGAGGGTTGGGGAGTCTCTTAGCAATAAAGCTGTGACTCATCTTTGAATGAAGGAGTGCTGTTTTAGCGTGGATGACAGCAGTTTGGGGAGGACTGGCCTTCAAGAATTGCCTGAAGCAGAGGTTGGGAGAGACCTGTGGAGGTTTCCGTTGCAGTCTCTTGCTCTCTCAGAGCAGCCCCTGTTGGATCAGGTAGAGATGGGCTGTACGAAATCCCCATAAAAGTTGGCAGTCAACATCACTCATGGCAATACTTGTGTCCCCTGCTGTATGTTGATGGCACCTTTTCCTGTGCAGCTCAGTGAGAAACCTGAAGAAATGCTGCTGCCAGTGTGTAGCGTGTGATGGAGCCTAGGACAGAGAGGTGCAAGCTAAGAAGGCGTAGCACAGCTCCTGCCCTGTCCTTTAGGCCAGTTTCAACAACTGTCGAGCTGCTTAACGCTCGGGAGCAACCTTTTGTGCCTATGGTCTGCGTTCTGCAGTCCCTTAATTGCCACAATAACGTTGATTTCAATTCTGAGGCCAGACCTGGCTGCAACTCTGCGAGGAGTAAAATGCTCAAGTGCCCTCTCTGAACGTGTCCTGAGTCTCCTGTGTTGAATGTAAACTGTACCTGTGAACTGCAAGGTTTACTAAAGACATATTTGGAAGGCTCCAGGCCATGTCTGTCTCAAGATCTGATCCAGACTGCCAGATTCTGATTACAGTTCAATCAGTTGCTCCTGATCGTGTCTGAAGTAAATAGGAATTAGGTCAGATTTGCAACTAATCCAGATGCATCCTCAAAACCTGCTGTGAGATCCTAAATTGGTCACTACAGCTTTTAGGGCCGTTAGTCAATGAGAATGCACTGAACACTGTAGCCAGTAAAAATCATACCACATTGAGTTATAATGCGAATTGCATTATAACACTGAGCAAATGGATCCCATTTTTCTCCACACATTTGAAGAAGGGCAGTTTTCCCTTGGGGGCTACTCTGCTCCAGAAAATGAGCGGTTGGAAAGAGCTGCCCAAGTGCAGCTGCCCAAGTGCAGCAGCCCTTCTGCCTGCCTATGTTTGGAATGGCCTTATTCCGCCTTGCTCCTTCTTGGTCCGTCAGCAATTTAGCTGCAACTCGTGTGAATGAAGGAGGGCTATTTCATTCTAGCCCAAGTTTCCACGGTGCTGAATGGGGTTTTGTATTCTGTCTCTGAGCACCATCAAGCTAGGCAAGTGTTAAAAAAGAGAGGAGTGGAAGGACATGAAAATAGTTGAGTAAGTGATGCAACAGGTTGGACTTTTTTGCTGTAAGAGGGCAATAGGTGATGTAGCGGATAAAAAGGCAACACCACCCCCCCCCAAACTAAACCCCCACAAAGCGAACCGAACCAAACCAAACCAAAGAGCCCCCATGTTTTTACTGAAGTAGAGAGCAAACTTGACATGGAGTGCTTGAGGGGCACCAAGACTGTCAGTTTTCTGTGTTCCCCAGTTTGCTGCAAGCCCTGGGCCCCAGTAACCTGTGCTGGATACCTGCCAGTGTGCTCCATGGCTCCACGTGGGAGCAAACCAAACAGTGCTGTTGATTGGAAACCGAGGTGTAAATACCTCTGAATACCAAAAGTAGCAATAGTGAAGTGTATGTGGGAGATAAACAGGATGATTATCTATGTGGTATTGGGTCATGAAAACAACATCATGTTTTGGAAAGAGCACCAGTGAGACCCAGCCCTGAGCCTTCTCTTCTGCCAGCTGCACAGCAGCAGTTCCCTCAGCCTGCCCTTGTGTGCCACGTACCCTGGCCCCTCACCATTTCACGGGTGCTGGGCTGGGCCCGCGTGACATGTTTCAGTGTCTTTGCTGTGCTGGAGGGACCAGAACGAGACACAGGAGTCCGTGTGCAGCCTCAAAAGCGCCAAGTGAGAGAGGAGAGCATTTTTTGCTTTTGAAATTGGCTTTTCTTGTCTTTTTATTTGGGTTTTATTGTTTTGTATTATTGTTTTACTTGTTTATTGGCCAATCTTGCCAAAGCAGCTGAGCGAGAGCTAGCTGAGGATGGCCACCCCCCACTGGCTTTCTCATCCTCAGACTGAACAAATGTCACCTCCAGGCCCCAATAGCCTTGGTGGTGCTCCAGGGGAGTCCAACAGGTTCCAGTGGTCTCCAGTGGTGTCCATAGCTCTCTGATGATCTCCAGCGGTGTCTGTTGGTCTCCGACGCTCTCCGATGATCTCTGGGAGTCTCCACTGGAAAGCAACAGAAACCGCCGGAGACTACCTGAGACCACTGGACACCAGTGGAGATCATCGGAGAGTGTTGATCTCCAGTGGTGTCCGTTCATCTCCGTCAGTCTCCAATGGTCTCTGGTGGTCTGCGTCACTCTCTGGGGGTCTCCAGTGGTGTCCAGTGATCTCTGGCAGTATCTGGTGGTCTCTAGCAGGCTCCAAGGGACTCCTCCTGGTGCTGCGACACTGCCGGCCAGAAAATGGCAGCCCCTCTCCTTGCCTCTTCCCCAGGGCTCAGGGCAGAGGAGATGCCCCCATGATGGGGGATGTGGGTGAGGGGTAGGAAGGCAGGGCTCATCTGTGTCTTTACAGCCGGGTGATCTTCCTTGACAAGCCTGCCCGATGTCAGTGCGGATGCTCCACTTAGAGCTAGTGCTGGTGGCGATGGTGGTGCCCTTTGTTGGGAGCTGGCTGTTTGGAGGGTCCCTGGGAGCCCCTGGTGATCCTGCTGTGCTCTGGGCGCCATGGGGCTGGAGGCACCCCAGCCATGGTGGTGTGGTGCCTGGTCAGCCTGGCAGGAGGTGGATCCACCTCCATGGGCTTTTCCTCCTTTTGAGGTGGATCCACCTCCATGGGCTCTTCCTCCTTTTGAGGTGGATCCACCTCCATGGGCTCCTCGTCCTCTTGAGGTGGATCCACCTCCATGGGCTCCTCGTGCTCTTGAGGTGGATCCACCTCCATGGGCTCCTTGTCCTCTTGAGGTGGATCCACCTCCATGGACTTGTCGCCATTGCCTGGTGGGTCGACCTCCATGGGCTTGACACACCTGCCACAGGTGCTGCTCATCCCGTCAGCCCACCTCTTTTTTCTGGGATGTGGATGCATCCTCGGTGGTTCCAAGAACCTCTTCTTGCTCATCCCACTGACCACGGATGCTCACCTGGCTTCGCTGGGTCCTCCTCTACCAAGCAGGCTTGGTGTCAGAGTCTCGAGCTGCTCAGCCAGCTGTGGGCCAGCCGCAGGGGTACCTGCCAGTGTACCGGATGGCTGGCTGGTGACGTCACCAACGGACGCTGCTGTGGTTGGCCAGTGGCCAGTGAGGCCCTGAAGTCCCCATTCCGGGAAGCCACTTTGCTTGCCCGAGAGAAAGGGTGCCCGTCAGGCACCGGGACTGCCCCTCAGCTCTCTGTGTGTGCCTGGGGCTCCAGCCCCCTCCTTGTGCCAGGCCAGGGGTCCCCTCGATGGGACAGCAGCCACAGTGTGGCAGGAGGGTTGGGGAGTCTCTTAGCAATAAAGCTGTGACTCATCTTTGAATGAAGGAGTGCTGTTTTAGCGTGGATGACAGCAGTTTGGGGAGGACTGGCCTTCAAGAATTGCCTGAAGCAGAGGTTGGGAGAGACCTGTGGAGGTTTCCGTTGCAGTCTCTTGCTCTCTCAGAGCAGCCCCTGTTGGATCAGGTAGAGATGGGCTGTACGAAATCCCCATAAAAGTTGGCAGTCAACATCACTCATGGCAATACTTGTGTCCCCTGCTGTATGTTGATGGCACCTCTTCCTGTGCAGCTCAGTGAGAAACCTGAAGAAATGCTGCTGCCAGTGTGTAGCGTGTGATGGAGCCTAGGACAGAGAGGTGCAAGCTAAGAAGGCGTAGCACAGCTCCTGCCCTGTCCTTTAGGCCAGTTTCAACAACTGTCGAGCTGCTTAACGCTCGGGAGCAACCTTTTGTGCCTATGGTCTGCGTTCTGCAGTCCCTTAATTGCCACAATAACGTTGATTTCAATTCTGAGGCCAGACCTGGCTGCAACTCTGCGAGGAGTAAAATGCTCAAGTGCCCTCTCTGAACGTGTCCTGAGTCTCCTGTGTTGAATGTAAACTGTACCTGTGAACTGCAAGGTTTACTAAAGACATATTTGGAAGGCTCCAGGCCATGTCTGTCTCAAGATCTGATCCAGACTGCCAGATTCTGATTACAGTTCAATCAGTTGCTCCTGATCGTGTCTGAAGTAAATAGGAATTAGGTCAGATTTGCAACTAATCCAGATGCATCCTCAAAACCTGCTGAGAGATCCTAAATTGGTCACTACAGCTTTTAGGGCCGTTAGTCAATGAGAATGCACTGAACACTGTAGCCAGTAAAAATCATACCACATTGAGTTATAATGCGAATTGCATTATAACACTGAGCAAATGGATCCCATTTTTCTCCACACATTTGAAGAAGGGCAGTTTTCCCTTGGGGGCTACTCTGCTCCAGAAAATGAGCGGTTGGAAAGAGCTGCCCAAGTGCAGCTGCCCAAGTGCAGCAGCCCTTCTGCCTGCCTATGTTTGGAATGGCCTTATTCCGCCTTGCTCCTTCTTGGTCCGTCAGCAATTTAGCTGCAACTCGTGTGAATGAAGGAGGGCTATTTCATTCTAGCCCAAGTTTCCATGGTGCTGAATGGGGTTTTGTATTCTGTCTCTGAGCACCATCAAGCTAGGCAAGTGTTAAAAAAGAGAGGAGTGGAAGGACATGAAAATAGTTGAGTAAGTGATGCAACAGGTTGGACTTTTTTGCTGTAAGAGGGCAATAGGTGATGTAGCGGATAAAAAGGCAACACCACCCCCCCCCAAACTAAACCCCCACAAAGCGAACCGAACCAAACCAAACCAAAGAGCCCCCATGTTTTTACTGAAGTAGAGAGCAAACTTGACATGGAGTGCTTGAGGGGCACCAAGACTGTCAGTTTTCTGTGTTCCCCAGTTTGCTGCAAGCCCTGGGCCCCAGTAACCTGTGCTGGATACCTGCCAGTGTGCTCCATGGCTCCACGTGGGAGCAAACCAAACAGTGCTGTTGATTGGAAACCGAGGTGTAAATACCTCTGAATACCAAAAGTAGCAATAGTGAAGTGTATGTGGGAGATAAACAGGATGATTATCTATGTGGTATTGGGTCATGAAAACAACATCATGTTTTGGAAAGAGCACCAGTGAGACCCAGCCCTGAGCCTTCTCTTCTGCCAGCTGCACAGCAGCAGTTCCCTCAGCCTGCCCTTGTGTGCCACGTACCCTGGCCCCTGACCATTTCACGGGTGCTGGGCTGGGCCCGCGTGACATGTTTCAGTGTCTTTGCTGTGCTGGAGGGACCAGAACGAGACACAGGAGTCCGTGTGCAGCCTCAAAAGCGCCAAGTGAGAGAGGAGAGCATTTTTTGCTTTTGAAATTGGCTTTTCTTGTCTTTTTATTTGGGTTTTATTGTTTTGTATTATTGTTTTACTTGTTTATTGGCCAATCTTGCCAAAGCAGCTGAGCGAGAGCTAGCTGAGGATGGCCACCCCCCACTGGCTTTCTCATCCTCAGACTGAACAAATGTCACCTCCAGGCCCCAATAGCCTTGGTGGTGCTCCAGGGGAGTCCAACAGGTTCCAGTGGTCTCCAGTGGTGTCCATAGCTCTCTGATGATCTCCAGCGGTGTCTGTTGGTCTCCGACGCTCTCCGATGATCTCTGGGAGTCTCCACTGGAAAGCAACAGAAACCGCCGGAGACTACCTGAGACCACTGGACACCAGTGGAGATCATCGGAGAGTGTTGATCTCCAGTGGTGTCCGTTCATCTCCGTCAGTCTCCAATGGTCTCTGGTGGTCTGCGTCACTCTCTGGGGGTCTCCAGTGGTGTCCAGTGATCTCTGGCAGTATCTGGTGGTCTCTAGCAGGCTCCAAGGGACTCCACCTGGTGCTGCGACACTGCCGGCCAGAAAATGGCAGCCCCTCTCCTTGCCTCTTCCCCAGGGCTCAGGGCAGAGGAGATGCCCCCATGATGGGGGATGTGGGTGAGGGGTAGGAAGGCAGGGCTCATCTGTGTCTTTACAGCCGGGTGATCTTCCTTGACAAGCCTGCCCGATGTCAGTGCGGATGCTCCACTTAGAGCTAGTGCTGGTGGCGATGGTGGTGCCCTTTGTTGGGAGCTGGCTGTTTGGAGGGTCCCTGGGAGCCCCTGGTGATCCTGCTGTGCTCTGGGCGCCATGGGGCTGGAGGCACCCCAGCCATGGTGGTGTGGTGCCTGGTCAGCCTGGCAGGAGGTGGATCCACCTCCATGGGCTTTTCCTCCTTTTGAGGTGGATCCACCTCCATGGGCTCTTCCTCCTTTTGAGGTGGATCCACCTCCATGGGCTCCTCGTCCTCTTGAGGTGGATCCACCTCCATGGGCTCCTCGTCCTCTTGAGGTGGATCCACCTCCATGGGCTCCTTGTCCTCTTGAGGTGGATCCACCTCCATGGACTTGTCGCCATTGCCTGGTGGGTCGACCTCCATGGGCTTGACACACCTGCCACAGGTGCTGCTCATCCCGTCAGCCCACCTCTTTTTTCTGGGATGTGGATGCATCCTCGGTGGTTCCAAGAACCTCTTCTTGCTCATCCCACTGACCACGGATGCTCACCTGGCTTCGCTGGGTCCTCCTCTACCAAGCAGGCTTGGTGTCAGAGTCTCGAGCTGCTCAGCCAGCTGTGGGCCAGCCGCAGGGGTACCTGCCAGTGTACCGGATGGCTGGCTGGTGACGTCACCAACGGACGCTGCTGTGGTTGGCCAGTGGCCAGTGAGGCCCTGAAGTCCCCATTCCGGGAAGCCACTTTGCTTGCCCGAGAGAAAGGGTGCCCGTCAGGCACCGGGACTGCCCCTCAGCTCTCTGTGTGTGCCTGGGGCTCCAGCCCCCTCCTTGTGCCAGGCCAGGGGTCCCCTCGATGGGACAGCAGCCACAGTGTGGCAGGAGGGTTGGGGAGTCTCTTAGCAATAAAGCTGTGACTCATCTTTGAATGAAGGAGTGCTGTTTTAGCGTGGATGACAGCAGTTTGGGGAGGACTGGCCTTCAAGAATTGCCTGAAGCAGAGGTTGGGAGAGACCTGTGGAGGTTTCCGTTGCAGTCTCTTGCTCTCTCAGAGCAGCCCCTGTTGGATCAGGTAGAGATGGGCTGTACGAAATCCCCATAAAAGTTGGCAGTCAACATCACTCATGGCAATACTTGTGTCCCCTGCTGTATGTTGATGGCACCTTTTCCTGTGCAGCTCAGTGAGAAACCTGAAGAAATGCTGCTGCCAGTGTGTAGCATGTGATGGAGCCTAGGACAGAGAGGTGCAAGCTAAGAAGGCGTAGCACAGCTCCTGCCCTGTCCTTTAGGCCAGTTTCAACAACTGTCGAGCTGCTTACGCTCGGGAGCAACCTTTTGTGCCTATGGTCTGCGTTCTGCAGTCCCTTAATTGCCACAATAACGTTGATTTCAATTCTGAGGCCAGACCTGGCTGCAACTCTGCGAGGAGTAAAATGCTCAAGTGCCCTCTCTGAACGTGTCCTGACTCTCCTGTGTTGAATGTAAACTGTACCTGTGAACTGCAAGGTTTACTAAAGACATATTTGGAAGGCTCCAGGCCATGTCTGTCTCAAGATCTGATCCAGACTGCCAGATTCTGATTACAGTTCAATCAGTTGCTCCTGATCGTGTCTGAAGTAAATAGGAATTAGGTCAGATTTGCAACTAATCCAGATGCATCCTCAAAACCTGCTGTGAGATCCTAAATTGGTCACTACAGCTTTTAGGGCCGTTAGTCAATGAGAATGCACTGAACACTGTAGCCAGTAAAAATCATACCACATTGAGTTATAATGCGAATTGCATTATAACACTGAGCAAATGGATCCCATTTTTCTCCACACATTTGAAGAAGGGCAGTTTTCCCTTGGGGGCTACTCTGCTCCAGAAAATGAGCGGTTGGAAAGAGCTGCCCAAGTGCAGCTGCCCAAGTGCAGCAGCCCTTCTGCCTGCCTATGTTTGGAATGGCCTTATTCCGCCTTGCTCCTTCTTGGTCCGTCAGCAATTTAGCTGCAACTCGTGTGAATGAAGGAGGGCTATTTCATTCTAGCCCAAGTTTCCACGGTGCTGAATGGGGTTTTGTATTCTGTCTCTGAGCACCATCAAGCTAGGCAAGTGTTAAAAAAGAGAGGAGTGGAAGGACATGAAAATAGTTGAGTAAGTGATGCAACAGGTTGGACTTTTTTGCTGTAAGAGGGCAATAGGTGATGTAGCGGATAAAAAGGCAACACCACCCCCCCCCAAACTAAACCCCCACAAAGCGAACCGAACCAAACCAAACCAAAGAGCCCCCATGTTTTTACTGAAGTAGAGAGCAAACTTGACATGGAGTGCTTGAGGGGCACCAAGACTGTCAGTTTTCTGTGTTCCCCAGTTTGCTGCAAGCCCTGGGCCCCAGTAACCTGTGCTGGATACCTGCCAGTGTGCTCCATGGCTCCACGTGGGAGCAAACCAAACAGTGCTGTTGATTGGAAACCGAGGTGTAAATACCTCTGAATACCAAAAGTAGCAATAGTGAAGTGTATGTGGGAGATAAACAGGATGATTATCTATGTGGTATTGGGTCATGAAAACAACATCATGTTTTGGAAAGAGCACCAGTGAGACCCAGCCCTGAGCCTTCTCTTCTGCCAGCTGCACAGCAGCAGTTCCCTCAGCCTGCCCTTGTGTGCCACGTACCCTGGCCCCTCACCATTTCACGGGTGCTGGGCTGGGCCCGCGTGACATGTTTCAGTGTCTTTGCTGTGCTGGAGGGACCAGAACGAGACACAGGAGTCCGTGTGCAGCCTCAAAAGCGCCAAGTGAGAGAGGAGAGCATTTTTTGCTTTTGAAATTGGCTTTTCTTGTCTTTTTATTTGGGTTTTATTGTTTTGTATTATTGTTTTACTTGTTTATTGGCCAATCTTGCCAAAGCAGCTGAGCGAGAGCTAGCTGAGGATGGCCACCCCCCACTGGCTTTCTCATCCTCAGACTGAACAAATGTCACCTCCAGGCCCCAATAGCCTTGGTGGTGCTCCAGGGGAGTCCAACAGGTTCCAGTGGTCTCCAGTGGTGTCCATAGCTCTCTGATGATCTCCAGCGGTGTCTGTTGGTCTCCGACGCTCTCCGATGATCTCTGGGAGTCTCCACTGGAAAGCAACAGAAACCGCCGGAGACTACCTGAGACCACTGGACACCAGTGGAGATCATCGGAGAGTGTTGATCTCCAGTGGTGTCCGTTCATCTCCGTCAGTCTCCAATGGTCTCTGGTGGTCTGCGTCACTCTCTGGGGGTCTCCAGTGGTGTCCAGTGATCTCTGGCAGTATCTGGTGGTCTCTAGCAGGCTCCAAGGGACTCCTCCTGGTGCTGCGACGCTGCCGGCCAGAAAATGGCAGCCCCTCTCCTTGCCTCTTCCCCAGGGCTCAGGGCAGAGGAGATGCCCCCATGATGGGGGATGTGGGTGAGGGGTAGGAAGGCAGGGCTCATCTGTGTCTTTACAGCCGGGTGATCTTCCTTGACAAGCCTGCCCGATGTCAGTGCGGATGCTCCACTTAGAGCTAGTGCTGGTGGCGATGGTGGTGCCCTTTGTTGGGAGCTGGCTGTTTGGAGGGTCCCTGGGAGCCCCTGGTGATCCTGCTGTGCTCTGGGCGCCATGGGGCTGGAGGCACCCCAGCCATGGTGGTGTGGTGCCTGGTCAGCCTGGCAGGAGGTGGATCCACCTCCATGGGCTTTTCCTCCTTTTGAGGTGGATCCACCTCCATGGGCTCTTCCTCCTTTTGAGGTGGATCCACCTCCATGGGCTCCTCGTCCTCTTGAGGTGGATCCACCTCCATGGGCTCCTCGTGCTCTTGAGGTGGATCCACCTCCATGGGCTCCTTGTCCTCTTGAGGTGGATCCACCTCCATGGACTTGTCGCCATTGCCTGGTGGGTTGACCTCCATGGGCTTGACACACCTGCCACAGGTGCTGCTCATCCCGTCAGCCCACCTCTTTTTTCTGGGATGTGGATGCATCCTCGGTGGTTCCAAGAACCTCTTCTTGCTCATCCCACTGACCACGGATGCTCACCTGGCTTCGCTGGGTCCTCCTCTACCAAGCAGGCTTGGTGTCAGAGTCTCGAGCTGCTCAGCCAGCTGTGGGCCAGCCGCAGGGGTACCTGCCAGTGTACCGGATGGCTGGCTGGTGACGTCACCAACGGACGCTGCTGTGGTTGGCCAGTGGCCAGTGAGGCCCTGAAGTCCCCATTCCGGGAAGCCACTTTGCTTGCCCGAGAGAAAGGGTGCCCGTCAGGCACCGGGACTGCCCCTCAGCTCTCTGTGTGTGCCTGGGGCTCCAGCCCCCTCCTTGTGCCAGGCCAGGGGTCCCCTCGATGGGACAGCAGCCACAGTGTGGCAGGAGGGTTGGGGAGTCTCTTAGCAATAAAGCTGTGACTCATCTTTGAATGAAGGAGTGCTGTTTTAGCGTGGATGACAGCAGTTTGGGGAGGACTGGCCTTCAAGAATTGCCTGAAGCAGAGGTTGGGAGAGACCTGTGGAGGTTTCCGTTGCAGTCTCTTGCTCTCTCAGAGCAGCCCCTGTTGGATCAGGTAGAGATGGGCTGTACGAAATCCCCATAAAAGTTGGCAGTCAACATCACTCATGGCAATACTTGTGTCCCCTGCTGTATGTTGATGGCACCTTTTCCTGTGCAGCTCAGTGAGAAACCTGAAGAAATGCTGCTGCCAGTGTGTAGCGTGTGATGGAGCCTAGGACAGAGAGGTGCAAGCTAAGAAGGCGTAGCACAGCTCCTGCCCTGTCCTTTAGGCCAGTTTCAACAACTGTCGAGCTGCTTATGCTCGGGAGCAACCTTTTGTGCCTATGGTCTGCGTTCTGCAGTCCCTTAATTGCCACAATAACGTTGATTTCAATTCTGAGGCCAGACCTGGCTGCAACTCTGCGAGGAGTAAAATGCTCAAGTGCCCTCTCTGAACGTGTCCTGAGTCTCCTGTGTTGAATGTAAACTGTACCTGTGAACTGCAAGGTTTACTAAAGACATATTTGGAAGGCTCCAGGCCATGTCTGTCTCAAGATCTGATCCAGACTGCCAGATTCTGATTACAGTTCAATCAGTTGCTCCTGATCGTGTCTGAAGTAAATAGGAATTAGGTCAGATTTGCAACTAATCCAGATGCATCCTCAAAACCTGCTGTGAGATCCTAAATTGGTCACTACAGCTTTTAGGGCCGTTAGTCAATGAGAATGCACTGAACACTGTAGCCAGTAAAAATCATACCACATTGAGTTATAATGCGAATTGCATTATAACACTGAGCAAATGGATCCCATTTTTCTCCACACATTTGAAGAAGGGCAGTTTTCCCTTGGGGGCTACTCTGCTCCAGAAAATGAGCGGTTGGAAAGAGCTGCCCAAGTGCAGCTGCCCAAGTGCAGCAGCCCTTCTGCCTGCCTATGTTTGGAATGGCCTTATTCCGCCTTGCTCCTTCTTGGTCCGTCAGCAATTTAGCTGCAACTCGTGTGAATGAAGGAGGGCTATTTCATTCTAGCCCAAGTTTCCATGGTGCTGAATGGGGTTTTGTATTCTGTCTCTGAGCACCATCAAGCTAGGCAAGTGTTAAAAAAGAGAGGAGTGGAAGGACATGAAAATAGTTGAGTAAGTGATGCAACAGGTTGGACTTTTTTGCTGTAAGAGGGCAATAGGTGATGTAGCGGATAAAAAGGCAACACCACCCCCCCCCAAACTAAACCCCCACAAAGCGAACCGAACCAAACCAAACCAAAGAGCCCCCATGTTTTTACTGAAGTAGAGAGCAAACTTGACATGGAGTGCTTGAGGGGCACCAAGACTGTCAGTTTTCTGTGTTCCCCAGTTTGCTGCAAGCCCTGGGCCCCAGTAACCTGTGCTGGATACCTGCCAGTGTGCTCCATGGCTCCACGTGGGAGCAAACCAAACAGTGCTGTTGATTGGAAACCGAGGTGTAAATACCTCTGAATACCAAAAGTAGCAATAGTGAAGTGTATGTGGGAGATAAACAGGATGATTATCTATGTGGTATTGGGTCATGAAAACAACATCATGTTTTGGAAAGAGCACCAGTGAGACCCAGCCCTGAGCCTTCTCTTCTGCCAGCTGCACAGCAGCAGTTCCCTCAGCCTGCCCTTGTGTGCCACGTACCCTGGCCCCTGACCATTTCACGGGTGCTGGGCTGGGCCCGCGTGACATGTTTCAGTGTCTTTGCTGTGCTGGAGGGACCAGAACGAGACACAGGAGTCCGTGTGCAGCCTCAAAAGCGCCAAGTGAGAGAGGAGAGCATTTTTTGCTTTTGAAATTGGCTTTTCTTGTCTTTTTATTTGGGTTTTATTGTTTTGTCTTATTGTTTTACTTGTTTATTGGCCAATCTTGCCAAAGCAGCTGAGCGAGAGCTAGCTGAGGATGGCCACCCCCCACTGGCTTTCTCATCCTCAGACTGAACAAATGTCACCTCCAGGCCCCAATAGCCTTGGTGGTGCTCCAGGGGAGTCCAACAGGTTCCAGTGGTCTCCAGTGGTGTCCATAGCTCTCTGATGATCTCCAGCGGTGTCTGTTGGTCTCCGACGCTCTCCGATGATCTCTGGGAGTCTCCACTGGAAAGCAACAGAAACCGCCGGAGACTACCTGAGACCACTGGACACCAGTGGAGATCATCGGAGAGTGTTGATCTCCAGTGGTGTCCGTTCATCTCCGTCAGTCTCCAATGGTCTCTGGTGGTCTGCGTCACTCTCTGGGGGTCTCCAGTGGTGTCCAGTGATCTCTGGCAGTATCTGGTGGTCTCTAGCAGGCTCCAAGGGACTCCTCCTGGTGCTGCGACACTGCCGGCCAGAAAATGGCAGCCCCTCTCCTTGCCTCTTCCCCAGGGCTCAGGGCAGAGGAGATGCCCCCATGATGGGGGATGTGGGTGAGGGGTAGGAAGGCAGGGCTCATCTGTGTCTTTACAGCCGGGTGATCTTCCTTGACAAGCCTGCCCGATGTCAGTGCGGATGCTCCACTTAGAGCTAGTGCTGGTGGCGATGGTGGTGCCCTTTGTTGGGAGCTGGCTGTTTGGAGGGTCCCTGGGAGCCCCTGGTGATCCTGCTGTGCTCTGGGCGCCATGGGGCTGGAGGCACCCCAGCCATGGTGGTGTGGTGCCTGGTCAGCCTGGCAGGAGGTGGATCCACCTCCATGGGCTTTTCCTCCTTTTGAGGTGGATCCACCTCCATGGGCTCTTCCTCCTTTTGAGGTGGATCCACCTCCATGGGCTCCTCGTCCTCTTGAGGTGGATCCACCTCCATGGGCTCCTCGTGCTCTTGAGGTGGATCCACCTCCATGGGCTCCTTGTCCTCTTGAGGTGGATCCACCTCCATGGACTTGTCGCCATTGCCTGGTGGGTCGACCTCCATGGGCTTGACACACCTGCCACAGGTGCTGCTCATCCCGTCAGCCCACCTCTTTTTTCTGGGATGTGGATGCATCCTCGGTGGTTCCAAGAACCTCTTCTTGCTCATCCCACTGACCACGGATGCTCACCTGGCTTCGCTGGGTCCTCCTCTACCAAGCAGGCTTGGTGTCAGAGTCTCGAGCTGCTCAGCCAGCTGTGGGCCAGCCGCAGGGGTACCTGCCAGTGTACCGGATGGCTGGCTGGTGACGTCACCAACGGACGCTGCTGTGGTTGGCCAGTGGCCAGTGAGGCCCTGAAGTCCCCATTCCGGGAAGCCACTTTGCTTGCCCGAGAGAAAGGGTGCCCGTCAGGCACCGGGACTGCCCCTCAGCTCTCTGTGTGTGCCTGGGGCTCCAGCCCCCTCCTTGTGCCAGGCCAGGGGTCCCCTCGATGGGACAGCAGCCACAGTGTGGCAGGAGGGTTGGGGAGTCTCTTAGCAATAAAGCTGTGACTCATCTTTGAATGAAGGAGTGCTGTTTTAGCGTGGATGACAGCAGTTTGGGGAGGACTGGCCTTCAAGAATTGCCTGAAGCAGAGGTTGGGAGAGACCTGTGGAGGTTTCCGTTGCAGTCTCTTGCTCTCTCAGAGCAGCCCCTGTTGGATCAGGTAGAGATGGGCTGTACGAAATCCCCATAAAAGTTGGCAGTCAACATCACTCATGGCAATACTTGTGTCCCCTGCTGTATGTTGATGGCACCTTTTCCTGTGCAGCTCAGTGAGAAACCTGAAGAAATGCTGCTGCCAGTGTGTAGCGTGTGATGGAGCCTAGGACAGAGAGGTGGAAGCTAAGAAGGCGTAGCACAGCTCCTGCCCTGTCCTTTAGGCCAGTTTCAACAACTGTCGAGCTGCTTACGCTCGGGAGCAACCTTTTGTGCCTATGGTCTGCGTTCTGCAGTCCCTTAATTGCCACAATAACGTTGATTTCAATTCTGAGGCCAGACCTGGCTGCAACTCTGCGAGGAGTAAAATGCTCAAGTGCCCTCTCTGAACGTGTCCTGAGTCTCCTGTGTTGAATGTAAACTGTACCTGTGAACTGCAAGGTTTACTAAAGACATATTTGGAAGGCTCCAGGCCATGTCTGTCTCAAGATCTGATCCAGACTGCCAGATTCTGATTACAGTTCAATCAGTTGCTCCTGATCGTGTCTGAAGTAAATAGGAATTAGGTCAGATTTGCAACTAATCCAGATGCATCCTCAAAACCTGCTGTGAGATCCTAAATTGGTCACTACAGCTTTTAGGGCCGTTAGTCAATGAGAATGCACTGAACACTGTAGCCAGTAAAAATCATACCACATTGAGTTATAATGCGAATTGCATTATAACACTGAGCAAATGGATCCCATTTTTCTCCACACATTTGAAGAAGGGCAGTTTTCCCTTGGGGGCTACTCTGCTCCAGAAAATGAGCGGTTGGAAAGAGCTGCCCAAGTGCAGCTGCCCAAGTGCAGCAGCCCTTCTGCCTGCCTATGTTTGGAATGGCCTTATTCCGCCTTGCTCCTTCTTGGTCCGTCAGCAATTTAGCTGCAACTCGTGTGAATGAAGGAGGGCTATTTCATTCTAGCCCAAGTTTCCACGGTGCTGAATGGGGTTTTGTATTCTGTCTCTGAGCACCATCAAGCTAGGCAAGTGTTAAAAAAGAGAGGAGTGGAAGGACATGAAAATAGTTGAGTAAGTGATGCAACAGGTTGGACTTTTTTGCTGTAAGAGGGCAATAGGTGATGTAGCGGATAAAAAGGCAACACCACCCCCCCCCAAACTAAACCCCCACAAAGCGAACCGAACCAAACCAAACCAAAGAGCCCCCATGTTTTTACTGAAGTAGAGAGCAAACTTGACATGGAGTGCTTGAGGGGCACCAAGACTGTCAGTTTTCTGTGTTCCCCAGTTTGCTGCAAGCCCTGGGCCCCAGTAACCTGTGCTGGATACCTGCCAGTGTGCTCCATGGCTCCACGTGGGAGCAAACCAAACAGTGCTGTTGATTGGAAACCGAGGTGTAAATACCTCTGAATACCAAAAGTAGCAATAGTGAAGTGTATGTGGGAGATAAACAGGATGATTATCTATGTGGTATTGGGTCATGAAAACAACATCATGTTTTGGAAAGAGCACCAGTGAGACCCAGCCCTGAGCCTTCTCTTCTGCCAGCTGCACAGCAGCAGTTCCCTCAGCCTGCCCTTGTGTGCCACGTACCCTGGCCCCTCACCATTTCACGGGTGCTGGGCTGGGCCCGCGTGACATGTTTCAGTGTCTTTGCTGTGCTGGAGGGACCAGAACGAGACACAGGAGTCCGTGTGCAGCCTCAAAAGCGCCAAGTGAGAGAGGAGAGCATTTTTTGCTTTTGAAATTGGCTTTTCTTGTCTTTTTATTTGGGTTTTATTGTTTTGTATTATTGTTTTACTTGTTTATTGGCCAATCTTGCCAAAGCAGCTGAGCGAGAGCTAGCTGAGGATGGCCACCCCCCACTGGCTTTCTCATCCTCAGACTGAACAAATGTCACCTCCAGGCCCCAATAGCCTTGGTGGTGCTCCAGGGGAGTCCAACAGGTTCCAGTGGTCTCCAGTGGTGTCCATAGCTCTCTGATGATCTCCAGCGGTGTCTGTTGGTCTCCGACGCTCTCCGATGATCTCTGGGAGTCTCCACTGGAAAGCAACAGAAACCGCCGGAGACTACCTGAGACCACTGGACACCAGTGGAGATCATCGGAGAGTGTTGATCTCCAGTGGTGTCCGTTCATCTCCGTCAGTCTCCAATGGTCTCTGGTGGTCTGCGTCACTCTCTGGGGGTCTCCAGTGGTGTCCAGTGATCTCTGGCAGTATCTGGTGGTCTCTAGCAGGCTCCAAGGGACTCCACCTGGTGCTGCGACACTGCCGGCCAGAAAATGGCAGCCCCTCTCCTTGCCTCTTCCCCAAGGCTCAGGGCAGAGGAGATGCCCCCATGATGGGGGATGTGGGTGAGGGGTAGGAAGGCAGGGCTCATCTGTGTCTTTACAGCCGGGTGATCTTCCTTGACAAGCCTGCCCGATGTCAGTGCGGATGCTCCACTTAGAGCTAGTGCTGGTGGCGGTGGTGGTGCCCTTTGTTGGGAGCTGGCTGTTTGGAGGGTCCCTGGGAGCCCCTGGTGATCCTGCTGTGCTCTGGGCGCCATGGGGCTGGAGGCACCCCAGCCATGGTGGTGTGGTGCCTGGTCAGCCTGGCAGGAGGTGGATCCACCTCCATGGGCTTTTCCTCCTTTTGAGGTGGATCCACCTCCATGGGCTCTTCCTCCTTTTGAGGTGGATCCACCTCCATGGGCTCCTCGTCCTCTTGAGGTGGATCCACCTCCATGGGCTCCTCGTGCTCTTGAGGTGGATCCACCTCCATGGGCTCCTTGTCCTCTTGAGGTGGATCCACCTCCATGGACTTGTCGCCATTGCCTGGTGGGTCGACCTCCATGGGCTTGACACACCTGCCACAGGTGCTGCTCATCCCGTCAGCCCACCTCTTTTTTCTGGGATGTGGATGCATCCTCGGTGGTTCCAAGAACCTCTTCTTGCTCATCCCACTGACCACGGATGCTCACCTGGCTTCGCTGGGTCCTCCTCTACCAAGCAGGCTTGGTGTCAGAGTCTCGAGCTGCTCAGCCAGCTGTGGGCCAGCCGCAGGGGTACCTGCCAGTGCACCGGATGGCTGGCTGGTGACGTCACCAACGGACGCTGCTGTGGTTGGCCAGTGGCCAGTGAGGCCCTGAAGTCCCCATTCCGGGAAGCCACTTTGCTTGCCCGAGAGAAAGGGTGCCCGTCAGGCACCGGGACTGCCCCTCAGCTCTCTGTGTGTGCCTGGGGCTCCAGCCCCCTCCTTGTGCCAGGCCAGGGGTCCCCTCGATGGGACAGCAGCCACAGTGTGGCAGGAGGGTTGGGGAGTCTCTTAGCAATAAAGCTGTGACTCATCTTTGAATGAAGGAGTGCTGTTTTAGCGTGGATGACAGCAGTTTGGGGAGGACTGGCCTTCAAGAATTGCCTGAAGCAGAGGTTGGGAGAGACCTGTGGAGGTTTCCGTTGCAGTCTCTTGCTCTCTCAGAGCAGCCCCTGTTGGATCAGGTAGAGATGGGCTGTACGAAATCCCCATAAAAGTTGGCAGTCAACATCACTCATGGCAATACTTGTGTCCCCTGCTGTATGTTGATGGCACCTTTTCCTGTGCAGCTCAGTGAGAAACCTGAAGAAATGCTGCTGCCAGTGTGTAGCGTGTGATGGAGCCTAGGACAGAGAGGTGGAAGCTAAGAAGGCGTAGCACAGCTCCTGCCCTGTCCTTTAGGCCAGTTTCAACAACTGTCGAGCTGCTTAACGCTCGGGAGCAACCTTTTGTGCCTATGGTCTGCGTTCTGCAGTCCCTTAATTGCCACAATAACGTTGATTTCAATTCTGAGGCCAGACCTGGCTGCAACTCTGCGAGGAGTAAAATGCTCAAGTGCCCTCTCTGAACGTGTCCTGAGTCTCCTGTGTTGAATGTAAACTGTACCTGTGAACTGCAAGGTTTACTAAAGACATATTTGGAAGGCTCCAGGCCATGTCTGTCTCAAGATCTGATCCAGACTGCCAGATTCTGATTACAGTTCAATCAGTTGCTCCTGATCGTGTCTGAAGTAAATAGGAATTAGGTCAGATTTGCAACTAATCCAGATGCATCCTCAAAACCTGCTGTGAGATCCTAAATTGGTCACTACAGCTTTTAGGGCCATTAGTCAATGAGAATGCACTGAACACTGTAGCCAGTAAAAATCATACCACATTGAGTTATAATGCGAATTGCATTATAACACTGAGCAAATGGATCCCATTTTTCTCCACACATTTGAAGAAGGGCAGTTTTCCCTTGGGGGCTACTCTGCTCCAGAAAATGAGCGGTTGGAAAGAGCTGCCCAAGTGCAGCTGCCCAAGTGCAGCAGCCCTTCTGCCTGCCTATGTTTGGAATGGCCTTATTCCGCCTTGCTCCTTCTTGGTCCGTCAGCAATTTAGCTGCAACTCGTGTGAATGAAGGAGGGCTATTTCATTCTAGCCCAAGTTTCCACGGTGCTGAATGGGGTTTTGTATTCTGTCTCTGAGCACCATCAAGCTAGGCAAGTGTTAAAAAAGAGAGGAGTGGAAGGACATGAAAATAGTTGAGTAAGTGATGCAACAGGTTGGACTTTTTTGCTGTAAGAGGGCAATAGGTGATGTAGCGGATAAAAAGGCAACACCACCCCCCCCCAAACTAAACCCCCACAAAGCGAACCGAACCAAACCAAACCAAAGAGCCCCCATGTTTTTACTGAAGTAGAGAGCAAACTTGACATGGAGTGCTTGAGGGGCACCAAGACTGTCAGTTTTCTGTGTTCCCCAGTTTGCTGCAAGCCCTGGGCCCCAGTAACCTGTGCTGGATACCTGCCAGTGTGCTCCATGGCTCCACGTGGGAGCAAACCAAACAGTGCTGTTGATTGGAAACCGAGGTGTAAATACCTCTGAATACCAAAAGTAGCAATAGTGAAGTGTATGTGGGAGATAAACAGGATGATTATCTATGTGGTATTGGGTCATGAAAACAACATCATGTTTTGGAAAGAGCACCAGTGAGACCCAGCCCTGAGCCTTCTCTTCTGCCAGCTGCACAGCAGCAGTTCCCTCAGCCTGCCCTTGTGTGCCACGTACCCTGGCCCCTCACCATTTCACGGGTGCTGGGCTGGGCCCGCGTGACATGTTTCAGTGTCTTTGCTGTGCTGGAGGGACCAGAACGAGACACAGGAGTCCGTGTGCAGCCTCAAAAGCGCCAAGTGAGAGAGGAGAGCATTTTTTGCTTTTGAAATTGGCTTTTCTTGTCTTTTTATTTGGGTTTTATTGTTTTGTATTATTGTTTTACTTGTTTATTGGCCAATCTTGCCAAAGCAGCTGAGCGAGAGCTAGCTGAGGATGGCCACCCCCCACTGGCTTTCTCATCCTCAGACTGAACAAATGTCACCTCCAGGCCCCAATAGCCTTGGTGGTGCTCCAGGGGAGTCCAACAGGTTCCAGTGGTCTCCAGTGGTGTCCATAGCTCTCTGATGATCTCCAGCGGTGTCTGTTGGTCTCCGACGCTCTCCGATGATCTCTGGGAGTCTCCACTGGAAAGCAACAGAAACCGCCGGAGACTACCTGAGACCACTGGACACCAGTGGAGATCATCGGAGAGTGTTGATCTCCAGTGGTGTCCGTTCATCTCCGTCAGTCTCCAATGGTCTCTGGTGGTCTGCGTCACTCTCTGGGGGTCTCCAGTGGTGTCCAGTGATCTCTGGCAGTATCTGGTGGTCTCTAGCAGGCTCCAAGGGACTCCACCTGGTGCTGCGACACTGCCGGCCAGAAAATGGCAGCCCCTCTCCTTGCCTCTTCCCCAAGGCTCAGGGCAGAGGAGATGCCCCCATGATGGGGGATGTGGGTGAGGGGTAGGAAGGCAGGGCTCATCTGTGTCTTTACAGCCGGGTGATCTTCCTTGACAAGCCTGCCCGATGTCAGTGCGGATGCTCCACTTAGAGCTAGTGCTGGTGGCGGTGG
This sequence comes from Phalacrocorax carbo, assembly GCF_963921805.1. Classification (NCBI taxonomy): domain Eukaryota; kingdom Metazoa; phylum Chordata; class Aves; order Suliformes; family Phalacrocoracidae; genus Phalacrocorax; species Phalacrocorax carbo. The sequence continues at coordinate 113,495,438 of NC_087514.1, read as the reverse complement.
TGGTGCCCTTTGTTGGGAGCTGGCTGTTTGGAGGGTCCCTGGGAGCCCCTGGTGATCCTGCTGTGCTCTGGGCGCCATGGGGCTGGAGGCACCCCAGCCATGGTGGTGTGGTGCCTGGTCAGCCTGGCAGGAGGTGGATCCACCTCCATGGGCTTTTCCTCCTTTTGAGGTGGATCCACCTCCATGGGCTCTTCCTCCTTTTGAGGTGGATCCACCTCCATGGGCTCCTCGTCCTCTTGAGGTGGATCCACCTCCATGGGCTCCTCGTGCTCTTGAGGTGGATCCACCTCCATGGGCTCCTTGTCCTCTTGAGGTGGATCCACCTCCATGGACTTGTCGCCATTGCCTGGTGGGTCGACCTCCATGGGCTTGACACACCTGCCACAGGTGCTGCTCATCCCGTCAGCCCACCTCTTTTTTCTGGGATGTGGATGCATCCTCGGTGGTTCCAAGAACCTCTTCTTGCTCATCCCACTGACCACGGATGCTCACCTGGCTTCGCTGGGTCCTCCTCTACCAAGCAGGCTTGGTGTCAGAGTCTCGAGCTGCTCAGCCAGCTGTGGGCCAGCCGCAGGGGTACCTGCCAGTGCACCGGATGGCTGGCTGGTGACGTCACCAACGGACGCTGCTGTGGTTGGCCAGTGGCCAGTGAGGCCCTGAAGTCCCCATTCCGGGAAGCCACTTTGCTTGCCCGAGAGAAAGGGTGCCCGTCAGGCACCGGGACTGCCCCTCAGCTCTCTGTGTGTGCCTGGGGCTCCAGCCCCCTCCTTGTGCCAGGCCAGGGGTCCCCTCGATGGGACAGCAGCCACAGTGTGGCAGGAGGGTTGGGGAGTCTCTTAGCAATAAAGCTGTGACTCATCTTTGAATGAAGGAGTGCTGTTTTAGCGTGGATGACAGCAGTTTGGGGAGGACTGGCCTTCAAGAATTGCCTGAAGCAGAGGTTGGGAGAGACCTGTGGAGGTTTCCGTTGCAGTCTCTTGCTCTCTCAGAGCAGCCCCTGTTGGATCAGGTAGAGATGGGCTGTACGAAATCCCCATAAAAGTTGGCAGTCAACATCACTCATGGCAATACTTGTGTCCCCTGCTGTATGTTGATGGCACCTTTTCCTGTGCAGCTCAGTGAGAAACCTGAAGAAATGCTGCTGCCAGTGTGTAGCGTGTGATGGAGCCTAGGACAGAGAGGTGCAAGCTAAGAAGGCGTAGCACAGCTCCTGCCCTGTCCTTTAGGCCAGTTTCAACAACTGTCGAGCTGCTTAACGCTCGGGAGCAACCTTTTGTGCCTATGGTCTGCGTTCTGCAGTCCCTTAATTGCCACAATAACGTTGATTTCAATTCTGAGGCCAGACCTGGCTGCAACTCTGCGAGGAGTAAAATGCTCAAGTGCCCTCTCTGAACGTGTCCTGAGTCTCCTGTGTTGAATGTAAACTGTACCTGTGAACTGCAAGGTTTACTAAAGACATATTTGGAAGGCTCCAGGCCATGTCTGTCTCAAGATCTGATCCAGACTGCCAGATTCTGATTACAGTTCAATCAGTTGCTCCTGATCGTGTCTGAAGTAAATAGGAATTAGGTCAGATTTGCAACTAATCCAGATGCATCCTCAAAACCTGCTGTGAGATCCTAAATTGGTCACTACAGCTTTTAGGGCCGTTAGTCAATGAGAATGCACTGAACACTGTAGCCAGTAAAAATCATACCACATTGAGTTATAATGCGAATTGCATTATAACACTGAGCAAATGGATCCCATTTTTCTCCACACATTTGAAGAAGGGCAGTTTTCCCTTGGGGGCTACTCTGCTCCAGAAAATGAGCGGTTGGAAAGAGCTGCCCAAGTGCAGCTGCCCAAGTGCAGCAGCCCTTCTGCCTGCCTATGTTTGGAATGGCCTTATTCCGCCTTGCTCCTTCTTGGTCCGTCAGCAATTTAGCTGCAACTCGTGTGAATGAAGGAGGGCTATTTCATTCTAGCCCAAGTTTCCACGGTGCTGAATGGGGTTTTGTATTCTGTCTCTGAGCACCATCAAGCTAGGCAAGTGTTAAAAAAGAGAGGAGTGGAAGGACATGAAAATAGTTGAGTAAGTGATGCAACAGGTTGGACTTTTTTGCTGTAAGAGGGCAATAGGTGATGTAGCGGATAAAAAGGCAACACCACCCCCCCCCAAACTAAACCCCCACAAAGCGAACCGAACCAAACCAAACCAAAGAGCCCCCATGTTTTTACTGAAGTAGAGAGCAAACTTGACATGGAGTGCTTGAGGGGCACCAAGACTGTCAGTTTTCTGTGTTCCCCAGTTTGCTGCAAGCCCTGGGCCCCAGTAACCTGTGCTGGATACCTGCCAGTGTGCTCCATGGCTCCACGTGGGAGCAAACCAAACAGTGCTGTTGATTGGAAACCGAGGTGTAAATACCTCTGAATACCAAAAGTAGCAATAGTGAAGTGTATGTGGGAGATAAACAGGATGATTATCTATGTGGTATTGGGTCATGAAAACAACATCATGTTTTGGAAAGAGCACCAGTGAGACCCAGCCCTGAGCCTTCTCTTCTGCCAGCTGCACAGCAGCAGTTCCCTCAGCCTGCCCTTGTGTGCCACGTACCCTGGCCCCTCACCATTTCACGGGTGCTGGGCTGGGCCCGCGTGACATGTTTCAGTGTCTTTGCTGTGCTGGAGGGACCAGAACGAGACACAGGAGTCCGTGTGCAGCCTCAAAAGCGCCAAGTGAGAGAGGAGAGCATTTTTTGCTTTTGAAATTGGCTTTTCTTGTCTTTTTATTTGGGTTTTATTGTTTTGTATTATTGTTTTACTTGTTTATTGGCCAATCTTGCCAAAGCAGCTGAGCGAGAGCTAGCTGAGGATGGCCACCCCCCACTGGCTTTCTCATCCTCAGACTGAACAAATGTCACCTCCAGGCCCCAATAGCCTTGGTGGTGCTCCAGGGGAGTCCAACAGGTTCCAGTGGTCTCCAGTGGTGTCCATAGCTCTCTGATGATCTCCAGCGGTGTCTGTTGGTCTCCGACGCTCTCCGATGATCTCTGGGAGTCTCCACTGGAAAGCAACAGAAACCGCCGGAGACTACCTGAGACCACTGGACACCAGTGGAGATCATCGGAGAGTGTTGATCTCCAGTGGTGTCCGTTCATCTCCGTCAGTCTCCAATGGTCTCTGGTGGTCTGCGTCACTCTCTGGGGGTCTCCAGTGGTGTCCAGTGATCTCTGGCAGTATCTGGTGGTCTCTAGCAGGCTCCAAGGGACTCCTCCTGGTGCTGCGACACTGCCGGCCAGAAAATGGCAGCCCCTCTCCTTGCCTCTTCCCCAGGGCTCAGGGCAGAGGAGATGCCCCCATGATGGGGGATGTGGGTGAGGGGTAGGAAGGCAGGGCTCATCTGTGTCTTTACAGCCGGGTGATCTTCCTTGACAAGCCTGCCCGATGTCAGTGCGGATGCTCCACTTAGAGCTAGTGCTGGTGGCGATGGTGGTGCCCTTTGTTGGGAGCTGGCTGTTTGGAGGGTCCCTGGGAGCCCCTGGTGATCCTGCTGTGCTCTGGGCGCCATGGGGCTGGAGGCACCCCAGCCATGGTGGTGTGGTGCCTGGTCAGCCTGGCAGGAGGTGGATCCACCTCCATGGGCTTTTCCTCCTTTTGAGGTGGATCCACCTCCATGGGCTCTTCCTCCTTTTGAGGTGGATCCACCTCCATGGGCTCCTCGTCCTCTTGAGGTGGATCCACCTCCATGGGCTCCTCGTGCTCTTGAGGTGGATCCACCTCCATGGGCTCCTTGTCCTCTTGAGGTGGATCCACCTCCATGGACTTGTCGCCATTGCCTGGTGGGTCGACCTCCATGGGCTTGACACACCTGCCACAGGTGCTGCTCATCCCGTCAGCCCACCTCTTTTTTCTGGGATGTGGATGCATCCTCGGTGGTTCCAAGAACCTCTTCTTGCTCATCCCACTGACCACGGATGCTCACCTGGCTTCGCTGGGTCCTCCTCTACCAAGCAGGCTTGGTGTCAGAGTCTCGAGCTGCTCAGCCAGCTGTGGGCCAGCCGCAGGGGTACCTGCCAGTGTACCGGATGGCTGGCTGGTGACGTCACCAACGGACGCTGCTGTGGTTGGCCAGTGGCCAGTGAGGCCCTGAAGTCCCCATTCCGGGAAGCCACTTTGCTTGCCCGAGAGAAAGGGTGCCCGTCAGGCACCGGGACTGCCCCTCAGCTCTCTGTGTGTGCCTGGGGCTCCAGCCCCCTCCTTGTGCCAGGCCAGGGGTCCCCTCGATGGGACAGCAGCCACAGTGTGGCAGGAGGGTTGGGGAGTCTCTTAGCAATAAAGCTGTGACTCATCTTTGAATGAAGGAGTGCTGTTTTAGCGTGGATGACAGCAGTTTGGGGAGGACTGGCCTTCAAGAATTGCCTGAAGCAGAGGTTGGGAGAGACCTGTGGAGGTTTCCGTTGCAGTCTCTTGCTCTCTCAGAGAAGCCCCTGTTGGATCAGGTAGAGATGGGCTGTACGAAATCCCCATAAAAGTTGGCAGTCAACATCACTCATGGCAATACTTGTGTCCCCTGCTGTATGTTGATGGCACCTTTTCCTGTGCAGCTCAGTGAGAAACCTGAAGAAATGCTGCTGCCAGTGTGTAGCGTGTGATGGAGCCTAGGACAGAGAGGTGCAAGCTAAGAAGGCGTAGCACAGCTCCTGCCCTGTCCTTTAGGCCAGTTTCAACAACTGTCGAGCTGCTTAACGCTCGGGAGCAACCTTTTGTGCCTATGGTCTGCGTTCTGCAGTCCCTTAATTGCCACAATAACGTTGATTTCAATTCTGAGGCCAGACCTGGCTGCAACTCTGCGAGGAGTAAAATGCTCAAGTGCCCTCTCTGAACGTGTCCTGAGTCTCCTGTGTTGAATGTAAACTGTACCTGTGAACTGCAAGGTTTACTAAAGACATATTTGGAAGGCTCCAGGCCATGTCTGTCTCAAGATCTGATCCAGACTGCCAGATTCTGATTACAGTTCAATCAGTTGCTCCTGATCGTGTCTGAAGTAAATAGGAATTAGGTCAGATTTGCAACTAATCCAGATGCATCCTCAAAACCTGCTGTGAGATCCTAAATTGGTCACTACAGCTTTTAGGGCCGTTAGTCAATGAGAATGCACTGAACACTGTAGCCAGTAAAAATCATACCACATTGAGTTATAATGCGAATTGCATTATAACACTGAGCAAATGGATCCCATTTTTCTCCACACATTTGAAGAAGGGCAGTTTTCCCTTGGGGGCTACTCTGCTCCAGAAAATGAGCGGTTGGAAAGAGCTGCCCAAGTGCAGCTGCCCAAGTGCAGCAGCCCTTCTGCCTGCCTATGTTTGGAATGGCCTTATTCCGCCTTGCTCCTTCTTGGTCCGTCAGCAATTTAGCTGCAACTCGTGTGAATGAAGGAGGGCTATTTCATTCTAGCCCAAGTTTCCACGGTGCTGAATGGGGTTTTGTATTCTGTCTCTGAGCACCATCAAGCTAGGCAAGTGTTAAAAAAGAGAGGAGTGGAAGGACATGAAAATAGTTGAGTAAGTGATGCAACAGGTTGGACTTTTTTGCTGTAAGAGGGCAATAGGTGATGTAGCGGATAAAAAGGCAACACCACCCCCCCCCAAACTAAACCCCCACAAAGCGAACCGAACCAAACCAAACCAAAGAGCCCCCATGTTTTTACTGAAGTAGAGAGCAAACTTGACATGGAGTGCTTGAGGGGCACCAAGACTGTCAGTTTTCTGTGTTCCCCAGTTTGCTGCAAGCCCTGGGCCCCAGTAACCTGTGCTGGATACCTGCCAGTGTGCTCCATGGCTCCACGTGGGAGCAAACCAAACAGTGCTGTTGATTGGAAACCGAGGTGTAAATACCTCTGAATACCAAAAGTAGCAATAGTGAAGTGTATGTGGGAGATAAACAGGATGATTATCTATGTGGTATTGGGTCATGAAAACAACATCATGTTTTGGAAAGAGCACCAGTGAGACCCAGCCCTGAGCCTTCTCTTCTGCCAGCTGCACAGCAGCAGTTCCCTCAGCCTGCCCTTGTGTGCCACGTACCCTGGCCCCTCACCATTTCACGGGTGCTGGGCTGGGCCCGCGTGACATGTTTCAGTGTCTTTGCTGTGCTGGAGGGACCAGAACGAGACACAGGAGTCCGTGTGCAGCCTCAAAAGCGCCAAGTGAGAGAGGAGAGCATTTTTTGCTTTTGAAATTGGCTTTTCTTGTCTTTTTATTTGGGTTTTATTGTTTTGTATTATTGTTTTACTTGTTTATTGGCCAATCTTGCCAAAGCAGCTGAGCGAGAGCTAGCTGAGGATGGCCACCCCCCACTGGCTTTCTCATCCTCAGACTGAACAAATGTCACCTCCAGGCCCCAATAGCCTTGGTGGTGCTCCAGGGGAGTCCAACAGGTTCCAGTGGTCTCCAGTGGTGTCCATAGCTCTCTGATGATCTCCAGCGGTGTCTGTTGGTCTCCGACGCTCTCCGATGATCTCTGGGAGTCTCCACTGGAAAGCAACAGAAACCGCCGGAGACTACCTGAGACCACTGGACACCAGTGGAGATCATCGGAGAGTGTTGATCTCCAGTGGTGTCCGTTCATCTCCGTCAGTCTCCAATGGTCTCTGGTGGTCTGCGTCACTCTCTGGGGGTCTCCAGTGGTGTCCAGTGATCTCTGGCAGTATCTGGTGGTCTCTAGCAGGCTCCAAGGGACTCCTCCTGGTGCTGCGACACTGCCGGCCAGAAAATGGCAGCCCCTCTCCTTGCCTCTTCCCCAGGGCTCAGGGCAGAGGAGATGCCCCCATGATGGGGGATGTGGGTGAGGGGTAGGAAGGCAGGGCTCATCTGTGTCTTTACAGCCGGGTGATCTTCCTTGACAAGCCTGCCCGATGTCAGTGCGGATGCTCCACTTAGAGCTAGTGCTGGTGGCGATGGTGGTGCCCTTTGTTGGGAGCTGGCTGTTTGGAGGGTCCCTGGGAGCCCCTGGTGATCCTGCTGTGCTCTGGGCGCCATGGGGCTGGAGGCACCCCAGCCATGGTGGTGTGGTGCCTGGTCAGCCTGGCAGGAGGTGGATCCACCTCCATGGGCTTTTCCTCCTTTTGAGGTGGATCCACCTCCATGGGCTCTTCCTCCTTTTGAGGTGGATCCACCTCCATGGGCTCCTCGTCCTCTTGAGGTGGATCCACCTCCATGGGCTCCTCGTGCTCTTGAGGTGGATCCACCTCCATGGGCTCCTTGTCCTCTTGAGGTGGATCCACCTCCATGGACTTGTCGCCATTGCCTGGTGGGTCGACCTCCATGGGCTTGACACACCTGCCACAGGTGCTGCTCATCCCGTCAGCCCACCTCTTTTTTCTGGGATGTGGATGCATCCTCGGTGGTTCCAAGAACCTCTTCTTGCTCATCCCACTGACCACGGATGCTCACCTGGCTTCGCTGGGTCCTCCTCTACCAAGCAGGCTTGGTGTCAGAGTCTCGAGCTGCTCAGCCAGCTGTGGGCCAGCCGCAGGGGTACCTGCCAGTGTACCGGATGGCTGGCTGGTGACGTCACCAACGGACGCTGCTGTGGTTGGCCAGTGGCCAGTGAGGCCCTGAAGTCCCCATTCCGGGAAGCCACTTTGCTTGCCCGAGAGAAAGGGTGCCCGTCAGGCACCGGGACTGCCCCTCAGCTCTCTGTGTGTGCCTGGGGCTCCAGCCCCCTCCTTGTGCCAGGCCAGGGGTCCCCTCGATGGGACAGCAGCCACAGTGTGGCAGGAGGGTTGGGGAGTCTCTTAGCAATAAAGCTGTGACTCATCTTTGAATGAAGGAGTGCTGTTTTAGCGTGGATGACAGCAGTTTGGGGAGGACTGGCCTTCAAGAATTGCCTGAAGCAGAGGTTGGGAGAGACCTGTGGAGGTTTCCGTTGCAGTCTCTTGCTCTCTCAGAGAAGCCCCTGTTGGATCAGGTAGAGATGGGCTGTACGAAATCCCCATAAAAGTTGGCAGTCAACATCACTCATGGCAATACTTGTGTCCCCTGCTGTATGTTGATGGCACCTTTTCCTGTGCAGCTCAGTGAGAAACCTGAAGAAATGCTGCTGCCAGTGTGTAGCGTGTGATGGAGCCTAGGACAGAGAGGTGCAAGCTAAGAAGGCGTAGCACAGCTCCTGCCCTGTCCTTTAGGCCAGTTTCAACAACTGTCGAGCTGCTTAACGCTCGGGAGCAACCTTTTGTGCCTATGGTCTGCGTTCTGCAGTCCCTTAATTGCCACAATAACGTTGATTTCAATTCTGAGGCCAGACCTGGCTGCAACTCTGCGAGGAGTAAAATGCTCAAGTGCCCTCTCTGAACGTGTCCTGAGTCTCCTGTGTTGAATGTAAACTGTACCTGTGAACTGCAAGGTTTACTAAAGACATATTTGGAAGGCTCCAGGCCATGTCTGTCTCAAGATCTGATCCAGACTGCCAGATTCTGATTACAGTTCAATCAGTTGCTCCTGATCGTGTCTGAAGTAAATAGGAATTAGGTCAGATTTGCAACTAATCCAGATGCATCCTCAAAACCTGCTGAGAGATCCTAAATTGGTCACTACAGCTTTTAGGGCCGTTAGTCAATGAGAATGCACTGAACACTGTAGCCAGTAAAAATCATACCACATTGAGTTATAATGCGAATTGCATTATAACACTGAGCAAATGGATCCCATTTTTCTCCACACATTTGAAGAAGGGCAGTTTTCCCTTGGGGGCTACTCTGCTCCAGAAAATGAGCGGTTGGAAAGAGCTGCCCAAGTGCAGCTGCCCAAGTGCAGCAGCCCTTCTGCCTGCCTATGTTTGGAATGGCCTTATTCCGCCTTGCTCCTTCTTGGTCCGTCAGCAATTTAGCTGCAACTCGTGTGAATGAAGGAGGGCTATTTCATTCTAGCCCAAGTTTCCACGGTGCTGAATGGGGTTTTGTATTCTGTCTCTGAGCACCATCAAGCTAGGCAAGTGTTAAAAAAGAGAGGAGTGGAAGGACATGAAAATAGTTGAGTAAGTGATGCAACAGGTTGGACTTTTTTGCTGTAAGAGGGCAATAGGTGATGTAGCGGATAAAAAGGCAACACCACCCCCCCCCAAACTAAACCCCCACAAAGCGAACCGAACCAAACCAAACCAAAGAGCCCCCATGTTTTTACTGAAGTAGAGAGCAAACTTGACATGGAGTGCTTGAGGGGCACCAAGACTGTCAGTTTTCTGTGTTCCCCAGTTTGCTGCAAGCCCTGGGCCCCAGTAACCTGTGCTGGATACCTGCCAGTGTGCTCCATGGCTCCACGTGGGAGCAAACCAAACAGTGCTGTTGATTGGAAACCGAGGTGTAAATACCTCTGAATACCAAAAGTAGCAATAGTGAAGTGTATGTGGGAGATAAACAGGATGATTATCTATGTGGTATTGGGTCATGAAAACAACATCATGTTTTGGAAAGAGCACCAGTGAGACCCAGCCCTGAGCCTTCTCTTCTGCCAGCTGCACAGCAGCAGTTCCCTCAGCCTGCCCTTGTGTGCCACGTACCCTGGCCCCTGACCATTTCACGGGTGCTGGGCTGGGCCCGCGTGACATGTTTCAGTGTCTTTGCTGTGCTGGAGGGACCAGAACGAGACACAGGAGTCCGTGTGCAGCCTCAAAAGCGCCAAGTGAGAGAGGAGAGCATTTTTTGCTTTTGAAATTGGCTTTTCTTGTCTTTTTATTTGGGTTTTATTGTTTTGTATTATTGTTTTACTTGTTTATTGGCCAATCTTGCCAAAGCAGCTGAGCGAGAGCTAGCTGAGGATGGCCACCCCCCACTGGCTTTCTCATCCTCAGACTGAACAAATGTCACCTCCAGGCCCCAATAGCCTTGGTGGTGCTCCAGGGGAGTCCAACAGGTTCCAGTGGTCTCCAGTGGTGTCCATAGCTCTCTGATGATCTCCAGCGGTGTCTGTTGGTCTCCGACGCTCTCCGATGATCTCTGGGAGTCTCCACTGGAAAGCAACAGAAACCGCCGGAGACTACCTGAGACCACTGGACACCAGTGGAGATCATCGGAGAGTGTTGATCTCCAGTGGTGTCCGTTCATCTCCGTCAGTCTCCAATGGTCTCTGGTGGTCTGCGTCACTCTCTGGGGGTCTCCAGTGGTGTCCAGTGATCTCTGGCAGTATCTGGTGGTCTCTAGCAGGCTCCAAGGGACTCCTCCTGGTGCTGCGACACTGCCGGCCAGAAAATGGCAGCCCCTCTCCTTGCCTCTTCCCCAGGGCTCAGGGCAGAGGAGATGCCCCCATGATGGGGGATGTGGGTGAGGGGTAGGAAGGCAGGGCTCATCTGTGTCTTTACAGCCGGGTGATCTTCCTTGACAAGCCTGCCCGATGTCAGTGCGGATGCTCCACTTAGAGCTAGTGCTGGTGGCGATGGTGGTGCCCTTTGTTGGGAGCTGGCTGTTTGGAGGGTCCCTGGGAGCCCCTGGTGATCCTGCTGTGCTCTGGGCGCCATGGGGCTGGAGGCACCCCAGCCATGGTGGTGTGGTGCCTGGTCAGCCTGGCAGGAGGTGGATCCACCTCCATGGGCTTTTCCTCCTTTTGAGGTGGATCCACCTCCATGGGCTCTTCCTCCTTTTGAGGTGGATCCACCTCCATGGGCTCCTCGTCCTCTTGAGGTGGATCCACCTCCATGGGCTCCTCGTGCTCTTGAGGTGGATCCACCTCCATGGGCTCCTTGTCCTCTTGAGGTGGATCCACCTCCATGGACTTGTCGCCATTGCCTGGTGGGTCGACCTCCATGGGCTTGACACACCTGCCACAGGTGCTGCTCATCCCGTCAGCCCACCTCTTTTTTCTGGGATGTGGATGCATCCTCGGTGGTTCCAAGAACCTCTTCTTGCTCATCCCACTGACCACGGATGCTCACCTGGCTTCGCTGGGTCCTCCTCTACCAAGCAGGCTTGGTGTCAGAGTCTCGAGCTGCTCAGCCAGCTGTGGGCCAGCCGCAGGGGTACCTGCCAGTGTACCGGATGGCTGGCTGGTGACGTCACCAACGGACGCTGCTGTGGTTGGCCAGTGGCCAGTGAGGCCCTGAAGTCCCCATTCCGGGAAGCCACTTTGCTTGCCCGAGAGAAAGGGTGCCCGTCAGGCACCGGGACTGCCCCTCAGCTCTCTGTGTGTGCCTGGGGCTCCAGCCCCCTCCTTGTGCCAGGCCAGGGGTCCCCTCGATGGGACAGCAGCCACAGTGTGGCAGGAGGGTTGGGGAGTCTCTTAGCAATAAAGCTGTGACTCATCTTTGAATGAAGGAGTGCTGTTTTAGCGTGGATGACAGCAGTTTGGGGAGGACTGGCCTTCAAGAATTGCCTGAAGCAGAGGTTGGGAGAGACCTGTGGAGGTTTCCGTTGCAGTCTCTTGCTCTCTCAGAGAAGCCCCTGTTGGATCAGGTAGAGATGGGCTGTACGAAATCCCCATAAAAGTTGGCAGTCAACATCACTCATGGCAATACTTGTGTCCCCTGCTGTATGTTGATGGCACCTTTTCCTGTGCAGCTCAGTGAGAAACCTGAAGAAATGCTGCTGCCAGTGTGTAGCGTGTGATGGAGCCTAGGACAGAGAGGTGCAAGCTAAGAAGGCGTAGCACAGCTCCTGCCCTGTCCTTTAGGCCAGTTTCAACAACTGTCGAGCTGCTTAACGCTCGGGAGCAACCTTTTGTGCCTATGGTCTGCGTTCTGCAGTCCCTTAATTGCCACAATAACGTTGATTTCAATTCTGAGGCCAGACCTGGCTGCAACTCTGCGAGGAGTAAAATGCTCAAGTGCCCTCTCTGAACGTGTCCTGAGTCTCCTGTGTTGAATGTAAACTGTACCTGTGAACTGCAAGGTTTACTAAAGACATATTTGGAAGGCTCCAGGCCATGTCTGTCTCAAGATCTGATCCAGACTGCCAGATTCTGATTACAGTTCAATCAGTTGCTCCTGATCGTGTCTGAAGTAAATAGGAATTAGGTCAGATTTGCAACTAATCCAGATGCATCCTCAAAACCTGCTGTGAGATCCTAAATTGGTCACTACAGCTTTTAGGGCCGTTAGTCAATGAGAATGCACTGAACACTGTAGCCAGTAAAAATCATACCACATTGAGTTATAATGCGAATTGCATTATAACACTGAGCAAATGGATCCCATTTTTCTCCACACATTTGAAGAAGGGCAGTTTTCCCTTGGGGGCTACTCTGCTCCAGAAAATGAGCGGTTGGAAAGAGCTGCCCAAGTGCAGCTGCCCAAGTGCAGCAGCCCTTCTGCCTGCCTATGTTTGGAATGGCCTTATTCCGCCTTGCTCCTTCTTGGTCCGTCAGCAATTTAGCTGCAACTCGTGTGAATGAAGGAGGGCTATTTCATTCTAGCCCAAGTTTCCACGGTGCTGAATGGGGTTTTGTATTCTGTCTCTGAGCACCATCAAGCTAGGCAAGTGTTAAAAAAGAGAGGAGTGGAAGGACATGAAAATAGTTGAGTAAGTGATGCAACAGGTTGGACTTTTTTGCTGTAAGAGGGCAATAGGTGATGTAGCGGATAAAAAGGCAACACCACCCCCCCCCAAACTAAACCCCCACAAAGCGAACCGAACCAAACCAAACCAAAGAGCCCCCATGTTTTTACTGAAGTAGAGAGCAAACTTGACATGGAGTGCTTGAGGGGCACCAAGACTGTCAGTTTTCTGTGTTCCCCAGTTTGCTGCAAGCCCTGGGCCCCAGTAACCTGTGCTGGATACCTGCCAGTGTGCTCCATGGCTCCACGTGGGAGCAAACCAAACAGTGCTGTTGATTGGAAACCGAGGTGTAAATACCTCTGAATACCAAAAGTAGCAATAGTGAAGTGTATGTGGGAGATAAACAGGATGATTATCTATGTGGTATTGGGTCATGAAAACAACATCATGTTTTGGAAAGAGCACCAGTGAGACCCAGCCCTGAGCCTTCTCTTCTGCCAGCTGCACAGCAGCAGTTCCCTCAGCCTGCCCTTGTGTGCCACGTACCCTGGCCCCTCACCATTTCACGGGTGCTGGGCTGGGCCCGCGTGACATGTTTCAGTGTCTTTGCTGTGCTGGAGGGACCAGAACGAGACACAGGAGTCCGTGTGCAGCCTCAAAAGCGCCAAGTGAGAGAGGAGAGCATTTTTTGCTTTTGAAATTGGCTTTTCTTGTCTTTTTATTTGGGTTTTATTGTTTTGTATTATTGTTTTACTTGTTTATTGGCCAATCTTGCCAAAGCAGCTGAGCGAGAGCTAGCTGAGGATGGCCACCCCCCACTGGCTTTCTCATCCTCAGACTGAACAAATGTCACCTCCAGGCCCCAATAGCCTTGGTGGTGCTCCAGGGGAGTCCAACAGGTTCCAGTGGTCTCCAGTGGTGTCCATAGCTCTCTGATGATCTCCAGCGGTGTCTGTTGGTCTCCGACGCTCTCCGATGATCTCTGGGAGTCTCCACTGGAAAGCAACAGAAACCGCCGGAGACTACCTGAGACCACTGGACACCAGTGGAGATCATCGGAGAGTGTTGATCTCCAGTGGTGTCCGTTCATCTCCGTCAGTCTCCAATGGTCTCTGGTGGTCTGCGTCACTCTCTGGGGGTCTCCAGTGGTGTCCAGTGATCTCTGGCAGTATCTGGTGGTCTCTAGCAGGCTCCAAGGGACTCCTCCTGGTGCTGCGACACTGCCGGCCAGAAAATGGCAGCCCCTCTCCTTGCCTCTTCCCCAGGGCTCAGGGCAGAGGAGATGCCCCCATGATGGGGGATGTGGGTGAGGGGTAGGAAGGCAGGGCTCATCTGTGTCTTTACAGCCGGGTGATCTTCCTTGACAAGCCTGCCCGATGTCAGTGCGGATGCTCCACTTAGAGCTAGTGCTGGTGGCGATGGTGGTGCCCTTTGTTGGGAGCTGGCTGTTTGGAGGGTCCCTGGGAGCCCCTGGTGATCCTGCTGTGCTCTGGGCGCCATGGGGCTGGAGGCACCCCAGCCATGGTGGTGTGGTGCCTGGTCAGCCTGGCAGGAGGTGGATCCACCTCCATGGGCTTTTCCTCCTTTTGAGGTGGATCCACCTCCATGGGCTCTTCCTCCTTTTGAGGTGGATCCACCTCCATGGGCTCTTCCTCCTTTTGAGGTGGATCCACCTCCATGGGCTCCTCGTGCTCTTGAGGTGGATCCACCTCCATGGGCTCCTTGTCCTCTTGAGGTGGATCCACCTCCATGGACTTGTCGCCATTGCCTGGTGGGTCGACCTCCATGGGCTTGACACACCTGCCACAGGTGCTGCTCATCCCGTCAGCCCACCTCTTTTTTCTGGGATGTGGATGCATCCTCGGTGGTTCCAAGAACCTCTTCTTGCTCATCCCACTGACCACGGATGCTCACCTGGCTTCGCTGGGTCCTCCTCTACCAAGCAGGCTTGGTGTCAGAGTCTCGAGCTGCTCAGCCAGCTGTGGGCCAGCCGCAGGGGTACCTGCCAGTGTACCGGATGGCTGGCTGGTGACATCACCAACGGACGCTGCTGTGGTTGGCCAGTGGCCAGTGAGGCCCTGAAGTCCCCATTCCGGGAAGCCACTTTGCTTGCCCGAGAGAAAGGGTGCCCGTCAGGCACCGGGACTGCCCCTCAGCTCTCTGTGTGTGCCTGGGGCTCCAGCCCCCTCCTTGTGCCAGGCCAGGGGTCCCCTCGATGGGACAGCAGCCACAGTGTGGCAGGAGGGTTGGGGAGTCTCTTAGCAATAAAGCTGTGACTCATCTTTGAATGAAGGAGTGCTGTTTTAGCGTGGATGACAGCAGTTTGGGGAGGACTGGCCTTCAAGAATTGCCTGAAGCAGAGGTTGGGAGAGACCTGTGGAGGTTTCCGTTGCAGTCTCTTGCTCTCTCAGAGCAGCCCCTGTTGGATCAGGTAGAGATGGGCTGTACGAAATCCCCATAAAAGTTGGCAGTCAACATCACTCATGGCAATACTTGTGTCCCCTGCTGTATGTTGATGGCACCTCTTCCTGTGCAGCTCAGTGAGAAACCTGAAGAAATGCTGCTGCCAGTGTGTAGCGTGTGATGGAGCCTAGGACAGAGAGGTGCAAGCTAAGAAGGCGTAGCACAGCTCCTGCCCTGTCCTTTAGGCCAGTTTCAACAACTGTCGAGCTGCTTAACGCTCGGGAGCAACCTTTTGTGCCTATGGTCTGCGTTCTGCAGTCCCTTAATTGCCACAATAACGTTGATTTCAATTCTGAGGCCAGACCTGGCTGCAACTCTGCGAGGAGTAAAATGCTCAAGTGCCCTCTCTGAACGTGTCCTGAGTCTCCTGTGTTGAATGTAAACTGTACCTGTGAACTGCAAGGTTTACTAAAGACATATTTGGAAGGCTCCAGGCCATGTCTGTCTCAAGATCTGATCCAGACTGCCAGATTCTGATTACAGTTCAATCAGTTGCTCCTGATCGTGTCTGAAATAAATAGGAATTAGGTCAGATTTGCAACTAATCCAGATGCATCCTCAAAACCTGCTGTGAGATCCTAAATTGGTCACTACAGCTTTTAGGGCCGTTAGTCAATGAGAATGCACTGAACACTGTAGCCAGTAAAAATCATACCACATTGAGTTATAATGCGAATTGCATTATAACACTGAGCAAATGGATCCCATTTTTCTCCACACATTTGAAGAAGGGCAGTTTTCCCTTGGGGGCTACTCTGCTCCAGAAAATGAGCGGTTGGAAAGAGCTGCCCAAGTGCAGCTGCCCAAGTGCAGCAGCCCTTCTGCCTGCCTATGTTTGGAATGGCCTTATTCCGCCTTGCTCCTTCTTGGTCCGTCAGCAATTTAGCTGCAACTCGTGTGAATGAAGGAGGGCTATTTCATTCTAGCCCAAGTTTCCACGGTGCTGAATGGGGTTTTGTATTCTGTCTCTGAGCACCATCAAGCTAGGCAAGTGTTAAAAAAGAGAGGAGTGGAAGGACATGAAAATAGTTGAGTAAGTGATGCAACAGGTTGGACTTTTTTGCTGTAAGAGGGCAATAGGTGATGTAGCGGATAAAAAGGCAACACCACCCCCCCCCCAAACTAAACCCCCACAAAGCGAACCGAACCAAACCAAACCAAAGAGCCCCCATGTTTTTACTGAAGTAGAGAGCAAACTTGACATGGAGTGCTTGAGGGGCACCAAGACTGTCAGTTTTCTGTGTTCCCCAGTTTGCTGCAAGCCCTGGGCCCCAGTAACCTGTGCTGGATACCTGCCAGTGTGCTCCATGGCTCCACGTGGGAGCAAACCAAACAGTGCTGTTGATTGGAAACCGAGGTGTAAATACCTCTGAATACCAAAAGTAGCAATAGTGAAGTGTATGTGGGAGATAAACAGGATGATTATCTATGTGGTATTGGGTCATGAAAACAACATCATGTTTTGGAAAGAGCACCAGTGAGACCCAGCCCTGAGCCTTCTCTTCTGCCAGCTGCACAGCAGCAGTTCCCTCAGCCTGCCCTTGTGTGCCACGTACCCTGGCCCCTGACCATTTCACGGGTGCTGGGCTGGGCCCGCGTGACATGTTTCAGTGTCTTTGCTGTGCTGGAGGGACCAGAACGAGACACAGGAGTCCGTGTGCAGCCTCAAAAGCGCCAAGTGAGAGAGGAGAGCATTTTTTGCTTTTGAAATTGGCTTTTCTTGTCTTTTTATTTGGGTTTTATTGTTTTGTATTATTGTTTTACTTGTTTATTGGCCAATCTTGCCAAAGCAGCTGAGCGAGAGCTAGCTGAGGATGGCCACCCCCCACTGGCTTTCTCATCCTCAGACTGAACAAATGTCACCTCCAGGCCCCAATAGCCTTGGTGGTGCTCCAGGGGAGTCCAACAGGTTCCAGTGGTCTCCAGTGGTGTCCATAGCTCTCTGATGATCTCCAGCGGTGTCTGTTGGTCTCCGACGCTCTCCGATGATCTCTGGGAGTCTCCACTGGAAAGCAACAGAAACCGCCGGAGACTACCTGAGACCACTGGACACCAGTGGAGATCATCGGAGAGTGTTGATCTCCAGTGGTGTCCGTTCATCTCCGTCAGTCTCCAATGGTCTCTGGTGGTCTGCGTCACTCTCTGGGGGTCTCCAGTGGTGTCCAGTGATCTCTGGCAGTATCTGGTGGTCTCTAGCAGGCTCCAAGGGACTCCTCCTGGTGCTGCGACACTGCCGGCCAGAAAATGGCAGCCCCTCTCCTTGCCTCTTCCCCAGGGCTCAGGGCAGAGGAGATGCCCCCATGATGGGGGATGTGGGTGAGGGGTAGGAAGGCAGGGCTCATCTGTGTCTTTACAGCCGGGTGATCTTCCTTGACAAGCCTGCCCGATGTCAGTGCGGATGCTCCACTTAGAGCTAGTGCTGGTGGCGATGGTGGTGCCCTTTGTTGGGAGCTGGCTGTTTGGAGGGTCCCTGGGAGCCCCTGGTGATCCTGCTGTGCTCTGGGCGCCATGGGGCTGGAGGCACCCCAGCCATGGTGGTGTGGTGCCTGGTCAGCCTGGCAGGAGGTGGATCCACCTCCATGGGCTTTTCCTCCTTTTGAGGTGGATCCACCTCCATGGGCTCTTCCTCCTTTTGAGGTGGATCCACCTCCATGGGCTCCTCGTCCTCTTGAGGTGGATCCACCTCCATGGGCTCCTCGTCCTCTTGAGGTGGATCCACCTCCATGGGCTCCTTGTCCTCTTGAGGTGGATCCACCTCCATGGACTTGTCGCCATTGCCTGGTGGGTCGACCTCCATGGGCTTGACACACCTGCCACAGGTGCTGCTCATCCCGTCAGCCCACCTCTTTTTTCTGGGATGTGGATGCATCCTCGGTGGTTCCAAGAACCTCTTCTTGCTCATCCCACTGACCACGGATGCTCACCTGGCTTCGCTGGGTCCTCCTCTACCAAGCAGGCTTGGTGTCAGAGTCTCGAGCTGCTCAGCCAGCTGTGGGCCAGCCGCAGGGGTACCTGCCAGTGTACCGGATGGCTGGCTGGTGACGTCACCAACGGACGCTGCTGTGGTTGGCCAGTGGCCAGTGAGGCCCTGAAGTCCCCATTCCGGGAAGCCACTTTGCTTGCCCGAGAGAAAGGGTGCCCGTCAGGCACCGGGACTGCCCCTCAGCTCTCTGTGTGTGCCTGGGGCTCCAGCCCCCTCCTTGTGCCAGGCCAGGGGTCCCCTCGATGGGACAGCAGCCACAGTGTGGCAGGAGGGTTGGGGAGTCTCTTAGCAATAAAGCTGTGACTCATCTTTGAATGAAGGAGTGCTGTTTTAGCGTGGATGACAGCAGTTTGGGGAGGACTGGCCTTCAAGAATTGCCTGAAGCAGAGGTTGGGAGAGACCTGTGGAGGTTTCCGTTGCAGTCTCTTGCTCTCTCAGAGCAGCCCCTGTTGGGTCAGGTTGGCTGGGCCCTAGTTCAGTGTATTTTGGATCCCTTGAAAAGGATGGAGTATCCTTAGCCTCTCTGGACACCTGTACCCTGTCTGAGCACCCTTGTGGTGAGAGTCTTTCTCTTTTACTTAGCTGGGATTTGTCCATCTTTGTGCATGGGCCTTGTGTCTCTTGTCCTTCCAGCACAGACCACCTCTGAGAAGAGTCAGGCTTCATTTCCTTAGCCGCTCCGAGCAGGCAGCTGTGGTCACCGGTGAGACCCAGCCCTGAGCCTTCTCTTCTGCCAGCTGCACAGAGGCAGTTCCCTCAGACTTAGAAGACAATTGCAGAAACTAAGTACTGAAGCTGGTCAGAGCAAAAAAGTGACAGCTGTGTGTATCCCAGGCTCCAACCTGACTGAGCTGCAAAAGCAAGGAGATGGTAAAATTTCTATCTATCTTCAGTTCTCTCTGTGAAGTGTTTCAGCCTTCTCTCAACCTGGCAACAAATGCACAAGCCTGTCGTCCTTTAGCGTATGTCTTTTGAGATTTTCTGTCATGCGTTACCCATGTCCAGTAAATTGTTCAGGTCCACACACCTTTCCAAGTCCCCTGCTATTGTGCTGCCTGATGCTGGAAGCGACAAATAAGAACTCTTCAGTATTGAAATGCCCTCTTTCTGAATGTCTCTGAAGTATTCTTCCTCTCAGTTTTAGAGGAAACAGTGTTCCTAAATATGTGCAGAGGTCAGAGAATGTGCATGTCCCAGATTTACATCTCTAAAAGGGAAACCAGAATTTGTGTGCTTGTGAGCGTATGTGCATGCTGGCACTGAAGTCAGTGACTCATTCGCCGGAGCCGAGCCCTTTGCTTTTGCATCCCTGCTGTAATAAGCTATGCACAAAGTATCCCATGCAGACTGTTACGATGGAGTTGCACTCCAGAGGATGTAGTGAACTGTCTGCCGTTTCCCAGGAATAATCCCAAGCACTAATTGTTCCCACATCTTAGCTTCTAAAAGTTTGTTTCTATGCATTCAGGTTCTCCCCTCCTGCCTGTCTTGCTTGTATTGACAGAGATGTCTGTGATGCTGGGAACGAACCAGACCAGGGAACTGACCAGGACTGGCAAAAAAAAAAAGAGATCCAAAATAATTTACAAGAAGTTTGTTTTCAAGTACCATGTAATCATCTTGAATGCTGTTGGATATGCAGGTGGTTGTACATAAGTGTGGGGAGGAGGAGGTGGGCATACTGGGGGAAGAGTGAGGCCAGCTGATGCTGTTTTAACGTGTGTGTAGAACTCCTGGCAGGGAGGCCTCATTATGTGCCACCCGTGGGATGGAGAAGCACAGCAGCCTTGGCTGTCTACACAGTGGTGGCCTGGGGCTGGAACTTGAGCACAGCTACCAGAGGCAAAAGAGACATGCTCAAAATAGACCATGTCCTTCATGAAACATTCATGAAAAGAAGAATGGTAACTTTTATTTTTAAATGAAAGCTGACCCATTTCTGAATCTCCCAAATCCTGAGCTGGTATGATAACCTTGTGCTGTTCTTCCTCTGTTAGCCTGTGGATAGCTGAACTGAGAGAAAAAGAAAATAAATTTGTATTGTGTGCTAGATCAGAATGTTCTGGTATTTTAAAATCTCTGGGACATTCATACTATCTTCAAAGAAATTTCAACTGGATCCTAAACAAGTTTGCTTAACAAAAATTCATGCAGGAATAGTCTGAATTAATAATATCAGGGAAGTAATGCAGGTTCTCAAAGGTCTTCACTCCATATATGCATCATATATAGTAAGAGATTTTTTTTAACATGCTGTTTTTCCTTTAATAATATGACTAAGCTTTCAACAGAGGTATGAACAAGTTTTAGTCAATTGGATAGAGATTCAGATTCAAAAGTTTACCTGATACATGTTGAGGCTTTAAACAGTCTTTTTACATCCTTCTAAGAATGCCCTATAAAAGAAATCCATTTAAGAGGTTTGTTCTTAATTGAAAAAGGAATACTGATACTAATGCACTCTTTTAAAAACATCTAGAATTTCTTTTAGTAAGGATTAGCCACGTAGCTTAATTTGCAGCCTTGCCATTCCTGTGTTTGAGTAGAAAATCATTCATCCTCTTCCCCATCCCTGAAAGAGAGATAATGGAAAGACTGACATACAAAGGCGGAAGTGCTGTCAATAATTTGCAGATAGATAACAAAAGAAACGGGAGTGTGTCTGATGCTGGGTTTTGTGTTTTTCTTTCCTTGCTCCTCTCATCATGATACCATCCAAAAGGGAATTCAGAGCTCTAGTGATTGAGATGGTGTTGGCCACCGATATGTCCTGTCACTTCCAGCAAATCAAAGCCATGAAGAATGCTTTGCAGCAGCCAGAAGGGTGAGTCACTTCACAACACTGTGCAGTGAGGGGCTGCATTTCAGCTGGTTCTTTGCCATTGCGTTTGACTTCAAAAGCACCTCTCTAGAGGCGCTCGTTCTCTTTAATGTCCACATCGATCCTTTCTGCTGTTGAATTTTGAATGAATTCGCTTAGGAGTGGACTGGCACCCCCCTATACACACATCTCTAGTCTGTGCTAATGGACGAAAGCTTGCAAAGGTCACCATGTCGGGATAAGCCTCCCTGCGCATTTCCCTTTGAATATCAGGTAACATCAAGGACATGATCCAGCTGAGTGACTTCTACAACTTGAGTATGACTCAAGGTTATAAGATCTGCAGAACACAACTTACGCATTGTCCTTCTGCAGATGGTATCAGCTGCCACCTCTGCAAGGGGCCTGCTCCATGACCAGAGGATGGATGAAAAGAACTTGACTGAGGGAAGGAGTAGGAGATAACAGATGGAGCGGTAGGGGGAAGGCCTTTTCTTCTTCCCAGTATGCCACTGGGAGCGGTAATATTTTGTCCACAGCTCTTCCCATAAAATTCCTTTTTTCACTGCAGAAAGCTCTGAGTGATGGTCATTTTTTCACCCTGGACACAGGTCTGTCCAGAGCCTCCCAGAATTATACGTGTATCAGACCAGAGTGTTGCTAGCTGCTTGGTCCTCTCAGAAACTACAACTCTTACCAATGATTTCAGTCAGTCAAAAGCTGGAATTAAAAACTAAGACTACCCAACCCAAGAAAGCATTATTTACTGGGTTCTTGGGCTAGCCTTTCACATTATGGTTTTAAGAAATTGCCAGCCCTTTTTGTTCTGTGGAACCAGATGCAAGGATCACCTTCTGACCTCACACTAGTTTTCTAACAGTAAAACATTTATCAGTTACTGTGTAGACTCACCAGTGCCCCTGAGATCAGATCCTGACTGTTTACTACAGTAAGATGGTAGGGACTAACTTCTCTTTTGAGCTGCATAAAATGCAGCCCAGCTGAAATGGGGGACACAGCAGCTCTTGTGTGCACAGCAGCAGCTTGTCTGCCTGCTTGTGCACACAAGCAAATCTGGAAAGGAGCTCAGCAAGGCCGAGCAAAGTTTCTTTTTGCACTTCTTAATGTCTCTGTTACAACAGGAGTGGTGTATGTTTGAGAAATTAGGCCATCTTTCATAGTTGTCTGATTTTATGAACATAGAAATAATTCCATTAATATCCTGGCCAAAGATTCTAATGACCTCATTTCCCTGCTTAGGTGAGATTTTAGTCATTCTCCACTGAAAGAGCAGATAACTAATTTGTTTGATCCTTTGGGTTTTCAGAATTGACAAGCCGAAAGCCTTATCACTGTTGTTGCATACAGCAGATATCAGTCATCCAGCCAAGGCCTGGGATCTCCATCATCGCTGGACCATGTCTCTGCTAGAGGAGTTCTTCAGACAGGTAAAGCTAGGGAAGTTCCTCTGCATTTCTGCAGCACAGAGGGACTCTGTGGGATTGGACAAGGAAGTAGGAAAATATGAACACAGATCTTTTCCTCCTTCTCTGATTTTCTCAAGAACCTCCTAAATGATATGAAGCTTTCTCATCTGGCCCCAGTAGCACTGGTTGTTATGCGTCTTGGGGAAGTTAGTGTCCGATACACTGCCTATAGATACAGATGTTATCTATAGTTATAGATGTTATCTGCATACTAGAAATTCTAATTTGGGAAGATAACACATGTTTCACAGTAGCAAAATATGAAATATGCGATGTTCTGCTTAGGTGTAGAACACAGATTTAGGCAGCTGTATAGAACTGTACTTATGTTGTTGGGGTAAATGTGAAAAATGCATTACCCTTACTTTAGATGAAGTGAACTGATATAGTTTATAGCTCACAGTGGACTGCCTGTTGACAGACCCACAAATCTAGACAAATCATTAAGCTCCATTTGATAGCTGTAAGCTCCCCAAGTGACTAATTAAAAGCATTTAAAGAGCTGCCTTTAAAAAAAAAAAAAAGTAAAAGTAAACAGAGCACTTAGGAGTGTTTAGGATACTTTTCACCAATATGAATTACTAAACTGAGCAGAAAATTAAGTGTTTAATTTCCCTCCAAAGTTCAATAACTTAATGTTTGGAGTAAATCTGAATGCAAAAAAGAAAAAATATATTACAATTTTTAAAAAGTTTTGACAATTTTTTAAAATGGCATCTGTTTTTAAAGGCATTGTGGGAATCCCTTTGTAATAAGGACATTGCAAGAATTTGATTTGAAGTGAATTTTTTAATTTGTTTATCAAACCAAGAATGTGTTTACTAGGCGGAAGCAGGTCAATCATACCTGCAGCTGTCTCTGTGTTGTCACACAGGAGGCTCATGAAGTAGGATGATTTTTACATACTTTTTAGGGAAAACTCTGTGCATGTTTATGCTTTTCTAGCTCAAAATTATACTAAATGTGTTAAAATACACCACTGCTGAATCCCCCTAAAGACTTGTGAGGGAATTAAGGTTAGCTAGATATGAGACCACAAAAAGCCCAAGTTTTGATCTGTTTTACACATGTAATGAAGGCAAAATTATTATTTTATGTTTTCATATGAATAATTTAATTTCAGCCAACAAATCCTACCTTAGTTTTGAATGAAAAATGCCTCCATTTTTAGATAAAGCTTTATGTAAAGCTTGTATTATAGTTCCAAATTCAGATGCAGGGTTAATTTCCTCTTCAGAAAAACCCTTAAGCTTACCATGAAGCATAGACTTGTGTACACTGAAGTTATTTAGTACTAGATCAATAAATACATCCCTACCTGACAGCAGAACAAGACCACACACTCTTCTCACAAGCTGAGAAGTACCACTAGCCAGAGGGGACCATCGTGATAAGAAACTGGGCTGGCCTCATATTAGGTATTTATTTCCTTATGTTCTTCACATTCAGACACTCTCCTCTCCTTTCTGTTATGTGCTCTGCTGAGCCATAAAGTCTGACTTAGCCTACACCAGTACAGGTCCCCAGCCCTATTGGTTTCCAAGTATTTTGTGATGCAGCACAGTCTTCCTACACTCAGTAACCATGCTGTAGGTGTGAAAGATGCTTCAGAGTACAATACTCGTTGTTTACATTCAGCAGCTACGGTGAGCATCTCTTAAAGCAAACATGTTGCATCAATTTATTTGTTTTACTAATGCACTTTAGCTAGCCATGACGGAGCTGCCCAAACAGCTTAGAAGAAGTCGACTATGTTTCTGAGTAGTCAAAAGGGCAGTCAGGTTCCTTCCTGAAGAGAATTAGGCACTGGGGTTTTTAAGAGGCATAAGGAGTAAGAGAAGAATGATGATTAGGTAAGAGCTGGCACTGAGAGATGTTTCTCCTGAGAGATACAGCAGACGTAGTAAAGTAACGTCACTTGGAAATATTTCTGTGTTTGGTTTTTGTTTTACCCTGGTATTTGTATATCAGACTCCTAACATAAAACAGAATTGTTCTGCAATAGAAGAATATTGCTGCTTGTTGATCCACCCAAAACTCTAACAGGACTTGTGCCCCCATTTCACGTACGTTATATTAACAAAAAGAATTCAGCTCTTCTTATGCCTACAGGAGTTTTTTGCTGATTAGTTTGCTGGCTATTTTAGCTTCCATTTGACATTAGTCAGAACACTGGCAAGAAGTTCAGCACAGTTAAAGTGAGCTGCTGATTTAAGGAATTGATTCTGTAGTATAGTTAACAGGCTATTTAAATTTGAATGCTCAGTGGGGAGTATTGCAACTATGTCATCCTATAGATCTTCTCAGCATAAAGCAAGATGTTATAGAGTGACTGAACCAAGTTCAAGGGCTTTTTGAGAATACGCAGCTTGAAAGACTGGAAAAAAAATGGGGTTATAACACCTGATCTTCTGCACCATCTTGTGATGTTATAAAAGGACTTTCAGTTCTGAGGGATGGAAAGTGTGTCTGGACTTCTGTACTTAAGCACTTACATAAAATGTTGACAATGTCAGTGTTTCCTTTGGAAGAAAAAAGTAATCTACATCTGTCCACCAATGACCTGTTAATTTTTAATCTGAAAGACTAAAATAAATACGCAAAGAAGTGCAAGCCCAGAAAAATCAGTCCTGACACTGATGTTTTCTCTTGAAAGGCTTGCTGTGAGAACTGAGTTCTGCTGAGTTCTCTGGGGAACTGCTATGAGAAGAGTTCTTGTGCTCAAGTGGATTTTTAGTTGGTGCATAGAAGTACCAAGCAGGCAGGGAAAGCTCTGAAGAGAGATTCACTGGGATCAAGATGCTTAATTTACCAGCTTGTGTTCAGACTACAACTTTTCCAGCCAGACTCAATTTTTCCAGAAGTTATGTTAAAAAAACCCCAAACAAACAAACAAAACCAAAAGAAAAACTTAATTAAAGAAGGTAAAATGAGAGGCTTTTACAGTCATGACCTAAGATATCAAAGTGCAATATGTTTTGTCTTTTTCTTATTTCTTCTCAATTTTGTTCCTCCAGGGTGACAAAGAAGCAGAACTAGGGCTTCCCTTCTCTCCCCTCTGTGATCGCAAGTCTACTATGGTTGCTCAGTCTCAAATAGGTATGTCCCTTTTGGTGCATGCAAAGTAGCATCTTATAACTTACTCCTCCCTGCAGGGCTAAGATCATGGTGATCTCTCATTGTCTGGAGCTATGCTAAAGAGAGGAATAGACCACAATGGCATTATTTTCCCCAGATCAAAAATTCAGAACTGAGGAGCCATTGAACTTATGGTGGTGGTTCCATGCAGTAACCAAGTTACCTCTGATGTGTCTGCAGAGATGACTACAGTGCCTGGTTATGACGCTACTCCGTAGTTTTCTGAGCTGAGAAGATGAGGCACACATGGCCTCATAGAAGTAGTAGAAGGATGAGGCAGCAAGCCTGGTATTTGGTGAGAAAACAAGAGGGGCTAAGTGAAGTAAAACTGTTCAGGAGGCTGGGAGCAAAAAAGGACAACAGAAATAGTGGATTTGTGGGTGGATTTTTATACCTAGGAAGTAAGTGAAATAGACAGAAGAATGTGATCTAACCACAACTGGAGAATGGGGTTCCAAATGGAATAATAAAAGAAAGATAACGTGGACCCTAAAAATGAGGCAACTGAGTCCAGAAGCAGAAAGAGAGAGAATGTATTAAAGGAAAACAAACAAAAAACGTGAAGTATGAAATTTCAAAGAACAAGACAAAGATATCCCTGAACCCAAGAAAGTTCAGATTCGTATCTGTGACCAAGAGCTGTTTCTGTTTAAAATTATTTAATTGTTCCTATTAGGCAAGCCATTCTCCAAGGGACCCCATCACAGATTTTTCTGCCTTCGGAAGTTTAGACAGTTCAGCCAAGAATCTGAACTTGAAAAGCCCTATGCAAGCCTAGCGTGGTTGCCACACTCGTAGCATTTACTCTTCTGCAACTCCCAGAAGAGTGGAAATGTGTTTAGAGCGCAGTGCAACTGCTGATGACATTTGTGTTCTGCCAGCAGCTCGGTGGAGGGAAGCATCAGCAAACTTGAAGTGCTGCAGTCTCAGCTAAAACCCATCTTGAGGACTCCTGGACAGAATACACCTGCTGCTGTGGTGGGAGAAGATAAAATCTATCTCCCTCTGGCTGGTGTGGAGGGAAGCACATGTAGACACTTCTCTTTCACATCCCTTCTATCAGTTTTCACAAATGCCCCTCACTCCTTACAAGGAAAAGGAGTTGTGCTTCCCACAGGGTCCCTCTACGCAGAGTTGTGTGTGCTTGGAGACCAGTTTTCCCTGTCCTCTTTTGTGCTCCTTTGCTCAGGAAGACCAGGAGAGCCAAGAGACTTCTGCACCAATGTCCCTTGTGTCAAGCCACTGCAAAATTAATGATGAGTTAAACCATCACCAACACAATTCCACCTTATAAAAGAGGCACTCATCAGTATGCAAAGGCAGCTTTATTTAGTCATATACTATTTGTTATTGTATTAGATTTGTGCAGTTTAGTAATCCATTGACATTAATAGGCTACTCTGTATAAGTCTTGTTTTCTAACATTATAAAATTTTTATTTCTCAGTCTGCTGCACATACTGGCAGTGTCTTTCTGTTATGTCTCCTTTGTTAAATCAAAACATCTTATATTTTCTGGCTGTCTGCTGAGGTAGGGCTTTCAAAGTTGTAGGCTAGATTCTCAGACAAATAATCTGTTCCCATTCATTTATTTACCTGATTAATAGCCTTAACAAATTGTTCCTTGGAATAGTAATTACTATATTTCTTTGCAAACGAAAGTTCTTATTGAATTCTAAATTGTGCTATTATCTGCAGTAAGCAGCTATCAGTTCCCACAAATAAAGAACCTCTGTCCTTGGTGAAACAAAATTGTGCTCTTAGTTCTCTCAGGGACAGAGCATAGGAATCCTGTTCTGGTGGCTTGACTTGTGGTTGCTGGTTTGCTGCTCTAAGGTCACTGCAGGTGCAAAAACAGCGGGCAAACATTTTTATTAATGAAAGATTTTCACAAATGCAAACTGAAGGATTTTGTCCACAGGAATTAAGCAATCTAACAGCAAAAACTTCCTCAAAAGAAATAATATTTCTCTCTCCTGTTGCTACAGTTTGTGAAGAAATTGTTCAGAGTTTAAACCGATAATTAAAGAAACATGAATATCAAATAATGAACCTGGGTTTTTAAAACCTATTAATGTTAATGCTAATGACCAATTTATCACCCTTTTCCATCATCAATCAAATGAGTGTGGTAAATATTTCTGTACCACAGTGAAGTACAGAAATCAGGAAGGATTCGTGTAACGAAGTCAGGCTGCGTATCAGAATGGGGGAGACAAACAAGCTGTGAAGAAAACCAGGCCAAGACTTGTATCTTCCAACAAGAATATCAGGAGTTAAAGCTTCTCTGTCTGCCTCAGACTGTCGGAAGCTTGTTTGACTGGAGATCTGCCTTTGTTGTAATTTTCCTCTTTTGCAGCTCATAAATGTAGGAGCATCCTTTTATTTTTGTCATTTGGCTGGCAAGAAAGAAAATTACAGCTTAAAAAAACATAGGATAAAGTCTGATGGGTGCATTTTTTTTTTTTTTGGTGGTGGGCTTTAGGGAAGCTGTTCTCTAGCCAGAATGTGCTGTGGTGATGTTCTCAGGTGGAATGAATGAACATTACGGACATGACTGGAATCCCACCTCAGCATGCAGTGTTAATTGGTAAAATCAACTTAGTCACTGGGGTGTAGAAATATTTACCACACTCATTCTATTGAAGAAGAAAAGGGATGATAAAATGGTCATTAGCATTAATAGGTTTTAAAAGCCAGGTTTTTAATTAGCAAACTAAATCACCATATTTAATCACAGTGTCTTTAGGTAAGAAGAGAGAGAACAAGTTTTGGGAGGCACTTGGGAATATGGCATAAGTTACATAATTATTAATAAATTCATAAGTTTTGTTTCTATGATAGCAGATTATGTTTCCCAACTTTATTATAAATCCCCATTTTAAGGTAACATAGTTGAATAACTTCTTCATGTTTTAGGGAATAGAGTTAAAAATAGAATTTATCACAGAAAAGTTATCCTAGGTCTTTGAGTTTGTTTACCTGTGGTCCCTTGTGCCACCTCTGCCTGTCTTTGTTGATATGCAAGACTTCTCCCAGGGAAAACTTGTTTCTTAGGTGCTTACACCTGGACCTTGTGTTTATGTGCAAATGTTGAGTATCTCGGGAAGGAGATTCCACCACCCTGCTGCCGAAGTTAGTGGCACAGTCTTGCATTTGATATCAGAGATTTGCATGTCTCAGGGTTGTTAGTGGTGATGGAGCAAGTGGCAGTGGTATTACTTGCTGTGTTGATTTTGGCTGGGGTAGAGTTAGTTTTCTTCATAGCAGCAAGTGTGGGGCTATGTTTTGGCTTTGTGCTGGAAACAGTGTTGATAATACAAAGATGTTTTCATTACTGCTGAGTCAAGGGCTTTCCTGCTTCTCACCCCACTCCACCAGCGAGCAGGCTGGGGGTGCACAAGGAGCAGGGAGGGGACACAGCTGGGACAGCTGACCTCAACTGACCAAAGGGATATTCCAACACCATATGATGTTATGCTCAGCAATAAAACTAGGGGGAAGGTGGGCCAGGAGGCCATTGCATGGGCACTGGCTGGGCATCAGTCAGTTGATGGTGAGCAATTGTTTTGATCTGCATCATTTGCCTTTCTTGGGTTTTATTTCTCTCTCATGTTATTTTCCTTTTCATAACAATTTATTACTACTATTACCACTACTCTATTAATAATAATAATGCTAATAATAATTTCAATTATTAAACTGTTCTTATCTCAACCCACAAGTTTTCTCACTTTTACCCTTACAATTCTCTTGCCCCCAACCTGCTGCTGGTGGGGAATGAGCGAGTGGCTGTGTGGTGCTTAGCTGCCAGCTGGGGTTAAACCACAACAGTCCTTTTTGGCGCCCAACATGGGGCACAAAGGGTATGAAATAATTACAGATTGACCAGAGCGTGTTAGAAGGGATTTATATCTGTTAACATTTGCAGGTCATGATACTGATTCATCTGTTCTCAATATTAATTTATCTGATCTGGGCCATGCTCTTTTTTTTGCTGTACCTGTTAAAGACTGAGGTTGGCTTTTGGAATTTGCTGTGCTCTGCAGTAATTAGTGACGTTTTGCCTGGGAGATTTGTTATTAAAACACTGACTTTGACCTTAATTTGGTGTTTGGGCTCTGTACTGAAGCTGTTACTGCACTTTGGGTACCACCTCATGGAGACAATTAGTAATTATACCTCTTCTTCCTTTGAGAGGGTTTTGTGCAGGAAATAGAGAATGACATCCTCACTACTTTCTTCTGAGATGTTTTCTCCCTTGTTACAATAACTTGTCTATATCTTGAACATCCTTGGGTAGTTCTAGTACTTCTGTTGGCATTTCTTGGGAATATTGCTTCAGTTTTAACAAGCAATTTAGGAATACGACCCAGGCTCTGCGAGAGTATGGTCATGGGTGGCACAGCATGTGGGAGAATATGGGCAGGTATCTCAAGAACTTCCCACCTCCAGTGGTCTGAAACTTCACTCCCAAACAACTGCAGGATCCTGATGAAGTGACAGAATGCTTGAAAAAAAAATGCCATGCCTATCCCAAAGAGGCACAACTTACCACACCATGTTGGGCCCTGGCCAGCATCTACCAAACACTGCTCAATATTTTGCAACACCCTCGAGAAGAGAGGAAAAACATACCAGTAGACCCTATGGCTACATCAGACACTATATCAGTCACCCCTATAGCTGAAACAAAACAATTGAAGTGGGAGTCAGCTTGTTTAGTAAGGGATGAAGAAGCTTCTCCTAGGAAAAAGAACTAGAAGAGGCAGCCTGTTCTCAGCAGAGCAGTCACAAGAACAGGAAGAGGAAGAAACTGAAATCATAAATGAGACAGAAATCACCCGATCCCTAAGTGAGCTGCGAGATATGCAGAAAGATTTTAGCTGTCAATCAGATGAGCTAATTCTCAGCTGGTTACTCTGATATTGGGGCCAGTAGTCAGGAATTAGAGGGTAAGGAAGCCCAGCAGCTAGGATCACTTGCAAAGGATAAGGCCATTGACAAAGGGATTGGAAAAAAGGCAGGAGTCCTCAGTCTTTGGCAGTGACTCCTATCAAGTGGGGTTAAACCATGACACTTGCCAAGCAGAAGTGACAAGGTACCATGGTTTGGGTTTCTTTGGTCATTAAGAAGTAAAAATTCTTTTGAGTGAAGTGGAATAGAAGAGACATATAGACAGGCAGACACACTCACACATGTAAATCAAGTTCTTATTATCCTCAGGATTCCTGTGGCACTGTTCTCAATCAGTACAATTCCAATGTTTTAAAAAATAGTATGAATTTTGCTGGGATTATCTGGGCGGTGATCTAGCCCACAATTTCCTGTTGTGGCTTTATACTGCATACATTCCTGATTAACTCCCTGGGAGGAGGGAGGTTTTTTTTCCCTAAATGTGGATAGATAAGACTGTCTCAGTGTTATGGAGACACATGATTCAGATGTTCAGATAAGACTGAATGCATATTTTCTCCAGATTTACAGAATGTTAGTATGAAATTCTGAGAACTTGCAAGTAACGTTTTTCATTTGACTGGGCATGAAAATACATTTAATTACCCATCCTTTCTGAAATTTAGCAAAAATCAGGGCAGAGAAATGGAACTAGAAGGACAACTGCTTTGCACTCAAGATGTGGATCAAAGCATCGGTGAATTGAGGTGTCTGGCCCATGTGGTCTCTTCTCCTTTTATTGTTCTGTTATCACCTAGAATCACCAGGGTCTCTTGTAGAAACATATCACGACCCAGACAGACAAATGATGTTATGAATGTATGATTAATAGTTGATAATTACCAACTCTTTAAAAATTGTAACATAGGGAAAGATCTGAATCTCAATGAATCCTAAGGCTGTATGAAGCCTTAGGAGTAGGAGGGTTTCAGGACATCATTGTTTTCTTGGCTACCTGCAGCACTAAGAAATTTGCTAAGTGAAGTCCCAGAATGAACATAAGAAATAGCCCTTGCCTCAGGTGAGAATTTAGGGGAAGGTGAAGGTACTATAAGCTCCTCACTCACATTTTTTTCTGTGCAACTTGGATTTTCCTTCATCTTATGAGCTTGTGCCCAAAGGGACCATCAGTCTGCCCTTCTCAACATTCAAATCAGAGCCCTATTCATCTCTGCCAAACTGTATACTGAAGTAGAAATTACTTGGCCCTTTATTTTTTTCCTTTCCTTATATTAAAAAATGGGTGAGGAAGTATCTAAATCTATCTTTATTATCAATAAGAACAAGCTGGCCGAGCACTGAGGAGAGAATATTCACAGCAACCCACTGATATGCAGTAGGGGAGGTTTGCATGTAACTCCACACCAGCAAAGCTTACTAGTATTATTACTGGTATTATTATTAATCTTCTGCACTTAGAGAGTTTATCTTTGAAACTGGGTTTTATCCAAATCTGATAGGAATTTGGCTTAAATATCACACTCCTCATACAGAACAAGTTCTGATGCATCTGTTTATGTTCTGATTTGCCACAGATTCTTTCCAGTGTTTAAGTAGGTACCTTTTATCGCATGCTATATCCAGGCTCTTGTGTCAGGGATTGATGTATAACTCTGTTTTCCCTTTCTAGTATTTGCCTATTCCTCTTTCAGGTATTATTTTTTTACTCTGTCTTTTACAGTGTGGTTGTCTGCAATCACTGAAGCAGTGATTCCACATAAATCCTCCTCTTGCCTGCTTGACTCTCCTTGTGTTTCTGCTCAGGTTTCATTGATTTCATTGTGGAACCCACTTTTACTGTGCTGACCGACATGACCGAGAAGATTGTGACTCCACTCATTGATGAAGCTTCCCGCTCTGGCATGTCTGGGTTCAGGCGTTCCAGGTGAATAACCGTGCACCCTCTCCCTTGACTCTGCACATGCTGCCATTGCACCCAACTCCCCCAGTTTCCCCTCTACAGTATATGTCTGTCATGTGGCCTAAAGCCCCATATCCACATTGCTGACACCGCAGCTCACCTTGTGACATGACTTTGTTGCAGGGAAACTCCAGCCCAGGGTAGGGCAAAGAGGGAGGCTGGCATGAACCTGAGCCATGCCTCCAAAGGCAGTGAGCACAAATGGTTGTAGCCATGCGATCAGGTGAACTTTAGTACTCTCTTAGTCACTGATGTCAAAGAGAAGGTAGAGGGAGTCGTTGAGAGGCACTCATTTCTTCATGTCTAGAAGTATAAATGGGATTAAACAACAAAAGAGGACTGGGAAGTATAAGCACACTTTAGTGATAGTGTTTAGGGTTACGGAAATGTCACCACCAGAATTCATCTGGAGTTCAGGTGTACGGAGCCTTGGCCCGTTCAACCCACTCTGCTGTTGTAGAAAAACGACTCTTTTAATAATTTCATGGACAGAGTATTTCTTGGGATTCAAATGCTGCGTGGCTAGTGCTCCCTAGAGTAGGTCTACCAAGTCAGGATTCCCTCTCCCAAGTGACTTCTTTACTCTTGGGCTGTTACACGAAGAGCAAGCACTAATATCTTTCTGTGTCAGTTACCTTGCTGCCTTTCTTAAAATGTGCTCAATGAAGTGTCCGTCCTTGAAAGACAACTGTAGGGTCTGGAGATGAAATGAGTTCCTGATTTCAGCCTCAACTGAGGTCACCAAGCCCTGAACAAATGTTGGTCTCCTGTCCTGTGCCTAATGGCTCCCATTAGTAAATTTTAGGAGGCTCCTCCACTGACATATTTGATTTCTAGAATTTTCTGAATCTGATGAATATTTAGGGAGTGAAGATGCGTAGTAAAGCTAATGGCAGTGCTTTGAGTGATTCTATTTCTTAGGGACTTCGGATACCAAAAAATAGGCAGGGAAAAGCTGCCCTTTTTTTCTAATACTGACTCAGGTTGTGCTGTTTGCTTTAAGAATGGTTGCCCTGGGGTGGGAGCAAGAGAGAGGAAGATGAAGGATTCAGGCTTAGTTCTTGGTTTTTCCTGGTTGACTCTGTTAAGCTATCTAGACTTACAGTCATTATTTCTTCTTAGCTGTATTTGGGTATATGGGATACTGATTTCTTCTGTGTTTTGTGATCTTGTGTCCCAGTCTGAATAGCATTAATCCCTCCGACGTTAAAAGATCAAGTGTCAAGAGCACTGGGTCCGAAGGAAGTGCCTCACTCAACTGCTCCATACTCACTGTGGACTTCAAATGTTTTAAAGCCACCTGGACGGAGGTGGTGCAGCAGAACCGGGAGAAATGGAAAGCGCAAGCCACCAAAGGTAACAGCCAGGCTTCTTAGTGAAAGAATAAAAATTCTTTTAAACTCCTCTTCAATCAAATTATTCTCCAAGTAAGCAGTATTAGATTGTCAGAATCTGCTTTTCAAGGTCAACAACCTACACTGAATTAAAAAAGATAGGAATATTGTGACTCATCTGTGCCTTATACTCTTATGTGGTGTATGTGTACATAATGAAGAGGATGTGGACACTGGGAGGAAAAAAAATAATTTTATGGGGGGTCCCCTAAAGTCATGAATCAGACTCAGAGCTATTTTTGCATAGGATCAGCATTTGTAGAGATAGGTTATCAGTTGTTCACTGTTAAGATTGAAAGAGGTATGGATGATAGTTCAGGGGAGAAGGACAGGATATTCTGGGTTCACAGCTGGTTTCATATTTCTGGTGATGACTTGGATAATGAATTGGGAAGTATGCTGCAAATGCTCATGATACCATCAATCTGGGAAGGACTGCAAACATTTTAGAAGAATATGAGGACTGTGTTGGCTGCAAGTTGACCAGGTTCAATATTGTCATGCTATTAAAAAAAAAAACTAAAAAACCAAACACACACACCCCCTCCCAAAAAAACCAAAACCAAAACTGCAAAGCAGACCTTGCTCCTAAGGCCCCTCTGGCATTCTTCCTGTCTTCTCAGTGGTAACAAGGCCCCCACAACAGTGCTGTGTCCAGTTTTGGCCACTGCGGTTCAGGAAACAATATGGACCAGTTGCAGACAATACAGAGTACAGCAATGCAAATGATGATAACTGTTGTTTATAGCTGAAAGCAATTTTCTGAAGATTACTGCAGCTGCCAAATGAGGGAGCTTTTTTTTTATTCAAATATCCTGGGCTGTTAAGAGGAGAAAAAAATTGGCAGGTGATTATAACCTGATCAGAGGTTAGGCATTGGCAAATCTCTATGGTTGGAGATCTTTCAGAACTAATGAGAGCCATCTGTTGAGACTGACTTGAGTATAACTGCCCCTTGCCCCCAGAGGCTGAATGGTTGCCCAAGGTCTCCTTGAGCCCTGGGGTCATTTAGACAAGCTTTGGAACCAAAAAAGGAGGAGTGTGTCACTAATTAATTTTTTTTCTTCATGAAACTGTTTGTGATACAGGTTTCTTCTCTGAGCTGAATGCTTGCTACTCAAACCCTTATTTAATGGAATTGTATTTGACCTAAACGGGAGGAGTTTTATTTTAATGTATTATATGGCAGTGGCTTCAGGAAGATTTGGCATAGTTCTCCTATTTGCCAGAGCAGATTGTTCCTCTCCAACTGAAAGGCCTGTCTAAAGGTGCAGGAAAGCATTATTCAAATTAAATTTTCCTTTGCAATTAAAGCTTGCCATTCAGGAAAAGCCTTTCTAGGCTTTCCATGAAAATGAAGACAAAAGCATACTTTAAAATCTGCTTATTTTCCAGGGGCTTTTTTTTTTAGCTTTTTTTTTTTAATTGGTATTTACTATTTCATGGCTCTCTCTGGACCAAGCAAATTAAAGCTAACCAAATGAGGAAAGCATTTAACATGGTCAGTGTCTCACAGTATAAGAGCGTTGAGTGAATTAAACCAATGCAGTTAACTAGTTTTAAGGATTCGATTTCAACATGTACCATACATATTTGCTTGTCTGCTAAGGATCTACTAGATAAAAATCCTATATGCAACAGAGACCTGTGGGGAAATAAATAAAACATACCTTACATTTAACCTAAAACAAATATATAGTGTAGGTCATAATAGATTCTGGCTATTTTACTTGTAAATGTGCTTTGTACCCACTTGCTGTGACTGCTTTACATAAAGACTTTTTTCTAAATGTGCACACATAAATGTCAAGTTATGATTCAAGTGGATGTGCACACATTGCCTAACTAATGCTGCTACTGGTAATACGTATCAATGCCGTATTTCATATCCATTCTTCACATACTATCCTTATGATAAGTGTTTGGTTACTAATACTTTAGCTGGAGAGGAAAATGTTTTATTTTTAATCGCCTCATAAAAAAATCCTTATAGCAGCTCCTGAGGGTAGCCGATGGAAGAATTAGTTGATCACTTGAAAGCAGAGAGCTCACCACTCTGCATTATTAGACATAGGAGCCCTTGAGTAGGTAATTTCATCTTTACCTTTCTGACCATGTTTAGCCCTGAAGAGTTGATTTACATCTTATATTCACATTTTACATGATTTAGTTTTTGCCAAACTTCATCACCAATAACTTGGATCAGGGCCTTGATTTATGGGTCAAAGATTCAGAAAGCAGTCTCAGCCTCTGTTCCTCTGAATTAATTGACTTTCACATAATTTCTGTGTTTCTGAGAGCATTTAACAGTACAAGCATACGTATTCTTTTATCCTGAAAGATTTATACAAATGTATGGTTCAGCATACCCTTGTATGGGCTGGGACTAAGGAACTTGCTTGGAGTCTGGAGCCCTCGCATCAAAACCTTTGCTCAGTTGCTGTCTTTCTCCTGACTTGCAGCAGGTCTTTGCATACCCCTCCAACTGCCTGACCTGTGTTAGCCATATGCAGCAGGGCCTGCCGCACAGCAGGCGTTTCAGTTGCCAACCCCTGTCAAGCCAGTGTCTTGCAATGCATCAAGATGCTCTGCCAATAAAAATAAGAATTATTAAGAGAAGACAGATAAAGCATTTAACTGTTGATTGACAACAAAGAGCAACTGAGGATCAGAAGGGAAGGAAACCCATCTATTATTACTATTACTAATATTATTATTAAATTATTTGTAGAATGCTGTATTCCCTTTGGTGATGGCGTTGCCCCTAGAAGCATCAGTGAGCTGTTTTTATCCTGAGTGTGGTATTTATAGAAAA
The DNA here is from genome assembly GCF_963921805.1 of Phalacrocorax carbo. NCBI lineage: Eukaryota > Metazoa > Chordata > Aves > Suliformes > Phalacrocoracidae > Phalacrocorax > Phalacrocorax carbo. The sequence goes on along the minus strand of NC_087514.1, from coordinate 113,458,995 downwards.
TTTCTCGTACTGTGTGGGCAAAGTAAGTGGGTTTATTACTGATCTCTTTTTGCTTAAAAGATCATAATTAAATAGCTAAAAATTTAAAAATGGAATAAACAAACACCCTGATGTGCAAAGCACCATTTAGATAAAGTATTTTCTGGCACTAATTTTGACAAGAGGCACTCGTCCAATGGTGCTGTGGCAAGCCCCAGTCTCCTAAGCCCAATCTCTCTCCTGTGGTTCAGGTGCAAAATGCAGCACTTTTTTTTCAGATCTGTAAATGAGAGGAATCCTTCTGTGTACCATGAGACTTCAGGGAAAATATCAACATGCGTAGCTGAGCTATCTATGGAAGCTACCATAGATTTCTGGAATGATTAATAAAGTGAGGGAGGCTCATATCTAATTTAATTATATTTTCATGTGAACCATAATTTATTCATTTATAAATTAATTAACTTTAGTTAGCTGCTGGCAAGGAAATATAGATTGGCATTTCTTATAAAGACGGCTTTCCCCCTTTCTGTCTTGTATCCCATCGGTACCTTTTTCTCAAAACTGGTCCTGATTCACTCATAAGAAGTATTTGACAAGACACTTAGAAAAGCTGGTGTAATTTTTACTCACTGGCCAAGACCCTGTTCCTGTAAGGAGCAAAATATCTCCCCTATAGGTGTAAAGAATGCTTCCGTAGGACCAAGGTAGACTTTATTCAGTGTTTTGTAAGATCTGTTCATCTGCTCATCAGCTTACACCGTCTCTCAGAAAACAGGAGATGCATCTATTTGTGATTCCTGTCACAATTAAAATGCAATTGGTTGTCCATGATGGATATTGCAGACCCAGAAATCTTGCACACAGGCATAGGGCAGTCACATATGAATACTGAGACTCAATACGGGTATAGATATGCTCTGAAGCTGTGTAAGCTTACAGGTTCCAGACTGCATGTGTGTTGAGCTACTCAGCTGCTTTTGCAGATTAATTCTCTGTTGATCATGGAAGAGGGAGAGAAAATTATGGAGTCTCTGCCTAGAGTCTGGGTGCACCCAGCCAGGTTTATTAGCTTGAGGACTGCACCGAGTGACTGTGATTGTGTCCTGCTTTCCAGTGCAATGCAGAAGGCCACACAGAGCCTTTGCAGCTGAGTCTGTGGGGGTGTGCTGCACCCAACCTGCACCAGAAATGTAATCATCTCAACACCTGGAGCCAAAGTAATTTGCAGCCTATGTTATAAGTATGTGTTGCATCAGGACCCGAGGTTTGGATAAGAACAAGAGCAGTGTCTTGAATGGGGGAAACCGGCTTCTCTGTGATTTTTTTTTTCTGAATGACAATATGTTGAGATGCTGTAGTTGTTCAATACTCACTTTTGAATTTTTACCTTTGTATATTTGTGATTGTAAGGCTTTTTGGGATGGAAGGGCAAATACTAGTAGCAATATATTAGTCTGCCAAGGAAGGACAGAACCATGAAGAAAGGATAACAGGAAGTGGAAGAGAAGAGGTTAGGAAGGTGGCATTGGAAGCAACCTGGAACAAGCGAGAAAAAAATAGATATCAGAGAACCAAGACTTTTTATGTGCTTAGAGTTACATGGTATGGCATGAGATAAACTGAATGTCATTTGACTGATTGTTGTGTGTCAAAAATGAAACTAACCTTGGCACCCTTACAGCCTTCAAGAGCTAATATCTCTTTTTAATTTACCTTTTAAAAATTCCAAGGAACCACGTTTCCAAAGGTGAACTATATATAGTAAAAAAAAGACATGCATATAATATACATTTAGGCCAACATGGGATTTTTTTTTTCAGAATACTTCCTTAAATGTACTCCTCTGCTCTTTTTTCCTTGTCAAGTCAATTCTTACATTTGTTTAAGTAAAAGCTGTTTGCATGTAAAAAGCTGAAGTAGATTTAGATTTGTGAGTTGTATCATTCTTGTCAAATTTACTGATAATCATGATTTCTTTCCTTGTTCTGCTTCTCTGTTTGCTGAGGATGCAGAAGAAAAAGCTAAGAAAGAAGCAGAAGAAAATGCTCATCAGGGAACAGATGAAAAGAAAACAGATGAAACGGATGAGAACAAACCAGCTGAAGATGCCACAGCAGCAAAGACAGAGAACAGCAAAGAACCAAATCCTGGGGAAAACAAAAGCACAGATTCCAGTAAGAATCATGTAAATGGGACTTGGCAAACTGGGGTGAACAAACACGAAGCCTCTCAAGGGAAAAGTGCACCTAGGACAGATAAGGAAACAGACTCTCATGCAGTAGGAGAAGAGAAACAGCATGTCCAGAATGGTGAGTTATCTTCTTCAAGTGAAATGTGAATCCAGCCCTAAACCCAGTATCTCAATGATGGGGGCACCTGATGTCCTGAAAAAGGATGTCCTGAAAAAGGATGTCCTGGGCCCAGAGCCTCTTCTTGGACATTGTCATAGTCACCGGCATATGGGAATTGGAATCTGTAAATTAACTCCCAAGTAGTGTTCTTCCATAAAAGATGGGGTTCATCATACCTGCTTGGACACTTCTGGAGAAAAGAGAAAATTACTTTTCTCATGGAAATGAAGCAGCCTGTTACAATATACACTTAAAAGATGAAACAAATATTATTTGTTCAAGGAACATCTTCATTGCTTGGGTAACTGACAGAAGAGAAGCTAAAGTTGGCTTGTAAACCCTTTTTAAGGCCAATTAAATGTATACTTGAACAGAGTCTCAGATATAAATATGTTTTGGGACAGAGGATTTTTCCTTCTCTCTGTTTTTAAGAATTATTTTATTTTTGCTTCCTTTGCTGAGTTTTTTTTTTTATTAGGGCAGTTGCAAGCCTTTTTTTGGACATTTTTATTTTGTCAGAAATTTTATTCCACTGTTTAAGTTGTTATAGAACTGAGTTAAAATAAGAATCACATTTTGCACCCAAAAAAGGTGGGAAAATGTTTTAAAATTGCATTATACATTAAAAAAAATCATTAGACCCATGAGAAAAGATCAGTGGTGCCTTGATCTGTCTAATTTCACTGCCTTTCCCTCCCTAGCTCCTGCTCCCTGAAGCAAAAAATGGCAGGACAGCCACATGTGACTTGTCACAAACTTGGCTAGTATCAGCCAGTCTAAAACCAGCAAAAAACTCAGACTTGGAAGCATCCTCTTAGAAAAAGCCTGAGTGAGTATACAGGCTTTGAAAGTCCCAGGCTCAGGCAGTGAGTTTAGATGGCAGCAGAGGCAGAAGTTCTGTTTAAAACATTCCTCATGATTCTCATGTATTTGTCTTGGCTGCTGGCCTTTCCCAGTGATCCCTTCATCATTAGGGTTTTTGGTTGTTATTTTTTTTTAGATTGGAATGAATGTGGGGATCTGAGCTGTTATGCTCTGTTACATATGGGATTTTTCTTCAGACAGTGTTAGGCAGGTGAATAGGAATGGGCTCCCCAAGGAGACAAAAAGGTTGAAGACAAGCGAAATCCCAGTTAGACTGCATCAGTCTTTTCTTCTGAAATCCTTTGTTTTACATGCTTCTAACAATATGGGGGTTAAGTGTGCTCTAGTGATTTTGACAGTACCTTTTTCTGCAATGTCTCTCTGCTGCAGGTGTCAAAAATGCTTTGAAAGGAATTATAATGATTTCTTAAAATTAGTGTCTTCCGCAAGGAAAAGAAATTCTGCTCCTTAATTTATGGGAAAAGGCCTTTTTGAGGTACAGTCACTGCAGAGTCTTTGGAGACTGATGAAATCTTAACATTCACGTCTCTGGGTTCACCACAGCTTCCTTTATGCCTAGATGTTAATATCTCATCGTAAAGTATTTGCCTTATTATTTCTCTGCCTTTCTAATCCCTTTCAAAAAGATCATTATGATCATCATTCTGCTCTGCTGCTGGCAGTGTGGCAGGGTACGTATTACAATCCTCAGAAGTGCCCTATTCATAATACGTTATATTCAATGAAAAGTTCAGAAATTGTGTTGTCAGATGAGTTCGAAGTCTCTCTCAGACACTCACTGCTGGTGTGCTTTGTCAGAGAGGCTGTGGAATAACGTATGTGTGGGTGTTCATCATCTTTTCCTGCATGCACGTAGGGTCAAGCAACTTCTTTATGCAGTGGTCAAATAAAGCATTATTAGCTCATCATTACCATCAGCCATATGATGGTGGAGGAAATGCGAGAAGACTTTTGCGCTTTGCTAGATACATTTCCATTTCATTTCCTGAAGACAGTGTCCTTCTTTTAGAGGACACCTTTGTCAAGCAGACACCTCAACCCTGCTTGGAGCTGCTCGTACGTCTCTGTTCAAGGAGCCCGAGTCAGTGGCAGTGTGATCAGCTGAGGAGGTTGCTGCTTGTCCTGTATCACCTTGTTTTCATTTTTTTCTCATTCACACTGAACTTAGGAAGAAAAGCATGAAGAAGTTTTGGCTCCGGATGAGAACTGAACAGGACATGTTTTTTCCATCTTGTTAAATATTTTAAGATTTGAAAACCATTCCTCTTTTATGCAATGATGAAACTTAATTGGAGAGAGAGTTTAATCCTCTGTCAGCCAAGAATAACAAATATTCTAGTGGTTAGGGCAAGATGTGGAAGAGGGAGACTTTGCTTCTCTACAATGTCTCTTTTTTTGAGCTGCTTCAAAAATAAGTATCCACTGGCCATGACTATTTTGAAGGCAGATCAGATCCTCTTTAACACATAATACCTATAATCTTGATCCAGAGGCTGTGAAGTCGTTATAGTAACAAAAATAGTAATCCAAATGGAATAAGCATTACTTTAATACAGCCCTGTAACATACTTCACATTTACGAAATTCTGAAGTGAGACTTTTACAGCTTTTTGTGGTGAGGTCTGAGTCACAAATTCACTGCTAGTCCTCCAGGGGAAAAGGACAAGCTGCCTGCTCCCATCTGGGCAGGCTGCTGTTGCTTCTGTGGACATCTGAAGGAAGGATACCTTCTTTGCTGCTGTTTGGACACTGCAGCTGAAAGAGCCCTGTTCTGCTAGAGGTTTTCCTATAGGTTATTTTTCCCTTGGTCTTGCGTTTGGCATTCTCATTAAATGAAGGGGTGGTCTGGGAAGGTCTGATGTGCTCTCCTGTATGACTGATAAAGGACAGAAAATTAGACTGACTCTGGTTAACCTTCCTAGATTCATAAAATACACCCCAGCTCAAGTTGCCATGTTCATTCTGCATCAACCATTGCTCTGCCAAAGGCCTTGCTTTCCTGGTTTGCTATAGGGACTCTCAAACCAGTGATCAATGTTAGGATGATTGTTTGTCCCCTGGTACTGTCATCGAAGGACCAACCGAAACCAATCTGTGGATAAAGAAACTGGTAAGAGAAAGTAAGACAAAATTATATAGGACTGTTTGGGATATCTAAGGTGATTCTTTAATGCAGAGACTTATGATGAAATTTTGCTGGGTCTTAGTCCTTTAAAAGCATAAATATTTCAAAGTCCTGATTTCAAAATGAAGGTTGTGCTCAGATTTTTAATGGCCTACATACAACCAGAGCGACTATGAGTTTGCATGTGCACTTAAAAAGGTGTTAACAATTAGAATACATTTAAAAGTAGACTGTAAAGCTTGATTTTCTGTAGGAGCTGGATGAATTTTGCCTGATGCTGTATTCTGTGGAAATGTGTTAATCCAGTTCCTTGTGAATTCAGACCTTTTCTCTTAAGGAACATCTCCTTTGGGTGTTGCAATTTGATTGAGTTACAGGCATTAATAAACTGCAGTCTGCATTAAAATGTTTATTGTGTTTCCTATTGCTTCTTTCTAGGTGAATTAAAGGAAGACAATAAGTTGGACAAAAAAGATCAGTCTAGTGTGGGGGATGAATCAAAGAAAACAGATGGTAAGAACAACATTTTATTATACTTTGTCACCCTTTTTTATATGCAATCTATTGTTTCCTAAACATCCACAGCTTATTCTAAAACCAAAAAATTGTGTGGTAACCAGAAACAGACTTAACAGAAACAGTCATTAGACTCAACAAAAGCCATTGGGGCATTCTGGGGGAAAATCATCCCTTTCACGTAATGCCTGGCACCACTTAGTTGTTCTGTGTTCTGTTGGTAAGCCTTATCCATCAATTTTTGTGCATGGCCTGCAAGAAAAATCCTGGATTATTAGAGTTGCTTAATAGGAGATGCAGATTTGTGGGGTTCTATCCTTCTGACTTTCTTTGGGACATATTCTGCTCTCTGTTAGGACAGACTGCATGGGAGATGCAAAAAACAGAGCTAAGAAAAAAGCTGCACAAGGTGTCCCTGTTTTTCATGATTGCATGTTATAGTACACCAATACAAACACAAAGGTTTCTTGACTTAATTGTCTGAGGGGGAATTTGCCAAGCACTGTTGAACCACAGCTGCGGGAAGCAAGCAGGAGTGAGAACATCAGCATAGAGTTCCTATTAAGGATGCTATGTAAAAGGGAAGTTGCTGAAACATTGTTGAACTGAAGCAATCCCAAGCAATAAGACGGTTTCTTGGGCATCTGGGAATAATTTCAAATGAGTCTGAGCGTAGTGTAGAGGTCCACAGACATTTTAGTAGTCTCAGCAAAGTGGAAACATGGCTGTAACGTCTATGACATTTTTATGCTTTTGCACCTTCTCAGCTGTGTACCAGAGTCTGAGATAGTGTCTGAGCCCATGTTGCTCCAAAAGCGATTGCTAAAGTATTAGGTAGCAAAATAAAGAGAAACAAATCTTAGAGCTAACATTTTCTTTGTGATGTCTAAGTGGAACCCACTGAAACACAGCTATTCCTAGAAGTAAATAATACAGTCCTTTGTTTTGATAGTCAAGAAAAACAACCTCATAGCAAGTACTACAGTTTAGAATGATACTATGCTTTCTTTTATTGCTTCCTTTTAAGAAATTACCTAAAATTCCTATTGCTCTAGCAAAGTGATAAATAAGAAAATGTAATACCTTAACTGAAAATGTAGAAAAATTCATCTAGGAGCATGTATTAATTTCAGACACATAAATATATACATTTATAAAGAGGCACCTTAGCAACAATTGTTTAGGAAAATTCGATTATTTTGTTAAGAGGTCATATTATTTACACACTTGAGTTAAATGTCTGTCAGGAAAACAGTCTTGAACAAGTACCATTCAGAACAAATTAAGCACAAATATTCAAATAACATGCAACCCTTCAGATGTTCATGAATATGTGCAGTGCTGTATGTAACTACCAAGGCCCCAGAAGAATTAATGGGCAGAATGGTTACTCTCCCCACTGCAGTGGGTGATGGCTGAGGAGCGGCTGTGCTGGAAGGCTGCAGCCCTGGCAGGACGAGGTAGACGCAGAAAGACTGGAGTTTCTTTAGAAGGACTCTGGAGCATCAGCCCAGCCAAAAGAGTAGACCCAGGAATCCCATTTTCTGTAAGAAAATGTTCTGTTTATCCCCTTAGGGAAAAGACCAATACCATGGGACCAGTTGATTACAGTGGATAAGCAACTGTAACCAAGCCAGGACAATTTGTAGGCTGAATGTTTTTCATTCAGACGCTGTACAGAGAGATTATAACTAACGATGTCTTTGACAGAAATCAGGAGAAAAATTGTGAATGGTGTGCCTTAGAAAGGAAAGTGCTAGGGTGGTGCTTCTGTTTTGACAAATCCTGTGCAACCTGCTCTGTACATCACTCACCCCAGAGCAAATCTGCTTACCAGGCATGTGAGGGATGTGGAGAAAGGAACATTATCCATGGATAATACATAGCTGTTTGCAGACTACTGAAATGTTTACCCGAACATATGCTTTCTCATGTGCCAGTACATGGTCTTTCAGATGCTGGAAAAAAAGATTAAGCGGGGGAGTTAGAAAGATTGAGGTTACAGCTGTAATGCACTCACCACATGTAGTTTGCCTGGACTTTTTGCAGGGTCAAGGGTCCTTGGGTTTTCAGCCTCTGTTCAGTCTGTAGCTGGGTGTATTCATATTAAACGTGTGGCCGTTTGTGTAGATTTACCATGAGGTCTTCAGCTTTCTCACCACCACCCATTAGCATCAGCTAGAGCCCTGTACCCAACTGAAGTCAGCCTGCTACCCTGTCCTACTGTGCAGGCATCCTGCACCCTGAGGAGAAAGCCGCAGACTATATGTTGCATAAATCTTTGCAGGATCTATGTCCGAGTTGCTTTTTAAGCATACACAAATGAAGTTATTGTAATATCTTGTATTGGAATACATACATGCCAAAATGTTGCTAATATATTTGTCCTTCTACTACATGGGGAACCAAGTGGCCAGGGACACATAGAATAACTGTCTGATGTGGACACGAAGACATTGAAGCTGCATGTCTACCCTGTTATCACAGGTGTGAAAGGTAGCTTCTGTGTTAGAGTTACCTTGAAGCTACCCAAAAATAATTAAGTGGATATGCCTCCAGAAACAGGGATCAGCTCGCCGAGACAGGGAGGAGCTACATATGCATCTAGCCAGAGCTTCATACGACTGAGGCTATCCATACTAAAGCCAACTACTTTACAGCTAGCTTGAGGATGGCTAGGTAAGATGTAGTCATGCCTTAGACTTTGATCTTAACTGCTTCAAACTCCCGTGCAAGTCTCTTGAATGTAGGCTAGTCTCCTTCTCATGTTAATCTAATCTTCATATTATTGGCTTTCTTCTGTGGGAAATACTGCTTGTTACTCAGTATTTCCCTTTTTTTCAGCTCCAAGAAAAGAGATATGGGGCTGCCATTTCCCACATAAAGGCACAGCCCTATCAAAGACATCATCAGCACAAGTAGTTCATCAAATGTTTCCTGTGGGATAGAATATTATTAAACCATTCTGGAAAAAAATGATTTTCCCATGTGAAATAGTTGCTTTTCAACACTTCCAATGGAAAATTATAAGCAGCCACATGGAAATAATTTTTATTTACATTCACAAACTTTCTTTATTGCAATTCTTTTCTCCTCACAAAAGTGACAAAAAATAAGAAAATTATTCCTCCTCATTACCACTTTCACAGATTATCTCTACTACCTCCTTATTTTTTCCTACTGAGAAAAGATTCTTCAGTCTTAATACAAACTTTTCAGTGCAACCCTTTGTTCCAGGGACCAAAACGCAGGTTATTCAAGTATTCTTTTTCAGCTAGCATTTACAGACAAGTGAAAGGTTCTTTTTTTGTGTTTGTCCTGGGAACTTATTTTTCTAGTGGTAAAATGCACATTTGCAGGTTATAGCACAGAAATATACGAGGTATATGTATCTTAAACAGCTAGTACATACAGAGAAAGCCTAACGTGCCCTGGGTATGTGTGATGAGCAATGCTCCCACCTCGTGGTCAAAACACAACCCTGCGTTTTGACAGGTCACAGTTTCAATAATACGTTCCTCTATGCAGTGCAACATCATATAACGTAATGTAATGTAACGTAAACGCCTTTAAAATATACAAACTACATGAAAAGTTCATAACAGGCTTACCAGAAATTTATTTTTTAGCTTGCTTTATTTTGATTTTGTTGAGCTATACTGTTGCTTAGCAGTAGTTAAAAGGCTTTACTCTATATTCTATACAATGTGCATGCCAACATGTAAAGCTGGCTTTTGGTCTTAGTTTTTCTCAGCAATCATTCCTTGATCAGCAAGTGGAAAATTCCCTGATTATAAAGGTAAAGTACAGGGGCTTAATATCTTTCTGCCCCAGTTGTCCCCAAAAATCAAGTGGCAGGTTAGCTGGCACAGAAAGTTGTTATCTGAGAATGCCTTTGGTATAGGAACATCGTGGTGTGAAGGAGCCATGATGATGGCTCCACAGTTACCCCAGACATAGTTGAATTAACAAGATCATTCCCAGCTTCATTTAAGGAGAATGCAGCTTTTTGCAAAGCTGTTCAACCACCTAAGAATTGTCAGTCTTTGCAGCCACCTGCAGATACAGTTTTCATGTGTGTTGATCTAGCCAAGACCACTACAGAGAGATGAACACCAAGTAGACGACTTCTGACAAAACCCTGCTCATGTAATCTGCATAATGCCAATGCTGTTTTAAAACAGGTTACTCAAGCATATAAATGAGCAGCATCTTCTTGAGAGAGGTAAAAAGGTAAATTTCAGGTCATATAAATAATGGTGCAATTTCTATTTGTATTCCAAAAGATTGGCTGATTTCTCCATTATTGTCAGAACAACAAAGCCCATGTTGGTTTGTAAGACAAACACATTGGATTCTCCCTTGGTGCTTGTTAGCGCTGTTGATATTATATGTCAGAATCCAGCAGCAGTGGCAAATCGGAATTACAATAGTCTGAAACTACTCCTAAAGACAATTTCCTTCCTTTTCTTACTTCTTTTTATGGCCGGTTATTTGAATTACATTAAAAGTTATTGCCCCAAGTTAGAAACCAGAAAGCGTTGTACTGATACCTTCTGGAAAAGCTTGCTTGAAAGCATGAGGCCATTTTGCTATCCAAAAAGACGTATTTCACCATAACTTGTCTCTGCTGAACAATTGCTCCATAGTAGTGCAATATAGGATAACTGGAGGGGGGAAAGGCTTCTGTGCTCTTTAAAATCCTTTTTGTACTCTTTTTTAAAAAAATGAGTGTGCCTACTTTAGCAAGCGGCACCTGAGGCAAGCTGGAATTTGCATAGAGGGATGTACTCTGAAGAAGGTTTTCTGCAGTTTTAATATCAAATAGAAGATGAACATGATGTGATGTGATCTTTGAAGCTAGATACAAAATACATTGTTATCATCCTGACCTCGGGAACATTACATCACCATGGCATGCACGCTTGACTAGAATATGGGGAATATGTAGAAAGGTACCTTGTATAATTATGCAGATGATTTTGCAGCTTGTCTGTTTTGTGAGTGTGTGTAACTCTTACGGAAAGCGCCTGGTTTTCCTTAGAGACTTTAACGTATCTCTTTTTTAGCCTGCTTTCCAATGTTCAGGCCATGCCAGGTAGTTAGAAAGTCCTTAGGATGCTTGATTGCTTTTTGCTTCTACTTTACATGAAGTCACAGGTATGTGACAAGTTTAAAAATTGGAAATAGCCTTTGGCTTGATTTGATATTTAAGTGAATATTTGGAATATTTGGGATATTCATTGCAGACACATGGTGAAAAAACATTCACTGTAGGTACTTAAATGGGTTTTTTGAGCAGTTAACTTCACAGGGAACATTTTTTCAGGTTACCTTTGGAGCTGTAAAAATAATTCTGTTCACAGATAGCTTATGGCCGCATTGCTCCTCAGGGGTAACATCCATGGTCCTAGAGGCATGGAGGAATGTGTAACTTAAGCAGCACATTGAGGAAATTCCTCCTTGATTTTGCACCATCAGCCATTTTATAGCACCAGTCAGGGAATGGAGCTCTGACCTTGTGACTATTACAGTCCGTCTTACCCCATTTAGGATAATTTGCCTGTACAATGATGTATATAAATTTTCTGCTTCAGCAAGAGGAGAGTCCTCCTTGCTTCCCCCATAGATGAATTTATTCTCAATCCAGTGACAGTCAGGCCTCTGTTTCCCTGTGCAACACTTAGCCCTGAAACAGAAACAAGATTGTGTCCAAAGGTGAGGAAGAATAAGAAATGGCTTCTCAAAAGAGGTCAGTAACCTTTAACTTTCATCCTGTCCCTTTCCCATGGAACAATTAGCTTCCAGTTTGAGCATACCAGCTATGGGTATCTTACTAAACAGGGACTCTGACATGGTAGTTTAAGTAGTGTAGGGGAATAGACAGGGATCAGCGACTGGAAGACTACGGGATGTGACGGAAAGATAGACTCCTCCCCATAGGAGTGGCAGGAACAGGAACCGCAAGAGCTATATAAGCGTGTGACGCAGCCAAATAAACGGACATTTTGTATCCATCATGTTGATGTCTGTGCATCATTGTCCCCAGGGCGGGTAGAGCCCTGTGTCCCGGAGGTATGCGGCCCAAGATAAGTTCTCCCGTAGAAGCGTACAGCTACAAAGTAGAAGCATTAAGAAGGAAGAAATCCAACAGTCAGCTGAGTGGGAATCCAAATCTAAAGACTGCATTGTACAAACTGCCAGCTGGGTGCTTAGTGGGACCTTCATGCCCTTTGTTTTGTGTGCTGGGCCTGCTGCCTGGTCCTGGTCTCTCCCTGGGGGCAGAGGCAAAGAGACATCAGTCCCCTCAGGTTGCTCAGTCTGCAGTTCTGTACCATTCAGTCCACAGAAGCTGGACAAAGAGAAAAGAGAGTAAATTTAGAGGTTAGTTTTCTGAAACTCATGCCCTAATAGTAATCTTTACTACTTATTACCATTAATCAGTCCTTCGCTAAGCAGTTAATTCTTTTCTCTGTTTCTGAACTGCTGCTTTGCTATTCTTAATGTCAAAACCTGGGACTTGGAGGAAATAACAAATGTAGAAGAAGAAAACCAGCAAGTGGTACGAGTTGGAAAAGTGCTATTTTGAATCAGGCTAAAGTATTTAGGAATTTAAGTCTAATTCAAAACAAGTGATGGTCAAAAACTGAAGAGGCACTGAAAAAAATCTGAATGAGAAATTTTGCTTTGAAGTGAGGTTTCACATTTATAGCCAGCTTTAAGTTTTGTTTGAGTTAGATGAAAAGCTCAGCTTGATCTTTCATTTCCTTTCCACCCCCCTCCCACCAAAAAATCCCACTCCCCAATGATCATTTTTGCCATGAGAGAAAGCAAGCAATTACTTGTGTCTGACCCAGAGCTAAGTATCATCCTAATATTTCAGTTTAGTCACTCAATCAAAGAAGCAATTATTTGCCTGGTGCTAATTACAAAATTCTGATTCATATATTTGGGTGAAAACTTTGTTGGCTTCAATTATTTTTCTGCCTATGGCAGCTCATCCCTTTTGTGCCTTGAAAAGCACTGAGGATTTAATTTCCATCCATGACAGAACAGCTCTTAATGAAAACCATGATCTAGCTTTTACCCCAAACATGTTAAAAGCTTTGAATTATGTTTGATTATCAAATACGGAAGAAGCTTTTGCACTTATTCCTGTAGGTCGTTTTGCATAATAAGTGTCTAATTTCTTTCATACATGCTTTACTCAGGAAGCTCAAATCTTATTTGGTGTAACCAAACTTTTGCCAATGTATTCATTGTGTTTTTCTCTGCTGTTATGTATTTCCATAATGTGCTGGTAAGCAAACAACACATATTAAAACAAAGCTAATCTCTTTCTTCCATCACTGATGTGATTTCAGATCAAGTGTAATACAAGCTGTCAAGCAAACATAAAACTCAACATCAGCGTGAACAGGGCTAGGAATTGTTTGACATCATGAATGTTTTAGGGATAATTATGTGCCAAAGCTCAAAAATCAGAATACCTTCTATGCTAATGTCATTTCTCCTCCTAGCAAAATTAATGTCAAGCACTTGAGTCGTCTGCTAAATTAGAATGATGGTATTATAAAAACAAGTATTCAAAACTTTTTCCCAACAGCATTTGTTCTCGTTTTCCCTTGCTTTAAACAGGACACAGGCACCTTCGAGTAACATTTCTGTTTTCTTTGGAAAAAATAATAACTTTCAAATTTCTCGTCCATTAAAAAGACAGATAATGGAGATTAATTAACTTATAACTCATACTTCTTCATTTCACTGATCTTCTGAACTTTGTTTCTTAGGCCTCATTCATCTCTGGTGCAGCAGAAGCAAAAGAATAGCATAAATATGCAGAATTTATTTCTTCATGGTCTCAATTTTCTTAGAAAATGCTTTCCAAATGGCTTTAATAGGAGGCAGGATCATCTGGTGCTGAGAACTGAGCACTGAGATTTTTGACATCTTCATTTTATTCTGAGCGCTAGGAGTAGCTTTAACAGTGCTTTTCAGATGGCAGGAGGTTACAACTGAGCACACTTTAGCACTAAGGGGAGACAAGAAATACCCAGGGTTTTAGAAATAAGCTTACAAAATGAAGGGGCTGCTGCTGCAAGATGCTGAGTGCGTGCACAAAAGGAATTCAAAGTGGCAGATTTAGCAATCTGCCCCACCAGCTGCAAATACTTCCATCATTTGTAGTAGGAAGGCTAACTACCTTTCGGATTATAGGTTATCTGAGACACATTTACTCAGAATATTATTTCCCCTCATTGTGCACTGCATCAGTAGTAATTGCTTTATATCAATTGCCGTACAACAATTTGTTATTTCAACCCAGTGCCCGGATGGAGCAGGATGCAGGAGGAAAGCAGAATTTGGAATAGACTTGCCCTGAAAAGACGAGGCTTTTAGTGAGGGTAGAGGCTTCTTCCAAACAGCATGTCAACTATCCTAGGAACACTCGAACAACCATGCTGGGTCAGACCAGAAGTCCCTTTAGCTCTCCATCACCTACCTGACAACATTACATAGCAGAGATTTGAATGAACAAAGAACAAAACCAGAGCAATGCCACCCCCTACACCTTTCTGTCTTCCAGAGAGCTAAGGCAGAGGTCAAATCTCTGACTTGAATAACCTCTGACAGATTTTTCTTCCATTACTTTGTCTAATTATCTTTAAAGCCCCGGTACTCTTTTGGGTACTGGACACTGAGGCAACACAATTCAAATTTTACTTAGGCATTATGTGGAAAATCACATCTTTTTATTGGTTTTGAATTTACTGCTTGATAATTTCATTTGATGACCCCCTCCTTGGACTGCGAGAAACAGTGAGTAATTGTTCCCTATTCACATTCTTAGGACCACTCATTATTTCACTTACCTTTTATTAGGTTCTGCCCGCAACTCTCACTTTTCAGGCTAAAGAGTCATAGCATGCATAAACTTCGTGTATTCAACTTTCTTTCAAGTGCAACCCTTTTGATATCTGCTCTTTCTGTTAGTATGTAACACTGGCAGTCTGTGTTACACACATGGTTATTGGGATGTCACAAGAGAATCTGATTTTAATAGAAATGAGAAAACCTGTAGGATTCAAATTTTTTTCCTAAATTTTCAGGAATAAAATATAGAAAATACAGAAATGTTCATTTTAATATAATGATTTTAGTATAATTTAAAATATGGTGATATCTTGATGATGTTACATCATAAAAGCATCACCATAGGGAGCTCCATAAGAGATGTACTGAATGAATATGGTTAATTGAGGCTCTCTTCTTTTGCTTTTTCTGTGTATTAAAACTAACTGAAAAAATATCTTGGGATAGTAGTGAGTACCTCAAGGGCAACATTATTTGGTGGTGTGGTGGAGTTCTCCCATCCTGTAGAAGTGCTCATGCAGCGTGCTGAGGTGAGATTTCTCCATGTGCTAAGCACTACTTTTTCCCAAGTGAACTGCAGGGTTACCACAGTCTGCTTAGAAAGAAAATCCTAGTGTGTAATCCTGGATAATTGTGGTGTCATCTTCGCTTCCTTCATAATTAAGTGTGGTTATAATGCTGAAGGAATGCATATTTCAGCAGAGGAAACGGACCATGCAATAATCTTGCAAACACTTTCATCAACAGGAACTGCCAAGCAAGCTAAGTAGTTTCTGAAAAAATCCCCAGCCCACAAAATCCTTATTCCACATCACACTGTCCCGCAGTCTGCATTCAGCATTTATTTTTTAGGAGGGAAAATAACAATTTTCTTCTAAATGCAATTTTAAAACCATAGAGCTCAGTCTTGTCCTGACAGCCCGGCTGGGCACTGGAGGCCATGGAGAGATGTCCTGAGCCCTCTCTGGGCAGTGCCATCCTTTCAACAGCTGGGGAGGAAGGGATGGAGGGAAAGAGCAGGCGTTTGGCTGGAGCTGCAGAGCCAGCCACCGTCAGAAGCCAGACTGGGAGAGGTCAGCTCTCCACTTCCAGCTGGTACAACCAGCATCACGCCTGTGATTTACAGTCAGTGAGAAGTGTGAGTCATTACAGAACAGGTGTAGTTTTTGAGTCAGGCTAAACTCTCACCTCAGTCTAAATGCCTCTGGGGCTCTGTTCCTGTTCTCCAACTGGGTAGCAGATTGTGAAAGTTTGCATTAGACAGGCATAATAAATGCCAATTGTTAAAACGGGTAGTTCTTGTTAAGGCCTTGGACTCCAGAGCATTTGTTTTATCACAAAAAGAGAGGGAAATGTGTGAGATTAATCACTGACTGTGGAAAACTGACAGCCAGCTTCCTTGCTGTATGGATACAGTCATATGCTGAGTAACTCTGTGTGAAGGAAAAGACAAACCGCAGTGCATTTTCACTTCAGTATGTCAGACTGTATAGTAACATAGTAAATATATATATGCATAGTCCAGCGAGCACAAGTTAAAAATGCCTCAATATCAACTGCAAGCTGATAGCAGAAATGGACTTAATAATCTCCTCGCAGTGGGTGCTGGGATCACATGAAGAGCTGTAGAAGTCACTGATATTTGCATTGGTGATCAAGGGGAGGGCCAATACTCAACCTTGACAAACAATATAAACTCGTTTATATTGCGACACTGAAAGACTGAGATATGCATTCAGATGAGGCTATTTCAGGTAATTAAATCCAATATATGCCAGGTGAACTACTTGAAGTCTTCCTGTGTACTGAGCATTCATTCTTTTTCCTTTTTCAATTACCTCTGTTGATGCGTACTAATATTTGCACTGGATCTATTGTGCTGAAATAAAAAAGAGGCTGAATCACATGCAAGGTTAAAGTAGTTGTAGGGAAGCTATATTGTATCTAAGGAGAAATTCAGCTAGGAAACCAATGCATCTGCTCCACCAAGTAGAAAAACAATTTAAAGCAAATGCTGTACTGGAATGTTCTCACCAGAGCTGATGATGTGGCTAACAGAAGCAAAAAGTAATACATGACTCAGTTCTCCACAGGGAACCTCTAGAGTCTGGAAAAAAACATTGCAGTTTCCCTCATTTCACTAACGGGGGCGGGAAGGGTTAAAAGTCTTGTGAGTGTGGATGGCATAGGAAGGGGAGATCACACTGGGTGGTACTTCAAGCTCTGTTTCAGATTCCTGGTGTGATTCAGCAAATCATTTAAGAGATTCAGAAATAATGACTGCTCAAAGATGTCTTTTAGTCCATTTAACGGACGTGTCCCAAATTATTATCTTTCCTCTGGGTCAGTATTTTCTCTTTAAAATGTGGCTAATGATATATCTCACAGGATTGTTATGATCCTGCTAACGACAGTAAATCAGGCCGCACTTTTTAGGTGGGAGACATCAAGGAAGTTGTGGCCCTGTTGTTATGGCTGTTACTATTGCCTGTTGTAGATTATGCTGTCAGTAGTGCTGGGAATGTGACAACTCAGTCTAAGTAAATCCAATGAAATGCTGAAAGCCTAATTCTTTACAACAGTGTCTTAGAACTGCATCAGCGAGCAAGATATTGTAGCAACTTACCAGGGACCATCCTGAAAGGAAAAGTCCCCCTGCTAACTGCAGGTACCAATTCACTAACAGATCTGTGCAGCCACTGCTGTACATTCATCAGAGATAATGCAATCCAGCAGCAAAGCCTTAGATCTTTGTTTTGCCATTCCTTTTTTCCCTTTGCCCAAACACTACTTTTTTTTAAAAAAAAAAAAAAAAAAAGGCGCAATATATTACTGAAGGCAGAAGAAACTGGTTTTCTGAAAGGACCGAAAGAGATTCTGAAGTAAGCACATCTTCCAAGGCATGCTCAGCCTTTCGGATAAATTTGTCTCTCCTTGGGCTGTCTCTTATTGGTTGAGAGACCCTTTCAAACTCGCTTTCAAACTCTGCTGACATAAGCATTGTCAGAATAACAGTAGCTAAGCAGAGTGCCAGGCGTATTCACATAACTGGTTGGGAGGGCCAATACAGGGTAAAATATTCAGGTTCCTCTTTGAAGCTTTTCTGGAGGATTTCTAGAGGAGGTTATGAGGAGGGTTGGATAGAGTGTCCTTTTTCATTAGAAACTGTCCTCTTTCACTGGAAATAAAGAAAGATTTCTTGTTTACATTTCTTGCTCAAGGAGATCTGTTCATTCTCAGGATTCACTTGTGCTACAAATACATGGAAAACAGTTATGTTTGTATTTCAGGATAATGTTAGTCAAATATAGCCTAATTTTGAGGCCAAGAAATTATAAATATTTGACAGAGGAGTCAAGCAGATTGTAAAATGCACATATTTTATTAGATCTCAGGCATCTATCTATACATAAGGCTGTGTTTTTCGTTGCAAGCTCTTTGGGAGAAAGGGGCTTTTAAAAAGTAGTGCTTTTTTGTGTTTGGAGCATTTTCTCTCCTTCACCTCAAACCACATGTACAACATCGTTGCTTTCATGAACAAAAAGGTACTGAAAAAGCTAGTGAGCAAGGGTGATCAGAGAGCCCTACAGCAAAGAAACCTAATGGGATCTCTTGATCTAAGCATGCTGGATTCTGTTGCATGATCCCATTGATGCCAAAGGTTGAATTCCCACTGGATTAGTCAGAAAGCAATGGATTTCACATTGTGTAGGACAGAATGATATTTCCAGTTGAGCTGGTAAGAGGTATTACTTTGGTACACCTCACCTTGCAGCCTTTCAACAGTTAAGCAAAGCTGCACTGCTTGGAGGAAATGAGGCTGTCTAAACTGATACCCTTCTTTTTCTTTCCCAGATTACCTGCTCCTTGGACACAGGGGAGAAAGGCAGCATTTGACGCTTTTCTTTTTCTTTTTTTTTTTTTTTCAGATACGGAAGAGTAAAAATATATTAAAAAAGAGACTGCAAATTTCTTTCATCATTTTAGCTGAGCTTCTTCATTCCTGTTCTCCTCCTCCTTCCGCAAAGACCTATTTCTGAGGAAGGCGTTAAACAACTTTCAAAACACTCCTCCTCCCACTGGCTACTTCACAGCTAATGACTCTGGGTTCTAGGGTGGGGGCCTTGGTTTTTTGGGTCAGTCTCATTTTTGTTTGTTTGATCGTGTATGTGTGCATTTTTGTTGTTGGGGAAGTTTTTTGTTTGAAAAAAACACAAACACCAAGTGGTGATTTCCTGATGCGGATGGTTCAATTTTTCTGGACAGGTTGAGCAAATAGATGATGATCATCTTCAAAAGCTGTTATTGCCCTTTGGTATGCCTCAGCTTGTGAAACCAACATTAGGATGATGCAAAAGAATATAACAAAAAAAAAGAAGATGACTTTATAATACTTATTTTCTTTTCACCGAGAGTCTTTTCCAGTTGCTGGTAGATGGAATTTGACATCAGTTTTACCCTCACTGTAGAAGATTTTATTAATAAGAATGGTGAATTTGTAGAGTCGTTTGACCATTTGTTAGGATTTGCTGTCTTTCCCAGATGATGCAATGATAGCAAAATGTTTTTGTTTCTAAACAGCAGGCAGACTCACTCAACCCTTGATTTTGTTCTGTTTTTGCAGTTAGTAATGGGAAAGGAATAATCAATGAAAGCGCTATTCCCTCAGGGCAAATTTTGTTGTCAGACTCTGAGAACATGCACTAATGTACTGCTTGACATGCCTGCCTTAACTTAAGATTACAGATAATGAGCTGTTTCCCATATTTGTTCATGGGCTACTAGTAACCACTCTTTGTCTGACCTGAAGATCTAAGAGAAGGGCAGCAGGGAATCACATGGATCAATTCTTACTTTCATCTCAGTGTGGTCTTTCTTTCAGCACTGACTGAATGGACAGGCCAAAGAAAAGGAAAAGTGTTGCTGGAGAAGTACAGACAGACAAAACCAAAATGAAAAAGTGTGTCCTGAATACACTGCTGGAGTCAGTGGATAAAACTGTCTCACCCAGTGGAGTTAGGCAGATGGAAAGTAGCCATCATTTTGGCCCATTTTAAAGAAGAATTTAACTTACTCAGGCCTTAGTTCAGAAAGGTATCTGTATAAGAAACGTAAAACGTATGTAAGTGCTTTTCTGGCTCAGCATCTTGGTAGGGATCCAGTTAACTGTAAGTAATTTTACCTGTCTATGTGGAAATCAAGACACGTACATACACATTCAAGTGTTTTTTTGCCTAACTCCTTTTTGTTCAGGACGATGAGGTCTTGCTGTGTTAGTCATATATGTGTTTTACAAGGAATCAGACTGCTGTCATGGCTCTTTGCCGTCTAGAGAACATGCAAAACGTTGGCTTAGGAAGGTAATTCTTTGGTGTTTCCTTTTGATGTTTAAAAGCACAGGACTTTACCACCAGCCTATATTAGAGCTTGGGTGTCTGTTCCTGCTTAATCTGTGCATGTACAGGGAAAAGCTTCCTGCCACACTAGCAAAAATTCCAGCAGTGAGCTCAGCCTAAATCCACATTTAAACATTAATACCTTCTCACTCAGGAGTGTTTGTATCTGGGATTTTGATTATTGAGGCTAGAGACATTTTGAGTTCTTTTTTTGGACACCAGAGTTTGAGTTTGTTCAAAGCCAGAGGTTTAGATTAGGTTCATGCTGTGAAAAGGTTGCACTTCATCACATGTTTTCAGAAGGAAGAAGTATAAAAATAACGCTTGCAGTTCTTAGACTTGCAGTTGGTTTCACTGAACCAGGTGATTTAAATAAAATAAATATAAGGGCACGTAGTGTTCCCATTTGTGAGCTCCTGGTTCAATGGTAGCTCTGGGGTAGATTTTCTGAGGAAAGCAGAGCTGGGAGGACAGTGGCCCCGTAGTCAGCACTGAGCACACTCCATGTTCTGTGACAGACAGAGGGCTGTGTTACCACGTAGCACTTTACCACCTTCCCTTTCCCCGCCTCCATCAGCATTCAGCCCTGATAGGAGTGGTAGAATATGACCTCCAGCCCTGACCAGGCTCTTCGAAGGCACACTGATGAAATATCAATAATGCAGAACTAAATATCGCAGCGGTGACTCAGTCCCTGCTCAGTCAGACTTCTCGCTGAAGTCAGGGGGACATACCCTCACCAAGTGTTTGGTCAGAGGTGCAGGATGATTTAGTCAATATTTTTAAAGTTACCCTTACCTAATGTACAGTGACTAAAGATGCCTTAGATTATGCAGAGGAGAACAGCAACAACAATAACAATAATAGTAGTCATTAAAAAACCCAAAACTTTTTCTTCATCTGCTCCTTACATATATTTTCTTTCTTTCTGGGAGTGACTTATTTCACTGGTGTGAAATCAGACCGGAAAATGTTTTTCCTCGATTGTTAGGGTTATTCACCACCAGCAGAAGCTAATAAGGGAGGTGGT
The DNA here is from genome assembly GCF_963921805.1 of Phalacrocorax carbo. Taxonomy (NCBI): domain Eukaryota; kingdom Metazoa; phylum Chordata; class Aves; order Suliformes; family Phalacrocoracidae; genus Phalacrocorax; species Phalacrocorax carbo. The sequence goes on along the minus strand of NC_087514.1, from coordinate 113,437,836 downwards.
GGATTTACCATCTCTTGGGGACTGCAGATCAGACCTGCCATTCTAGAAGAGTTACCATAGTCAAAGTCACCGCTGTCAGCACACAGGTATGCAGCAAAATGTTTTGCAATATACAGGCAGTCAGAGCTAGCTCTAACATTCTCCTGCTCTTTTAAAATCATTTGGATAAGCTACAGTGGGTTATTAGCATTTTTTAGAATTCTTTGTTGTCATGTAAAAAAAATCCCCATTAATTCTGTTAGTTTGGAAGTACATAAAGTGAAAGTGAAATCTAAAAATCGAAATCCTATGAAGAGACTAGGCCAGATGAAAGCATCTATTGTGGGGTCGCCTCCCAGGATTGCACCTACATTCCCCTACTCCGTCCCCCCACCTCCCTGGAACACTCTGCAGCATTGTGCTAGTGCATTGTGAGCCAAGGAATGGTATGTTTAGATACCTCCCAGTTAAACTAGAGATCAGCCACTGTGCAAGTGTGTAACAAAATAATAAAAATTAAAAAAAAAAATTAAAGAACTGCTTTCTCTTATTTTATTCCATGAAAGGAAACAAACAAAACAAAACAAAACAAAAAAAAAAGGATTAGGTGTTCATCAGCTAATGACCTATGATTTATTAGGGATTTCTGTTTTTACATCCTTACATTATGTTTTCAGATGCCTGCCTTTTCCATCCTCAGTAAGACTATACAAGCAATGAATAAGCCAGAAATTCTGCAAATATAGGGCCCATACCATTGGCCTTATGCTGAAATTCTACAGAATTATTTGGGAGCACCCACCAGTAGGCACAAAGGGGTCCTCTGGTGCCAGAGTGCTTCTTATGGAGGGCAGCACAGGCTGAGAAGCTGTGTGATAAAGATGGCAGTCTTCCACCTCTGCGCAGGGACTGCTGCTGCTCTCAGAAAGCCCTCCCTTGCTGGCAGAGCACCAGGCCTCTTCTGCTTCCCAGAAACTGGTCTGTAACTTGAGAGGGAGAATCCAGGCACTTTACCCCCTTAAAATAGGGAGGGATACCATTGCAAGTATCCCTATCAGTGTTTTTTTCCTTTAGCTGGGACTGGTGTTCAGGGAATTAGCAGACCTTTGACTCATGGTGATGTAGTGCTTGAACTCCTGGAGATAGTATAATTAAAAAAAAAAAAAAAAAAAGCAGCAAGCAATATGTTTTTATCCTGTTCATTACTTAAATGGCTCAAGGGGTGACAGTTCAATCTGGGCTGCACTCAGTGATTTGAACTGTACATTTCTGTGACAACATGCAGGAAGCGTTTGCACATGTGAAAGAAAGGATTTGTTTATTTTTTGAATTAATTTTTTTAAAATGTAAAAACTTGTGATGCACCCTCTTAAAATGCTTAAGTCAACCAGCTTTCCTTACAACTACACAATATTTTTTTTTAAGTTATATGGCAAGATTTTTATGTTTAATTATACAAAGATGATGGATGTCACTAATGCTTTCCATGTTTGAGAAAAAAAAATAGATGCCAGAAGCCAACTTTTTTTTTGCTAACGATAAAATAGGTGGTTGATTAAAAAAAGAAATTTTGCAATTTTAGACTGAAAACACATTTCAGAGCAGTCAGTCTAGCAGACTGACGCTTATCTAAAAGTGCAGCCTTTTGTATAGCTCCAGCTGGTGTAAACACATGATGTATTAATACAGTAGGACGTTTAGCATCAGAAAAAATCCAAAATTTAGGAACCTGGTTCCTGATGGGTGACTGGAGGCAAATTACTTTTTTTTGATATTTCTTTTTTCAAGCCTAAATTTTGTGGTTGGAGAGAAATTTCCCAAAATGTAGTTGGTTATGCCAGAGGAGAATGGTATATGGTGGAGTTTTTGCAAACTACCCTTTGGATATGCAAATGTCTACATATGTACTTACAAAGTCTTAGAGGCTCAGTCTGGAAGCTAAAATATTTCAGACTAGATAGCTGAAAGTGCTGTGCTGCTTTGTAATCAGGTCCATGAGCAAACCTAGCTAAATGTAAATACTTCAGCTGTTAGTCCTTGTAAATTCTACAGTGGATCCCAAATGCGGCTTTTAATTAAAAAGCACAATAACCTATTCAACTTAGACAGTAAAGGACAGTCCTATTTTGCTTCAACTAGAATAACCTAGTCTATCTCCAGGAACTTGTGAGATGGTCTTAAATATTTCTTACTGGCTTCTTTTTCCTCACATTTCATTTTATAATAATGAAACTCATCATCCTCTGATGATCTATACCACATGTTAGCCATTTATACTCAGCATAAATGACAGCATAATCAAGTCCTTTTCTCTCACTCCTTTTTGAACCATCACCTCTCCCAATAATTAAAAACAACTGAGCGATCCTGTGCTTTTGCATGTGTTGAACCGGTGCTGATCTTCAGTGCTGTGCTGGCGTGGTGTCTGAACATCAGCACTCAAAAGCAGGAGCACGCTGGCTGAGGACGAGGAGGAGCCCTGCGGCACTGGCTCCATGCGAATCACTGTGAGGGGTGGGCATCAGTGCTGGCCAGGTAGAAAGGAGGGAAAAAATCACGCTTTCACATTTTAAGGCATAAATTCAGCTCCCCCAAAAGTGGGTACAGAGGTTTTTCCCACTTGTGTTACCTACAACATGAGCAGGTCTGCTCCAGTCTCGGTTTAGTGTCCAGTGCGCATCCTAATGTGGTGCTCTCCCTGCTGCCACAGGCAGACAAGTTCTGCAATCCCAGACAGCCCTTTCTCTGTCTGATTACTGTGAGCAAAGCAGGAGCAGGGCGAGTGACCACTCCAATGCCATTATTTTCTGTTTAGATGAAATGCTGGCCATATATTTTCACTTGCTGAGACAGCCTTCTCATTGCTGCAATGTCCCTTTCGATCCCCAGCAAGCACAGTGGGTTCTGATCTGTACCCAAGCAGGACTGGGGCACATGTCTTTGAGGCATCAGCTCTCCCTGCTCTGGTGACTTGACCACCAGGTAGAAAAAAAAAGTGGAGCTACTTCCAGGCAAGCTGGCTGAGGACCTGAAGCTCACTTTCAGTGAATTTATGTGCCCTCATATCTAAGCGCATGATAGCACTCATTCACAAGCCTCACAGCACACTCGGCGTTTTGTATTCTTCTGATTTCTTCCAAGTGCGTATGTATCGGCTGCTGTGTACTCATAACACCTTAGTTTTAGAAGCTATCCAGTGGTAGGAGGAATATACGTAATCCCGTTGTCTCTGCCGGTGGTCATAGGAGTGTATCTATCAAAGTTACTTATGGCCATTGGGGTTTTCTAGTGATAAAACGTAGCAGTAGAGTGACAGAGTGAGCATTTTCCTTTTCTTCTTGCTTGGATGATATTTTTATACACTTTTATATGCAATTTTTTTAAATATTTGCTATTTTTATGGTAGGGTTCTGGTTGGGTTTTTACCAGACCTTCTGGTTGTCTACAGGCCCAGATTCTCACAGGAATATTTCCCTTCCCTTTTCTCCTCCCCCTTCTTCCCCGATAGACAAAAGCCATTGCATTTGCAACATCAGCTTAGAGCGAAATAACACCTAGGGCCTGATCACTCTTTTAGTTGCACTGAAATCAAAGGAAGTTGCATGCAAAGTCCTGCTGGTCCCATCACTGTGCCTGGGGCCAAAGACTAAATAACCAACACATATACAGCTAATTATGCGCAGGGCGGTCTGTGTAAAGCCGATGCATCAGAGTGGCGCTGTCTTCCTTTGCTGTGGTAGGAGCTGTTTCCACCACGTGTTTAAATAAGACTACATATCTCTCTTCATTCTGATGATGCTACTTCTTGTAGACACTTCAATCAAAATCATACCCTAGCGCGCTGACTGCCTTCAGCAGGGAGGAAGGGTGGGCGTTGTGGCTTATCTGTGACAGTAGATTTCACTGCTCTTTGTGGTTAACCCTACAGTGACAGGTCCTAAATAAGCAAACATTAAACCTGTTGGTAGGAAGGATAAGGGGAAGTTAACCCAATTCAAGGATCTTGGTCTTGTAAAATAACCTTTTCTCAGCTGGCATTCTGCAGGGAATTCTATGTATGAACTTAAACATAAACTTCAGAGTATGTTTATATAGGCAGAACTGATAATGGAGATGTCTTTCTTGAAGTGAACTAAAATAAACAGCAGACACCTGCTCGCTAACATTTTTCAAGGAAGAAAGAGTCAGGTTGTTATGCTGTTTTGCACCAGGGGATAGAAAACAAGTTAAAATACATGCTGAAAGCAAAACTCAGTGTAAGTTTGCTCCTGGGAAACTGGGTGGATAGGGTAATGAAAAAAATCTATTTGGTTTGTTATGACTCATAAGGAAAAAAAACCACAAAACTGAAGTGAATGATGCCATATAATGCTAAGTATTCTCAACTGTTCTGAGAATAATGTTAAACAATATGTATTTATTGTTAGTTCCTTATTTGAAGAAGAGGCTTGTGGTCTCTAAATGTATAAAACATTTTTCAACATTCCAGCTTTTCTGTAACGGAGTCCATGTATGTTCATCCTATTACCAAATAAAAACAATGAGGTCTCTGCTCCATTTGAATTGAAGTTGTAGAAGGGTTCGGTTTTTTTCTGGTGCTTTCTACATCCAGTCCAGGCATTGCACTTGCCATTTGCTTTCCAAACTCCAGCTCCCCATAGAGTTCTAGTAACAATCAGCTTTTTTTTCTTTAAGTGTAGTGGGAACATTGCTTGGACAGCAGTCATTGCTTACCACTTGCCCCTGTGAGGAGGTGTTAGTGGCATTACCCAATTTCTAAAGACAAGGAAATAGAGGTAGGGAATTCAAACAGCTGATCTAAGGACCCTGAGTTAAGTCTTTACCTTTTGGGGGATTAGTCTTGTCAACCTCACCTTTCCCCTTTTCTATTTTAATGGAAATCGCAGCCCATAAGAGCATCTAAACCAACAACAGCACACCACGCTTATGCCCACTGAAACATTTGCTTGTATGATTGTTTTTTTTCTGTGCCACTTGGAGAATGAGTATCGATCCCACAGGGCTGGTGTCCTGTGCTCCAGTATTGCTTGCAGACCTACTTTCACAGCATTTCGGCTACGTCTCTATATACCACCTTCTACAAAGTATCTTATTCCACAGGCAGTGTCTGTGCAGTAGTCATCTCACCACACAAGACCAGTATGTTCCTGTACTGCTGCTGTTTTTCGATTCAATCTTTTCCTTAAAAAAGGAAAAAATCATGATAAAGAGTGGCAGAGACCAAGCCATTCTCTCTAAGGAGGATGTAAAGTTCACAGATGTTCAATACAAGCATGAAAGCCTTTGTGCATTACCTTTTGCTTGAAATTCCAGATTTAATTTACTCCTTTACTCTCTGCGAGGTTCATTGGTATTGATTTCCTGAAGAATATGCAATGTGCTTGCCTGCTTGTATTTTTATACCTTACCGGCTTGGTTTGAGTCTGCATGTACCTCCAGTCCAGTGCAAGTAGAGATGAAGCCAAGCTGCCAGTTTCTGTTAGATATTGAGGGTGTTGGTGCAGTCAACTGTCGTGTTCAAATCAAAAATACTGACTGCCATATAAGCAAGAAGGGAGAAAAGATGGTTTGGAATAGGTATCTAATGATTTGGATGACTCATCTCCACTTGCAAATACAGTATCGGAGTAATTTCTCTGGCGTGTATAGCCAGTGACATAAATGCCTGGAGCCATTACCAACCGGTGGTTCCCAAAGTGATGCCAGCCGCTTGCTGAACTGCCACAGAAGCAAGGTAAGTACTGCATAACTGCCTTCTGAGCTGTGCCAGGCAGTAAACCTTGCAATTGCCAGTTCTATGGGGACACAGAGGTAGCTGAAGGGAAAGCTGTCTGACAACAGTTCATAGGTCCAAAACTTAAGCATGTGAAACTTCCAGAATCAATAACTCGGGTATCTCCACCAAAACCCGGTAATAAAAAAGATATGTTTGATATCGACTCTTTTAGACGGAGTGGTCCCTAGAAGTGAGGCTACTTTCCCACCTAAAGCCATGGATAAGAAATGGCAGAAAGAAGAAAACAAACAGCTGGTAGTGGTGGCAGCACTACAAAAAACATTTTCATGGCTGGGGGGGACTACTGTTCATCCATCTCTGCTGAAACTACTCTTTCTTTCTGAAGGTCCAGTGCGACGTTCAGCTGACCTCAAAGGTTCGGGTTCCTCGGCAAACCACCTCACATTGCCAGGTCAGTCAGTACCACCTCACTCTGATTTGCTTATATGTGCAGCTTTAGAAATAGGCACTCACAGTGCCTACTGTTTGGGAGATGGACATAAACAGCTGACTTCTTCTCCAGGTATGGCATGACTTTTACACATCACATTAAAAAAGTTGAATCCATTCACTGGGGTTGAACAAATGAACTGGTCTTTTAAATGGTCTTTACCACATTTCAGTTTTTTTAAACAAAACTTAAGTTTTGTGGCTTGCAGTATAGGCTTCACAGGCTATTTTAATTTGATCAGCAAATTAATTTGGGCCTTAATCTTATGGACATGGATACTGAAGGGTAGAAATAAGGCTGTTTTGTGGACCAAGGCACAGGGTTTCTGTGTGCCCTTCCCATCTACCACATCCTGCTGGCTCTATTTTACCACAGTAACAATTTTATTAATCGCTTCATCTTTGTCCCACACAGCTGTCAGAAGAAATGGAGGGTAATATGAAGCAGTTATACAAAATAATGGCTTAGTGTGAACAAGATACTATCTGGCATGTGCACATGCAAGGGCATTCATATATGTGTAATTCACAGTAGGTGAAAGAAGTTTTATTACAGGTATTTTCATCAGTGGCTGCTGTGCCAGCACATGAGGTATTGTGTGGCTCCATATATAAATGCCAGTGTGCAGTTACATGTTTCTGTGCTGTTTCAGTTCTCCAAGCTGTTCATGGCATGATGCTCTTTCACAGCCACCACCTTAGCAGATTGTTTCCCCAGGCACAGCTGCAGCCACCGCATGAGTGTAAGTAAGGAAAAGAATGAGCAGGAATGTGAGGGAGTTCAAAACACTGTATTCCCTTAGTAAAACAATGTGCTCCATGGATTACTGTCCTGCTTGAGAACAAGGATGGACAATCACTGAAAGTAGAATTTAAACCTCTGGCAGTATGCTCACATGAGGACACCCAGGTCTCTAAGCCAAGACATTTTTTAGGAAGAAAGCATGGGATGGGAAATGTCATAAATACATCCTCTTAAATTCTGAAGTTTCTCGTAACTGGCAGTGAAAATAAGTATTACCTGTATATATTGCCTATTTCTCATAGGGTCCCAGTAGTTGTTAAATTCTTATATTTATATTCATATTATTTATATTCATACAGGAGGCTACTACTTTTGATGTTTTCACCCAGGGTTTTCTTGCAGGTGGTATTTAGAGGTCTTGCTCTTTGGAGAGATTTTGGAGAGGTCTTGCTTTTTGGAGGAAAAAAAATGTTTTGTTTTAAGGAAAAATTGTGGAATGAAACATTCACGTCACACTACAGCCATAACTTTCATCTAATGTAAAGAGATCTAATTTCAAAACTAGCTCACTTTTTATACATTTTGGCATGTTTGTATTGGTCCCTTGTTTATTTTTAACAAGCAATTCTTACACAGGGTTTTTAATCCATTTCTCCAACACTATACCACTTTTAACCCATCAATCCATTAATGAGTACATGCAAACAATAAATCCCACATCCCTTCTTATGTGTGATCCTTGTTCTGAGCCTGCAGACCACCATTATAATAAGGTAGAGAATGTAAGTGCAGAAGAGAGCGTTTTGGCATAAGCTACCAGATAGAGCCCCTTCATTATTGCTGACTTGCTAAATGACCTTGCTCAAATCCTTCTTGTGTGCCCCAGTTTCCTCATCTGTCTGGGAATGATAACATTTACCCCCCTTTAAAACTCTCTGATCTAGGGATCTGTTAACTGTTATGATTAGAAAAACAGCAGTAGGGAGGATCCACCTTCAAGAGAGGGAAGCGAGCAACCTAATATTGTCCCTTTTTGCAAAAAGTCACTGTAGATGTGTCGCCACTCAAGCCTCACTTCCAGTAGCGATACTCCCTGTGATGATCTCACACTGAATTACAGGAAGGTGCCCTCTGTCTGGCACTTGGGGAAATGACTAGCTGTGTTTTGACTCTTCGTTAGACACCTCCCACCTCAGTGTTTGTTTTGGCACCGATTGGTTGAGGGACCCAGTGGGTTTTCTCTATTTGGCTCTTTAACACCGGTACCTTCCTACCCATGCCTTGTTACTGTGGCTTATGCAGCAAACTGTTTACTCTGGTACAGCTTGCAGATCAGCCCTTCCCGTGCAGCTATTTACAGTATGTGATGGGGAGTACATAATGGTGCAATATTTTCCATGTATATAGTACAGTGACGCATTTTGTTTACAGCTATTATGGTGTTGTTCCTTTATGCTTTATATATCAAGTGTCAGGGGGTTGCTTTTGCTGGAAGCAGCCACTAATTAATGTGTAGTTAAGAAACAGTCTGCTGTAAACACACACACTATTTTCTAATTGAGAAAATGTTATTGTCTTGCTGTTTTTTCTGCAAATCGCATGCGGTGTCTTGAATAAAAAGAGGAAACTTTATTGCATTTGGTTTAGTCTCACTTCTGAAAGAGTGAGGCTGACAAGAACAAGCATGTGTGCATGCATGATCCTGTCCATCTCTTTGCTGGCAGGGTGGTCAGTCCTTCTCATCGCTAACTTTTGAATCTATGCCTTGCCAATTTAAAGTGCTTGAGAGGAAGAAACACCCAAGAGGTCACAAAGCTGGGGAACTTTTTCGAGGTTAGGTGGCTGCATGCAGGAGAGCCCGGCCAGTGCTCTGGCCAAGCCACCTGGGCTTGGCCGTTGGTGAAACCAGAGTTCTCCTGCAGCTAAGCCGCATCTCAGTGCCGCAGGGAGCCCGGCTGCTGTGGCACGTCTGCTGCCTCCTGGAATGACTCCTTTCTCTCAGTGCAAAGAGGTTGAACCAGCCATTTCTCCAAGGAGCCTGCACTTCGAGTGGTGAGGAAGCACAGCAGGGGCATTGATGTACCCAGAAGTATTATTTGCAGTCACTGAGTGACCACATTTTTCTCTCTGTGGCTTGGAAGCATTTGGAAGGTTACTTGTGCCAGGTCCCTGGGGTTGCTCATAGGCCTCAGTGGCTGGGACCAGCCTCCACTGGGACCCCCAGCCCCAGCGTCTCCTGCCAAGGGCCCAGGGGTCGTGTCTCAGCTCAGCCTGGGGCCTCCAGTCCCTGCCTGAGCCATGCTGTAGGTGTGCCCGTCTCTGCCCCTGCCTCCTGGATGGGGCTGTCCCCTGCACTGCAGAGACCTGCCCTCCCGGATGGAGCCCTCTGCCCTAGGTCAGAGCTTGTCATGCAGAACCCAAGGTGTAACATAACATATCTCCTTGCCCTCTCCCTCTCCCCCTCCCTCCCCTCCCCTCCCCTGAAAAACCAGGGTGTTTTCAGCTTCAAAAACACTTTCAAGGACACATAACACAAAGGTTACAAATGGAAACAGGATATTATTTTTATTTGTATTTTTCTGAATCTGTTTCAGAGCCAGTGCTCACAAGCATTAACACATCGCACATGTGTAGCCAGGAGCAGGCTGATGTATTCTTCAGTTCAGCTTAAAAAAATATCCCTTGCAGTCTGGCAAAGGCAAGTCACAGAGCTGCGGAAAGTAGCAGCAGGAACACTGGCCAAGTAGTCCCTGTTTCCTGAAGAGTGAGAATGTGAAGAATGAGGATCAGGACCAACCACATGCAAAAGAAGAAGAAGAAGAAGACGTAGTGTCTGGCACCGTGCGGTATTTTCCAAAGTATTACTGGTGGTGATGACAAGCTTAATTTTGGCATTCCAAAACTTCTTCCACCACTGTCCTTCTTGGCCGATGATGCATGAAAAGTGCTCTTGCACCTACCCTGCGCTTGTATTGCATGCAGGGAGCTCCTGATGGTGCAGCAAGCCTGGAGCCCTTCCAAGCACAGGCTGTTTTGCACAAGCAAGAAGACCCAGGGAAATGGAGCCAAGGGAAGAGCAGAGCTCGCTTCTGCTCCAAACTTGCAATGGGCAAGAGAGCCAGAGGGAGCCAGGGCACAAGTGGCACCTTGGAGGTGCAAGAGCAGCAGGCGAGAACCAGGCGAAAAGGGCCCAGAGGAGCCCTGACAAGGGGCTGTGCTCAGTGCTACAGAGGACAAGAAGCAGCCCCCAGGGGCCACCGTGGGGGCCTGCCCTGGGCGTCAAGAAAGCTTCCTCCCCCCAGATGCGGGGCACAAGGGCCACCTTCGTGGAGCACGAGCAGCAGGCACCTCGCCTCGCCAAAATGGCCCAAAGGAGCCCTGGCAAGGGACCGTGCTCATCGCTGCAGAGGAAGGCAAAAACCCCCAGGGATGCTTGCTAGCCCACCATGGGGGAAAAAAAGCCTTCCTCCCCCCAGCTGCAGGGCACGAGAGGCCACCTTCGTGGTGCACGAGCAGCAGGCAGTGACCCAGCTAAAAGGGACCAGGGGAGCCCTGACAAGCGGTCATGCTCCATGCTGCAGAGGAAGGCGAAAAACCCCCAGGGACCAGTGCCAATCTGCCCTGGGGGAAAATTCCTTCCTGACCCCAGCACTGGCGATCGGCTACTCCCTGAGCATGTGAGCGAGACCTGTCTCCTTGTCCCACAAGCTGGTCATGCCTCCCAGGAGATGCCCAAGCCCTATTCTCCCTCAGCCTGGAGCCATCTTCAGGGGCTTCTGAGAGTGGCCAGATGCCCCCGGCCTGACTGACCGTGGGGGCAAGAATCCTTCCTGTGCCTGCTGGGACACCAGTGGGTACTCCAAAGCACTGGGACCCCTTGCAACATCTCTGCATCCCTTTCCTTGACACTGCTGCCCCTGGTTCCCCAGGGGATGAGGACGGTGAGCTCTGCAGTGCTCCTCAGGAAGGCATTGCCTTGGTCTTCCACTGCTATCCAGCTGAAAAGGCCTGATAGCCTTGGGTACCTCCAGGGGTTGGTGGTTCTTCTCATCTCCCAAGGGGCTTGCATCTGTTCCCTGAAGGCTGAAGCAGGATTTCCATCTAGCAGATGGGCTTTGAACATGGCCCCACTGGGAGCTGGCCTTGCAGCAGAAAACCTCCAGCGTCCTCATCCAGTGTCTTCCTCTGTCAATTCCTCCAAGTAATTCCACTGGTTCCTCAAGGTCTTCCTCTCAGATGTCTTCAGGCTGCCCCCAGGCCAGCACTGGCAGCGGCCACTGGACACTGCTCCCTTTTATCCTGTCCCGGGGCATTGTGACTGCTGCGTTGCTGGGTGGTGGCCCTGTGACACGGGGATGATGGGGCCCTCCATGTGCAGCCCCACCCAGCAGCCCTCTGCCCAGCACCTTTCGGAGGAAGGCTTTTGGGGTGCTGGCCCTGGGGCAGTCCCTGTGCTCAGTGGTCTTGGTGGCCATGCACTGGGCACAGCTGCTGAGTGTCCCTGACACGTCCTCTGCCACTTGGCTCCCAAGGACAAACCTGGTGCTGTTACTCTTCTGTCAAGCCATGGCAGAAACCAACCCTGCAGCCCAGAGACCACCCCTCTTAGCTGTCCCTCTGCACCAGAGCTAACATCCATGACACCCGCAGCAAGGAGGACCAGGGACTTGATGTTGCTGGACACAAACCCTTTTCCAGGGGTGCAATGGGGGTGATTTCTGCAGCCACAGCCTGGATTGAAAGGCAAAGTGTAACCAGAGCCATAGGCTGGGATGGACAGTGCCAACAAACTGCCATGGAAATAACACAGGCTTTGAAAAACCAGTGAGCGGAGGTGACAGTGGTGTGGTGGAAAGGTTGGTCTCTTTTAGACCTAGAACATTTGGATCCATGCCCAAAGCACAGCCAGGCAAATGGTAACTCTTCCAAACTGTAAAAACAGCCCATTGCTGCTATCGCCGTCACGTCCCCTTCTCCCACTGAAACCAAGCTGCACAGCTCCTCTGTTAAACACACCTATTGGCCACGTTTATACAGGATACGAAGCATACTTCAGCCAAAGGGTGGGACTTTCAGAGCTCATTTGTGACTTTAACCTTTCTCAGAGTTATTTGCCTACTTCCATTTGTGGAAATATGTTCATATCTTATCTAAAACCCTGGCAAATCTCCTTTTCCTTTAGGATTTCTATTTGGAGTACTGAAAGATTAAGAGAGGTACTATTGTCATTTTGTACGTTGGTGCCAAAATTGGTATGTACCTTCAGTCTATGTAAATAAGGGCATCTGCACCATAGACATTCACTTTGTTGCAGTGACAACAGAGGTGAAAGGCAGGGGTTTGGTTCCCTCTGCATGAACTTTGCAGTGGGGTAGGGAACATGCATGATTTCCTCACCATTCCTTGCCAGTGCACCAAGGGATGTTTCCTACTACACTGTCAGGGGAGGTTCGGACTTGACACAAGGAAACATTTCTTTACTGAGGGGATGGTCAAACCCTGCAACAGGCTTCCTGGAGAGGTGGTTGATGCCCCAAGCCTGTCAGTGTCTAAGAGGTGTTTGGGCAATGCCCTTAATACCGTGCTTTAACTTTTGGTCAGCCCTGAAGCAGTCGGGCAGTTGGACCAGAAGATAATTGTAGGTTCCTTCCAGTTGTACTGTTCTGTTCTGTTCTATTCTATTCTATTAAGTATTTCTGGTAATACCCATGAACACAGTTTGCTACAAGCTGTGTTACACCTTCATACTCCTGAAAGTTGGATCTTGTGCAGTGTTATGGAGCAGGGACTTGCAGAGTTCAGGTTGTAACATAGGGCTAGGTTTAATGTGGGGGCTGGCTGGGCATAGAGGAGAGCATAATATGCATTCAGTGGATTAAAAAACATACCTGGGTAGAAGAAAAACTATAATTCATTGCTAAACCCTCAGCTTATGTCACAGTGACTGGCCAAGAAATAGTTGTCTTTGGACTCTCTCCTTGAGATGTCTCATTGGAGAGAACAGTGAATTTTGTATAAACACACAGATCTTTCTTAACAGTCCTAGGAGACTGCTTATCCCCAAGTTTAGAACATTTTCTGAGAGTCTCTAATGCAACACAGTCTGGGTTCTCCTGCTGTTTTGTCCTGCAGATCTTCCTGATAATTACAGCAGAAAACCTCCTTTGTTGACAAAGGTGGCAAGAGGGAGAAAGAATAATTCCTCCCGTATGTGGTCCCTTGACTTAACAGCAGAATACTGAATTAGGAACAGCAATATCCCTAGCTTTCCCGTGTCATCTCCTAGTAAAAATGCCCAGTGAAATAATTCCCTTACCTCACTGGTGAATTTTTTAGCTAAATCAATAAATCAGCTTTACTGATCACATAAGCCTTTCATCTTTCCTGTTGTCCTTCTTTTAGGATTTTCTTTATCCTGCCTGCATAGTAGTTGAAGGCAAAAGTTGTAGCAGCTCTGCAGCAGGCTGAGGGGCACGGAGAGGTGGCAGAAGTCTGTCTTCAGGATGTCCCTGCAGGCCACTAACCACAGCTGGTTTGGTGAGGGAACACATTAATGCCTTGTGCGTGATGTGCCAGGGGTGCTTAGTGCTTGTGTCTGGAGATGGCTAAGAAGTACTTCTGTCTGGACCAAGCTGTGTCCCAGACACTACCTCCACCCTGGTGCCTCTGCAAAGCCACAGCATCCCCTCGCGAGGCAAGGACAGCTGGGAGAGACAGCAATATCTCAGTCTTCATCCTCAGCCACACTCATCTGCATTGTCTTGTAGTGCTGAGGCCAAAGTGGCCTCCTCCAGCCTCAGCGCTGCCCTGTGAACCAGGTGTGTTTCACTGCTGGACCTCCCTCTGTGCAGAGGTGGTAGGGAGCCATGGCTGGGTCTTCTTCCAGAAGCAGTGGCAGCAGCACAGCAGGGGACCACCTCCAGTTCGGGGGCAGATGGAAAGCTGACCAGCCTGTATGGGTTTTCCCCCTTCCAGTTTCCTGTTTTCTTCCCCTGATTCCTTTTTCTTTCCCTTCAGTACTAAGTGCCAGCAGTGATGGCTCAAATCCCGTTTAAAGATGTGACTGCTCAGTTAACTGTGTTCTTAATTTTATCAGAGGCAAATTGTTCCCTAACAGGTGTTCATGAGTAAAAACCGTGCTATTCACTCAGTGACGGTAGCAATGACATTAAAGAAAATGACACTTCAATGGCTTTTTTTGAGGGGATGTCCCTTTGGAATGAATGGAAATGTTTATATCTATCTGCTTTAAAATTCTTGAAAAGGAGGATATCAGTGTTTTGCCTTGTCTTGTTTTGTTTGTTCAGAAAGGAATTGCTACATAACAACAAGAGCAGTTATAACAACTTTTAGTAGTAGTTTGAAATTACTATATAGTATTTTTGTCAGTAAGCATCATTAGCAATAATTTCCTTCTTACTGCAATGGGGCAAAAACTATTGCAAATCAGTATATTTCTAGGGAAGTCAGTGGATCCAGGAAAATTCCAGCTAAAATTTTGACTACAGTTTACAATAGTTCTTGTGGACTGTGGTGATGCATCCCCTAGCTTCAAGCTCACATGAAATGTCTATTATGATCATTTAACAGAGGGCAGACTCCTCATTAAACATATTTATCCTGTTCAGGTTATCCATGAGATTGAAGCTCTTGGCATTGTCTGGAGTGTTAGTTCAAGTGATCATCCGTAAAATATAACCTGGGTTTTGATGGCCTCTCTTGTTGACCTCACCGAGTAGATGCATGACACATCTTAGGAACAGTTTAAAGGGCAGAACTTGTGTCAGTATTTGGTACTCCTGTGGTTTCTTGACTCATGGATGAATGGTTTAAACTGGGGAAAATCCAGCATTTTTGTTCACCTGCGCTTCTGTATATGTGCCTACACTTCCAAAGCAGTCTCTCATGCATTAGTTATGTTTGCTTATAGGAGCATCCGTCACTGCTAGTAAAAAATAATATTTTCTGGTGTAGTCCCTCAAGCTATTAATCTAATTGGAGTTGCATGGAGTGTAGTAGACTGCTTTTGTATTACGCATGGCAGGGGCAAGAGGGATGGAGAAATGAACAATTCTTTTTCCTTCATATAAGCATTGTACAAGTTGCATTGTTCTCTGAAACCTGTTAGTTGGTCTGCTGTAAATATACTTGCAGATATCCTCAGGTCCTACTCCACTTTGACACAATACCTGTAGTTAAACCTAAGGCGCATCAGATCCAACCTACAGGCTTTTACCAAAAACTTAGAAGCAGAATTACAAGCTTCACACTCCCTTCTGCTTGGCAGAGCTCTTTGAAAATACAGACATCAGTTAAAGGTGTGCATCCATCAGGAAGGGCAGAGGGAGGTATGCGGTTGGCAGCCCTTAACTGTGGTGCTGCAAGCAGAACCTGAGGGCTAGTGCAGGGTGACATCTTCCCAGCGGTCTATATTCATTTTTCTTTTGCATTTGTCTACTACGTGTCAGCTCTGGCATTCATTCTTTCATCTGTGATGACCATTATATCTTAAGCAAACCAAGGCATGATGGTGACATAGGGCAGGTGTTTACACCAAGCAGCTAGAAGTAGTCCTGCCCTCTCTCAGGAATCAGAGTCATATCAAAGAAAGGATAAGAGGAAGGTTGCTGTCCTAGCCAAATCTGAGGTTTGCATGGCCTGCTGTTCTGTAAGTGGCATCAAGGTTATAAACTTGTAATACTTGCATCACTCCATGCATGAAGCTCCTGAGAATCACAACCTACTGAAGTCCACAAAAACCCTGTGAAGTAAGGATTCTCATTTTTATTCCTGTTTTACATGTGGAGAAGCTGGGGTGAATGTTATGGTCCAGGTCACCCAAGAAGTCAATGAGAAACCTGGGAACAGAACTCTAGAGTGCCAAGAAAGAGTCTTCTCCCCATCACTTTGAGTCACTAAAGCCTGAAGAAATGAAATGTCATAGATCCCCTTTATCAACTCCTGTATGAGGATGATAAACAGCACTGTCAGTGTTCTGGATAAACCCCCGTAAACCTATTAGGCAAGCCATCTCTGCTGGCAACAACTCCAGTAAAATTCCAGTTAACAATGAACATTCCCCCATGCTGAGCAATGGAAAATCCAATAACAGTTTGGCTGAGTCCGTGCTGAGTACAGAAAATTGAATTAATCTGAAAAGTGAGTATGCTTCAAAGAACAGTAACTCACCTGGATATTTTTCAATCTTTTAATGAATGTCAATCTAGTCTAGTTGAGAACAGGAAAGACTATGACTATGCAGAAATCTAGATGTGTATTTCTAAAGTTTATTAAATCCATAACATTTTAGAGTACAATTAATCACTCAAGGAGTTAACAAGATGAGAGTGTGACTGTTCTAGCATTTGCTGCTCAGTTCACACAGGGGAATCTTTTCCGCTTCTTAGGATTCATGCTGAGAGCAATGACTTTTCTTTTAAAGTGCTTATCATGCTAATTATTGACTTACCACTTGGTTATTTTTCAAATAATAACTAAGCGTAAGACGAATATATTTTGATCATAATCATGTTTAAGTTTTGATTCTACTCATGTAAAGATGTAAGAAAGCAAGACATAGATTCAAATAAACATAGTCAAGAAGTTGAGAATAGACAGATTCATATGTAAGCCCTCCTGTGACTTTCACAATGGCCTGTAGTTTCCTGGGAAATCATACGAAACCTGTCAGATCCATGTATTCCTGAATTCTGGGAAATGTGATCTCAATCAGATTTATTGCCTTAAAATGACCTTGTTCAATGACATTTTGAAAACAGTGAGGTGTTTAGCTATTGGCCTGATTTTGGCTGGGATAGAGTTAATTTTCTTCCTAGTAGCTGGTATAGTGCTGTGTTTTGGATTTAGTGTGAGAATAATATTGATACACTGATGTTTTAGTTGTTGCTGAACAGAGCTTACACTAAGTCAAGAAGTTTTTTCAGGTTCCCATGCTCTGCCAGGTGCACAAGAAGCTGGGAGGGAGCATAGCTGGGACAGCTGACCCCAACTGACCAAAGGGATATTCCATACTGTATGACATCATGTTCAGAATATAAACTGGGGAGAGTTGGCTGGGGGGCAGCGATTGCTGCTTGGGGACAGGTTGGTTATCAGCTGGCAGGTGGTGAGTGGTTGCATCACTTGTTTTTCCTGGGTTTTGTTCCTCTCTTTTTTTTTTTTTTTCTTTTCCTTTTGACTACAATATTATTGTTGTTGTTGTTGTTGTTATTGTATTTCAATTATTAAATAGTTCTTAACCCACAAGTTTTCTTACTTTTGCCCTGGCAATTCTCTCCCCCACCCCACTGGGCAGGGGAGGGTGAGCAAGCGTCTGTGTGGTGCTTAGTTGCTGGCTAGGGTTAAACCACGACAGCTATCTACATGTAGATAGGTAAGTATGAAGTTGCTTTTTCATTTAGTCTTTTGGCACTTTCATCTTCTGTCTCAACTGTTGTTTCCTAACCTTGAGAATGTTCCTTGGGATTCACCGTGTTGGTGTAGTCTTCTGGGATGTCTGAATAAGGGCATGATTTCAAGATCAAGTATTCTGAAGTGCTTAATTGCCCAAATTTCAATTTTGGAGATGCCTATGTTTCATTCTAGAGTTTTACATCTATATTTATGATTTATATTTTCATATTTTTTTTCCTAAACCTTTTCCTAACCCTCTGTAACCACCCATTGACCCAAAAGAGTCCTGGCTCTCAGGCTGAGGAACCCTCCTTTGCAGACAGGCTGTGCCAAGTGGGATGGAATTCTGCTTCTGAGGAACTCACGTCTTGTCCACTAGTGGGTCAACGCTAGGCATGGTAACCATCCTGTTCTTCCTTTGTCACTGCCAGCCATCAAACCTCAGCTGCGTCACACTAGGAGGCCCACTCACAGCTCAGCAGATTATTTCCCAGCCTTCCACAAGAAATCGGAGGAACATCCTGTGAGATGTAATGTGCTTGACCAGAGGGGAAGGATGAAGAAGATCCAACATATTTCCCAGAGCTGGAATAGGAAATAGCAGAAGAGATAAAGAGGCATCTTCTTGAATGACACTCCTCGCAGGTGGACGGAGTACATTGTGTAACCATTGCGCAGGCCATGCTTTGTTGTACAGCAGCTGCAATTCTAGATAGAAGCAAGTGTATAGCTAAACAATATAGTGGGCATTTTGTTAGATATGTTCTCAATAGCCACCTTATTATTGCAGCATATGCCCACTTAGTACTAAAATATTGGGCTGTTACTTTACAAGAAGTAATTAGATACCACCATCTCCTGTCAAATTAAAGAAGCCAGTGCTTTCCTAGACTGTTGGCCTCCTTATAGACTTCTCAATGTTTTCTTCGGCCAAACACAGGTAACACAACAACTCCTGTTTCAGAGAGCATGGGAAAGTTTTTTCTTGCCTAGCTGTACTGACAATAAATGTCCTCCCGTCGTAGTGTGATACGTATTCAGGAGGAGGAAGGTAGGAGGCTTGAGGACAAAGAGTCCTCTCTCTTCACTCACTGGAAAAAAGAAGACATAGTACAGCATTAAAATTGTTCTTTGCATGAACTCTGATGAATGTTAAATAACATTGTTGTTTGTATTAATTTAGTTGAGTTTGATCCCATGTGTTCCTTTGGTGCACAGAGTGTCCCGTGGGCCTGAGTTTCACAGCTGAACATGCCCCCCCTGAAAAAGTTCCTCTTGCCCCCAGATTTTACACCATGAGAAACAGTGGCAAATAACTCTGCACATTTTCTCCAGGCCCCTGCTGATTTACATACCACCTCAGCTCTCCCTTTCCAGGCCAGTGAGGTCTGCCTTGCTTGTAGTCTCCTCGCAAGCAGACCTACTGTACTTTTTATCTTCCTTACTGCTTTTCTCTATACCTTCTTCTTTTAATCTCTTTTTGAAAGGAGAGGGTGAGCACTGCACAGAGTACTCAAGATGCGGGTATACCAGAAATTCATAATATATGTAATGACACTTTTTGTTTCAGATTCCATGCCTTTCTGAGTAGTTTTTAAAGTTGTACTTCCCTTTTTGAACCTCCTTGAGCACTGAGTAGTAGTTTCGGTAGAATTATCTATAAAAAATCCTAATTAATTTATAGCCCAAATGCATGTAAGGAGTTGGCGAGTTGAGATTGCCTCTTCCTATATGCATTGTTCTGCACTTACCAGTATTGAATTGGTGTTTTTGCCAATTCCACTGAAGTAAGCTGCTGCTGCTGTTTCTTCTGCTGCTGCTTCTTCTTCTTCCTTTTTTTTTTTTTAACATTACATCCTTCAATCCTTCATTACTGTTCCCTGCTTGTTTTCTTCTTCCATCAACATCTTTTCCAAATCATATCTTCTGGATAAGCATGTTGAACATCAGAGAGGACAATGTTCCTTTACTATAAATGCTGACCATTTCATCCCACTCTTTGTTTTTTTATTCTTTCTCACATTGTTAACCAGTTATTTACACATCTTAATATCACATGTTACAATATTCTTTCAATCCATGACAGCTCAGTAGCTTTGACAGCCCAGTAGCTTTGACAGCCTTTGGAGCAGGATCTTGTCAAAATGGAGAACTGCATACTATTACTGGCTTCTCCAAGGAAGCCTCAAAGATTTGTGAGGCAAAATTTCTTCTATAAAAACTAGGCTGATCCCTCACTGTTATAAGTATCCTTGCTACCTACCAAATCTAGTACTTGTTTTCTAAAAGTTCACTCACTGTGAATTTGCATTCTGTTATACACTACAGGTTTGTGACTATGTCCAACACCAAAACTACACCAGCCAGCATATGTAGGACTGCTGTGTGACAGGTACATTAAAATCATGGCTGGTTGTTGCACAAAAAGAGCCGGGGTGTTTTTCCAGTGTTACGGATGCCCCTCACTTCCTTAGACAGGATCACTGCAATTCCGGGCACACTCGCCCTGAGGTCTGACACCTTTCCACAGTGTTTTGCTAGACATCTCCATTGCCCAAGTGCTCTGATGTCACCTTGTTTCAGTTATTTTTGTCTGTTTTACCCTGTGGTTCATGTTTGTGGCATTGACCTCAGCCACCATCAGAGCTTGTGACTCCAGCAGCCAGCCGGGCTGGGTCACTGCCTAAACCAAAAGCAAAGAGGAATGCACTTCAAACCTCCTGCTTATGAGAAGTGATTTATCTCTAGGAATTCCCTGAGAACTGTATTTTGCTTGTAGAATACCCTGAAATGTTTACACATATTGTATAGAAATGCAAAATTATACTATCCTTCCAAACACATTTTCTGTCTGTGTCATTTCCTTCCCTGTATGACACCTTTGGTTACACTTTACCTAACAGAGTCTTACCTGACTGTACTCTGGACAAGTGCAAAGCACTGGGTCACTTGCAGAAGTTAAAATGGGAACCTCTTTTTTTTTTGCCTTTCATTATTACTGACAGTTTATTGGGTTATTGTTTTTGTGTCACTAGCATCTCACAAAGGGAGTGATTTTTGCCTTTGCTCTCCTGGTCCACACTCTCTCCTTTGCTGTGAAACATAGATAAGTTGCCATCTTAAATTTACTGCTGTGTAGTCAAGGCACAGAGAAATGAAATGACCTGCCCGAGGCGTCATGGGGAGTGTATATGGTTCCTACAAATTTAATGTAGTTCTGATCAGGTTCCTCTTTGCTCTCACTTTTTTTCTCCAGCCAAGTCCATGCTGTGCCAAGTTGCTGTCTATTAGAGTCCCCTCTAGAAAGTGTCTGTTCACCTAAGTGGTTTACAGGGGTTTTGGTGTTGTTTTTTTTTTTTTCCTGGAGATGGGGAAGGTGAAGAATGCTGGCACATACTCACCGGTATTGGAAAGATATCTCAGGATGTCTCTTCCCTCTTCCAGTGCCTGGGGCTTTTGGCCTAAATGAAGTACTGCAAAGTGGGTGAGAGGATGTTTGTGCAAACTGCTCCTTGTAAATATCGGATACTTCACAAAAATAATTCCTAAGCAAAACTAGTTGTGCTGATGGTATCCAGCCTGGTGTGCAGGGCTGAGCGATATGGAGATGATGGGCTCATCCTCTCAGTCCAACCCTGACATCTAGTGTACACCAAAGGGAGATTTTCCAGGTGTGAGGTTCAAAAATTAACTCTGTGTTATTTGGGGGAGGTCTGGCTTTGCAATGCACTTGACCTTTTTTTGCATTGATGATTTCTGAGATAACCACTTGTTGCCAGCATAGAAATAATTCTGAGTAATCTGTCCCTCTTGGAAACTCTTATGACCTCAGACTTATGATGCCATTTAGACATGTTATGGATTACTTGTTGCAACTATCAACACTTGCAAATTTAGCTTCTTTTTCTGTTTAGCCCATTTGTGAATTGAGTCTTTGCTCTAATGACTGGATTGCTTTGCTACGGCAAGAGTCTGGTGCTCTGTTTTCTGAGAGTTGCTTGTTTATTTTTTTAGAAAAGGATTAAAGTCTGAATTAAAAATCTGACTGTTAAAATCCACAGTGAGTGAGGCATAGAGAGACTCTTGAGTATTCATTCCTTATATTTTGTGTATTCCCCTGTCTACACGAACAGGGATTGGAAAGGAAGGTTGTCTCCAAAGTCCTCAAGGGAAATTGCAGCAGCCAGAGCAGAGATGGAGGAGGAAGGGGAGGAGAGGGGAGGAGGAGTTGGGGCTCAGCAGCTTAAATGGACCTTTCCAATTCTTTAGGTCATGAGGTAGACAGTTGGGTTCGTAAAGCAAATTTGGTTCTGGATCGGTCATGTCTCCACCTTCATTCTCCTTGTTGGGATCTGTTGATCACTTCTGTGGCTCAGGTACCTGGCCAGCACAAGTCCTTCTGGCCAATCCCTCACTATTCTTCTGCATGTACTCCTCCCTTTACACCAAACTTTTCTCCTGATCTCTCATGGGCCTGCTAAGCATCACTTGGTATGCATCCTGGGTTATAGTCACAGAATCACTGAGGCTGGATGGCACCTCTAGAGTTGATCAGTCCAAATAAGGTCCCCCAGAGCAGGTTACTCAGGGCTGTGTCCAGTTTGGTTTTGAAAATCTCCAAGGATGGAGACTATACAACCTCTCTGGACTATCTGTGCCAGTGCTCAGGAGTAAAAACTTGTTTTCTAACTTGTAAGTGGCATTTAATGTATTTCAGTTTGTGCCTATTGCCTCTTGTCCTGTCAGTGGATACTACTGGGAAGAGCCTGGCTTACTCTTCTTTACTACTCCCATCAGACATCTATATACATTGATAAGATCCCTTTAAGCTTTCTTTTCTCCAGGCTAAACAGAATACAGAAAAACAAACCTGGGTTACGTATAACTTTGTCTCAGACCCTAAGACCACCTGGGGGCCTAAAGCTTACTTTGAAGGCTGGACAGGACTTGACAGCTTAGAAGAACCCAAAGCTCATGGCAATGTTTCTCATGGTTGTAAATACACAGCTTGCATTTTACAGGATCATTGCACCTGTAAGAATAAGCACAAATGGTCCATCAAAAGCAGTTGTTTTGTTTCTGGAACGTGCTGTCTAATTTTGCTGCTACTTGTCCATCTGTCCAGTCTGTGTGTCTTTTCAGGATTCTTCAGGATGTCGGGTATAAGGGTGGATTAAGCTTCCCTTCACAGCTCCTGGGTCTGACAGGCTGACATGGGTTCCTCCCGCAGGACCAGGGGCCAGTACCGTGGAATAGAAACTGGCTTTTATGTTCACTGTCTCTTTGTAGAGCTACATCTCCAGAATACTGGTATTTCTGTTTGCACCACCTCACTCTTAAAAGGCCTATGGCTTTTTTAAGGATATTAGGAACAGAATCATATGTGTTTATAAACTCATCTAAATACAAGTGAGAAGCCAAAATTTCTAATGTGCTCCACTGATGTCTACTTTTGATTTTTGCTTGTAGACGCAATTGCTGGGCAGTCTGCATACAAAAGTACTGTAAGGTCATGCATACAAAATGTAAATTCAAAAGGTAGGAATGGCATAGGGCATGCAGGAAGATAATCTGTTATGATATCTAAAGACATCTATTAATTTAAGTGGTCAAAGCATTATACAATTGTCAATTTATTTACCAGTAAGGCAAAATTTCAACCAGACAAAATTTCAGTGTAAGTGGTGCTAAACTCAATGCATGCAAATGTGGTTTTATCTGTGAGTTAGTGATAGCATCATGAGTGTTGCTTTGGAATTGTTTCTGCTGCAGCTTAGCTGGGCAGATCCCTTAACCTATGGACTTCATTGTTAGCACTACAAATATGTTCCCATACCCTTCAGATGGCTTTCTGCAATCCTTAGTTGAAAGTTGCTGAAGTGCAAGACCGTTAAATACCTTTGTCTCAATCCTATTGTAAATGCAGACCGGTCCCTTAGTTTCTAGGTAGAGGTTAACTGAGAATTGGCTCCAAAAATATTAGCTATTGACAGCCTCCCCGCTGCAGTCAGTCTTTTATTCACTCACTGAAGCACTTCATTCCCCATGAGGCCTTGGACTCTTTGTTCTGCCCAGTGCAGACTTCTGGGGTGAGATGCAGTTCCAGCTAAATATCTGAACGCAAGCCAGCTACTAAGACCCTAAATAGTCAATGCCTGTGTGCAGACAATGTAAGCAACTTCAGTCACAAGCATCCCAGTCCTAACAGTGCTATGGAAAGGCTTAGCCTGTTTCTGTGCTTTCTGTTTCCTTCAGTTTTTGCTGTAATGGCTGTGGGGGACCTTTGGGGACACTGGGTACAAAAGCATTTCTGCCCCTGAACACACCAACTCCAGCCATTTGCCTAAGAGAGGATTTTGTGCAGTTTTAACACTACCTGGTCTTAAAAGGAGAGTTCAGAGCCTGAAGGACAATAACTGAACCCAATAAACCACATTCACACCGTTGTACAGTCCACACACAATTCTGCAACACCTAAAGGGTTTGTTTTGGGGGAAGAGGCAGTGTTTATCTGATTTGAAAAAAATCCTATCTTATTCCCAAATATAGTAACATTTAACATTTTCACTGAGTGCAGTGAGGCAGGTGAAAGCTTTGAGAAACAATTCATCGCACTGCTTCCCAGGATCATTGCAAAAACTCCTATTTACTTAATTGATCAAGTGAAAAATTACTTTTTAGTTGCTCCTGGGTGGAAAAACAGTAAATGCTGAATTACTAGGCTATGAATATGCAATTTTAAATGAACTGCAGCAAATGATGTATGTTGCGGCATTTTTATGGCTGGGCTTCAAGTTGATCTATACAGGGATGGTAAATTAGGCTGCTGTGCCGTCAGAAATGTCACTGGGACCATAACTCCTCATTGGTGAAGAACATATAGTGCTAGGCTTAAAGGATGCTCTTTTTTTTCATCTTACGCTGTGTCAGCATTCCCCAGGCTTGGAAACAAATCCTCTTCAGAGCAGTGAAGTCAGTCACATCCTATTTGTGCTCCTGCCTTGTGTTGTTAAGGGCCTTCAAGTCTAACCATGTACATTTTCACAGCTAATCCATTGCTGATGTCCATTTGAACCTTTTCAGGACTCCACGCTCTCACTCTTGCTGTATTGTGCACTGAAGTTATTCACCAACGTCACTGGTAACGCTAGACTCGAATTGCACATATTTTTTTGTCACATACTTGCTGTGACGTACATAACTGTGTAACTTATATGAATGCTGTTATATGAACTATGGGTTGATTATATTTTAAATATTATCTGATAGATTAACAGGATTTAAAAAGTACACTGCCTAGGTATCAGACATCCCTTTAATAATATAGCTGGCCTCTTGCACACTTTAATACACGATTATTTATTATAAGCTTGTTGATTACATCTTGAAGCTGAATATCTGCAAACGGACTGTGTTCTCATGAAAGATGCTGGGTCAGTCACTGTGGCAAATGAAGTCCAAACTAGTATGCTCCTCAGCTGCCTGCCTAAGGCTCTTAAAAAGATAACT
The DNA here is from genome assembly GCF_963921805.1 of Phalacrocorax carbo. Lineage (NCBI taxonomy): Eukaryota > Metazoa > Chordata > Aves > Suliformes > Phalacrocoracidae > Phalacrocorax > Phalacrocorax carbo. The sequence goes on along the minus strand of NC_087514.1, from coordinate 113,412,943 downwards.
GAATTCGGTCTGCCAGGCTAGATAATCTGTAACCGCTGGCAGTGCTGCTCCATCTAGCGCACAGAGCTATTAAGGTAAGCACAAAACTACCCAGTTCTATTTTTGTATAATAATAATTCTACAAGTACCTGTCTCTGTTTGTACAAATGCTGAAGGCTGTAGCTGGCTGTGAAACAATTCTTGATTGAATCAATGAGGTAAACTATTAAAAAATGGTGCTGTTCCACCTTTCAGTGTGTGTATGCCACTGACTAATTCATTCCTTTTACTCAATTTTTAATCTCCCCCTGTGATTTTTGAACTTTACAGCCCCTCCTAACTGACTACCTATGACTCAGTTTAAAAAGCAGGTGTCAAAAGTAAAAATACGGAGTAAAAGGATCAACTATCCAACTAGTTTATCTCTCACCAACCCAGGAATAAAACCTTTGAAAGCAAAAAAAAAATCAATAGTCTACCCCGGTATAACAGGCAGGTGCTGCACTTCCTGTATGTTCCTCTTTGAGAGCTCTGCTGCCTGTCCTGTTTGATGTGTTAATGTTGACAGCCCTTTGCTCTAAGTTTTCCTACTACAGCAAATCTACCTTTTTCTTATCACAAATACAAGTCATGAGCAGATACAGGCAGAGGAAGTGTTTGCATTGCATTTCGGGGACTCCAGAGTTGATTCCTGCCCTCCCACTCTCTCCATCTATCCCATCAGCTGTGCATGTGGGAATTTGCACTGTTATTCCAGCAGAGGAAAGCTGGATGAATGAGGTGAAGTGTCAGGAGAAAAATGCAATTTGAATCATTAGTTGATGTTTTATGGCCCTGTGCTGCCAACTACTCTGGTATCTAGTGCCAGGTACAGGGATTGGTGGTGTCCTTTATGTTAACCCTTATCACCACACTGCACGAAGCTAGATCTGATCTGAGGTGGATTCCTCATTGACAAAAATCCTGGGAAGCTGCTTTCTCTTTTTCCAAGACAATCCTTCCAGCCCCATGTATAAGTGAATTTTCTGTCATCATCTCCTATGATGCTTGCTCGAATTTCATACGATGCAGTTAAGCACTTGAAGATAATTTAAATTCAAGTGCATGCTTGAGAAAATTATTATTTATAAAAATGAAAGGACTGTTTTTTTCTATGTGGTGCCACTTTGAATGACCCAGAATTATTTACACTGCATTACTGGAAATATCACTGTAATCTTAACTGGGGATTGTGTCTCCATCCTTTTCTTCATCTTCCATAATCACTGTTTGCTTTTCTTCTGTAAGCAGCTTAGTGCCTTAGAAACAGGACACACACAAAAAAAAAAAAAAAAGAGAAAGAGAAAATGAGTTGATTTAAAATATTACTTCTTTAGAAAATATGAGGATAAGAAGAACCTTTCAGTCCTCTAACTTCTTGATCCTAATGTTGTTTTCCAACATCATGGGAGTTACTCCTCATTTATTTTGGCACCTCAGTCTCCTGATATTTAGTGAACTAGAACTGGATCACTGCATTTTTTAGCTAAATTTATCAGGCACTCTTAAATCCAGTGTATTTCTGCTACCTGTGAAAAGAGACACTGAGGTTTCATCTGGAAACCTCTTTGTTAAAAGGGTGTGGGAAGCTAAAAAAGGGAAAGAGTTTGTATGATGAAGTAAATACTGTGATTGATCTTTGTGACTGCGTCAGTTTATGTGAACGTGTGTATACATGCTTGTTTTCTATATATATGTATACAGCAATAATACTTACATTCCGCAAATGCCAATGCCAAAAGAGAAAAATGTTAGAATACCAACATGCCAAGTGCCATCCCCACTGAAGTTATATAGTATCGATAAATTGCAAAGGCAACCGGATTAAGATCAATGTTAAAGCACTCAGGCATGTTACTGAAGGCTTTGAGCCAGTATGTGAGTTACTGAGGTTTGGGATCTTAACAAGCTTTGAAGCCTAGCCATCCTAGAAGGAAAATAAAGCTTCATCCCTATCACGAAAGCACCCAAGAAGAGTATGATATGATATTGAAAGGAATTTGATTTCACAGTTTGAGCACACCATGGGGATTCCAGCAACCTTTTTCATCAGCTGTAGGTATGCTATGTGAAGTATCTTTCCACATGTAAGTATTTCCTTCTTCCAAAGTCCTTCTCTATTATATAGATAGGTTGTGTAACACACCTTCCACAAATATCTGCCTCTCCCCATTTCTCTTTCTCTCTCTCATACTTAAAACAGTATACTTAAAACACCCCTTACACATCTTGAGGCTTTTATGTGCTATCAAGATATCACAGTTACTGCAACAGCTCTCCTTATTAGAAATTAAATGAATTGAGTGAAGAGGACAATGCATTAAATAGATAGAAAATGTTCTTGATCCCTATTCTAACAGATTGTGTTGGTTTTGCCTGTTACCAGTAAAAAGCAAGGGACCTGTAAGAAACATTTTATGCCCACATTCCTTGGTGTGGAGGTTAACATACTCTAAAAACAGGATGAGGGTTACCATTGTGTTGAGACCAATGAAATCTCTCCTTAATCCAGTCTCCTGATGTTTGCTCTCAGTCTGTGCTAACCAGCTGAGTTGTTCTGTCAAACCAACCTATTTTGCTTCTTTCTGGATCGAAAGCCCTCTCACAGAGAAGGCTTTCAGTCTTGACCGGCTCTGAAAATAGACCAATACCGCACAGGAAGATTTTCTTCAACTTCAGAGTCTTTTCAAGAGGTGATGGATTAATGAAAATATTAAGCTATACAGCACTTTATTTAAGGTAGCTCCTGCTTCATTTATATGCAGTTCTTGTGAACCAGTTCATTTCAGAGGGACCGTAAAATAAACTGAAAGGCGTGAATAAATATTATGTTGATACACAAAGGACTTCATCTGTTCAAGCAACAGTTGAGTAACCACCATTGTTACCTGCAAAGACTTATGCCATTTTGTGGAGGTGGGTGTAAATGTTCCACACCCAGACTTCTATTCGTATAGACAACTTAGGCAAATAAATTTTTTTTTCTGTTGTCTTTGGGTTTTGGGCTGTCGTTTTTTTGAGGGGAGGGACAGGTTTTTTTTGTTGATTTTTTTCTTCATGGAGCATTTGAGGAATGAGGAAACATAACTAAAATATGCTTAAAATGTGAGCCTATACTGGATCATTTGATGACAGCTAACCTATTTTTGGGCAAGCTCAGGAATAAGAGATCAGGAATGTAAGCTAAATAAAGCTGTGCTATGCTTTATGATCATGTCCACTTTCTTATTTGAATTACAAAGTGATGAAAGAAAAGTATGTTTATGTAATTCTGAAGGCCTAGTTGTAGCACATAAAGTAGTCTTTTTAGAGCAGATACTAGAGACAGCAGGAAGGTAAGAGCCAAGCAGAGGTCCCCAGCTCTCAGCTGGACCCACATCAGTAGCGTACCAGATGCTTACCACCATCAATAGTAAGATGATGCATCATTATCAATGAGTGGTGACTGATGAACTCCAAAAGTTTCCAGAGGAGTTCAGAATTCAAACCTCAGAGGAGGACACAGCCTAGAGCTGCAGGTTATTAACTTTCCAGACCATGGACCTCCAGCAACTTCAAGGACTTACTATATGTGTTTAAAAATCAACCTTTTAATGCAAAACAGTGGAAGGAGGATACAAATGAGATGTCTTAGCTAGAATGAATTCTATAACACAGGGAAATTATTTTTGTCTTTGATGCCACTGATCACTTGCAGAGAAAGTGTGCGTTACTGAATGTGGTTTGGCAGTTCTGGGTTTAAAGGAGTGAGCAGGGTGTTGGGGAACATCTGTAAGTCAGTCTTTCTCTGTTTATTGTTTAAGTAAATCACTTAGCCTCCCTGTCTCTGTTTTCCCAGCTGTGTGTATTATGAAATGCAGATCTGCCTTAAGGATTGGTAGTTTGTTCTGTTAATATCTGCCAAGGGATCTGACTAAAGAAAGCAGTGTAGAAATACAATGCAGCCATATTTTCCCAACAGAACTTGCAACTGCTTGCAGTTTTTAGCTAGAGACTAGGACCCCAAAGGCTCAGAGAGACATGAGAGCTTCTGTTAGGAAGCTCAAACACAGGCAGAACAAGTAGTTAGCTTACATCAACCATTTGCCAGCTAGATCTAAATCACTCCTCCTGGGTTGTAAATCAGAAAAAAAACACCAAGATGGCACCAGTTCCATGTGACTGCTTACAGATAACTCCTGCACTGTTTTGGAAGAGTGTTGGAGTGCTCCAGTCACATCCCTTGCACTGGAAAAAAGGCAAGGGATGACATTAAACTGCTGTACTACTCCTACATCACTTGGAGATTATTCACTGGGGGGTTGATGTTATCCTAAAGGAGCTACCTTAACTAGTTTTCTAGGGCATGAGGGAGAATGAGGGTGAAACTCTGGTTTTACAGGTTATGTCTGATCTGATTAAGAAACCTTAAGCAGCCACATTTCAGGAACTGCATTCCCATATTTACACATGTATTTACATTCTTGCTCAAACCCACAGGCCTGAAGAGCTGTCAGAAATCCTTCAGTTAATGGAATATATTGCTACGTGGGGATGGCAATAGAGTGTCCCAGAGCTGAGTACAGGCTTTGGATCAGATTCAAATAATTTACTATCACGTGAGAGGAAAGAAAACCCATTAGAACTGTCATTATATTTTGTCTTCTGGTCTAATCCCCTCAGAAAGCCAAGGTGTTGGCTGACTGAAGTGGAGCAGGCCACTGGAGGAGACCTCTGCTCATGGCTTATTTGCACACACATGGCACAAATGTGCTACTTCGGTAGGAGTTTGAGGGCTGAATACATTTAGAAGTCCAACCCTTGTAGGGGAGGGTTTTGTGATGCCCATGCTTACACATTTAGGCTGGCTAAGGACTGATTTTCCTAGTCAGTAGGTAGCCATGGGTTCCTGCGGATGGTAATGTTCAGATCCCAATTTAGCAGCCCCCTTGGGTGTTTGCAAGGTGTAAAACTGATTCTACTCACATGGATTACATGCCTTCCAGTAGACACATTGATTTTCATCACTTTTTATGGTCTGTTTGACTTGCTTTTATTTGCAATAGAAAATCTCTCTGGCCACCCAAGAAGGAGAGGTACCATCCTAGAACACTCATAACCAGCTGGTCAAAATGGAGAGAGATAACACAGCTGCCATTTTTATCTACATTTACAACAAAGCTATTTGCACGGACAGCTGCTTATAAAGATAATCTGGTAATTAAGCTCTGTTACCACAAACAATTAAGTGGAGTTTTTTGAATTGGCATCTGGAAGTGGCATTTGGGAGGGATCTGAAGGGGAAATGTTAGAAACAGGGACAATCCTCATTAGCAGGTCGCAAGGGATACACGTGGCACTGAGTGTGCTGCTTACTGCGGCAACGCCAATAACGTGAAGACAGGGACAGAAAGGCCTGTCTATATTTATTTAGTGCACGTAGCCCTGCCAGGGCTTCTCAGGTCTCCGAGTCTATAATTCAGGCTCTATTTTGCACAGCAGTTCCGCAAGAGCTCCGTTTGTTTGTGCTCCGTCTGCTACCTGATGGGATAACCCTGAAAGTAAACAAGTAGTAAATATTGGACCAGCCCTCAGGCACAATGAATCACTTTTCATGGCGAGTCATGGAGCCACCACTGGTGAATTTCAACCAGCCAAACGCTGTATGTTGGTATGTATCTTGAAAGGAAAATATGCATCCATAGAGTAGGGAAGGAATTAAATTCAGGCATTCAAACACATAGACTACTTTTCCCCTGATACAGACACAAGTCTTCCACAGGTAGTCAATTGCTAGAAAATGGACCCAGACTACACAGGATCTAGAAAAGCTGTCTGCAAGGAGAGGCAGCATCTAGTAGGCTGCTCTGAATCTATGCTGAGTGCTGGAAGGTGGCTTCGCCAGGAGGCAAGAAGGTGTCATTGGAGGTATAATTGAAAACAACTGAAAAATGAATTAGGTTCTATCATTTTTCCAACAACAAATGGACACGCATTTTCACACATTTGAGGGTTACTGCAATTTTCTTTTCTTTCTCTTTGAGTTTTTTGACACCAAATCATTTGGGGATTATAAGTTAACAAGTTCCTGTTAACATATAACTTGTATTAGCTTATTTTCACTTTGAAAATTACAAAAAGTTAAAGAGGAATTCTTCATGGAAGGCAGGAGGTAAAGACCCTTAAAATGATTGTTATTTCTCTCTTATGTGCCTACCTAAGCTAGTTAAAGCTAGGGTAGAAACATGAAATAATATGTGACTAGGTGCTAATCTAACCAGAGCATTGTTGAGAGAGGTCAAGGAAATAATTCACCCTTGCTGCATCCTTTTAGCGAGCGATTACATCAAAACCAAACAAGAGTCAATCCTCTCAGTTTCACTGTCACACATTCTGTCTTTGATTTCTATCAAATGTGTTTCGCTTTCAGATTCTACTTCTCTGCATATATATATAAGTGCAAAGGACATACAGCATCTTCAAAGGTGCTACAAATGGCCAAAGGCAACTTTTCTTGGGAGTATTTTTGGACTGACCAAAATAATGTCTCATCTGTCCTCCAAGGTCCACAGGAAGGGTAAGCTTCAAGTATAATACACAGGACTAATACTTCTTACAAGTGGTTTGAGAAATTTTGCCTCTGCTTCTGTTTCTGAATCAAGCCCTAAAAGACTATGATTTTTTCCCACCTTATTTATTTGTCATGTGGAATTCCAGGTAATTTGCTGGGTAATTTCCTCAAGCAATTATATGACCAGCTCATTATCAGTGGTCTGTATTAAATATTTCAAACAACTGGAGCACTTGCAGTTGGGCTCAGAAGTTGTATGATAGATTTCAAATGATAGGTCCAAATTATTGGACCAGGTTTCTGGTGTCTCACAGCAGCTCTGGTGCTGCAAGCCATTGGGATGCTTGAGTTCAATGAACGAATAAAAAATATATTTTCCTTAGGTGGATCAATATGCCAGGTGCTAGTATTCACCATGCTTGCTGCCATGATCCTGCAGACTTAGCCATACCCCTCTCTGCTTTTGAGAGCCTCATACTGATTAAATGAAAAAAAATTTTTTTACACGTTTAAGTCAGTTATGAAGGCTCAGATTCACAAAGATGTTTACAAATACAGGTGCCTATTTGGATTGATGAAGCCATTTGCACACCTTATAATTATTAGGTATGCAGGAAATTCCTTTCAAAGTGTACCTGAAACAGGTGCTTGATGTACTTATGTGCAATACATACATAAAATGTATGCTGTACAACATGATGTTGCTTATTCACTCAGGGCCAAAGTATCTGCCTCGGGACCTTTTCATTTAGTGTGTCTCACTGCTCAGCAGTGCCAGCCCACAGCAGAATCAGTCTATTTAAGCAGTAACTAAAGGAACAGTGTTTTCCAGTTTGGGCACTAGTTTTGGATCTGGAGATTGGTTTTTTGGCGTTTTTTATTCATTCATTTGTTCATTAGTTCATTCATTTTTTTGCTCCATCCTGTGATCTAGAAAGGGCTAGTGCATAGTGTACAAACCTGCACTAGTTCCTGCATCCCTTGCTAGCACTAGTAATTAATATTTACATGGTGCTTTACATCTTCAAAGGCCTTCAGAAATATTGATGAATTGAGGCTCTTCTGTGACAGAGAATTGTGGGAAATGCAGGAAGCAAAGGACCAAAACATGGCTGACTGACTTTATATGGTCACCAGCAAATTAGCTGCTGCACTGTGTATTATGCCAGAAGCACAGAACTGTCTTTAAGGTGCTGTTAATTGAAGTTCATCACAGTTTGGTTTCCTCAGTGCATGTTAGGGACTGTGGAGTTAAGAGGAGGTTAATCAAGACAGCTTTGCGCCAGGTCGTTTGAGGCAGTGTGAGCTATCTTAGTGCTGGTGACCTAAAAATTTGCATTTGCTCAATTTGAAAAGCAGGGCAGTAGTTGGCCTTTCACAAAAGTAGAATCATTTTTACAAGAGATAACCAATTGACCTAATATCTTCTCTTACTCTCCTTCCCTTCTATCCCAAAAGCATGAGTAGGGAATATGTAAAAGACTTTCCATAAGCCAAAGTATTATATACTTTGACCAAATAGGTCCAGTTCAGCAGGAACTGCTAAGTACACTGGGTAGAACAACGTGCTTCCAGACCCCTCCCAAGCATACCTCTGACAGTAGCCATGTTTTGCTTCCTCTTTGAAGCACCATTACCTAAGTACGTTTCTTACCTATTATCAAGGGTGGGATGTGTATTGCAGGTGTATCTTTTCTCCTGGGCTTTCTCTGCTCCAGTTCGGATATCTGAGAGCTTGGACTCACTCTCTCTCTCTGTGGCTTCTCTGTGATACCGTATCTTTTCAGCAGATTATCAGAAAAGTCTGAAAGTATGCCTGCAGGCAAGAAAATAAAAGAAAATGCCACTTGGGCCTTGTTCACATGGAAGAAATTTTTCACCTGTGTAACTTTCCTGATTACTCAGAAGTGAGGCTGCACAAGTGGATGATCTGTTCTGCATAGTGTACCTACTCTTCAGGTTTTGCAAAGGCATACCTTTCCTCCAAGTCAATATATCCCATAGGCTATAGACAGTGATGCTGTCAGGCCACCTGGTTTCTGGTTGTACTTAATGGACTAAACTGTAGCCCATCAGAAATCATAGTAAAGATGAGTGCAATCTTCTATTCCAGAAGCTTAGACATCTTGCCAAAGTAGTTTAATCATACAGATGTTCAAGCCTATTTTAACTAGTGAAGCAGTGTGGGCACAAAATGCATCTCTCCAGCCTCTGAGCCACTCTTCCCTAAGGGAGAACTGCTGAGAGGCAGATACATGTGAGAGCTGAACAGGGCTGGAAAATCCCAGGTGCTTTTTTTTGACTTGGTGGATTGTTGCAAGCACGCAGGGGACTGTGCAAGTAGTAACTGGCTAAATCCTCTGTGTATGTGCAGCATGGGAAGAAGAACTCAATGCAGTGGATACAAAAGCACAGCTCTCTCCCCAGAGAGCACAAGGAGTGCTTGTTAGCAGAGAAAAGTGACAAACATTTATTCCTGCTGCTGATCTTGGAAGATCCCCAGGTTTCAGTGGCAGTCTCCTGCCCATTCTTCCCTTTCCCAGGTTGGTAGCATTTGGCTTTTGAACTTCAGAGGTCTGTAGGTGCACAGCAGCAGTGAACATCCTACAAGGAGCTCCTTTGTTGCTGCGGTGGTTTCTGGCTTCCCAAAACACCCGCCCTTTGCCAGAGACCCCATAAGCACAAGAGCCCTGCGATTTCCAGGAGGAGCAACCCGCAGCTGGCTTATGTGCCTCTCCCATCTCCCCCCAGCCTTAATCCTGTTCAGCTTCCCCTTGAGCGCTGGGTACCAGTTGCACAGGGAAGTGCAGGGGCTGAACTGGATCCTTTTTGATTTTGGACCAGATGGAATCTGAGCATCTGGCATGGCTCAGCATCTAGAGATAAGCACACATAATTTATCTTGTGAAAGCAGTAGGACTATGAGTTCCAAGGGAGCATTTTTTCAGGGGCATGCACCCACTCACCTTGGCATTCCCAGACCTGTGAGAAAACCCTTTGTCTAACAGGGAGTGCCTTTGAGAAAGTCAGCCTCTCTGTTTGCCTGCCTTCCCAGGTGCACGTCGTATAGCTGCATTCTTGCTCACCTCCAAGAGGACATAAGGGAGTGAGGGGTCTCCAGACCTTTGTCCAGATTCCAGCCCCTCAGCTGAATTGGGATTTCAGAGAGATGTGTGCTCACCTGTTAGGGGTGGTGGAGTGTGTAAAGCTGGTGTATCTTTTCTCCTTGGCTTTTTTTGCTCTTGTTCAGTGGTCTGGGAAGCCTGGGTGGTTTTACCTTTTCTTGGTTTCTTTTTGAGGTCACAGCTTTTAATCAGCTGCTCTGAAAGATCCTCTGCAGGGAAAAAATGAATAAAAATTGAAACCGAGGGGAAATAATAAACCAGATGGTCGGAAAAAAAAAAGCTTTAATAATACTGCTTTCATCCAAGTAGATTAAAATGCCTGTGGAGAAACATCTCTTAAATAGTACAAGAGGCCTCTGTGCCATACTACATGGGAGTCAAGTGACTTAGGTGGTCCTTCTGCTTTGTAGGCGGTAGACATAAAGAATAGGGAGAGAGTTGTGGGCAGCTGTGTGTTACATGGCAGAGGGAAGGCTGCACCATCGTGTGCAAAGGTCCCATGGCCATCCCTATTTCACCCAGTGCTAACTGTGCGGGCTGCCTTCAAAAGTTATAAGGGCACTTTTGTGAGGGAACGATCTGGGGGGGGGCATGTGGGTGTGGGTGTGTCAGCCTGAGTTATTGCTAAACTGAGCCAGTTTATTGTTCCCTTCAAGAGCTGGCTTTATTTCCAGAGCAGTGACAATTGAAATTTGCTTTATATTCATATAACATTACACTGGAGTTTTGGTTTTCTTTTTAAAGCAAGCCTTGATACAGATGACTCAGATGGTCAGCAGTTTTTCTGCAAGTATCTGCATTTCTGCGTGCTAATGCAAGCTGAAAATATTGAATCTAGCCTATCATTAGTATCATCACACAAAACAATGCTTTGATTTCTTAAAAGTTGTTTGTTTGGCTTCAGCAGGGTCCCCTACCCCCACCCAACCCCTGCCTGCAGACTTGAGTGCAACATGACTTCATTCCAGGCTCTCTCACACTGAGGCAGCCGTATATCTGTGAGCCTGAGGGTAGACATGGGAAGGACAACCTCCAGGTGAAGTCCCTGGAGGGTGCAGGGTCTTCTTCTGGCCCTCACAGGCTTTCTGCATGGCTCTAATGAGCTCATTTAACCTCCCGCTGCTCCAGTTTCCCAACTGTAGAATGGGACGTGTTCTGTACTTATTTGAATAAGTAATTTCATGGAACAATTATGTCTGGTATCCCAGCAGTTGTAAAAGTGGTGCCTTTGGCTAGAAATGCCTTGCAGCAGAGGCAGAACTAGGTTACTTTCCTTGCAGGCCAGATAAACAAAGTTTATAAGTTGTGCTTGCCTGCGGTGAGACACTTTTTCTGACAAGCAAGTGAAATTGCATTTGTGTTTCGTTATTGTCATCACAAGGGTAACAATGAGCAAATAGATTTTTGTTTCTGGGTTACTAAATCTTCATGACAATTTTGCAAGGCAGGAGTGAAGTAATAGCATTTGCAGTGGCGGCAAAGACCATGAATATGCAAAAAGCACATCTACCAAGTATGAAGTCTGGTATTTAGCAGTGTGGTGGAGCAAAGATGCCTCTGGTCCTCTCGGTGCAATAGTTCAAGAGAGGAAACAGATTGACGATGAAGGAGAAAAAGTATTTAGAAAGCCACACCAGTGGAGGCAAAGGGGGTGTTTGATATCTTTTACCAAAATTGCATATGGAAAACATGTTCAGGGAAGGCTCAGCTATATCCTAGCTTTCAGCTTATTTGTGGTGTAAATGAAGAAATGGATCTACTTTTTCTACCAGGGAAAAGAACAATGACTCTTTTTCCTCTCTCCGCTTTAATTAACTTCGCTCTAGAGTTTCGGCTAGTATTTATATGCAGCAAAAACACTCTTTGCCTTTCCATCTGGCATCAGAAGCATCAGCAGAAGGTGTAATCTATCAGGTTTCATGAGGGCTCAGTTGTGTTGCTGGAGGGGAAAAGCAAGCACCGGACAGGACCTAATGATGTGAAGACAACACCCCTCTAATTACTGCAATGACATCACCTAATAACACTTACCTAAATGGTTACAGTGTGAATCTCGCTTGTCCAGTCTGTCTTCTGGGATATCAAGTGGCTGAACACATTCTGTTGACATCATTGAAATATTCTTTTTCCCCCCTTGAAGCTACTACACACAGAAAAAAAAAAAAAAAAAAAAAAGAAGCAGCATCATGACATAAAACAGACACATCAGTGTTATATATCCACTTGCTAGCCAGATCATGAGAAGTCTTGTCTTCTAGCTGCTCTCCTTCATGCAGGCTGCTGGCCTGATTTTGCTCACATATGCTAAGACATGCATTTATTCACTGCTGTGGTTACACATGCAATATCCTATTTTTCCACCTACCTTGCTGTAAGAAGCACTAGCATGGGAAATATGTTGGCTCCACAGAATAAAACTGACTTTGATTATACAGAAAGTGCTATCACATACATAGAGTAAGTACTAGGAAATAGGATGGGTTTTTGGTATTCTTCTCAATTTTTTCTCAACTGTAAGTTAAAGATCATATTTGGTGTTTATCATACAATCCAACTTTAATTAAGAATGCTGTTGAGTTAGTCTTACAAGTCCAGCTCCTCCAAGAGAACCTGAAGACCCAGGTGTGAGTGCTGCCTCTGAAAGATGACCAGTGCCCACAGAGCCCAAAGCCATGAAGTGGACTTACTCTTCACCTTGGTAAGAGCATGGGAACTCATTTCTCAAAGCTGTTTCAGAGCCTGTGCTCTGTAAGTCTTTTACTCACAACCTCTGTTCTCCACTTTTGGGGAATAGGAGCAGACTGTGACTTCCTAGTGGAGAGGAGGAAGGCAATGAGGAAGAGAAAAAAGCAGGAGACAACATGAATAGTAGAAGAAAGACAGGAGGAATTGGGAAAAAAAGGAGGAAGGAAGGGAAGGTGGAGAAGGAAAGGCAAATGAAAGAAAAAGGTGACAGAAAAGGCAGTTGGAGAAAAAAGTGAAAAGAAGGATGGGAAAATAGGAGACGGTACTGTGGGAGTTTGTTTTTATCTTGCTGGGGGTAAAGAAATTACCTATATTATTTCTCTGTGAATTGCAGTTGTTATTTGTCAACAAAAAACAGAACAGTAGGGGAGTTAACCTCATTTCTATGACTAAACTTGCATCTATATAAAGAACGATTAATCCTCAAGCAAAGTCCAATCACATAAATATTTGCCAGACAAAATATGAAAGGTCGCACTCATAATCATGCACTGAGCTAATTCTTCAGGGGATGGAAAAACATGTCCTAAACTCCAGTGACTTCAAAGTAAGTGGAGCAACACTGGCTGACAGTAATAAAGGTCAGGAACACTGACTCATAATGTACGTATGGGATTAACTCCCATGACCTTCAGTGTTCAAACTTCACAAAAAGCAGTAAAATTATACAAATTCTTAAATACCTTACTGTATCAGGCCTGGATAAGGGGTTTGGCTTCTGGCTGTTCTCTGCAGAACTGTCCCAGTCAGCCTCACATCTGTACTGAAGGATTATACTGCCTGCAGACTTCATTTGCATTTACAGAAAAAATAATCTTCCACTTGGGAAGACCCTGCATAAAGAAATCTTTGAATGCACCTCAGCATGGTATGGTTGCTCTGTTTATCCACTGTATAAGTAAGCTATAGCTATGGCTTAAAATGAAGCAGTCATAATTTTATTTAAAACAAAACCTTATTATCTGGCCGTATGAAGGCTCACACTGCATTTTGTGACTTGAGGGAGGTTTTTTTCTTCAATGCCATTTCTTTATTGGATATGATTAGGGCATGCTGTCTAAATATTATGATTGTAAGGAAAATGTTCTTTTCTGAAGGCTACTCTGTTTAGAAAGTTTTCAGTAAAATCAGGGATACCATTTCAGACACTGTGGACTTTTTTTTAACAGGTTTCAAGGCAAAAAAGCAGAGGATAGGTAGTAAAATTTAAATGTAAAATTGGTAGCAAATTATACTAACTGGAAATGTCTTATAAAATGTGATTAACTTTGGTTTGACTTCAGTAAGTTGTTTCATTGAGTTATTTCACATAATTAAAAATTAAGCTTTGTAAACAGACTTAATGTAGAATTGGAATATGCAGATTATGAGAGACTTCCTTAATTATTTTTTCTTAACACAGTAGTTTGAAAAATAGTATTCTAAAATAAATCCCTTAGATCTGCCTTCACATTTTCATAGTCAGATGCCAAGTCCTTGGCATCTTCAGTGCTTTAAAATATGACTTCACAGGCTAACTTCTGACACCCCTCCCCCTTTCTTTTTTAAAACTTTGCCCTACAGCCAGCATTGCCTTGCTTACAAAACTGTTTCCACGCTGCACATCATGACAGTCTGTGTGACAAAATAATAAAAAGAGAAAGATTAGAAAAATGGATCAGGAGTTTTGGTATCTTGGGTGCCTATACATTGCACATGATGTGCGCATCTGTGAGTGCTGTTACATGCTGGCGCTGTGCATTACACACAGAGCCCTTGTTCAAAGGAGAGGTGATGTATGTGAGCATCGTAATGGCTCTTTCCCAAACCACTAAAATCAATTCCTGCCACTAAAGAAACAGATTCCCCAGTAACGTTTCGCCTGGGAAGGCAGACTGCTATGGGGACTGTACGAAGTCATTAACATGCCTTTACAAATGGAAGCATGTTCTCAGATTTTCGTGTGTTAAGTGCAATTCTTTTCCTCCTAGCCTTCATGCTAGCACTGTTTGCGCTCTCTGTTGCCGTCAGTTGCCTTGGTAGGTAATGCTTACTATTTATGTGATGGACTAAGGTGGGTTTTTTTCTTGCGCTCTGTTATATCTTTTGACATAATGATCCACATTCATCCTCTGTGCAACTGTAATGGTTGAGGTGGAGCTCTAAATCACACTCAGCAGGAGACACTTCCTGAAATGCATATAGATTTTTCCATATGAATTAGGATTCAGTAGTCATTTAGCCTGAGACTTTGGTACAACTCAGCTAGGCTGTACCACAGCCCCTGCAGAGGTATGTGCCTAAAGGAGTCAACTCGAGCCTCTTACTTTTGGGAAAAGACAGAGCTGATAGAGATACTTCAAATGCTTTCCTAAAGTTGAGACAAGTTCTAGCTTTGCCTACCTAGGTTTGCATTTGCTCCTTGTGAAAGAATTCAGCATGCTATAGGATTGGCTCTACTTACAGACGGAGAGCAAGGAATGGTAAGGCAGACTGAAAAGTGCAGGTGTGAGTAAAAGCTACTTCAGCCTCATGTGGATGAACTCTCATGCTGAGTCACTGCCATACAAGAGCAGGACTCCTTTGGGCATGCACACTTGTAAGAGATGGTGATTCTGACAACAAATATCTGAACTTTTTACTTTCTAGATATCAGCTGTGGATTTCCAAGTAGCTTAAAGCACACTCTTTTTATTTTACAGAATTTTCAGTTGCTGTATGTGCTTGACTAAAGCGTCCAAATAAAGCTATCCAGAGAAAGGAGATGTACAGCTCTTACCACTCACTAACATAGTCTTAAAACATGCAAATGCATGGAAATAACAGGATTCCTTTCTTTGCTTAAATTGTGGGTATCCATCAAAAAGTCCGCCAATGCAACCAGTTCCAGGCTTCAATTAGGTAAAAATATTTTGCCTAGAGATGGACAAATAAGCCAGTTTTGGTTTACTAATTTAATGTGCAGTTGGATTATCACAGATATTTGTCGTAAGTAATCAGGCTAGAGCTTAGAGAATGCTCAGCAAAGCTACTCACATACTTCTACAAAAATGATGTGAATCTTTTGAGGCCATCATGTGACATTTAAACCAACTTGAAATGAAATCTCATTGAAAAACCCTACCTTGTAAGATAGAAAACTAAAGCTTAGAGAACAAAACTAAAGAGCTGGACTTTTTCATTTAATCCTGAAGTAGGCACAGAAATGGCTTTGGATACGTGAAAGTTAAAACTCCATTTCTTGCCTTCTCCTAGGATTTGAACGGTTGTAGGTGTTACGCAGCTACATGGAAATTAGGTACCTATGGATATTTGTATCCCATCCCAAGGGTCAATGCAGTTCTCAGATGAATCGTCGGTAGGAGATCATTCTTACCTATAAGATGGGTAAATTAATTTCTGATCTGCATTTCTTATCAAAGTTTACAGGGGCTAAGCGGGCATCGATGTCAATAGTCCTCAACACTGTACATTAAGGGAAAGACTTGTTACATCTGCATGTCATTTCCTTGTATGTTGAATACTTAGAATTTCTGAGCTGACCCTTTGGAAGGTCTCCACAAACTGCGCTTCTGAGGCCTTCAGTGGACCATGTGGTGTTGTCCACAAGTATGTGGATTTTTTTTGTTTGTTTGGTGGTAGGTTTTTTTGTCTTTTTGTTCAGGGGAATGTTTTGTTTCCACAATTGACAAAATCCCCAAGAAAAAACATTCACTAGTTTACAGGACGCGTATAATCGTTAAAGAAAACATTGGCATGTTGACACAGATGCTACATAATTAAAAATACTCTTGACAGCATCCTTGTTGGGTGGCAGCGGGCAATCTGAATTTATTATTTATTTTAGTAGGTTGCCACAGAAGCCTGTATGACGCTGTGTGCCTACCCTCTCCTGGACCCAGAGCACTTTGTAAGAACATATTTTTCCCATAAGCTGAGAGAAGGAGAGTTCAAGAGCAGAAACGGAAGCAACTGGGGCCCTGGGGTGGGACAGCACACACGTGCTTGCCCACATTCCCCCTGGCAGGGCCTGGCCTCGCTGCCCCTGATGCACTCAACAGTTGGAAATGGGAACAAGTGGGAATATCTTCCGGTGTGCTGCCCCATGCAGACATGAGGCAGAGGTTGGACTGCGACAGCTACACTCCAGCCTGCAGTTTTTCGCTACCCTGCCCAAAGAGCCTCTCAGGGTTTGCCCTTTAAGACTGGTGCATCTCCTCCCACCATGTACATGCTTATGGTCTCCTGGTGGGCTTTGATTATTAAATTATTTTTAATTGCTTTGCTTTGCCCCTCTCTGTCTGGTTTGCAATGAGCACATGAGCAAGGAGGGACAGGCAGGCTCCCAGCCTCCTACTTGCTGTTCTCTTCCCTCCCTAAAGCTACGTGGGAGGCAAAGACAGACCTGTCCTTCCTTCTGTCGCATGTCCTCTGCAGGGTCGTATGGTGTGACTAGGCCCTTTATTTGCATGAAGTCATTTACAAATGTGTAAAGAAGGAATAAGATACTATCATCTGGATGTAGTCGTCTTGCACCCACCTTCCCAACACAGAGCTCCTCTGAAGCAGCTCAGGGGCCAAGGGGAATGGTACCACACCTGGCTGCCTTTGGCTCCTTCCACCTGCACTTGTCTCCTTTGCCAGCAAATATGCAGCTTCACCCATACCCCAGTCCTATCCTAGCCCCGTTACAACTGATTCCTGGGCAAATCTTGTGAATAAAGGAAGGCAACCCGTCTACTACAGTCGGAGTAGAAAATAGATGCCCTAAACATAGGAAGTCTGGGTGTTTCCACTTTGTCTTCCAAACTTTTCATTACAAGTTTTACTGTATGTTTAGCGTCACTCTGGGAGTGATGTCTTCCTGGGCACAGAAGACAGCCTCATGCTACTGCACAGAGTTTCTTCTTCAGTGATTTGGGCACTAGGCTGCTTTCTCCAGGCATTCCTGTCAGATTAATCTGATTTTGATTTTTCTAAAGCATATTTAAAACTTCATAGGAAACATTTGTGTATTTGAAAGCCTGATCCTGGTGTGTCCTTCCACCCAAAACTTTTGCTACTAGTAATTGCACAGACGCAGAAATCCCCCAGAATTGTCTGGGAGCCATTTCTTCCTATAGACAGTGCACTTCTGGGGGCTAGTTCAAAACCCAAGTTGTGCTGTGGACTGACTCTTACTACCTCCCACAAAAAAAATCCCAATAGTTACACTTTAGTGAACGGGGGGAAAAAAAAAAAGCACAGGTCAGAAAGTTTTTGTCTTTGGAGATAATAAAAAATACAAGATATTCCTTAATTAGTTCCTCGAGGTACAAACTAACCCTTGCACATACCAATCCTTTGTAGTGGGATACAAGTCCTGATACCAGTTCCCACTCTGCTGGCTTACGTTATCCGCTTGTGAACTGTCCCAGCAGTTAAAGTTAGTTGAAGCGTTGTCTCTAAAGCACTCTCCTCCCCACGACCCCATCCCACACATTCCAGCCTCAGTGTGGTCGCACCCCAACTTCCCCCGCACAGGACCATCCCCAGCCGGCTCCCCGCAGCATGGGGACCCGATGGGTGACACGGGCAATTTGGCTTGCTGGTGGTGGCTGCAAAAGGGAAAAAAAAAGGGGGAAAAAAAAAGAAGAAGAAGAAAAAAAAAGCACAAAAAGAGCAAAGCAAGAAGCCACCCAGGCGGGAGGGAAGCGTGCGGATGAAGTACTTACAGAGCAGCGTGAGGCAGCGGGGAGGCTGTGATTCGGCGTCGGGGCTCGCTGGAGCGGGACCTTCTGGGCTGGGGCTGCAGCTGATGCTCCTGCCCGCCTTATCTAGGGAGCAGCGGGAGCTGTCGCTGTGGCAACGCCGGCTCAAGCGTCCTCCGGAGTGCTGGGGAACAGCATCACCGCTCCCCTGCCCCACCAGCGGGTTTTAACCGTGTTTTCTTCCTCTTCGGCGAGTTGCTGAGGCCGAAGGAGAGGGAACAGGATGGGGGAGACTGGCAGCACCTCAAGGTGAAGGCATCTTTCCTGCCAGACGCCCAAGAGCCACAGATGCTGCTGCTCTCAGGGAAGCAGGGGAAGGTGCAGAAGCTTTAGCAAAGAGAGCCAAAAGGCAAGCTGCAGCCGCCAAGTCAAGAGGCGCAAGGAAAATGGCAAGGGGAGGGAGTGAGGCTGATGCTGTCTGGGACCCAGGGGAGAGCTGAGGATAGAAGTGGAGCGAGGAGGCAGGGCAAGCGTCTAGGAGCAGCACCGTAAGCTCTAAAAGTGATGGACACTGTCTCCAATGCTGAGGTTCAGCAATGACTGCGGTGGTTGTATATGTGTCTGGCCACAACTAGTTATACAAGTGTGGTATTTATGGGGCCAGGCAGGGAGTCTTCTGTGGCTGCCAGTTGTTTGCCAGTCTCTCCTGTTTTAGCCCATGCCTTTGGATGGAGCTGTTATTTCAACTGAGGGAAAAATATACAAACATGCCTGACGCTGGAAAAGCTCTGGGAGGAGCACTCTACTCAGTGGTGGGACTGTGAACTGCCCCTCTCAGTATTCATTTGCAACAAAAATGCCTATGTCTATGCCCTTTTATTAAAACATCTTTAAAAACTGTGACTGCTCACAGTTGCGGGTTTCTCCTCTTTTCCCCCACCCAACGACTGCAATTCAACAGCACCAGCGTGCGCTGCATACTTCAGATTAGTCAAGGTTTCTTTCATAAATAATATATTGTACAGAAGGCCCAAAGGGGCAAAGTGCTAATTCCCAGCCCTGCAAACTGTGCGGCACCCTTGGGTTCTGTATGTTTCAGGTGCGGTTCTGCAAAATGTCAAGCACAATAAATGCTCTAAAGGCACCATCTGGAAGCACTGTGAGCTTTCCCCATTGATGTCTGGGAGAGACAAGAATATTCATTACCTCGCAGAGGTCATGTGTGTTTAGGTGTCTCAGAAACTCATTTTTAAAAACAAGCTCATAAATGCTTGAATCGCTTCTGAAAAAATGGAGCTTAGGCTCCCAAGTAAAGTACACCAAGAATTTTTTGGCAAGATTAAGATTTCTAACTGAAAAGAAAAAAAACCCAACCCAAACTCCTTCAAACCACAGAACCCCTAAACTGCTCGTGAAAAATTGGGGGTTTTATGAGTTGCCCATTTCCATGTAACTTTTATTTTCCTTTCAACATTGTCAAGACCTCTCAGTTGCAGTGAGTTTTAAATAAAAAGCCCTCTGTTTGTACACTGAAATACCTTTTACTTAGAAACAGAAGTTACTTCGTATTTTCCTATGAACTCAGAAAAATCAGATTGAGATCACTGAAAAATAGGATCATGAAACAAAACGCTCAAATCAGAACTACATTTTGAAACTCAGCTGAAAATTGCCTTTTTACATTCTCATTGTCCTGATTGAAAAAGTCAGTCAGTTGTTTATAGCACTGGAAGAATTCCCTGAGGATGAGAAAATCATTTCCTGTTCTAGCCACCAGATCCCAAGGATGCTTTGGGAGTATTACGGGATAGCTTTAATCACGAGGAAAGTGGCCTATCACACTCAGCAAGATCACATGTCCAACCCTAGTCACCTCTTACATTTGTCAGGTACCGCGCGATGCCACGAAACGTTTTACTGCAGCAGAAGTTTTATCCCAGCCTTTCCAGGGGGGCTATCACGTTGCTAGTGTGATGGAGGATTTACTCCCAAATCTGATCTTTTAAATGTTTACAGTTGTTGTCCTGCTTGTAAGAGGGTTGGGACTTCTGCCAGCTTTCTAATCCTTCCTGTTCAGTTATTTCACAAACACAGCCTGGAAAATAGCCTGAGTTTGTAATAAATCTGCACTTTAACCCTCTTCCCTTGTACGCGAGTATTCCCACCAGCACTTGGGGAACTACTCATGTAATTAAAGATAAGCACATGTCTGAAAGTTTCCAGGCTACTGCTTTAGAAAAAGGTGATGCAGCTTTGACAGATGGGAAAGCAGGAGACGATCTAATAGAAACCAGATAAATACACAAACACATACATACACACACATATATGTACCTATATGCATACATATATGCACCTACAACTATTACCTACCTATGCATTTGCTGTTTTTATATTTGTTTCTGGCTTGGTTTGTAATTCAAGGGTCAAATTTTCCAATGGCCAAAGTGCAGGGAGAATTTGGCCTTCCTTTGATACTTTTTCATGTTAGAACTTTCTTTTTCTATACTGAAATGTTGACTTACTGAAGCTTTTCAGCAAAGCATAAGAGAGTGATTTCTTGAAAGATGCATGGCGCCCCTTGAAGTTATGCTTGCTGGTCAATAGTCGGTCTACAGGTGGTTTTGCAATGCAAGCACAGCTGGCTTTTCAACACTGTGGTACCTAGTAAAGATAATTTTCCAGCTGTAATTTTGCTCGCGGTGAACTCAATTTGAATCTGTCAAAACTAAAGACCAAAATCAGATCTCACTCATCGCAGTGTCAGTCCAGTCTGAACCAGTTAAAACACTGGGTTTACAGAAGGGGAAGCCAGAAAAAGCTCTGTTCCTTACAGATGACCGGTGCTATGCTCATTCTGACATAAGTCAGCCTACATTTTGGGCCAGATCATATGTGAAAAATGAAACAGATCTGGTGCAATGGCTTTGGAGGGTTGGTTTTTGAGGAAGTCCTGGTAGAAAAAGACCATTATTATACCTTGATTCAGAATACATTGAGGGTGGGGGGGTTGTTTTTTGTTTAGAAGTTTTACCTTAAATAAAAGTCCCACTTCTGGGGTGGGAGGGGAATTTCTCCAAGTAGATCACTCAGCCTGACCGAGCGTTGAGGCTAGCAAACCTCAGACTCCATGGGGCATTTAAAATGCCTGTGCTTTCTTCTTTTCAGTTCCCGTCTCTACCATCATTAAAATACTTCTGCTGTGGTGGATTTCTATGCTGGTCCTCTTTAAAAACCACTGTTTTTTTAATAAACATTATGGTCTGGAAAAAAATGCCAACTATGCAAAGGAGGCTGCCTACAAGGCGTGGGTGTGGAGCAGGGCAGCTGATGCTGCCTGCAGACGCAAGGACGAGTCTCCTGGGAAGGAGGTGAGGCTGTGCTGCATAGGAGAGAAACAAGACGGTGGGAACCATCAGGTGAGTCATATCACAGTACGGTCCCATGCAAAACCCTCTCTTTAAAGAGGTGAGGGTGAGCATGATTTTCAGTACCAGGAGACCTGTTGTCCTAAAGATGACATAGTCATCACCTCTGCATATTCCATATCTACTGCAGAAGACCATGAAAGGCATTAAAAACTAGTATACAATGAAAGGTATATATGGAGATGTTTCACTGTGGTTCTATGGGGTTTTGTATTCAGCTGCTTACATTTCAGTTTGTTCAGATTTGACTTTTAACACCTGGCACTATTTTCAGATGAAATAGAAGTGCTGATAAGGTGGAAGTGAAGGGTGATTTCATTTTAACGGGTCTTAGGCACCTGAAAACTGTTAATGATCCAGCCTCAAGTGGCTTCTCTATGCAGTAGCATGTGGTTACATCCAAGATAATACTTCCTCCAGATAATCAAACTCAGGGCTCACACTATCCTGATGTGCTTAAGCCCAGCTTCAGCCTATGCTGCTTATTTCTGTGTGAAAATGTACTGCGCAGCACAGAAAGTTTGCTTCAGTTTTATGTTAACTTCTAAGCCCCTGCCTGCACGTGCATGCCCAAAGTAAATTTATACATGGAGAATTAAGGAATTGTATCTTGTAAGGACCAATTTATTCATTTAGTCACTTTATAAATGTTGTCATAGGTATAAACCCGACTGTGGTTGATTAAATAAGTTACTTTGCAGCCAAAGCAGTTTGATCAATAAATCAATGTACAGTGGGGTTTTTGTTTTGTTTTGTTTTGTTGTGGGTTGTTTTTTTTTTAATCAAACAGATTGCTTGATGTACAAGCAACACTTATCTTTGGTGGTTTCCCTTTGAGTTGTGGAGGTTAAAAGTGCAATAGATTGAAACCTGCACTCAATGTGGCTAACTTTTCGGAAAATTTATTATAAACATTTACATTTTCCCTTATAGATAAAATAATATGCATGTAGGGGCAAAAGTTGCATTTATCACAGACCCAAACATAGAGATAGCTCACATTTTTTTAAACAGAAGGCTTACTTGAGGAAAATCATTGTCACATCTTGAAAGGCAGCATGTTTGTCCCGGGTCCAAGAGGGAAACCATCTGTGTTTGTGTTACTGCTGAGTGAAGCCTTCGAGGCTGGAGCAGTCTCTAAGGCCCAGAGGAGGCTGGGATTTCTAGCTACCCTGACAGATGGTTCACATGCAAACGTCCTTCCTGCTGCCCCT
Organism: Phalacrocorax carbo; assembly: GCF_963921805.1. Lineage (NCBI taxonomy): Eukaryota > Metazoa > Chordata > Aves > Suliformes > Phalacrocoracidae > Phalacrocorax > Phalacrocorax carbo. The sequence continues at coordinate 113,390,194 of NC_087514.1, read as the reverse complement.
GCAAAGGTTAGGGGGATTACAAAGGAGGCCTAACAGGCTGGAAGAGCATTACCCCATTTAGAGTGGCAAAGGGAGGTTTTATGTCAAGAGTCAAGAGTGTCATGCTCCTTGTACAAAGCCAAGGGAAAAAAGTATCACACTAAGTTGATGTGAACATGACTGTCGATTAACCCATGCTTTCACATTTAGATATATAATTCAACATTTTCTGATGTATCTCATCTATAACCAAGTCTTCCTGCTTACTTCAAGAGGAGCGAGCCAGGAGAAAACAAGGAAAGAAAAAGACATGGCTTGAAGTGAGGGAGAAAAATTTTCATGATTGGTGCTCCCAAAGACTCTGGTCCACATTTTTCACCAACCCTTACATCAGGGTGCTTTGGGGGGCGTTACTTTTAGGGAAAGACAGATGTAAAAATCCAGCAAATGGCAGATGGTAGTGGAAAACTATATTCCAGGGAGACTTGGGACAAAGCAGTAGCAGATGACCTCTGGCCCACGTAACTTGTGCTTCTCCGTAAAGGCATCACTTCTATGCAGCAGAGAACAAGGTGGGAGCTGGGGTGGGGTGAAAGCTGCCCTTTATCTCTGAGAGAAATCTCGCTCCTTCCCTTTCCAGGGGCATTAGATCTGTCATGTCTCTCCTTTTCCTGGAGCACCCACTGCTGTTCCTCACCTACATTCTAACTTCTTGCAGTAGTTAATCAGGTGCTGAACCCATGTCTTCCCATGCATTGACACACAGGGTCTTTCTGCTAATACACTATGGACTTGGACAAGATTACAGCATTTCTAACTATGCAGCCAAGCATAATATTTTCAGATATCATCACAGCCCTCCTGCACTTATAGTTTAAAATATTAAACAGCTTCTAAAACACTGCTGTGTTTGCTCTCCTTTCTAACTCCCTCCATGCTGGCTGCTTTGTTTTACTAGACTGCAAACCTGGGAAGAAAACAATTTCTCTGACTAGAAATTACATGCATGGGTGTGAGAAATGCCAGTGCCTACAACATGTGCTTATCTCTCAGACTAGAGACAGAGACTCATTAGCAAACTCAGGCTGTCCCTGGGCTTGTCTGTGCCTCACAGCAGGATGGCAAAGAGATGTAGACATCTGAGACATGTCTCTGAACTTTCCTGACAAAGGATATTTCAGCATGTGTTATCCAGTAAACACATTATTAAAAGAGGAATAAACTAGGCTTGATTGAAACCAGACCAGAAGTCTTTCAACCCAGGGCATGAAATGAAGTAAGGAGCAGAGCAGTCTGCATGGGGTGGGGGGCGGTTCAGAGAAATTCAGGGAAGGTGAATACCGCTTCCTCTCAGCTCCCCTGGGAATTCCCAGTTTGTTGCAAGCATCTTGAAAAATCCTATTCACCCTTTATTCTTTCTGTTATAGCAGCACCACAAGCTCTTTTCTAGTAGCTGCCCTACCATGCAATGAGAGTGCATCGCTGTGCTGATGAAATTCCAGTCTGTGGCTGGCTCAGGTCTCAAGGGGGAACCTGAGATGGGGGGCGGCAGAGATGCTGACTTGTCCAGCATTGCTCTGTCAGTGCAAGCTATGAACTGCATCTCTGGCGTTTCTCAGCACCTGCCCTCTGTAGGAAGAGATAAGGATGCATCTTTCCATACCCTGAGTTTTTTTTTTTCTTTTGACTTTAGAAAGGAAAAGAAACCTGATTTTCAGTACTTACAGCCCTGAAAAAGTCAGTATATAAGAAGCCATAACAGATTAATTGAAGCTGTCTAGAGGATGAGAGTTCAAGGAAGCAGTTTTCTACATGCCACATCTTTGCTACTTCATTCTGGGTGTCATCATTGACTAATGCCTAACGTAAGTCCTTACTTGGTCAACTGGCTGGCCCAGTCAGAGCCCTGATGGCCATCATGTAACGATGGTGGGCTGACGACTGCAGTTTTCTTATCAGGATATGCTTTTGAAGAAAGCAGTTGTTTTTGTGATTATATGTACACATACACATGTTGTGGATATTATAATTCAGACCATGCTCTCAGACACATGGTGTGAATTTTGGGGTTGTCCTATGCAGGAACAGGTGTTGGGCTTGATGATCCTTTGGGTCCCTTCCAACTTAGGACATTCTATGATTCTAATTTGTAATTCTGGGGATTTTGAGATACCATTTCTACTTGCACAATTAAGGAGCTATAATAAAGATGCTAAAGAGCCCCATATTTTGTTGACCCATGAAGCAAATCAAAACATCTCCCAGCCCACTTCTGGGCACCTTATTTGAACACCTCTGTCCTTAACAGCTTGCTCAAAAGATCCCTACAAAGGATTTCTGTGCTGGGTTGCTGAGAGAAGGTGCCAGGGTGAGATCACTCTGTCCTCCTGTACAAGGATTTTTTGCAGTCCACTGACAGCTGCCTGGTTTGTAGCCCTGCCTCCTGAGGAGTGTAGCTGTGCTAAGAGCTGAGGGGAAACAAGGGGATGTTGCAGCCCATGGTGGATCCTGAGAAATCCCAGATTGCCCAGAGGATAGTGGTGGTGCTGCACCAGTGGCAGCAGTTGTGCAGGGCTTTTGCCATTGTATTTATCCCACGTCCCTCAACTTTCAGATTGCCAATCCAGCCCATACAGGAAAATGAAGGGAAGGAGGAAGGAAGTGTGCTAATTGCCCTTGCTTGGTTCCTATTGCTAAATGGATTACTGCCTGCTATGCAGAGCAGGATGGTGTCCTCTGCCTGGAATGAGCTCTTCCACTACAGGTGATGGTACAAAGGAGATAGCACAAAATATTTCAAAGGGAGAAAAGAAACAAAAACCTCTACCCTGCAAATGCTGGATGGAATTTGTAGAAGCAGCTCTGCATCGGTTGAAACCGAGTCTAAAATTTCCCTTAATTTCAGTGCCTGCATTTCAAGCTTGCAATTCTAATACCAAAAAGGTGTGTTAGTTGTTTAGCATTTTATCCATTTTTGCTGTAACGTCAATAGAGCTGAGCCCGGCTGAAGGCTTGTCAGCAAGCTGCTGAACAGTGAGCCCAGCATGGGTACATTACATTTCATTCATTAGAGACATATAAGCTTTGCTTCATGTGGGATTTGTGTAAATATTTGCACAGATTCCTTATCTGCAGAAGCTTGCTCCTAGCAAGTTGTTAAGCTCATTAATAGGGCAGAAGGAAGACTGTGCTCCTATAATTTCCAGTTCAATTATTATAGACTGCACAACATCCTAATTCTACTGCAGTCCAAGGCAAAACTCCCACTGGTTTAATGGGGCCAAGATGGCACAAAGTTAATTTCCCAACACAACATAAAAACTGGAAACTGTCCCAGAAGAGTGACTTCAGTGGAGTCTGGACCTCAGGAGATGAAGCTCTCTGTTGTCTCAGAAAGGCAAATTTTGTACCATGCCAGAAAGATGTTTCTACTGAGGCAGCCATTAGAATAAGGAGCATTGCCATGATACACAGAAAATGTGCTTGATTAATCAGCTAATGCAATACAGTTTCTGTTGTGCACGTAGATTTTTGACATCACCAGAGTGAACTGGGCAACTTTTCTTCCCTTGAGGGCAATTGCGCACATCGTCACTTTCAGCAATACTGTTTCAGCCCACAAGGCATCGGGGAAATGTCTTTTCTGAAGTAGTATCATACCGAAAGAGACCATTTGGGTTTGTGAAGAGAGCAATGCCAGTGTAATGTTATATAGCAGAATGTTTATGAAGCTGATACGCAGTGGTCAGTGTCTATTTCAGTTACATTAATAAAGACTGCTTCAGTTCAAGCAGTGTCTAACCATTAAGTGCCTCTTTGCATGTATTTAATTAAATGCCCATTCTTTGGTAGGTTTCCCACTTATCAGTGATGAAACATCAGAACAATAATTGCTAATATCAGGAAATTTTGCAGAGGCAGGTGAGAGCTGCCTCTTGTTTTTTAATGGTCCGGTGAGACCACAGAGGACTTATTTTTGCTCAGCAAGGCCAGAAAATTATTATCATGAAACATGACAGAAAATGCAGATAGATTGCCCAGCAAGTAGGTTTTGAAAACAAGTTGAACTGATCCCTCTTGTCATTACATAAACTCTCATCCACCAAAGGTATGATGCATGTTTAAAACACCATGAGTTTCCAGCTGCAAGCAAACCTCCATGAGGAGTATGTGGAAGAGTAATAGCAGGGTGCTCACTTTCTACAGCTACTGTCACAAATGCCTCTATACATATGGAAGGAGAACCAGAGACCTTGTGAAAGCAGCAGTGTGGGTCCCTGCTGAAGGTGCTCTGGTGATAGTAAAGCCAGCCTTCCACTTAAACCTCTGGATGCACTTACAACCCAAAATAAAAGCTGCCCATGCATACCTGTAAAGCCAGGAAAGAAAAGAGCCTCCTCTCCTCCCTGCTCCCTCTCCAAGTTACCTTCCTCAGAAATTTTATCACCAGAAGCATTTTTATGGCTTCCCTATTAGAGCAGCAGGGACAGGAGATGATGCTGGTGGGAAGATGCAGGGAGGGAAGAGTGGGCTGTATCTCTATTCCAGTTAATTTCTAATTAATTATGTCAAGTGGAACAGTGCCATCCATCCAGACAGCTTGCATCCATCCAGACCCCGTGACATGCCACACTCCTGCCCCTAAAAAATACCCATACCTGGTTCAGGATTAGTTGGAGGTGGTGTTCACGGGATAGAGATTGAACCTGTTTCACTCATCTAGGGACAATAGAAGGAAGACTGCATCTCTCCTCTCCACATGCATTTTTTAAATTATTATTATTAATGTTTTTAATGATCTACCATAGCCCTCAGAGCCAGGCTTTGTGAATGCAAGTGCTAAGCAGGCAGGGCTGGCCACCAGATTCTGAGCAGCAGGACCTGTTCCCCCTCCTCAAACAGCAGAGGCATTGCTCCATTGGGTACAGGGAAACCCCTTCCTGAACTAGCACGGCGAGACCTGGGAGATCAACTCCCTAAGGAGAAGTTGGCTGCTGTGGATCCTCTGTGCATACAACGTTATCCTTTTGTTGTCTCTTGTAGGCCAGCACATGGGTAGCTGCTAGGAGCTTTGCAAATAACTGTGCACAGGATTGCACAGAACAGACTGGAAAGTAGCTTCTTGCTCTAACTTAGCTGTGTTGACTTCTGGTAGCAGTAGTAGAAAAAGCTGTCAAACTGATTTTGTTGCAAAACTGAAGAGCCTGTCTGTGCTGCTGCAGGGAACACATCTACTGACTACGAAGGTCAATGCAAATGGGGACTGTCTAAGAGCAGAAATTAATACCGAAGCCTTTGCGGAATTTTGCAAATCCATTTCTTCCCTTTCTAGGTCTTTTTTATTCATGTACACACAAAATTTACAGTAGTCTTGCATGGTAATTCAGCACTGGAAAGGTACTAACCATCAATTATTTTCTATAAAAGGACTTGATTTTAGCCAGAAGGGGAATGGAGGATTATTTTTGCTAATTAGTTCTGAAAATTGTTCACTTCAGATAAGTCACTTTCTCTTTTGGGAACCAATGGACAGTGTGAAAGTGGTGCTGCATCTCTCTTCTTGGGCTTCTCCAGGATACAGAAGGGCCCAGATAAGAAAATTCAGCTGGCTGCTTCCATGTCATGGCTGGCCTTGTTATGGGCACCCCAGCAAGGTATAAATAACAACATAATGATTGAAAACATCAGGCTTCCTCCATCTCATAAAATTGGGAAGAGGGAATAGTTTTGTGTAGTTATTGATTTCCAGCTGCTTAATTAGTGTTTACAGTATCTCTCCTTGAAAATAGCCATGTGCATTTCATTCCCTACTTGCTTGTTTAATTTAATTTAATCAATTGTTACACACCTGTTTCCACTTACTTAAAACAAGCATTATATGCAGCATAACAAATATGAAGCAACATTAAAAGTAATTAATCTTTATCCTTGAAATGTTTCTCTTGGAGTGGTATAATTAAGAACCCAAGCTATAAAAATAATTAGATATCGAGTTTACACCTTAAAACACCAACAGACAAATAACCTACTTTTGCACAGTACAGGCAGACTTGAACATAGATGCACAGAAAGGAGAAGGAAGAAAACTCCTAGGAAATTTCATAGGAGATTGCAAAAAACCCTTTTCTTTCGCTGAAAGGTGATGCTCTATTAATGAATGCCAGGAAGAGACAGCTTCAGAGGACAGCAAGCAGCTGTATAGCTGTTAAGCTATACCAAAGAGAGATAGATAGGTTCTTTGATTTTGCCATGCACCTTATGCCCAAGCACATATAATACTGTATGCTGCTTTTACTTTCCTAATAAGATGCTGAGTGACATGCTCAGATGCTAAGTTGATGGACCTCCTGCTTATAGGGGAAATCTTGAACGACGCTCAAAACCATGAGTCAATTAAAAAAATACCACACACACACACTTTTTTTTTTTTTATTTAACGATTTCTGCGCTCTTGCTGGTGCCAAGCATGCCATCCAGAAGTCAGGCAGGGCCAAGGTGCTGGCCCCAACCACCGTGTGCCTTCTGCTGCCCAGGGCTGTAGCATGGCTCTCCCACAACCCCCCCAGAGGGGATGGCAGGCTCATCCCAGGGCATCTTTAAAAATGAGCCCATAGACTCTCCTTGCCCTCTGGAAAGCATAACCATAAACAAACATTAAGCAGCAACATTACCCAGAGTTTCACATACATGCTGCTGATAAACTAAACCAGAAGCATGGGATTAATATCTGAGAAGCCCTGTGTTTCACATAGCCTCTGAGTCTCTCCAGCTGTCTTAGACTTTTGGGGTTCCTGTCTGTCTTCCACTGAGACCTTTATCTTCTTCTCTTGTATGATCTAAAGAGAGTAATTAATTTATTCCTCCAAAGGGCTTCAGTGACTGTGACAGCAATTTCACACAGTTCATACGAATATCCTGCTGGATCATCACTTCTCCCTGTGGACCAGGGAAAAAAAGAATAAAGTCCTAACGACCCCAAATTAAAGCAAGGATTTATTTTTTTTATTTTTAAAATTTTTCTTCCAAATTTGCTTTCCTTATTTCTTTCTTTCAATGTCTGGAAATCCCCAGTGAGTCTGACATAAGTCCCTAACTTGTCTGGTTTCTGCAGAACAGAGCATTGCCAGATGACTGCTCACGCTTCACTGACAATATTCTGTCATCTATCGGTGCTAACTATGGATCAGTGTCTGTCTCTACAGCCTTTTTAATAGGTACTTTATTATTTTGACACATTACCTTCCCTCTTGTTAATCTAGGGATTAGCAGTGACATGTCTAAATTCATGCTTAACTGTGTTAACATTATCCCTCTTGTATTGAATTTGCTGCGATCTCACAGTGCTAGCTGCCTAGCAGAAGACCAACACATCTTCTTGCTTAAATATTCCCACTGAGACTCTCTGAGTTTGTCTTTGTGGACTCTAAAGCTTTACCTGACAGGTTGGCTACAATACAGAGCACAAAAAAATAACTGAATCTGAGAGGATATTAAAAAAAATAATTCAGTGTATCTCCCATAGCGGAAATAAAGAATGAAAGACTAAAGAAGGAGTAAAATTATAAACTAAGAGGAAATCAGTAACAGAAAAGTGTCTGCACAGTCATACAACACATGGGGAGAATAATTTCTCAATCTGCCAGACTCAGCCAGGATCCACAAAATCATTCTCACTGGATGCTATGCTGATTTCCATCCCTGGCTTTTCTTCACCATGGATAAGTGCCTACTGTCCAGGAGCTGCATCCATTAGGCAAGTAGCATCTGTGACCTTCCCTGCCTTCCTTGTGGATTCCCAGAAAAGACCCTCTCCCAGTAGTCACTCTGGCACATAAGCATGACCCCTAGCACAGGGACCTAGGCTTACTGCTTTTCCTGTTTGCAACCACCTGTATGTTTGACACTGTGTTCCTCTTTCTGCTTTTCTCCTCAGTCCCCTCTCTTTCTCACTGCTTCTTTCTTCCTCCTGTCTTCATTCTAGTCTCATATCTTTTGTCAACCCTACACCTCCTCCTTCTTCCATGTGTTTATTTTTTGACTTTGATAAGAATACATTTTTCGTAACACTTCCAGTGACAATAGGGGGAATATTTATAATTGAGTAAAGACTTGGATTTGGGATGTGTTGAACTTTGAGAAAAGACTCAGAAGAGAGCAAAGAGCTTGAGGCAGAACATTTGTTTGCAGGCTATGACGGTTGCACTCAAAATTCATAAGAACTCTTGGCTCTCTTCTAGGATATTTCTGATAGAAGAGGACAACAGCTTCAGACTCAGCTCTTTCCACTGAGATTGGAGAATGGCGGCAGAAATTAGTAGCTATAATAAAACTGACTTTGTAAATTGCACCAGAGGAGAAAACTCCCTGGAATCTCTAAAAACTTTGGAAAGATGTACAAAGTTGAAAATCTGGAAAACTTTTGTTGTCATCCAGCCAGATTTGGGTGGAAAAGATTAAGAGAGTGGAGAAACTTCTTGGAGAGGAAAGACTAAAGGGGCTGGGACTCTTCGGTTTGGAGACGCTAGGCTCCTCAGGGTTGTAGAATCAGGAAAGTGGCGGAGAAAGTGAATGCAGACCTCTTTTGCGTTAAATCCTGCAGTTCTAGAACTAGAGGCCATTCATCAAAGTAGGAGATCAGTTTAAAACTGATAAAACAAAAGAGTTCACACAACAAGTAGCAAATCTCAACTTTGTTTCCACAGGAAGTAATGGGAGATTATGGTATCTTAGGGTACAAAAAGGATTAGACATGGTAATGCAGAAGGCAGCAGGGTAGTCTCTCTGAGTGGGATGTTGGATTAGATGGTCTCAAGAGGTCCTTCTCAACCTGTCTTCCTGTGATTCTGTGACATTATCAGAAGCTAACAGGGACATGTAGAAACATACACTCTAATGGCCTTTATCTGACCATTGTGGCTGCTGAGGACATAGGAGGAGAGCAACCTGCAGAAACGTAGTCAGGCTCTCCCTGAAAACCATTTACTAGTTTCACTGTCAAAGGTATAGTCCTGTTGCTGGTGGTCTGGCCCTGTAGCCTGTTTCTCATGCTCTTAACTACTGGGTGCTATACTGGGAGCTTGGATAGCCTTAAACTGACTGTTCTGTGCTTTGTCTTAATCTGTGGTCCTTAACCCCTTTGCTAGTCTGTGATCCTGAAGTGCTCATGAGCGCCCTTGGAAAGAGCAAAAATTGAATTTGTTTCCCCAGGTTTCCAAGTGAGGGTTAAGTCACTTTATGTATTGGACTAATACATTTGGGCTACCTTTAAACTAATGAATCTACATATAGATGAATGTCTGCTTCATCCCTCCTTTGTCTAGCTTCAGGTCTCTCATTTTTGTTATACTTGCTCAACTGTTGCTCTTTCCCTATTTCTTTCTATGTCTGCCCCTTGTTTTCAGCTTCCCCGTCCCATACCCAGCTAGAACATTTCCCCCATACTGCTCACAAACCCCTTCGTTCACCTCCTGCCTGGGTGGTAGTAAGCCCAGCTGCTGCGTGCTTTGGCAGCCATTGCTTCCCTCTGCCCATTTTTGAGGATGGGTTTGCTAGGCAACAGCTGGAAACAACCTGCTGACACAACGAGGCTATTGCATCAGCTCCCAGAACGAGATTTCTTTGGCACTAGCTGCTCCAAATTTCCCTGGACACCTCACTCCATCTCCCCTCCGCACACACACGCTCTCAGTCCTCTGTGGGTCAGCTCAGCAGGAAACCCAAGCCTGAGAAATGCACTTCTCACATTTGCCTGGCCCGGTTTGGGATGACTTGGGTACCCTTGCTTCTATTTTTTAAATGGGACAAGGATGCGAGGAGTCCAGGCTACCCTGCTTCCAACGTGGTCTGCTCTGATTAGAGCAACCCTAGATCTGGAACAGCTCTCCTGATGTAATGAGAGTAAATTTTCTCATTATTGCTATTCCTTGTAGATCCAAAATTAAGGGCAGTGGAGCCCTTATGCAGGACATTACAGAAGTGTCACTGATACAATAGACTCTAGTTTTCAAGTAATTAGGTTTTTCCTTTTTTCCCCCCCAAGAGACTCCCCATAATTTCTCTCTTTTTTAGGAGCTTAGGAAAACCTCTGGAAAGTCTGGGCAACTTTTAAAAATCTAACTCACCAGCAAGATAATACTTAACTACAGACTGTTCTCCCCCCCACACCTTGTTTCACAGTAGGTCTACAATAGCTTGACCTGAGTTGTCTGTTGGAAAGGAAGCTCTATTTGTTGTGAAAGGTGCATCTTACTATATGTTCACAGACTGGGAGCTGATCTAAAGCAACTTCCCAAAAATTTGCACAGTGAGATTGAAATAGGATGGAGTTTGGGTATGTCAACGTGAGCACTACAGTTTTCTTCACCACCCAGGACCTTCATCCTGCTCCTTTTTGTGACCCCTGGCAACCTGCCACCTTAACAGATGCTTGCTTTACCTAAAGTCCCTCCAATAAATACTTACTGCAGCCATTCCTGGAGGCAGCTGGCTAAGCAGAGAGCACAGAAAGACAGGAACATTTCACCTGTGTGTTTGTAGAAGCCTTTCACAGGTGATAGAGCCAGAGCCTGCCCATGACATGCAAGGGAAACATGTGTCAACATCTTCAGAAGAAGCCCCAGGAAGCCCTCACACTTCCTTAGGATAAGAGATGGTTGTGGTGGTGAGGAAACTAAAAACTTCTTAGCTCCTGACTTTTGGTCTCTCTTGCTTCTTGCCTCGTCACTACTTCCACGACTATCATTAACTATAAGCTCTAGTGTCCTAACAGGTTTCTTTTGTATTTTTAATGGGGCTAGGGTAGGGGTAGGGAATCAGGAAAAGGCTGCCTGTGTTCTGCATTATTTGTCATGGTAATAAATGTTTCCCATCTTAAGGTCGAATAGCCTCAATGGGACACACCTGTGTCCCCCTTACTAGCTGTGATCTGTGCTAATTGAGTGAGTGATGCACCCATTGAAAGACAATGGAAAAGAATGAAATGAAGATGGATGAAATCAAATGCACCTCTCTAGCAGCTGAGAACAGTGTTGTTTCACATTCTTTTAATTCCTGGAACTCTCAGATGTTCTGATTCTAAATTTTTCCATTTGATAACAAAATAGCATTTTTGTTCACGCTTCAGCCTATTTTACCTATACCCATTTCTATAGGGAAGATCAAAACCTTGTTTCTGGAGCAGAGGGAGTTAAAACAGTCAACAGCCTTACAAAGTGACACTGCAGCTGTTTCTTAAGTAGCAATGGATCTTAATGAAAGGCTGCTCATAAAATTATTATCGCAGCAGCAAGTAGAGGTCCCAACTGATATTAGGCCCCTATTGTGCCAGGCACCGTATGAACACATTAGGAGAGAATAACTTCTCCGCAAGGAATTTAAAACCTCATTAGATAAGACAGAAGGAAGCTGTGCCAGGAATAAGGGCCCCCACGGGGTAAAGAAAAAGGCCCTGGTCACAGGCAAATCACGTGGTAGAGCCCAGAATAAGATGACGGGTTCTCGCTGCCCAGGCTCGCTGGTAGCCCTAGAGGAGAAAGTCATTCGTATCTAGCAGCTGAGGACCAGTATATTCCTATTGCTTGAAGCCAAGATTTGAGTCTCTCTTTTTTTCTAACACAAATTCCAGCCGTGCCCAGGGAAAGCCCGGGGCCTGACCTGGGGCACCTCCTCACCACACACTGGGATGCAATACGGAGGCAGCATGCCCAGATTACGTAGAGCTGGGCTGTGCATCCAGCAGGAGGTCAGCATCGCGTTTAAAGCAGGCGTGCCCATGATATTCAGCTGTCACACCCCCTGTCCTGAGCCCTGCCTTCATCTAAGCCAGTGTCAAATCTTCTTTGGACTTGAAGTTGGAAGGGGGTGAACTCCCAAGATAGTACTTTTCTTGGAGTCTGTTGGCAGCATTGACAATTAGGCAACTGATGCATTAACATGCCAGAGAGGCTCTGATGTTTATTCATGTGCTGCTCTCGAGGGTTTATTGAATTGATGCCTGGTAAAGCAACTAATGGGAGCCCTTGGCAGGGTACCTTAGATGGATTTCCTTATTATCTCTCTAGATTTTATACTCTCTAGCAAAATCAATATTCAAGCTGGTGCACAATGCAGCTTCTTTTCGCTTCAGGGTTTAAAGATTTATGGGGCATCAGGGAAAACCAGTGAAGGCAAAAGGCAATGACAAAAGAAGTAAAATCCAAGTGACACAGATTGCTACTGAACTAGGGTGGGCAAAAGCAATCATTAGTTTTTGAATTTTCTGCCTGTGTTAGGGAACCACTTTTTAGTTGACTTCCCCTGCCACACCCCTCCTTTCCTCCCTCCTGCTTTGGTGAGGCTGCACGTTGCCCTTGCACTCCAGAACTTGTGACCAGGGCTAAGGAAGTGCTGAGCCTTTAACAGGGAGTTACAAGGATTTCAGGTGACAGCTTTAGGTTTCTGCGGGCAAGAGATGCTGAAAGACCACTGGAGAGCAGGGAAACGTACCACAGCTGTAACATACCTAACCCCATGCATCTTACCCTTTTCCATACCAGGTCTGAGCTGTATTGCATGGACCTTTGTGGGTACTCAACAGCCCTGTGAAACAGAGTCAATGGCTGTACTTGGAGAGGTGGAATATGGAGGAAAGCAGTCTAGCTTCTTTAGCTCAAATACTTCAATTTCTCCACCTAGTCTGTTTTTGGTTTTGTGGTCTGTTTTTTTGGTTGTGGGTTTTTTGTGGTGTTTTTTGGTTGGTTTTTTTTTTTGCATTGTGTTTTGTTTTGTCGGAAGTCCTGCAGTGTCACAGGGTCAATTTTCTTCAAATTTCAAACTTGCAAACTGCCTAGCATTAATGCTTTTCGCAAGCCATGTAGCCCTCCCTGCGCCCCCCAAGATACGACCTACTGCCTTGTGAGCCTGCAAGCTAATCTGTATGGTTCTAGCTAGTTAGAGCAATTATGATACTCAGTCGGATATGTTGTTATTTCATTAATTCTGTGGAGTTATCATTAAGATTCCCACCATATTTGCTTATGACTGCCCTAAAGGGAAATAAATGAGTTTAAAAGGTTTGTAACACTGTGAGTCAAGTGGGTGCACAGCTGGCTCCCGCACTCAGCATGCGACCCCTGGACTTTCCTGATCACAAAATTACTGTGTGTTTTCTTTTCTCCCCCATCTTCAACAGCAGCACTATGAAGCTTACTCCAGCCACCCTTGTAACACGCTCGGAGGAGTTAAAGTGAAATATCACTTGTTATGTGCTAGAATAAGTCAGAAGATTTTTCTTTTTCCCATCGCTTGGTATGCTTTTTATTGCTACAAGGTTACAACTTAAGTGTTAAAAAAACATTGAGGGCTTGAAAGGTTATCTAGCTATAAATGCAAATCCAGGTAACTTATCTGTGGGTGTCTGTTGCATATGGGTGAACCCTAGCTTGTCCTTATAGATTGCACAAGATTATTTTATCATTAAATTGAAATGAGGAATGTGATTGCACATACCAATCATCTAGAGACTATTCAAACAGGAAAGTTTTGTTAGTAGGAATCAGATTGAGTCCTGGTTGAGAATACAAATGCTAGGATTCAAATAGCGCCAGAGGTCCTGCATGATCTTTCTAATCAAGAAGAGCTGCCACCTGCCAATACCATCTTCTGTACATATGGACATAAGACGGGCAGACAGTGTTTGCAGCATCACATACCTACAGAGCTTTTATTCATCAAGCTGCAGTGATATTTGCAAAAAACATACTGCTTCATGGGAGGAATCACAGCCCTGGTCAGCTGAGGTAAGAAAGCTTCTTAGCCATCCTCCCTTCCAGAAGGCGTTCAGCACGGGCATCGTTGTACATCCTCCACCTTGCTCGTTATTTGCCTTCCTCCACTAACTGAGGTACATCTGCAAGTGCAGTTCATAAGCCAGTGGACAGAGAAAAAACTAAGCCAAATTTATTGCTTTTTCCACCAAGACTTAGGTGAAGGTTGTGTCAGTCCTGTTTGCATGCTGCCTGGAGATACTGTAACCATTACAAATCTTGATGTATAAACTCTTAAACACTTGATGGTGTGGAAGTGGTGTACAAATCCCATGCGGGGTGTCAAGAAAGGGGCAAATTTCAACCAGTAAAATTCATGGCCCAGCAAGCTGTGGAGGATCTTGTCAGTTCCTATGTTATCTACTTCTCTCTCCCAATCATTTTATTACCCTGAACATCTGTGGCAACGTAGAGGTGCAGGGAGCCTCGAGGCTGCTCAGCATGTTTGACTCCATTTTCTCCTTAAACATGTGCAAATGCTACTTCTATTTGCACCTTTGCAGAGCTGTGATTTGCAACACCAAAGCCTAAATGACACCTAAGATCCCTCCAGAGCATTAAACAAACACACCAGTAGGACATCTCATAGTCTGGGAAGTGCTAAATTGAAAGCAGTAGTACAAACTGCAGTGCTTTGAAAATGAACCATTTGATTTTCTTTGCTGTGATCCAAACCTGAGAGGTCTTTTCTCATGGCTTTTTCTAGATGAATCCAGGCTCTGCAGACTCCCCAGAAAACTGAAGCAGGATGCTGATTCAAGGTTTCTAATGTAGAAAATCTTGTGTTTCTAATCTCATTTTGTTTTTAATTGGATTTATGTGAAGCAAATAGGAAAGGAAGAGGACAGCCAGGAGACTAGCCACAGTAATAGCAGGTATTTAACAATTTATAAGCTGTCTGTAAGCTTCTGGTTTGATACTGACAGTAGATACAAACCTCATAAAATTAGTCAGAGGCAAGTTACTATCAAGTTAAAAGCTAGAAAGTGGCTAGGACTGTACAAGGTAATTTGGGCTGGAGGATTAATATTGGTTGAAGACTGTGTTAAAATAAATAGCTATAAGGAGAATACCTTCTAGTGGTATCCCCTGGGCTGCCTGCAAGTTCTTAATTTTCTTCTCAAAAATAAGCCCTTTCCTCTTCCTTTTAAATGACTTTGCAAAGAGCAGCCCTAACCCCTATGATTGCCAGTAGGAGCATAGTAAGTTTTGCAGTCACAGAATAGCAAAATACATAGCGCCTCTCCTTGAAACATCCTTTAAAAATGCCTGCTTTTCTGGCCAGTCATCCCATCGCAAATAAAACTGCTGTGATCAGAACCTTCTATAATGCAGTGCTGTGCTCATTTGTTTCTGTGATATGCCATGCATTTCAGGAAAAAGGCCACAATTATTAAAACCAAAATCCACCAGTCTGTCCTCCATCAGTCTTTTCCTTCTGCTGAGTCATTAACTAAAGAATTTCGGAAAGATTTCTGCAACTGGAAAAAAAGGGAAAAAAAAGTGTTATTTTCTTTGTATGTTGAGAGAAAGATCAAGATTAGTCTTAAAAGGAAATGGGTGCAAAAGATGACAAAATGTGATCTCAAATATTTCAGTTCCACGTTCTTCACTGCCTATGGTTCTTATTCTTTGTTTTGTGTGCTAAAGAACCTGATTCTGCTTGATAATATCAGTGGTAATATCAGCATAAATCAAGAAAGTAGTATAAGACTACAATAAAGACCATTCTCTCCCATGGTGTTTACATGACATTTATGCAGAATTTAACCCTGATTTTTCATTTAAGAGAATTTAAAAACTGGGGGACATGCTTTGGTGGAAGAGACCATTAAACGATAAAGCAGCTATCTAAGAGATTTTCTAGGCATATTTTATACTTAGAAGGGCAGGCAAACAATTCTTTACGGTTATGTTGTGAGACCAGAATTTCTGACTTTGAATTTCTTCAGAAAAACAACAAACCTTCAGTTCATTACATTGACTGCTCTTGTAAAACTGGATAATGGTCTCTGCAAATTGAAGCTGTAAATTACTGATTTCACATGGTGGGACGGGGTTGACTAGACTAATTAGTCAAACAGTTGCATTCAAAGTTCAAGCAAGCCAGGCAAATACCATCCACATATATGTATACGTTCTTCTCTCTGGAACATCTAGATCATTGCCGCAGCTTGCTGAGAAATATCATGGCAGGTCCAGTCCCAGTTCTACCTGCACTGCTGATGCAGACTGAAAGTGCCCTGAAACACACACTCCGTCCCTTCGGATGAATGCATGGCTTAGTGGGAGAGGGTCCTGACCTAGGCTGTGGCAATGAGACACAGACTAGTAAAATGACATTGCAGGTCAGCTATCCCTTCCACGTAAAGCCTTGAGGATGAGACTGGAACAACTCCTTACATTGTGTAAAAATGCCTTAAACTCCTTTTTTGCTTGGGGAGGTCCTTTTATTTCCTTTTTACTGGTGGAGAGCTCCTGTGGGTCAGACTCAGCTGAATTCAGCTCAGGTGTTGTCCTGGTAGGAAACTGCTTTGGGGGTGCCCCTGACCACAGGGCAGAGAGTAAGCCTGTTGCTGTGGTATTTTTGCTAGGAGCTTTTTGGAGCACCATTTCTGAGCACCCACTTTGAGGATGAGCAGCGTCAGCAGCATCTGGAAACGCTTGTTTATTCTGGGCTTTTCTTTCTCCCTTCCAATCAGAGAGTCCGAGCTCAGAAAACAGATGGGATTGTTCCACTAGTAATTGGTCCAGCTGCTGCAGAGAAAATAGAAGGAAAAGCATATTGCAGTAATAAAAATATAATAAAAGGAATCAAGCAGGATACACAAGAGTATATGAAGCATGCCTGCTTCTTCTGCTTGGTCCAAAGAAGACATGCAATGTCTGGCAAAGGCGATACGGCCATAAAAAGGAGGAGAAAGGCCTAAAGGACATTTTATTCCAACAGGTAGAACCAATTGCCTAATGGAAAATCTCCAAATGGACTTCAATCTGTGACCATTGCAGTCTAGACCCCCTAACCCAAGTTTGTCAGGGAAGAATCAAAGACAAGTAACCAATTCCCTGATCATGTTCTCTTTACCTCTACTTATCAACTGGAGAGCTGTTTCAGAGAAGAACCAGACCAGTAACCATTTATCAGTAATTCTGTAGGCTGACTGCCTATTCTGGAGATCACGGGACCTTTATAGAGCAGACGAGAGTACAGTCACTTCTATAAGTATTGGCACTTTTTGTGGGTGGTTGAGCTCAAGCAGCACAGTTAAAGAGGAAGAGAGTCAGATTACATAAACTGTTAGTCTGTTATTGGAAATCCTCCTATTCTTGGTGCTGAAAGGTTTATTCAGATGTACCTCAGAGTTAACACTCTGAACACTGAATAGCGAGACAGACTTTAAACTCTCCCCACATGACCCAGAGCAGTGACTTGTGCAACGTACCGTAAGGATGGCCTCCCTGACCTGCCAAGCTTGATCATTCAGCTGAAATTCCAGCTCTGCAACTTCCTGACGAACGGCTTGCCTTAAGAGTTGCAGGTTTCTGCCTTCCTCCCTGTAGGGACAGAGGTGAAAACACACTCAAATAAGCATTGAACACCCTCCCTTTTCTCAGTCCCAGTATAATTCCTGTTTGTCCCTCTGTTGTGGTCTTGCTTTTACCCATGATCACAGGATACATAACAAAATAATAAATAACAGCCCTTGTCTGCTTGACCCTCATTTCTTTGATTATCCTAGTCGCAAGATTAAACACATTGTAGTTGCAGACTTGGCTTGAATCTGGGTAGGTTTGTCACTTCTGATTTATTACCAGCACAAAGACTGTGTAAATCCCCTACCTTCAGGCAGCTCAAGACTGGAAGCTCCTAAGAACTTTTTGTGAACCTGAGGCTTCTTGATAGTCCCTGTGAATTTGGGCTGAGTCCGTGAAGAGCTAGTTCAATTTTTCCTGTATCATCACCCTACAGATCATGAGCACTAAGTAGATGGCCTAAAGGAAATGATTTGTCACAGATCTCTCCCACCCCCTTCCCTGAACCCACCACTGACCTGGGATACCAAGATCCAGCTGACTGAGATCTGTTCCTGTGTTCCTATAGCTGTTAAAACATAGTAGTTGCACACCAAAAATCTAGCCTGCATCTACGGAGCAATCTTCTCCTTCAAAATGCTTGTGCTTAAGAGCCTTGAACAGTGTGGGGAGAAGCTGGAGTAAAAAAAAGCACATCACAATACATTTCTCCTCCCCTTGTGGAATGCCCATAGCTGCACCTCACTGACCAGAAGTGCTGTGGTAACACAAGTGACCAGACATGTTGCATGTGCCCACGGGCTGTTGTTGATGCTAGCTTTGGATTTCGGTCAGTGTGTTGGGCTGCCATTACCTTCCTTCCTCTGGCATCATGCTAGAAAAAAGCACCTGCTGTTCAGTCAGGCGCTGTTCAATCTCATTCAGCTTCTCCTGGAAGTGCTTGCAGGAGCTCTTCATCACTTCTATTTCATGGAGGGTACGCTACACAGAAAAGCAAGAAGATACCCCACTTTACCAGTTTTCTTTGAGCACTTCCATGTCAAGTGTGTTTGAAGCTGACAGCCCAAACAGCATGGGTCCTCCTCGTACCTGCACAACAGGGATTCTGTGAGCAGCTGCCATGAAAATCCAGATAACACTTCAAGTGAGTGTGCTCTGGGTGCCTTGCTCACATCCCAGTGACGACGTTTTTTCCTGAAGCACGTAGGATTATGTGCTGGCACTACTTGAGCCAGTGAGAATTTCTTTTTTGCCATTGAAGAGGAAAAGGACTTTTATCAAAGATCTGGCACAATGTGCTAATTTGTGATGTTATTGCACTGCTGCCAGACATTATATTTGAGCAGGATGAGTTGCTATGGGTTAATGGTAGGTTAAATTACTGTCCACTAGAAGGTAGAAACTGTTTTGAAAAGGAGAAAGAGGGAGACATGGAAGATATGTAAGAACTATGAGAAGGAAAAGAGTCTTTCCTGATGATTTCTGGTAGGTGTTACACTGATAATTTCTCATCTATTACCAGTTAGAAACCTAGAATTGGATTTATCTAACCAAATGTAGACATTTCCTGCAATAGATGTACATGCAAGTACTGCAACAGAGCAAATGTTCTGATCCAAAAGTATACATCTGTAACAGGTCAGAGGATCTATGCCATTAGTGTGACCATTACTCTTCACTAAGAGGAGGTATCTAGTATGACTGATCATCTCCATCTATCCTGATGCAGACACCTACACCAGGAAAGTCTCATGGCAGGAGAGACGAATGAGCAGGAATGGTACATCAGAAATTAGAAGATTTGCAAGTTACTGCTTTGTAGCACAGGACTAATACAATGGCAGCCCATTAGCGACAGCGAAATGTCTAAGTTTCTAGCCACACTGAAGAATTTTGCTTGACTTTTCACACCTTTTTCAGGGCAGGAATGCAGACAACATAATCCAAATAATTTTGGAGATGATACTGCCTGCCTTCTGAAAGCATGCTCCCTTACTAGGCCAAAACTGCTCCAAGAGCAAGAAGGTGTTTGGCATGTTCCCATATTAGCAGGTTTGGTCTCTTGTAAGTCATGGGAAGACAATGTAGAAATCTGCACTCCACTGCAGACCACTGTAGCTGTTAGGGAACAAGAGGCATGTTTGCAGAGCATAGAAATGCCTGACCTCTTTGGATTCCTGTAATCATGTCCTTTGTTGATGTCTTCATGTTCATGTGCTGGAATGTGTCCCTCAGTCCCAGCAAGGCCTGAAACACGAGGAAACTGTCCTTGCTGGAGGATCAGCCTCAGCTAGAGGGCAAAAGATGCTCCCCATGCATTTGAGAAATCTAATTCCCAATATCCATTTCAGTGCAGATACTATGTCAGGCACATTCCTGATGTGCATGACCCAGGGAGAAAACATCCCATAGCAGTAAATTAAAAAATCTACCCCCAACAGCCATGGGATTGCACCAGAAAGGGCTAATTAGAGACTAATAACGGTTTGATAGGTCCAGTCCTGTGACTGCAGTGGAGGTGAGCTCTCCTAAGTGTCCATGCGGAGCTCAGCTGGTACTCTTAGTGCTGTGGGTCAGGGTAGCAATTGCACCCCACTGAGGCAGTAAGATGTGTTATAAGCACCTTCAGATTAAGTGTTGGCTGATTGCATATTTGACCCCCACCCCAAATTTTAATCTTGATCCTTAGACATTTTTCTTGTTCCTAGATGGGAGTGTGTGGGGTGGAAGTGAGCAGTACCCGCATAGTAATCATGGTTTCTTCTACCCACTACTAAATCCGAGCAGACTGAGGACTTCGAGCCATCAAAAAATATGCCAAATGAATTTGAAGAGCTCCTGTCATTCAGGTCACTAAGGAGAAGTCAATGGGCCACAGGCAAATTTCTAGTTGGTTCCTCAAGGCTAACAAAAATCTAGAAAGCACCATGCAAAAGATACAAGATGCACGATGTGGGTCGGTTTGGTAAAAAGTCATGTCAGCACTTATGGATGAGGTATAGGCAGCTCCCCTAGCACCGACTCTTTAAGCATGTTGCAGAGCACAAGTTCACATAGATTTATTCAGAGTTCAGGCTTAGCAAGCATGCAGGGAGGAACTAAGTGTTCCAGGACTACTCTCATGCAAGACCTGTTTAAGGTAAGGTGCATGTAAACAGGGTAAATTTACTGTCTAACAGTTGCTCCATGGTGGTTGCATTCCCCATGCATGCTCTCGGTAAATGGTGTGTAACCTGAGAGAGCTTCTCTCAGTAAAAGATATAGAAACTACTTTACCTTTAATGCAAAGTACAAAGTAATCATAGTTGTAATCTCTGCAGAGTGGCTAATACTCAGTAAATTCTCTCACTTATTGCACAGTGACTCGGATGTGGAGCCGTATCCCTAAGAACAGATCTTGGATAATAGTATGGTGCAAAGTCTGTTCCTCCCACATTCCCTGTCCACAGACTAGAGAAGACAAATCACCATTAGCCTCCGTTAGAACAGTGACAGAACAGCAGTCCAGCAATGAGAAAAGGCTTCATAGTCCAGCATAAGGTACTGATTTACTGCCACCTCGTGGCAACAACAGGATAGCTGACGGAAGGCTTATTTTCCAATATACGGTTCAAAACCAAGACATTGTAGATCTATATGTTCAGTGATACTGCAGCATAAAAACCACCAGCTTCACTTTCTGGAACTTTTATTTAATAATTTCCTTCCCTAATTTGTGCAGCAGTTCAAGTTTCGTTTCCTTATGAAAAGCAAAGGGAAGAGGAAAAATGGAAACACCTGCAAACCACCAGGAGGTATGCTGCCTCTTCCACACTTTTCTCAGGATGCAAAAGCCACTCCTCACTACCTTCCTTGCTTGCTTCCCCAACATGCCCTGAATCTTTCACAACTTTTGGGAACTTTCATCAATTCTGAACAGTGAAATAAAAATCTGGTGACTTTCTACTATCAGTATTTTTATTGCAAAAAATTCATCTTAGCAGCCTTAATGCAAGCTTTTCATTCTATCATGGTAAAATGGCTTGTGGCTCTGAAAAGTCACAGTACACCTCGATTTAGAGCAGTTTGGCTTATGGTATGTATCTGGGTGTCCACAGTTAGTCTTTAAAAAACACTAAGTAAAATAACCTAAATGAGTTCTCAGTAAAAGAGGATTACACTAAATCATATAACCTTGTATTTTCTGCAGTCCAGTAAGATACTCAGTTACTGTAACTCTGCTGATTCACAGGAACTTGCTGAAACTCATTCTCATCTCTCAGTTCTTCATTTGGCCTGTAAACTTTATCATCCAGTTCGCAGTAACTGTTTTAAGACTAAACTGATATAAGCTACTAAATGAAGCAGCCCAACAAAACTGAAGGTACACAGATATGCTTGCCATTTTTGTCCAGAAAGTACTTCTTCTTTCCCCATCCATTTCCTCAGTTACATTCCCAAGATATGTCTCACTAAAGAAGCAAGTATGGCAGGAGAGAAAAGGAAAAGGCAGCTTGTGCATTTAACTCATGATTGTGTCAGCTGACCATGGATATGAAGAAACCTACTCACCGGAGCAAGATTACTCATTGCAGTGTGCTGCAGGAACGTTGGTGTTTTCAAGTGTTGCAGCTCGGTGGAGGCATGGTTTGAGCAGCAGCCCCCAGGGCAATGGGGAGAGACACCAACGGGGAAGGTCCAAGGGCATCCGCCATGGTGGCAGCAGCAGCAGTGACAGCAGTGACTGCCCTGAGCACCCCCAGCACCAGAGGCTTCACCCCAGTAGTGTGACCTGTATTTGC
The DNA here is from genome assembly GCF_963921805.1 of Phalacrocorax carbo. Lineage (NCBI taxonomy): Eukaryota > Metazoa > Chordata > Aves > Suliformes > Phalacrocoracidae > Phalacrocorax > Phalacrocorax carbo. Next base: position 113,368,098 of record NC_087514.1, on the reverse strand, counting down.
CATGAAGCATGGTGTCAAGGGAGGCTGATTTTGTCAGGTGACTATGGGGTGGATCAAGCATTGGTGGCCACCTGGTATTCCTGGTGTGGGTATCAGTTTGGCTGGAGGCTTCAGTGGTCTGCTTCACACCATCCTTTGAAGACCCTGGGTCTGACTGTATGAGAGGACCACTCTCAGAGTGGTGCATTAACATGTCAGAGAATTCCACAAGGTCTTCCCTAGCAAGGCTCCCACTGGTGGGAGCATTTTGCCTTGTGCACTTCACCCTTGAAGTAAACTCTAGCCCTGAATACATCTGAACAGTAACAGATTTCACAGGAGCAGAAGCCATTTCACTGTTTTGGACAGAGTCTCCCTGTTCTGATTTGTTGGCACCTAACATCTTCCCTATGCTACCAGTCTCTTGACCTTCAGATGAACTTAATCCAGGCCCTTCTGCTAGGTGGGAGGGACACCTCTGAGATACTTGCAGAGAACATCTTGAAGCAGCACTGCTCCTGCTTTGCACTGCTGAGCCCAGCTGCAGAGTTTCTGGCAGGTCCGTTCTGGGGAAGCATCTTGTATTTTTTGAATCACCATCCATTTTGCAACACTTCTGCCCATCTGTCACCTCATTCACTGCAAGCAGGGTACCATCTTCACTGACCACTTCCACTCCCCACCATGGTCCTTTAACACCTCCTGCATGACCTCGATGGATATTTTCATGACATGCAACTCCAAGGTCTTTTTCAGTCAGGCACCTCTCACCTTCACCTTCGCCCATGATTTTGCTCCCACTGATGACTGCAAGGTTTCTATCACTCAGTTTAATGAAGGTTACATTCACCTTCTTGCGTCCTGTACTAAGATAGAAATTATGATCAAATTTTGAGGAGGTAGGATCTCCTTCATCCTGGGTATCACCCTGAAAACAAGGACTATGCTCATCTACACACTCCTCTTTTTCCAGTTGCTTTCTTCCAGTTTTACCCTCTTTCTTGTCCATGTCACTTACCATTTCTTGTAAAAAGGTCTGTGGCTCAGTATTATAGGCTTGATACTTGCCATTTTCTGCAGCCAGCAGCAGATGAGTCTCTTCTCCCTGGTCACTGCATGATTTTGTTGATCTAGGTACTGTCAAAACACTCTCACAAGCTGTGATGGGGACCTTAGCCACACAATCACCTGGTCTTTGTTGAAAATCTTGATTTAACGTAGGAAGAACTGTCCTATGTGACAGACCTGTTTCTTGATTGAGGATATCAGAAATAAAATTAACCTTTCCTGACAAAGATGCATTCTGAAGGGGAAAAAAACAATAGAGGAATTGAAATACTACATTTGTTCTATCACATTGGTTTGCCCACCACTGTTTTGCCCTGGGCACCCCCAGGACATCTTTAAATACATCTTTAAATACCCAATGAGCCAAATAATTAAAGATTGTTGTAATATTTCTTCCCTTATGCCTGTAACCTTGCACATATCTTGCATTAGTGTGGTGGAAGTGTTATATAAAGTTCTGAGAAAGCTTCTTGCCTTCTGAGGTTTTCTAGGAGAATGAATTAGTTTTCATGAAGATTTCACAACTTCATGTTTTTTTGTGTGTTACTTGTGCCAGGGTTAGCGTTTTCATAGACCTACCAATGACTATTTGTCATTTCTTACCTGTAAAACTACAGGTGCTGGCATCTCCTCCATGAATCCACTGATGTCTGACTGGCAGCTGCTTGTTCTTGTCACCATCACCTCTGCTGGGGAAAACAAAAAGGTTAAGAAAAAATAGAAAGAAAGAAGCAGTACCCAGCCAAAATTAACAAAGAGCTAAGCAGGGGCATTGTAAGTGTACATTTCTAGAGTGTTCTTGATCCTGGCCAGAAATCTGCAATATTGCTGCAAGAAGAAAAAATAAAAAAATGTGCTCAGGATACCTGCTGCTGGTGTTACTAAGCATCGACTTATTCATCAGTGTAATCACCAACTGCAGATTTCAGATTTTGCTGTATTCACACAACATACACAATGTAAAGAACCTAAAAAGCAGCCAACCACTTGTTTTCCCTTGCTAAAAATGTTGGCTTCTGATTGTTAGAACTGGCCCAGACTAAGTCTTATTCATACCTACGTAGTTTTGAGGGCTTCAACCAGGTGACTCCCACAGGGAAAGGTAGCTGCCCTAGCCCCTCCCTAGACCAGTTTGTCTCTACTTTGAGGCACCATGTGTCATCTTTGTTGTTTTTTGGTCTGAGGGCAGGAAATCACAGTAACAAGTAGAGATGATGTACGGTTGCATGGCAAGACAGAAAGGCAAGAGGAAGATATTCTCGGTTTACTTCAGAGAAGGTTTCTAATCTAACAGCCACATCATCTGGCTAAATCAATTCTTACCCCAACTTTTGCAATTAAATAAATTATACACCGATAACTATTTGATTTAATGGATAAAAGCCAAACATCTTTAAAAGTACAAATGCTTGAAAGTAAACCCTCACTTATCCTGTATATCCCAATACCTCCTTAGCCCTTAGATAACTTGCACTTTCAGATAACCTTCATCCTCAGATAATGCCCTTACTCTCAGAGAGCTGGCACAAAAACCAGAGGTAGAGTTGGGGGAGCAGGCTGAGGGTGTCTGCTGAGGAAGGGAAGAGTTGGAGACTGAGACACTCTGGATACACTTCCTCTCTTGCTCCTTCCATACATAACCACTACTGAATCCTAGGGCTTTTTATCTTCTGGTCATATCCATGAAAATATGACAATTCACCTAGCAGTTCTGAGACCTGAGCTATTAATTCTCATTTATGTGAATTGGTAAATGCAAAAAAAAAAAAAAGTCTACAAATTATATTTTCACACATTATATAGGCTTTATAAACTGTATCTTGGGCATCAATTAATGAAAATCACACGATCTATTTGTAGGCAGCAACTGTACAATCAAAACCAGATATCGTTGTATGGCTTTTAAATTAACTACTTGCACTGTCAGTCCTGGTATCATCATCAGCACATCAGTCAGTCACTCACTCACTTTCTTATTTTGGATGAGAAATATGTGGTTCCCATCTCACACGTTACAAAATCTGCAGTGATGTTGCTGAAAATTGCCTGTTTTGTGGGTGGTCTCGAAACTCATCCTTGCAGTTTCCCACAAACGACATCATGGTTCAGCTTCTCCCCCAGGGAAACTGCTCTACAGATTCTCTAAACTTATTTAAAAGCTGTTTCAATTACCCTTTGCATCTTTCCCAGCTGTTGCTTCTACTGTGTCAGTCTGGCCTATAGTTTTCCATACATAAAAATGAAGAAAGGCTTAGTAAAAATTTTGAAAAACTGTAATGTTACATTTGCTGTAGTTCCAACCAATTTCAGACTCAAATTATTTGAGTCTCAAATACTCAATCATATCCTACAATCATAAGAACTGACCTTCAGGCTTTAAAGTTTGCAGAGTTAGAAGACCACACACATTATCTGCTTACCTAGTGTAAGGTGCCTGTTTTTCTCTGAGATTTGCAGGATACCAGAGCAGCTGACGTGCTGCTAGAAATTACGTGTAGGGAAAAACCCTGTAACTTTTAATGGAAGAGTAAGTGTGGTTGAAATTCATCTTCTGACCTGGTCAGAATGAGGTGGCTGTAGCCAAGTTTGACCCATTTATTACGATAAATGTGATGCATCTGCTCCAGCAATGGTAAACTGTGTTTGTGTATTACAACCACGCAGACTTCCCACCCACATCTACATTCATGTACTAGCTGGGGAGCTACCCAAAACATGTGACAGTGGACTCCGATCTTTAGGTGAGACATTAAAGCCTGGATGAAATGTCTGCAGACCAAGTCAATATCATTACAGTTAAGTTACAGAAAGACCTCCATGTGTCTCCCTGGACTCGCCCTGGAAGGAGGTGTGATGTGTACTCTGCTGTCATGGCTCTCATTGATTAAGCATGCAAGGTGTGTACATAAATCAAGGCTCAAACCACTCCGAAAGGCTGTCTATGTATTTAAAATGGTAATATAATAGAACCTAATGACCATTCTGAGCATAAATCCAATTTCTACAATGTTTATGTTAGCAAAACAGAAACCTTTTTTGTTTTTCTTCCTGAGTTGGAAGGGACCCACAAGGATCATCGAGCCCAACTCCTGTCCCTGCACAGGACAACCTCAAAACTCACACCATGTGTCTGAGGGCGTTGTCCAAGCACTCTTGAATATTGCCAGACTTGGTGCCGTGACTGTCTCCCCGGGGAGCCTGTGCCAGTGCTCCACCACCCTCTGGGTGAAGAACCTTTTCCTAATATCCAACCCAAACCTCCCCGGGCACATCTTCCTGCCGTCCCCTCGGGTCCTGTCATTGGTCACCACAGAGAAGAGATCAGCACCTGCCCCTGCTCTTCCCCTTGTGAGGAAGCTGTAGACCACGATGAGGTGTCCCCTCAGTCTCCTCTTCTCCAGGCTGAACAAACAAAGTGACTTTAGCCGCTCAAACTTATAAAGGATAAGAAAAGTGTAGTAGAAGGAGAACCAGGTTAAGCACAGTTCACCTGTGCTTGTTACTGTGATTTCCTGTCCTCAGACCAAGTAGTCACATCTAATTTGCACCTACTGACATATTAGATGTGTAAGGAACTAATACCCCTACAGTAAAGGCTTAAATTCCCCATATAGCCAGTACAAAGTGAAGTCCCTGAGGGTCTGAGCTGCAATTCTTTTCCATCTACATTCAGATGCCTAATTTAATCATTGCATCCCACGCTGGCTTACAAGATCCTACCCAGTGTGCCAGGCCCTGATGAAGGTAGGCAGGTGAAGATAAGGAATTTTTAAAAGAGGAGATGTTTTTCTGACTCTGTAACACTATTCAAAGCCAGTCAAAATTCCCTTGATTTCAGTGGAAATCTGGACTTTAAAAAAGACTTAGTAAAAATGAATACAGGCATCCAAGTCAAGGTGAAGTAAAAAAAGCTATGAAGAGATTGTCGAAGTGCTCCCACAAGGACTTCAAGCTGAACAACACACTCCTGGGAGCAATGTGGATCAGGGCTGTGCTGGGAAGGTAGGTTGCGCTGCAGGCAGGGGCTGTGCCAAAGCTAGATTAAACATGATAACCTTTTCAATTTGAGGTAGCTCAGTTTCAACTTATGTAAATATAGTTTGGTTTAATGTCTATATACCAAAGCCAAGTAATGTTTGCATAATGGAGAGTAGCATTTGCATACTGAGGAAACTGTGTTTTGGGTTAAGAGTGGACCAATCTATCAATTCATTTCTTCTTAGTGTCCCAAATAGGGATTAAGAAAGACAGCAAATTAAACCATGCCTGTTGCTGTCCTGAGAAGGAATAGCGTTTTCCTCTTTGTGAAATTTTCAGTAATGTTAATAGCTTGTCAATGGTAACCGTAGAGTTTTTCTTGGCAGGCTCTAATACCCAGCAAGGATAATCATAGCTTGAGTTTCTGCTAGGAGACTGACTCTTTGCAGAGATCGAAAGCAGGTCTTTGCTGAGTCTCCTAGGACAAATTCCTCTATCTACCAGGTTTCTGAAAATGTCCAGGCTGGATGCTGGTGGTGATTTTTCTCAGAATGGACTAACATCTAAAGCCCTTTCAGCAGTGGCCAAGGTCGCTTTAAAGAAACCAATTCTTCACAGAAACAATTCCTTATTTTTAAATGTGCTAGAGTCTTTCAGCAACTGGAAGATTGTCTTTAGGAAGGACACAAGTCGGCCAGAATTTACGTGGTTTATTTTGACATTTTTAAAATGCTCTTGCCTTTCTCTTTCAAACATGCTTTTTTCTTTTTCTGAAAGAAGACACATTTTTTTAATTTGAAAAAGAAGATGCAAAAAAAAAAAAAAGTTTAAATCACCTGAACATTGAGCAAAACATGTTTTCCTTTTTAGACTACCCAAACTGCATTTCCCCCTGATTGTCTGGTTCAGCCACTGAACCAAAATATCCATTATTCATGTAGCTCTACTCAGTTCTCCTAGTGTGTGGAGACACCCAAACCCGTAGAGATTCTGCAAATACATGCATAGCATCACACTAAGGAAAGATAAATTATGTTTGGAGAAGAAGTAGAGACACAGACCAGTATTCAACTATGAACTAAAAATTACAACTCTGGCCCCTGTGCAGAGAATACATCTGGCTATGTTGGAAAGAGAAAACCTGAGAATCGCCCCTGAAGACCTTGGAGAGGAAAACCTTGGCTCCTTGCCTTTCTGTGCTAATTGAACTGGGAGATTTTAGCTCCTGAATCCTATTTCTGTTCTGCCTGAATTTTAAATAAAAATAGGTTAGAGGAACTTACTAATCAGATTTGTGCTTCATTTTGTATCATGTAAGAAAGTACATGCCTTCCAAATCCCAAAGGTCCCAGAGCTTTCCAGCCCTTTACTTGTTCAATCCAATTTCATTAAGAGACTTTTTCTCTTCCCTTATTTGCATGCAGATACAGTGGCTTCCATTTTCAGCAACTGTCAGTGCAGGAACTTTCCGAAATTATCAGGCTCCTAGGTTCACCATTAATGAAAGCATATTCCCTAATTAGTAAGAAAATAAGTGCTGGAGTACAATTCTGCATTCCTCTGAAGACTCTGCAGCTGGTTTTCTGTGGACTTGGCTGCAAGTAACACAACCTCTTCCTAGTTTCCAGCCTGGAGAATACTCGCAAACTGCAAAAGATGTCATGAGAGCTACTGCACTGCTTGTAAATAATAGCACATTTTTTGCATGCCTTTTGAATCACATTAACGTTGGTGAATGTACTTCAATATTTGTTTTTCTACATCATTTGAGTATGCAGGGAAGCATAGGAACAAAACTTCAAGTGCAAGGACATTTGTGCATATTCAAATTTCAAATTCACAAATTAAAATCTGGACTGCTCATCCTGTCATAGGAAAAAGCAGAATGGTGAACTGTGACATAGCAATGCTGTTCAAATACTGGACATTTTTGTAGCTATTTAAATGCTGCTGGACATTGATGTGGATAAATATTTCTAAAACTATCTGCTACATACACAGGACTAAATAACACACAGAAGCCACAATTTAGTCACATATTTAGTAAAAGAAAAAGAAGCCTGAAGGACTCAGAATAAGAGTTTTCCACTTCACTGTATAAGGAAAGGCATTTTGCAGTCTCTCACACAAAAAAACTCTCAAGGCATTAACTTCATCACAGCTTAAACTCTCAGACTAAACTCAGCAGGGAAACTAGATTCAGGCTTAAGTCTATGCATAACATTCCCACACACAGAGTTAAACTGACACACAAGTATCTCACTGAGTGGGCCTTGAGAAGCAGATCCATGCAACAGTAATTGAATTCAACAGTAGTCAAACGCACTAAGAGATGGGGTGAATAAAGGTGGCACCATGTCAACAGAAGTGCCAGAACTGAACAGATATTTTATTACATTCTGCAAGTTTTGTGATTTGCTTCTCAAGCATAGCCATCAAGTACTCAAAAGTTCTTGGTCCACCAAAGCTGCTCAACACTACAGCTCTAGCGGCAGTCTGGAAGGTGTGAAGGCCCTGATTCTCCAAAACCTTGCAACACACAAGGCAAAAAAATCAATTTCTGTCCTACATGACAAAAAAGGACTTCAAAATAGAAATAGGTTCATTTCGAGTAGTTACTGGATCCTTCCTATTTAGGCATTTCACACTACCTGCTCTACAAAGTGGTAAATCTTTATGTTATCCCCAACAACACTGCCTGACCTATGTTATTGCACAAAATGATGTTGCAGGACAAGCTACTGTGTGCTAGAGGAATATATCAACTGCATGGCAGTTACAGATGGTCCAGGCCTGTGACGGGAGAACTGCTACAGCTTACTTCGCTCTCCTGCTACTCAGAGAGGACAGGCACCATCAGTTTTAAGTATAACACTCTACTAGATGGCCATTAAGAGCTAATAAAACTCCCCGAAAATATTTATTCTGCATAAGCCACAAAGAATCCTTTTTTTGGTGATGTTATGCAGAACAGTGGACTTTCTGCAGCTCACTTAACCTTGGTGCACCAGAAGAAATAATTTTGTACAACTTTCAGCATTTCAGGAAAAGAAATGTTATTCATATCAGTTCCCAGGTATGTGGCAAAACTTGATCCTATGGTAATGTTCAGTAAATCTGCTTTGTTCCCAGTATACTGTGCCTTCTTTCCTTAGCCTGAGAAGCAGGCAACTGCACCAATTACTGACTGTTGACTATGAACATATATATTTCATTTAGTGCCACTGAAATCCAAAAGGAAAAGTCTACTCTTAGTCTTTCTTTCAATATTCCTGCACAACTTTTATAACACTGGTTCACTTTCCATGTTGCAGAAACGGTGATGAACAAGCAAACTGAGATCTAGTTTATATTTATTTTCTAGCCAAATACAGTACACAGTTCTACAACCTGCCCGTAAGAGAGATCAGTCCAGAACTGTTCATCACTGAAGCAGGGGTACAGCACCGACCCCGTTACAGTTACATCTCAGTTTTGTGCTGCATTTCAGAAGAAAAATCACCAGATGGCAGCAGCACATAAACCACAAATTGTGTTTCCAAAGGCCAGCACAAACTACGAGTTTTTATTGATGTTCTTCTGCATATTTTATTTTTCAATGACATTGTAGCAGAAATTAGATAAACTATATTATTAGAATAGACATATTACTTGAAAGCAAATAATACACCTCAAAATGCACCAGATGCAGCAAAAGCTCCCATTCCAAAACAAGTGTAGCTAAGAAATTTGTCTATCCCTTGCTCCTTTTGAATTGAAGGGGCATTTCATGCCAACCATCTAACACAGTGTGACTGGGCGAAAATATATTTTTAAAAAAGCCCTACATAAAGCAATTTCTATTACTAGTTGTGCCCCACTAGGCTGGTTGGTGCTGTACAAAGGTAACAGAATGGTCTATGCTCAGAAGAGCTTACAAGGTGAACAAAACCTGGCTCCTCTGAGTTATTTCCTTCTGCTTGTCAAAACCCAGTTACCCCAGCTCTCACGCAGTCTGCAATGTTCTCCCCATTACTTTGGGTACCACCAGCATACGGAGGACTTCAGGTGTACTTTTCTTTCTGTGGGGGTGGAGCCAGACTCATTGTGAACAAAGTGGGGAAAGCCCTGCAGCCCCCATGACTGCAGTGACCTCATGTGGGACAGGGGTGCATGTATGCTGCACCCCATGGAGGTGAGACAGGGCCGGGGGGGATGAAATGTGGTGGGCACATATGCTGTGTGACAGCTACCAATATTTTGCTTCATCTCCATGTTCAGCTTTGCAGTTCTTTACACGGTTATCTACGGGGTCTGGCTGTCACAGCCATCGTTAGCAGGAGACACGTGCATAGCTCCAGGGGCACAGGGAGCGCACACACTGTGCTTCACGTCCTTCTGCGCAGCCTCCCACTCCTCGCCCAGGGCCCGGCTCCCCGCAGAGCTCTGGGTGCCCACATCCCCCTGGGGGGATATTGGCCTAGATGCTCTCCTGGTATCAGCCATAAGCACTTGAGGGAACCAGGTCATGGAGCATTAGTGACACAAACTGCGCTGTCCCAGAGCATGATAGAAATAGCTAGGTAGCAAATCTACATCTATCATCAGAGCATTCAGCTTCAGTCCTCCTCCAAAACACCTGAGGAAAAAAGCAGTTTTGCACCAAGTTCCAGCCAAGTTTTTGGCTTAAGATTCAGTGTATAGTACGGTTATGTCTAGCATGCTCATGGCATAGCACAGTCGGCAGTCAGAGCACAGCAGCCTGGAGTGCTGCCCAGGTTGCAAAACCTGTCTGAAAACCAGGGTGAGAGGGTGCACTGTCAGCTCCTCAATGCTGTAGCTAGACAGCCACTGGTACCTGCACTAGATGCTAACATGTTTTAAAGCTGATGCACATATTTACTGATTTAAAACTAGCTTCAGTACATCTGCTGCGAACTACAGTCAGCACTGCGACAGCAGGTATAAATATACTTCTTTGTGAAATGCCTGGGGCTGGTGGGTGGGTGGGTTGGCTCTCTCTTTCACTCTCTCACATTACAGGTTGTCCTGAGCTCATGTATAGAAGGAAGCTTTGGACAAGAACCGAATTAGCTGATAATATTCTGTTAAGTAACTCATTAAAGAAAAATTAAAGCTTTTTAGTTTTGGGGTTTTTTTAAATGTTCATTTAATCTCCTCCCTACCCAAATCAGAGATGCATATGGGCAAGGGAAGAAGCATGCTCTCTACTTTGTACATCACTGAAAAGTATTTGATTTCCTGCACTAGTGAACAACCCTGTGCATCTCCAGAAGGGTTCAGAACTGACATCTGTGGGCTTTGGTGGCAGAGGTTCACCATCCAGAAGCCTCCACCTTTGCCCCTTTCAAGAATATCCCCAGGACAATTTGGCCCATGACTCTGGAAACTCCCTTTAATAGGTTGGCTGGAGCTACAGAAAGTATTTAAAGTAGCTGGGGACAAAGGTCATGTCAGGTTTGGTAATACAGATTGACATCGTGAATCTCCCATGCTGTCGCTGAGAGTGACAGGCGCACCCCTGCAAACTGCCATGTCTGGGAGCAAGGCGGCTGCTTTCCCTGCGAGTCAGAGCTTCCCCTCATCTCCCGCCTGTCCTACGCAAGAACACACTGCCCTAGAAATGATAAAAGAATAAAGGAGTAATCTAAGAGCTGAATTTGACAGGAAAAGAGAGAACACTGTAGGCAGTTCTCCGTGATAAATGATGGTTCTGCAGTCTGGGAGGTTAGGAGTAGTGATGAATCTAGTCAAAACCTGAAATTACAGTCACTTTGACAATGGTCTTTTATCTTCCCTCAGCTGATGAAACAGATTCAAACTTTGCCAGGTCCTCCTCCTACTTTCCTTGAGAGTCAGTATCACTTCCATCTTATTTCAACTGAGCTTCAGCCAACTGTCATTAATTCAGATTCATGCTGCTGCCAAATGTCGGGAGAGACGGGTGATGGTTGTGTCTGCTTCTGATGAAAATGAGAGGTAGAGCTGAATGTCATCAGCCTACACTGTAGATCACGTTACATCACAACTTCTCCCAGTAGCAGCTGCACGGAGATAATGAATAAAAAAATAAGTGATCACAGGGAGCCTCGTAGGGCTCTATGCAATGAGAGCACCTCACAAAACGGAGGATGGCTTCCAGCAACCCTTACAGAGACCTCTGAGAAACATGAGTGAAAAGCCCCTATGTTTTTGCTAGGTCTTACAACTTCTGCCTGGTCAGCAGTGTCCAAAGCAATTGGGAGGCCAGAGCAGGTATCTGGCTTTTGGGTGTTACTTTGTAGAGATCAACAGTGAATTATAATAGCTCTATTTCCATGGTAATAGGCATTAAACTGTGTTCTGGGGGTCTAAGAGTGTCAGGCTTAGTAAGCTTGCCTCTCTTTGTCAATGATATTTTCCCTAGGAGAAATGCTAACTATCAGCCAGTAGTTGACAAGTATGTAGAAGATCTATGGAATAGGAGCCATTTCTTACCCATAAAGAATTCAGAGTTCTCTAGAGCATAAAAATACACCCAGGGTAACAGCAAAGGTCCCCATCTCCCAGCTGTCACTGACCATGAGGGGAATCAACACTCTCATAGCAGCCATGGCAAAGCAATGTGGTGCCATCAGAAAAAGTATGTATGTTCTCACAAAGTTGCCTTGAAGCCTGAGCTGGATGTGGGGTTGGGACTTTGAATTTTGCAGCAAGGTTCAAAGGGTCAGACTGTCAGCTGGAACCATTAGTACGGCAACATGGAGGTCCATGACTGTACAAGCAATGCTCTGACCCTCCTATGCTCTGCTGAGGGTGTGGGAAGAAAAGGCAGACATAATATTAGAAAAGACCTTTCAAGATCTCAGCACATAACTTTAGCACAACTAGATTTCATTTCAGAAGTGTTCTAGTTTAAAAGACTATCACTGTTAATCTAAACCAATGTCTCTCAAGCATTTGGTTGTCCTGGATAGCAAAGGTATTTTGTATTTTTCCCCCCTAAGATTTAAACAACAGCAGGTTTTATAACTTTCACTGGGCCATCTGCCTTAAGTATGCGGTGTGTGCATATCCTTTCCCACTAGGATGAATCAGCTTGCTGCAGTAGGACCTAAAATATGACACATACATGCAACAAAATGTTATAAATGTACAATGACTTTTAGGAATGTACTCACTGAAAATCATACAATCCCCCAAAGCTCCAAGGACTGCAGGCAGCGCATCCTGACACCACTGGCAGGTGGCACGACCTCCCAGAAGCCATTTCAGAAGTCTGCCAGACTTTCTATCTTTGCTGCCTGTCCAGTTTCTGTGCTGGTGAACACGGCATCACCTCCTTCTGGGTCTCCATCTTTATATCCATTGCTGAACTTAGACATATGCATGTGTGTGAGATACATCAAGGAGGATTGTGGCAAAGCAAAGCACTCAGAGTATTCTCAAGAGCTGCAGAAATAAGTTGTCTTTCCAGGAGGACTTCTCTGAGGGAACCAGACAACTCACAGTGTTTCTGGACATGGAGAAGGTGCAGGGAGTTTTGAAGACTCACCATTTCACAACTTTGCTTTCACTTTGCTTTTTTCTCTCAGTCTCTGCTTCTTTCTGAGACCACAGGACTTTCCCTCCAGACTTCTTCCTTCAGACTACAAAATGCATTGAAATGATACAGCTCCCTCTTACTCACACTTACAGGTCCCTTATGTAAGAAAAGGGAAACAATAAGAAGGCCTTTACATGATTCATTTGCAGAAGATGGGAAAAATATGGGCTGTGGCATCATAAATCAAATAGAGGCAACCCAAAGCAGCTAAAGAAGGCAGATGTCTCCTTTGTGCCAGGTCACCTGCAGAAGATAAAACTGTTGCAGAGAGGGATCTATCTATTATGGATCTATTATTCATCATGTTTTATGAAGGGAGAACTTATATTTGGAGACTGTATGTGATCATTAACCAATGCCAATGTTTAACATAAATGTCGGGCAGTATCAACACAAGAGTAGTTGTAGGACATTTTAAGCTCAGCTCCTGATTTTGGTTGCAGCTTTAGCAAGTCTTCCCTCTGGCCATCTCTTTGCCTTACCCTTTCCTTTAATCTGTACTTAAAACTAAAAGTCACTGTGTTACATATGAAGAAAAACAGTGTTATGTAGGCACTACAGCAAATAAGAAATATGAAATAGCTGTTCACTTCTTAATACTGAAACTAGAGAAAGGTACATGGAAAATCCTGCACTCTTTGAAGCATAGGAAATATATGTGCCTTTTCTTCTTGCACTTTTGAAGACATTGCTCCTTCAATTGCAAGCAGACGTTACAATGGATAATGGATAATAAACAGGATTCACGTTCTTGGCACTCAGTCAATTAAAAGAAATACCAATTGCATTCTGTGAATATTCCCATGGTGCCAAACCATCAGAGGAGTTGGTGAGTAGGAGGAGTGAAGGTGTGATAATTGAAAGAATTGCTACTTGATAAGTCACAGGAGCTAATGTGTTAGCTCAGCATGCGGGGAAGCTAGGACGCTCCCAGCTGCCGCAAAAACTGGGTGTATGCAATCCCTGGCACCACTCGTTGGGACAAGATGAATCACAAGCGCTTCAGTAGCAAGCTACCATGTCACAGGGAGCCAGATGGAAGTGGTTACTTCTCTGATTGATTGCCTTGTGGGCTACCAAGGGCTTTTCCAGCAGGCTAATGCCTTTCTGTTGGCACTCAAGCGCCTGGGAGCAGCGTGTCCGCTTGGGTCAGCACCATGCAGGAATTCCTGCCTTTCGGGTGCGTGGCCACCCCGCAGAGGGAGAAGGAAGTAAATAAGGAGCAAGGGGGAGCAGGTGACTACAATGTGCACCGAAATAACACGGACTTCCGATGCCTCCCTAATAGATGTTGCTGTTAATGAATTTTCAGGCACGTGCTGAGTTAATGGGGGTGAGCAACATTGAAACATCCTTTAGTTAAACCCAGTGCTTTACAAAGGCTAATTGAAAAAGGAAGGAGCAGCAGGGGTGGGGGGGAGAACAAGGAGGAAGAGGGGGTGGAGGGGGAGAACAGCTCTATTTTTCAAGTGCTGAATATGAAATCCCCGCAACAGATGAGTTTACATGCAAGCCTGCACCTCATCAGGGCAAAGATACAGTGAGTGGAGTCAAGTAATTTTCCTCGGCACACAGCATCCCCAGCCCCTTACCCTGCCCAGCCAGCTTTCTCAACTGTGAGCTTTAGAATATAAACAGCCAATAAGTAAGGACAATAACTGTAGTTCCTGCTGAGAGCTAACTCTGTCTGTCATGCATTTGCTGGGTCCTAATACAGGACAGTGAATAAAGCTTCATTACAGAACAATGGAGTTAGCTGCCAGAGCCTACAGATTTGAATAAACAACAAATAAGCAACATCTGCTCCAGCATATGTGTATGGTAAAAAAAAAGTCACAAAATAAAAGAATTTGTAAATGCCAAAAGCAACACTAAACTGCCAGTGCTACTGTAGAGTGAATTTTTAATTGCACATGCATACAGGCAGGCTGTGGGTATTAGTCTCACATATGTCTGGTTGCTGCCAACCTGGGAGTATAGATGAATTTAATTAAATAAGGATTATCCCTTCTCCCCAGTACAATTACTTATTTATAACAATGATAAAATTGCCTAATAAAAAAGATTGTAATATTTTTTAAAACAGAGCTAGAAAACACTCTGCTTTCCCTGTAAGTCATTCAGGGATGTTTGGGGGGTTTGAGCATCTTTTAAAATTAAGTCTCAGCATTCTGCCAAGAGAGAGGGAAAAAAAGCCTTATCATAAAGCCTACTGCAGTTAAACAGCCAGAATCTACATTATGGAGAAATATAAAGAAGACACACAGCAGCCAGGGAATTGGCTTTCATGGGGAGTGTAGAAAATTAAGCAATTGGACTAAAATTGAGGCCAGGCTACAGAGCCAAGGGACAATACCACTGGGACAAGTACTTCCATAAGTCACCCGTCTCTAATATGCTCCATCTAGTCAAAGCAGTCTGTTCCTATCTATCTCTATTTCTTCTCATAGTGGGCGCTTCACATTTTCCTGCTCAGGTGAGCTCCTATTTCAGCAGGGTCACGTCAGGATCTCACATCTTCATCATTACTCAACATCCTTTCCTACAGAGCCCACAACCAAATGAGAGTGGGCCCTTATTGTATCAGGCACTGCATGAGCCTTGGAAAATAGGCAGCCTGTGTGCCAGGGAATTGGGAGGCCAAATCTAAATTGAGGCACGGTCTCCTGGGAGCTGAGGTTTTCCTTGTGTAGGCTGTTGATGGACTCTCTTTCCCACTTGGTGCTGTTTTGAGGACCCCTGCTTATGGGTCCTCCCTGAGCCACATTCCGCTGAATTTGGTAGGAAGCTTCTTAAGAGCTAGGTATTATTCACTACTAACAATATTACATTCACAACTGGCAATTTTTAGACTGTTTCCATGATGCAGAGCAAGTTGAAGTCACAATAAAACTCTCATGGGTATGGAGGGGTACACCATTTAAAAGCAGTGGGGAAAAGAGAAAGAATATGAAAAAAACCCTGTAAAAAAAAAAAAGCCAGAAATCTCCACTTTAAATTTAGGCCAAGCATCAACAACACTAAAACAACAGAGAGAGAGAGATATATGTTCCAGTGTTTAAACAAAACTCTGAAATGATATTGTGGTTTTGCAAAGGCATAAATCTTACACAGGTTCAGTTTACTTGTATGATTTTCATTGATCACTTAACTGGATGACAGTCTTAGCAGATTTAAAAACAGATAAATACTTCCTGCATTTTCTGTCATGAAATTACTACTAAATACATGCTTATTCCTATGTCTTAAAAGAGTATTCAGGGCACATGGTTACTTTTTTCCCCTTATATTATGATTGATATACCTATACAATCTGTTAATTCCTTCATCATTAAATAGCATAGTCATTTTTCAGAGATGGACAAAGAAAGGAAGAAACATTTGTGGGTATGTTGTTAGCTTTTGAAATTTTTTTCCCCACTGGGCTATGTCCATATTACCTTTTTTTAATTTCCCACTGAATATTTGTCCAAGTCGTGTTTTTTCCACTGCACCAGTTCTTGGGAATTGCTCTTCTTTGTGTAGATATTCCTATGAGCAAGACTACTGATATGGGGCATGTCTTTGTTCATGAAGATCAAAACATCAATCAGAAAACAAAATCAGAGTAACCTCATGTAACTCAGGCGACAAATCATACAGTCCGAATAGCAACAAGGACCTGACATTAAGCTCCCAAAGTCACTGGAGTCATGCATTGACAGACCGGACGCATACAATCCTGCCAGAAGACGTGGCAAGAGCAGCTGAATGCTGTAGCTATGCAATCTGTTACACAGTTAAAAAAAACACCTAGCAAAACAGCAAAAGTATGTTTACAGATCACTTGAAAACAAAAATAAACCCTCCAGGACTGAGAGATTCATGCTATACTCCATCACCTTTACTCAGCTCTAGCGTTTACTAAGAAAATTCCACACACTGATGAAAACACTGGCCTGGCTGAAGTCAGGAGAGCTTATGCCACTGCCTCCAACGGGCTCATGATTTAACTCCCACAAATCCAGCCGTGTCTCCAGCCAATAACATCTGTGAATGACCAACACCAGTGGATATCTGAATTCTATTTTAGATACCTGTGTATGAACTTGGGTTGCTTAAGTATTTGTGCTGGCTCCCCGAAAGTGATACAATGTAGTCCTCAAAAGGTGAGGGCTCACCAAACTTTCACCTTTGTCCCTTGCTATCTGCTTCTTGCTACTTACCAGACCTTTCACATTAAATTTCTGTCCCATTTAAAAAACAAAACGAAACAAAAAAACCTGCCAGTCCTGTTCTAAGCACTGGTTAGCAAGGGTCCCTAGAGACCAAGGCCAAGCGTTCCCTGTTCTGGAGGCTGAACAGCTGTTTCCCCAATACCGCCACCCCTGACAGCAAACGCTTCTCAGGATCCAAAATCAGATTGCCCCAAATGACAGCATAACATCTGGTCTAACAGCTTTTCTTTTAATCCTTTCATAGGCTCCTCAAATAACTTATTTTCTAACACATGACTCAATGTTATGTCAGCTCATGTGGTGATATTCTATGTGATATAGGAGTCTCAGATGATGGGGTAGAGGCCATGCTGCCACCAGAACGTCCTGGTTGCCTAGTCGTTGTTGAGTTGGGTACAGAGTGGCTGCAGAGCCACCATCTCCAGTCTCCTGGTTGACTTATTTCTTAGGGATCTAAGAGTTGGCTGATAAGGGTTTGTCTGAGTCCGGCAAATAATTCACTGAGTAGGAACAAAGCTTTGATGCTGCTTGGAAGAGTAGAGAGGTCTGCTTAAAGAATCAGGCAGGGACCCCACACTCTCAAAGCTGTGCATATGAGATGCCCTTTGCATGTGCACTCATTGTGTCTCCCTGATGAGCTCAGTACGTTTTACAGCCCTATGATTTATCAAGTTATATCACCTAGACTGCTATGTCTAGAATAATGCATCCAAATGCCAGAGGTGATGGAAGCAGAGAGGAAAAATGGATTGCTAGGATAAGCTTCAGAAGTAGATACATGGGAACAGTATTTTAAAAACAAAACTGGCCAAATTATTTGTTTCTTAACACTCACCTGAAGTGGTGTCAGGAGCATTTTGACATTGAGTTTCGTCCTCAAAACTCTGAATCTGAAAAGAAAAGGACGAGAAGGAAAAATTTGTATTGATGGTAATGATTATGAGTGTACACCTAATAATGAGGGGGGAATAGGAGTAAAACCAAAAAAATTCCTAACATTTCAAAGTGAAAATATAAAATCTTTCAGATGATTCCTTTTTGGTTGTCTCCTCTTTAAAGTATTTGTCCTTGTCATAAACCAGGCTCCAGTTTCAGAACCTTACCAAACCTTGCTCAAAGTAATCAATACATAAAGTTTCCCAACATGTAAATAAACTAACAATCTTGTTTGAACAGCCTCAGAGAAATGTCCCTGGAAAAAAAAAATATGACTTAGTAGAAGAAACCCAAGGAAATGTAACCATATGGAGGCAAATTCTTGCCAAAGAGTGTATATAAGGTCAGATTTTTTTTTCCTCCAGGAATGAAGACCCATTTGACTTTTTCATATTATCAAGGGGAACAGCATGTCATGGTGCTGCATAAACTCCTTCAGAAAAAAACCCTTAATTAATAGAAAAGGGGTTCTATTAGGTAAAAGTAACACTTGAACATGTGTGTTGGGTCTGCCCTCCATTGAGTCTTTAGCTCAAGAGATCTCTAAGCCCCTCATTGTCAAATGCTAGAAGAAAACAAGAGAAGGATCGCTCTATATGTGCCTGTCATTCTGTTCGCTATACATCTGCTGCTGGCCACTGCCAAACTAACAATTTAGGTGGCCTGATGGTTGCAGTACATGGTTCTTACAGCCTTAATTTAATGATGTGGTAGAGAATACTCAGAAGTTAAACAATATATATCCTGTCTAATTTGAGCATACAGCATTCACTAAATTGTCTTAGACATCAAACTGGGGAGTTTATGATCATCTACATTTACTGCTCTGTCAATGTCCTCACTTTTGTGTGAGCTGCTAGTCACAGAGCTGCAAGTCCAGCATGCTAAGTGCTTTACAAAGACATATGGGCTGTTTTGGAACTATAAATTCGCTGTGCTGGAGATCTCTGAAAGACACCCTCTTCCCCACTGAGGCTGATATCAGGCCCGTGCTCTGATTCTTGAGTCAGCTCTGCTGACACGAAGGCTGCACCAAACCTTTTGCAGAAAAATACACCTTTGAAAGGACTTGAAAAGATAAATATGCTTTCCTCAGTAAGAATGCCAGCACCTTAACCTGACCTTTTCCAGTGCTTTAAAAAATGGAAAACTTTTTTAAGACTCCCACCTTTTCCAGCTCCTCGCTGCTTGCTCCTCCCTCCCTCCCTCCCATGGTCACTATGTTTTCAGGGGGGTGCCAACTGTCCCATTTCTCCTCCTTTCTTTGATTCTTACAGTAGAGCCTAATTTTTTTACTCCTTCCTTTTCCTCATTCTTGAAGGATGGCTGGAAAGGGAAGAGTATTCCTGTCAGCACCCCAGTGGAGTCTGTATGATAGGAGAGTGTCCTCCCACAGACCTTTTTCTGCAGCAGTACAGCCAAAAAAACTGCTGCTCACAAAACAACTCTAGATGTAAGGAAGGGACTGGAAAGTGTCCTGGGCTCTGCTCCTTCATGTTGAACCCCCACTGACAATCTACTGTTGCTAAAACATACAGAGAGCTGAGTATCATGGACTTCACAGACTGGATATAAGAACAAGCTGCTGTTCTGAGTTATTCTGGTTTTTGGATGCCTGGCTTACAGAGCGATAAAATATTTCAAAAAATGCTATAAAACCAAGGCTAATTTTGTGATGCAACTTTCTGAAAGAGCACACCAGAAAACGAGCTTGGGGGGGGTTAAAAAAAGATAGGAAAAAAACCCCCAACCCTGTTTAATGACTGGATCTGTAAAAATATCCTTTACCATATGTATTAGTGTTCCTGCAACTTCCTTCTATAAAAAAATAACAACCTAGCACTGCATAAAACACATTGGCATGTTACACTATCATACTGGTTGAATGAATCCTACCTCAGTAACTTCAGTGCCAACTTTTTTGGCAGTATCCTAACACAAAGACAACTTTAAACAATCAAAACGCCAATGAGTAGTGTAAATATCAATGTTTTCCCCATAAAGCTGTTGCATGGTGTTTGTTGAAAGAATTTACTCTAGTTTCCACCTTGAAAAACAGAATCCAAACTTATACCATAAATATGGGTGGAGATACACTGCTAGCACAATACACAAAAATCCACCTCACCTCTTTGATTTCAAATGAGTCTGGCAGCTGGCAGTTTAGGTTGATCACTTTTTTGAGTGTGTGGGCCACAAGAAAAGGTGGCTCCTTTCTTGGCCTGTCTTCGGCAGGCACCTGCCATGCAGGAGAAAGGTGGGGCTGTTTTGCAACTAAGTGCAACGAAGCTGAGGCTTTCCCAAATGGGGTCAGTGGACCCAGGGATGTGGGATGTACCAAGGCACCTTCGTCTCTGGGAGTTTGCTCCTGGGTCGGACAGCCCAATGTAACATGTGCAGAAAAGCCCACCTGGACTGTTCCCCTCTCAGCAATATCTGCACAAGAACAGGGCTGCTCTTTTCTGCTGGGCAAGTTGGCTTCGCCAGGTGCCAGCGAGCCCTGTTTCAGCAGTGTTGCTTGCTGAGAAGCCCTTTTCAGGAGGTGACCTATTCTCCTCCGCTTCACTCGTGTGACCACAGGTCTGCTCTTTGTAGCATCCAGGAGAGCTGTCTTATCACCGCCGGCGTCCTGTGCTTTGGTCTGTTGGGTGTTGACGTCAGTCAGCAAAGACGAGAGGGCACTGGTTACACGGTCAAGTACTTCGAGCTGTTGAAAACGTTCTTAAGTTTGGCAGAATGGAAGGCAACATGGTTATTAAAAAATATAATTTGAAATAATTAGGTACAATGAATATTCAAACTTGTCATTGCCAAGAAACATACTAAGTACCTCATTCAAAAGTGGCTAAATTTTTCCATTTGCTTCCAGAGTATCCATTCAGGCTACATACAGACGTCATTGCATAGTTCTTTATATTAGACAAACACTTACACAATGTTGAATTCATTGGGTCAAGTGCAGCTGCATACTGCTCTGTGTGAATAAAGGTTACAGAATCCAGCCTGAAATTCTCCGGTTGGCTGGGCCAGACTTGGATGCCATTTTTGAGGACTTATTAAAATTCATGTGAATAAAGTTATTAAAATCTGATCTCAAATGTTTACAGCTGGCAGCTGTCCAGGATAACTGCAAAATGCATATAGCCATTAACTGAAAAAAAATTGACCACAGAAGCTATGTTCTCATTTTCATAGCAGCACAAAGCAAACCACTTATCCCCCAGAAACTCATAGCTGATGTCGTAGAAAGGTTCCCAGATTTTTTTCATTTTACTAACCTCCTGTAATTTCTGGGTCATTTTTCCATGGCATAACATCTGAAAAGAAGCAAATAATGCATTCTCTAAGGGATCCTGGAGATTTCCATCACTACAACACTATGAAGTTATTTACACAAAGAAACACAACACATTTGCTTGCATGTTTTGTCTGTACCTATCCTGAGGCAATTAATATGTCACCAGGGCTCCTCCTTCCTTGAGAGACTCATTGAGGACAGTAGATGGCAAAATGCTAACTTTCTTGGCTGCCATTTCTCTTAGAGAGCAGCCAAATTTACTGCATGCAGTCTGCATGCAGGCTATTGGTAATGCTGTTTCACTGACAATTAGACAAGGGGATATTTAACATGGATCTGAGTTGGTCCTTTGCATTGGGGACCAATACTGTGACATATAACTCCTGATAGTTACTGTATCTCAAGAATACTCCTTTTTTTTTTCTTTGCCCAGACATTGCCTGACTTTTAACACTGGGGGAATACGTTATCGTTGCTGCCACTTTTTAAGATGTGGTCAAAGATTTCACCTGATGTTGTTTAAAGGAGTTATCTGATCTATCAGTACAAACATTATACAGTGTTGTATAGTTCCCATTTACATAAGTTTGGGGTGTCAGAGTAAATAATTTTTGGTTTTGTACGTCCATTGTGCTACCACATGTTCTCCATGTAAAGCACATTTTATCCTCAGTATTTCATCTGGCCTCCACTACATCAGGTCACAAAAATGCCAAATGCTAATCTCCTTTGACTGAAAGTAGCACAGCAGTCCAGTCCTTCTTTTGATTTGAACCAGAACCAAACTTGCTGCACTTTGAAATAGTTTTTACAAACCACTTAGCTTTTGTGATTATTTCAAAGAGCTTGGGACACCTAAAGAACAAATCAAAGAAGAGAATTATAAATGAACAACAAAAAAATTCCTCTCACTCACGTGCAATGTAATACACTGATCATGAAGAAATTATGTCAGGGACAGCCTTGCTTCATGGACTATTTCTCTCCAGGCTAGCAATCCCTTAAATTTCTAGGTGTGGTCCCTAAGGATTGCACCTCAAATAGACAAGAGGTTGACAAGATCTCTTTAGTCCCTGCAGCCTGCTGCAAAATAGTCTCAAACTGTAGCACAGATGAAATTAAAGGACATAAATGTTGATTCATTTTCATTAGCAACTTCAGCTGAAATGGCAAATGGCCTTGCTGTAAACAAGATCAATGAATCTTCAACAGAATCTGTATCTTTTATAGGGCTTCTAATGACTTTATGATCAACCATTTTATAATTTAGGAGGGGAAGCTCACAGTTTTGTTCCTCCTTCCTTAAATCTGGTATTACATGGGCTGACATAATTATCTACATGACAGATTTGGACAGTCTTCAGTAGGCCCACAGTGGAAAGAAAGAACGCATTTCCAGAGCCAGCAAGAAATTTTCAATCAACACCTTTTCCTCCACAGCAAATGGTAAAATTTTGGGGGAAAAAAAATTCATTGAGAAAACATAATCTGGGAGTGCAGCACAGACTGGGCTCCACCTGGCTGGAGAGCAGCTCTGTGGAAAGGGAGCTGGGGGTCCTGGTGGGCAGGAATCTCAACATGAGCGAACATTGTGCTGCTGCGCCCCAGAAGGCCAACAGGATGCTGGGTTGCATCAAAAAGGGCATCGCCAGCAGAGATCAAGAAGTCATTATCCCTCTCTACTCAGCGCTTGTCAGGCCACACCTGGAGTACTGTGTGCAGTTCTGGTCCCCTCTATACAAAAAGGATGTGGACAGGCTGGAAGGGGTCCAGAGAAGGGCCACCAAGATGATCACAGGACTGGGAAGCCTGCCATACGGGGATAGGCTGGGAGAACTGGGTTTGTTCAGCCTTGAGAAAAGGAGGCTCAGAGGGGATCTCATCACCATGTACCGGTACTTAAGGGGTAGCTACAAAGAAGATGGAGACTCCCTTTTCACAAGGAGTCACATGAGAGGACAAGGGGGAATGGACACAAGTTGGTCTTGGGAAGATTCTGATTGGACACAAGAGGGCCATCTTGCCTAGACTGTGCTCTTCCTAGAAAGGTTGGACTAGATCATCCGTGAGGTCCCTTCCAACCTGTGATTCTGTGATCTGAAATTGCTCAGTTTTTCTCAGGAAAAGAAAAATGAAATTTAAACATTGCCTGCTTTGTTGTATATGAAAATATTTTCATTTTTTTAGATTGTTTCAACTTCAGTCTTGGCAATACTGCCTTTGCTTGAATCAAAGCTGTACTTCAGAGAATGCATTTAGCAATTTACATTTCATTTCTCTTCCAGAGGTAGATTTACTGGCTGACATATATCATCCACAGAAACAAGACACCAAACCCCAAGCAGATTTAGATATGGCAGTAAGGAAAGGTGATACTGAAATGTGGTGGGTTGTTTTTATTATGAAGTGTCAGATTGAAACACTTCAATATTTCTGAACTAAGGTGTTCACAAACTTGCAGTTTTCAAAGAATTTGGGGATCAACATATTCAGAAATATAAGTACTTTTCACTTAAGATAACTTCTGATTGTCAAGTGACTTTATTTCTTCAGTTAGAAAGTCAAATATCACTCCTAGTGAGGTCAGTAAAATTTTCATCACTGGCAAATAATGGGGATAAGCTGTTCTTTTGCATCTGGCCGAGAAACTGAAAGGGTGACCAATATTTTTGAAAATACACCTTTATCTTTGTGAACTGAACCTTTTGAAAGCACTGTCAGATAATGCTAGGGAAACAGCACTAAGGGAGGGGACAATTAATAAATAACGCTATAACAATCCGCAAGTATTTTAAAAGGTCTAATCAGCAGTGAAGGAAGCCTAGAAATCTATATTCTTCACAAGCAGAGAAGAGCCAGACAGAAAAAGGAAAGGACTGCACTAGGAAATGAATGAAATATGA
The DNA here is from genome assembly GCF_963921805.1 of Phalacrocorax carbo. Classification (NCBI taxonomy): domain Eukaryota; kingdom Metazoa; phylum Chordata; class Aves; order Suliformes; family Phalacrocoracidae; genus Phalacrocorax; species Phalacrocorax carbo. The sequence goes on along the minus strand of NC_087514.1, from coordinate 113,344,134 downwards.
AAGTGGAGAGAGATCACTCTGCTATGGAAATCCTTGGCCTCTTTCACCTCCCTCTCCCTCTTATTTCCTCTAGGTTTCTTGTCTGCCATATTGTACCTATAATCTTTCTCCTTATCTCTCAGTTTGTCAGAGTAACACATGTTGTACTAAATCAATTAACTTTCTCTGCTGATTCAGAGAATAGGAGAAAGTAAACTGACAATGAGATAACCTCTCAGGCATTCACTAACTCAGAATTAAACAATTCTTCCTTTTCCATGGCTAGAGACAAATGAGAGGGATTCAGACTGTATTTGCATTGAAATGGTTCAGTGATAATAAACCAAACAGGGTGACAATAACTGAATTCATCCAGCACATCTCTGGGAACAGTGGTTCAATACTGTCTTGAAATCTCTAGAGGTGGCACATGATCTGCCTCATTTTGGCACTTTCATTTCAATGCCCTGGTGAAATAGTCCTCAGACAGTAAGGAGTCTGGTGTTCCCTAAATTTTTCACGGAGCAGTAAATGCTGTGGAACACCTCTGGACCTGAACCTTCTACTTCATTTACAGAGAAGGGTCTTTTTCTGGGTCGTCTTCTGGAGGCCTTCAAAAGCACCTCTTGTCCTCATTGCCATTACAGGGTGTGTTGGCTGCTGCTTTAGAAGAGCTGGCTCATTAGGTTCCTGAAAATGTAGGTGCAGTATTAGTACTGAAGGCGGACAGATTAGGTCCCACTGTAGAGATGCAGTCCATTTTAAAATCTAATGAACCAGAATTTGCCACTCCTCCTTCTTGCTATACCTCACTGCAAAATCATTAGATGACCTAAAGTTGGCAAGATTGGAAAAAAGCAGTTTGTGAACAAATGCAATTGAGGTTATTCTTCAGGCGTTTGTATGCTAAACCTGTTACATCCCTTTTTAGCTGTATGTCCTCTCCTGGAACACCAGGAAGGTACTTGTGCAAGATTACCTACATGGTCACTGAGACAGATTGGCTTCTGAGAGATGTTTTAAGTGGTGGCTGGATGATCACCCACAGGAGTTGCCTGACTCTCTCCACTTGCTATGGAGATGGAAAGACTCTACAGTGATTAAGCTCCCTGAGATGGTGCTTCAACTAAATGCCTATAATCTGGTGCAGTGAACCAGGCTGAGGTTAATCACCACATATATGGAAACACGTAGTCAGTGAAAAGAGAAGAGGTAAGTATCTCTGAAGGATGAATCCCACCTCTCTCGATTAAATATTCCCAGCCCAGGCACATACTTAGGAGGCCTAAGCAGATGGTGTGAAAACCCCCTCCCAAACTGTCAAAAGCAAGATAATCTGTTTTGATGGACATCACACCCACCGAAAGAGAAATCCAAATCTTATCTTACTTCACAGCAACTCCCCCATACAGATAAGCCATTAACATGTACTAAAAGTGCTCCCATTGAGGATGACTGCAGGAGTCATTAAATTCACACCTTGGCTTACCGCTGCCTGCCTTCACTGTGCAACCTCCTTCCCTCAGAGGCTCTTTCTCTGCTCTCATTCCCTTCTAGTTCTCTACCTTCTTCCCTGAGGTCTCCATCCACCATCCACTCATACTGATTATCTCTGATCCCTCTCTCCCTCTCTCTCAGAGGAGTTACAGAGAGAGAAAGTGAGAGCTGAGAAACCTGTTTGATGTGTCAGTTTGCTGTAAATATTGAAATGTGTGCACGGGGCTTGTTATAAAGAGAGAGAGGGAGGGAGGAAGGGAGAGAGAGAGGGAGGGAGAAAAACACATTTTCCACAATGCTCTGACATTTCTGTTTCAATTCTTATTCCATCCATACTGCTTCCTTGGTGTAATTCTAAACAGGAATGCATGGGCTATGTGAGAGATTCTGCTTCACTGAGCATCTTAAGTAAACAGAAGATTTCAAGAGCCATCTGGCTATCCTGTGCAGCAGACATGAGGGGAAATGATGTCAAAATTGGACTTTTCAGATGGGTTATACACCAGCGAATTAACAATGCTATTTTAATGCAGATATATCTTTAGGGTGAGGACCTTGTATTCATTTCTCTACTGCAAAATACACAAAATGAGAACTAAACCTTCTAAATGAATAAAAATCAAGACTGTGTCCTTTAAGTGTTGCAATTTTATTGTACTTATAATATGATCCTCATCTACATCTTAGGGCATATTTGAACCACAAAACTGTTAGGTTCTAGTTAGGGATTTGTGGGTCTGATGCATAAGCCCTGGCAGCTCTAGTCATGGGAAGTTAAGATTTTGTCATCTGCTCTGCACATTTCCCTGTGAGAGGGGTCCTGATTCCACCAAGGAGAAAAGGGAATGCAAGCCCATAACTGGCCTAGCTGAATTAAAAATCCACTGTATTGGCTTACACCACCATTGATGGCGAGTACATACTAATGTGCTGCTGGGGAAGCGGCTGAGGCAGTGAACCCATGTTCAGTTCTGCAGCCCCTGCGACACTGACAACAATCTCTGGTGGTGGGGCAGGTCTTACAGGGGATCGGCAGTTATGTTTTAAAATACTACAAGCTGGTAGCTTCAGTACCTAAATCAGAGGCCACAGCTGAGGAGAGCTGTCAGCAGTCACATTAGGAGGTATCATTGCCACAAAGCAGTATATGAGGATCTTTGATGTCTCCTGAATACATGTCCCTTTTTCATCAGTTTCTTTCATAAGCCTCTTCTTCCCTACCCCCTCAGTCCCCATGTTATTTATGGCTGAAACTTCTCCTTTTGCCAAAAGTCTCTCCTTACCATAGAGATTTGGCCTCTCAATGTCCAGTCGCTGCTTCTGAGCTTCCAAAAAGACTCGGATATTGATCCCTTTTGCTACAGAAGCACCACTGAGGAACCGAGGAGGGATCTTAGTGCAGACATCAGGTTCTTCTGTACCAAACCCCAAATCAAGCAGAATCTCCACTGGATCCTTTTCCCACAATACCAGCCATTCAGTGATGCTGTGGTGAAAACATTGGGATTATTTACACCACTGTCTTGGTACCACTTTTCTTTTGCATTAGCTATCATATGGTCTTGTTTTTATTAAATAATTCTCTTCCCTTCCTCTCCCATCTTATGGAGACTACTACTTAAGTGAAAGTAGTAATTTTCAGTCCCATTGCTAGGAGATTAATACATGTTCCTCTACCCAGAGGAATTTGGTGGCATTGGATCTAGATAGGTTAGCAAGAAGAACATTAATAAAAGGTTCACAGCTCTGCAGACTCACTTCTCTCTAGACACAATACAGAGAAGGCATGCTGCAGCTGCCGTAAGACCTCACAGTCGTTTACCTTCCAGTGGATTCAAAACCCATTGTGGTTTCAGGTAGGTTTTGATTTTTTCTGGTACAAATGCATTTGAGAGCAGACACCTGTTATTAAGAGGTTTATTTTGATCTTATTAAAATAAGTGAGAACATGCCTTTTACAAATTAAGACCCTGACCGCATACTCAAAATTATACTCGCATTTGTTGATCCCTAGATGGGCTAATACCTTGTAATCCCAGCTGGAAATACCTGGAAATAACTAACCTCTGGGGTACACCAGTGAGCGAATGGGAAGAGCTAAGGCTCTTGCATCTTGACATAACCGGACTTTCTGAAAACTCTTGCAGGGACCTGCTTGGAAAAAAGCAACAATGAAATGTGTTTACTCATGTGCTCCTCTGGGATGTCATTATAATTTCCTCCTAGAGTAAACATTTGCATTTTGTCTTGGTTTATAATGATACATAATAGCAATGCCTTAGAAGAAGAGTTGGCATGAGAGTGTGGCAATACGCTTATTCTCAAGAACAGTATGTTACAGTAGGTGTGAGAACGTAGGTGTGAGGTACCAGTAAATGCTAATTATAAAGGTGGCAGAATGGCTCACTTTTGACAGATGGAGAATCTTTGGGGAACCTTTAGGGAGCACGGTTTCTCTAGCCACCTACTTCAAGAGATATAATTGCTCTTGACAAAGTTTTGTAGAGACAAGGCACAATGAGTTTCAGCAGCAGGAGTGGCACCTGAGAACAATTCTGTGCTTTGCTTCTCGTTGTGTTTGTATCTCCTAATCTGCAGAGAAGTAACTGCTTTTCAGAGCCTGCTCGCCACAAAAGGAATATCCTGCAGCATGGTAGTCTTTCTCAATAGGTAACTTAACTTTACCTACCAAGATCAGCAGGAAATGTTTATATACAGTGGAAGCATTGCATTGATCTTTTTTTTTTATCATTGCATGTTATCTACCAGCTCACATCTTAGACAGGACCTAGAGGGATATGTAGATTTTTGGACTAACACTGTTGTTACCAGTTTGAGAGAAAAAACCCCAAAACATCAAAAATAAACTAAAATTCCTCGTTTTGTCAGAAAAGGAAGAAATAATAATTTATAACAGATCTCTACGGTGTATGACACCTACCTCCTGTAGCTTTGCATAGTCATTTGTACCATTTCTGGCACTGACAAGGAAACTGCAAACAAGAAGTAATAAAAATAATTCATTTTCTTACCCTTTCCCCCCCTCAAAACAGAAATGTGCCAATCTAGAGAAAAACCCCAAAGACCGATTGCATTATATGAGGAAACATCTTAGCCTGAGTGGCAAGGTTGCGGAACAATAACATTGTGGGACGCTGAACTTACAGCGTATGTTAGTTGCAGGTAAATGCAGCACACGTCAATAAGAAAGGGAAAACAGGTGCCTTTACATTTCATAAACCAGTAGCAGTACACTCTAAGCCTATGCTATCTAAAAGTAAGCACTATGAAATGGGTTCTACTATTTGCTGCAGAGCCATTTAAGATATACATCGAGCAAATATGGTGAAAATAACTTTTAATCCTTGATTTTTTAGTAAAAAATACAATTAAAGGATATTATTTTGAATTCTCATTTGAGCACATACTGGTACAACTTTTTTGCGTATAATAGTTTTTAAAGAGTAATTCACTGAAAGCTTGTGCCTATTAGTGAATATTGATTTCTCTGGGGTTTGCATCATGCTCTAAATGTGTTTGAGGGGAGTGACACAGCTGCAGGGCACTTGCAAGTGTTTCTGGAGGAGAAAGTATTTGTCCAAAAACTGATAACATGGTTTATTGGACTCCAAGGGTGCTATACCTATCAGCTGTAAGGTGCATATTTCGACATTTCATGATGATGAAATGGGAATAAATCAGATGCAAATATGCAGTGCCTGTAGTTGTCACTTTCCCTCCTAACACTGAAATAACACACATGTTGATCCTCTGAAAGGTGGGGTAGCATTTGCCTAGGAGCAACAGTCGATATCCTTCTGCATTCCACAAGATGAATATTTTTTTTTCTAATTTTGAATGTTTTCTTTTCTATTTAACAAAATTATGTCAATAAAGAAGGAGAAAACATCCTTTCACATTCTCTACTGGATTATTCTTCCGCTCATAAATTCCAATACAAGTTCATTCTGGCTTACTCAGAGCAAGGTTATCCATCCAAATTGAGAATATAAAGGTTACTGACATCCTGTAATTTGCTGTGGTAACATAAACCAGACTTTCTAGCAGCAAACTGAGCATAATTTGAATAAGAATCTGCTACTTGTTGTATACCATTTCCTACTCACGTGCCAACAGAAGCTGTAGATTCACTATAAAAATGCTTGTGAATGTAAAAAATAAGATCTGAAAGTGAGACTTAATACAATTTTTCCCTAGCAGCACGTAGGCACTCCTCTCTGTAACAGAACATTATACCAAAACTGGCTGCTGCTTTGATTTCCTCAATATCTCATATTGTTGGGACTGAATGAACACAAGTGCTGCCAAGTTAAAAACGTAACGCTGTGAAACACTGGCCAGGGTGTTAAGTAAATAATTTAATGATGAGAAACCTGGTGTTTGTAGGTGGTGTAGGAAGTAGCAGGTCACCAAAAAAAATCAAATGGGCAGAACTTGATAGGATACTACAAGTTGGGTAAGAGGTAGTAGCTGATGTGGCTGTACTCTCAAACTGGACAAACACAGGGTCTTTTGTTGTAGGCTAAAGTAAGTTGAATTGTCCTGTATTGCTGTGGGTCAAGAACACGTCAACATCCATTTCAAGCATTGGAACAGGCTGCCCAGGGAAGTGGCTGAGTCTCCATCCCTGGAGGTATTTAAAAGAAGGGTAGATGTGGTGCTTGAGGATATGGTTTAGCGGCGGACTCGGCAGTGATAGGTTAGTGGTTGGACTCGATGATCTTAAGGGTCTTTTCCAACCTTAACGATTCTAGGATTCTATGATACTGCTACCAAGGCTAAGCCATCCAACTTGTTAAGAGGTGGTAAATGGCTCAGGAGCCCATGTCCACTTTGTGACTTGGACAAACTTTTCACCTCCAAGTAGTGCAACACAGGCCATTTCACTCATGATTAGAGTCTCCACTTCTTTCTCTAATGAGAAGACTCTCATGAGAAGTTCCTCATTAGAGCGCTTGACATTTTGAAATATTAGAGTTTGTTTTCTCCGTATTTAAGAGGTCACAGAAATAGTAATGGGGAGGGTACGGTATTTATATTTCCTGATCTGTGTAAGTATTTTGTTCCTGACACAAGAAACACTGAATCTCATTACCAAACTGGAAGATACTTTGGGGGAAATAATGCCCTTTAGAAATCTGTCAGAAAACCTTATGAAAACAAACAAACAAACAAACAAAATAATTTGTAAACCAACTGTGGTGCTAATCGGTGCTCTGTTTACTGCACATCTAAGTATATCTTTGCTTATGAATAATATATTTTGCTAAGCAAAATGTGGCCTCTGATACTGGAGGGAAGATGAGGCATTTTAGCCTTGGTAATCTCTGATTAGCAGGAGACAAGGTTAAATCACATATTGTTGAACTGCATCTTCTACTTGTGAACCCAATAAACAAAAAGCATAGATATGGAATCACTAACAAATAATATTTTGGGCTTCCAAAAGCACTAAATATGTGGACATTTTCCCGATTATATGAGGAGCTGTGAGGTGATTTGGGCTTCTGGCTCCTTTCCTAAAATAAATAATAGTCTCTGAATTCTCTACATTCTGGAGGTCAGGAAAGTAAGTGAGAACAAATGAGAAGTTCTGCATTCAGGTCAGGCAGAATTTCAGTCACCTGAAACACTTGTACCCTAACTTCCAGACTACTGTGCAAACCCATCCTAGAAACCTCTACTCCTTCAGTAGAAGAAAATCAAATCATGCCAGTGGAAAAGGTGAGCCTAAGACTTTTCTGTTGATGATGTCATAAGAGAATCTCCTCATTACAACTCCTAATGGAGGAAAAAACATATAGCTTATCCATGAATATCACATTTTCCCAATAGCCCCCACCAAGGTCTGTGGTGCTTGGTATTTTATAGTTAACAGTCCTTATTAGAAATTACAAAAGATATTCTGTCTTACCTGCCTGCTCTTGGCCTTGCAGCTTATCCCTACTTGTAGAGAGGCTGTAAGAGAAAAACCATTAAAAAACCCAAAGAAATTAAATCCCCCCCAAGAATTTCCTGAGAAGAAACAAGGTCAGGGAGGCAGTCCAATGGGCAAGCACAGCACAGGGCACTCAGGGCAGGGATGAGCTGAGTGGGGATGGCTGGTAGAAAACCAGAACCATAGGCTCATCATCTTTTCTGCCTGTGAACATCACCTACTTTCCCCAGTGTTAAGTGTTGAGATTCAAATCTTGAGTTTATGCATAAGGCAAGAACCACAAAATTTTAGCACTGTGCATGAGCAAAGCCTGTCCCTTCTGAACTTAAATTTTACTAAGAATCTAATTAAGTCATCTTGTCTGGGGCAGGAGTGAGAAGAATGGAAGGAAAAGCCTTTTCAGTGTATCACATAAAAGGCAGCTCTCAGCTGATCCATGTCTGCATGGTGACATAGTAATTATTAATGACATCAGTAATAGTAACCAGCCCTGCAATGCATGTGTTTAGCTACCTTGGCCTTATCCTGCTACTGGAAAACACTGCCACAACTGTTACATAAGATTACTGCTATTTTTTTGCTCCTCACCATACTTACAAAGATCGTTCCTAAGGCTGTGTCCTTCTTTTTTCTTCTCTGGCACAACCCTGCTTCTAAACAAATACACTTTGGTTGCTGCATTTCTTAAGCAGTGAATGTATTAAGTCATATTGAAAAGTTCATGGGAAATACAAGTCTTTATTTTTATCGTGAACAAAGACAAAAAGTTAAAAAAATCAGAATTTTGGTGAACAACATAAATTCAAGTTGAAGTTCAAGGTTAATCTATATTTCCCTATAGTAGCACATTGCCTCACAGAGTTGTAGGTATGTGTAACCACAGTTTGTGCCATAAAACATGTTTGTGCAGCAGGCTTCATTTCCCTTGGGGAACACAGCTTTGTGAGTTTCCCATGATGTAGCAGATAGCTTGATCAGAAAGCTATCCAGACACATGATGGGAAATGCTGTCCTTCAAATAATACCTTGGAAATGAACAGAGCACTGAGATACATTTCTTATGAGGCACTTAGTCATAAGCAAGATAGGTCATTTCGGACTAAATGGTTGTGAAAGGGTATTTTGATGTAGTTCAACAAAATAAAAGTCCATTCTTTAGTTGAAACAGTCAAAGCAGAATATTTTGTTCTGAATTTTCATGGGTCACAATTTTCCTACCATAAACTCCAATGTTGCAGACATTATACTTTCTACTGGAGAAATCAGGCAACAAATAATTAAGTAATAATGCAACCCAAACTTACAAAACACAAGAATTCAACCAGTGATGAATATTTTCTTCTATAAAGTCTTCTAAAAATAAAAGTAGAGCTCTTAGGTAAAGTATTGCCAGATCCTTTTGTAAGAATTAACTACCTTATAGTATGCCTCCATTTCTGGTGAATCATGGAATGCATGAGAAATACTAGGAGAAGGGTCTACCACTTTTTTTTTTTTTTCATTTTCTTTTCTTTTCTAAAAAGAAAAATATTTCTTTTTAACCAAATCTGGAAAACAAAATAAAATCCTGAATTATTAAATTGTCTCTATTATCTGCCAGTGATCCATATTTTTAAGGTATCTAGCAGTCCTAATGAAAATAGAAAACTAGCTTTTCTTATTCTGCGTGAATGCACCTTGGCACACGGTTCCTGAATAGCTTGAAATGGGGAAGACAGTCCACTCTTGTGTGGAGGGAGGTTTATCTTCTCCTGTTTAGCAAAGATGCAGGAAGCCTCCAGCAGAGCCAGGAACAGATCCCAGCTCTCTTGCCTTTCCATTCAGTTTTTCAACCCAAAGGTAGGCAAAGATGTCTCAGAAGTATTCAATTCATTGCTGAAAAATGTTACAGGCAGGCTTCTTTCCCTGCAGGTTCAACTGAAGCCACTGAGACCATCAGTTTAAGGAGCAGCCTTGCTCTCTGTGACAGAGAGGGCAGGGAAATGCTGATCTGCAACATGTCTCAGTTGGACACAGGACAAAGTGGGACATGATTTGGTGCATTATCGCCCTTGGATTCAATGATGCAGCTCTCATTAACACATGAAAAGACATGGAAAGACTGCAGCAATCAGAATTCTTTACGCTCAAGTCTTTAGAGATCTAATTTTGATGTGTAGAATACAGTGTATGTGGATTTGCAAGGTTACTGGTTTTTGTTAAACTACAGAGTAACAGAGTCATTTTAAGACTGTCAATCTCTGCCTAGCTGTAACCCTGAAAGCTCATTACTGGTGCACTGAAGATTAAGATCTCTTAGTAAGGCAGCACGTTTTCTCCAAACCAGTCTTTTAGGTTCCCTTTATGGTCAATACAAAGAGTAATGCACCTCCATGGCAGTTCACCTACATTAGGAGGAAGAGACAAGGAGCTGTGTGGAGATCCGTTTCTCCACCGACGGAAGAAACAGCCTAGCCTTGGTCTAAGCACAGAGCTCTGAAAGGGGTAGTGAGATGATCCCAGGTGTTAGGTGACAAACCCTGCCTGACAAGTGGCACATTCACACAGGCAGAAGTGAGAACAGTAGAACAAAGGTGAAGTTTTGATGAAAACAAGATCAGATTTTGCAACACATGGTGATTTTTCTCCATCCAACGAAGAGAAAGGAGGCAAACTGCAACTGCAAGTGTTACACTGAGTATCAATGTAAGTATCTGGTACTTACAAACTGTCCTGGGGAAACAATAGATGTGTGCACATTTAACATTTCAATAGGAAATACTAACAGGTGCACAGATTCCACCAGCACCTTTGTGGGCAAGAAGAAAAGATTGACAATAAAAATGAAGGTGGTGTTAATGACTAAGAGCAAAGCGGGAATGCTTGTCACCAGCACAAGCACACTAGTACAGAACCCTGCCCCGATATTGTCCTTAGTCACCATGGGATGCTGAGAATCTGCAGAATCCCTTTTTCCAGTCTAATGAAGCAGTGGCATAGGAAAAAGGGGAGTCAACCACTTTTAACAGAGGAGAGTCTTCATCTAGGTGAGTCCATCATGCTCGGCTGCACAACAGAATCCCTCCCTTGTCCATCTCAAAGCTATGGCTGATCCATTGGCCTGGATCTGATGCCATCTCACAAAGAAAGTCTGAAAACTAAAAATATCCTTCACCCTTACTCATCATAAAGCATCAGCAGTGGTTTTAGAGCCTATCAGTCAATAGGGAGTTCTATTGTTGATCATATAGTGGATACTATTTTTTGAGGCTGACTCCCTGGGCTGGTACTCTGGAAACACAGGTTTCTTCTTGCATGGGCAAGTATCTTCTTACTTTTGTCCCTCAGTTTCCTGTGCTCAATGCAAATATAACAATACCACCTCTTTTCAATGTCATCCATTTGAACTGTAAAGATTTTTGACCAGCAGCACCTTGTACCCTGGTCAGTGTAATAACATGCTCTTTTTCTTCTTTTCAGTACCGTCATAACAGATATTTTAAAATCATCTGCAATGACTAGTGCTGTGGCATCTTGTTCTCTATCCATTCCCATATCTTTCAGAAATTAACCTTTTCCCACACATTCAGATGCATTTGCAACCAAAAGTGAGCTTGGTATGATGCCACTGACATAGCTGTCCAGCTGCTACCCCTCAGACTGTGAAAACTGCTTCAGCAAACCAGCAAGGCAATGTTCTCGCAGCCATCAATGCAATTATTAGTCACATCAAGGTGGGGTTGTTCCTGAGATGGTGAGAAGGCCTGGGGAGAAAAGGGTACATAAGATGAGAGATAGAAACCAGGCTGTGTCAAAGACATTCAGAGATTAAAATAGATTAAGCCCCAGAAGAGCAGCTTTTAAGTGGTTCGGTATCAGTGCACATGGTGTTGAAAGGGAACACCTATTAAATGCTGTTTTATTTAGTGAAATTGGGAGGCTTTTTGTCTGATCCTGAGAGCATTGGTTCAAGGAAGCACAGCTTAGCAGCCCCTGAAAAGTCATCTCCACTTAGCTTTGCTGAAAGACTTGATCTTCATTGCCTGGGACACTGCCACCACTTCCTGAGCAAAAAGACTATCCACCAAGGTGAAATGCAGCTACGAGAATTAGTTTTATGACTCTCCTGGCTTGAAACCCAAAGGAACAATGTGTAGGTCTGCCATAGTCACATACAACAACGCAGACATGACACCAGAGACAAAGACTTTACAAAGCCACCTACCAATGATTGGGGTGGAAAAAATTTCTTTCCTGCCGCTTTTGTAAATGTTCTTGGGACAAATAAACCAGGATACTTGACATGCTTTGAAATCACTTAGTTTTCGTTAGTCATTTGTCATTGGGTTGGTGTACCAACTGATTTCCTTGCTATTATTACCTTTTAGGAAACCTTGAGACTAATAAAATGCCATAAGTAAAAGACTGAGAGAATGGACTAGCAATCTCCTTTGTGCAGAGGATGGCATATACAGCATGAACTGTGTTTCCAAGTCCTTTCTTTAGCAGAGGGAGCCTAGAGTCTCATCTACTTAGTGTGGTCTCTCAAAAAATCCTTCATTCCAGTTAGAGCATTGCAGTTACACCAAAACGGTGAAAAAATATCTTTCGCTGCCTTTGGTCAAAGAAAAAAACTGCAGGGAAATGGAGCCTCACATCTGTCAGAGAAGTTGCCAGGGGTAATGCCTGCGCAGCAGAAGGAGGTCAAAGAAAGGACAGTAGTGTTTTGGGGGAGTAAAGTGGGGAGAGTGAGGCAGAAGGACCATTTTTTCATGACAGGATGACTCACAGCAGAGGAGGGTTACAAGTCAAAGTTTAGAGCAAGCCTAGCTGAAATTAGCTCATTTCCCAGCTAAGTAGTCCACCAGCCTGATTCTCCATTGCCTGATGACTTGCACAGCCATTTACAGCGGGGCACAATGAGGGTAAGATGTTACAATGGGATTGAACTGTAAATGACACAACATGAAGGGCAATAGAGAGTTTGGCCCCAGATGTGGGAAGTACAGAGGTAACTTCCATTACATTTAATTAGTGCTATCACCATTAATTTCCTGCACATATACAGCAGAAGACATCCTTTTGATTTCAAATTAATTAACACATAATGATTAATCTGATAGGGTACATCTTTTCAGACAAGAGTGTCCTCTTGATCACAGTTTGGGTGCCAGCACCACTCATCATCTGTGTGTTTTAATTTCTAACTGCTCTCCAGTAGCAAATTTAGCTCTGCAAATCTGTTGATGGAATGAATGACTGGCTGGTTTCCATGTTCTGTGTTTTGTTCATTTGATAACACACTGAGAACATCTTGGAAATCCTTTTTTTTTTTTTTTTTTTTTTTTTATTTCCCCCCTCTCCTCCTCCCCTCCAAGGAGGTTTCAAGGTAGAAATTGAGGACTCTGCATCAGCAAGAAATTTATACCAGATTTCTACTACAGAATGGAAGAAATGAAAAGTTTCTAAAAATTGAAAAACATATAAACAGTTTATGGCAGGTTCCCAGACAGATTTGTCTCACATCGGTTGCCAGCATTTAACAGAACCATTCTCCTTGCCACCAACTACAGTAAAGTGTGTTTGTTTCACCGAAGCAGGATCTTGAACTTCTTCAGCTTCACACCATATTCTTCACACTGTGTGATACCTACTGGATAGAGCTGTTAATATTACTCATCCCCTTCCATTTGCCAAGTGATTACTCAATCACACTTGGTTAATATTTATCCACTTCCTTTAGTCATTTATGAATGCAAACATCTCCATATCCAGGTGCACCAACACCTGAACAGACAGCACATGGTTAATTTTAATATTGAGAAACATGCAACTAAACTTGTAGATATACAGATATGGATTAGGAGGTATCAGCAAATCTCAGATACCTTAAGAAGGACATAAAATTCCCAAGGTATTCTATTTCCATACAGAAAAGTATTTGAGTATATTTACGGTGACCGGGATGTTTCAGCATAACAGCAGAACACTAAGTATACTTTTGCAATACAGAATGAAGAAAAAAAATGCTTTTTTCAGATCCCATAACTAGGATGAGGAGTTTTTCTATTATCAACTGTATGAACTCATACATATATGGTTTCTGAATCAATCACTGCATTCGGATAACCATTAAAAAAAGAAAAGAATGCAAGGAAAACATAAAGAAGATCCTTCCTACTATTATCGTGGAGTCATTTATGTGACACAGTTGTGTTTAGCATTTTGGCTTAGCTATGCTTTTTATGGCAGCTCCATCAAGGAGAAAGATGATGGTATCTATCTACCCATTTCTGTTCCAGTAAACAGGAAGAAAGATGCTGCTAGCACAGTGCCCTCAAGCAGGAACAACCGTAATTTTTGGTCTGTAGTATTCACTCTTTTCAGTTGCCATTTTCTGGGACAAACCACTGCTTGAAGACTGAGGACTCTTGCTCTCTGTCTTACTAGAAGCAAAAGGAGATGACAAAAACCTTTTCAGTCTCCAACTTTAGTCCCTGACTTTGGGCAGCTAAATGAAGTTGAGGTCCCCTTTCCCTGTCCATCAACCTGCAAGTGGTTAAACACACTGAAATCTTAGCTACGGTAGGAAGATACTAATTTATTTTTTCTCTTCAGCATGCCTGCCATTTGCATTGAAAGAAATGAAACACACTTGGTTGGATATTCAAAACACCCCTGGAACATCCATGTGAAAACTCACAAGTGAAGAGGCTCCAGGGAACGAAGCTTTTCTGGAAGTGTACCAGGTAGTAAAAGCTTGTAATTATACTTCAGGCCTTCTTATATGTTGGTAAATATAAATTTGGGTAGGTTTCTGTCTGTCTGAAGCCTTTGGCAAAATTGCTGCTCAGAGGCCACAATATCAAGTTGTTCTGCTCTTTTTGAAGTAGAAGTCCTAGAGATGGTTGAGACAATCAGTGTTGCTTACTGTGAATAACTGAATTGGAAGCTGATGGTATCATCATGCTGCATTTTAATCACAGTGTGAGCTCAGTCTTAATTGAGAAGAAACATAACAGATAATGCTAAATAACAGTAGCTAAAGATGTTTCCATTTGAAACAGCATAAGACTGTGCTGAAGAGGAAGAGTTGTATTTTAAGCCTCCCAGATACATAAGGGAAAGTGGATAAATTCAGTGCACAGGTTGTCACAAGCAAGGAGACAAAACAACAGTGAAAACAGTAACAGCAGCAATAATTTTGAGGACACTCAGTTTGAGCCTGGTCTCTTTGCTAAAAAACATCCCCTGGCTAGTCAACTGAGACAGTCTATGAAGCTGTGAAAAAATCAAAGCTCTTTGAATCAGGAATTAAACTCTTAACTGGAATTAAAACCAGAAATAAAAAAATAATTATTATTTCTCGCATTATATCTTACAGATAAGTAGAGGAATAAAAAGTCTTTATAAAACTTTTAATGACTACAATGAAAAAAATTTATAAGCTCCAACCTGTATGGCTTGATCCAGCTGTTAATATGATGGAATTATTGCAGACTGGTGCATCTGTGCCTCTGCTTTGCAACAGATCCAAAGTCTGAAATACTGGAGGACAAGAACTGGTATTCTTGGCTTTCCACCCCCACGAATTTTTTTTTTTTCAAAGATACTAGGAAGGGCAAGGAAAGGCCGTTTGCCAACAATGTGGTGTTTAAGTTGACAGTTTGGTGGGATGATTGTTTGCTTAGCCTCTGGGCAAAGGGAAAGCAGAAATCGGGACTAATCTAGTTTTTAACAATGGGAATGTCAGCAAAAGACAGGATGGGAAAGAGAGGGTGGAGGAGTGAGGGAAACAATAACTGAAACGGGGGGTGGGGGGTGGGGTGGGGGGTGGGGGGAGAAATAAAAAGCCAGAAGTCGCTTTGGTTGCTTCCATTTCCAAGAAATATATTGCTGTGCCTTTAACTCCGTATGCCTCTTTGGCACATACACCAGGGGAAGGATTACACTTTACTAAGGAAGTAATGCAAACTTGTCTTCATTTGGTTACCATGGATATGGCACTATGTGAGACAAAGCCTCCCATTTGCATTGCAAACAACCAGGAGCAGTGAAGGACACCCAAGTTGATATTCTGGCCACAGAGCGTCCCAGGTTCTTCCTTGTGACTGATCACAAGTAAAAACCACCAGCTTTGGGTCTGCGCTTGGTACCAAGAGAACAAGTGTAAGGGATGTTGCATTTCAGATGAAGAAAGAAGAGGCAGAATCATGCACGTCTGCAGAACAAATAGCATTTCTTGCCCTACCTAGTGTGAAATAGCTACTGTATAGGTGTGGTGATCATTTAGCTTTCCAGCTTTCCCCCCCCCCCCGGCAATCAGTGTGTTGGTAATCTGGAGTAAGTGGTTTCCACAAACACTGGAATGGAATAGGAAGCGGCCAAGTCTTATGATTGCTGGGCTTTTATGCAACAGTTTTTATCTAGCTAAGTATCCTCTTCATTCTGCAGAAGTACTATATAAAGTACCTTAATTTTATACAAAATCCAGTTAAATGAGCAAGATGAACAGTCCCCTAAGCAGACCTAGTGGGAACCAGCACAGCACAGTTAATAGCAAAGAGGGAAATTGTCTTGTTTCCCTAAAACAAATTGCAAATGGTTGTTTGTCTATTAGATTGCTAGGCTGTCAGATATTCTTTTCTATTGCTTTAAGCTCTGCCAGATATATAGTCACACATCATTTTTATTTCAACTGACATGGAATACAAATGGTATGGCCCTGCTTCTATGGATAGAAACGGCCAAATTGCCATCAGTTTCAGTGAAAAAAGAACTGGATCCAAATAGCCCACATCCATGAATTAAGAGTTTTCTTTCCCAGGGATCTTAGGCACGGATTAACCCGAAGAGTAGATAGATGTTTGGCAAAAACATTGTTTCCTCCCTTAGCACTGGACCAGGCCCATCCCTGATGGGGCCAGGGCAGCTACATCATTCCAGGATACTTTTCTTGGCTCCCCATTTCAGGACAGTGGCCCACAGCTGGTGACAGGGCACCAACACCATCTAAGTAGCTTTCCTTTGTTAAGGAAGATCTCCCAGATCTCTCTCTGTCCCTACACCACTGTTCTCCTTGGGTAGGGGGGGATAATTAGGACCACCAACCTTTCCATTGCCCACTAAACGGTCCACAAAATAGTACCTTTGCACCAATATACACCACTCACATCAGTGGCTTTGTTTCTTCCTTGTGTCTGCGAGTGAGAGAAGCATCACCCCCAGATGTGTTTGCCTTTTCCCTTTCTTCTAAAGCAAGCAGCTGGTGCCACACCTAGCCCTGAATGCATTTTCTAACACTGTGCTCATGGGGAGGTCAAGCCCATTACCACTGTGTCCCTGAGCAAACACTGTGAGCAAAGAATAGGGAGCTTTGCAAAAGGGTTAAGTTACTTCCTTGCTCTGCTGTCCCACCTCATCATGCCCCTTGAACTCCCGCTCAGACCCCGTAGCAGCACAGTAATATGTGCCCTTGAGACCAGTTTTAGAGGCACACAGCAACATCACCAGACCAAGGTCTACATGTACCCTGAGGATTATTTCAGGCGTTTCCAGTAACCCTAATACTAAGTTAAATACCGATGGGACAGCATCTGCCAGGTCCTTTAGTGAACAAGCTGCTGGGGAGAGGGGCAGGGAAGGGGGCAAGTATTAAACACAGAAATCTGCCCCAGGCTTGTGTTGACTGTGTAAGCACCACTGGACTTTATATACACGTGCTTCATTCTTCTCCTAACCTTTCAGAGTGCCCGGCAATGAAACAAAGCTCTGCACCTACTTTTTCCTCCTCCCTCTCTGCACCAGCCCACGAAGCAGGTCAAGAAGGGAGAGGGAGGAGGGTGGGACTTGAAATGGGAGCAAATACCTGCAACAGCTCTCCAGGGCTTCCCAGTCCTCAGTCTCCCCTTGCAGTGGTGCACAGCAGGGACACGTTGCCCACGGGCTGCTCTTAGTCCTCTTCCAGATGCACCCTAGAGCAGCAACAGGAAAGTGTAGAAAATGCCGGTGCCAGCCTGTCTTGTCAGACCAAAGCAAGTGTAAATCCTGACCATACGTAGGTTTCCTGGAAAACTGAACTTAGCATTTTGATTACTTTTAGTCCCATCCACCTGCCATGTAGGATCTTTTCCTTCCCCTGCAACAAAATTGATTAGGAAATCGTTTTCCTGGCATTTCTTTAAACATTAGTACAATGGCCAGTGAAGACATGGTGAGGCAGGCAGGATGGTAAAGTCTCTTGAATGACAAAATGACTCAGAGTGAATAATCTATGAAAAGCACTGTTTTCTTTAGTGTCTGAAAATAAGTTTGGGCTCAGTCCTACAATCAATAGATCTGTTTCCTCTGGGTGTTCAGTCCCTGGTTTAGTTTAGTGAAAAATATTTTGTTGCTTTAATTCTATTAATGTTGCACAACCACAAGAGGGATGGGAAAAGCAGCATTCCCTTCCTCCTCACATCAGCCTGACTGCAAATTCTATATGGTAATGATGAATCTATAAATGGTAGATATCCTGCTATTTCTACTGGTTTCAGGGGAGTTACAGAGAGATATTCCAGAAGAGGTAAATGGCCTGCTATTTTTATTTTTAGCATTGTCAGGGCTAGGAATAACTCACTCTGACTCTTATGGACAAGGGTAAATTTGCAGAAATGAGATTCAGAACATTTGGTTTTTATTCTCGATAAAACTAGGATCTTTAAGTCACAAAGGACAGAGCAACAGTTAAGTGTATTGGCCCTTGAAATGTCATTCTCACAGGGCTCATTTCAAAGTATAGCATCAGTGTAAACTATTTTTAAATTTGTTGCTATTTACAACAATACTGTTCAAGTGGAATTTGGTTCTCACCAACATTTATATCCTTGTCCCACCCTTACATGGGAGCTCAGACTTCTTATTTGATGATAAAAGTTCCCAAAGCCAGTACTGGAAGGATATGCATTTCACTAATACCTCAGTAACATCCTAACATGGAGAAGGAAACACTGATTCTGCTCCCTTGCAACTAGTCATACCTGATTTTGACATGACTTTGGAACAAATTCAGGTAGCTTTAGGTTAGTTCACAAGCAGCCTGGCTGAATTCTGTCAGAAGCCAGCATGCTTGATATATGTCAGCAAATAAGGAAAGAAATCAGATGAGGCTGACCTCCTATCTTAGATTAGAGATGCTACATGTTCACCAGAATTGCTCTGACAAATATTTAACCATAATTATTCCCTTCTTTCCCTCTTCAATACAGAGTTTCAACCAATTTTTCTTTCATATGGAAGTAGAGAGGTTTTGCCCAAAATTACTCCTGATTTAACTGCAGTCACTTCAGGTCTAGTTCTGACACTACAAAAGTCAGTTGAAAACTACCCACTGAGAAAATTTGGATCAGGCTTCGTCCACACTAGACTCTGCTAGCCATCACAAACGTTAATTTCCCCCATCAGTAAATTGGCACAGAAACCCCTGAGGGCAAACATTTTACTCCTCTGGGTTAATAAGAGTATACTTTGCATACCCGGGGTGGGTGGCAGAGGGGGACGACAATGACTGTAAGTATATGTAATCTTTTGTGTTGTAGGCCAGATTTTATGCCCTTGAGTCAAACAGATGTCATTTAAACAATTGCTAATCCTATCTCTATGTCTGAGAAAACAAAGAGTATAGTCAATAACTTAAACTGACTTTATACAGGCCAATAAAACTACACGGGTTAGTGTCTTAGATAGTGGTATCATTAGACACTGTATATTTAATTACTCAGTGACGTAAGCTTCAAGCTTTAGCCACTGGTAATGGCATTGTCCCATGCACATGGAGTAATATAGTACGAGGCACAGTTAGACGCACCTTCCCTCTCTGTTAATGTGCTCCCGCACGGTGGAATAGCAGAAAAGGAATTTTGTCCTCCAAAGATACTTCCATTGGCATGGAAGTTGTTGTCTTCTGTTGTCTGACAGTTGTTCTTGTCTGTGGTAGGCTTACAATACAAATGCAGCTTCAATAAAGAATAAAGGAAAGTAAACAAGGCTCACCTGGGCCAGCATGGGTACTGCAGAGCATGCTCTAATGCTCCTTCAGAAGCCAGAGGAGGGACAGGTGAGACTCTCCAGCAGCTCTCCCATCTCTGCTCAACAGCTCTGGAAATCTGTTGCAGCTTTCCTGTTCCTAAAGGAGAGAAGACAAACATTTGCCTAACCTCGGCTGATATTTTCATAATCCCCACCCATTCACGCCAAAAAGAAACCTGTTTTTCAAATACACACTGTCTACTCTGTGTCACAAAGTGTTCTCAAGAATAGACATGTTCAGAAAGTTTTGTACCATTCAGTTTTTTCTTAAAGTGATGCAGGAAGTTGGCAGATTGTAGGGTCAGCAAGACCTGTTGTGAGCACTGCTGCCCTGTTGATGCCACAAGCCAACCTGTCTGCACAGAGTCGTACGTGAATGCAAAACACACTGGGCAATCCTGCCGGGTGAGGCAGACACAGGCTGGGAAGTGGTCCCAACGACATCTAAAACCAGACTACCTTAACGTGGTCGGTCCACACCATCTTCTACAGGTATGAAGGTCCATTTGTCTGTGAGAAGGAAGCCTGCCCAGTTGTCAGCCAGGCATCCAAACTGGGGATGGTAGCGACTGCAGAGTTCATCAGAACCATAAAAATTCCTGGTGCCTTCACGACTCATGGAAATGGCACAAAGCGCTCTCAAACATCAATCCCAAGAACAAACAAGACTTTTAAAATAAACAGGCAAGCTAACAAAAACAAACTCAGCACTTGAAAACTAATGAAAATAACAACACAGCCAAAGCCTACAAAGCTGCTCTCATCAGACTTGAAAAAAATAAACAGCCTGACAAACAACAAATCCAATCTCACAAAGCTACTCTCAGCAGCACAATATTCTCAAACATGCAACTGCTGCAGGGTGCACCATTTCAGCTGGGGGCAAGGACACTTTCAATAGGCCCACTACACCAGAGGTACTGAACAGACCAGCTAGCATGGATGTAACCTGGGACAAATCTCATATCCTCAGCCTGGCTGAACCTCTGACTTCTACTAAGTATTTTGGGCAAGTAATTTGACTTCTCTGTCTCTACACTGTACCACTTATAAAATAAGAATTCTAGCAACCTGGCACATATATATTAAGGTATGCATACCACTTTACACTTTAATACTTTACACATTACTAGTCCCTATTAGTATTCCCTATGGCCATCTAAAGTCAGTCTTCACTGGGGATGAAACATCTCCTCTGCAAGCACATGTTACAGACTCAGAAAGCAACACTCATGAGGGCAAGGATGCCCTTGAGCTCTTTGACCAGGAATCCTGAACAAAAAAAGTCTCCATAATGTCTCCCTCCATGTGCATTGAAAGCTCGAAGTTCATACTGGATGGGCTCCATGAAATAGGCAGTCAAGTAGGTTCACTAAACCAGTACTGAGACTAGAAAAAACATGATCAAGGAAAAACCTAGGAATCCCATCAGGGTCTCTGTAAGACCTTGTGAATGGGAGCTACTTATCATGTGTCAATACACATAAATAACACATGATTTCATTAAGTGTAATTTCTCCTTCCCCCTTTCTTCCTCTCAATCTTCTAGACTTTTTGGCTTCCCACTTGTCAGTGAGGAAGTCCAAAACACAAACCACTGGTTTGTGCGTTTGCTATCCCTCCTCATTCATGCTTAAGGGTAGATGTACAAAACTAGAAATAATATAAGCACAACAGAGCTGCACTGAGCTCCATCAAACTCCTGGCATACAGCACTAACTAGTTTGCACTATTGCATGGCATTTTACCAGATCTAACCAAGTTTACCAGCACTAGTTGATATTAGTGCAAGATGCAGCAAGATGCCCAGCAGGCTCTGCATGGATGTCTTTAAATACAAAGTTGTGTTGCATGACGTTCATATAGCAAGCTCACCCTCACAATATGATGTTATTTTCCCTAGTGAAATCCCAGCCTCTTTAAGAGGAAAAATGTCTAATCTGGCCTGCATTAGCAATTTTTCTGTACTTGTCGTCCCTTTATTTTCAGAGCATTCAATGGACCATTGTACCAAAGGGGTGAAGCAAGAACAATCAACTTGAGGAGGCCAATAGAAATAGACCCGATTCTTTTCCACAGCTTTTTCACCAAGGCAGGTGCCGTATCCCAATGTCTTTGCGACAGCCAGGATGATGCAGTTTATCGTTACACATGAACACAATTTATTGAACATACAAAAAATCCTTTCATGATTATTTCCATCAGGACTCAGAAACTGGGTTTCAAAGACATTTCGCCCTCCAGTATGGAATTGCTGGGTCAAATGGCATTCTCAGTTTTCTTTTTAAACTTTCCCCATATACAAAATCCTTTGATTTTTTTTAGATTTCTGTTCTTTCCACCATTCTTATTTAATATTTTCTCCCTTTCCCCAAAAAAGTACTAACAGTCATTTTACAAGCTCTTTCAAGCCCATTAAATATTTTTATTTTAGTAATATCAAACCAATGAATTTCATTCTTCTAATTTAATTTGAAAACAAGTATTTTAAAAAACTCAATTTCTATGTAAAAAAGCTTTCTGACTAGAAAGGAAAAAAAATCTTGTGATGAAAATGCTACAATGGCACATTTTGAACAAGTCCAGAAGAAAGGCTCCCCTAAAAAGTTTCAGGTCAAGATGAACTATTTCTATAAAATGTTCTTGTTTTGGCAGACCAACATTTTTAATTAGGAAAACGTCAAAAAAAGTTCTAATCAGCTTTACCTCTAATTCCTTTCCCTGCTCCTCCCTCAATCTCAAATTACTTTGAGGAGAGTCATGTCCTATTAAAAGACACGTCTGTCTTTCAGGAACAAATGTTGTCAGTTTCTGAGGGACGCAATATGATGAATATCATTGCCAAGCGGTGGTAAGTTGCTCCTCAGGTTTGCAGGTGAATGTTCTGCATTTGGTGGGAAATCACAGCACATTTATGTTCTTGTCTCCATGTCGTCTTTCACTTACTATTATAAATAATATATCTTTACAGAATGTATTATAAATTCTGGCCAGATTTTAGGTTTGGATACAGCAAAGCATGGCTTAGAATTAAGCACAGCTTCCACTGTTTTGCTGATAAAGACAGATTTGTGCTTGAAATTAAGCAAGATGGACTCAGCCCGTCAGCAGAAGATTTTCTGTCAACTTTTCTGTAATAATTTTTAAAATTTTCCTTCCCCATCTCCTGTTAAAAAAAAAAAAATTCAAATAGCTCATCATCTTCTTCTTCAGAAATATAAAGCCACAGATACCTTCTGTACAAATAAAATCTAAAAGTTTGGTTGATGACCCGTGACACTGAAGTGAAACTATTCCTCTCAGAGCTGTTTCTAGAATACCAGGCAAAAAAGGAGAATATTTTTCAAAAGGACAGTCATTAATAAGGAGGTATTTGCACATGTACGTATGTCTGCTTTTCTATGGGGGTGTACAGGAAGTGTACAAAATTAGAATAAAGTGCTGAAAGTATATTTTTCCAGCATTCTCTGTGAAGTTAGCCAGAAACATGACAAAGAACAAATCTGGATTGGGAAACAACTAATACGTGTTCTCTTGCAACCCATGGCACAAAGAGCTCATTCTGAGCTCTTGCCATGTCTTTTCTGCCCCCTTTTTGTCCCATGGGAAGCTCCAAGTCAGAATGCGAAAGACAATTTGGGAAAACAGCATATAAATGATAGGGCCTGTCCTGTGACTGCAAGCTCCCTAGAGACATCTGGTTGGAAAGTTTCTGAAGAACTTTCTTTCCCCAGTGAAAAATGGGATTAAGTTGAAACTGATATTCTTATGAGAATGAAGCTTTCACGAGCTGGGATTTTTTTAAATGTGAGTTTTTAAAAATTGTTTTGGAACAAGCACATTTAGAAAGACACCCCAGTGTTTTCACATCCCATTTCCTCACTCTGCTACTGTTTTACACTGGCAAACATTGCTCAGCAACTACAAAAAGTGGGTAAAAGCCTCCTTTTTTTTCTCTTGATTATGTTCAGATCTTTGTCAATAACAAAAGTGTGTGGACATTGGCATAGAAAACAGTAAGCTGGCGTCTAGAAAATGGTACTGTGACTTTAGGCAACATTTTCAAAACTGCTGTAATCTAAGAAATCTACATGGCCATAATTTTCCACTTTTCCGTGCCTGCATACAGATTAATACCACTGTCTATGCAAAGTTTGTTTGTTGTTATCATTCACCAAGTGCCCTTTATAGAAGGACATAGAAAATGACATATTTTGTAAACATAATTTAGACCATAAACCTTTTGGATCCTATAGAAGGATTAGAAAGACACTCTATTAGAAAGTGCAGAATGACAATCTTCTTCCAAATCAAATCCATCTTTCTTACAGAAAGGAGTAAAATTTCTACTACCACTTATGTGATCTAATTTTATCCTTGCTACGCGTCTGTTCATTACTTTTAAGGAGAGGATGCCACAGGAATGGGTGCCACAGTCAAAATGCTTCCTGTAACAACAAATATTTTGGGGTCACTGTCTTTTCTTTAATATTTCAGCATTTGTGACATCCTCCCTAACATTCCTTGGGCCTATATCTTTTTGGTACTGAAGATAGCTGACACACAGCATCTTTGAAATATTCCAGTTCTACTTAGAAGATTGCTGCAATGAAATACACTGAGAAAGCAGGGCAACAGCATTTGGACACAAACGTTTGTGAAAAGACATGAAAAATACTTGATTAATTGAACAGACGTGCAGATTTCCACCAGCAGAGGTCATTTTCACTCTAGAATGAGTTAAGGAGCTCATAAAAAGCTCTGTCTTTTTATCTAAGGGCATATCTTAGAAACAGTCCCAATGCCGAGGGTATTCTTCATCAAAGAAAGTAATCTGGGGTGGGATATAAAGAATGTTAAAAAGCTTAAGCAAATGTATCTAATTTGATCAAACAAATTCAGTCTGTGCTGTAAAATATGAACAAAACCCCTGCTTTCACTTTTCTTATGCATATGGGACTGGTCAGTTTAAGGAACGCTGATGGCCTAAATATTTTTCCTGAGCAATTATTTTTGTCTGGGAAAAAGTTGCCTATGCAACACTAAAACTCCATATATATCTCAGTAAAAATGCAGTGGGCAAATGGGAGCCATCTGCTTTCTCCCTTTTCCTCCTTGTGTCTACCAGCATCGTCTGCTATTCCCTTCCCAGAAGGCGAAATCCCACCCCCACATACACTGCCTCAGTGGCATGGCTGTCGTTGAGGGGCTTCTCTGATAAACAGTGTTCACAAGGACATACACATGCATACCATTCACCTGAAAAATCAAACTATGAAGTAATACATACTGACATTTGAGTTTTAGGAAGGGTGTGCATTTTAGATTTTTAGCTTCAGCAAAGGTAAGAGTTGTTACTTAGAAAAGGAACCTGGAATTAAAAAAAAAGTTTAAAATGAAGAAATACCTGTTAGGCACAGCTATGTCAGGAACCTGAGAAAGCATTAAACCGTTGTACTGTAACTAATTAAAAAATAGAAACAAAGGGAAATGGGAAATTTGATAAAATGTGCAATTGTCCAAAATGAACATTGAGAGTAACACAGTGATTCACGCACGAGTAGACATGTGTGAGAGGAGAGCTGATAGTAACTGTCGTACAATCATATGGGAAAACACACCTATGCTGGATTGATTTTTCGGGTTGTCTTGGCATCTTACAGGTGACAAGATGCTTGGAATAACATTTACCTCTAATGTTGTCTCACCGCCATTAAAACACCTGCTTTCGCTGGCCAAGCACCTCTCTACTATTTAATTTTTTACTTTACCGAAATTACAAGTTTCCACTATGGAGATATCGTGCTATCTGCTGAAGAAACACAGTACAAAACCAGTATTGTTTAACATTCCCACAGAGCTTACCTGTAACCTCACACGAGTTTTTCCCCACTCTGACATGGGTGAGGATTTCACTGCACTAGTGACTGTGCGTGCTATAAGCACATACTGTCTTCTAAATGCATATAAATAATTTTTTAAATCATTGCAATACAAGGAACATAATTTTTATAGTTCATCTGGATTTCTAGAACATTTTTCTAGCAAAACACATTAATTTCTTGAACTGACAGATCAAATGTCCCTGTCTTTCGCACTCAGCATTTTGGTGAACTTTCTACCCGAAAGCCTTCAGTGGGACTAGATGATGCATGTGAAACTGCAGAGATGTTGCTATTTTGTCTGTCTAGTGTTTTGAGAAGGTGAATATACATCAACTTGTTATAAAGCAGTCCCAGGATAGACAGTCAGTTCCAGACTAGACCGTGGACAGGCTGGCGTCTTGCACAGTAACACACTTAGCAAAGACGGGCTTGAGTTTGATCCAAAGCACCCGAAAGGCAAATGGGAAAACTTTTGAACTAGGCCCAGGGGCAAAGATAGTGAAGGATGGGTTTTGTTTATAAATGGCATGAAGATTGTTATTGGGGGCAACAGGAAAGAGGGCGGAAAGAGTGTGAAATATCCCTTCTAAGTTTGAAAATACTGCTCGGCAATCACTATACAGGAATTAATGCTCAGCAAAGCAATAATATCCCTATTTCTCCTTGTTTTACACCAAGGACTGAAAGGGGAGTTGAAGGAGATTAATCACTTTGCCTGCTAATCAATGCAAAGACATATTTTTCTGCTCCTCCATCTCATAATTTTTATTTCATCTAGTTTGGGTTTTTTTTAGGGTTGCCAGATGTCCCAGTTTCACTGGGACAATCCTGGTTTTTGAAGGTACATCCCATCTGCTCTTGAAAATATTTCTGTTCACTGCTCTCTTGTTGATTGTGTACTTTTAGAGTGGCCAGCAAGCAAAGGACTACAGGAGAGAGGCTGATAAATTATTAACAGACTATAAAAAGCTGCCCATATTTCCCAAATGCTGAATATTAATTCTGTAGGGAGACTTTTTCCACAAAATGTAAATGGTCACTGTGGCACACAAGAAATTATGATTACAAGGCCCACCACCACTCAGAGATCACCCCTTCATGTGCGTACATTTCAAACTGGAAGCGGTACTTCTGCCCTTCCTAGGCTGCCTGAGCTCCCATCACAGAGGAAGCCTTGGACTTTTTGATTGTACAGCCAAGAAAATAGATCCTCTACAGCATGAGGGAGGACATTGCAGGAAAACCTCGGACCAAGAGCTGGGGTTGGATGCAGCAGCAGTGCAAGTGACTGTTGAGAGGACTACACTGTCTCCTTGACCCAGCAAAGACTCCCAAGGAAGTACCAACGGACGCAGGCTACAACTCCATTAGCCCAAAGTATCTACAGAAAGGGGAAGCTCTCTCCTACACTTTCAGTTCCAGATCTATTTCACAGCTGCTAGCTCCCATGAATATATCACAACTATAATTAATGTATCACAATATTATTCCTAAAGCTCCAGCTACTGGAGTCATGTGAATCTAAGAATCAAAGATGCTCAT
The DNA here is from genome assembly GCF_963921805.1 of Phalacrocorax carbo. Lineage (NCBI taxonomy): Eukaryota > Metazoa > Chordata > Aves > Suliformes > Phalacrocoracidae > Phalacrocorax > Phalacrocorax carbo. The sequence goes on along the minus strand of NC_087514.1, from coordinate 113,317,224 downwards.
TAAAAGCAGGAAGTGAATTTGAGGTCCTCATTATAAAAAAAAGCTTGCAAAATCAGCTGTGAAAGGACAAATGAAAAGCATGCCAAGTCAGTAATTTTCCATTCCTTTTCATGGTGTTCTTCCGAGGCTTGACTCGTGGTTTCTGAATGCTTGGGGAGAACAGGAAAAAGATCAAGAAAAAGAGAAAATGATGATCCCTCAAATGGGAGGTCATCTTCCTCTGTTCTGGTGTCACATTTGCAAACAAATCCCATCACAATCTCTCCTGTGCATTCCCTTGAACTTTACACACTCATTTTGTTCCAGCAAATCTCTCCTTAAAGATTGCCTTTGTCACAAAAACTGCAAAGGACTTGACAACACCTACACTGCATGTTGTGCTGAAAGTAGAGGCATAAAACTTCCAAAAGCTAAGAAGCATAGCTGCTTGACTTTTCTCCCCCAAAGTGTGGAGAATTAGAGGGGAAAAAAAAGATCTATAGTTTTCACTCATCCGTCAATACAAATATTTGAAATCTTTAAGAATTTGAAGTAAATATATGTCAGCTAGTACGTATAAAGTACTGTTAGTATATTTATAATATAAATCACTACCAACGTTTTCTGGTGAATAACAGCATACAGGAGTACCAGGTTTCTATTGGGAGAGAATATTTATCCAGTTACAGAGTTCAGAAACAGGGAGAATGGAATACCAAAAAGAAAATCCACCAATCTTGCTTAAATTAAAACTAAAAGGAAGGTTACATCCACAAAGCTCAGACATCTAGAACAGGATTCATTTGTCTAAATGACTGACTGAAGGGAGCCAGACTCACTAGCTCAGGCACAGAAATTTGCACTCCAGGCAGCTGCAGTGCGATGGGATGCATCCCACTCCTAATGCTTTCATACAGATAAAGAAACACCTGTTTTTAAAGAGCCTGGAAAGCCACCATAGCTGCCCAATGCTTACTGAATGTAACAAACCCAGATATTAAGTACTAGCAACATACTTACCTTAGAGCACACCAGAATCATAAGGGACAAATACTGTCTAGAACCAGTAACTTGACATAAATACTTATTTGGTACAGAAACCATTTTGAAGGACTGAAGTACAGCAATGAGAGTATGATTCTCTCATTTTCTTCTGGGATAAAAAATTTAGTGGGAGAAGGAGTTTATTTTTCTCCTCTGCATTTCTAATTGATGGGAGGAAACTCTAGAAACACTAATCTTGCCTTTCCAGCTCTGCCTGCAACAGTCAGCTATCTCACTGGCCAACACCGACCTTCTGCTTCCTCCTCCTCAGGACAAATATCATGCCTCCAACCACAAGCTCACTGGAGCAGAAAATGTCTTTTTTCTTGTATTGCAAGGTCCAACTTAAAAGCATGTGCTTTGATAACTGTCTCCATCCTGCTGCAAGGCTCTTCTAAGCACAGCCCATGACACCTCCACATCTCCTATGGCACTGTAGTGGCCTGTCCTGGCCAAGTCTGAGCTTGTTCACAGCTAGGTGTGACCCACACATCTTCCTCTGGGAGGGGTATGTGGAAGAAACCTCCCATCTTGTGCTAAATGAGGTACCTGTTACAGCATCGCTGCATCAATTTTGGGGTCCTTGCAGGATGCTGTGCTTTCAGGGAGCACAGAACAGGCTGTTTGCAAGCCCACCGATCACAAACCACTGAACTTAGACTAAAAAAATGAAGCACATTGCTTGGCAAACACAAGTGCCAGCAGTTTCTGACATGTGAACTCAAACTCTGCAGCTGTCTACAACCTGCCTGAACTTGCTCTGTCCACTCTGACAGCATAGCTAGGACACAGGTTTAACTGGTAGCAGACAGTAGGGAAAGTAACGACTGGTACAGTTATGAAAGAAGGTTTTGAGATCATAATTCCCTAATACTATGGCAGACATTTCATACTGGCATGATTTTTAAAACTAAAACCCCACCTGTAAAATTAACATTTTTGCATGCAAGGTGCTATTTGCAGAGGTGGAAAGATACTCCTCAAAGGTCACAAGATAGAGCTATACCTCAAAGGTCACAAGACAGGTAATTACTCCTTAGTGTCTTAATTTACCAAGTCTGTGGATTCAGCTGACCACAGTACTTGCTTGTATTGTGTGTATAATATTAGACCTATATCATCTGCAATATATGGAAGCTATAAATTTTATTGCCAAATGCCTGTAGAGGAGTCAAAACATCTCTACCACTTACTAGCAAGCATCTCAATAATTCATATAGCAATGCCAGCAATAGCAGTGCCATCATTTACACAAAAGATTTACAGAAACTCTTTCTGGCTGCTACATTCTATGTTTTCAGTAAGGATGCCAGTCGTTTTTCATTTGACATTTGTTCTATCCAAGTCAAAAAGTTGTAAAATTAAAATTTAAAGCTGCACAGATACATTTCTAGGTGCATGGAGTAGAGTAGCACAAACAAAGCCTCTTGTCATTTTTCACTTGTCTCCACAAGGTGATTTTGTTACTTTCATCAAAGGCAGGAAAGGCACTTTCACTCTATAAACAATCTCAAGTGTCACCCTTAAGTAGCTAAATTCTCCACAAAGAAAAAACCTACACCTGGTGTTTCCATAAAGCTACTCTGTTTTTGGGGTCCTTCAGACCTTTCTTCTCCTGTTGGGTGAGATATAAATTTTTGTCCCAATATGTACCTGGTGAAGAACAATGAGCAAGTATGGATAAATCTTATAGTCCAGTTATACTGAATCTGTCACTTCCAGGATACATCTGATTCATGCAGTGTTTACCACAAAGACTGTCTGCATACATGCAACATATCTGATGATCCCCAAGTACTGTCCACTTAACAGACAGTGCATGTGCAAGTATTTCTGTCCAGGAAAGGTGCTAGGCTCACCCTCGTAAAAAAAATGCAGTTCCCACAGTTTGATTAATTTCCTCTGTGTCCCACATCACTTCAGCACTTCACTGCATGGTTAGACATGGAATTTAAATACCAAAGTAAATGGATTTTTTGTATCAGAACTACTATCATCACTTAGTCCAACCTGGATACACACTGATCAAGCAAAGTGTGAACACTCATTAGTACCAGACACCAAAGAGGTTAAACGCAATAGACCTCTAAACTACAAGCAAGTGTTTAAAAAAATCCAGTGCAGCCCTAGAGTATTGGATGTTCCATAAGAGGGTTAAAAAAAGCAATCGACAAAGATCCAAAGACAATTCTGCCTCTAGGATGAATTAATTTGGAGAAGGGAAAAACAAAGCTGTTAAATAAGAAATGACACAAACTTTTATTTGAACTTGAAACAAGTCAGATCACAGACCTTTGGGGAAGTGTAAAAGATTGTATTTGATTGTTTTCTGTTTCTTACCCTTATTTTTTCTAATTGCAATCAAGACAGGAAGGGCTAGCGCTGAAATACAAAAAAAAGAAAATATTATTAAAGGTGTTCTTACTGTGACAGGCTAAAACATCAAAAACATTGTGAAATGCCTTTATTAAATATGTAAAGCTATTGTAAATACACACTTAAGTGCTTTATTGGGCTTGAAATGCAGTCTTTTATTTCTCAGACAAGATGAAAGAGAATAAAGAAGGCGAAAGAGGAATCGTTTTAAGTCCTACATTGCGCATCTGGTACTACAGAAGCCATACAGCAAGGGGGTTTGGCAGACCCAGGCACCAGGCCTGGCTGCTGGTTGTCCCACATGCAGCAACCCAGCAGTGCAGAGTAAAGAGATATAAGGTCACCATCACACCAGCTTGGAGCTCCTGCTTTCCGCACCCAAATAATTCAACAGGCCAGGAGGCAGGGAAAAAGGGAAAGTAGGCATTGCAGTGCTTGACTGTGTGCGTTCCCTTCCTTGCTATCTAAAAAATGCTAATGATGGTCATGTCACTGGCCTCACAGAAGTTTCACCCTCTGGGAAGTGCAGGAGCCCACTTAAAATGGTTTCCCAAGTTGCCTACCTTAGGTCAGCCTTTGCCCTTTGTCTCTCATGTTCTCACATGGCCCCGCATGGCATGGAGAGTCTTCTGACGCTGCTCAACCCCTGCCATTTGTTCCTGCTATGGGAACAAATCACACATGCCCCTTTAGCCTTTTGCAAAACAGCCTCAGCTGGCAGCCTGAGGTCCCCAGATGTTTTCTGGAAAGATGCTTATCTAGATCCATGGAGTTGATTACCCACTTGGTTATCCAGTACACCCTTATTCAGCTAGGGTAATGTAATACAGGGAAATTTTGTGTCTCAGCAGAATGATACTATATTTTTGTCTCACAGATAAGATTACATATGGAATTTCCAAAATTGTTATAGATCAGTATTTTAAGTGATTGCACAGCAGCTCCAAGTCTGCTATGTGCCACCCTAACAGACAGAATAGTTCCTAGTCCTAAACACAGAACAAATCTCCTGTGTTCAAAAAGCCTGGAAAGGCAGCAAAGTCTTAAAGCCTGCAAGCACAGGTAGACCCATTGGCACCTATTTGCTTCAGAAATTGGACAAGAAATCTTTATCCAAAGTTAACCTACCAACTTGAAGGGTATGGAGATTATATATCACCCTTGGCCAGTTGCACTTATTTCTGCAATAGTTTTAATACACATCACCTCCATTAAAACAGCTTCTGAGCACCCCACACCTCTAATGGTTTTATCTTTATGAACTGTATTTTTCTTAGGTGGGTGGACAACAAAGTCTCAAAGAAGATAAATTACCTGCTTCAGACCACCTGGGAAATCTGGAACAGGGCAAGACTGCACATCATCCTTCACAGAACCATCATCTTCCCTTCCTCTCTAAAGAATAGAGAATCTGATTTCAGAGGATCAGAAATAAAAACAAGAGCAAATTGCCCAGAGCTGATCTTCCCAAATGTGAATATTTGCATGAGAAGTTTTGCATAACATGTTCCTGTTCTGGCAGGATAATGCACACCTTCAGCTTCTTTCCACTTCAGGTTCAGCATACTTAGCATTGCTGAAAATTTGGGACATTTCTGTCTACAAATTAGATTTTACTCGTGCACATCGCCAGGTGCTGCCGACAATATGGGAGCCCCCTCATCACTGCTGCGGACAGATGAGGCTGTGTGTGCTTTGGTGTTACACACACAAACTGCTTGTTTAGTACAAAGTGGATATATTTTCTCCAAGGCAAATAAAACCATTTCAACTTCTGCCTATGACTTCACTGGAGATTTGAAGAATCAAGCAAACTCATTAAGGCAATTAAATGATCTTTAAAAAGTGAATCAGCTCAGCTCTGGTTTCCTGGATTTTAAGAGAGGGAGGCAACAACAGAATTCTCTAATCTAATCATGACTTGAAAGTAAATAAAATGAGAGAAACTGAAATAGTTGCTGACTCTCTCAAGAAGAAACATAGGAACAGTAGCAGATAAGTACTCTGTCACTTCAGGGACAGAGGGATTATGTTTCTCTGCTTTTACATAATTGTCTCTACCTGGACAGATTTCCAATTGTGTCATCCACACCAAGACGGGCATTACTAGATTAATTACTGTAGTCTACAAGGTAGTCAGTGATGATAGTATCTAAACATATCCAACATGGAGTATGACATTTAAATCAGGGAGGGAAGAACCTGTAAGACTTTGAGGGCTGCAAGTCTCTTCAGATATTTTTAAAAGTACAACAGAATACTAGCTTTTATACCATCTTTCCCCCAAATATCATACCCTCACATTCTTAATAAACAGTCCTTTAAATGTAACAGAAGTAACCAGGGACTAACTTGTTGCAACTGTTTTTATCTAGGAAAAACAAAAAGCTTTAGCAAGGTTCCTGAAGTCTGTGGTATCAAGGCACTTCAGAATGAAGGTGCTCTGGCATTTTCAGTTGTATTTTAAAAATTCAACCTACAATATCTAATAGCTCTTCTCATTTCCTAATTTTCCCAAAAGATTATTTATATTTTTATAATGCAAAAAAACACCCTCAGTAAAATAACAGTTTTGCAAAACCAAGGCAATTTTAATCTAAAATAAGTTTTTGAATAACAACAAGTTTGACTTTCCTTATTTTTGTGTCTTCCTTGTATGAGTTCAGAAAAACTCCAGCAAAACATGAAATTTTCATTCCAGTCAAAAAACACTTGCTTATGAAAAGACATTTTCAAAGAAGAGATTTCTGTGACCCCTCACACTGATACTACCTCACCGCATTGCACACAGATCTGCGCCTTTTATTTTCAACCCAGAAGAGGTTGGGGTGCTGATAACAGCGGTCAGACCCACTGATGAAGGAAGCAGCTTGTGTAATGCTAACAGGATCTAGGACTAGCAAAGTGCTCATTTTTTGAGGATGACTGTGCTTTTTTGGTAGCAATTGATACAACCTTTACAGGTAAAGTAAAACACACTGACAAAAGCCCAATTCTGTTAGCATAAAACACCATTGGCTACCCCTTGCATAGCTACATATGCCATAAATCACTCCTTGCCCTGCCTATCCATGGGAGTTACACCTCTGCTAATAAAAATATGTGATATTGACTGACACTGCCCAAGTCATTGACATTCACTGACATTATCAGCCAATTTTGCTTACTGAGAGATAACTAGCTGGAGGCCGCGGCACTTGGGAAGGCACAGACAATGAGGACTATGCATTACCTGTCCACCTGCAAATGGCCATCCCTGAAGTAGGTGAGGATGAAAATACCTACTTCAGAGTTCGCATCCTGTGGAGAGGTAGGAGCTGCAGTCAATTCAAGCTGCTATACATTTCTGAAGACAAGGGAAGAAATGTAAGACCAATTGCCAGCTGAGGTGATCTAGCTACAAATGTCACACACCTGCTTGCTCTCAGGGATCCCTCTGGAGGAAAACTGCAAGTCAGGCTGCAGCCTGGTCTCACTGGCCTTGCTAGCTAAGCAACACATGTGAACATGAATGCAACAGTGCTCTAGGAATCCCTTCAGGGTTCAACACAGCCATAAGTTAGAAACATCATTTGCTTTAATAAAAATAATTTTAAGAGTGCAACTGTGCAGCCAGGGGTGGGTAATGTTGGTGTGAAACACACGGTATAAGAGATAGAAAATCCCCCCAAAGACTTCACTAACACTAGCCAATGCCTTGTGTGCTGTGCTTTTCTTTTCATAGAATTTTTCTTCCTAGTCTTCACAACAGTTTTTTATGGTTTCCCAAGAAAGAAGGGGGCCCAAGTCAATGCTCTGAATCATGAAACCCAGTTTCAGGACTTTTATAAATGGGTAGCAGTGATACTAACAGAGTTGCATCCGTTTTTACCACCTCTGAATCTGAGAAGCAATCTTAAGTTCAAAAGCCATTTCCCCATTCTTCATATAGTTATAAAGACATTTATATTCTGGAACCAGTTTCCTTTCCTTTTTGCACAGCCATTAATACATTTTTTTATTTTTTGTTTCATAGCTGCCAAGTCTTGTACAGCTCCATGTGTGAATTTATGCAAATTTCAGAATGCGCTAATTCACATATTTGCAAATTGGGAAGTGATTGGCAAAGATGTAAATGAGCTGATTTAGTCATTTTCCTCTTCCCTTAAACTTCAGTTTCAGATCAGTACACCCTTCCCCAAGTTATGGCAATAAGGGGAAGTTAATGCAACTGCCCCAAACCTGGCAGGTCTAGCAGGGGTTTGGGCTAGTGTACCCTTACGCCTGGCTGAGTATGGGAAGGATGTTAGAAAACGGCATAGGCTGCTAATGCACTGAGGAGATCTTCAGATGTGGTAGGAAGGCATCAGGGGAGTATCCAGCACAGCTGCAGAAGTATCAGGAGTAAATGGGTGCGGATGTGGTCATGTTTATCATGGTCGGGCCAGCGTGGGAGCTGAGATACCTGACTGGATAAAGCAACACTGGCTGTCAGGGGAGCTAAAGAGCTGGTTTCACTGCAGGGGACAGCAGTTTTGAGCATAACCTAGTGTCCCTGGATGAGGAAGCGATGGTTTGACAGAAGAAGGTTGTGGGATCAGGAGGTATGGTAAATAAAATAATCTCTTGACTCTTCTGGTAGAGCCTAAGACTTTGCTATTAAATGGGCAAGATGTGGAGCTGGAATGGAGATATCCCAGCTCTGAGGTTCCCACTGGTTGGGGTTGCTCTTCCCCCCCGCAGGCTATGCAGCCCCATGGGCATCCATTATAAGAACTCCTGGCAGCAGCTCCTGCTGTACCTGCAAACTGCTGCTCGCAGTGAGGATATGACAGCTGCTGCACAGGGGCAAGCCATGCCAGATGCAGGGTGGTAGGCAGCCCTCTTGCTTTTTTATGTCTCACCAAGAGCAGCTTGCTGCTTTTCCATAAAGGGCAATGGCTCACAGACAAAATAAATATTACTCTCCAGTTTTCCCATTGCTCACAGTCCAGCAAGGCTGGGTACAGGGTATGTCCTGCTGAGTTACGTTACACCAGCACTTCCAAGGTTTAAGGCAACCTCTGATCTTCTCCCTTTACTTACCTGAAACAGAACGTGTTAGAAGCTATTTGCTGTATCATACTTTATGAAATGACGAGTTCCCAATACCTGCTTATTCCAGCCAGCACCAGTTGTGCTGCCTCTCCTCAAAAGCAAGATATTCGTAGTAAGCTGTATCACTTCTAAAACTGACAGACACCCTGTAAAGTGCCTGTAGTTTGGGGTGACAAAATTAGCAGAGTAGCCTCAAAAGGTTAAACAAAACAGTGTTGCGAAACTCAGGCAAACCAAAAGAGAAAAAAAAAAAAAAAAAGGGCCAGAGAAAACATACAATTCATCTTCAAGTTATCTAGGGCAGCTTGCCTTAGAATTAGCTTAATTAGCTTCATTACCTTGTTTCATATGGAAATATTGTAGGAACAGTATTCTTTCTGTGGCACTCAGGTAGTTAAATCCACACAATTTGCTTTTTGAAGCTTGGATTCTGCTGACTTTATTTCAAGCAATCAAAAGTATCTAATTTGCATTCACATTCACATTAGTGGTCCATATGTTAGCCCTGTTTAAAAGCTATATGCTGCATTCATTATGAAATACTTGGCTTCCTAGCTTTATCCTTTTACTTTGAAATTATTGTGATAATATTGCAACTCTTCTATTTAGGCTATTCTCAAATACAAGGGGTTTTGTGTGATTTGATTCTTTTTCAAAGTCTTCCAAGGGTAGGGCTTTTTAATTTTTGTTTACAGTGTTATGGGAACTTGCAAATTGGCGAAATAACTCACTACAGTCATTTAATATGACAGTGTATTATTCCTCATACCTAAAGCTTCATTAAAATATCAGGATTTCAATCTGCCTCTGCATAAGATTTCAGACCACACACAGCGTCATGAAGTACATGCCCTTCAGAGTTCATCATGCTACTCAGTGAACTGAGTCAGCCTCTTAAAATGATTACATTTTGCTATGTTACATTATTGTTCTTCAAGTTTCTTTTTCATTGTGGTGCAGAGTAAGACATTTCTTTCTTACAGAGTTCATAATCCAAATGAAACAATAAATAAATTGACAGAATTAAAAAAACTGAGTCACTGTCAGATGAAATGTCCTGTCCATGGTCACAAAAAAGGACTGTGACAGAGCCAAGAATTAAATCAGGGTCTTCCAGGATGTCCTCCTCCGTCTGGGATAGAAGACCACCTATCATATACTACTACCTACTTCATCAGGTCATTACTTTTCAGTGCTTGCTGTAATGCATGCATTAAAGCCATCACCAAAGTATTACTTCCAGATTTTAATGTATATCATGGTTGGTTATTCACTGGCTTGTATATCTAATGCTCATAGTTTGGGAAAAGAAGCATATTTCTTCCCATAGAAAACACTGATAAGTCATTCTCCCTCAAAGACTGATTCTCATACCCCTGAAAACTTGAAAGAAAAACTCCTTTCTCACCTGTATGTTCACTGCAACTTCTGACATTTGGAAAATCCTTTCCCACTTCAGTCTTTGGAAGCTGTCTGGACATCCTAGAAGGTGAAGAATAATGAGCTGTCTACTATGGAATGGACATCCATGACTCCATTAACGAATTTACATGGTACCTCTGAGAATGAATTGTTTTTAATGGTCAATAAGTTCATTTACAATTAACTCTTGAGTACATGAGGTACATCTTTTGTAACCAGGGTTGTGTATGGAAGGAGCTTGAACAGAAGTCATTTGGTTATGATGGCACCCATAGCATGAAATAAGAAATTCAAAGAATAAGCTCCAAATACCATTTGGCTGTTAAGAAATTTAAGAAGAGACCCTGAGTATCCTACTCTGATCACATATAGAATAGAATAGAATAGAATAGAATAGAATAGAATAGAATAGAATAGAATAGAATAGAATAGAATAGAATAGAATATGAAACCTATGGTACATTCAGGAATACAAAATCACTACAGAGCATTTCCAATCATTGTGGGCACATGTCTGACACATAACTGTTTGAACTAAATAGGAAATACTACTTTTTATTGGTGGACTACTACTCTGCATTTTTTTTTTTAAATGGAGTTCTTTACAACACCTGAGCAGTATAGCAACACACGGTGAATTGCAGCTTGCTTTCTAGAGGATTCTGGGTGAGGTAATAACAAATAATGACCCACAACTCACAAGTGAGTTTTTCAACAATTCTTTCTGTTGTATTAGTTTAAGCACATCATGCCAAGCTTTACCTATAGCCTAGAAAGAGAGGAAAAACTCAATGAGCATAATAAATAGATTGGCTTTTTCTTAAGCCCAGGAGCATTCAGATCAGCACTTAGTATTGCTAGACATTATGTTGAACCTATCCCCCCAAAGCTCAACAATTTAGACAGTACAGGCAGAAAGCCAAAACTTTAGTGTTAAAATCAAACGAGCTTCTTGAGTCAAAGACTATTAGCCCTGAAATAGTTGCAAAAGAGCAATATGCCAGGAAATGCAAACACAACCATACAGCGATGTGTCAAAAAGTTACCCTATCTGCAGTTCATTTCTGCCTATATAACCTCCTGGCGTTACAGCTATGCTATCCATACTGCGTGTGATCACTCTTGAGAGTCAGTCCCTTCAGAGGAACAAGAGATGTTTCAATAACACGAATGAAAAGGCACAGATACACCGTGTCCAAGATGCTTCCGAATGTGCTCACTCACAGGCAGAAATACAGCTCTGAACATCTTGAAGTAATTTAAAAGAGTGAGGCCACATCCTCAGTTGTGGTGAGTCACAGAGAGCAATGACTGTAGCTGCTATAGGTCCCCTGAAGAGAGCAGAGACACACTGACTCAGTCCAGCTGCGGTTCTGGGTCAATTGGTCTGGTTTTCTGGACAGGTGTTAAGTGAAACCTGGTAACAAAATCAATAGGGCTGAATATTTGATATAGTTGGGGTCATGCTTTTCTCTTAGCATGTTCCTGCAAATCCCGTATGAAATAAAAAATGAAACCTTAATGTCTTGGGGGGAAAAAAAAAACAGAAAGCCAAAAGCTTCTTCTCTCCACCCTACACACTCATTGGCTCTATGCAGTTGTCTTAGCCAGAGGCAATGTCAATGTACAGGGAAAAGAAATGAATATTTAGGTTAGGGGAGCCACTCACACTAAGAAAAAAACTTTTCAGAGATAGGTGTAATGGGAGAAAAAGAAAAGGTAATTGTATGCAAATCAGCATGTAAATTAATCTTCACTAACAATGAAGCCATGCCTGGATCCAAACTTCCAGTGTTTCATTTGTGTGGCACCTGGAATACTCCAGCTACAGACATCAAACCAGCTCAGGTCATAAAAACACCTAGCAGTAACTTTCAACAAAATCCATATTTAGCCTTCCATGAGCCTTGAAAAAATTCGTGCAACCATTTAATTCTCTGTGCGCCCGTGAGTACATACTGCTTTACTCACTTGAAGTGCAAATACTAATGATTTTTTTTCCCTCTCTGTGGTACTTCCAGTTTAGAAGAAATAAAAAAGAACAGGTTACTGGCTAAAATGCTGTTAGCATGAAAGTAAAGTGAACGCTCTAGGTTCAGACTCTCTGAAATAAATTCCCACCTGGGTGTTTAAATTTTTCTTGCCGTTTTAAGCCACTAAATTGGGATCACAGTTGTTAGGACTTGACTGTATGTTGGAAAGCGCTTTGGATAGCACAGTTTTCCGTGGCTGACTGCGTATCCTCATGACCTCAGCAAATCTAATTTTTTACCATGTAACTTCAATATCATGTACGCTATCCTCTGCTGCCTTTCATCAGAATGACACAGATATCTTGGGAAAAATGTAAAGGGTACCCATAAAGTGGGAACCTCTCCATTCACAGTGCTTAAGTTAGGATTTTGCTACTTTCTCCCATACTCCCCTCAGCAAATTTCAGTAGATAGCAGCATGTCCCCCATTATGTTCTCTTATCTTATAAATCAGGCTGCATGGTTCTCTGCTGCTCAGTGAACACATCAGACAAATCACTTTGTTGTTGCCAGTTGGCAGGTAATAAATACGCAGGTTAGGAGTGTTAATTATTTAAAAAGTCCAGTCCTGCTCCTGTTGCTAGTAACCTCTTCCAAATGAAACAGAGCTAAAACTGACTGTGAAAAGCTAGATTGTATGGCAGCTCCTACTATTTTCTACTAGAAATTTCCTGTAGGTTCATACTGCACCAGAGTCTCAAATGTTCTCCTCCCTGTTTCTTTTGTAACTATTGTGGAGAGTGTGTAGCGTGCTACCATTCTCATTGAAAAGTGTGTAGCCATAAAGTCATAAACAAACCTGGCCCATAGATAAATGCTGACTGGAGGGTATGGGAGAGCTAGTTCCATGTTCCTTCCACCATAAAGCAATGAGACTTTAAAGAAAAAAAACCCAGAGTAATAGCATATATATTTATGTATCACCACATGATGTCAGAATTTATCTGCAGCACCTCTTTGATTCAGGACTAAACCACGCTCCAGCAGGGGAGTCAGCAGCATCAGAGTGTAAGAAGCTCATACAGAAACCAGACTGAGAGTCCCATAAACTCCGAGGACTGATGATCCAGTTTAACTCCTTCATATAAGCACAGAGCAGACCAAGAATGGGACGGTAGTTAAAGCTGGTTTCCAGGAATGGCTAAGTGCTATGGCATGTACACCCATTTTCCACCGGAAGTGTGCATCTTGTACAGGCTTTATTTTAAGTAGGGTTCATTTTTCCTCATTACCTGGGATGATTCTTGTGTTTCTATTGACAACTTCTGAGTCAATTTAAGCCACCAAGTCAAACCATCATTGTTACAAAGCTACACTGGGGAACCAGTGATCCTGTCAGACACTATCACAGGAATTAGGAGGAGAGCAAACTTATCTACTAGTGACCAGCTAGCTCAAATGAAGCCAGGCAACTTAAAACAGCCTTCAATGTGCACCAACTCTAGGACTAAGGAAGTTCAAATGCAGCTTAAAGTCAGCTTCACATACTCATCTTTCTTGAACATGAACTGTTTTAGACAAAGTGCAATCTGATTTCTGATGCCAACAGGGGACTAATGTCAAAGTCAATGTCAGAGTAGATTCTTCACAGTATTGGGTGTACTGGGTTAATAGATTAACTCTGATTTTCTGCCTAGCCTGCAGCTGTGGTAAACTGTGTCAACTGGAGAATGTCCATTAAGAACCATCCACTAACTGCAAGGTGCCCTAGTGTTATGGCCTAACTCCAGCTGGCAACTGAGCACCACATAGCCACTCTCTCACTCCACCCCCCAGCAGGATGGGGGGAAGACAATTAGGCTTACCTCAGCCTCCAGCACAGGCAGTTCTCAGGATACTCCCATCACTCCAGAAATACATATGGATTCTGCCCCTTTGTAATCTGATGGTATTAGAGTATGCTGTGCACCAGTGTCCACTAGAGCTTTATACTCCTTTGGGGCTGATGAGACAGGCTGCTGAATCCACACAGTCCAGTCAACCCGGTTGTCCCTTTTCTCTGCCTGACTGAAGGCGGGGCCCCTCTAGTTCTAGTTGGAGTCTTCATGACTTGGTTTTTGTAACTGCAGGGCAGAAGTCCCTTCATCAGGGTCAAAAGTATGATCAGCCCTTCTCCTCTGCCCAGCAGACCCCAGAGCAGTAATTTTCCTGGATGCATGTTTTTTGCTGTTGTTTTTTCTTGCAATTTTTGTACCTGAGCTTCTAGTCTCTGGTAGGTTCACCATCCCATTTCCTCATGTCCTCCCCCTGGTCACATAAGAAGAAACACAGGCTTGCACCTGGTGTGTGCCATCAGTACCCTTTCACTTCTACAGAAAAAAGCTGACTCTTAATAGCTGAGGCCTTGGTTGGAGTACATGAAGAAGATCTGTCCTTCTCAGCTTGCTCAGACATATTTTGGTTCAGTCTGTCCACAGCTGAGACACAGGCCCACATAGAGGAAGTGAGATTATCTTTGTATTCTCAGAGTTGTCTGGCCAGTTCACCTACAGTTGGTGCCTCTGTGTCTGTCCAGCTCATTATTGCCAGGGTGCGGGCGTATGACATTGGTGCATTTTGTACAAACTTTTGCTACATGGACTGCATGCACTGGATTTCGTTTGGGCCTTTGGAAGCCTGCTTGTCATCCAAGCTGTTATAGATCACCTCCAACACAGCTAATTCCCTCAGATACCAGATGCCTCCCTCAGATACCAGATGCCTCCCTCAGTGTTGGTCCGTTTGCTTTGGGAATTTGCAAATTCTTCCTTGAAGGAATACCTGCCCTTCACACTTGACAGGAGTTGCCACCAGAGAATGAAGACTCCTGCCCTTTTTCTAATCCCTTTATCAACGGCTTTATCCTTAGCAAGGGATCCTAGCTGCTGGGCTTCCTTACCCTCTAATTCCTGACTGCTGGCCCCAGTATCCCAGCATCAGAGTAACCAGCTGAGAATTAGCTCACCTGGTTGACAGCTAAAATCTTTCTGCATATCTCGCAGCTCACTTAGGGATCGGGTGGCTTCTGTCTCGTTTATGATTTCAGTTTCTTCCTCTTCCTGTTCTTGTGACTGCTCTGATGCAGAAGAGGCTGCCTCTTCTGATTCTTCCTCCTGTTCCCTCTTAGGAGAAACTTCTTCATCCCTTACTAAACAAGCTGACTCCCACTTCAATTGTTTTGTTTCAGCTATAGGAGTGACTGATATAGTGTCTGATGTAGCCATAGGGTCTACTGGTATGTTTTTCCTCTCTTCTCGAGGGTGTTGCAAAATATTGAGCAGTGTTTGGTAGATGCTGGCCAGGGCCCAACATGGTGTGGTAAGTTGTGCCTCTTTGGGATAGGCATGGCATTTTTTTTTCAAGCATTCTGTCACTTCATCAGGATCCTGCAGTTGTTTGGGAGTGAAGTTTCAGACCATTGGAGGTGGGAAGTTCTTGAGATACCTGCCCATATTCTCCCACATGCTGTGCCACCCATGACCATACTCTCGCAGAGCCTGGGTCATATTCCTAAATTGCTTGTTAATCACAGAAAAAACTGAAGCAATATTCCCAAAAAATACCAACAGAAGTACTAGAACTACCCAAGGATGTTCAAGATATTGACAAGTTATTGCAACAAGGGAGAAAACATCACAGAAGAAGGTAGTGAAGGTGTAATTCTCTATTTCCTCCTCAAAAATCCTCTCAAAGGAGGAAGTATCATTGTTAATTGTCTCCATGAGGTGGTACCCAAAGTGCAGTAACAGCTTCAGTACAGAGCCCAAACACCAGATTAAGGTCAAAGTCAGTGTTTTAATAACAAATCTCCCAGGCAAAACATCACTAATCACTGCAGAGCACAGCAAATTCCAAAAGCCAACCTCAGTCTTTAACATGTACAGCAAAAAGAAAAGCATGGCCCAGATCAGATAAACTAATATTGAGAAGCAGATAAATCAACATCATGACCTGCAACTGTTAACAGATATAAATCCCTCCTAATACACTCTGGTCAATCTGTTATTATCTCGCACCCTTTGTGCCCCATGTTGGGCTCCAGAAAGGACTGTTGTGGTTTAACCCCAGCTGGCAGCTAAGCACCACGCAGCCACTCGCTCACTCCCCACCAGCAGCAGGTTGGGGGCAAGAGAATTGTAAGGGTAAAAGTGAGAAAATTTGTGGGTTGAGATAAGAACAGTTTAATAATTGAAATATTATAATAATAAAAATAATAATGGTAATAAATTGTAATGAAAAGGAAAATAACAATGAAAGAGAAATAAAACCCAAGAAATACAAGTGATGCAAATGAAAACTATTGCTCATCATCAACAAACCAATGCCCTGCCAGTGCCTGAGCAGCAACCCCCTCCCATTCCCCCTAGTTCCCACCTAGGTCCTTCCCAAGTCCTCTCCACCTACAGCACCTTCCCCAGAGAAGGGACTAGGTGAGCTCTGAGGGACTCCCATGGCCAGGGCCACTCTCCAAAGAGCTGGGACTAGGTGCTTCATATGGGACAGGAGATGTGTAAAATGGGATGGTGGATGTAAAGTCTGAACGCTTAAATTTTGCAGATCTTTACTTGATCTTTTAACTGTGTACATAGATTTGCATCCCTTAGGTACTTACAGTATAAATCAATTCATTCTGTTATCACATCAACTTGTATAATATCTGTATACTATAACATAGAATCTTCAGCTCACATCCAAATAAATAAACATTGACTTAATATAAATTGTTCTCTTACCATATCAGAACATTGTGTAATTAAATCATCTCACTGGTAGTGTGTACAGATGGCTTAATTTTCTGTAATACCCACTGAAGCTCAATTGACTTAAAGGGGACTACTAATCTATTTAAAGTTAAACCCACAGTGGGTAAATTTGTAGCTCAAAAAGGATTTGTCTCTGTAGTAGACCACCATTTTCTTAAATGTTTAGGGAGAACAAAAGAATTTGCCATTTAGAATTACTAGTCAATTTAAAATAAATACAGGAAACCCCAACTCTGTGGCCATTAACAAAGTAATAAGGCTAGCAGATGATCTCCCTCCTTCTTGATAATCTTTCACTGTGAAATATTTCTCTCAGACTGGAACCCAGCACTGAGGGCAAAAAGCAAAGCTTAGTCTTCTTTCAGACACTCCTGCATATTTCTACACTTTCATATCACAACAGAAGAAAAAAATAAAATAAAAAAATACATAACCAACTAAAGTGAATTACAAGCCAACACGTTGCATAAAGGTTTACAGCTTTTTTGTAAAGTGAAATTTAACATCTCCAGAACCTGTGCACTGAGTTCGTTTTCTATTGTTATTGTGTTGCAGCTTTAAAAAATTGCCAATTAAGTCAAATTAAGCTGTTGTGCAGTCGGCTTCTATAATTACTAGCAATAGTTTATGGTAGGTTCAAGCAAACAGAGGGTGCTTGGGTTTTTGGTTTTTGTTTGTCTTTTTTTTCCTCTTTTTTTTTTCCAGAGTAGTAGTTTCTTTTTGTAGAAACAATTATCATGGCAGTGCTTCCCAGCAAAGAAAAACATAGCCTGCAGCCATCCTATATTTCATTTTCAGTCCAGCAGTTTTAGAGAGGCTTTTTGCTTTTCTAGCGAATGTACAATTAGAGGAAAACAATCCAAGGTGATGAATAAAATGTGGGGCATCATAAAGCAGGCAGAAAGACAAACGAGGAAGAATGGAGAGGAAGCTGTGATGGTCTGGACGGCTCCTTCCTCTCACGCTCAGACTTACAGTGGCGGTGAGTATCTGTCCTGTCATGCAGCGCTAGGACTCATATACCCCCAACCCCTGTAACAACGTTATTGCCACACCTGAAATAAATGCAATGCAAGACCATGAATGACAGACTTGTCACAGAGGGCAAACCAAAGACACATGTATAGCATTTTCTATTTCCAGAATGTGCTGGTCTTATGCATGTTGTTTGCAACAACAGTCCCCCCTCCTTTAAAAGAATATGGTGGAACTGAAGAGGTGAAGGGAACGGTGGCAAGGATGGTGAAGAGTAGGACATAGCTTTTGTTAGACACACTTTTTCTGTAAGATGAATGACTAAATAGACTAGGGCTCTTCTACTTTGGTGTGGAATGATGGCATGGATACATAAAGAAACATAAGAAACCATGAGTGCCGCTGTGAAACAGGGAATGATCATCTGTTGTGTTTTCTGGTGTATGAAGCAGGGCAGCAATGGCTGGTTCAAAATTAACTGAAAGAAGTACTTGTTCACACAGAAAAAGGTCTTGTGGCTAGGCTGCAGCTCTCTGTGGCAAGAGGAGTTGGAAATCCTGAGAGTCTGCATGAGTTAAAAAAAGACTGGAAAAATTCAGAGAATTTAAAAAAACCCATGACTAACCACATTAGGATCAGTAATCTGTACAGCTTGGATGGAGCTGAGACAGAGGAATGACTTCCCTAGCCTTCCTTCTCTTTAAAGCCCTGGCATCTCCAGTTTTATGTCCACTCTGCCTTTTATTCCAGCACTGGATGCCCTTGTCTAGCCTACCATGTCAAGGTGATATATTTACTATATTAGGCAGAACATTACATGAGCCTCAACATTGTTCAACAGAGCAGAGGGTAGTACAAAATTGTATTTTACATAAAGTGCAAATCAAATGCAAACACTGGTAGCAAGGCATTGGTAATACCTAGCCCAACACAAGTTCATAGTGCTTTATAAGACTTCACAGAATCTCCCAACACCTGCTGTGTTGGCATTAAGATATTATTACACAGGCCAGCACTGGAGAAAACTCTGACATCCACAAGCAGAGAGATTAGCCTTCTTTTATAGACGGAGAAAGCAGAGCACACAGATGTTAAGTACCTAGCCCAAAGTGATCTATCAGCATAGCCAAGACAGCAACCATCCCAGCTACCTCCCAGTCCTATGCTTAAGCCTCTTGACTGATCTGCTCTCCAGCTGACAAGCTCTACATGGATCTCCACACTGCACTTCCAAGCAGTGCTTGCTAAGTGACACATCCATTACCAACAAAGAGGTGCAGAGAGGGAACGCAGCATCAGAGTCAGTGGCTGCTTTGACTTCAGCTCCAAGCAGCCTGTTCATCACGCACCTTACAGATTTCCTGCACTATAAAGAATGAAAAATTTGTTCAAGTACTGAAAGCAAAAGCCAGTGCCAGATCGGTCAGTGCCAAGTTAGGGGCTATTTCAATGAACCTAGGTAACCTGAGTCCTCCACAAAGCATGGGGTGCTGAGAGAACCTATAGACTAGTGCTTCCTCTGTCTCT
The DNA here is from genome assembly GCF_963921805.1 of Phalacrocorax carbo. NCBI lineage: Eukaryota > Metazoa > Chordata > Aves > Suliformes > Phalacrocoracidae > Phalacrocorax > Phalacrocorax carbo. The sequence continues at coordinate 113,298,050 of NC_087514.1, read as the reverse complement.
CTGGGAGGTGAGCTAAAGGAAATTGCTTCTGCCCCACAGTCCTACCATTGTCCAGGAGGATGCTTTGGCTTGCGCCTCTATGCAATGTCAGCCACAATTTGGCCTTGATGCATTGAGAGATTTACCAAAGGATTATGAGGGTTTTTTCCTTCCCTCCAGGATTTTTTTTTAAACTATCCTAAGAAATGTGTAACTCCAGATTAATTGCAAGGGGAAAGGGAGAGGAACAACAAGAAGTCCATTTTTATTCTCCTCGAATTAGAAACATGAATTTTCTTCCCCTCCCACTGATTCACCGCTCAGCATTCAGCTAAGATGATCACCGAAAAAGGAAAAGCAAATGAACAGTGATGTTTCTTAGGGTATGAAATACTTTACAATTAAATAAGGTGCTGCGGAGTATTGCGCTGATCACCCGTGATTGGTAGCTCTCTGCTAAGCTGCAAATGAATTCAGCACAGGACAGCATTCCAAATTGCTCTTACAAGCTTTCCTTTATTATTTTTATTTGGTTATGCTCTGACTCTCATCCAGAATTGTACTTAATGCCCTCGTCTGAAGTTGTTGAAATGGCACCCCATGGCATAGTGTGACAGTGAAAGGATATTGCCTTTGGAAGCTGCTAATGGTCCATGAAAAGAAAACAGCAGAAAACGGGAGAGCAGTTGTTCCAAAATAATAAGAACAAAAATCTTTACATTTTTAGCTCATCGTCTTCCCATTGTCAGAGGATTGAGAATGGGCAGAACATAGTCTGCAGCTAGTGAGGAGTTGCAGATCCGGATGGGTTGCAAGTCAAAGACACAAGTAATGAAAAAATAGTGCATTATATGTAGCAAAATAATATTTTTAATCTTCCACTTGCCACTCAAAATTTTTGTTTGCTACATAACATTATCCACAAGGTAGCTTTATTCCGTGACATGGGACAGAGGGCCCAATAGTGTCATTAGGAATAAGGAGCAAGGGTTGCAAAGGTCAGGCCAAGTTACAAAAGCTCAAAAGCTTCAGTCCCAGTAGCTCCGTCTTAGACAAAGATACTTCTGTGACCCCCAAGCACAAGGCCACACTGAAACCAAAAGGAGCTCTCTGCCCCAAATATTTTAAACTTAGGAGTACAAAACACAGCTGGGAAGTCCTAACTCCCAGTGACTTTACTTCAGACTTGCCCGCATGTTGCCTCAGCAGGAGTATTGCAGAGGTGATGCAATAATCACTTGAACAAAACAATGCCAACAGGCAAGCTACGAGCATAACTGTGTTTTAACTAACCTGTTTGTCCTAATTCCCCCAAAGTAACACACTCCCTTACTGTTGAACACACTTGTACAAGTAAAAACAAAGAAAAGAAATTAAAGGTAACAATAACAACGGATCATTCCTTTAACAACTCTCTCCCTACTCACAAGAGCTTTTCTTCCACTCTTAAACTATTTCTGTGGTCATTAGTGCCTTAGCAGAGGCACCTGCCTTTGGATCCCACAGACCACAACAGTAACAAGGCACTAGCTGGACCCTTTCCTGTCCTGTACCAGCCTACCAACTTACTGTGCTGCTATAGGAAAAACAGGGAGATACCAACCTCTGTGCCACAGCACAGCAACATTAAATTGGGGTTCATGTGTCCTAAGTTACTGTAATAACTGCCTAGCTTACAGTATATTTCATCTCAAAGTACTGCATTTTTTTCAATATAAGCATTACTTAAATGACTTACTACCATAAAAGTTGCCATTTTTCCTTCCCCTCTCCAAACAACAATATGATAAAATAATAATAATAGTAATAATAATAATAATGAAAAAACATCACCCTAAGAGACAGTTATGTTTACTGTGTAGTGATTTCCCAACAGAAATTAATTCAAAACAAATTTACATTCTACATTTAAAGAAGATATAAATAATTCATGTTCTCATATCATGAGCACTCTGCATGTCATACACCGGGGTACCTGTAATTTTTCAGTTTATCCATTTAAAATTTTCATTCAGGAACTCATTGTCATGGTTTTTTGTGTTTCTATTCCATTGTGGTAATTTAATAGTCTTCAATAGAATTATGTTCAATTAAAATCTATTCAGTTTTACCATTCCAAATCTTTTTAGCTCTTAATTTAATTGCTGTAGGCTTCAGTTTTACTTATGTACTATTAACTCACCTTGTTCATCGATTCTGCTCTTAGAAGTATGAAAAGACTAACCCCGTAAAGGCTGTGAGCTGGGGTTTCATTCCTTTTAAACAACTTCTGTATAAATATCACTTCATCTCTTTCAGGCCAGTGATTCCCATAATCTCTGAAAGCAGAGTCAGGTCCCATTGCTTTATTTTTTAGCAGCCATTCTTCTTCTGTTTACCCCGTTGTCCTCTGACAGACTGTTCCCACACCAGCACAAGGTCCTATGAGTTTCTTGTTGCCCAGCTTCTGCTCAGGATTAACACGCATGTGAGCTCCTGCAAGAACTCCCAAGTCACTGATGTGCTCAAAGCCAAGCAGGTAAGTAGATGCTTTGCTGGAGAGAGCAGGAAAACACTCCACGTCTCATAGGATCAATGACATAGCATAGAAATGGACTTCCTTCCAGTCACTGGAGATTTGGTGTCTCAAAATAGAGAAAAGGAATGAGTGACACATGGAAAGGTAGAAAACAGTAATTCAGGATTTTCTTCTGGATTTATACAACTTTGTACACCCACAGGGATGGAAATGGTAGACCAGAAAGATCTGCATGAGTCTCCGTTGCCAAAAGCAGGTTTCCTAAGCTGTACTGATATACAAGCACTGGACTCTTACAAATGTAACACTAGAGTTGCCTGGGGAAAATAAAAAAAAAATAATAAAAAAAGAGAAAAATAGCTCTGCATGTTCTATATTGGCCCTTCTCTTATCCTATGTTGCAGGTGACGACACACCACTGACACATACAGTGACGTTATCAGGTTCACACTGTTCTGTAACTGTAACTGATTGACATAGTTTTATAGTCCAACGTTTACAGGTGCTAACCTTTTGTCTATTTTTGTGCTACTATTACAGACTGACTAGTTCTGACTGACCTGTGTGGAGTGGTATCAGTACTGAAGTTAACTTGAAACCTCAAAAATAGATGGGCTATTTTAAATTCTCCCTTCATTATCCCAAGATAAATCACTTGCATTTACAAACTTTCAGTTTCCTCTGCCATTGTGTTACGTCCTATCATGTTCTTCTGAATTTCCTTTTGATGCTTGGCTGGCTTAAATGACTACAAAATCTTCTACCTGAGAGTTTATTTCCCTGTTCCCAAGTGCCAGCCAGTACTTCTCCAACTGCAAAAACTTTGAGTGCTCCTTTTCTCCTGTACTAAAAGAACTAATTTGTTTTCCTTATTTCTGACAAAAGGAACCTTTTCCATAGGCATCTCATAGACATAGACATTTTTGTCAAATAAACACTCTCTTTCATTTATGTGCAAAGATATTTCAAAGGGTGACTATAAATAAAACCAGAAGAAAAAAAATGTTAGAAAGCACTTCCCAGTCATGTGAAACTACTAAGTTTATTGTAAAGATCTTGGAAAAGCATGCTGCAAAAACGTCTTGAATTCAATCAGGTACACAATTTACTGGAAAAAAGATTAGGTAGATACATACTGTCCAGATTTGTAACCTTGCTGTACAGGTACTTGTTGGTCCTAGATGAGAAAGATGTGCTAGACACAATCTTTATGTGTCCTGAGGTTACAGTAGGCTTGACTCTCTTCTTCCATGTGCATGTGTACATTGTTCATCAAAAGATTAAAAATCTACCCCGCCAGTCAGATTATTATGACCAGCTTTCTGTAGTCAGTGGCTTGCTTCAGAAACCATTTACATATAAATAACCAAAGATTAAATATTCGTTAAGGTCTACAGCAGAGTCTAGACTCACAGCATTGGCACTATAACAAGACTCTCCAATCCCCTCTGTTCATTGTGCTGTTGAGAAGAGACAACAGCTCATGCCTGGATCAGATCAAATGTCCAGCTAGCAGACACCCCTGTCTCCAACCAGGGTCATCCACGGAACCTGTGTCATGGCCCCTCCACAAGTGGTAAGAGACCTCCATTTAATAAAGGCAACACAGGCAAATCCTGCCAAAAAAAAAAGAATTAATTTTTGCTTCATGTGCAGTGATATATGTATGTCTGTCCAGAACTCATCTGGCCTATGATACAGTTTTTTTCTGCAGTCAGCAGTAATGAATTCCCATTACGAATTAATGCCAGCAACATTTCATTTTAAATATTAGAAAGACACTGAGTTGTTCAATCCCTCCACAAAGAAATGATACAAGGAACCACCAGGTGTAGTGTCCCAAAACAACTTGAACATGGGAAAGCAAAGTTTTGTGTTTTAAGTTTCAAGCAACACTGAAGTTTAGCTGAGATTTTACATGCCAAGTTTCAGCTTAAAGGGATTTTTTTTGGCTACAGTATAAGCCCTGGAGAATAGGAAGCATTCTAGAGGAAGCATCAAATCACACTTAACTACTGTATGGCAGAGCAAGTGGCTGTGTTACAACACAATCACTCAATAAGATAATTTCTTATGTTAGCATTTTAATTAAAATAAAGAATACTTGCCTCCATCTTACACTCTACAATTCTCTCTTCAAATTACACAGACAGACAAAATGTACAAAGCAAAGAGAAAATAGGATCACAAATCCTAGCAGACTTGAAGGCATGACTCAGAAGCTTTGTGAGAAATATGGCAAATAAAACCAGAGTTAATGATTCCATAAACATTTATTTTGAGGAAATATTAACAGCGGTCCCTAAAATGTTTCTGGGCAATAAAGGATAAATAACACCTATTATTAATGTAATGGTAAAAAATTTCATTTGCCACACATTTGCAGTACTCTAGTTAAATACATTATTAAACAGCATCTCAGTATGGATTAACACTGAACAGAAGCTCCAGATGTAGAGATGTTTCCCTGTGGTTTTATCAGCAGCAACATGGTTGGTGCTAGCCCAATCCTGATCCCAGTGTGGACAGGGCCTTTGGCTTGCTCTGTTTGTTTTTTGGATGAATAATAACACTTGCACAGACTTCTCACTGGGCTTGGTGCTTTGATCAAAGCACTTTCCAGTGGGCACAAAATCTGCCTCTAATGTTTGCACCTAAGCTTTCATTTTAAAGTAAATCAGTGGGGTGAGACCCTGTCAATCCAGCCTCGCATACCGCTCTCTCTAGCCAAACGGTTGCACGGATTGACCCCTACAGGGCCTTGCACCAAAAGAAAAACAGGTCTTCTCCCACCCATGCCAACAAATGGTCCAGGAACATTCTCTGCACCTCCTTCCCTCACTGGCTTCCCCTGAGCAGCATCTTTGCTCAGTCCAAAGGCAGCAGTGGGGGAATAGACAGTTATTGGGCAGCATGCGGCAGGAGCCGATAACGTATGCCAGTCCACTTCTGACAGTAGAAAAGCTCCTGAGGAGAGACAGGGCTTTCTGCATTGACCTTCCACTTCTCCACCCAGCCATGCTGCTGTGGGGCGAGAAATGGTGTCTCACCCAGCAGGTTTCTTGAGAAAGACAAGCCACGTGGCACAGACCAGCATTGGCTGAAGATGTGGTTAAAGCCTTTTCTGCTTACTTCAGTTGAAGGTGGTCTCACTGGAACCCAGATCAGATGTGTTTTACAGAAAGGCATTGCTGATGCTATCCTGAAGGATCAGGCAGGTCCATGAAGGCTTCTTTCACTCTCTCTAATCCCCACGGCCCACAGATGCTTAACAAATCAGCATCCTTTCACTTGGGCAGTAACACTCAGCATGGTTGACATCTGCCTCACTGCAATGGGATTTTTTATCACTGATCTCTTTGTGGTGGTAGACATGCTCTAGGTTATACGAGATCATGTCTCCCTCTAGTGACTAAATGTATTTTTGAAAGTTGTGACCCCAGCTTTAAAGACATAATTTTTAAAGGGACTGTAAAGTACGCATCTACCTACCTATCCATAGATTATACTCTCTTTTCTTTCACTCCTGTTTGTGCACCAAGGTATGAATTGGGTTTTGCTTAAAACTATCCAGTTATTAACAGAGTCATAAGACTTCTCAGAAGGCATTGTGTCTCCATTATACTGTTTTTTTTTTTTTAAAAAAAAGGCAGGATCTGACCAGGAGGAATGATAGATCTTGATTAAACATTCATGCTATTTATTTTGTACTGGCAGCTAATCTTTGTCCAAACATTTAAATCCAGACAGTGATATTTAACAGCAACTCTACTAAAACTATCACTTGTGCTTGCTACAGATATGAGGATCACTCTTTCTTATTTGGCAAGCTAGAAGACATCTACTTATCCTCACCAACAAAGCAGTAGCCCAATTTGTTTTTAAAAGACAGAAAAAAAGGGAAAACTACATTCAAAGTTTCATCAGCTGGAGATAAGATTGGAGAGAAGATGATCAGAGAATAGGCTGGAAGCGTGAAGCTTCACAAAAGGCGTGCCATGCTGGTTTCTTCTCTGGCTTACCCCCCCAGGCAATAATAGACTTCATGCTGATAATAAAAAGCAACAACACACAAAACATCAGATAGGGAGGATGTCCTGAGATTTAGAAAAGTAAAATCTTTTTATCTTTAGCCCTAGTAATACGAGGCATAGTAGAAAGTGTGGTATGTACACATCAAAAAATAGAAGTGGAACATAAAGTATAAGAGACACCAAATAATAGTGCCATGACACATGCCCAGGATGAGCACTAGGAAGCAAGGAAAGGCAACACAAGGTCTCATGTCACATTCCTCACACAGGGACAGAAGGAAACTGTAAAGAAAAATTACAACATACCTGAGCTATGCTGGGAAAAAAACATTGCAAAACATTTTTTAAAACTCTGCTGGAAGAAGTTAAAAAAGCAAGATAGCACAAAGTCAACTTCAGACTCATGTTTCCACTCAAAATTTTTAAGCAATTAGAAAAAATGTAATTGAAAAGGAGGTGAAATTAATATTTTTCTATATATTTTCTTTTTTGAATGAGTTTCCCACACATAAAATCAATTTAATTTTACATCTGGCATCACTTTTGTTCTCATTTTTAGTGGCACTGAGCTTGCTTGAATCCACATGTAACCTGTGGGAACACTCAGAGCTTAACAATTTCAGTATTTCTCCTGAATAGGAAACTAGGGCCTGGTTCTGCAACTGCCAATATGTTTGGCCTCAAATCTTCATAGGAACCCATGAAGTGGGAGCAAGAAAGCTACCTACCAACTCTTATCATGATCTGAGTTTCATGTTATCCTGCTTGACTCCCCTACATCTTTCACAGAAAAGAGGATAAGACAATGGGATTTAAAATCTACAGAAATTGATGAAGTTTGGAAGTAGAAATAGCACCCAGGACTAGATGTCAAGCCTATGGGGTTCCTTAAACTATTCTTACCTAACTGCAAAAGAGGCCGTTATCCTAGTATTTTATATGGTCTGAAATATTTTTAATTTTTTTAATAGCAATAACAATCATAATAGGACTACTAGAGTCCTTGAAACTTCTCTTAAAAATTCACTGTGGTCCTAGTCTGGTTTCAGGGATGGGGTTTTTTTTCCATCTTAGCAAACTCTAGTTCAGCTTCTTCTCTTAGCTCTATTCTGGTCTTGCTGCAAAGGAGTAGCTAAATCTAAGTGTATGCCCCTCATCTCAGGATGTTTGTAGCTTCCTTTAGCTACAGTGTAAAAATGTGAAATAAAAGGGTGTTCTTGTTTACTCCCCCTGAAGGAAACCATTTTGTGTAATATTTTCCTTTCAGTCACCTGCACTCCCCAATTTACTTCCACAGCTTCAAGTCACCAGCTACAGCAATATTACGGCCATACTAGAAAAACCTGGAAAGGATAAAGAAATACAACCCGTTTACACACCTTGCAAATAATACAAACAACCACACCTGCCGCCAAAATCTAGAAGCTATTCCCGTGCTGCTCATCAGCAAAGCAGACCACAGCTCCACCGGCTGCTTTTCTTCTACCTATAGGTGGCACTAGTTATGTTTGCAACCCCTCAGCCCATGCTTGCCGTTATTTCTGCAGACCTTGACTGTAGCTTCTTGTCTCAATTCTTCTCCCTTGCTGTGGGTAGAGGTGTTAATCACAAACTTTAAATATATTCAGAAACAGCTTCAGACAAACTAAGCATGCATTTATAAAGCAAGAAACAAACTCTCCCGATGTCTGCCAGTTTACACACCTCCACCGCCTGGGCGTACATCCGTGTCCTCTGCGTGTCCTCAAACGTTAAGGCCACATGGTGGCAAATACCAGTCTGAATCACACTTCCCAGGAAAGGTGGCTTTATAAATGTTAGGGTATATTTAACATTGTTCTCCCAGACCTGCCTCTGGTGAAGAGAAGCAGCAAACCCAGCAGGATCCCATGGAAAGCAGCATCAACACACAGTTCACTGAAGTTCACACAAAATGTAACAGTGTAACATCAACTATTATATGAGCTGCAGACCTTTCTAGGTTTTAACCATTAAGCTAAGCCACAAATGTTTTTCCCATCACATAATAAGTTTCAGAATCTTGGTAAAAAGACAAAAACCTGAAAAATAATGGTGTGCAAGAAGATGAATAGAAACACCTAAGATTAAATTGTTAAAATAATTAATGTAAATAATATTCTTATAGTTTTAATTTTTTGTTAATTTTTAACACTTTAAACTATAAATTAACTAAAACACTGTGATGAAAGCATTGGTTTGAATTACAAAACAGTAAGCTCTTCCTGAAAATATCAAAAGGGAACATTTCAAGAATTTTTTTTTCCCCCCAGAAATGTTTCAGATTAGATCAAAACAATCAAAACTGATCCTTTCTAACAAGCAAGCTTTATTGTTGTTTCAATGAACCTACATTTTCCAAAGAGAAAACAAATAATTAAAATTAAAATGTCAGATTTACTTTGTGTCCTATCTATTTTTCTTATGATCTGCTAATTTTTACCCTTCAGTTGTCTCCAGTTGTCTTTCATTTTGTGCTTCAGTACTTTTTTTTGTTTGTTTGTTTAGTTTTGCTTTAATTCTGAAAGCCAAAATGTTGGAGAATAAAAGTTTAATTAGATATTCCCGCCCCAAACTCTGGTGATTGTTCCTGGCCTTTAGAAAAGGAGGTTGCCCTTAACACCCTGCTCCATCCAAGGAGAACTACAAGGAAGATTTTTACTCCAGGCACACGCAGAACTTCTCCAAACACCCCTGGAACTGCCTCAGCTTGCTCTGTCCAGCTGTACACCCAGCACACAAGAAGAAGCAGAGAAAAGATGGATCAGTCTTTTAGCACCTATTGAGGGAAGGACTCATTTCACTCAAATTTAACCATCTAAACTGGAGATATCCAGTTGAAACTGCCTATGTAGTACTACTCCGTAGAGAGAGAGGGTCCATCTCAGCCAGAAGCAGTTTTCCAAAGGATGAGTTGCCCTCCAGAAATGTCTCTTGAATGCCTTCTAAAGCAGCCTGCAGAACTAGTTTATACTTGGCATGTCACATTTAGCTGGTGTGGTAGACCTGAAGGCAAAGACCCCATGCACATAACCTGAATGCAAAGGCTGCTTTTGGGAACAGAGTATGCAGAGGCGGCTGCGTGTCTCCTTCCCCTCTGCTCCCACCAGACAGTCACCATCTGCACCACTAGGTTTTTAAACTTTGTGCCATTGTTTGGCTGGTTTGTTAGGTGCTGCCCTGCCCTTTACTCTTCTCCCTAGCCCCCAGAGCAAAGATAAATATTATGTATTGCAATTACCAGACTTTTCTTTATAAAACAGGTGAAGAAATATACTGAATATAAACATTATATTATACCCTAACACCCTCACAGAGGCTAAAGAATTATAATTTATTCCTATTTCAACATTATTTTGGTCCACTTTCCAGTTGTTTTATTTAAATGATTAGTTATTTTGCAACTTTTTTTTTTTTAAAAATCTGGTTTAACACATTTCGGCTCTCTTAAACTACCTTTTACACATGAATTAGTGTGAATTTTATTGCTGTATTTTCCCAACTTATTAAAAGGGCTGTACTTTACAAATAAAACTGCAGGATAGATTTATTATTTACAGTCCTAGTCCTAGCCTTCATATCTACTTAATATGTGTAAAGTGTTTAGTTTTCCAATGTAGTCCAGCTGCATCACTGGAATCAAACTTGTAATTGCCTCTTTGGGATTTAAAACCATTATAGTTGTGCTTTTATGTTCTCTTTTGTTTTGCTTGAATCACTTTTTCAGGTCTATGAAGTACAGCTGGCACAATAAAAGTTTGATCAATGCATAACCAATGCAGTGTATATTTCTTCCAGATATATAAAACCCAGGTGAAAAATGTTAATCTATGAAAATTATCTTTGTCAGCTACTTATTCTTGGAATTTAAATTGGTTTCAATCTTGAAGTATATGGTTTGGCCTGGGGTTTTCCAGTCTGGGTTTTTCAACAGTTTCTTGTAATGTGTACATTTGACATATTAAAATGAATGATTGCCTGATGTAAAGTTTCAATTACCAGGGCAGATTTTTTTTCTCATACTGTGATACTCGAATAAAATTATCCTGGTACCACAGGAGTTAGCACTGGAAAAAGCCTACACAAGCAGCCTTTATTTCCTTACCAATTTAGGATCCTCTCACGCATCATTGACATTGATGCTATTGGATCATCTACTCAAATCCTTTAGGCCTCAAAGTCATGCTTTGGGCATCGGGAAATCACCAAATACCTGCCAAGAAACTGGAAAATTAAACCATTCAGGTTTGGCAACACAAACTGGTCTTCATGTTCTGGAGTACATTAACCTGGTAGACAATTAATTCTTGTTACCGCACACTGATTCAGTGGCCTTCTCCAGCTAAAGCCTGACTCTTCTGAAATTGCTGGTGGAGCAAGATGTTCTCCAGTATGAGCCAGGAATTCAGATGCTGGTCTTCAGATAACATTTAATACAATATAACCTTTTAAAGTCAAATGTAAAATGAAGTAGAAAACAGGTAAAATTTCAGCATATACCTTTTTGATGGTAGGTTTTCTGAATAACAGTGCATAAAAACATTGTATGTATATTAACATAAAACTGCAGAGCTAGCTTAAAGGTGGTGTTCTCTGAGATCATGGTTTCAGCAAGTTTCACAATATTTGATGTTTGCCTCTGATAGCTGCTTCAGGATTTGAATGATTACATCAGGCTCAGAATCAAGACCACAAATAAAATGGACCAGACTTGTAAATAAATTTTAAAGCTAACTTAACAGAAAAAATGCTGTTAGCAACTTAGACCCCGGACTCCTCTGTTCTGTTTGTGTCATATGTAGTACATAACATAGCTCTTTATGGTGCCACATTATGACTGACTTTGTTATCAGGCATGTAAGCTGTCCATACCCCCTAACAGAAAGCCTCTCACAGCCACACTAATGTATTAAGGAACGAGCCCAATTTATAAAGGTGTCACAGCTTCAATGATGAGCAAGTCTGGTGTTCCTACAGTGCCTATGCAGTAGGCCTGGTCCAACTGCATGTGCAAGATGGAGTTTCTTTGTGGAGGCATGCATAAAAACAAAGTCTCTAGTAGTTATAAGAAAGGTCTCCTAGACGCTCTTCAGATAGGTATTATAAACATATCTATAGGAACAGGCCTTGCATCAGAACATAAATGTGATTTGACTGAAAGTGTGAGGGGAAACAGCTACTTCTACAGTAGACTTGACTAGTCTGATTACAGTGGAGGCTCTCATATCACCCAGAACAAGAGTGATTGTCCAGACAATACTCAGATTTCATCTTCCTGTCTAAATAAACCTAATTATGAAATTTAGGTTTCTGGAGCTTATATTCATATTTAGAAATTCAAGACACACCTTCTATGAATGTGTTGAAATAGTTAATATCCATAGGAATGCCAAACCTTCCTCACTGTACATTTTGCCACACAACGAAGATATTTTGCATATGCAAACATAGTCATATAAATTTCAATTACTACTCACTAGAATGATTTTGTAGCTCTCTTGCACCCTGTCATCAGCAATGAGTGTAGCAAGAACATATTCACAAGTGCAATATGTCCCATCTATTTTCTATAGCAAAAAATAGGCACAAGGTAATCACAATCATCATTCAAGGGAGGATGTCATCTACTAATGCCACTGAAACAAGAGAAAGCCCCCAGATATGTTCTGATATATTAACTTTCAATATATATTAAATAGACAGCTTTTTATTTACTGCCAAACAGACATTTCTGACAATTCTCCTATACTATATACTGCGTGGAACTCTTCTTTTAGATTGTCCTTTGAATTAAGATTCTCACTGTGTTCAGGTAACTCTGGAAGACCTGACTCTACCAAGAATACCTACAAGAAAACAGGCATATGATTGGGATAAGTGCTGAGGAAGATTTTCTGTTCCTTTTTCTCTTATCTGACACCTATGTCCCCATTTGTGTGGTGTTCTCCTGCCTACTCTGCTCATTCTTCATGGGTTCTTTAGTTCAGTCATTACTAGTAACTTTCCCAAAATACCTCAGTGATTGGAAAAGTGACTCTGGCATGATATGGCAGATCTCACGGAAGTTTCCAAAAATACCTCATTTATTGGCTTTTACTGAAATGACAGCTTCATTGCAAACTACAGCTAATTACAAAGGATCATGTTCTGACCACCCTCTCTGGACAGCCAGCTTAGGCATGGTTGCTCCTGCTCTCAAATGATTGTGTACAGAGCTCAGATCTGGCAACTTCAAACAGCAAATGCCCTGGATTGTTTATCCCTTTCTAGTATTTAGGCCATAACAGTTCACCTCAAAACAGTCCCCAGGCATTTTTTAAAAACTAATGAGGGGTCTTCATGCATCATTTTCTACCTCGATAGTAAAAAAAAAATACATGCCTTACTAAAAAAACCTCTCCCCTCTTGAAAGTCAGTGGGCCTTAAGCTCCTATATTCCTGCCGGTCTTGAAAGCTGGACTTGGGATATTGAAAGTGCAGGTCCACGTTATGAATCCTTTCCTATCAGACCTGGCTCAAGAAGAGGGTTTCTACACCCTCTCCAGAACCTCCCATTCCCACTGCTTTTCTGTCAAAGATTACAGCCTCTCCATTGTGACAATACTTCGGTGTTTATATTCAAGACTGCCTTTTTTTCAATTTCCTTAAAAAAAATATTATTTCACATAAATGAAAGAATAGCAGTGAAGAACTGGCTCCAGTGAAGAACTGGAGCCAGGGTAGAAAGGAAATATCCTAAAATGGTTTTGCAAATAAATATTTTATAAAGTAGCATTTAAAACTAAATTATTTAAGGCCTTGTACGTTCAGTGACCAGCAAGGTGGGCTTCTCCCAGCCTCAGACCTCGTACCACCTTCACATCCCAGCATGGGAGTATGGGAGCTAGACAATCAAATGCTGTTGCCACTCTGACATACATCATCCTCTTTATAAAAATATCCTTATCCCACCTAGCTCTCGCTGTCATACTGAGACTTGGTTGGTCAAGGTTTAGGTCAAATCGAGCTTTTGTGAAACAGTTCCCTATTTCTGACTGTAGAGATTATGATGTGACTAGCAAACTTCAGCAACAGAACTGCAGGCAGAACTGCTGCCGTAATTTGGATGGTGTAAGGTGACTGTGAAGCTTAGTTCATCCTTCTAATACAACGTTCAGGCAGGGTAGCTGCACTACATTCCAAATTGTGCTATTTTAAAGTAAATTATTTTTCTTTCACAGCACAATAATCGTTAACTGTGAATATTTGCAGCCACTACAGGGGTACACATAGGAGGCAGAGTAACAGAAGACTTGTTAATTTATTTTACCAGTGGGATATAATGGTTCCTCAGCACCTCTCTTCTCTCCTAGAAGAAAGAGGCATGAGGAAAAGATATACTGTATATCTTTCAAGTTTTTGCTTTCTGTCATCATTGAAATCAGATATTTGTAAAAAGACGTACAGCATCATTTGTAATGCTGCACTCTCTAGAACTGCTGCTTTAATCATGTGTAATATAGATAACAATATGTACAAAACAGGAAGGAAAATACATGTTCAACCATACTTGGCCTGATAGCCCTTGGCTTTCATGAGAAAGGCCAGAGCAGCAGGTTCTGGAGCTTGAAAGTCAAATGCTTAACCATCAAAAATGCTGTATGGAGATTCTTGTTCCATATACCTTCCCATCTAAACCACCACAAAGCTTTCCCCACCCACAGTCATAATCAAAAAGGAGAAGACAGTTCAACCTCCATTCTCATTCCGATCTAAACATCTGTGCTGAAGCAACCGCAGAAGATCTTTAAAGCCAGTGGTAGCCATAATTATCTTGTTTGTCCAGATCTTCCACTAACTAGGAACTCAGTTCCCACAGGATGCCAAACCACCACCAGATGGTTCTCTGAAACCCTTTTTGCCAGGCTTACAGTACAATTTGGATGAAGTGGGAAACCTCGTGTTAGAAAGCCTCTTTGTGCCCCTACCAGTATTTCTGGACCCCTCCAAGATTTTAATCCCCTGCACATGCCATCCACACATGGGAGATACAGCTCTGGCATGCTTAGCCACCACAGGTGTGTTAAGACATGCTGGAGAAACCCAGAGAGAAAGTATGCTTCCAGCCTGTGCTCCCTGAAATGACCATGGCTCCCTATTTTGCCATGGTCTCTCCTTCCTACAGATTCCATATACCACGACTCATTGGTAGGTGAGGGATCAGGAGGCAAACCACAAGGCTGTACTGCAAATGCATGGGAACGAGACCTAATAATGAGAGCATGAGAGGTGGAAGTTGGTTGTGTAAGACATGCACCGTACCCATGAGCCTTGACTACTTGTGCTTTTCTCTGTGAGCCTGTCTTTGCATTCAGATGCCTTCCTTCTCTCATGAACCACAGCAGTGTTTCGTGCTGTGGTCGAAAGGAAATTTCTTGGGGTTTCCCCTTCGCTGGAAGTCCCCTGGTTGAGGCTGTTGTTGCTGGGGAGCTCTGTGCAGCCTTTCCTCTGGTCAAGGGCTAAACCCTGCAGTCTTAATCTTTAATTAACTTTCCCTTGACCCCTCTGCAAGGCTTGACACTGGAAGGCTTCTCCCTGAGTTGAGGAAGACACCTACTTGCTTAAGACATTTTGATGAATGTCTTTAAAAGTGCTCAGGCCGAGAGACCTGCCAGGATCTCTAGAGCGCTCTGTCTCAGCTTCATGATAACCGGGTTTTCTGTGGAATCCTGTGGCATGGCCATCATTTAAGGTCATTTCATCTTTGACCCTTTTGTCTCACTGACATTGCCTGGGTTCAGGCTATTTTCATCCATTTATATTTTACACAAGACAAAAGAAAATAAGAAGGGCTCATTTAATAAGGTTTTTCACAAGCAGACCCCTTGCTCTCTGCAACCCAGCTAAGCACCCATATGCAAGGAACCTGTCCCTCTGCTAGCAGGACATCAGCTCTCTCACTGGGCATAGACATGAAGCATTCCCCATCAAAAGTCAGAGTTTGGCAATCTTATTACTTCAGTTCAGTTTGAGCTGGAAGCTCCTCCAATGTCTGGAGTGAGTATTACTTTCTGAGGACAAAGACATGGTAAGATGAATCATTGCAACATCTATGACAAGGCAGTTTCCTACAGAGCACCCACCACAGAGCTGAACTCCCCAGGTCCTTCCACAGTCAGCAGTGGCACCATCAGAGAAAGACATAGTCCAGGATCCTAATGCAAGTGCTCAGGACTGCCCTTTAAAAAAAGTTACTCTCTCTCTTAATTGACTGTAGATGATGGCTTGGAAGATGAGGCTATAGTTTAGTTACAGAAAGCCTGGTGGCTGAATACACACTAGCAGTGTCATTGACCAATCATGATTACAGGGGTTATAATTGTGTTCTCCCTTTCCCCTTCTTGCTGGGCTTTTTTGATTGCTGCAAGCAACTTCACTCACGGTTTCTGCATTGCAGCCTGAGTTTTCATTATCAGAAGCAGTTGCACTAATATTAGCAATTCCCTGGAGCCTGCAGCTTCACTTCGATAACTACTTTTTCTAACTGAATGTTTTGCATTTCAGCTGGGTGACTACCACATCAGCCTAATACTGTCCAATAGGGTTTTCCTCTGTTAGAAAGGAGGTTTTCTTCCACCTTATGGTCTTCAGTCATAGGAGGATTTCCTCCTCCTTCTTACAGCCAGGAAGTTGTATTAATTTGCAGAGCTTTCCACCACTGAGCCATGAAATGGGCAACACCTTCATAGCTGGTGTCAGGGGAAAACCTCATCAGGTATGTTGAAGTCACTCAGCTGTCTGAGAAAACAGTCTGGCTCCTCTTCAGTCACCCGGGCTAGCCACCCCTGGGACGATGTGGCATGCAAACCATTAGTTGTTTGTGCATCAGACACCCACCCTCCGAAATCTTCAAGATTCTTCAGGCAAAATTTCTTCTCTGCTTTCTGGGATTACTTTGGTGATAAAACAGTAACTATTGCCCCTGCTTTTCTTGAAGTGGCCTCAGAAAAATTCTGTTGTCTTCACTCACCATCAGATAGCATTTTCTCCGTTTCAGGGGACCCCAGCTGCTGCCTCACTTTTCTAGGTCTGACATACGTGCTCAAAGGTTCTGTGCCCTGTCATGTGGAGCAAGGCCAGTATTTTGTGCGTTAGCGTGGGGCTATCAGCGCACAAATGTTGACCTGGAAGGATGTGTCTCCAAACCATATTTTGGATAGTGCTGTATGAAACTGTCTGCTGGGAATATTTTTTGTGGCTCTGGCCACAGCTTCTTCGGACTCGACTTGCTACGACTTCCACAATTCACTGCATTTTCTCTCCAGAGCAAAAGGAACTTATTCTTGTACAGACCACCTTGAGGTGATCCCTTCTTTCAAAAGACTGATTACATCGTCACTTTCTGTTTCTTTCCTGGTAAGTGCTGCTGCAGCACACATGGCTGCTCCTTTAGTTCTTCCTCCCCTTCTGCAACAACTGCAGTTAGGAAAATAATCTCCTAAAGGAATTTTTCTTCTGGGCTTGCACTGTGCTTTCAAGAAGTACCTTCTCAGCTTAAAAGTGCTGCAACAAAATCTTGGTGACACAGATGCTAGAGGTTTGTCAGGAATGTCCTCTGGGGGCCTGTGATCTGTTTCAGTGGTAGCAGCACAGCTATATATGTGCTGATTAAGCTCCTGATACCTGGGGACAACAGCAATAATCCAATTTTTCCATCTGAACATTATTTTGCTGTGTTGACATCTATGCTCTCAATCCTTACTCTGTGGAGCTTCTTCTTGCACTAGTGCTGTTCCAACTGCTGCTTGTTAAGCACTTTCTTGCTGTGGGACTTCCCTTATTTTCATAAAGTATTTTGTTTCTTTCTGAAGGCAACAGCATCCTTCATGTTCCAGATTGCTGCCCCATCCCTGCTGTTATGGCGGTCCTGTGACTTCTGCTGATCTTGGATCGGTAAGTAGTTACCCAACACATGGCTTCCAGTTTCTTAGAGGACATTGGCTTATGGCATTCACTTCATTCATGGTGCCTGAAGTCCTTCATTTGTTATGCAGTGATTTACATTCTGCTGTCATCCAGGTTTAGTTTATGCTTCCCGAATTTTGGCTGAGCGGCAGTATTCCCTCTTGTCTTGGTTGCATACCTCTAATTTGTCATGTATGTTTTCACCTCCTGTCAACATTCATGCTTCACGTACACTTTTCCCAGGAAATCTCATGTGCTGATAACAGGCCAGCAGGTGTTTCCTACGATAAGTTGTGTCTGCTCATCTCTTCTTCCAGTCTCACCTGCTTCGCCCAGGGTGGGCAGGCTATATTCAGAATGTACTGCAGAGTTCTGATAAATAGTAGCCTATAGCATAGGGAGCCTATTGCATTCCTGAAATACTGAGTTACTATTTTTTGCAGTGATTGATATGTATCCAGATGACTATAATATTCTTCCTCATTGTACCCATTTTAGAGGTTTGGCTACTTTAAATGTCTTGTGTCAGACACTGAGGTTTCTTTACCTCTTTGTGCACCTTGATTGTGGAAGTGGCTGCTGAAATACCTGAGCTGTCAGTACCAGGACCTTGGGAGGTGACTTATTTTTGCAGTGTCCAGGGTATATCCCATGTTTGTGAGCAAAAAAAAATTCTTAGCTGTCAGGAAAATCCCATTTTACTTGCCTTCACTATGAAATGGATTGCATAAATATCAAGTTTTTTATCAAGTGGAACCATTTTCTGTCTCGGGACTGATCTGCCAGCATGTCAACCATATAGAAAGAGAGATTCTGATCTTTTCCTTTGCATCTATATTCAGTCTGTATTTCTCCAACACTTGGGGTGGAAGACCTCCATATTTCGCTAGTCCTACTGATGAAGGCTATGTTAGAATCCAAATGGAAGCTGGCTTATGCCCATCTTCTGTCTCATGGATATAGATTACTTTTTCACCAGTTATCGGTTTTGAATGTCACAGGTTTTCCTTTGGTCCTGTGCAGCTAATTAGACCTAGGAAGCTAGCTGCATTGTGATCCTTCCCTTTGTACTGTACCGTAGCCAAGAAGAGTGCTGTGTCACTGCTGCTGCTTGAGTCTCTTTGGGGGTGCTCTCCAACTGCAGGCACTGTACGCCCTGTACTTTTCTGTTTGTTTATGCGTCATGCTTCTGCAAAATGGTTTACTTTGTGGTTGGAATCAAACAGCCTTATCAAAATGCAACTCTTCAATAAAGCTGAAATGAAACATTTGGACCTCATGAAAACAGAATGTTTTGCTATTTTGCACGGGGGAGTTTAGGACGAGGGTGAACTCAGTTGTTGAGTCAGCATTTGGTGAAGAGGGGAAAGGACCTCCCTCAATGGCCAGAGTGTTATTTTCTTTTAGCACAGTTTTGACAGTTAGAATTGGAGACAATGTCAGAATACAAAGCTGCAAATATGGGAAGCTGATATGTCAATCTAGATCTGAAAGCAAATTCATGTCTGTCTGTAATTTAAATTAAAACAAAGAACAACTCTGTGACTTGGGAGCTTCCGGACATGTAGAACTACGCATCTGCCCACACTGCAAGCTGATGGGGTACCAAGCAATCCTAACCTGCCAGGAGGTTAGCTGTGTGTATGTGGCACTGAGTCCCAATAATAAGCCTTGCTAACAGGGAGGACATCCTACAGCAGGGTCAACACCTACATTACATAGTGCCATGGCTCCCAGGCCAGGGCTGCCTCATGTACATATTTGCATCCATGTCCAAAATGACTCTCACCTGCCTACAGGGCTAGATTTTTAAAGAGTGCCAAAGGATGTAGATAGAAAACTCAATGGGAGTGGGGCACTGAAAACAGCACTGGGAACCTATTTGCCCCTATAGGTCCTGAGTGTGTTTGGAAATCTGGTTATGTTTCAAGCACAAAAATTACTTTGGTCAAAACTAAGTCTAATTGTTTGGTCCTACAGATAATAGTTTGATTTTTACCTGAGATTATATTCATGAAGGACAAATTTTATTTTTGCTCATATTTTCTCCTAATTGTTTATGATGCAATTGAGTATGATAGAATTTGTGAAAAATATTCTTATTAAAAGAATGAGTGTAAACCCTATATCTTCACCTGTAGTGGTAAAAAGATTCTTGTAAGTAACATTCTTTACCCATATTAGTTCTTTTTCCATCAAATGTTTATACACAAATCCTTTCTTACTAGTACTGGATTCATAATTGAAACAAAAAATATTTCAGAAATAATATTTGCTCACCTTGTAATTATTTTCAGCTACTGATAGAATTTATTAATTTTCCATGGTAAATGTAGAGATAAAATATACTGATTGGTAGGCAAAAAAAAAGTAATTTTGCTTGTAATTCCCACACATACATTACAACGACAAATTATTGTACCTGGGTGTAGGTGTATAAAGGAAAAATAGAGGGTTTCTTATTTCATAGGGATGATTACGTTTTGAATTATCTTGCACATATCTAATATGCCAGGAGCATCTTGGGAGCTAATCAACACCTGCAAATCTTACAAAAATTAATGGATCCAAGTTTATAAGATATTCCTGTTGACTTAAGCCCAGTTTGCACTTAGATCTTACAAACAAATGCAGGTATAGCAGAGGGGACAGAGTTTATACCTGCAAACTGTACATTAGTTTAAACTCATTCCTTGAGCAGAATAGAAATATACTTTATTGAAACTATAACTGCATCTATACTACAGCTCTATCTGCTGTAGCTGAATTTTTAAGTTTAGTAGCAAAAATAGAAAAAAAAAAAAATTAAAAAAATAAGGACCAAGCTGACTTGCTGTGATACAGCAGAGGAGCTAAAGGAAGCTGCGACTAGTCTTGAATGCCACCACGCTGTAAATACACGGTGATGGCAAGTGATGGGCAATGCCCATTTGAATCTTCCACAACACTCACACAAGTGTCAAAATGGCACCAATGGCTAAAATTTGATCAAAGCTTTTGGACAAGGACCCGGTGACCTTCCAGAGGACTGTTTTGGGGCCAGCTCCTGCTCATCTCCCATTCCAACACTAATCTTGAAAAGGAGACGAGCAGTCTCACTGGGGGAGGACTGGAGATTTCTCCCAGCCGTAAAGTGTCCTGAGAGGTACCAGGACTTCCTCCACTGACCCCCATGAAAGCCAGCACTGCTCTGGCACCCTGAGAGGAGCATTAGCAATCACCCTACAGATATTATGGCATCTGGATATATTACCTGATGGGCAGACACCCCTCTCTTCAATGTACTCTCAAACCTCACTAAATTGGGGCAACGGCTGTCCAGGCATACCACATTCAGGTATGCGGAGCAGGACTGTTTAGATGTACACAAAGAGGCACACCCACAAGCGTGTCCAAGGAGGAAAAGATGACAGAACGGCAATCTGGAAAGCTAATAATTTATCCTGGGCTTTTATGAGCTCCGCTGAGTTTGACCTCTCTGCATTAGCAAATGGTTAGACAATGTAACAAGGAAGAGGGGAAATATCCCTGTCCCATCTATCACACGGCAAGGAGGCTCCTTACAGCTCCCCTTCGGCACCTAAATCAGGAGATCTGCAGCAGCTACCCTCCTTTAAAGATTTCCCTGTTCAGAAGCATTGACGGGTTTCGTGGTTGCAGTAGCTCATTGCAGGAAGTAAGTTAATGGGGAAAACAGCTGAAGAGGTGATTAAAAGGGAAAAAAAAATTAGCAGTCTTAGTATCTTAGACCACATATTTGCACTTCGTTCTTCTAACAAAAGACATGATGAGCTTGCGCGCGCACACACATGCACACGCTCATGCTTATTCTATGCTTTTTCGCCTCATCTGGCAGCCGCTTTCCGGTCCAGCAGACACTAACATCTAATGAGTCAAACTTCCCATTTTCAGACTAATCAGTCGGCTGCACTAATTGCAAATGCAAATATGCAAATTTATATTAATTAATTACTCTGCTAATTAGTTCTGCGGTCTTTTTGGGGTAATAAATCATTGTGCAGTGGAAGGGAAATACGTCCTGTCCCATTTCATTCCACATAAAAATTTAATGTACTCATTGAAGAAAATATATATTAAAAAAACCTACCCTGATAGCTCTGCTTCTACTGATGAGTCCCCTACAGAAAGGTATGATTGTAAGGAAGCTTTCACATCTCCAGCAAATGCCATCACTAAGGTGCCTGTTAGCAATTTAATTATCACATTATGAGCTCCAGGAAAAGCCAGTTTGCTGTGCTGCAGGCTGTGACTCTGAGCTCCGTAGTTCACACATTTTGCAGCAAATGCTGTTTATACATACATGAAAGATAATCTGGAGGAAAGCATTCGGTTTGCTCTACCTGAATGGACTGCTAAAGCTTGCGCTCAAATCCCAGGAAGCTGGGGCTGCTAAAACCATCATGACTATATATGCTTTAGTCCTGCAGCCTCACTGGATCACATTTGAATGGGTTGTCAGGAAAAATGACAAGTAGCTGAAGAAGAAATTGCTTGCAGAGCCCTTCTCTGGCCTTGAATTTTACTTTGGCTCTGATTCATTTCAACACGGAACCTTCGATTCCCAGCCAGTGCCACTGCTCCCTCGCATCCCTCACCTCCCCAGCACACCCCAGGAACAGTGAGCGTGACTCCATTGCCCCCTTGCTGGTGGTCTGCCCAGCGCCACAGGATCTGTGGTCTTCCTTTCCCAGAGTGACGTCTTGGAGGTGCAGAGAGTTCCCCACACTGACTTCACACCCCAGCAATAGCATGCAGGGCGGCATGCTGGTGGAGCCTCGGGTACCACAGCCTGTCAGTGTGTGGATGTCAGTGTGTCGGGTGGCTCAGCTTATTCTGTGTCTTCCTCCCTAAAAGAAGGACAGGAGAAAAGCATCCCCGTAGCATTACGAACCCACCAGCACCTGGCTGTGAAAAGAGAGTCACTGTGTCCCCTCATTGTATGGAGCTACACCAACTCACTGCAATGCTACGGTGCACAGTTCATCACGGGCATCCTGGGAGCCAAGGGCTTTCCCAAGAGGTTTAGAAAGGCGTTAAGCAAAGTGCGTCCCCTTATGTCACACAGGTTAAGGCTAGCTAGAAATGCAGCATCTCCCACTGTTCTCAGGTTCCTTCATCCTCCACTTGCTTACTTTTCACTGGTTTATGCCATCATTTCAATAAATGAGAGATATTCACAGACCTATTTTTTTGAGAGTTTGAATGTGATCAAGTGGGTTAATCTGCCTCAGAGATAGGCCGAAAACCAGATAAAGACATTCTAAAAGTCAACAGCTCTCTTCTTGTATCTCTGAGATTCAGGCATCTCATATGTAAAAGGTCTTCTGATATTAAAAAATATGAAAAAGCCTTAGCAAATTTTTTGCTTTATGCTTTAAATTATTGGGTTTAAATTGAAACAATAAATAAGGTTTACAGGTAATTAAATTCCAAGAGCCTTTATCATGCTAGGTTTAACCAGAACTTGAACTGTTTATTTTTCTCATAGTTTGGAACCCTAGGATAAGTTCTTATTTATTTATCTTTCCCATCCAAACACTGGAATAAGATACTGTTGAACTGATAATCTGAAGTGCTGTGACTTAGGTTCGGGGAAAGAGAGGAAACTAAAAAAAAACCTAAAATAACTGAAATTGACCAGCCTGTTTATGGAACAGCCAAAGATAAAATTTATTTTTTAAAAATTGCCACCTTTGCTTGAAATACTAATATACACTAATGGCTATGCCATTTAACATGCAAATGAAAATATTTATTTAAAAGCAAACCACCTTTGTGATCTTTCTAGGTCTGTAGGATCCTGGAGTCACATGGGATCCGAATTGTTTGTTATATAGTACAGTCCTCCCCACCTGCCATGAGTTTTGGCTGGTATTTAAAAAAACAGCTTCTTTTTTTAAAAAAAAAACAACCCTACAAGTTTTCAGAGATTAATATGTAAAGATTTTGACAAAACTCCACAGGTAAATCTTTAATAATGAATAGTTACGAGACGGTAATGGGACTTTGTTCTGGTTGTCTGTAGCGTTCTTTAAAGAGTTACATTTAAATCATAATTGCACTGGGACATGAGATATAACTTAAGACATTTGACAAAGACTCTAGACCCTTTGATGGGTTAGCTTCAATTAGAAAACTTCAACAGCACATTCATCTTTTGCAAATTGCAGTAAGCTTCCTCATGGCAGGCACTGTGAACAAAATAATCTTTTTTCTTTTTTTTTTTTTAATTGTGTTCATAAAATAGCTAAGAAAATTTTGCCCATACTTATTTCTGAAGAACTTTGTCTTGATTCAGAATTCTTACAGAAAAAAAGTGATCCTAATAAAAATTCCATCATGATAGTCTGTGTTTATTCCCTTTCAATTACTTCTGGCTGATATTTATTCTCCTGTCAGGGCTGTGAAATTAAGACTTTTCTTAACATATAGGACAGCAAGACCCATTTGGCATCCAAGATGAAACCCAGATGAGTGTTAAGATTGACAGTGTTTTCACCCTTGTAATTAGCTATTCACACAAATGGGGTTTTAGTTTGCACTTATGCTTGGAACATGGCACTTCTTCATACAGAGAGCAGCATTCACATGTTAACATATTCACTTTTGGTTTTTTGTTGGCAAGTAGACCAGTGTACTCGCTATTGACTTCTGTTAGCGTTTTGCTATATATATTATTCACTATTTATTAGTGTCCTATTTAAGAAGAATTTAACATGAGCAAAACTCAAACAAGAACTACACTGATGTCCCTTTCCTTCGCCCTGCTCTGGAGGAGGATGGCACTTGCCTATAGTCACTCTGCTGCTTCCCAGTGAATGCTTTCTGCATGCATAACACTGGGGCACTGCATTCCAGCACCCTTTTTTTTTTAAGGGTTAAAGGCCCCCCTCCATTGCTGGGGGAAGGATGGGTGGCCCCAGTGCAACAGAACGCGTACCATGCTGAGCTAATTTGCAGCCTTGTCCTCGGTTGCACAGTGATTCAGTGATGTCTGGAGGAAGGGCACAGAAGTAGGAAACCTTATGGCAGTACAGCAACCGTTGCCAGAAATTCATCAAGGATTATGATGCGTTCTGAACAAGGTCCTGTTCATTCTAAATGGAGGAATAAAAGGCTCAGTGATGGAAAAGGAGGCAAAAGGACAGCTAATACATCTCTGTTTTGCTAGATCTGAGATGCAACTGATTTTTTAATACATATTAAGAGTTTTAAACAGAAAAAAAACCCCAAAATAAAGCATCCTAAATGGACTGCACTTAATATGTACTTCGGCTAGAGAGCTCTCTGCCACAAGAAGTGGATTTCAGAAATGTATGTTTGCAAAAAGGAATCGATATGCATATCAGAGTTACCATAATTAATTACAATAACGTTTTTGGGTCATGCTTCAGGGCTCACAGAATTCAGCAACTGTTAGAGAACGGGCTGAGACTTAACAAGGGTAATCTCTTTTTAACCTTCATGTACACACTTTAGGGGTCTCTTTTCGGCAATGGCTATTGCCAGAAAATAAATATGAGATGAGATCGATCTCAGGTCTAAATAAACAGGAAAAATTCCTGTGTTCTCTGCTGTGGACTATATCCCTACACGGTCCTTCCTCTTGTGGGAATGGATGGCTTTTGGCAGTTCATTTAGTCTCTTTCCTAATTCTTTTTAAGGTTAGAATAAAAAGGGGATGAAAAAAAGATAAGGAAAACTTGATCCCTTGAGCAAAAGAGATGGCATAATACACAAGGTCTTTTGCATCAAAAAAATTCGTTAATATTTTTCATCTCTTTAGAAACAATTGCATCTACAATGGACAAGAGGACAACTATCAGGCTAGATTAAAATGAAGATTACATATAAAATCACTGGGGGAAAAAAAGAACAGACTAATGGTGGAGAAAAGGCACAGAGAAGCCCTAAAGGCAAACAATAGAATGGATAAGCATGGTAACTGCAAACCACCTAAGCAAAAAATAAAAATAACGATTGGAGGGATAGCAGTAAAATGGGAAAATCATTTGTCTATACTGAAACTCCATGACTGCAGCTCTTTGCCTCCAGGCACTCCAAGCACAAATATGTCTTCTCAACCAAGTGGTAAGATATCTAGAGAAGCAAACTAAGACTGCTGTTCATCTCTCATAGAGGAGTGGAGAGATGCCTCCCTCTCTGCTCTCACATCGATGCAGCACCATCACCACAGCTCAGAGAGGGCAGCTGTGTGGGGAACCAGACTTGAGGCTGGGCGGGGGGGATATGGTGATATATAAAAACAGCGGGAGCCCAGGGCTCGGATGCTGCAGTTGCAGCTGCCCAGGAAGGCAACAGCAACAAGCATCTCTGATGCAAATCAAAGTGTGAAGCAGGTCAGTGCTTCAGGGCTGGGGACTTCCACTGGTTCAAGTCAGAAAAGTGGAATGGAACCACCACATCCCTACTGGAGATAAAAAGATCTGGCTTACTCTCTTCTACCGTACTTCAAAGTCCTTCGCTCACCTTTGTTGTAGGATACTTCACTGTACTACACTGAGGCAGAAATGCTGACCCTGCTGTAGGACAGGTTAAAATGGACTTGTGGCTGCAAGGCACGCTGAGATTGTTAAAGCTAAACCAAAGTCAGAGTATTCTTCCAGTGAGTTATTCCCAAACTTCCATGTTTATTTTCAATCCCAGCCATGATGAAATGTTGTGATATCTGGTTGATATACTCCCTAACAGTATTTTCAACCAGAAAGTTACATTTAAATTTCAGAAGCTGAACATTTTCAGCTTTGATGTACAAAGTACGAAACAACAGCTCATTGCCAGACACTTAAAACAGAGAAATGCCTATTTCTCCGATGACACTGGGTGTTGTGGGAGTTTTTCCTCAGGAGCAAATGCCCCCTGCAAGCCCAGCTTCCTGCTCTGGCTGCACATCGTGGTACGGAGAGATGGTTGTTCAGAGATAGGATTGCTCTGCACCCTGGCAAACACGTTATGGTCACAGAACAAAAGCCATAAAGAAAAACTGGGACTCACACTGCAGCTCCCATGCCTCAATATGACTTCTAGGACAGGACACGTTGATGTTTAAATGACTAGGGAAATATACCTTTTGGGGTAGCCTAA
The DNA here is from genome assembly GCF_963921805.1 of Phalacrocorax carbo. Lineage (NCBI taxonomy): Eukaryota > Metazoa > Chordata > Aves > Suliformes > Phalacrocoracidae > Phalacrocorax > Phalacrocorax carbo. The sequence goes on along the minus strand of NC_087514.1, from coordinate 113,271,431 downwards.
CAAACAGATTATTCCTGTTGGGATTTATTGACCCCACGAAGGGCTGGTTTTGGCTGTCTGATCAGATGAAACACGCCCATGAAAATTCTGATTTATGAGAACAGCTTTATAAAGAGGAAATTGTTCTGGCAAAGGCTTTCCAACCAGCTCTAGTCTTGGCCCTGTGAAGACTTACAGTGGAATTTGATTTATCTAACACAAGCCACCAAAAAAATTGTCTTTCCTAAGCAGGTTGTCTAACACACACACAGAGTTAGTGGAAAGTAGTGGAAGGTGGTTCACTGCACTTACTTAGTTTAGACATCCCAGGAGAAGATGGTGCTTCCTCTTCCCAGTCTCTAAAAGCAAGCTTAGACGGGTGGCTTTCCCTCAGGCAGCTATTAGGCAGTAAGCTGGGGGTATGCGATTCCTTGCACAGCTTCACATGTATGTGCAGGGTTGGTATTAATTGCCCATCTAACCTGATGCTGGTGCTGAGTGAAGTCCACCTGGAGCTCAGCTCAGTGAGAAGCCCATATCCTCATTTTCATCTTTAGCATCACCATGGTTGCATGCATCTGCCTGTGCAAAAGAAATAATGTTTTGGGCTCTGTAATATTAGAGTTGCAGAGACCTGAAGCTATGGCATGAAATATGTTGCTGGGAGCAAAGGTTGCAGCAGCCTAAGGTGACAGGAATCTTTTTGTTTCCTTATCAGAAAAACAGTCACTGAAAATGGGACTGACAGATTTGGAATAAACTTTTGATAGGATTTTAAATGTCCTGGTAGTCCTAGAGGTCTTTTCTAACCTTAAGAATTCTATAATTCTATGGCTTGACCACGCTGCCTATACTGTTTAGGCAGCTCAAAATCAAAGTCTTGAAATAAGTGTACTAGTACTTAAATAAAGAAAAAAAGACTCCTGATCGATAAAAATCCCTAAAAAAAAATAATAAATCAACTAGGGTTTTGGAAGGATTCTTACATGTTTAAAAAGATTTGCTTTGGGAGAAAAGCATTTTTTTTCTTGTTACTAACTGATTATGAATTTTTAGTTCCTCTTTTAATTTCTCATCTGAATTACCCTCTAATATAAAGACCAGAATGAAATCTGGTTTTGTATGCAGTTTTTTAACATTCACTACCTAGCTCACTTAGTGAAAAACTGAATTAAAATGCTGGCTTTCAGTTAAATCATTTTTTAATCAGTTAATTTATTTTACTGTATTTTAATTATTATTCTTTTTTAGCATTTTACTTATCCAGGATCAAATCTTAGCTTTGAGCAGTAACACAATGGGAACTATGAAGTTTAAGTTTGGAGCCAATTCTTAAATCCCTTTTCCTATATAAAGCATGTAAATTCACACTTTTTATTCTGCAAGAGCAGACCCACATACGTGTTATATTCAACTATAGCTTTACATAAACAGAGGTTAAATAAAGCATTAGTGTACAAGATGCCATCTGACCAAGGTAAAGGTTTCTTGACCGTACACTTAAAAGATGCAATTTAAACATCTGACTTCCTTGAAAATGAATTGTTCAGTTTCTCTGGAATAGAAGAAGCAGCACAGTCAGGTCTGGGTAGATTTTATCAGACTGCAAACTAGCTGTGCTCTAAGTAGAAAAATACTTGGGTTGGATCAGGCTGGAGAGGAACAGAAAAATCTTTACACTGTGCTGCGTTACCAATAGAACATTCACATGCTCCATAGAGAGCAATGTCCCTGACCTTTCTTTTTTCTGCTCTGTCCTCAGTCTGTCCTATTCTAGCTCACACCACCTTTGCCCCAGATAAACAATAATCAGTACCATCACTCTTGCCTCAATCTATCACAGCTAAGAGATTTCAGAAGGCAATTGTCCTAGCTGGAAAAAACATCAAAATGGAAAATATATGCATACCTAGGAAACGTTTTGTTTGTACTTGGGACTTGGACACATCAGGCTCTTGCGTGTTTCTTTAGCCACCTGAACACCCTTTTTTCCTAATCACTTGCAGATATAAACTGGGCTTTGTGCACATGGTAGCGGTGTACATGGCATCACAGCAATATTCACAGCATCCACTGTTGGGAACTTGTCCCTTACGGCTTCAGTCAGGAACAGATGTTTTAAGTACATAGTTTGAATAGAAGTTTCTTTACTTTCCTTTGAGGTTGAAGAATAAAACTGTTTTGCTCCGCAATCTTCTCATTACTTAAAAGTTAGAATTAGGTCAATGGGAAGGGCATACATGGGTGTGGGTTAGATCTGGAGACCAAAATCTGCTGAGCTCTCAGACTATTTCCCACTGTACGTCTGACTCACCACGGGAACCTGCGTGATAGCTCCTCCATCTATGAAACACTGATATGAACTCACTGAACCAGCAGGCACTGAAGCTTAATTTCTGTATTGACAGTCCTGAGAGATCTTTATTTGCCATGTGCTGCAAGAAGTGCAAAGTAACTTTCACAGTACCAAAAGTAAAAGCAAGTAAAGGGGATTTCTCTTGCACATTTCTGCTAAGAAGTCCTCAGTGCTTTGAGTATCTTTTCTAGCCACTGGTGGGATTTCACCATTTTAACAGTAACACACAAGTTCCAAGTTTTTATTCCGCAATGCTGCTTTTGCGCATAAACAGTTATTAACTTTGCATCAATGTCTCCGTGGATTAAACAGTCCCTAAGTACACATTGACAGCACGGTTCGTTATGGTTATGGACCCTTAACATTTAAAATGGGAGGGGAGGGAGGTTGCATGTGTGCGTATTCATCTCCTTGCTCCCTCTCTTTCACAAACTATAAGGTTTAATAGCGTTTAACACTAGACCACAGCACTTCTAAATTAATGATAGTCCTGCCAATTCTAATTGGTATTCTAATTAGTCTGACAATTCTACTAATTAAGAACATTAAACTTTTTAACAAAGGCTATCTTTTTTGTGATGTGTTTGGCAAAATGGAATTGAGGGTATAGGGGAGCCTGAACTGCTACTTTAAAGAATTGCTGATGATTAAAGAAAAAAAAAAAAAGATTTGGGGAGCATGTAGAAACATTTATATATGGTAGTTAAATAACAAGAATAGGCTGTCTAAATTATAGGATATAGCACATGATAGAGAAATGGATTAATAAAGTTAAAACTGCAAAACCCGAACACATGGCTGAAAGAGGTTTACTTTTTGGAAACTGATTTAGCCCAGGTGCTATAGGGATTTTGGTACAGTAGGCAAACTGAGACATTCCTTTGTTTGGAGAAACCTCACATTTCTAAATTTGCTTTCTTTCACATATGAAATAAGATCAAAGAAAAACAAATGTGTTCCACAATGCAAATTTTTCAGTATATATTTGTTTCATATCAACTGAAATGTCTCATTTTGAAAAAAAAAATTGCTCTGGTTTTGATTTTATATATTATATGTGCTTTTGAAAAGAAATATCCTTTTGAATCCCTATGAAATGAATTACAGACCTTACTTTTCTTATTCTCAGAATGAAATTTCATTTTAATGCACTTAATAGACAAAGTTTTATGCTGAACAGAATATGCAATCCCCTGAAAGAAAACATGTTTTATTTTCTGCCACTTTATGTTACAAAGTCACACGGCAAAAATCTTGTTCATAATCAAGATCTCTGTTTCCACAGGAGTCAGAGCGTTCGCACAAAGTCTTTGCAAAAAACTTATTGATGTTAGTTGGTGATGCAAGAAGTGAATGAACAACAAACTGAATGGAAAGCATGGAAAGCAATATTTACCCCAAATCCCCCCAACCTGAACCTCACAGATTTTATTCTTCCAACACCCAGGCTTCAAGGCAGACTGCAGGAGCTCTGAATCTCTCAGGATTTGGCCCCATGCTGTAACGCCGAGTGTATTTCCTCCACCACTTCACCAAATAACTATTGCACTGCCTGTATTCACACTTTTTGAGGGATTAGAGGTATGGGAGAGACAACTATTCCAGTCATGATCTGCTGGTGACAGCAAATGTTCTCCACACAGCTGTCTTCAAAATTCATAGCAAAGTACCTTTTTGAAATAAATTTTACCTAGATGGCTTTGCATAGTGAGATGCCTTACAGGTCCAGCTGCAGAATGCAGAAGCCAGCATGCTTCTCTAGGCAGAAAGTGCACTTCAAATTTCAACCTAAACCATGCATAAAACTCCTGAACACAAGAATGAGGCCCTGAACATATTACAGTACACTCTTCAGAATGTATATCTTTGAATACTTTGTAAAGAGCTTATTTTTTCTCTTCTGGTCACACTGCAGTAATAATGGATCAAACTGCAATAAGCATTTCTCCAAAAATAGCAATTGAATTAAAGATGAATACAAAGAGACCAAAATAAGGCCAGATACATACTGGCTGACACTATGAACAATAGCATGGGGCGGGGCGGGGTGGGGGGAAGGAAAAAGAAAAAGGATGCAAAAATATATGCATATTCAGTATTGTTTTTGCTGACCACTGACTATTTTAGCATTTTGCAAACTATGTCTTCTATGACCTTTTCCCATTACTTCAAGAGCTGAAAGGGTCGGGTCCCCAGTAAGACCACGCAAGCCAGGTAGAAAGTCAGCTTACATAGCAAGTAGCACAACAGAGGGGAAATGCAAGCAGGATTCAGGCTCCCTTCTTAGAAAAGGGAATTTGGCCAGAAAAAATGGCTTTTTGCCAAACTTCCAGGTGCATTCTGGACATGATTGCTTTAAACTATTCAGGGATTCAAACTAGTCCTCAGCCAGCCCAAGGACTGAAAGGAAAACTCCAGGCTGCCAAAAGATACTACTCGATTTCTTTTGCACACACTGTAAGGTGAGACCACTTTGCAGAGTGGTTACCTCCAAAAACAACACTGTGTGCTCAAGGCTGTGGCATGGAGCACTGATTTTTATGATGCCTGATGGCTGAGGAAGCTGGCAAGCTGTAGAGCTTACACAACTCCTTAGAGATTATGCAGACATAAGAGATGGAAAGAGATGGAAATTACTGAAACCACTGTTTATTTCAGCTTGTACTTAAATACAATAAACTCACCTCTCCCTATGGCAGATGATGAGTTCATGTTGATTTTTGGCAAATTTTATTGACTGTTGTTAGACAATGCTGCTTCCTAGAGGATGTCCACAGATCTTACCAAAAACATCTATGCAGGTATAAGCAAAATCCTCTCTTGAGCTCTTCTTCTTTCAGTTGTGTACTTGAAAAGAAGGGAAACATCGCCCTTTTCTTAATCTTTTCTTCTTTACTCTGTCCTAGGAAAATTTTGAGACTTGCAATGGGGATGTAAGAAATTTACAGCTTACAACATCAGAGTGTCCACTTGCCCAGGAAATTTGGTGAAAAACACATTAAAATGGGTTTTTATAAAGATGAGAAACATCAATTACTCTAAAAGTAGATCTGCAGCTAGAGGTAACAGAATTGTTCATTCATTGCTGAAAAAAATGTTCTTTAAACATCAATTTTCCAAAATATTTTTGGAGAAAGATCATTGCAGCCCAATCTGAATTCAGCAGCATTTTACAGCTGAGCTGAAATTGGCTGTGCCTTTCACTTTCTCAGAAGCCTGGGGATTGAATCCAGAAAACTGTTTTATAAAATCCTGTTCTATTTGCAGTCAAATTCTGCCACTGAATCTCCAGTACTGTCAGGGGGAAATTGATCCTGTGGGTAAAACACCTCAAATGACCCAACTTCACTCTCAGCTGTGACAAGCTTTCTGTGTCCTGAGGTAAAATGTGGTCAAAATCCTCCAAAGAATATTACTGTCTACCTTCCACTGCCTTCAAACCAGTGACGTTCCGTGTATCAGGAAAAAGCATGAAGGCTAGAGGATCTGGTGACTTGACATTCATCTAATCTACTTCTGAAAAATAATTTCTAGAGTGTTTAACAAATAGACATCAGATTCTTGATTACTCTTAATGTTTGCATCAGGCATTTTAAATCAGTGGAACATGTTCGGGACCTGTGACATAAGATCCTTGCGCCTCCCTTTTCCTTCTGGAAAGCAGCATTTCCCTGCTGCATCAGAGTGTTATAAAGACATTTATTCTGACACTGGATTAGGTTTGTCTGTTTTGGTTGGTTGGTTTTTTTTTTAACTCGAAGTTATCCTTTTTGATAAGGAAAGATCTGCAGTAAGGTTTTAAGTACATGGATTATCACATGTTGCAGGTGCTGGTTGGCAATCACAGATGCTAGGAGGAGTCAAAAGGGTAATGCAGATTTGGGAAATGTGAGGGAGGTCGTAGTTCATTAACAGCTTGGGATGCCTGATGGCACAGCTTTTTTTTTTTTTTTTTTAATAGAAAATTTACTTCTCTTTATCAGACCAGTATCTTAGGAAGAGCCCTGTCCAAGGAGGGTTATAAATTCAGGTAATAGAAGGCAAACCAAGAGGAGCGTATATTCCCATTACAGTAAGCCTGAGTCACCTGCCCTACACTTAGTATTATTTCATGAAAACAAGCAGTTCAGCTGAGCTGTGCTGTTAAGAAACTACCTGCATATTTGTACATAAAATAGGAGAATAGAGGTTTCATAGGCACCTGTAGCTCCATCATTTTCTACTGTCAGCTATTCAGCTTCTCAACTTTAATAATGTGCTTTCAAAATAGGTTTAAAGGATTTGTTATTTCTAAGGTCTTTTTTTTTTTTTCCCTAAGATGTTCAGATAACATTCAGCATGCTGCTAAAATTTGCCTGAGGAGGGCATGCAAAAGAAAGTAAATGATGATTCTTAGGAGCTTACAGCTCACCTGAACCTGGATAAAATTTCATGGGGGTAAAGAAAAGTCATTTCTCTAGCCTGAGGGCTTTCTCCCTGCTGAGTTTCAAAGGTCTGCTGCAAATAATGGAAATGTCAGGGTTTCTCATAAACTTTGTAAGGGGATCTTTTACAAAGCTCCCCTTACAAAACATCCTATAATGTCCTGGGAGGGAACTGTCCACCAGAAGTTGATGTTATTCGTAGGCTTTATTCTGCACTTCCATCAAGTCAGTGTTAATTCAACTTCTCTGTTTCCTTGCATCTTGCATTTAATTTAGAGCATGCTGCATTGTCCTAAGCAAACTGCTCACCTCAGCCTGTGCTTTCTGTAAGGCCATTCTGCTCTTCTGAGTTGGCGCCACCACCACAGGCTCAGAGCACCCACTGCTTCCCAGAGGGGCTCTGCCCCAGCACTGCCTCACCACGTAGGGCTCAGTGCATTGTCACTTGCTGTGCAACCGATAATCCTCTCACAGTGAGAAGGCTGCAGGAAGGAAGAAAAAGTATCAGGAACACCCTCACGGGTGACCTAGGGAGAATATTCCACCAAATGCCTCTTGCTGGGGGAGATCTGCAGCAGGGAAAGGAAAGCAACCCATCAACCTCAGAGATTTTACAAGGAAGGAGTGCCTCTGGTTTATGGAAGAAAAAGCGTGCATCATAGCCACGGGGTCTGTTTGTGGAAGGAGAAGCTGTGCAGGTCTCTTCTGGGGTCATGCACACCCACACTACCTCTTCTAGAAGGGACTCCATCCCAAGGAGCACACTTTGATGGGGACAGAGGCGTTCTCAGAATGGGAAGACAGAGGAAGCATGCCTGTGAGTTCATTCTAGGCGCTGGCAGGAAAAAGGAAGAAAAAAAGCAACAACACTAACTAGCTGTTTGACAGAGATTGCCTTTAAAGAGTAGACGCCGATCAGCAGCATCAGGGTGGGTGCTACAGCCAAAGGTCCCTGCTGCAGCCTCTAAAGGCTGCCAAACTTACTGATCTCAAAGCATCCCCAATGTATGGTAGCAGAGAGTGTGACAACCCCAGTAATCAAGCCCGAATGAAAAAAAAAACGATTTCTCAGATGTACCATAAGGTTGCTTCACACCACAAAGCAATATAATGATCTTAGCCCCCTGCAGTTTCAAGAAGTGACACAGCTACGTGACTAGTCTGACTAGAGCATTTTTACCCAGGGAGAGAAGTACCTTAAATCCCACATTCCTGCAGGGTACATATCACCTCCTAATCTGGTAATAAAACTTCCAGGGTACACTGTGCCATTACTTTTCTAGTTAGAACATATTTTATTTATTTTTTAAAAAATTTATTTTCCATCGTAAGATTATTTGGTCCCACCCTCTCTCAACTGATTTACATTAGTGTAAGCCAGGAGTAGCTCAAAATTAATAGGATTATGCCAAATGGATGTCATAACTAAATCAGACCCATTCTAGTCATGTGTTTCAGAAATCTTAGAGCAATTTCTGATCACAAACACGGTTTTTTGTTAATCATAAATTAGTATTAGAAACCATTTTCAGATTCTAAATTCATGTTTTACTCAAGCAACTCCTATTAAAATAGAGTAACTAACCCCTCTGCAGTTCTTTCATATTTGTCCCTAACAGCCTATTCAAAACATAAAACTAAGGATGTCTGATTAGAGCAAGAAGTACATCCTCATTACAGGAGACTTAGAAAGTGCAAAGCATATTTATAATATTTTTCAGCATCACAAGATGGGTTAAAAATCACACTTTCAGACTGAACCGAATCCTCTTGAGCTAACGTGGGTTATTTCTCTGAAGCCGGCGGTCCTTATTAGTGTCTTCTTTAATCTCTCCTGGGAGAAGGACATATATCCCTGAACATCATCTTAGCACTGGTGGGAGAGGGCTTAGCCAACTTGATAGGAATGGCAGGTTCCCTTCACAAAAGAGTCCATAGTCTACAGCAGCGTACTGGGATGCAGAGAGGCAGAAAAGGGCTGAGTCACCCCTGGACAGGGACGCACACCACTTCAGTCCCATGGCGTGCTAGTTGCACACAGGCTAGGCAGCTGGCATGCAACATGCATATTGCACATTGGTCTGGTCACTCCCCTGGCAGCTCCTTCTGTAAGGACACAGTCCAATCTTCACCAGAGGGTCCTGCCCAAGACACCACCCTTTCTTTCCCTACTTTTGTAAAAATAAACCAAACCAACAAAAAATAAAACCACACCAAACACCCCCCACAAAAATCCCAAACAGCTATTCCCATCTCCCTCCTGAGCTCTGAACTCAGCAGGAGACTGGAGCCAGAGGCCCTCGTTTTTCATACTGTTACCCAGGTATTTGCCCCTCATGGTCTGGCTTATGTAATTTAAGATGCACTAGACATACATTTTTCCCCCAGTCTTGCTCCCAAGGCAGCAGAGGTGCCTGCCGAGGGAAGCTGAGTCCAACCCCACTGCAGGCATACAGTCAGGTTCTGGCATAGACACCAAACACCAGAGCCTGCCCTGAGGCAAGAGGGTTTGGAGTGGGTATTTATGGTCCTCCCCAGGTGTTTGAACTGTGCAAGTGGGTGCTGTGTCAGGAAGGCAAACTTGCACCAGGTCATCAGTGAGGTAGTTTGGCACCTCGGGGTTGTCACCACGACTTACACGTGCATGGAGCAAAGTTGCTGTAACATTTAGTGCCTATATTAGAAAGATGAGGAAACAAAGAAAAGAAAAATATCTAGCTAACCCCCCCTTCTGAACAGTCCCCCACTGCCTATGAGGTCCCATTGCTACCAGTGAACGACCCAGACTACCCCACACCAAACTGGTCCTGAGCAAACATCATTAGAGTTCCTTAATTCTGAAGCAGTTCTGTTTCAGCGAAACTGGGAGATATGGGCCAGTGGGGAGAGGGTGATGAAAAAAATTTAAAGAAAAAGAAAAAAGAGAAAAAAGAAAAGAATAGAAACATTCCCTGGGGATCCAATAGTAGCATATTGAATTTACCAGAAGGACTCCTATTGATTGCAGTGCAGTTTGGGTCAGTCCCCCTGATGCACCGTGGAGGTTCTACAGTCCTTTGAACTCAATATTATTTCAGTGAATCTATTAATGTTTGGCTGTGTTAAAAGTATTATAATAATATTGCATTTGAAATAGTCACTTGTAATTCAAAACTATACAGCCTGGGCACAGGGAAAAAAATTGTGGTATGTGTTCAGTAACATATTTAGTGCTGTGCAGCCATTCTATAGAGTGCATTTAACTGTGTTTTGTGTATTATTCTTAACATGCATTCACAGTAGACAGCAAAGCAGCAGTTACAGGGTATGCTGTGAATGCATATTAACAGCAGTACACATTTGCATATCATGGATCCATAATACAAAATGCGTAGTAAAACCCTTATGAAAAGTTATTATGCATGCACAGTAGAGGCTTTTTAAACCTTGATATCTCAGCTATTTTGTTTCTCCGCTATTTATTTGAAAATATTAAAAAGGTCAAATGATGGATTAAGAATCTGCAAAAATGTAATGTTATTACTACAGAGGGAATCCTTCAACACAAACTAATTCATTTATTTTGTTTTTAGTAGCAGTATAAAAGCCACTCAAAAATGCATTTTACAATAACATTTGAGGAGTTTAAAAAAACCCCACCTACTTCAACAATAAAAAAGGACGGAGAAAATATTTTTATAAAAGTGTATTTGGAGGCTGGGTGATATAACTGGAAATTTTGATGGTCCTTTCTTTAACACAGAGCACCTACAATGTCAACCTTTCCTTCAGTTTCTTGTAGTATTTTTAGTATGCATTGAAACAGGGTTTGTTCCTCAGGACTTTGCATATTTAGATTATTGTGTATTGTATAACACTCTGAATATGCAAAATCCTTGAAAAGGTTGACAACCCTTAGGACCTTCCACAATACAAATCTTAATACATAAATTCCTATTGAGAATAATGGGATTCTACCCTTTCCTCTGTTACACAGCCTGTAATATTTGGGATAAAATGAAATGAATGTTATGAATACTACAGCTCTTACTCCTTTTGAACAGTTGCCACTTAAGTTTTAACATCTTTGTCACTTCAGATACATTTGCCTTAAAAAATAAAAAATAAGAAAGAAAAAGAGGCCTGAGTTCGGTAAGGAATTAATGACTTGATATGTCTCACCTCAGTTAAAAAAAAATATAAATTTTGGGGTAAGGGCTTTTTTTTTTTTTAAATGAAAGGCTCTAAAATCACATAGATGTAAAATATACACATAGATGTACATAACATGCTGTCTCCACACACATATGTTGTTCTGCTGCTGCCTTATTTTTTTGTTCCCCTCGCTAATCAAAAAATGCCCAAACAGATTTAAATGAAACTTTGTGAAAACAAAATAATTGGATCGGGGCTGAGAACATTAATGCCAAGCTTGGGCCCAATGTGAATTAAAGCAGATGAGTTATAAACCCTTCAAAAACAGGATTTATAATGGAAACGCTGACACAGACCCATAACAATAGCAGCTCTGCCAGGGATAATTTTAATACTAAAAGCATACTCAGTCGCTCACTTTTTTAAAATAGAGATTACTTAGTCAGTAAAAAGCAGCGATACACGATAATAATGAAAGCAAACTTTTTTTAAAAAAATGTTTCTAAGATGACATGTCATTCCCCCTGTAACTCTCTTGATATTGCTTATATGTGACATGCCGCTCCTTAAACAAAAAACCCAAACAAACCCCAAACACACCAAGGTGGAGTTTGCCATAAGCTCCATGGCAAGGCTGAGCCGAGAGACTTTGTCGGCTTCATTTAACAGTTTCTTGCCTGTGGAAAGAGACAAAAGGGTTAAGGGAGGAAGAGCAGGGAGTACAAGAGAGCTGACGGGAGAAACAAGGGCATGAAGAAAGAAGCAGCCAGGGAGGCAAATGGAAGAGCAGGGGGAAGATTTTAGGAGAAAGAATGTGTTTCCAAAGGAAGGAACTCAGTTTTTAAAAGAGATTTTGAGGAAGTGTTTGCAAAAAGGCTGGGCAGGCGGAGAAAAATTGGCAGGGGGGGAAGTCCTCCGAGCACCCCGAGTTCCGCCTGCGAGCAAGTCGCCCCACCGGGAGCAGTTGCGCCCCGGTCGCATCGCATCGCATGGGGGGCAGGATGGGGATGAGCAAGCACACCTCTCTGGGGCTGCACGGCAAGCCACACGTTTAAGAAAAAGGCATCATGTGTTAAAGCTTCCTGTTGTACGTCCAGTTTCCCACAAATGCCTCTTTTCTTTTGGGAATGTCAAAGCCCACCAAGGGACATGAGGGGAGGATTTCTTAGAGCCGGCAGGAGGTTTGCTCCTGTTATCCTGCGCTCTGGGGCAACACACAGCACTCAAGAAAACCGCACACCCCAAAAATCGCTCCCAGCAGCATCACACAAAAACTACTTTTTGTGACCGTGCTATGTGTCATAGCACCAGCATTACTTGCCCGTTCCTGCCTTCCTTTCCTTGTTTTTGTTTTTGGTTGTTTTTTTTTTTTTCCCTGGGTACCAGGTGCACCGGAGGGACTCAGATCAATACAAGAAAGCACTTTCCGTATAAACAATACCGTATTAACAACCACAGGGCAGCCGTACCTGTAGGCAGGGATAGCACCAAATGTTGGCACGTCTATCCATGCAGCTAGACTGCTAAAAAGAAGCAGCTCCAGTGGAAATGCACCTACTGTATGTGAAATGCTGGTGCAGATTTTTTTCGTTCTTTTTTTTTTTTTTCTATCAGTCTAACCTTCTGTGTTGATACATGAATGCTGGTACCCACTTAGAGGGATGCCAGATGATCAGTGCAGAATGAAGGTCCCAGGAGAAAGGCTCACGTGGTTTTCTCTGCCCCGTGACGTCACTAGCAGATGGCATGGGTACCAGCTCTGGCAGTTGGCATCAATGTCACTTTTTAGAGATCAATGAGATAGTGCAGATATACACAGATCTAGACTCCAGGAGACGATGCGACATTCAGACTGAAAAGATTTGGAAGGCAAAAAATGAAAACTGATTGTTGAATGAAATAAAAAGCTAAGGTAATACAAATAAAGATATATTTCAGTTGGTGCTGGGTGTGCATGCAAGTGTTTAAAGATACAGTATCATTGTCTTGTATTTTATGTATGCTATTTACTGTCTAATAACTCCTCCTAACATTTTATTCTTCTGATGCAATTGCATACTTTCACTGGTGTTATGTAATATTGCAAGTGTGTAGACAATACTGATAGAGTTAGTCTTTGACTGGGGTTTTTGTTTAGTTTTGTTCTATTAAAAAAAGTCCCTGCATTTGTTTTGTTTGTCTCTTTGAGGACCGCAGGGTCCAAGCTTTTGCTGCTCCCAAACTGCAAACAAAAGCAAAATAATTAGGAAAAGGAAATTATTTTCCCATTCCAGGCTGGATTCTGAGCACACGTGCCGGACTGCAGTCAGAATCTACAGACCGCTCCTGTCAGCTACGAGCTGGAGGGAGACGTCTGAGCCTCGCAGAACATAAACACTGCTATAGCGTGCATGGAATTTTTCACCTCCCCACCAGCACAATTGATGGGGGAGAAAAAAAAAGGAGGAAAGAAAAAGAGAAAAAGCAAATAAGTTGATTCTAACTAAATAGATAATATCAGTTAGATTTTTTGCTGGGAAAAAGGAAAAAAAAAAGGTAGGGGGATTTTATTTCCTAACTAATCTGAATACGTTCAGGGTTAGATCATTCTAATTTTTGCCTTAATATGAAATAAGTAATATGTCATTTTCATACAGATCATTAGTAAAAAAAATTCTTCGTTTTTAATTATGTTACTAGCTGAGTGATATGGGGGGGTATGTTCCATTAATTTTTTTCCTCACCCACTCTAACTTACTAGAGTTTAATATCTTGATTCATAAGGGAAGAAACGTGGAGGGGAAAAAAACCCAACTTTGAAACAGAAGTCAAGAAGTGATTTTAAAATATTTAATCATCAGTTAATAGAGATATGGCACTTTTCAATTTTAAGACTGCTCTCGCTCTCCCTTTTTTCACCCAGGGGAATTTGGATTAATGAAATTTCTGTATTGCTTTATCATGTTTTGCATTTCTTTGAATTCCACGGTGGTGAGGGTTCGAAGGGCTTGTTTAAAAATAAGATAAATGAGCAGGGAGCTAATTGTACATTTTAAATATTGATTTACTCTATACTTAGCTGTGAGAAATGTGGCTTTTTAGTTACAAGATCTTGACTGTTTTGAGTGATTTTTAAATTCTGGACAGCTTTTATTCTTTAAAAAATAAGCATTTGCAACTGGCATTTTATGAAAAAACATAGATTGTGCATTTATATATACACACACTCGTACCACAGAGCGTGCACACAGATGCACGAAAGGTGCATGAGGATATGTAAGTTGGCAAACTTTAAAAATGGAAATATTTAAATATTGTGCTGGCATTCTTTCAGGTAACTTAAGATTATAGAACCATGTTAACACTACCGTTTGATGAGTCTGTTGTAATGCCAGAATCCCAGATGTGCAGAAAGTTTTCCAGAGAAAGTGATGACCAAAAGCAAATGAAGAACCCAGAAAGCTTTTCAAAGCAGATCGTGCTCAGAGGAAAGAATATTAAAAGGTCTCCTGGAGAAGACACAGAAAAAGAGGAGGAGGAGGAAGAGAGAGAAGAGGAGGATGAGAATGGCTTGCCTAGGCGACGGGGCCTTCGGAAAAAAAAGACAAGCAAGATAAGGATGGAAAGGATCAAATTCAGGCGACAAGAAGCCAACGCTAGAGAGAGGAACAGGATGCACGGCCTTAACGACGCCCTGGACAATTTAAGGAAAGTGGTCCCTTGTTATTCTAAAACACAAAAACTGTCCAAAATAGAAACTTTAAGACTAGCCAAGAACTACATTTGGGCTCTTTCTGAAATCCTGCGAATTGGCAAGAGACCCGACCTGCTCACCTTCGTCCAAAACTTGTGCAAGGGTCTGTCCCAGCCAACTACAAACTTGGTGGCGGGATGCCTGCAGCTGAACGCAAGAAGTTTCCTGATGGGCCAGGCGGGTGAAGGCGCCCATCACACCCGCTCGCCCTACTCCACCTTCTACCCCCCCTACCACAGCCCCGAGCTCGGCACCCCCCCGGGGCACGGGACTCTTGACAACTCCAAGTCCATGAAACCCTACAATTACTGCAGCGCTTATGAGTCCTTCTATGAAAGCACTTCCCCTGAGTGTGCCAGCCCACAGTTTGAAGGTCCCTTAAGTCCTCCCCCAATTAACTATAATGGGATATTTTCCCTGAAGCAAGAAGAAAGCTTGGACTATGGCAAAAATTACAATTACGGCATGCATTACTGTGCAGTGCCACCCAGGGGTCCCCTTGGGCAGAGCTCTATGTTCAGGTTGCCTACAGAGAGCCACTTCCCTTACGACTTACATCTGCGCAGCCAGTCTCTCACCATGCAAGATGAATTAAATGCAGTTTTTCATAATTAATGAGGAAAATGAAAATAAACAGTGGTCATTCACCTCCCCATCTAATTAAGAGCAAGCAGATGCTTGGGCACTGCGTAATTGGCACAACTCTATTTAACGTGTTTACTAGTTCCTAAAGTGTGTTTCAACTATTGTGGGGATTTTCTATGTATTAATAAACCCTTTTTCCGATAAGTATTTTTCCTTTCGTTTTTTTGTCTGTAAACACTGTGAGATTCTGTTTCCTCCCAGAGGTACCCCCCCTTTTTTTTCCTTTTTATTTCCCTATTTGCTTGATTTGTTGAGCAGTGTGTCTGAACAATATCGCTGAAATAAAATCATACACACTGTGTAAAGTCAATGTCTATTTTGATTGTACAGTAATTATACAAATGCATGTTATTGAAATCAGATTAATTAAAATAATGTATTTATAATTGGTAGAAAATATATATTATGTATTTGAGGAGAACTGGATTAAAAATATTCAGAACTTTAAAGAAATTATCTCAGACCTGAGATGGGCTTGCAATATGCAGAGGTGAGAGTGCAGCAATATTGAAAGCTATGCAAAAAAAAAACCCAACAAAAAAAAGCAAACAAAAACAAAACAGTTTTTTTGGTTGTCGTTTTTGGGTAAGCTAAGGAAAACCAGTGATTGTCACTGAGATTATTCAGTCTGACCTTTAGAGTGTTGCTGGCAGGGGGCACATGCTAATATTTTAGAAGATGTTGTTGAAAATTTGCCTCAGTTATTTTGACCATATATAATCAGCACTTTTTTTGTATTATTCTGACTTCAGATGTAAAGGTTTGTTATAACAATGTATAACTGTGGTTTCTCACTACGTACTTTAAATGCAATTAAACATAGATGTTTCCACTTTTAAAATACATCTATTAGCTGTGATACTGTATTTTGCCTGATACTTATTATTTCACAGTATACAGCTGCCTTTGGTCTTGCCTACACAGCTTTCTTCCCTGCACCCCTGTAGCACTTGAGGCTGGGGATGGAAATCATGAATTATCAGGGTGAACCTCGCGCTATTTTCAGAAGGATGTGTTAGCGAAATAGCAAAAGCACACCTAAAATATCACAGAAACAGCTGCATGCTAAATGAAACACAGGTTAGAGGAAGAAGATAACTTCATAGCTCAACAAAACGTCGAATTTCATACAGGAAAGGGCCCTGAGCAGTCACGCAGACCACTAGCTGTCTCTCCAGCTCTGGCTTGTGGAGGGTGCAGGAGCGCGGGAAGCATGAAAACTGCAGAGCGAAGGACTCCCTGAACGTTGCTACACTTAGTCTTGGCTAATAAAGAACACCAGTAAACTATGCATGTGTCTGCAACCCACGTTAGTTCAGCAGCAGGGATCTTCAGGGCCCCTTGCACCTTAACACAGTTGAGCTCAGCTGAGCCTTGGTCATTTTCTAACCACTCAGAGCTATTCCTCGATAAGATACACAAGTGACAAAAAGAATGAACAATTCAACTAAAACCCAACAACTTTTAGATGTGTGAGTGAGCAAGACCTCTTGATTTTGAGGGATAAATAACAGCTACTTGACAAGTATTCACCTGAAGCATGAAAATGCTATGCTGTGAATGAGCAGGGCATCATGTTTTTAAAAACTATATTAAAAAGTGCAAATTCCTCCTGCAAGTTAGAGACCCCTGGCTGAATCACAGTCTGGGTCACAGTTTATTAATGACACATCAACCTCAGACCCTCACTTGAGTGACAAAGAGGGGACAGGCCAATTTTTCCTGATAATTTGCCTAATTTCACAAGCAGGACTTGTTGTAAACCGTCTGCCCTGTCAAGCATTGCAGCTCCTTCAGGACAACGGCAGCCTGACATTCATCTCTTCTAAATAAGACCAGGCTACTCCAACTGCTGGAGAGGGGTAACGAGTCCCAAAGTTTGGATCTGGGTCTAAATGCTTCCACGCTTTGCAGAGGGAGGGGGGCAGACATGGGGTTTTTCTTGACCAACATCCTCTTCTAGACACAAATATCAGGCCAAAAATAGAGCCTTTTGAAGCAGAGTCTTGAGCCATGGTTCAGGGGATTTGGCTAAGGATTGTTCTACGTTTCATCAGGGTGAGGAACTGTGGACGGTACAGGCAGCAGTTTTCTGCCTTGGATGAAAGGTGATGGTGATGACTGTCAGCTCAAAAGCATCCCCAGGTGTTTTGCACCAAATATAGGAGGGATTTGGAGAAAGAGAAGAGGGTAAAATAGATTGCTTTTGCTGTTATTCAGAATTAGCTGATATTCAGCAAAGCACGGAAAGGTGACAGGAGAGAACAGAATGGGGAAGAAGCCAGTCAAGGAAAAGAAAGCATGAATTCCTGGGCCCAGATTCACACAGAGACACTGAGATACACCAATATATCACAAGGAGCTATAGGCAAGTGGGCCCAGAAACAGGGCATTCTTTGAAGCAGGGGGGGAGATGCCCTCCCACTGAGCACTAGCAGCAAACTTATCCAACCAAGTCTTGTAAAAGGACCCTCCTCCAGGAGGTTGAAAGTTAGCTGAGCACCCCAGAACAGTGTTGTTGCACTGGGGAAGGGCACATTTGCATAAGTTGAGAGCAAAGCGAGGAGGCAGCTGTAAAGTCCAGCACCAAGGGAAGGAAATGCCTGATGCAATACATTCAGCAGGCACCCGAGGGGTGTTAAGACTTCAGGCTCTGCAGTCTGGGGCTCTTCAGCTCTGTGGCCCTATATTATCTCAATAACTCATGGGCCAGTTCCAGTTTCCCCTTCCAGGAGCAGAAGCAAAGGGAAAGGGGAAAAAAATATTGCTGCCAGTTCAGTTCTTTCTCACTCACTCCACGACAGATGGGGAGGCAATTCACAGCCAGATTCCCCCTCTGGTAGCTCAAGGCGGGCACCACACTTGCTCAGGGCATTGCAAATTGGAAAGCCAGTCCAGAATAAATAATGGAGCAAGTCATAGAAAAATATTGAGACAGCATAAAACCCCCCGACATTCCCTGTCTAGAGGGGTATGGATTATTTAGAGATATGGAGGTAGGGGATTCCCTTGAGAGCAGGCTTTCTCGCATACCTTCTTTTTCACACACACAATAAACAGACTGGCCTTCACCGGCCAGTCACAGAACATAAGGTGCTCCGAACTCTGACGTGATTTATAAAAGCCTTTGAAGTTGCCTTATTTTAGGGAACAAATCCAAGCATTGGGAAAGTTCTGGTGCTTTAAACTCACAGGAATGAAAGCCAGTGGGTTTCTTTACCGGTAATCTCTGCTTTATAAGGTTTGTCTCCTTTCAACCCTATTCGTACAGCAAAACAAAGCTGCTCATTTCTGCCTGCCTTGCTCTCCTCTTAACTGCCTTCACTTCCTTGAGGATAGAAATATGTAAAATAGCAACTGCTCCAGAAAAATAAGGTGAGAAGTTTCTATTCTCCCCTGTCCTCTAGCACAGGAGTAATGAAGCCTTCTGTCAATTTTAGAGGTGGGAACCCCAAAGCTGGCAGAAGAAAAGCTATTTCAGATGTGGTTTTGTTACACAGCAGAACTCTTTGCCATTTATTTTTTCCCAGAGTAACATTTTAGTGTGATTTTTCAAAAGCAGTGTATGTTTTTATGGTATCAGAAATACACTAATTACTTAAGAATGGCTGTACTGGTTCAGATTAAACATCCATCTAACCTGATATTCTGTTTCCAACATGGGGGCATAAAAAAAAGATGTCCAAAGATGTCAGAACAGGGTGAGGAAAATAAATATATTTTAACTAATAAGAATGCTGGAAAAGAAACTAAACATCATGTTCCAGGATTTCAGCCAGCCCTGTCAAAGACAGGGATGTGCCCAAATTGGAAAAGGGGTGGGAGGCATGACAGCGTACTGCAGGGTTTGCACCCTTTCCTCTGCAACACTGGGCTCACCAGTAACCACCAAGTAGGATTGACTGGGTAGCGCTAGCCTGAACTCTGTCTCAAAAAAAAAACCTCATGAGGAGTAAAATTTAAAACCAGTGGCCCCGGCCCCACAGGCCTCCAAATCCCAGTGCAACTGCAAAGAGAGAGGGAGGGGTAACCACTCTTTGCCAGAGCTCAGAGGAGATCTCAAAGCTCCTCTGTGTTACAGTAGGAATACGCTTGTTTTCGGACACATCCTGGCTGTGCTCCCTTTGGGACTGTCTGCATTCTTTCACTTCATAGCTATCTGCACAAAGATTTTTAAAATGTATGGAGATTGCACAGGCACAAACATGATGGCAGATTTTTTGTATACTAGCAATTCCCTCTCCCATTTTTACCCCTACTTTACTCTTCTCTTCTCCCCTTTGCCTGTAGGGCTCTCAAATGGCAGCAAATTAAGTGAAATGCCATCAATAAAGATGAATGAAATCCCAGTGAAACACATGACAGAATCTTTCCTTGCAAAAGCAAATAATACTTGCCTAAATTAAAAAGTAGCTGCATGGTTTTGTTTTTCATATTGTGAGTCTATCTTAACTCAAGCCTATGGTTGTATTTTGTGGTCCATAGCCAAGGTCAAAGCAGGTTTAATTCTGGTACCAAAATCCTACAGCTTTTGATGTACAAGTAGCAGAGATGGTACTGTTTTGTGCTGAATTGTCATGAAAGCAGATCCCCTTATAAAATTTCAGCAATTTCCAAATTAAAAGCAAAATGAAACAAACAAAAAAAACCCAAACACAAATCCCCACACCTCAGTAATCTGGCTGTGGGTCTGACCCAGAGCTGAACCATGGCAGCAGGTTGTGATTTTGCTCTGGAGAGACACAGATCAGCGTGGCAAACAGCTGGCACCTTGCCACCGCAGAATCTCAAGGGCAGACCTGTCGTGTCTCACTGATACAAATCTAACTACCGTACATGGGGCTGCCATGCAGAATCGCACTCCCAAGCCCTCTCCACTGCACAATCAGACCTTAGCGAGTCATCTCACAAAATTCTTGCACATTATGCCAAGAGGATGGCCTATTTTCCTGCAGAGCCTTCCCTCTTACCCTAGAGGATGTGCAAGAACAAGCTAGGAGAAGGGAAAGGAAAGCCAAATTCACAGACAAAAAAGCTCTGGGGGAAAAAAAGTTTGCTTGTTTTTTTTTAATGCCTGCAGTGTGGAGTCCCTATGACTTGCAACTGGCTTTAAATTGGCATCACCCACAAAGGTTGTTACGGAGCTATAAACAGTTTTCCACCCCTTTCCCCCCAAAACCCCCCTGTTTTCTCTTGGCTGTTTTTCTTTGTCACTGACTCCTTAGACTTACACTTTTATCCCTGTAATGGTGTTTCTTGCAACGTTTAATTCTAGGACACCATGTATGTAGAACATACCATATAGGAAAAAAAAGCCAGTTCTAGCTGTAGCTGAAATTCTGGAGTACTTCAGGAGGTTAAAATAAAAAAATAAAACTGGAACAGAAAAGCAACCTTCATAATTTATCATTTTTCTAGGATATTCAGTGTATCCCTCCTGTCCCCACCCCAGCCTACTGAATATTTTACTTTCTGATATTCTGGGGGTTTTGCATTTCTGTAGAGCATTACTAAGCAGGTTTGGTTTTGGTTGGGGTTTTGTTTATTTTTTGGTGTTTGGGGTTTGGGGTTTTTGTTTTTTTGTTTGGGTGGGGTTTGGGTTGTTTTTGTTTTGGTTTTTTTTGAGTCGATTGATATGTGAAATAGCATTTTTCAAACTGATGAAATTTCCTGGTCTATAAGTATACCCACACATAAAAGGTTATAAATTGTGAAGTGCTTGGACATTCTGTTTGCAAATGCAAATGCAAATGATCAACTGAATTGGAGGTCCTTGTACAGATAGAGAATCGAGGCTAAATCAGAGATTATAACATAAATTTTGTACTCTTGAAAGCAGGAACGTGCGGGCTGCTGTTGTTCCACAGGAGTTCAGCAGATATTAGATTGGATTCTAAATCACATGGGAAGCTAAACGTAGCCTTATCCACTATGTTATTTATTTACAGCCATATGAGCAGATGCATAATGCTTAGATGCAACTGAAATGACATTTCTGTTGGGCAGACAGCTTGCAAACAAAGAAACTATGATGGGATCTTCCTCAGAATCCAGAGGGAAGCTCACATGAACACTAGTGGATATTTGCCCTGCACCAGGAGAAGCACATGTGGGAAAGAAAAGCATTATCCAGACACTGAGAACAGCAGGAGCAGGACTGCTACTAATTGTAATAATTAAGGAGTTGAGATTCCAAGATTCCATCCCCAAATTCTGAGGAAGAGTCAGTGTCAGTCACGATGCAAAGCTCTCCCTCTGGATTTATGCAAAGAGCTGTTCTTGTGCTTGGCATCTTTGTCTTGATAACAAGTATTACTTTGGAAAAGTAAATATATTCCTCACAATAGATATAATAACCATTTTTGTTTGCACCCACCACGGTACATACAGAGGCATGCCTATACCCACTGGGATGCAGATTTTGCAGGTCTCCATCAGAAAGTGGGGAAACCATTTGACTGAATGCATATAGTTACACTAATTTTGATGGAAAAAGGGCACAAAACTGTGGAGTAAGTGAATAACCAGTCACTATGTCCAGCCACCAGTTCCCAGGTGCTTACCTACACAGACTTTCAGCCCATGGATTCAAACTAGTCATAATCACCTCATTCCCTCAACTCCTAAATTTCATGTATTCTTACTCTTTATACACACACAGTTTTTCCCTTATTCAGTAAAATAATAGAAGCTTAGCTGAAAGGATAAACCTTGTCCCCACGCCTCATCTCACACTCTCTTTTTAGGGGAGGCTAACTAAACCCAGGGGAGGTTGCTTAGTTAGGGGAGGATAACTACACCCAGCAATCAGAATGAAAAATATTGCAACCACAGAAACACAGCCCCAACATAACAAGTGACACAGGATGAGAATAAATGCCACTAGAAGTATGACCACAGTTTTCCTAGTGGATAGAGTAATTTGGTGCAGGATGCGCTGCAGCACCCAGTGGAAACACAGGTAAGGGAGCTTCTGTGGGGAAAAAAGCAACTTCATGGTCACAACAAATTCAGATAATTACTGCTTCAGAGAAAGGTACATTAAACATAAGCTGGGGTGTGGGTGTGCTTTGCCTGGACAGCAAGTGTGTCCCAGCTACAACTCCGTCTATCCCCATTTTGAACAATGCAGTTGCTTTGCACAGCAGGTCATCTACCCCATAACAGTTACTTCAGCCTTCATGCTGGATTAACAGGCACTTCACAACAGCTGAGCCTGCAAAAGATGCCCTAGAGGAGATATGTTGCTGTACAATACATCCACATCTTACTTAATCACGGGTTCCCCGTACCCTCAGGTACTCACACAGATGTCAGCGTGTTCTGTAAGATGGTGACTCCGCCATGAGTAATGGCCTCTACCACAGGCACAGCCTTATGGAAAAGCTCTTCAGTGGTTCATTTAAGCTGTGCCTAGTGGCCTTCATGAGAGACTAACAGTACAAGCTGCCTGAGTGCAATATCTCACTGCTACTGTGGTCATATTCCCTATACTCTTTTTCCTATCCATGTGTTGGGATGTGCCCTCCCTTCAGATTCAGCACTGTTCTGGGTAAAAATGGCACTAGCAACATCAGTATTAATATATTAAACATATTATTAATGGACCAAGCATCAGAGAAGATATTTGATATGGGACCATACACATTTATAGCAATCCCAGACTGCAAGCACACACCATCATCCTTTGCCTTCTTACAGTCACCAGTGAGATGTCTGGGAAGCAACTCCTCCTGCAAAAAGGATAAGTTCTTGGCAAGGAAGTACTGCACACAAGGAAGGATAACTCATGTTCTCAGATGTCCTAGATGTCCCTTCTCTCCTGCGGGCCAGTATCTGTGAAGGTAGGAGTAGACAATACAGAGTCTTTGCTTAGTTTACTCACTTCTCCTGTGATTTACCCCAGCTCCTGCATCATCTGTAGGTAATCTGGTCTCCAGGTCACTCAATCGCTATATGACATTTTACTTTGAAATATCTGGAGAATTATTAAATAAAATCAGTCTCAAATTATAATCTAGCATTATTTTTTTTAAAGAAAAATCCTCAGATTTGTTCCTAAATGTATTTAAATCTTACCAGTGAACATGATGCTGGTTATTAAAAAGTAATTCTGGAGAAATTAGCTTGCAGCTACAAAATTAATATAATTCATTTATTACTTGCAGCCACAAATCAAAATGCTGTTAACACTGCTGCATGCAATTTAATATGCACAGTAAGTTTCCATATGGCTTCAATTTTAGGTTCCCTGGTCACTACAGAGGCTCATTTGCAGAATGGTCTGTAGGCATATAAAGTCAGCTCTGCTTACTGGCAGAAAAGCTGTTCTAGATGGTTCCTATATAGGCACAACAGTCCAAACAGGTCCAAAACCACTAACACCATTTCAGATTAGCATAACCTACTTAAGGCTGAGGAATATCTACGTGCATTCATAGAACTACAGATATAACCAGTGTTTATTAAAAAAGGCATCCATAGTCAGACTGCTGTTACCAGTTCAGTCTCCTGATCATGAAGGCATATATTTTAAAAGAACTGAGCATCCAGTATCTCTTCTGAAGCCAACAGGAATAAAATGTAACAAGATGATAGAATGTAAGCATTGACTACTAAGCTTAAAAACAACCAAAGAGTCTAAATTTTGACAGCAACACATAGGTTGGCTGTTAGTGAAGTACTGCTAAGTTTTTGCATAACGTACCCAGAGTTCTGCATACACTGTGATTAGCTTGAACACATCAGCTAGATGAAGGCAGTATGTTGCACATACATTTCATTTTCAATAGGCTGGTCGCAGAACCTTGTCATGCCTGAATGAGTGACAGTGCTTGTTCAACTCTCTCCTACCTTCTTTAAGCACTAAGACCACACCAAACCCCAGCAACACCAGGCTCATTGTTGCCTAACAAAGGTCACAGAAGGGTGATTACAGTGGGTTTATGCCACTAAATCAAAGCCTGATTGATTGCCTGAGAGCAAGAGCAATAAACTGAGCCCTTTCCAAATAAGGGCAGGCCAGAAATGCCGGCATCCCACACCACAGCTCTAGTCACTAGGCTACAAGCCCACGCAGGTCACAGCAATACTCATTCCACCCCTCTTCCCCTTCTTCCAAAAAACCCGCCCAATTAAGTCTCTCTCATAACCAAAGCAAGATATTTCAAAGCACTTTTTCCTTTGTTGGAAGTATTCTGACCAGCTTTGCTAGTAAAATTGTTGGAGATTCCCACCATGCTTTCTCTGTTGCTTCAAACAGACAACTGGCATCAGCTGCGGCATGGTGGTCAGCACCAGGTCAACAGTGAATAAGGCCAAAATCATAGGCACAGATTTATCTTTCTTTCATTAACAGTACTTGCAATTGAACCCTTGCCACTTCTTTGATAAGTCAGCAGCTGGTTTGGTTCAGCACTGTTCAGCTGTGCCTGGGTTCCTTTTATAGCTAGGAAGTCACATCAAGCACAGCCTCAGTCATATCCAAACTCAGAATAAGAGGACATGGGCCTGGGGCAAAAACATCCTGAGACCACAGTACATCAAGTAAACAGCCTGAAAGCACCTAACAAAGGCATGAAACTATCCAGAACTAGGAGGTTAAGCTTACCAAATATCTACTGGGCTAGTCAAAAGGAATGAGAAGGGGAGGTGTCTTCATGACTGTTATTTATTAGAGACACCTCTGAGGCATTGTTAGCTGTCGGTTGTTCAGAGTGGTTGATGCCAATGCAGCCCCTCACCTGGAAAACATCTTTTTCAAATCTCTCCTGGGCAGCAAAGCCTTCAGCATGCCATTACAGCCCAGCTAACCACAGATGAGAAAAACGACCAGAGATCAATGCTCTAACAATTCTGAAGGCCTGATTCTGAGGAGGCTCAGTGAAACAAGTCTCTGATCTAACCTCTTGTAGGATTTCAGGTTATTTTGACTAATTTCTAACTGATGTTTTTGGGACAACCCCAGGCTAAATTACTATGAAAGAAGGGAGGCAGATGGAGGGAAGAATAGAAGCAGGCAGCCTAATATAACTTAAGTCCTACTCTTTCTAGCACTTCTGACATCAATAAGTCCTGTCCACCAGAAGGGCACTGCGATAGAAAGTGGGCTCACAGAGATATTTCACTGCATTTACACAATGCTTTCCTGAGATGGGAGGGAGTGGGGGAGTTGCCTTCTTTATTTTAGTACTGTCGACTGTTAGTACAGAGAGTCTCTCTCTGGTGTGTTATGTTCTCGTGAGCTGGCAGACCTGTTGGGAATATAATGAGGTCTGTGCATGCACCTCCTGGTGTGATGTTTAAAAACTCCATTTCTACCAACTTATTCCTCAGATGCTTTCCTGATTTTCTTGAGGCATAAGGACCAGTTGACTATGCAAATGAAAGAAGAGAATGTAGGAAATGAGTTAGACACAAAGGGAGTTGCTGGCAAATGCCATTGCTTCCTCAGGGCATAATGGTAAGAGACAGCTGCTACTGCCAGCCCAGAAGCGGTAGCTGAGGGGGTTAGCACAGCTCTGTTGAAAATCTTTAGTCTGATGAATAACTAGGCAGAGGCTGCCTATGCTTAGGAGGCAGGACCCCCAAACCAAGATCTTTGATTCTTGCTCTGCTGTTCCCCATTATAACCCACTGTAAATGCACACAGGAGTGATATAAAATTATTTTTGTAGCAGTCTGTGAGTTTATTTTCTAAAAGTCCTTTGTAACAGGAGGGGTGAGACAGGAAATTGACTGAGAGTACATAAGAAGCATTGTCCTTTGCAACTTCTAAAGGTGTTATTGTAAGAATACAGTGACCATTTCTGTAGCAGGACATTAGTTTTCTGGATCAAATATTTTGAAATATGAACCAGCTCCATGACTGTAGAATAAATCATTCCACAAATATTTAATCACTGTACATTATACTATGGTTTTATTTTTAATTTTCATTATGGAGTGATTCCCTCAAGTAATTATCACAGCAATCATAACTCTGATACATGTATTTTGTCGTTCTGCCCAATAAATGGTAGCAGAGTACTGTAACTGATGTGCATACATAAATATTTTAGGACTTTGTGCTTCTTAAGTGGTTTGGAAATACTTATGGTAACCAGTAAATACTGATACTTTCGCCTCCAAAAGAATCTGTCACTTGGAGAACTGGCACGATGCTTAAAGTACCACTTTATGGAAAAAATAACACAAATGTTTATTGGTAGTATTAAAGGAAATGCTTGGTGTTTTTCAGCTCCGAGCAGAATAGCTGTCTGGAGCACCACATGTTATGATTACCACAGAAAGACAGAATAAAAATCCTCCCACAGGGGAACACCTTCATTTCAAACAAGGGAGAACCCAAACCTCCCAATATTAAATCATTTAAAAGCATATCCTATTTAAAAAAATGGACACTTGTTTACTTTTCCTGGAAGGATAGTGGCACCTGATACTTTCCAAAACACCTAGAGTAAGTAGTAAGCAAAAAGTACACTTCCCAATTCTTCTGTTCTTCAGTACTTGCCAGGAACTGTGATAAATCTCAGATGAGGTTATGCATGCTCACCATCAGAAGGCTAGGTCTCTGTAGCAAGATTCTGCTCTCATTTATACCAGCAAAACCCCTTTAACACATTGGATTTACTCAGGTATTAATGAGGACAAGCATGAAAGCTTTGCATTAAACTCAGCCAAAGTTCAACATACTCCACAATTCTACACAGCAACAAAGAGAAACATCCTGTTCTTTTAGCATTCCCCCCTTTCTTTTTTTTCTTCTCTCCTAAAGCACTTCACAGTTGTGAGTTGGTACCATTAGTACTGCTACACACATGAGAAAAATCAAGATGAAATGGTTGCCCAAAGAAGTCACAAAGTGAGCAGAAACCTGGTGACCTACCTCCTGAACTGAGATGAACCCAGATTCCTTAAATCAGATTTCAGACATATGACTGAGCTACCTTGGCTTAATGGCTGCCATGCATCAGCTGAGCCCCAGTGAAAATAGTTTAAATTTGCATGTGCTACCCTACATTTGTGACAGCTCAGCTGCTACACAGGAACTCATTAAGCTATGGTAACTTGCTCAAGTGTCTGAGACCTCAGCCTGATGCTTTACCCAGTAGCTCATGTAACTGCCTAAATCGTGCTCCCTGCCTCCATACCAATGAACACCCTGAGCCCATCTTTCACAAAGTGAGGATATGCCCAAGAAAATAAGTTCGGTATGATTTTCCAGTGAGATGCTTCAGAAGTAGGTTTGTTCACATAAGGAGAGAGCCCTCAAGGAAGCTTTTATTTCTTTTCTTCCCTGGCCTGGATCTGGACAAATCTCTCTGCAGTTCAAGTAAACTCTATGAATGGTACTAGGACTATCTTCATGTCCTGTCTTTATCTTCAGTTTCATAGACAATGTTTTCTTCTTCAGCCCACCAAAAAGATTACGGCATTCATTCATCTTAACTACAGTAATTTATTCTCCTTATTATCTCTTCAAGACCGACTTCTCCAGAACTCTTCCAGCAACTCCTTTTTCTTGGGGAGAGAAAAGAACATTTTTTTTTTTTTTAATCAGTCATATAACCCTATTTTCATTAAACTCTGCTGACTCCTCCTTCATTTAAAAATCCAGTTCCAAACTGTCTCTATCCTTCTCTCTTCCTCTCTAAACCATCTGTTCATCTATTGTCTACCAGAAATATAGTGCAGGAAACTTCATATGTGCTATGTGAAATGCACATCCTGATCCTTGAGCCGTATCCCTCTTTTTGGAAAGAGGGCTCCTATTCATTCTTGCTTGCTTCCTTAATCTCTCTTTTGGGGTATTATAAATGTATCATTTAACTCCATTAAACATTTTAGGATTCAGATCACATTAAAATGTTATGCAAAATTAAGCTATATTTTATTGTCTTGCATGGATTTCTTATTATTTTGCAACCTGTAATATCTACCAAGAGAAATATCTGTGAAGATAATTAAATTCTACTAAAAGCAGAGCAAAAGTGAGTATCCCTACATTCCTGACCCAGTGTAGCTCAGAAATTCAAGTTTTCTAAGTCAATAGTTTAAACCTTGGGGCAAGTGTTATCTCACTATTATGTCTACAGGTAAACATAATAAACCTACCATGATAAGATTTGCAATTTTGCGTGAAAGGACAAGTCAACATATACAACCACAAACTTATATTTTGGAACGGGTACATGCAGGGAAAGCAGTTACTCTCTGATGCCACAAAGTTACGAAAGCAGCTCAAGAAACATCAGTCTAGTCTTCCATCTGACAATGATATTGTCATAGAAACTTCAACAGGTAAATATGACTTCAGCTTTGTGTTGTAGCACAAAAGCATTGGTTATCTGTGAGTTCTCCCTGAACATGCTATGATGCTTTCCCTAAACTTGTGACTCCTGAGCTCACAAGCAGCCAAAGTCAAGCTTAGCTTTAGGAGCACCTCCCAGGGCTGATGCTAGCCAAAGGTCTGCTAAGAAATGCAATTTCCTGGTGGAGGGAAGAGTAGGAAAGGGAAGATTGCTACAGTTGTTTTCACCTGGTTGGGCTGAGACCCTGCTGCTTGCTCAGCCCAGCCCCACCAGCTGTGAAATAACAGGACCTTTGAGGAGCTGCTGCCATGGCCACTCTTCACTTGTTCTCTCAGATCTCTGAGGGGATGTCTCTTATTACTTCTATCTATGAAGTGATGTCATGGATTTAAGGATCAGCCTGCCCTTTAGGGCATTTTGCAGTCTCTCCACTATCCTACAGTAGAGTCAGGAGGAAGCTGTCAGTGGTCCCAAACTGGGCAGTAATGGTCAGGGAAGGGCTGGCCTCAGGCTTGGTTGCTATAGGCACCAAATGGCCTTCCCTGGTGACAAATTGTTCAGATCATGGGCAGGTTTTAAAGCTGTGTACTCACAGCAAAACCTCTGGGAAAAGACAATGAAAATTTTGTTCTTTGGCATCTCCATGAGGGAATCTGTACTTTAGCTCAATCAGTAGCTACTAGAGTGATGGAAGAAATGAGATGCGAATCCCTTTCAGCGAGGGGGAAAGGGTATCTGTCCCCGAGTGCTTATGTCTAGATTCCATGCCAGGAGCAGAAAATCAAACAAATGAAAACAAACTTGTTTTATAATAAAAAAATGGCAAATAGGGAATGTTCCCTGAAACTAAGAAGAATAGAATAACTCAGCACACTAAAAAATTGCTGGAGACAAAACCAAATACATCCTATTGCATTTTCCCAGAGCTAGGAAGAAAGTAACTAGTTCATAAATTCCATCAGGAGCTTGGGGATTTTTGATGTAATGAGTTTTACAGTTTCAGAGGAGACTGCTTTGCTAATAATTATGTAACAGTAATTAAATCTGAAAAAGGCTGTACTCTAACTATGTTGATTTATTGCAGCTCCAACAAAGTACTCCTAGAGTGTGCTTTGGAGCGTGCACCTCCTCCCTCCAGTTTTCTTTAAATTCTCACAGAGCACTGGGTCACAGATGGTCTGAGATGCGATATTTTCCCTATTAAATTCCTAATAATCTTTTTCCGAGGCTGAGTCATGGAAGCCTGGGGATTTCTCATTTTAATTAGAAGGTTTAAGGAGCTAACTCTGTTTGAAATTTCCTCCTAGGAGATATGGGTGCAGGTGATCCCATTCAGAAGAATGACACAATATCAAGGCCAACATCTCATTTCCATATTAGATTACAGCTAGTTTGGCATAACTCCTGATCTGGATGCTGATGATGTGCTGCCTGAGCAGGAGGCACGAACTTTTACCATTTGAAAACAGGATTATTTTAGGATTATGTCTGAAGACATTTTAGGCTCTAGCTGGATGTTTCCAACCCTACCACAATGCTCCATCACCATGTGTAGAAACCATTTAGAAATGTGAATTATTTATTAGTCTGATTGAAGCAATAAGTCTATATCATTTGGAAAGCAGTGCTGTTAAGGATGTTCATACAAAGAGATTTACCATATTGTCCAAAGGGCTGATCGTCACAGTATTTAAGATATTAGTGTTTCAGATGGATTTTGTCTGCAAATGTTATAAGCTACATAAACAGAGCATTCACCCAGCAAAACGGTTTATGTACGGCTTCAGCATTCGCAATACGCGAAGAGCAACGTCCCACCCCTGCCATCCAAAGGAGGTTATTCTTAGGCGCTCATAGCTCAGTTTGATCATTTGTAAGAATGCCTGTTGTTTAAGAGTTAGTCTGGTGTACTATTCACATGTCCCTTGATAGTCTATTGTAAAAAAAACCTGCTTCTTAGAAGACAGCTGTTGAAGTTTCGTCAGCCTACACAGTACAGCCAATTCCTGTGCTTTAGCAAAATAATGAGCATCTCTTATTCTTCCAGTGTGGCATGCAGTTGTCAAGAAGTCAGATAAGACATTATTTGCCTTTTATATCACCAGGTAGCTTCTCAGTTTTCGAAAGGCAGAAGTGACTGCATTTTGGGAAAATAAAAAATTTCACCCACTCTAAGCTGCACCACTTAAACATGCTAAAAATAAGATTTTTTTGGAAGTAGTGCTGCAACACATAGACCTGGCTGTGAATAGAAGAAATAACCTTTTCCACATTAAATCCTACCTGTTGTGCCATCTCCATGCATGGGTTTTGATGAGCCTGAAGTTTTGTTATGCATTTAAAAAATACTCAGCGTGTAATTGCTCAAAAGCTTAAGAAGCTGTCATAAATTGTTTAAAAGGTTTAATTTCTATATATAATCCATCCATTCATATATGCAATTTTTATGCCCTTTGTTGCTGAAATGCCCTAAAGATTTGGGATTTATTTTAATGACAGGTATTTCTCTTACACGTCACAGAAACAAAAAACCAAAGACACAGAATAGCGCTTTAGACTGTCTTCCAGAGATCAAATCCATCCTTACTGTCAGATCACAGTCTGCAAATGCCCTACAAACAGAGTTACTCCTGGCAAAGTACTATGCCACTTCCCACTTGAGAAAGAGGAAGAAGCCATACTAGTAATGAGCCAGAAAAGCCAACCCTTGCCTGGGATATAGTGAGAAAAGAGAATTTGACCCAGCCCTAGATTGCACATAGTATTTTGTACACAAAACATCAATGTGTGAACTGCAAAACCAGCCATTCTGCTAAATTCCCATGAGCCCTGCTGATGCTGTGAGAATTGGCTGGATTTGGTCACTTGCTCCACGGCGCCTATTGTGAAGCTCAGGAAGGAGGTGGCTGGTGGTAGCTGCCTTGCCAAAGCACTTATGGGGAAGCAGGTTGGTCTCTGTGGTGTATGTTTGTAATATCATTCATTGTAATAAGAAGGAAAGTACACCCAGCGCTATAATAGCATGGAAAATACAATTGTGTTCATTTCCCCAAAACTGGTGTAGGAAAAAGCAAGTCCTTCTTTTCAGTCCCCATTCACATAATGGTTGAGATGCAAAGTAACTCCTCAGTGGAGGGTCAGCGCAAAGCATGGGCAATGACAGATTTCTCGGAAGCGATTGGACTTCCAGCTCTTGTTTGCCTTGAAGGCCCAAAATACAAAAACACAAGGAAAGGTAGCTTCAAAATACTCTGTAAAGCAAAGAGTTAAAATGGCAGATGAAATGAGGTTCTGTAATGAGTTAAAGGGAAAATGTCTCCGAGTTCTGATTAATGACCAGGGACACCTAGAGCTGCTTTGCCTGTCTCAGCAGTACATGACTGGTGCAGCAGGGTAATGTCTAATAACTAATCTTTGACACTAGAATTAAGTCATTTTGCAAGAAAGCAGGTCATTAGAAGCTAAATTGAATTATAAGT
Source organism: Phalacrocorax carbo (assembly GCF_963921805.1). Taxonomy (NCBI): domain Eukaryota; kingdom Metazoa; phylum Chordata; class Aves; order Suliformes; family Phalacrocoracidae; genus Phalacrocorax; species Phalacrocorax carbo. The sequence goes on along the minus strand of NC_087514.1, from coordinate 113,239,368 downwards.
AATACTATCTCTATGGAGGATTGTAAATTAATTGGTTTTTAACAATAACATTTCTGTATTTTATTAAAGCAGTGTAAGAATTCAGCGAAGAAAAGAATGTAGCAGATAAACAGGGCAGGTGTTGATGATGCAAATGAAATAGATGACAGATGGTTAGTAGCACGATCACTCACTGTGTGTGTATAATGGATAGAGGTAATCAAATTCCTTTGTGAATTGGTGACTTTCTTTACATCAAGAACTTTAACCATGCCGTGCTTATACAGCTTCTCCTTAAAAATTAACTCCACTCCTTGTCATTATGTGGAGGAGCAGGACACTCATATTTGCATATTGTCACAAACAAAAGCCAGTCGCGAAACTAAAACCCCACCTGCACAACCAGCTATGTTTGTGAAGTGGTCGTGGGACTCTGAAGAAGCCTCTGTCATCAAAGAGAGGCCCAACCCCCAGAGCAGCCCAGGTGACCCCCAGTGTAAAGGCTTTTCTCCAGCCCTGTGGATGAAGCACTGGGCTGAATATAACCCCACGACATGGATGCTGCCCCCCCAAACCCTAGGTAATGGTTCTGTCTTGGAGGGAAGAGACAAGATGACACTGCAGCAGAATAACACGACTGTTGCTTGCTGATGGGTGCTAAGCCTAGCTCAATCCACAACCAGTATACTGATTTTGGAGGGAGAATTATTTCATAACATCACGCAGCTATGCCTAATGATTTGACATAGACTGCAAGAGAAAATTACCAGGCTCTAGATACAAAGATAACACATCATTATATATCCACCACACACACATGCAAACACACCCAGGGAAAAAAGCAGAGAATGCTTGAGCCAGCACTTACTTTACCGAAAGCTGTCCTTGTTCTGAGCCAGAAAAATGAGCAAAAAAAATTGATCAAGGACTGCAGACACCATATCAGGAGCCAATCTATTAGCAGAGCAGTTTCCAGGATGTGTACAGAATGGACTGCTGACAGGGTAGATGGGGAATATTATCTACACATGGCACTTTCTTAGCACTCCCCATTTCATCAAAACAAAGCCATGCCTTTTCCATGGAAGTACTCTGCACACAGCAATTTTGGGACAACCCCTGCAAGATATTTCTAGGGTCACTAGTAAGGCCAGGTTGACATTGCCTCAGTACTTGCTCTTACAATTACAAGCATAGCATTGCTACACCAAGGCAGCCTCTAGCTCTTCAGCAGAGTGGTGTTGTCAGGGTGGCATAGGGATGACATAAAAGGGCAATGGTCTTGTTTTTGTGGTCTAGCAAAGTATTTCTGTAAGGATCTGTTCTGCTGAAGCACCTGCTTTGCACAGCCCTTCCTCACCCTTAAGGAGCAGAGGGCACGCCTGCAGGGGGAGAGAAGGGTAGTGGGATCATCTGCAGCATCCCTCTGCCACAGCCAGTTGTACACAGCCAAAACCTCTCCTAAACTCTAAGACAGCTCAGCATAAGGCTTCACTTGCTCTAAGGCTAGAGTATTTTTTCCAGGGTCAACATCAGCTGCTTGTACCCTCCTCTGTCACCAGAATCCTGAGCCTGAACAAATGCAGATCACCCACCGTGCTTATGGAGAGCTTTGTAATATGATGATTTTTGTCCAAGTGCTAGAATATTTTGGTGATGGGTGTCCCGCTACACACACAGCTGTATACAACACTGGAAATCTGGACAATATATCTGATGATTTGCTTAAAGTATGCAATATCTGTTGCATGTAACTTTTTAATATTTTGAATATTTTTTCTTGAAACCTTGAGTGTGCAAAATGGAAAATTAAATTAGCTAATGAAGAACCACAGAAAGGATTTTTTTTTTTCTATTTTACCTCTTTGTAGTAGAAACATACTTATTCGGTTTCTCTTACTAGCAGTACTTCAGTATGTGAAGTCAAGGAAAATAACCCATGCAACTGCATTTGTTTGTGAGTTAACATGGAAAAGTGAAATAGACACCTTTGAATAGAAAGAAAAGTCATTGCAGCATCAGAAAAAAAAAAAAAAAGACCAACATGGTGCACAGTAAATACTGTGCTTGAAGCTAAATGTCAAGAATTTTAGCAAGCTTCTGTGGTGAGAGTACCAATATAAATGGATGCTAAAGAAAGTTTACTACAGTTTATATTAGGGAATCAAAATACTTCTGTATGTTAGATGACAGGACACATTATTAAATATCATTTGTAATATATCAAGAACATAGTTCTTGACTCCGTTTTGGAGCAGAATGTTTTGTCCCAAAAAAAACATCTACTCCCTATTAAAATGAAATTGTAGCATGTTACTGTATCATTAGAACAGGGGAGATGCATGCACCGTCCAGAGATTATCATATGCAACAAAAGACTGGAACTACATTCAAGACCCCTTGATGTTTCAGTTTATTCATGCTGTATTTCTGTTTTATGATTCTTTAATATTATACAACCATTATTTTGGTTTATTCATGTCTATACTTATGACTGACACCTGCAAACAATTTAACAAAGTTATTAGGGAATTTTATTATTTTTCCTATGGGAAAACTGCATATTTTACAAAGGAAAGAATGTGTTATTTATTTTGGGGAAGGCGAAACACAGAACCTCATGTTGTTAAAGAAACTGTGCATAAATCCTTTAATATCGTAAGTATGTGGAATAAAAAGGATAACTGTTACTGAATTAAAAAAAAAAAAAACAAAGCCATTTAGAAAATGTTTTATCACTGCCTTTAAATTATATCTGTTTCAGCATAAGATCTTTGTTGTTGCTATTGTTGCTTCTGTTCCTTGCCTGCCCTGCAGAGACAAAACAGCAAAGAATGAGCTTGGTTATTTCTTTCTAGGAAGCAGCATTGACAACAAATTTCAAAATACATGGGCAGTGTATTAATGCGAACTTCGTGTTAAGTCTAACCTTGAATGAAAAGCAGTGGCAGTAGAAAATATGGCTGTTGCATTTTCACTACTGGTGATGGCTAACAACTAGAGAAGAAGGTACTTGGACTCTCGGATGGCAGTCTGAGCTTACAGGAGTATTTCTTATTAAAAAATTATTCATATAATGTATGCAATACAGAAACTAGCAAGGAACAAAACTGTATGCAGGAAACATGCACACCCTATTTTTATGATCAAGTTTCTGAGCTGAAGAATACTTTAAAACAAATGAGATTAGATCCCACATAGAGGTACTTAACTGTCTTGTGCTTTACCTGTTGCTCACAGGCAAATACAAAGAATGGTACCAAAACAGATAAATAACTGTGTGTGACCAGGGGTTTCTACGTAGCTGTTAAAAAACAAACAAAAGTTGTAAGATAAGATCCCTATGACAAGAGCAGGTCCAGGTGTACTCCAAGCTAGGGTCCTAGCTCATCAGAAACGAAGCCAATAAAGCATTTAACTATTGCAAATGTTAAAAAAAATATCTTACCACCACTATTTTGACAAACTGTTGTGTGGACATTTTATACAGATGAGAGAGCTTAGAATCACTTCCCACCAGGGTAAGAGTCCTCTCCTGTGGGGACTGAAACTTTCTCTGTGCTGGTTGGAAGCTCTTTTAGGAGGGCACACAGTTAGCTCTGCATCATCCAGGGTTCACAATTCTGCCTTGACACCTAAACTCACTGAAATTTGTGAGGAATTACACACTTAACAGGAATAGGAATTCGAATATTTATTGATTTTAGCTGCTTCCCCCCTGACCCCGCCACGGGGGTCATTTTGACAAAAAGTTACAGATTCCCAAAAGCTGACAACATGCTGCACGAGACCTCAGTCATGCATTTCATATGCTTCTTAGCAACTATAGTACAGCCTCTCAACTCTGTTCCCATACTTCTTTGAGACACCACAGAAAACTTGTATTGAATAATATTTTACATCTCACTCACCACCCTAGGACAGGTGTTGGGGAAGGGAGGAAATATGTCCTATATAGTTAAAATGAATTAAGATAGACTTCAGGTGAGTAACCCCTATCTATCCTTGCGTATGCTGTGATAAGTGGGTCTTCGGAAGAATAGCTGAAATGCCAGATTAAATTTACCTTTTTGGAGTGCAAATCTCCTCTGGAATTACTGGTGGTGGAAAGCTGAAACACAGAGGAAAGATAACGAGGAGGAGAAACACCCTTAGAGCATTTCTATTTCTTAACTTTCCAATATTCTGCTACCGAAGAGGATCTAGAGAAACAGTGTGATCACCAGTTGCTTATTCATTAAAATCCTTACTTTGTGGGGAGGTGGGAAAAGTTAAAAACACGGAAGAAATAATAGCAAAGATATCTTTAACCTTGCTGATTCAAGGAATGCAAAATACCAAAAGAATCCCTCTTTCTTTTATAAATTACACAGGTCTTGTCTTTGAGATATTTTGGAACACCCAAGAGCTCTCTGGGGTCAAAATAATGGTCTGCATTCAGAGTTAGATGCATCCCTATTCCCATAATAAACCACAGAGTAACTTGCATTTACACTATGCAGCAGTTGTAAGGATGAGTAATTCTGCATCACTTCTCTAGTTGCTCCCTTCAGTGACAACTAAACACCTGCAAAGTGAAAAAGCACCAAATTATCACATTTTCTCCTTGACCTGTGCCATGCCCATGGGACTGGCCCTTGCACTGAAGCATTACTATTATAGTGGTCTTAATCTTCTCATTAGTGGTAGGCAGGAGCTAGCTGCATTTTGAGATGGGAACAGCAAAAACACACTTGCAGCAAAGGCTTGTTCAGAGAGGTTTTGGCTGCCCGTGAACTTCAGATGGAGGAGACTGAAGGGAATTGCCTGTGGGCTGGGAGAGCGCCAGCCATAGAGCAAGGGCTGGACACTGGGGGACAAAAAGAGACATCACTCTGTAACCTGCTACAGGTCAATGGAGGAAACTGGACAGAAAGAGCCCTTAAAGCAGGCTCTTGGGATCTCCTAAAACAGGTATCAGATTTTTAGAAACAATTTTAAAATTTCTAAGCAGGATTTACCTTTTAAAGCTGTTACTGAGAAGTAAGTGCCTTTTCATTTTAATTTTTTTTTTAACTCAGAAAGCACATATTTTCTGTTACATTAACCTAATCTTGTGGCTGTTACATTATGTATGACAGGTAATGGACTTTCCTTGTTTGTCTTTAACTGGAATTTTGGAATAGGAATCCAATATTGAACAACTATCTTGTAAGGCTCAACCATCACCTCCTCTGCTTGGGTCAAAAGACTTGATGGGTCCTTTAAAACTGCTGAGGGATTTCAGACAGGAAGGGGCATTTGCTGCACTCCATGGAGGTTTTCAGAACTTCACTGGACAAGGAGAGAAAGAAACGGCTGCCATGGCTTTAGGGGAAAGCAAATCACCAAGAAAAGGGAAGTGTTACAGTAAAGGAGTCCTTCCTTCCCATGGAGAAGAAAAAAACCTCTCCCCAGACATGTGAGAGGCTTTAATGAGAAAACAAAAGTCAAAGATATTGAAAAATGGATGCAAAAGATTTGTCATGATCTAGACCTAAACCATTTCCAGAAAAAATTGGCAGTCAGAGTAGCCAGCTGAAAAGACTGTGTGTGCCTGTCAGTAATTATATGGCACCAAAGGTGAAGTTAGAGCTGCACAAGCCATAGAAAAGCTCATTTGTTCCTGAGAAAATCTGTAACCTAAAATTAGTGGTAGCCAGCACAATCCAGTGATATGGCATGCATATGTTATCTGTGATGTCCATAATGCAGTCACTCAAATATCTGATGGAAGGATTTTGAGTTGCTTTCACAAGAGCTTGAATGTTGCAGAGAAGGCAGCTGGAAAGAGAGCCAGCATAGCTATTGCCATAGGGAACTGCATGGGAGATGGGATGGAGAAGGTGCTATGGGAAAGACCCAGAGAGCAGCTGGGCGAGAGACACATGATAAGCCCAAGCAGAAAAAAAGAAGCACCTACACTGAAGCACAATCAAAAGCATTTCAGCCTCTGCACTTGTTGATAATGAATAAGGGGAAGTTGCGTGATACTTGTGCTGTTCAGAAATGACTCGAAGCAAAGCAGCTCTTTGCAGGCTGAATCTGAGTGGCAGCTAGTCAGCACGGGGAACTGCAAGCCTCATTGTAACACAGCCACTGCATCCAATGCTCTCATGGCAGTCTCACAAGGTACAGTTCCGCACAACTTTCTGCTTGTCAAACTTAAAAATAACACTGATTGATCAATACGAACACAATGCACATCTGCAGTTGCTTGTAAGCAACCTGCTGACTCAAGTGGAAACATTCAGTTGCAGTGGCACATGGACGTCCACATCCACACGTGACTTTTGGGAGGCAATAACTAGAAGTGCTCTATCTACCTCCTTGCCCTGGGGCTCAGCTGTCACAGGCATTTCTGCTTTGGCTTCATCTCAGGGTCTCTTGATAGAAATGACCAATATGGTGCCCTCACTACTCTGGCGTTTCGAGGAACTGCCATGTATTTTTCCACAGGAGACCCACAGTTGGTGGGAATGGAAGCTTCATGCAGCTGGAGGGCTACCTTGTACGCTATCCTCATCATCTGCAGCTACAGCCTCCCGGTGTAGATGCACACAACATCACTCCTTGGAGAAATGACAATACCCAGGTGGTCAAATCAAACCAAGCATCTGTTTTTCTGATCTTTATTCTTTCCATATCTCTACATCTCCACTGAGCCTGACATCAGTGTCTAACCGTGCAGAGATTGTGCTCTGCAGCCGTCAGTTGAACAAAATGTCAGCAGGTGATGATTCATGCTTCATTGGTGCTGTGCTATAATTTAACAGCAGTATATACAAATTAGGTCTGCCTCCACTGTCTTTTTTTAAGAGAGGCAATATTATTTTGATGCTATTTTCCAGCAACCTCCTTGCTAGTGGTTAAGGGAGACTAGCAGTTACTGGTAAAAATCTTTACTTGAAATTAAGAAATGGTTCATGCTTATGATAATTCATTTATGGAAGTTACCGTGCCAGATATAAAATGTATAAGGAATCGACTCAAAATGAACACGTATCTAGCTATGACATCTTCTAGTAAGAACATCTTGGGAAAAAGAGAATGTCAGATTAGGAGAAATACCCAGTTTTCCCCTTCTGAGATAAATGTATGACTATTTTGTTCCATGCAGATGTGCATCTACTTTGCTTCCCCCCCCCGTCACTAGGTTCAGCAATTTTCCTTAAATTAGGCCACATTTCTGGCCTCATCAACAACTTCCAACATTTATTTTTTTCTTAGGTCAGTACAAAAGAACTCTGTTATATCATTTACATATTTCAATTTCTATGTGACCTTCATTATACCACTTGAGTACAATAAGAGTCACATTCCCAGTACTTTTAAGCAAAACTCCATTTTGTACTGAGACATTTTTTGAAACTAGTAAGAGGAGCAGGGAAGATGCTGTTATGCCCAGTATGTTTTAATTGGTTTTGCTGGGTCTCCTCCCGATGGCGGCCAATTGCAACCCATGTAGGAACCAAGACCAGAGTTTTACAGAAAAGTATTTTGATAGTTTCTTTCGGGACTTTGCTTCATCACATTCTTTTCAAATGCTGAATATGACATATCCACAGCCACTATATGTCTCCCAGATTTGTATCATATTTTTAATTATAGCTGGGAGGGGGGGGAAGTCTTGTACCATTGCAGGGACATAGGGAGAAAAGAGGAGGAAAAGAATATGCCAAGCCAGGGGCGGGTGATTTTTCAGAGTCAGTTTCAGTAAAAGCTGATCCCTCACAAATAATGAGATGAAATGTTTTGCACCTGGTTACCTCTGGGAGATCAGCATCTACTGACACTGACTCCAGTTTTCACATCCACCTACTAAGCCCTAAACAGCATCTTCTGCTTCAGCATGCTGGTAATCCACATTGACCGACGGCAAGCTGCGAATCTCCCATTCAGATCACAGTATTGTAAGAGAGCAGTAACAACAGCCTGAGAAGCGACAGTGAACAATTCAGTCTCAGAAATACTTTGACAACAAGCATAAACGTCTTTTGTTAAGTGTTTCAGCCACTCAAGCACTTGATTTACAATTACTCACCATACCTGGTTCTAAATATCTTACTCAAGGTTGTTGGATCAGGTAGTTAAGGAAGATGTTTAATTCCTCCACCACATGTGGTGTATATTTTAAGTCTCCATATTTGTCATTATTTACATAACAGTTCATGTAAAGCTGGAAAATATTAATAAATCTAGCCTTTTAGGACTACTCTCCAGATACAGAAGACAGCATTTTTCAAATATGAAAAAAAAAAAAACCCATAAAGCTAAAATAAACTTGTTCCTAAGGACTAAGAAAACCCCTAATGTCTTCGGAAATGCCGTTCCGTCTCTTTTTCAGCTTGTTACCAAAGAAGAGCAGATTTTGAATGATTAGCCCCAACGAGTGAATTGCCTGCTGGGGTTTATAACACTAAAACACGTTTCATTTATAAATGAAATGTTTTTTCAGCTTGCTGTCTCAAAGCAATCCCCATGCTCTGCTGTCTTATGAAATATCAAGCTTTAACATGTTGCTGATGCTTTATACATACTGACAGTCTTGTTTACTAAATACACGTATTGTCAATTGTGTTATCCCTAACCACATTATAATCTCTATTTACACCAATCTAATTGGTACTGCTGCTAAGCATTATCAGTATTAATAACAGCAAATAAAGCACAGAAAATACAGCAAATATTTCCTCAGCTGAAGGTCACACTCTCCATTGACCTCCTCCCCCCTTTATGTCACTGAATTTAGGGCAGCAAGAATAGAGAAGTGCAAGACAAGACTGAATTTGCAGCTGATTTCGTCCTGTGGCACTTCTCAATGTCCTGCCCTGCTTCAATCACAGGCAGCTTCATGCACAAAGGATTTACCCACAACCCCTTTGCAAACAAAGATCTACTCCGGTTTGACCTAGAGCCTATTGCAGTCAGAGAAGGCCCACCCCGACACTCTGTACCGAGCCTTTATTGTCCATCGCACTTTTATAATTATTAACCAGCAACAGTATCAGCTTAAGCTGTTTGAGTAGAAAACGCCTAGAACTGATTAGGTAGTAAGAGCCCTTTTCATTAAAAAAGTCACAGAAATAAGGCTCCCTGCTATACTTCATAGGATGTTTAAAAGAGACTACAGAAATGGTACCATTCTTTATTAAATGTTAAGTCGTTCTGAAAGAGTAGTTTCTAGGGGGACCCATTTAATTTCTAAACAGTCACACTGGGTTTCATCTCTTCTGAAATCCATGGGGAAAGAAGTGATAGAAATTGCATTTTAAAAAAAATCTGACAACAAGAGGGGAAAACATCTTGCAAGCACTGTACCCTCCCCAGGAAAAAAAAAGTAAAAAGGATGATTTAAACAAAAATTAAGGACAACTCACATTTGAATATTATATCTTTGGGCACAGAGCCAAATGCAGATGCATCTAGCCATGTTTTGGATTGAGGCCAAATTCTCTCAGTCCCAGTTGTTCAATTTTATAGCAAGTGAACAAAAGGGGGGGGTTGATATAATATGGTCGTTTGGTAACCAATGTTTGGGGGCTTGTTAAGGTCCAAGTGAGGGTGTTTATGTGAAAGGAGAACATAAAATTAACACTGTGTTCTTCAAACCAAAGGATGATCTGTGTCATGTAGCACTGTATTTTGTGATCATTTCCAATAGCAGCAGGGCAGCTCAGCGCAATGATTTACAAGCAAACACATTGTGTCAATCCACTGGGTTTCACTTCACGACCATCTTGAAAAAAATCAAATCTGGACACAATATGCAGTGACAAACCCAAATATACCGCAGCAATTGTGTATCTCTCCACAGGCAAACAAACACCTATAACAATGTTTTTATTCTTCTCTCATGGCATGGTTTAAAAAAAAAACAAACAACAAAAACCTTCAGCAAATTTCTATGTCTGGGAATATTAACATGCTAACATTGGGTTCTTGCTCCAAACTGCAATGCATTCACTGGGCCCATCTGACCTGACAGACGGGAAGGGAACCCGGTCTGGGATGAAGCAGAAGAGGCGATTACCAGCAACACAAGGGACATGCACCCTCCCTCTCCCCTCCAGCCACACTAATGCATTACATGGTGTGGAGGATCACTGAGTGGGGAAGTGACAGCTGCAGAGGCAGCACCAGCCACCACGGACTCATGAGATATTAGCAGGTACGTTAAGGCTGATCCTGTCGGCATTCATTTCCTGGCTGTCCTCTCTGCAATGTGAAACTCTCCCTGGAAGGGTTTTGGGGCAGCAGAGGGGGAGCTGTATGTTCTGGCAGGTACCTAAAGTGACTGGGACCAATTGAGGTGACAAAGGGCCTCTCTGCCACTGGCCCAGACCTCCATCACTGTGACAGTTTGGGGTGGCTGCTCCTTCCTAAGGTGAAAAAGAAACCCTCCTTCTCAATGCCTACTGGGAAACTAGTGAGAAGCTCAGTTAAGTGAGCAATTAATGATTAATAATTCTGGGGATTTATAGCTGCAGGGAGGTAGAATAGCTGGCCAGAAGGAGAATGAAGAGTCTTTTTGATGTCTGGGATATTTACAGTGACCAAAAAAAAGCCTCTACAGGGGAAAACGCAGAGTTCCAACTTCCACTGTTGCCTTTGGGCCAACTGGAGAAGCAACGTGACAGCCAGAGAGTAAGGATGGGCATTGGAGCATGAACGGAAGCAAGACCACCCCATCACCCAGGGCTGTCTTTGACTCCAAATTACTCTTCTGCAGAGGAGGGGAAGGGCAAGGCCAGCCCATCCATTGCTGTCGTGGCTGGCCCCGCTGGCTCAGTAATGCCTGCAACACATCCCCACTCACAGGCAGACAGCAATAGGTCTTGGAGGACCATTTTGAGTGCTCTCCAGGCTGTTCTTGGGCACAATTCTCTAAGCCTAAATTCAGCTTGAGTGCAGGCGGCTGCCTCACAGTTGAAGTCAATGAAGTTGCACCCACCTACACCGGATCTGAATTGACTCTATTCATAGATATGTACAGGGTAGGATATTCAAATTCTGTGGTTGCCAAAACTAGACATCTGTGTCAAAGCATTTGACAAGTGCACTGATATATGTCAGCAAATTGCCTGAGGTACTTGCTAAAAAACTACAGTAACTTTCTCATCCTGAAATACTTCATCTGCACAATGATTAGAAAATGGCTATAAAGGCAAAATGCTAATAACTCCTGCTGGAGAATTTAACTGTATGCTCATATTGAAGAAATGAGACTGTAACTTAAGTTTTGTGTTATGTTCAAAAGAAAAAAAAAATAAGGTTCAAGTACAGGACCTACAAAAGCAGCTCTACATGCCAAGGATCTCACTGAGACCTGATGGTAAAAAAAAAATACTTCTGCAACTTACCAACTCAGCCTGTAACTACCGCAGGAAATTCAAGGCTATCACAATCATCAATTCCAGTGAGAAACCTCTGTGCAAAGTAACACTGATGGATCAAGTGCCCTGTCCTGTTCTCTGGCTAATAAATGAGTTGTGCACCAGATTGGTGCTTGAGGAATCCATATGCTGACATTCTGCCGCGCTCGCCTCAGCCTGGGCTGTGCTGCTTGTTGCTGGCATATCTGGACACCACATTTGAACGAGAAAAAAAAAGCCAAACAAAAAGAAAAAAAATCCCATTCTGTCTCCTTTTATTATCAAGGGAGCTTAGAGTTTCAAAGGTGTGGAAAGGGCCATGAGAAAATTCTGTGGAAAGGAATACCCAAGACAGAAAGACACCACTTCTGTTTTTCAGGGGAGGAGGGGTATAATTTGGACTCCAGCAAGACACGATATATATGTTCTGTTTTGAAACGAAGATGGTTTTTACTCATACATCAATAAATGCAAGCTGTTAGAGAATACCAAAACAGCTCATCCAGGTCTTCTGTCATTAGGATTTGTATTATAATATATGTTTTATTTTTCCTCTGGCAAAAAACCCTAACTTGGAATTGCTACAAGACCACAGTTCTGGGCTTTTCTTATGCCTTCACTGATTAAACATACAAGAAAACAAAACAAAACAAAAAACCACAAAAATAACCCAGCAGATATTTTGAACCCAGCCTAAATAATTAAACAAATTATGTAAAAATAAAAATAAAATTATAGTCACGGTGAATAATTAGAACAAAAGCATATCTCATAAAACAATGGAAATAAGGTAGTTCTCCAAAACCAAGCACAAACAAAAGGCAGTTTTCCTAAGAATATGAACCCAGCTGGAAAAATTTAGTTAGAAAGTCCTTAACAACCCTGAGTAGCAGAGCAAATTACCCCAGTACACTGCAGTTGTGGCATGGCTGTATCCATTCTGAATAATGGATAGTATCTCTTCACAGCACTGACATCAGTTTTAGAGCTGCACTGCACAGGATAGCTGTGTTTCCGAATTTACTGTAGCTTAAGCTGTGTTACTCTGATAGCTGAAAGATTTAGTTCAGTAATTTTATGCAATGGGCAAATAGGCAGATACAGTATAATTTAACATTTATGAATTGCCAATCTCATATAAATACTGTAAGGACTGCTGCGATTATCAAATTATCTAAAGAAAGTAAATTGCAATTTGGGATGCTGCTTATTTGTTAAAGTGATTTATAAATGAACATAAGCACATTGACTTAAAGAGTCTAACCCAGTGACTCAACAAAAAAGTTACTCTCCCTAGTACAGGTGTTTTCATAACTGTGATACATTAGGAAATTTCACTGTGTTTCATGGACCTCAAATTCACCCTTCCTCTTGAAAACAAACTTTTGAGATTTTTGATGGAGAAGTGCCTAGAAGCCCTCTCTGGAGTTGGAGGTAAAATGCAATCATCAGTTGCATATATATATATGTATATAAGCCACATTATATTTTTATATGTGTGTGTGTGTTTGTGTACACATATATATATAAAAGCTATAAACAATTTGGCTGGCTCACGTTTGGAGTTTCGCTGAAGTTTAGCACAACCTGAATTCAGCACCCTAGTATTTCTTATTTGGTCCACTAAAACCACTCTTATCGAAGAGGTTACACTCACTACAAGGTAAAGAAAGGTTTTAATTACCTTCCTTTCTCTTGCTTACAGGCAAGAGCACCTCCTCTTCCCCCATCCTATTGCAAGGCTGCTCAGAAGCACTTGAGCAGGCAGCAAATCTAGGACACCAGAGCAGAGGTGCAGGCAGAGTCAGCCCTAGTTAACTCACAGGAAGGGAAGTTTCTGCATATGAAAGGATTTGTGTGAGGAGAAACCACTTGTTCCCTGAAATTCAATGTTCATTTCTTAAATATTGGATCAAGCCCACAATTTGGAATGCGTCAACAAGCAGAAAAGCTCAAAATTTCTTTGAGCCACAAACAAAAAGAAATATATACACTAAGGAAACATGAAAATGCCAAATGTATACAATAAGGTGGAATGTATTTAATGTAATAAAGAATGTATATAAATATACATAAATAATTGCATTTCCTATGTTGGCAGAAATACTTTATCTACAGGGACAAGCTAAGAATTTCAGGGGAACACACTTACACATTTTCATCTATTGTTTAGTTATGTAAAAGCTTTTTCTGGAGAACCAAACGCAGGGATCCATATATCTCATTTTGACATAATCCTAGAAAAAGAGCAGTAAAAATCTGACAATTTAGCAAAAAGTAATTGTGTGTGGGTTTTCCCTTTGCTTTTTCTTTCATACACAGACTGCTGGGGAAAATTTATGCTGGGGAAGCTAGGGTCAAAGACTTGTCTTAGTGTCAAAGATGATAAACTCTGTGATGGTACTATGCCTTTGTGCAAAAGCATTTCAAGCCCATGCAGAGATTAACTTTGTCCATTGAGAAAAAATAATCTTTCAGCCTTATATACAAATTTGTTCTCCGTTGCTGACCTATGCTAAGTACTTACCACATAGAGCCCCTCATGAGGGCTGAGTCCTTAGCATTGTGAAAATAGAGTATTGGTGAAAATGTGGTCACAGCCATCCACTAGATTTCTTAAAATTCTAAGCTAGACTCCCGTCCATTAGCAGACACACTAATTTATGTAATGAAATGTTGCAACAACTTACTTACCAAGAAAAGCCTGTCAACATTTTCCCAACAAAACTCTTCCAACAGAAAAACTGGCTTTCTGACTGAAATGAAATTTTTACAAGAAGTATATACTTTCTAAGGAAATTTTGCCTGCTTGTTGAAAAAATAAAAACGTGAAAAGTTTTTGAAGCCCATTCTCTGAGAAGTTCTAGTCACAGGCATAAACTTAGCTTCTTTTCACACATCTTGACAATGTTTAGATCTGTTGACAGTGTTGTTATCAAGAAATGCCGAGGGGACACGGACAGAAATCTGTTTCATGTAGCTCATTTAAGTTAATACCTTCTCCTACCGTTTGCTATCCCAGCACAGCCAGTATGTCCAGAAATAGATGGAAACAACCGTGTGCAAAGGGTGGCTGGTGATAAATCCATCAAAATTAAAATTCAAGGTTCGAAAACCTTGACAACAGGAGGGATCCAGATTTGAATCTGACAGCAGAATGAAAAGAGCAAAATTCTTATAGTAAGTAGTTCCATGGTGATCTTGGGGATTTAATCCTAGAAAGCTCCATCACAACTGAGTGCAGATTGCCCCTGCTCTCCTAGGGGACTAAGGCTTACTGTCACCTTTTGAGAATCATTCCTGTTAGGCTTGTGACACCCTGCTCCTGCAGCTTGAAGCCAAGAAGAGCATTAGAATACCTGTGTACAGAGGATCAGGCTTCACCCGTGCTGAAACCTGGAAATTGATTTTGGCCTTTTCTATTCAAGGTCTAAACAATCTCTAAATTTTTTTGTTAAGAACTCAGATTTAGAGTAACTCTATCTCTGATTTAATCAGCAAATACCTACCCACTTTATGCTAACAGAATGGTGCCTCAAATAGCTCATTTTTCGTTAAATTTGCCAGTTAGCTAATATCATAATAGTATGTTTTATTTTGTTTATAAAAATATAACAACAACAACAAAAACCCCACAAAAAATCACCACCACCAAAAAAAGGTTCACCTTGTTCCAAGTCTTCCATGCTAGATGACCCTTCTGAGACTTACTTGTCTGGACATTTTAGGCAAACACCCCCTATAACGCCAAAGCCCAGGTGCCTGGAGAGGAGGCAGGGCCCCTTTGCCCATGGAGACAGGCAGTATCAAGTGTACTAGCCACAAAACAAAAACAGATGATCTCAGGCCCTGAAGTCTTATCCTCTTCTTTTCAACCTCTTATCATCTCTCCTCTCAGCTCTTGCTCTATCAGGTGTGTCAATAACCCAATCAAGTTGCACAGCTTTGGGACTAATTGAGTTCTCAGGATCCCCTTAACTTTTTCACCGCCACCATGTTGTTAGCTCTGCACAGATGAGGTTTAGTATTACAAGAGCTCCAGTGGGTCTAAACGCAGAGCTGTTATAACAGTCTCCTTGCTGGAGATTTAAATGATTTCCTTAGAAATAAAAGGATAATGACTGAGCACCTTGAATGCAAGGGGTTAAGAATTTAGAATAGATTTGCTCTTCACTGGGTCATCTGGTGTGGTGAGTGCCTAGCATCAACACGATGCCTTTGCTGTTCAAATACATTTTAGTGTTGTGTCTTGCTGGTGGTTTCCTGAATATGAGTGCTCGGTCAAAAGTGACAGAAACATATTTAAGTAAGGGCTGGCCAACACACACAGATGCCAGAAAGAAATATTAGAAGTCAACACTGAAAAATGAAGTTGTGTTAAACCTTTCCAAGAAAACTCTACAAATATTCATGAGTCATGTGGCTTCTCAAACATCGCTTCAGCCAGTGCTGTCCTAAAGTTGTGGGTTACCAAAGAAGAAAACACAAGGCCATGTGTAGTGAAAGGCAATTGAGGGCTTTACCTGTCACCTGTATATGTCTCTTTGTTGAGTTTATTTTGCCTTGCATTTTGCTAATACCTGTATATGTAAATTCAGCAGGGAGAAAACTCATGTCCTCATGGGGCAAAGGTGTACCCTCCACTGTTTCTGGAAGGTACCCTGTGGGTAGAACCTGGAGGTGGGATTCATGTACCCAAAAGGAGTTTCTTCAATGTGGGTGTGTTATTCCATATTTTGAAGGAGGACGGGTTACACCCTTTCCTGACAAAGGCATTGCGTATTTTGGCTGTGAGCAGCATCAGTTCTTCAAAACGTTCCTTCTCATCATCCAGCAGACTCATATATTTGATATTTTCAGTACAATCTCTTTGAGCAAGCCCTGAAACCGCATGTGAGTAAATATATTAAGCCCCAGGAATGCAGATAGGGAAGTGAAGACATCAGTTCTGTGATTTTTTATATCTGCACTCCTGTCAGCATGAATGCTGAAATCTCTGGAGGGAAAAGTCTGGAGTATTTCACCATCATTGCCAACAAGGTATCAGTAAACTCCATTATGAACCCTCTGGGGGCACAGCAAATGAACAAAAATGTATGTTAGCCTTGGCTATGTTTTCTATTGTTAGATGAATGAATTAAATCAAACGTGTCTGATCTGAGGGACCACTTGGGTTTTAAAGTTTGAAGGGATGATAAATGAAGTGTAGTCTTCCTTTCTCTCTTCTCAGAGCCTGTGAAGAGCCCAGTGGCCTGCTGAGAGAAGGGAGGCAAAGGGAGAGACAAGGAATGGGCTAACACTGGGTTTGCAGTGTCTTCTGCCTGGGTGTCTGTGATAAAAGCTGTATCATATGTATCATCTCTGAGAAGTCTGCATATTGTTTGGTGGCAGGTAATTTTGCATTCATACTAATGTCTTTAGTGGGGATAAATAATATGATGTTCTTCAATCAACTATATCAAGTAATTTCCAAGCCTTAATGTCCACACTTATAAATACATATACACATAAGACTGGTCTGACTCAGGCACCCTAGCTGTGTTCTTTCACCGAATATCCCTATGAAAGAGCCTCTCTCTTTGCTCACTTGCAGATGGAGTGTATGGAGACCGTCTTCCTAACTGTGTCAGTAGGCTAAGGTCCCTAACTGCAATTTCTCATATATTTTCTTCTATCACCTACTGCTTTTGAATGCAATTGGCTTTATCAATGGCTTGTTTGGAAAGACAAACTTCTGCAATGTCTGAAGGGGAGCCTGCCCCATATGCCAGTACTCAAGGACAGCTGCTAGGATCCCCAATTCTCCAGGGAGACAAGTAACAGAGGTAGCTGAAGACAGCAAGGTCTAATGAGTCTGAAACTGGTTGGGAATGCAGGAAGCCTGGATTTTATTCCAAATCTGTTACTGAGTGTTGTGTGACTGACCTTAGGCAATTTTTTTTTTACCCTCTCATTAGCTCTTTTTCTCTCCCACTCATTTTCTATCTTATCTGTTCATGGTAGAAACTCCTTGAGATAGGAGCTGCCACACTTTACATACAGAAAACCAGGAGAGCTAAGCTTGCCATTGCACAGTTAAATCATGAATACAGCACTTCAGTTCCTTGGTGTGTGCATGTAATCTTTAAACACTTTACAATTAGTCAAATCTGCTTTTACAGATGTGTAGACTGACACAGGACACTCAAGTGACTAACCTTAACTTCTGAGAATCGGTGGCAAACTATGGACTACAGCCTTGAAATCCTGGCTGCTAACCACTAGATACAGTCCTTGTTCTCTTTGTATGGAGTCTGCTAAGTTGGAATTACTCTATCCTTTCCAGTGATATACATCCAAAGTGCTCGATAAAAAAAATCCTCTAAACTTATATAACAAATGTACAAATGTATTTTAGCTCAGAAGTATTATGGATCCAGAGTTGTCTTTACATGTCACAATCACATTTTCTTACCCATGCTTTTACCATGTGTTGTAAGCATATGGCATGTTGGCAATGCATGACAAGAATGCACAAAGTATGGTGTCAAAAAAAAATCCTACCAAGAAGTTTGAGAAGCTGCCTACTACTCTATTTGCTCTTGAGTAAGTCAGGCATCTTCTAAAGCACCCATTTTCTTGTAACCTAAAGACTCTCTCTACTACTGCCAGAGGCTTTTATTTTTATACTAAATAGAAACTTGCAGCTCTGAAGGGGCTTGGTATTCTGGTCTCTTGCTGGCAATAGGTTAAGTTTAAATTGTCATTTTGTTTACCAGTGGAGAGTGTAGGCCATCTAATCTACCAGGCTCCCATGTGTTTTCCTCATGGGCACAGGAATCCTGATTTTGACTGACTGTGTGCAACACCAAAGCTCTGCTTCTACTATTCATTCACTGTCTAATACCTTCTATTTTCATTATTCAGTGGATGAAACAGACAAATAAGGTGTTACTTGGCCCATACTACTAAATGGAATAGTGCAAATGAAACTTCCCTGCCAGTGAAAGCTGAATGTGTAGTTCTCAGAACAGTCTGCAGCCCAGTTTTGACCCAGGCCAACCAGCACCACCTCAAACTATTCCTCAGCATGGTCCAAGTGTTAATAATACGGATGTAGGCTTCAATGAGCCAGATGGCCTTGGGGCCAGGGAATAGTCATGTCACCACTAGAGATAGAACCAATGTGAAATAGCTGGTGGCGTCTAATTTCAAATCTTAAGATTTAATCAAAGACTCTCGACAGACCCTGAGGCTCCGTATCTCTTGGTTAGTCAAAGTGACAGGTATGCAAAAAATCCAGCTTTAAAGACAGCCAGGGCTATTCCCTCTATGAAAGGCTACAACAAAGTCTAAGGCCTACTCCCTCCTCTTCTCAAGCTCCCCACCCTGCCATCCCAAATTATACCCTCAACCCCTACTCCAGATCTTGCTCCATTCTGTAGCAAAAAGCCCAACTCCTCAAGCTGACCCATAAATGCTCCCGCTCGGTGAGTTGATCCTGCTTCAAAATTTTTGACAGCAGTGGGAAGGCAACTGCAGTAAGAAGCAGCAGTAAGAAGCAGCCAGCAGTTGAGATGGTGCCACCTCACGCTAACACTTCCCAGCCAAATCCTGGGTAAATACTATTTAAAGCAATTGAGAAATGGGCCCTGAGCTGCAGAACCTGAAGGAAGGCTGCAGCCATCACATTTAAAAATTGCTTTCTAATGACATCAAAGTGGCTATTCATTATGTAGGAAAACTTCCTAATAAACATGCAGGACACTAGAAACAATATTTAAGGAGACCAAGGAATGTTTAGCTCATTTACTAGATCAAGTGAGTGATTTTGCTACTGAATGCCAAAATTTACTCTCAGGTAAGGGAATAGTAAAAAAAGTAAACTTCTTTTAGCTATCAAAATACTCGTCACCATGCTGGCAGGTATTAAGTAGACAGAACATGTCCAGCTAAAATCACTGAAAGACAGTGTGAAAAGAAGCAAGTTGAACTATGAGTTACAGTGTACTTTCAAACACTATGCTATAGCTAGTGGTAAGCAGTGTATCCTAGCAGCTCAGAGACAAGGAATCACAATTCATGGCACAAACCATTCACAGCTGCACACCAGAGAAGTTGTTGTCAGGATTATTTTAGTAAAAGTCAGATAAACAGCAAGACCTATGGCAAGGCGGCCTAGCACTGTCAAACCTATATCCTTGTAATTGTAAAATGGGCAATACTAAAAATACCAATAATAATAGTGATGTTGAATACTCATAGCCCTGCTCACCTTCAAGGTGCATTGTAGTAACTCTACCACAGCCCACAAATATAAGGACAAATGATATGCTTGTGATCAGTATAGCATCTGATCCATTTATGAAAACTGACCTGCATTGTCTATTTGACAGCAACTCAGGCCAAATCCAAATGGCCAGTCATACATTTATGGTACCCAATTTTCCTCACTATTATAAACTACACATTAGTTGTTAAGTAATTCCTCTTTAATAGAAAGGCAAATTTGGATAATCATGTGCATACGAAACAGAGCATCAACTGACACCATTTAGAAGATGTAAATTCACCCCTTTTTGTTCTCTCACACATGAGAAGGCATGACCTCTACTAGTCTCTCTTGCTTCCTAATAACTTATGCTACCTACTTTAGAAAACTCCAACATTATTCTACAAAACATGATATACTGGAGAAATGAAACTCTTAAAAAGTTAGTTTCTTTAAGTGAATAGGAAGGTGAACCCATTAGTAGTGATGAAGTGAAATTTTTTAATTAGCTAGAAAATAAAAGGAAAATCCTTTGGTAGACATAGGGCAGCAAAGGAATTAAGATTGAAAGAGATGATGGGCAAAACCCTTCTTTCAGATCCATGGGAGTCTATACTCCAATACTGTTTTCTCCCTTGTTGCCCCAAACTCTTCTGTTGACATCAGCGTGGGGAGAGGGAGCAGAGCATCAAAGAGGTCTCTGCTCTGCTTGGGGTGTCTCTCAGCAGCTCTTCTTCTTATCCTTTCTTCTTACCCTCACCTACCTCTTATGCCAGCCCTGCTTAAGAGAAGGCAGGTGGAAATGTTGCATAACTTGGACTCATAGTCGATTGTACTTTGTGGCCTCAGCTGTGGTAGATGTTGGTGGGTTTTACCCCATAGGGTATAAAATGAGCAGCTCTTTTTTCTCTTGGGTGGGTAAAAGAGAAGGAAAGCTGGAGTCTTGGGATTGTACTGTGCTGCTGGGGCAAGGGTTGGAGAAATCCTGAGCTCCAGCCCAGTCCCTGGGCTTGCTTTGGGGAGGTCTGCCAGCCTTAGTGTTGGAGCTGGGAATTTTGTTTCTCTGAATAGAAAATACATCGAACCTGCAGCTTAGGAACCATAAAAAAACCCACAGAACCCCATTCACAGTTGTGTTGAAGCCCATGAACATTCTCAGCTGGCAAAAGTGTTTTTTTTTTTTCCCTGAGAAGTCAAAACGCTTGCCTTAAAATTTCAATACAAAATGTTTTGATTGTTCTTTTAACTAGGATTTGAATTTCAAAGTAACCTAGCTTTTATATATTTTTTTTGAGAAGTGTTACAGAATCCCAAAATAAAAATGGTAAATTTTATATCAAAATAAACATTTGGCCGGTGTTTTTATTTCAGCCTAGTCATTGAAACTTCTATTTAGTGTAAGAAGGTAAAATTGATAATAAATACAATATTTAAAAGTGTTCCACTTAAACCATATGCTACAAATCCACATGATTAATTTAGCAAAATAAGAATTTTCATTAAAGCACTCAAAAAATAATCCCACCTTGCCCCAAAATGACCTTTTTGGTATCTTGTAATTCAGATTAGATTATTTCTTCAAGGAAAAGAAAATTATTTTTCCCCTTCATGATCACAGGACTGAGACAGGGTTGTTTCAATGCCTTAACAATCCAGAGCAATACATATATCTCTGTATCTTTGCCCTTTAAAGTTCCCCACTCTGATCCTTCCTCAGTTGTCTCTAGTGCTACTGCCTCAATTTGCAGAAATGCAAAAGCAGTGGTGTTCTGGAAGCCTTCAAATCGCCCATCTCCATGTAGCAATGCAATCCTAAAGGGCAATGACAAATGGACCAAGCAATTGTCTCTTGATGTGCAGTTTCCTTGAAGCCACCAAATCAGCAGAGCTGTTGCAAGCAAATTAAAATCAGTGGAAATATGGTTCTTGGCAGAATTAGTCGTATTATATAGGCTCCATTTAAGAGTTATAAAAACTGTTGACCAAGGCACATCTATAGCCTATAATAATCATCACAATTAGAAACAATAAATGTTAATAACTTTGCTTAATTACAGCCTAATTTCTTCAAACACACCTTAAACACAAGATCTGAATTAGCTTTATGTGAAAAGTTTTAAATTACTATTATGCTGTTAGGATCATTTGGAACAAAGGAAAGACTGATGCAGGTGTTAAATTTTGTAAATAACACAGTTTTTAACTAATTTTATCTGGCAAGCTAAATCATGGCTTTATATGAAAGTCTTTGGAAATTCATCCGATACTTGTAAAGGAAGAACTTAAAGTTTGGTGAGGATATGCTGCCCTATTCAAAGGTAGAAAAAGAGATTAATCTCTTTTCTATAAGCCAAACAATACCAAGCAGTAACTTTTAGGGAGTATCTCCCTGGTACTAAGTGTTATCTCTTTTATGGACTTGAATGGACCATAAATATCCTAGCAAAATAAGACATCTTAATTTTCAATGTTTTCTAACCCATTCTTGTTATACTTTGATGGAGGAATTCACCTGCATCAACCGAGTCAATGCAGCTTACATTTTTGAAAGAGGTCTTACCTTGATAACTTTATTGCTTTTATATAGATATACTTTAGGTGTTTAGGTCTAATGGCAGAATAACTCCAGCAGGAGAGTTGCAGAGATATCCTCTTCTCCTGCCTAAACAGTCTAAAACCAGTTGGTTGGAACACTTGCTTGGTTTATGATGGGCTTGAATCCCATCAGACTGAGAAGGGAATTATATTTGATTGTACCAGGTTGAGGACTCTGGTTTGCTGCATAAAGCCAAGCAGCATCATTATTTTAGAAGGAAATGGCCACAACAGCATTTCCCGAAACGTCCAATCCTCTTATATTCCTGAAGCACGCCCATAACATACCTTCTGGCTGAAGTCACTGAAGAAACTGAAATAGTGGAGTAGGGAGGCTTCTGGATCCTGGTTAACTGGAATAAGCTGGAAATCAGTATTGCCTTGCTCAGAGGTGTGGTGCAAGGTGTGAGACCACTTTGAGGCATGTGGGCACCTCAGAAGCGATGGAGGGCACACAGAGACTAACAGGTTTGGGAGTTTTGCATTGCAACTCTGGACTGAGGTCTCTACCTTCCATACCCATCCTGCTTTAGGCCCCCCCATTTTTTACCAGTGAACCTTTTAAACAGACATCAAGGAACATAATTTTACTGTGATTGTAGGTTCTGAGGAAAATAGCCGGTACAGTGCTGTTATGCAGCCTGAAACACATACACCACAGTGAGATTTACGTTGTCATTTGATACAAAATATTCAGACACCACTACTTACAAGTCAACCCAGTTACAGCAGTTTGCGTTTGCACCTGATATTAGTTGTAAGCATTGTAAGGTCTCAGTACTGCATGGTTGAAGTGTTTGATTTGAAACAAGGCAACAAAAAGGCTCGTAAATGGCCTAGCTGCATGTAAAAATGCTCATCCACATCTAAAAAGAAAATCATTATAAAATAATCATACTAGTCTAACACTAGGTAATCAGATTCTATTCGCAAATGATTGTAAAACTGGGGTAAAAAATGTAAATGGAGATGAAATGCAACAGTATTAACCAACTATGTTCTAGAGGCCTCCCTTCATTTACTTTTTTTTTTAATCTAAGGGGAAAAATAAGGTACTGCTGTTGGTACATTATTTCTGCTTAATGCACAAGATCAGTAATTAAATATATTTCTGCTGGTCTTGTGGCCATATGCCTGCAATATGTAAAAATATATTTGCTGCTTTTTTTTTTTTAATTCCTTTTGTTCCCAGTACTGACTGCCTGTCAGAGTGAACCCTCCAGATTCCTGTGTGCTGGTATCCATGGGCTCTTTCTTGCCAAGCTGCCAGTCTGGAGCGTCACACCTTACTGCCTTTAAAGATTGCCCTGCAGAGATAGAGGAAAATGGCAATTTTTACATGATGCAGTCTGGCGGCCCAGGAGATTTGAAGTCAGAACTGGTGCCAAGATTTACCCAGGAGAGCAAGCAGAGGCAAAACAGAGAACCTGGGCCAAAGGAAAAAAAAAAAAAAAAAAGAAAAAAAAAAGAAAAAAAAAGAAAGCAAAGGAAGAGGGGAGTGAAAGGGAGGAAAGCGTGGCAGAGTCAGAGCAGGTTTTCTGATAAAGGGCAGAACGCAGGGCTAAGCAATGGACACTACATGTTGTTTGCACGTGTTTATTAAGAGGGTCAGGGTCCTAAAGAAAGTCAAAGGGAAGAGGTCGGCTTTTTTTGCATGCCCCAAATTGTAGTAGATTGCAGAATGTAAATGAGACAATTATTACACCAATGCTCATCAAGCTGTGCTGGAAAGACTTCAATAGCCTGATGAATATGCATGCAAATTTGTTAATTAAGTTAATTATTCTGCTGAAAATTCATTTGTCTTCCAAGGACATTTTCCCAATGATTTTAACATGCTTGTGCCATTAGTCATGCTCCATGCTATTTAACATTACTTTTTGTCCACTTTTTCTTTTTTCCTTCCTTCCTTCTTGCTTTTCTGTTCTATTCAGATTTTTTTTCATAAAGCTTTAAAACCAGATGATTGGTTCTCTTAATTGACCCCTGCAATGCTCGAAGATGCTAACAGCCAGCTCTGTAGGAATCCCCTAAAACCAGATTTCATTCAAATACTTCCTTCATATATAAAAAGTCCCTAAAATGTCACCTAGGAAAGAGGGGGTGCCAGGGGGAGAGGAGGCAGGGGGGAGTGAACCTATCTGGCATCATTAGAGCTGGAGTCTGAATGAGTCCACGCAGTGATCAGGAGCGATAAATCTGTCCCTGCTGCAGGCTATTTCCTCAGTCGCAGCCTTGGTTTGGCACAGGGAGTTACCTTGCTCTGAAAGGTGTGATCTCCTCACACCTCCCTTCCCTCTGCCTGTACAGCTATACACAGAAACATATGCGTGCAAAGAGGAACAAGAACTGAGATACTTTTCTGTCACCATGAGGGCCAAAACCCGTTGCCATGGCAACAAAAGGGAATAGTGAGTTTAAAAATCATGTCTAAATGGCAAAATGAGATACTTTAAAGAAACAGAAGGATTTTTTTTCCATTCTGTGAAAGAGAACAGTATTGTTACAACTTTGCGTGATTACACTCTCAAAAAACCAGGACCTTTCTCTATCCATTCTTAAATCCCCATCCTTTGAAAATGTCTCAGAGTGCACAATGACTATTCTACTTTTCTAATATGCATTAGGCTTTTTCTGTAACTCCACAGAACATAGCTGCTGGTTCCTCTAAAGTTCACTTATTCTAGTGTTCACTTATTCTAGTATTCACTTACTCTATTCTGTTGCACATGAAAAATAAATTACTTGGTTTTTCTGCAAACAGGAAAAGTTCCAATATGACCATGGGATGCTTTCTGCCTTCCTACAGCAAGAAGGATACCAGGAAAAGCTTAACAGAGGAGGAATTATGAGGAAAGGAAAATTGCAGATAATGGAGTTTAAGAAAATTAATTGGCAAGATTTCTCTTTTGTGCAGTCCTTATACATTACACAGTCTGAATGGCACTGTAGTGTCACATAGATCGTAAACCAATTAGGATGATATTTTAAACCCTGTAATTTCTGTAATTCCATCTGCTTTAGATGGTTTAATTAGTGAAAGTTACAAAAGCCAAATATATTTGAATATTTTGAAATCAAGCCCAAAGGCAAGAAATAAGAGTTACCAAAAACACTTGATGTGCAAGTGGGCATATTGCATGAATATATGAAAAAGGGGAGGGGAAGGTTTTTTCTTTTAATTTTTTTTTTTTAATGGAATATATGTTAAACAGTATCAGTGGTGAAATCCCAATCACAAAGAAGACAGTGGCAAAATCACCATGGACTCCAAAAGGGTAAGAGTTCATCCCAAATGAAGACAGTCTTTAGTCCAGAGCTGTTTTTCTAGCAGGCGAATAGCTGTTTTCTTAATTATCTAGACCCCCTTCCCACTCCTTCTGAAATCAAATACAAACCCCTCAGTGGGGACCGTCACCAAGCCCTTCATTTGCAATATGTAGTTGGGGGGGCTCTACAATATTTTTGACTTTAAGATGGTGGAAGGAAAGACTGGTCAATGGATATAGCCCTTTCATTTCCAGAATATCTGTCCTGAAGCAATTGCCCCTACTGTTTTATACCTGTAACCTTTGCCCAGTGAACTGGTGAATACTTTGGTTAAAAACTACTTCTTACTTAGCTGGGTTATTAATACACAACATATCCCTGCTCTCATCTTTTTAAAGTCTACAGTGGACCTGATAGTGAGAAACTAAGTCCCATAATTTTCTGATGTGTTTCCAAATTGCTAACAGTAAACATCATAGCATGGAAAGCCACTGTGCTGGTTTCTTCACTCTTGCAAATAGTCCAGGACAAGTCCACGAGAAGGGCAATTTGCATGGAAGAGGGTTACGCAAACAACCCATGAAATCTCTTTAACATATTGGAAAGGGGAGTGATCGGTCTTTTTTAAAAGGAATTCATCAGAACGTTAAGAATGTCTAAAACCAATTAAATGATTAGTAGCACACCATGTTTGTTTAGCGATGGTATTTCTCCTGCACAGCAGCTGTGCATTATTATGGACCACGAATAGTTTCAGTCACCAGTGACTGACAGCAGCATACTGAAGACAGGGTGTATGCTATTGCAAAGTCTGTCACCCTCTGATTGAGCCACCGTAGGTGTCCAGGCTGTCCTTGCTCACTCTGAAATATTCCAAGGTAAAACTGTTACTCATAAAAAAGATGACTTGTCTTTCCACTTAACAGGAACACAATACTAGAAGTGAGCTATTAATTCATGGTACCTCCTACAGTTTAAACAAATCACTTTTGTTCTAGCTGTTGTTAGAAATGTCAAGTCAATGAAAATATCTAACATAACAGCAACTGTCAAACAGTGACGATGAAACAGAAAATTTAAGAGGAAGCAACAATTACATAGCTGTGTTAAAAAAAATGGGACTTATAAAATACCTGTGTCATTATAGGGCAACAGTTACTTTCGGTAGCTGTCAAGAAAGGTTTTACTACTAAAATCAAGCACATACTACCCTCTTGCATGTTTAGTTCTGTAGCCATTTGCAGTGTGGTATTTCTAGTTAAGAGGAGAGGAGAAATGATAAAAACTCCCCTACCAAAACCTACATTCTTGGCTTCAATCAAAGGCATATAAGAAGCAGCTGTAAAGATGAAGGACACCTCCTGCTCCTGGGATTACACAGCTGCTTGACTCTTGCTCTGTGTAACACTGGCAACCAGCTTGCTTTCCTTTCCACAGCCTACAAATTGCATCCAAATGTCCTTCTGACCGCTGGTAATTGTGACTATAGGTGGGCTGTGAACACACACCTTTTCTCCCAGTTCACAACCCACTGGTAAGGGGTGGCCTGAGCTTGCTCTCAAAGTTGCTGAGAGCAACTGAATCTTTTGCTAGCAGCTCCATTACACATAAAGCTGGCAGATGACGGACAATAATTTGGACAAACACCACCAACATCTGGAAGCATCAGTAGTTCAGGTAATCTCATCAGGGAAACATATTTGTGGTTGTACACTCTGTTAAATGAGTAAATTTGGGTGACCAATGGATATAGCATTGATATTAATTTTTAAAAAAAGAAAGTGTTATTGCTTAACAGCTGAGAGCCTCCCTGTGCCCTCACTTCATATTTCTTTTTCCCCTGGACGTCATCAGCACATTTCAGGATTAGCTTCCTTCCTGCTCTTTGGCAATCCATGACTTCACTGCAAGAGCATCAAGGATTTAGCCATACAGACAATATTAGGCAAGCCAGGAGCAACAGAAGATCAAGATAAATATTTGTTCCAGGACAAAGCACAAGTAAAATAAAGAAGATTGGAACAATACAGAACTAGGGACAAAAAGGAAAGAACTAGATACTTATTCAGAGTTATTACAGCAGAACACTACTCTCCCGTAAGGGTTAAAATTCCCTCTACAAGTATGTTATATAGAAAAATCCAACACATATCTCCCCACAGGCATAGCCAGTGGAATTAGAGGTCAATGAGATGCCTGATGCTCAGCACTGGGAAGCCAATCTGTCATCTTCTGCAGAGGGATCGCGGGCTGCTTTGCACCAGCAGCCTCCCTGCTGTCCGGTGGCCCCAAGGCTCAGTTGCCCATCAGCTCCCACTGGCAAAGGGGAAGAGCACAGCTCCATTTCCCCAATGTGAAGAGAGGGGAAAAGGCATCTCACCCACCCAAGGAGCAGCTTCTGTACTGCTGCCCTTCCTGTTGCTGGAAACCAAATCCTACCAGCCAACTCCCCACAAACTTTCGCTTCCCCTTCTAACAGCAGCAGCACCCACGGGTGAGTTATTCAGGCCCACAAACTCATCACAAGGGGGCTGTTAGCAACTCCTCTTTCTCCTGCAAGCTATGGCGTCTTGCCAGGTGTGTGAGGTCTGGCCCACCCTGCAGGACACACATGTTCTGCAGAGCTGCAGTGGCTCTGTGGGCTCTGGACTGGCTCCTGAAGGAGGACTGTGCCTCCTGGGCATGGACAGCAGAAGCAGTTTCACCGTGTGATGGAGATGACATTGAGCCCTGACATTTTTCACAAGCCACCAGAGCAGGGAGAATGTTTCCATTTGTTTCCTACACTATCTAAAATCACGAATGGAGAGTGATTTACTGCCCTGACTGAATGTACTATTGACCTCCGACAGTAACTTTGGGCAGAAGTTGAACCATTACATCTCATTACTGCCTTGTCCTGCTCCTCTCTCCCTCCAAAAGCACCATTCAAGTTGCACTCAACTTTTACAGACTCAGAGCTGCACTGCAATGTTTCTCGCTTCATGGACCCTCAAGAGAAGTGCTTAATATATCCAGAGGGACCATTTTCCTCAGGGTATTTCCCCTCAAGGATGCACACAACCCTTGTGCTCCTGCATCCTCTGCTGTCTTTTCTATTGTTGACTCTACTGCTAATTGTAGCTGTGGCATGGAGGTAGCAAAACCTTAAGAAATAAAACATTGCTAAGTCTGAGCCTTCAATTGCAAAAGAAACTTACAAGGAGAGTTGACTCAGCACACTTCTGCAGAAATTATTTTTCTTTTTTTTAAATCACACTCAGCCTATTTAAAAAAAAAAAGGAGGGGGGGAAGAAATGGCAATAGACTTATCAGTGAATTAGTCATGGCAGATTTTGGCTCTTCTAACACTGGCAAAGCTACAGAACTATACCTAATCCTGTTGCAGTCTTAAAATTAATGTCGTAGCCCACTCTCATTCTGTGCACTAGAGGATTCATTGTGGTTTTTCCCTTTGCAGGAAGAACTGTATTAAACTCACAAACTGCACAAGTCAAAGCGTACACATCCGGTGCAATCACTCCTTGGGATAACAGTCAAAAATGTCCAGGCAGCCCAGAAGATGAGAGGTTCTTGTGACAGACCTCCAAAAGAGGGGCAGAACTTTGCAAGGGGGACATAGGTTGTCAACACCGCAGTCACAATCAGGCAAGAGCTCAGCATTTCTGGTGCTGTTTGCCAATGGTTGCTACCTTCTTTTCTCATTAGCTTTCCCTACGAAGGCCAACTCCATCCTGTTCTGACAGCACAGCTGTGTTGGTCAGAGGTGCGATAAGATGTGTTCTCTGACAGCGTAAGCTGCCACCACGCTCTGGCACGTTATTTTCCTCCAGTTATCATTAACACTTACAGTGAATAAACCTCTTAATGCAGATTGCTGCAAATCCCCATTTGTCTTCTGTTCTTCTAGGCGAAGAAACACAATATGTGTCTGCGCTGCAGTCACAACAAAGACGTCGAGTTCTGCCCACGGTCCAAGCTAGTTTTAAACCAGCAGCCGTGTGGAGGCAGAGCCACCCTACAGACAGCAAGAGACAGATCATCTCCTGCTGAGCATCCCCAGATAGCGCGAGTAAAGCCAGCCCAGGTACACTGCAATCACAGCGGCCACTCTTGGGCAGATACACACTCGAGTGTGTCACAAGTCTCATGACAAAAATCACAAATGTCTTCAGCTGAAGATGCTCCTGTGAGTTTCTTGCCAATGATGAGATAGTTGGGATTTCTCTTGAAATCCCAGTACTTTTGAATCATACAATTGTGTCAGCAATTTCAGCCTCTGGTTTATAAAAAGGAAAGCAAAAAGTAAAACTTTAGCCAGGAAAAAAGTCAGCAAGTGAGACCTCCCTTCTCAAAAAACCAAAAGGGGAATGAAAAGACAAGCGTCTCTAGAGATTTTTTGAGGGTGGGACGCACATTCATCGTGTTTTGATTTATTCTGTACTTCTCACAAGACTTCATCTGCTGGTCTCTGCAGTGAATGCCAGTGGAAGTTTTGTCATGCTTTGTGCTTGCACTAATGTATGCTTTTCCATACACTTGAAATTTTAGGAAATACATGTCTCTGAGAGTCCAAAAAGCAGTTACATCAACAATTTAGACTGCAGGGTTTTTTATGTTTACTTCAGCGACAGAGCATTTTAAGCTAACACATGCTGAGCGAACATCAGGTTCTTATCCCACGACTCCTCATCGTGATATTACTCCGTTACCCAGTCCAAAGGAACAGGCTTACGATATATTTAAGCTTATGCGATAAAGAAATAACAGACATACTTGGATGGAGGGCTTACTTCCCAGCTCACGGAAGAACAGCGTGTAGCCCAAAGTGCCAGCGGGAGGCACCATGTGGAGGTAGAGAAAGAAAAAAAGGGAAAAAAGCCGAAAAAGAAAGACAACCAACAAACCAATGTGTACTTTCACTCCATGGGTCACTACAAAACATAACAGGAAGGGGTGCAACAGCATTTGCAAATGAGCACATCACTAGAATAACTTAGGGGTAATAATTAACCACACGGGGATTACTGTAAACCTTCCCATGCCAATACTGATCTAAATATTCTTGACCAGAACAGACCAGGGTTAACTTTCAGTGGATTTTATGACTTTGTTTTCAAAGGGGAAGAGGGAGAAAGAGATGCTGAATATAGACTACAGTCAACATGCACAAATAATGTAATGCCAGTTAAAAAACAATTCACTGGCAAGGATTTATTCTCGTTCTATTTTTCTGTTGTGTCATGTGGATTATCCATTTTAAGCTTTTTTTGAAATTACTCAGAGAAGTACAGACTTCTTTGCAAAAGTAAATAGGGCACCGTGATTTCAGCTTTTCCTTTCCTCCTTCCTCTCTTCTTTCCCTTCTGCTCCCTCACTGCCACCCCCCATCCCCTGTTTACAATTTCAACTGTATTTACTGATCATCAGCAAATGTGTAAACGATGTAGTCGGGATGGTTAACATTCTGTTTAGCCAAGATCTTCAACCTTGAGCTTGCAAATGTTGCTGTGAGCACTGGTGGCTAAAGACAGAGGTTTTCAATTAGAGCCGTGCAAGTACTTAATGCGTGCATCTGTTCTGCAGAAAGGCTAAACATCTTTAAAATTTTAACACAAGCGCACTGACATTGCAAAAGGAAAATCAAATGTCATTGAGACACGAATGGTTAAAAAGGTTGCTGAGGATCCTATTTGCATTTTTTGGATGGCTAATTAGGTCACAAGGGTTAATATGTTAAAGAATGGTCTGTCTATTGTTATGTTGGCTGTCAGAGCCTATCTCAATCAAGCATAACTACAGATTAAGGGGCAGCTGTCTTTGATCAAAATCTGAGTCCTTGTTTAGTCTTGGTTCAAAATGAAAAGCCTAACAGTTAATAGTTTAAAATATTTTGTAGCCTAAGTGCCATTGTGAGTAAAAGTCTGCTGAGGAAAACAAAAGCTTTCTTATGAAAAACCAGAGAAATTTTCACAAATTTAAACTCAGTCTGATGCTTTGTATCAGAATAAGGTATGGTGGTGTTGGCACCATTTTTTTTCCTCCAAAACGAACAAAAACTGGTCCAGTACCACCCTGTTTCAGGAACTTTCTTAACACGAGCAACATTTGTTGAGGACTTGCATCCCTTCAATATATTGAACTGGAACAAAAACACTATGACAATGGGCATATTCCCCCGTTACAGTGAACAATTACTCGGCAGTCTAGGTTATTTTAATGGACATATCACTTTAAACTAAGCTTTCGCATCTGTTCTGCCCTCTAATTACAAATGCAAAAAGAACATAATTCACAATTGCACCATAAAAAAGGAAGCTGTAAGTGATTTAAATGCAAGTGTATGTTCTTTAGTAAACACAACATGCAATCTGCTATGTTGTTCCCATGTACTGGGAACAAATCAGATGGAAAACCTGATGTACTGGCCAGAGATTTCTCTTCCTCTCTCCCTTTATTCCCCCAGCAGAAGAAAGATTTCACTGTATGAATGAATCTTTTGAAGAAGTAAACTGGTAGAAGAATGAAGTGCATTCTCCTGCCTCCTTCCTATACAGTAGAAGATTGAATAAAGCTGAGCAAGTACTTCACAGTTCGTAATTTATTTAACATATTTTGATGTCTTCTGTCTGCAATCTGTCCCTAAGCAACCTTTTTTTTTTTTTTACTTCTTCTTAAAGAACTAGGAAAAAAATGACACAGAAGTTTTTTCCCCTCTTTTGGTCAATACTACATTTTTTTCAATCATTTTCTACCCACTTTTGATATTTTTCTCTATTGCAGTTACTGCAAATACTGGAGGAATTTTGCTACCATTTTTCTTCCCAACTGAACATGGTTCATAACCAACTTTCAACAACCATCTGATATGTCGGTTTGGGCAGATCCAACTAGTTATTACTGGAACACAAGCTACTTGGTTCAGGTCTCCCTATCAGAGTGGTTCTCAGAAGTAGGATGCCAGTTAATGATCACATTTAAAGGTTTTATTTTTCCTCTTAATATTAACTTCAAAGTCACATTTCTCATGTATATATGCCCTATAGGAAACTCTTGTATGAAATCTGTGTACAAATATGTAAATAGCCAGTAAGATAATTTTGATGTCTACTCATTTCTCCCTGTAACACTGTACACAGAGTAACAAAGGTGCAACCAATAAATCATTTTCTCCAGCCTATCAGCTATACTGCTTGCTTTTCTTCCAGTTTTTACCACAAAACTAGGTGCATGACATGCTTGCTGTGAGTTCCTCACCCACTTCTCAGCCCCATGTATGCTTCTGTAGAGTGGGCTGCAGGATTTCCCTCCACAAAGTCAATGCTCTTACCTAGCAATAAGCCTTACAGAACAGCTACTGTAGGAGCTGGTATCGTGGAGTTTGTGGTTCTGGTTTTGTTTTCCCCCCCAACTATATACACTGTGTACCACACCACAGCACAGGGGAAGACATCAGGAGAAATGCTGATGTGTCTGAAAGTTTTTGTCGTTATTTTTCCCCAGCTACTTCTGATATAACCCATTCTCTCACCTACATTCCTCTTCTCTCGTTTAGTTTGCCCCATAAGTTTATGGAAGGGATGGTATAAAAGGAAATTGAGCTTTTGAGCTGAATCCTTTGATCCCTGATGTGATGAGGTCTCCAAAGGTATTTGGAAGGAGACCATCACCTACCTGTGAGCTGCACCAGTTACAGGGTATTATCCCCATACTTCACAGATCTGCTGGTCACCACATGCCAGAAGAAACTCTGTTTTCTCAATTATCCCCATCTTTTGACATACAGCATGGTTTCTAGTATGTTTTTTCACCTTTCACAATGGAGGCTGGCCACAGCTATGAGCAGAATGGACCATTGTCCACTTTTTATAGTTCTCTGAGAATCTTATGTAGTAATACCTGTTGAAAGGACCAAACCTCCAAATCTTAAATTTTCCCTTATTTTCATGGTTTTCAGTCTTTTGGTACTCACTTTAATTTTGCAACAGTATCTCAGCAGTGTTCGGTGGTGTGTGACAATGCATGGAACTCCCTATTGATCCTCCATCCCTTAAAACACCTAATTATTGTGGCTAAACAGCTGAGGAACAGCAGTGCCCACATGCTCCTGTCGCTGCTCCACAGCAGAAACAGATCTAGTTAGAGAATCCTGAGAAAGGCTTGAAGCTTAAGGATGTAAAGCTTTGGGGAAAAACATGGATCTGCAGATTTCACTGACGGCTGCCTAAAGCAGAATTTGCATGGCAGCTTGGCAAGCCCGAGCCAAAAAGTGCACTCTGCTGTACATGTGCCCTGGACTTGACGTCATTCTCCAACAGAGATGCAATCCTACGCAGCCTGTGGCACTAATGTCCCAAATGAAATGAATGGGATTTCTTTTGGAAGTCTGAGAGCTCCACTTATAGCAAGACAGAGAGTGAGGGTTTAGCATCATACACAAAGCCTGCTGCAGAGACAAGGGCAGGCAGGCCATGGCCCTGCTAGCCGCTCACATGGACTCTTCTCAGAGTCACCGAGCCATTATCCACAACCAGAGCTACAGCCTAGAAAGTGACTGCCTTACTTTTGATCTGACAAGCCCACACCAACTCCCTCAAAGAAAAGAAAGTCCACAGCAGTGTAAAATTTAGAGAGAAAATCAGATTTCCAGAAAGAAAGTGGATTGAGTGACGGCACAGGAAGCTAAAATGGACATGCAGGACAACACAGACTGGGCACCAGCTTCCAGATGCCTCCCCGGGACGTTCCGTCTGGAGCAAGCATCACTGATACCAGCACAGCTTCCAGGGGGTATATACACAAAGACAGGCAACATCATTCATTGTTTTCCTTTTCTCATTTCTCTCCCCATCTAGTAAACACTGAAAGGCAGCAAAATAGGGGCATCACACCAGGACACGGTGGGGCTGGAGGATGGGCAGTAATGCTGCAGCACCCCGACCCAGGCATGCTCTCCCATCCCTTCCCTCTGCCGTCCCTGGCTGCAGCTGGCACGGCAAATGGCCGCTTTCTCACCGCAGCAGTTGGTTTCTATTGTTTCTATCGGGCATCAATAGGCCCCCGCCGCTCTGTTTTATCCCCGTAACAGTGAGTGCCCCAGCAAGCTGCTGCAGTGTTTGTCTCCGCCAGTCCCCAGGGACCATAGCAGGGGCCACGTTTTTTTTCTCAAGAAATGGCAGGTGCCTGCTCTTTGACAAGGTGAATTCAAGTCTAGCACGGCAGACGTACTGGGAAGAAAACAATCCTTGCCTGGATTGTGCCTCCGGCATGAAAGGCGGTAGTTGGTAACTCCCGTCTGTTCTGGGCAGTTGGGTGCCCTCACATTGGGCAGGAAGGGGAGGTAGCACAGCAGAGGGAAGCAACACTGAGCCCATAAGCAGAACTGGCAGGACCAGTGCCCATAGACCCTGCTTCTTCCTCCTCCCTGCTCCTTCTCCCTGTTTTTGGGCTCTCCACTGCTCTTTGCCCTCTGCAAGGAGCTGAGGCGGGTCGTGTGCCTCAATTTCCCCTGCTTGTTTTGGTTTTTTCTTGTTTGCTCTCCATCCGTCCTGGTGATTCCTCCCCCCGTCCCACAGCAGTAAAATCCCCATTTTAAACAGACCCACAGCTGACACCACGGTGCTGTACTGGAAGCGGGGTCTTGCTGGCAGCCAGGTCACCGCCTTCCTCTCTGCTACTCACTGCAGCAGCTGCTGAAAACACCTGTCTCACTATTTTGGCCTCTGAGACCATCCCCTACTCCTGGTCCTACTGGACCATAACCCCCAGAGCAGCCATCCGTCTTCTCCTGTGGCTCCTGAGGACTATCCTAGTGCTCTCTGCAGGAGCACCCTTTTTGTGCCCTAACTGCAGCAGAAACCACAGAGGTCCCAAATGATACACGAGGAAGCAGAGTTTGGGGCAGAGGAACCATTGTTGCTGGCCTTTCTGGTGGGAGAGAGTTGAGGACTGATGAAACTATCCTATTTGATGTTTTTTTTCTCCCCTTCAATGTCCTACTTCTTCTGGAGCACTGCGAGCCTGCCAGGAAGTAGGCTGACCTAGAGAGAGGAACAGATACGTTTTTGGTGATGAGAAGGGAGGAAGAAATGGGAGGGTTTCTCACTGGTAAGAAATATCCTTCACAGAACTGCATCAAATTTGGCAGCTCTGAGAAATCTTTCTGGATCTCCTTGCCCCATCATATGTCATGGCTAAATGATAAAACACGTTGTTCTCTCACTAAACAAGAGTGCAAAAACCCAGAAAGTAGGACATAGCTTTCTCCTGAGTGGTACCACCTCTCAGCCAAAGACCAGGTGGGCTGCAGGAGGACTTCTGCCACTGTATCTTAAAAAAATGAGGTGGTCTCACCCTCTCTCATGGCAGTTGTGAGTAAAAAGAGTTGCAAAGTAGCACAGACAGATGATAAATCAATACTACAGGAAAGAGCAGAGGTATGTCACATGGTGAAAAACCATCTCACAAAAAGTAAAGTTTTCCATGCTGAAGGGAAGACTGAAAGGTTGAGGCTGAGTAACATTTCAGACACTTTCCAGAAATTCCATATTTCAGCAGGATTATAATGATCTTTTGTAGGGCCAAAATTGCCAAACATTTAACCAACAACTAAAGAAGATTTTTTAAAACCTAAATCAAAAAAAGAAAATGCAAAAAATAAGGATTAAAAGTTCTACTTAAAACTTTTATTCTTGGGATAACTCCATGCACTAGCAAACTACACATGAATATACACATTTTTAACTTCTCCAGTTGCCCCACTGATGTGGCCTTATGTGGCAGAGGGGTCTCATAGCTTTGCTTTGGAAGGACACTGAAGTGCTAGCAGCACTTACAGCCTGAGTACTTCCATTGCAGCCAACCGAGATCATTACATTCCCTGTGATGGATCTGCCTGTAAAGCCTGTATCAAAGGAGGCCCTACTCTATTTGACTCAACTTGACCTTTAAATTCACATTTTTTCCCATCATTCCTTTTTTTCTTGCAAGAAACAGAAAGTAATCAGAGCTGTACATTACCACCTCTTCCCCCCCCCTCCCCCAACCAAGTTCTTCCACCCTTTAAAGTGCTATGCATACTCCTTTTGGGAATGCAACTCATTTTGGGAACCCAGAAAAGGTCAATTTCTGTATTTGTATCTTTATTTAGCGAATTATGGCAGTGGTATTTCTTCCGTTTTTCCATGTAACTATGTAATACTTCACAGTATGTCTTCTTTACACCACTGTGATATTTTATCACAGCTATTTGCTCAGATAGTGGATATTTCAGTAACTGAATGCCTGCAATTTCTAGACTTTCTATACTGTCCAAATAGGACTACCCAACTTCTGTTAATAATTGGTCATTCCCACACAATGCTTACTAGTGTAGCTATGCTGAATCTTGTTCAAATTAGGAAATTAAAATGTAGAGTTTAAATGGCTTGCTAGGGGAATTACCAAGAGTCAGTAGCGAAGCCAGTCACAAAAAATTCACCGCATCCTTTCTGGATTTGTGACTTCTCCTCCAAGCGCTAGGCCAGTCCAAAACAAATGAGCATAGGATTAGCACCAGAATGTATAGTATTAGATAGCTGATGCTATTTTAAAAGCCATTTCAGATAAGGAAAAATGTAACAGCCAGGTTTTGTAAAGATGGCAGGTTCCCAAGAGAGGGCTGTGGCTGCTGATGCCACAACAGTTCATCAACTGGATAAGCATATACTTCTGTCTCTGCTAACAAGTCATAGAGCAGAATCAAGGCTGACATGTTTAACTACTTTTAATCTCTTTTCTAATAGGATTAAATCCATTATTCATAGAAATTTGCATATTTTGCAATATGATGCAAAGGTGGGATTCTGCTCTATTCAATTATAAAGGGTGTCATATAGAAGGGACCAGAGCCTACCCAGCTCCACCGATACACTTATTCCTAGCCATGGATATTTTTCCATGTTTAAAATTTTCTATGGAGGAAGTTTTGGCCAACTGTTCTTTCACTTATTCTGGCTACATATACTTGCTTTACTGTAGAACTTAGGCAAACTTCTGTGGGCAGAATATGATCACAATATTGTGAAAAGTCAGAAAAGATTTTTTTTCTAGACTTTTTTCACATTTTGAAATACATCTATTTTCCTAGATTTGAGACAAAGAACCTCACATTTCACAGGTGTTTCAAAATTCTTAGCAGACGTGGAAAAAACTGCAAATGACTGCTTGCAAGTGGGACATTTTGGTATCTCTTTCCCCACCAAATTGAAATGCTAGTATGAGTTCATTAGAAAGCTACCAACAGCATAGCTCCAGCTAATCTTAAGTTCTTCTGAAAGGCAAATTAAAGCTGAAGTGTGAAGAAGTATTTGTACCAAATCCTTGCAAAAGTAGCATGATGCTTTTGAGCCAGTCTACATAATACTGAGCCTCAGAGCTACCAGCAACATGCATTGAAACTGGAGAGTTAACTCCAAAAAAATCTCAAATCATATGCTTAGAAAATGGGAGATACTGGTAAATCATGCCAGAAAGCTAAATCAGATGCAGCCTGAATTGTGCAGCACAGTAAAATTCACTCCTACGAAGAATTTGCACTGAAGATCCCAGAAGTTATCTTCTTCACCTGCTGAAGATGAATTCTCTCCTGAATTTAAAATAATTAACAACAAATTGGCCATACTTATCCTTCAATTTTATGAGTGCAAAGAAAGGAACCAAAAGAAAAAAGGAGGGAGGTGGAACCCAAACCAACAAAGATAATATCATCTGAAGAAAAAAAAAAAATAATCTGGCTGGTTCTTAGTGGCCAATCTCAAAACTCAGATATGGCAAAAGGAAAAAAAGGGGGGGTGGGAAGTCTCTTCATGAGAGTTATGGTCCCCTGCAGACCCCCCAGCCAGCCCAGGCCCGCAGGGCGCCCCATTGTCCCCCTGCACCACCGGGCACCAACTTCTCTCGGTGCCCGGGAGGACTCGCTTAAATCCCTGGACCGCAGTGACCTCTAGGGGTAAGCTGAACATCTGCAGGATTCCCCCAGTTCCCGATGAAAAGCGGTTTTCTTCTACACAAAAGGAATCTCCCGATGTTTTTTTTTTTTTATCTGAGGATCATCCAAAAATCCTTCGCGAGGAGCTCGCCGATGCATCCAGATACATAAAATTGGGAAGAACTCTTTCCAAATATGAATTTGACCGAAAAAGGTTGCTCCTCAGAAAACAAATTAATGTAATGAACTGAGAGAGAATATGATCTCACAGAAAAAAGGAAAATTAAATCAAATAAATCAGAGTCAGACCTTCTGCCTGCTGAACACAGTGGTAAAACTCACACTCACCTTAGTGAGTGAAGGACCCGATGGGTGACTGCCTTCCGTTCACTTATTTCTACCCGAAGGAACTCCAGCTACAGTCCTGCAAGAAAAGTAATGTTTTTAAAAATAAGAGCAATCCTCAGCACCTAAAAGCAGATCATTTGTGAATATTGTCCCGTGAGAGCCCATTTCTGCTTTAAAACATTAAGAATCTGATTCGCATTTACTCAGAGATTCCTTTCTCTTGCCAGACCAGAGTAAAAAGGTCTGAAAGGCAGGGTAATGTGTGCTGGCAGGTTATGTTTTAGCACACTCCCCGCTGCATGAGGAATTAAAAGCTCAGTCCCTGTTATTTGTAAAAGTTGTGTAATTAATTTGTGGCATGCATTAAAAAGCTCTGGGGAACTAGAATGGATTAAACTAGTAATTTTACTATTGTTCAGCCAAGCTATACTCTAACTCTCAGGGAAAAGACAGAGGACTATAAACTGGAGGTTGTAGCTTCCAAATCCCACTTCCACTCTTATGCCAGTTGTCAGTAAGGTCCAAACTCTGACTTTCTGGCTATTCACAGGCTTCTCCCCAGAGGTGGCCTAGCCCATACTGGTATTTCAGAGATGAACATTGGTAAGGAGAGGGGTTACACACAGAGAAGCAATTTTCTGGGGATTTCACTGGATGCGTTGTCACTAATGCTAGCACAGGTGGAGCATGGCTGTATGCCTTCACACCCTGGCAGAAGATGAGGGGTATCACCACAGGGTTGTCCATGGTGCCTGAAGACACAGTTTACAAAACCTTACAAAGTGTGGATGTTAGATGTTTGGATCCAGTGTGTGAGATGAGAGGAGAAGGTGCACAGCAGGCTGAAGGAGAAGACAGAAAGTGTGGTTCTTTGTCCAAATAGCTGCTGAGGAGCAGGCTTCCATCTCCTTCCACCATGGACGATTCCTATAAATTCAAAGGTATTTAGGCAACTGGTCCGGTTATTTCCCCAATGTAATTTCACTGCTGTTAAAGATTCAAATAATATGAACCCCTCTGGAGAAAAAAAATTCACAAACAAAAGAGGAGCTAGTTAGAAGAGTAATATGGTTGGATTTATTGGACACAGGAGTGTAGACGGGAAATACTGCTTGGTGTGTGTGTATATATATCTACATTAAAAAAAAAAAGCCCAATGCTTCTTTAAGCAAGGAAGAATCAGAGCAAAACAGCCTTGCAAATCAATCACCCATTACAAACCAGAACATATTGACATCTCAGTCTGCAGTCACTCAGGATGGGGGCAAAGTCTCCTGATGCGAGCATTGCTCCAGGCTTTCTGAGACATCTGGTCATTTCACTGAAAGGTGAAGACTCCGAACAGAAGTGAATATACATGAAAATTAATTTAAAAGAGGGGGGAAATCCTCTCGCTAGTGCTGTTGGGATGATTTCAGGAAAAAGGGAGGGAGTCAGAGCAATGCAGTGCACTGACTAAGCAACAAGCGTGAAGGGGGACGTGTAACTGAGCTTGCTGCACAGAGCAAAACCGGCATCCAAAGTGATTTTACCATATTTTCATAACCTTACTGGAAACTGGGTAAAAGAAACAAATAATATAAACAGAAGTTAACCGACATAACACGAGAGGTCGCTCTAGAATAGCATTACCCGCATTGACAGCTCCCGTTAATCCTGTGCGGTGGCAAAACCCCAGCAAACACAGCTACCCTGTAGTGCAAGAAAGTTACACCAGACTGCAGACTGAGTAGGTTTGGTTTTTTTTTTGCCTGTATGTAGCTTTTTCAAACATACATAATCTTTATACATCCATGAACAAAACTGCTATTATATTTTTTTCTCCCACTGATACTCAAAAAAAATCAGTTGGGACCAGACTTGAGCCTAATAGCAATGTGCCAGGGTGGGACTAACTCCCACAGAAGAAAAGGAAGGCATCCTCATTGGTTATGGTCATTTGCTGGGAGAAATGTTGTTGCCCACTATAAGCAGTGCGGCTTCACTTCACATACAGCAGTTACCAAATATGAGGGGTGACAAAGTAACCAAAAAATGAAAAGCAATCTATAGAAAATACCAAATCTAGGTGCAGCATCTGAAAACAAGGTCCATTGATGTCCCCTGAGTGTCTTTACTCTGTCTTCAGTAGCTTTAAATCTGCCTTGGTAAACAAAATCTCCTCAACCATGGTTACTTTTCATCTACTGGATTCCCACGTACACGAGGAATTGAGTTATTGCCTGTTTTCTAGTCTGTGAAGTGACGCTGCCTTTGTTAAACATTGGCTCTCTGCTCTTCCCTCAAACTTACGACTCTTCCTGCAACATATGACTTGTTTTCATTGAAAGAAAGCTTGTCATTTTGTTAATAAAATTCACATTTTCAAAGAAAGAAACTGAAACCTCTCTTCTAATTGCCTACACTCATATAAACTAATGATGCTAGGTTGGTAATGAATATGACAAATTCCTGTGGTAATTTGTGCTTCACGCTGGCTCTGTGTGGGCTTGCAATAACATTTGCTACACTAAAAACATGAGGTGAAATCTCGGCCTCATTTGAATCAATGATTTTTTTTTTCCTCTTTCAGCCTCCGTGGGGCTGTGCCGTGACAGTGCCTACTGAATTCAGTGGCATTATCTGTTTGATTGCTGTGAACATGGCCATATGGACATATCCTTTGCCACATGGCATCACAAATGAATATCTTATTTTTTTTCCCCCAAGAATTGTAGGATGTTATGCTATGTGAGGGTACCATAAAATATTTAGGTTAAGTCCCTGCTCCCTTCAAAATCAACAATAAAGAATTGCAGTGATCTCAAAGGGACAGGATTTCACCCTAAAATATCCAGAAGGGCAGCTCTCTAACGGGGGAGCACAGGGGACTTATTTAAGCTCAAGTCCTGGAAGCTGTTTTGGTACCATCGTACTGGATTTTCATTCATGCAGCTATCTAAGGATAGGGCATTGCCCTTCTGCTGCTCTTTCCCAGGTTTTAACTGCTTTTCAACACAAGTGTTTTCTGCTTTTTGCTTCACAAATGTAAGATCTGCTTCCCCCCCACGCCCTTCCCCTAAAGTAATGGGCATCCCTCAATTCAGTGATAACTAGGTAAAGCTGAGCAGCTTAGGATAGACATGGGATCAGGCAAGACGCCATCTCACCTCCACAATGTGAATAATTTATGACTTCTAGCAAAATTTCTTGAGGAAAGGGGGGAGTGCTCCTCTTAGTTTCCTGTTATTTTATTCAGGATTTTGTTGTTAGAGCAATTATGATAATATTTGAGAAAAAGAGAAGTAGAATACCAAATATAGAGAAAATAGGAGTATGGGAAGGAGGAGGAAACATCTCAGTGTGAAAACAACACATACAGCTGGGGAGTGTCTCGGATATCTTCTGCTTCAGTCAGCACCGGGACAGTATTCATTTAGCATTAAGAAGTATGTCTCAGTTGCATCCCCTCCAAGATGTGGAATGTATAACTATCACAGAAAATTTTCATGCCTAGCACTTCTTTTAAAAATAACCTGCACTGGGGCCAGTTTAGCCAATGACCTAAATAACGCTGACCTTTCCCCTGACTTCTTCCTTTCTCCCCCCAGTCCTTAGGCACACCTCACTCACTGCCCTCTTTCAGCTATCCCAGTTGCCTTCAGCTCCCCAATGAATTAAAGTAGCTCTCTTAAGGCTAGGTACTCCATAGGAATCAGCACCTCCTGGGTCCCTGCCTGAGCCTCATAGCCCCAAAACTTTCAGCTTATTTTCCAGGCATACCTTTGGGAAGACCACACTGCGAAGCCACTGAGGCTGATTCAGATCTCTCCCTGTAACCCTGGACTTTGCACGCCAGCATGGCCAATGCTCGTGGGGCTGTGGTCATGGGGAGTTGCCTTGGGCAGCATCCCTGGGCAAGCTACGGACAAGGGAGCAGCGGGTCCCTCTTAGCTGCCTAGAGCACTTGCGCAGAACTGCTATGGGAAGATGCAGAATATTCTGTGGTAGTATGTGACCACACAGACATCTGGCATGAATAACAGAAATTTCTGTTTAAAGGCTTCAGAAAATTCAGTAAAAGAACAGCTTTTCATCAATCCTGGGTTTCTCTTAATGCACATTTTGAAGTCCACACAAAGACAATAAATGCCTGAAATGTGTAACCAACCCAAAATCCCAGTGGCTGCCAGTGAAGAAGTCTTGCCCAGGCTTTTACACATAACTTCCAGTGCTGTGGCCACGCTACTTTATATAATGGAGCCTGTTACAAGTTAACATGATAAAGTGGTGTACAAGAGACTGGAAAAGGGCAGAACTAATCCCGGGGGTAGCTGTGGACAGCTAATAGCGTAGTTGTTTAGTGAGAACAAAGAACGCAGCATAGCTGATAAAAAGGAGCTCAACAAGTTTCTGTTTCAGTGTCACTTCTGCAACAAGAACATTAATCAAAGAGGGGT
Source organism: Phalacrocorax carbo (assembly GCF_963921805.1). NCBI lineage: Eukaryota > Metazoa > Chordata > Aves > Suliformes > Phalacrocoracidae > Phalacrocorax > Phalacrocorax carbo. The sequence continues at coordinate 113,196,126 of NC_087514.1, read as the reverse complement.
AAGTTACTTGATGTGATGCTAAATCTAATAGGGAATCTGGATCGCTGCTTACACATTGAGGTACCTTTCAGTCACTTGTTCTTATAACTGTTGTGCAGAGGTTACTTGCCTCCTAAAGACTGTAAAAACCATAATTTCTGTTAAGAGGTTATCACAGCTTTTTAACAACAAAGCAGTCAAGACAGCAGAAATTATTTGGTTTTTTTCTACTTCTTTTTCATGATCTGCTAACAGCGAGTAGCTCTCTGTACACATAAACTTGGCTTTTTTTGAGTTTATATGGTGTCAGTTTTACCTCCAATGTTTCCTTTGGCATGTAGTGCCTGACAGCGCTAGCGCTGGACTGTAAAGTAAACAAATAAAGTTTTGTGGGGAGAAAATGTTCACTCAGAGATTCCATTGCTGAATATTGCAAAAACCTAGGAAAGAAATATTTAAGACAAGCCAGTGGGCAATCTTCATTCCTTTCCACTTCCAGTATCCTTTCCAACCTCTTTCTTTCCTCAGCCACTTTAACTCTCAATAAAAAAAACAAATCAGTACGTTAAATTAAAAAAAAAAAAAAAAAGAAAGGAAAATCTTAAATCCCTAATGTACTTTATCCAAAAATGTCACTGGGGTTTCTTTCAGCGCAGTTGGCTAAAGCTGCAAGGCTAATGTTCATGTCCATTAGTGAACATTAGAGTTGGTCTGATCTCTAATTTTACAGTCATCTTGCCTTCAATAGCCTGTAGGTTTTCTTTGGCAGACTTCTTGTAATGATAATGAATTGATCACTGCTGGATTGCTCCAGAGCTACATGAGCTTTATAGACAGTGGGCTTAATCCTCCTCAGATTTACATTCACTCTGCTGCTCCAATTACCTCTGCTGTGGCTGTGCTGGAAGTACTTGCCATAAAGAAATGAAAGCACCTAAACTAAACAAGATGTTTAACAACTGAATGTTTTAACTTTTTTTTTTTTTCTTCTTTTCTGTCTAGGATTCAAGGTCTCTCCAGGTTTCAAGTAGTCTGAGGTTTGTTGCATCCATAAGAGAGTGTTTGAGGTCACAGACTGACCTGAGGACATGCCAAATAGTGAAAAAAGGATCCCTGCCCCATCACTTCTGCAGTTTCTGCAGTTCCAGGCAACAGGTCGATAAAACAAATGGATACAGGAAAGCAGGGTGGGATGAAACAGTAAGACGTTACAGTAAGTGACACAGCAGGATGCTGTTGTGGTATTATTGTAGGCATCATGAGAGACAAGCAATTTAAGGAGATTATCCTAATTATCCAAGGTGGCTTTGAATATACTAGTGATTCAAATTCAGGACAAATGAGGACATTATTACATTAGAAGATATGACCCATATTTTCTTAACGCAGCCTACAGTTTTAAGACTATCATAGCACACCACTGCTTGAGCGGGGCATAGATTCATTGTTTGGCAAAGTTAGGTGGTTGATGTTTTAGTAATTTGGGTCAGACTAGTAAATATGACTTACAATGGAAACTTGTCTGATATAAACATTTATACTACTCTAAAAGTGCAGCTATCATCCAAAGTGTGTTCAGAAGTGAACTACAAAGGGAATGCTACATCACACTAGAATAACTTGCTTTTAAATCATGGGGCCAGTGTCCCTTTTTCTAAAACCGAAATGTTGTATTTCAGTCTTTTTTCACACTCTTTGTGTTGACAGTGGAGTTTTCAATGGTTGGCAGGGTTTTACATCATTGAGATCAATCAGTAGGATAAAGATCAAAGTCCTGTAGGATCTTCTAACCCTGCAGAAGCTTTGGAGCATTTATTTTATTTTACTCAGTAGGGTCTAGACCTTGGAACATCTGGGCCTAGTGTAACATCAATATACAAACAACAAGAGCTCAGGAGACAGGTAGCTGAGTCTGCTGTTATTCAGCTTTAAAAGTACATATTCAAAATTACTGTAGTTAATTTAATGTGATGTGTTGGTGGTCTACATAAATGAGTTTTTGATGCCTGCTTCGTCCCTGGTAAAAAATTGACAGCACTAAACGGATTATGACTTTAGTCACAACTTCTCTTCTTAGACCTGTCTGCTGTAACAGGCTCAAGGACCAAGACTTTTCTGCTAAACAGCAGATGCATGCCCACATTACCACTGGCAGTCCCACTGAAATTTTACTCACGGGTAAAAATTAGGATCCAGCTTTACATTCCCACAGCATCTCTTGTTAATCCAGTATTCAAATGCTTGTTATGGCACCACTCGCCACAACATTGGTGGTGCTTTGAGGGTTGACCTGCTCCCCAGGGAGAGGACTTAGTCCTTCAGAGCTTTCATTCTGCCACCTCTCAAAGTGCTACATCTCTGCTGGGAAAAAAAAAAAAGAGCAGGTAAACAAAGCATAAACATTTATTAGCACTTCATCTTATGTGATTGTTGCAACACAAAGTCATGGAAGAAGCAATCATCACCTGCTATTTTGAGACTCGAATTACAATTTCAAATTACAGTCCTTTAATGTTCTTTAGGCAGACACCTTTAACTTTCAGTCATGTTCCTGACTAGCCTTTAGCAGCACTTCAGCAGCCTTTAGGATGAGCTAAGCAAAGTAGAATTCATTTCATTGTTGTTATTAACATTGTGGATTGGCATCCAAAGGACAATTTTCCTTTGGGAACAACCTGAAATATTTTGCTGCAATAACATATGTTCGTGGTGGCAGGGGGAAGGTATTTGCTATCGACTAAAGATGGGAGAATGTGAGACAGTAAAACAAATTATAAAGAGCTATGCCAGAAGGAGTGAAAACTTTAAATGATGGCAACAAACAGAATATTTAGGTGTCACGTTTGTGAGGTTTGACATGACTGAAAATGCTATTGGGAAGTTGGATCTTCAGAGTGTTTGATACTGGATACTTGGGATATTTGATATTGGGAGCCTCTTACAGGTTTAGTCTGAAATATTAATTTTCTTCAGAAGTAGTTTTTTGGGGAGGCAAAAGAGCTATTGGAATAATCCACTCTCCACTGCAAAAGGAAAGTCACATAGGTGTCTTAAAGAAAAAGGTCTTTTAAGAAAAAAAAAACCCAAACTGGTCTCCTCAGTCTTCCTTACTGTCTGTAACTATGTTCTATTATGCTAACAGATGATAGATGACTTACATGGAAATGGGGATGTTTTTTCTACTTATATGGAGATAGGATTTTTTTTTTTAATTATTGCAACCACTGAAACAAAACAAAAAGAGCTCGCTTAGGAAGCCAAAGGAGTTCTTCGGTGCCATATCTCATCTAAAGAATTTCCTGCCCCTGCCTTGCTGATGGAGGCCAGTTGAAAGCCATGAGGATGTACAAATGCCTGCTCTGCACCAGACCTAAGGTCCATCTTGCCCGGCGTCCTGTCAGTCCCCAACATTGTCTGGGGGCAGACACAAAGGAAAAAGACCAGCTCCAGTGGGGACTGAAATTTCCCCAGTACACTCATCCTGCCTTCAGTGCAGAAATCACTGGGATTTCCTGGGCAATCTATTTTCTTTTGATAACCATTAGTGGATTTTTCTTTTACATGTCAGTTGGTTTCACGTTGAAAGCAAAATCAATGAGGTTAAGTCTGAATATTTTCCTGTGTATTTTCCATACCCCAGAACTGTCTAATGTACATATACACACTCTAACCACTGAGGGCAGACCTGGTTTGCTAGTATAAAGGTGCATGCATTACTTCTTCGTAAGAATGGTAGGATTCTGTACCATTACAAAAACAGCTTAATCCACCTAGAATTCTCCACACCAGGCATTACAGAAGTATCTCTAAAAAACTTACAGCTATATATTTAATAAATATGTAAATGCAAACCTACATTTAAATCAGAGTCATATAGGTCTTAGTTAATCGAAAAGTCATCAAACTAGGACAGAACAGATTAGTTCAGTTGGAAGGAACTTACAACAATCCCCTAGTCCAACTGAGATAGTAAATAGTACTTAAGCAACTTCCAAGAGACTTAGCCTAAACCCAATGCTACTTTCCTAAGAAATAACAACATCAAGAGTTAATGAGTGAAAGAAATTAAGACAGAAAGAAATAACTCCAGATTCTCTCATGGCATTCAGCCTACACAATTCTTCCATTAGAAAAACATGTGGGCTTTACATTTTGACCATTTTATTTTTCATTTTATTGAAGAAAAGATTGTTCCAGACAGAAATGTTTGATAACTAATAGTGTCCCTTTCATAGTATATGTGAGCTTTTGTTACCTGTTGTCAAAACAAATCATTATTTTTAAAAACACTGCTAAGATTTTATCAGCCTGTTGTAAGACTGTTCTTTGTGTGGTATGCCAGCACTCGGAAGTATGTGACAGCTACTCTAGTCAGAAAATTAACCAAATAAGTAAATTAAAATAATATTTGCAGTGCATACTAAGGTAAATTAGCCTGGCACTCAGAGAGAGAAAAAGGAGCAGATTGTCCAGCGGGCAATGTACTTATATGTCAATCCAAACCCTATTGCACAGACAAAAAAAGGGCCATCTTAAATAAGTACCTACTGAAGGTGACTTTGGCACATCAAGTACCAAATACCTGAGTGGTTATGAACTTCCAGACACTCAACATCTGGGGAGATATTTATCTTGTTAAATAAAATGTGCACCTGCCCCCTTAATTATCAGCTATAATTGACAACTTCCCCACCTCAGAGCACTTTTTTTCTGCCCACACCGCATTGCTGAAAGTAATTAGACAATAATTAATGGTGCTTTAATTGTATGATATCTTCAGAAAGACTCTGAACATACAGAAGACCAATGGGTGCTTTGGTCACCTAGAACATGATCAGCACTAATTTGGAATTTTCTAATGAAAATATTGAAGTCAAACTACTTTAAGCATTTATGTACCAGTTTCCATTAACTTCTGTCAAAATACAGCCAAAGCCTCCCATGGATGAATGAAGGCACCATGCTCCGAAGACCTACAGCTCCAGATGCAGCCATGGGATGGTTCCCGTCAGCTCGTAACAACGTTCTCAGTGGGACACATATGATACTTGCCTTCCAGACTCTGCAAAATGGTAGATCAAAAGCTCTTGAGAAAGGTTGTTTGTGCTAGAGTTTTCCATGTCTCTCATCATTCAAGACATATCATAGAGATCTGGTAACCTTCATGGAGCCAGGAAAGCCAGTCTTATATAAGGTGAGGTACAAGGTACTGGACAAGGAATTAGAAACCTCACCAGGAAAATAGTGTCTTCTTCTGGTCACCCATATTCAAGAAAGATCAACTCAGAACAGGAAGGGAGGGAGCTATTTAAATTAAAAGGCCTTGTTGGCAGAAGAACAAGTTGGGCTGGAAATGACCATTAGCAGCACCATCAAAACGAGGTGCTAAATTAGTCTTTTAGCAAGAATAATAAGGTAAAGAAATTTAACTGGTTGTACTGGACCTTGTTCAGTTAATTCATGAAAGGAAGTATATGGAGCAGTTGCCAATGAAACTTGAGGACCTTCCAATCCCATGCTCCTAAATTGCATTTCAGAATTTCCAAACAAAATGTTTACATTATTCTGAAAGGCTGGGGCTTTGGCAGCCTTGGCCTTTTCGTATGATTTGTCCACTTCCAAAATAATTTTCAGCCATATACACGTGTCTAGCAATTGATCACATATCTCTCTATCTACCTATCTATGGCTTCACATTTATTAGTGACAAGGTATGCTTCAACCTGGCTAGTAAGTTACATGAAAAAGCAGTGGAGGAAGGGCCCACAGTGCCTGATATCCTCTAACAGGCCTCAGAGCTACTGATGTAATTAGGAAAACTGCCAAGTTTTCAGGACAAATCTTTCTTTGGGTCTAAAACAAAAGTGACATATTTCAAACTAATGGCAAGTTAGGAAAAATCACTTAAGTTTGCACTCCTATTCAGGCAAATTGAGAAAAAAGTGTAGTAACATTTACGAAGCAGAGGAGAAAATTAAAAAGACGTCAGGTGGAAAAGTTGGTAGTTTCTGTAGAACAGGAGTGAGAGCAGGACAAGCACACCTGAGCAGGCAGTGGAATATGAGACAAGGTTATTGTAGGGTGACATGTGCCAGTTGATGAAGCCACATCATGGACAGTCTTGATCTAAACATTGGCATTTGGCAATTTCACAAGCAACTTGTAATTTCTTACATGGTTAGATGCATTCTCTCACCTCCCACCCTGAAAATTAAAATGGGGAAAACTCTTTTACCCCATTTGTATCATCTTCTATCCAACCCGATATATAGACTTCATTATTTTAATACTGCACCGGTATTCTGATCTCTTACTAGGTAATCACTTCATTGCCAGCTTCCTATTCTGTGCCATTCTCCTAAAATCAACACAGCAAAATATGTAATAGGAATTTTAGCCATCAGCTTTATTATTCAAGTTAGATAAGGGTAAGGGGGCAGATCATGTCCAGTTCTTAAGTGCCCCATCTCCACTGAGAGACTGATGGAGGACAGACGGTATCCTCTCTATGAAGTGGTCTCTTTGCTAGATAAAGTGATCACTCTTTTCCTACTCCTTTTATCTTTCTGAATATAGCACAGAGCAGCATCATTAGGATTGAATTACACAGCTCTCAGATAGCAAACCCAGAGGAATACTGTTTAAATGACAGAAATGACTGTATATTACCACTTATGCAGATTAGTGCAAAGCTTGTCTCATGATGTGTGTCCTTCAGCTTCAAGGGAGCCCGTTTGAGTCCCTTCTCACTTGTGTTAGTATAAATCCAGAATAATTTCATGAAAGTCAATATATCATGTCTGAATACGTCTGCAGCAGGGAAATCTCTGCTCAGGGTTACTACTTCATTAATTTCTGATTCTTTACAGCTGTTGAACTGCTGGTTAACTTACCAAAACATTGCACATGTAGAAGTTCAGGCATTAAAATGACACTAACTACATCAAAAGCAAAGAAGAAATGAACTGGAAATCCATGAATTAATCCTTTCAGACAGTCACAGGAAATTATAGCATGGCTAAGGCATGAAAAACTATTTTACATTGTTCTTTTGTTAAGATGATTTATTTCTCCACTATCATGCTTTACTTCTGTAAAAACCACTTGCAAATAAAATCTCCATTTGCAGCCAATGTAAAACCCTGGATGTACAGGAGTGAGCAGTCATATGACCTTAAATCCGTTTGTCTGAATCTTCAAAAAACCAGCTGCTTTTGTTGTATTTTAATTCTGGTAGCAAGCTAGCTGGGGCTGCAGGACCATAAGACCTACTTTGCATCTTTGATGCTGCCCACAACACTCTCCTTAGTCATTCTGGCACTCAGTATCTGTGGTGTTATGGGCACTCAAAAAATCAAATCAAAACCTCTTACCTAAGACTACTCAGGTCAGTATTCACCCCACTAGACCCAAAAGGTGTGGGAAAAAGTCACTTACCTCTTTCTCATGGGGTATTTCACTACTAAATGGAAAAGACCTAGCAGAGGAGCTCCTGTTATGTTCAAACCTGACAGCAGGCCAATGGCCAGGGCAGGAAGACGAAATGTCAGACCAACTCCAGTCCCACACATGAGCCAGGCTGAGCAGCATGCTAACGAATGAGCTGCTTTTCTGTGGTAAAAGAACATCTTCCTTCTCTTGAATTTTGATCTAGTTTTGAACTACTCCTTCCCTTCTTCGTGAAACTGAAAGAAACAAATCTGCTAAAAGTTTTGGGTTTGTTTTCTAAAATCAAGCCACTTTGCCTCAGAACTCCGAAGAGGTTCTTAAAAGCCAGTTAGGGGGAAGGCAACACACAAAATCCTGCAATGTACAGACTGCTGTTCTCTGCTCATTAAAAAGAGAAAAGGCAAGCGAGCCCCACAGAGGGCAGTGTTAGCTCATCAATCCTCCGGCCCCAGGAGTGCCTGCTTCCACACACACGCTCGCACGATAAGAAAAACGTATTAGTACATGTACAAGTTTCTGGTTATTATTTTAGCAGCTGCTGCACTAAAGCTTCCACTAATCTCCAAAAACTCTGCGTTGCATTCCTCTCGGCAGCAGCATCCTCCTACCACTTTGCCCAACAATGTTTTCTTTCCCCCGAAGAAAGCTTTCCTGACTGAGAACATTTGTTTTTACTTTGAAGGGTGCTACCTACATGCCAGGACCCACATCTACTTGGAGCTCTCCTCACGCCTTTCGCTTCGTGGCACATAAAGCCGTGGTCTTCCATCAGCACAAACGTGCTCTGAGTCACAGGTTAGGTCCTAACTCTGCCCAGCCTGTTCTTAGATATTTAGGCGACAGCCTAACACAGAGGAAACAGACTGTTTCTGTACATCTGGAGAATATTTAAACACTTACGCAAAGGGTCTCCACAAAAAGCAGAGAATGGAGCTGACAATGAGGAAAGGGAGATCCTGAAATTTCAGATTCAGTTTTTCAGTTTTGTTTCAGAATGAAGGTTCAGGTCAGTTCATATTTTACCACAGAGGTTTCACCCATCCTCAAAATCATGAGAAAACTTCCCTGGGACCTCTAATGGGTAGTAGAAATACAAAGAGGTACACCACAGCCACAGAAATCAATCGGCTTTTTTACTGCTTCTATCCAGCTTCCACTCCCTTTGACGAAGTAATGGAGTTGAAGAAAATCTTTCAAACACAGTATTTAGCCACTCGCAGAATATAAATCCTTGCAGAAAAACTACGTGAAGCTGAATAATCCGACTTTCATCCAAATTCCTACAGATTGAAAGAGAACTCAAGTTATACAGGTTGACACTCTTATCATAGGGCAGTATCACCACCACGTGGGGTTTTATTTGATGTTGATGGAGCAACACTCTTGAAATATAAATAACTCCCACTTCTACAATTTTATTTCCATGGTTTTACAATACCGTAGTCAAGCTAGTTATGCTCTTAGTCTCCAAATACCTTGATTTTATACAAGTCATAGAATTACGATAAAAGATGCCCATTATTCACACACAGAGAAACACATGCACGTACCATTTAATTCAAACATACATGGGATAATGTCTCATCCAATTAACGGAAAAATACTTGAGCTGGACAAAGACAATAAGTGACAAAATGATATTATTAGCATAATTTTGCAGCCACTTTTTATTCCAAAAAGTTGTATTTTTGTAAACCTGACATTTCCAAAACAGTGCAAGTGAATTAGAATACAGGTGAACACAAGCTTCTAAATACAGGTGACATCAATAAGAATGAAAACATTCTTCCAACCACAAGTTCACAAAAAGAAACATACAATTTTACAATAAAAAAGGAGTGACATTCTAAAGAAAAAGGAGTGACAATGGTGTGGGTGCCCTATGGCGTATGCAAACCATGCTCCAAAAGCAATTATAGTCTTCATGCCAGTTTAATCAATGTACACTAAATGAACCAAATCCTACTTTCATTTTTATCCAAGAAACCCTAGCAACTGGATGAACTTGGACAAAGGTAGAAATTAGTTCCACAACACCCTTAATCCTTTAGTGAAACCAATATTATATATTCCCATGCCACATGGATACTATGCTTGGAACTTGTGCAAGACTCCAAAATGTGCCCATAAACAGAAGACATTCAAGAAAGTCAATACTAAATATTGCCAAACACAATTTTTGCACAACTGTTGCTTTCAGCAAGCCAAGTCACCTGCACGTCACTGACTTGTATGTAGGGTCCTTCCCATTCATGTATGAAAGCAGAGAGGGTTGTCCTCACTGGTACACTTGGTATTGCAAAAGCCTTTGCGACTTTGAGATGAAAGGATTGCTTAAGTGGTTTACAGGCTCCGGGTTCACATCAAGCGCAATTCCTCTCTCAGATAAGCCATGTGATTTGTGAGGTGACTTCAATTCAGAGGCTGCTCCAGTATTTTCTACGGTTTGCTGACTTCCTCCTTGTATTTGAGCAAATTTAAAACTAGGTTTATTCTGAAAAACATAGCTGGTATTTTTGTTAGCTACAATGGCCAAGTACCAGAGTGTACTAGTGACAGCCTCAGGGTACACTAGCCCTGCTGTTGCTTGGGGTGAACTGATGGAAGTTCGCCTCCAAGAGCAGACCCTTGGGTTTCAAATGAAACAGTCACAAAATATGCTGAGAAATGTGGCAAACGCTTTCAGCTCTTGGGAATTGAAATTTATCCCCGTGCTGTGGGCCACCAAAACTCTGAAGTGACTGTGATCTGTTTGATGTCAAGATGGAAATTAAATGGGTTGCAACAGCATGGGCTCTGCATTACGTGAATTTCCCCCTTTCTTCCCGATCATATTTTTCAGAGATTTTTTTCTCCCTACCCTAGAAGCAACTTCAAGGGTACTATCCATAAGAAGACACCCTGCACATTGCAAGCTTCAGGGCTTAAACAAAAGATCTCTCAGGTGCCAGATGATGCGTTTGAAAGCATTACTGCCCCACTTCTAATGCTTCCACCTGCATAGCTTAGAGCCACTGTAAGGCGAGCCCGCTGCAAAAGAAAAAGCAATGCCAATTCAGTAAACCCTTCACTGAAGTTGTCTAAGACAATTGATGACTTTGTCCCACAACAGGTTAACTGGAGAGAACTGGCACAAAGACTTGCCCCAGCTCTGCTGCGCAAGCGGTACAGCACAAAGGAACTAACAAGCAGCTGACAGATGGGAACTTCCAGAGTCCTCAAAGCAATTTCCTGAAGTAACCATGTCTCTAGATTTTGATACAATTACATTTATTATGATTTATTATTAAAAAAAAACCAAACCAGCAGATCTATAGCACAGCTAATTTCTACACATTCTTGAAGTATATTACATTTTCATAAGATTTTTGGGTTAGAAACTGATTGCAACCAACTGATATTAGTGAGGTTTCTTTCTTGCTTGGCTTGTTCTGTTGCTTTTTAAGGATTGGAAAGGTGCATCTACAGGATTTTAATACTAAGTACTGGTATGTATCATTGCCAAATCTGACTATTCTAACTGGAACCAAGCAAGAGCCACAACGAAATTTGAAAAAACAATTATGAAGAGTATACCTATAAAAACAAAAGCATCTGTGACAACAGAACTACTGAATATCTAGCAGTGATGAAACTAAGAATTTATGGATTAGTTCAGGAATATGTCACTAAGCTGGCCAACAACTACATTTTCACTGAGTGACAACTTGTGCTGGATCAATAGTAGACAATTCAAGTCAGAGATCAAAAAAGTCCAGTGTGGGCTCAATCAAATGGGATTTACTTGTATTTGTTTTTCACTTTAACCAAATAAGAAAAACATTTTTGCCTTGAGCCAAAAAGAAAAATTGTCCAACACAACTTGAAATGCTAAATGGGTATTTTTAACTCTTTTCTTCACATACTTTAAAAAGATGTTTCAAAGGAATAACTAATCTTGATTTTTAAAATATTGTAATAAAGCATTTTTGGCAGAGCTGAAAGTAAATTTTTGTTTAAAAAGTGGAAATGAGGCATTTCAACTTTTCAAAGGGAATTTACTCTTTTTGGATGGAAACTTTCAAATTCGGTTAAATTCACAAGTAGTTTCCCTTGTCCCCTGAATTAATTTTTCAGCAGATTTAATTTTTAATAAATTGGGGGGAGGCTTAGTTTTAGAGTGGGCAGATACTAAAAATTCTTACAGCTAAATAAATGGACTTCTTTTTTTTCATCAAGTATTTTAAGCAATTTCTTATTCAATCCATAGCTGTGAATCAATCTCATGCACAACTTCTATCTTCAGTCTTAGGTATTTTTCAACAACGGAAGAAATAGATATATTACGTTTAAATACCAGCAAAGCAAACTGATGTCAGAACAGTGCAAAGGCATCAGCCTTTTGGTTTTGCACTCTGATGAAAAATCTGCAGTCCACTATATGTGGTGTAACAGGATTTCACCTCAGCAGTTTTTTTCAGATTCTGCCTTAAATGATCATTTGTTGTACAAAATCTGTCAAATCACCAATGATTATTCTAAGAAAGATAACTGAATAGACTAATAGCTTTTCTTGTCAAATGTTGAATCAATACACTTCACCCACTTAAAAAACATCTTCTGCCTAATGGGTGCAGAAAGTTAAGTTAATAAATATTGATCAATACTGTAGTAATAGCAGGTACTTAATGCTGGGGCAGAATGGGGGGGGGGTGAAGCTAACAGGAATATGGATGTGGTTAATTTTTTAAAATTTGAAGCTGCAGTGAGTTAGGCAAGGAAGAGCAAGAATAAGACCTGTTCTCAAGCAGATTTCTTGCATGTTCTCTTCATTCAAGTTTCCAAACTTCCAGCAATTCTTTTACCTTACCCTTATGGAAGGAGACATCCTGCAACTATTCGTTCCTGTTTCTCCTTCACCTTCTACCACAGAGTTCAACCCTTCTTTCCCTTCCATGGATTTTATACCAACATGACATTTACTTCTTATTTACACAAGGTGCAAAGTACAAGCAGTATCTAAAACCAAGTCTTACAGAGTTACATTATTTCTGTTCAGAAATCAAAGAGCTTTTTGGAGAAACATGGTTGAATGAATTATAACTAAGTTTCTTCTAATTCAACAAATTATTTGCTAACGAATTACCAGCAAACAAAGTGGCAATCTGAGCTCCAGTAATGTCGGCACCTTGACTAAACTTCCTTCTTAATGCTTGAGGAAGGATGACATTCAGTACTTGGAACACCCAGACAGGGAATCTCAAGATCCATTTTAAGCCTTTACATTACATTTTAAGCCTTGCATCTTCTTATCTCGCTTAAAATTATCATATAAACAGACTCATGACTCGTATAAAACTCACAAGGCAGGCATAACACTCATAGCTTGTAGGGATTTATCACTTGCTTTGATAGCAACAGATCACAATCATTAACAGTAGCTTAACTATCCTTGACATTAATATTAATATGGCTTTATGTATTTATTTTTTTTTTCATTCCAAGGAATTTGTCAATGCATAGTGGCTGGCCCAATTATATCCTTCCGGTATCTCAATTGTACAGTCCTAGACCATTACTGAAGTACTGGAGACTGCAAGAGAAAAATTCCCACAGGAAAACATTCTGTGATGCTTGCTTCAGTGAGCCAAAGCAAGCTACAAGTCTTGCTACATGTCACCGAGGAAGCATTTTCATCCTCTCTCATTCAGGACAGTAAAGGACAGACTCAGATACAGAACATCACATCTGTGTAATACTTTTGGTTCTTTAGTTTATAAATCAAAAACCAAATTCAAGTCAAAAAAATACAGAGTGAAAAAACTGGCTTCTGCCATTCAATGGTCTATATACAGTATTACCAAGCCTTGTGAATTAAGCGTATGATGATTTTAGCTACTTTTATCTGCAAATCTCTCTTTTTTCTCTTGCATTGAAGTTTAAAAGTACAATAGGATTTATATATACATATATGCATTTCCAAGGATTTAGCCAGATATCAGTGCTTGAGTGAACTATATAACTATTCAATAGAAACTATAAAACATTGATACAAATATAAAGACATAATCAATATAAAAAGCTTATATTTATAAAAAATATTTTTAGGTAACAGTCTTCCCCTGAGGGTATACCACGTAGTTGGATTCATAAATATTGCCCTGCACTGCAGCTTGGTTACCAAAGTTCAAAGTTCAGCTCTTAAATGAAGTGTAAATTGCTCCAGTCACCTGACATGGCTGCAGTGGTTGCCTCAGGATATGTTCCCTAGCTTGTTGGAGTGATAAAGACACAGCATCAATGGGGTCTCCGAAAAATCTGGAGAAGATTCCTTCTTCCACATATGGAAGATACGAGAGCAGGACCTACAGGCTATAGCAACCGCGTGTCACATGACTGGGCTTTTGTTTTTACGAGCAGTTCACTGATTTTTCTGGACCCAGTCCCAACTATCTTCGGTCTCCTTTCTGCTCTTTTCGGCCTCAATAATTTCTTTGTACCTCCGGCGGAAGAAGCCCATCTGCAAATCAAGAAGAGGTGACAGCAGTTAAGTAACAGTATCATTAAATTGAAACTTACTTTGTCAGAAAACGGTGTGCAGAAAAATATAGCACAGTTGTTAATATCTAATTTCTCCTAGTGCTGATCTGGATCATAGCTCCTTGTTTACTTCAACATAAATGAGATCAAATAGTCCCAAATCTTCATGAGTACTCTGCTCCTTAGAGAGGAACTACTCTGATGGAAGAGTCCTTATATGAAACAAGATAAAAAAAAAAAACCCACATAAAATATTTCTAATAAACACAGACCAAAAGAGGCAGATACGGGTTTATTGGTTTCAAATAAAGACTAATGCAAAATTTGGATCTGAACCTAAAGCCAGACTAGAACTTTGGTCCTGAATAAATGCTGCCAGAGTTTTATGAACTGTGCTCTCAGTGTCCACGACTGTACAAAACAACAGAGATCAGAGGAATACAGCACACCCACCTCCCAGCATCCAAATTCCAACTATCAGCCTTTTTTGTAAGAAACCCTCTTCAGAAAAGCCAGCATGGTCTATTGCCTATCGCAGGTGCTCCACCACTGCTCTGGAGAGCTCTGCTGCCATTTCAGCATACCTGTCTCCAGAAGTATCAGCCCACTGCTGTGCAACCACAGGTACCTCTCTTCCTGCCAGTAATCACGCTACGTTCAGGTCTCAAATTTTCTATTTAAGGATCATTTATGTTAAGATGCTTTGGAGGAAACCAACAGCTACAGACTCTTCCTTTTGCTAAATTATTTCCCTTGTCCCGTTGCTACCAGTTGTGTAATCTGCAGCTCAGAAGGCAAAATACAAGCTTGATCCTACACAACGCAGAGCATCAACAACAACAACTCCACAAACTTTCAACATGCTGCAGGGCTGACAATGACTTTCACATATCTTCTTTCCTAAACCATTGTACTTAGTTAAAGAAATGCAAGCGGTTTTAATTTCAGTTTGGATAAAATCCTCTCATATCTCTGTTTTTATGTCTTTCAAACAAACAAAAATGATTTTAAGAACAGACTTTGGTAAGCATTCAAGAACAACTCCTTAAACTTAGCAGTGTCCTATTGAGACCACTGAATCAATATTTTGTTCATCATAATTAAACATTTATGTAACTCCTACCACTCTAAACCTGTTTTCTTGCTCCTGCTGGGTAAAACATAATGTTTTAGACTTCCTTTATCAACCAGTTATTGCTATCCTTTATTCCCAAATTGGCTATATGTAGGAATATTTTGTGCTATTTTGTGACTACTAAGTTTCTGTTAAGTTGGGCTTTTTAGTTCCAATTCTTTAGCAACTTTAATTTTCTTCATGTATATTTTAACTCACAGGGGTCGGAAAGATAGCTTGTTCAAACTGCTGAGGGTGCTTCTCAGCAGAGCTTCCTAAAGCCCAGGTCCTTGCCAGTGCCCCAACTACATCCTGAATTCATGGCAACATGAGACCAGACACACCATCCTCTCACCATCCCTTACTTCCACCACTTGGCTTCTGTGGAAAGGACACAGAAGCTGCAGCGTGGTCTAACAAACCCCTTTTTTGGATAACTGTGGACCACAGCCCTGGGGCGTGCTATTAATCTAGAGATAGGCTGAGTGCATAGACGTACATTACACACACACCTACAACCACTTTGTAAACACACAGTAGGTAGACATACACATAAAAGCCTATGATCTCTGTGCTCTTCCTAGAAAGGTTGGTCTAGATGATCCCTGAGGTCCCTTCCAACCTGTGATTCTGTGATCTCAATTTTACAAAGGTCCCATGACCTTCTGGAGGCCCCCACGAATAACTGGAATTAGACCTCAAAAGTAATTTGTTCACAGTCTTGTGCACAGACTACGAACATACCCTCTTTCCCATCTATCATAAGCAAAGCTTTATCTGCTGCCCAATACATGCAAATGCATGAATAACGGTGGTTCTCTTCTGAAAAACCATCTCACAAAAGGGACACTGTTGAATTTTGGAGGGCCATGTTTCCTCGCCTCCTAGCATCTTTCAGAACAGTGCACGCAAGGATTCAGAAAAAGAGAATTAAAGAAGAGTTTCTCTAGTTTCCTATTTTTCAAACTTGCTCTAGAAGTCAGACCAAGTTTGTTCTTTAGCAGAAAAATATCATTACTAGTAATTTTTGTACTTGTACCTACAAGCTACACCAGTGCAAAGGATGTATTTTGAGAAGACATCCTCAAGACTGTACCATCATAAAATCCTGGTAAAATTTCACCATTGATGCTGACATACTTCAGCTCAATGGAGATTTGAAGCCAATAGCAAAAGTTTCCCTGGATTTTCATGCTCTAAAGGGGAGGTCAATTATTTTATTGATAATGAAAAAGGAAAAAAAAAAAAGTGTAAGAACCTACTATTCTGTTGTTCTGCCTCAGTAGGATTAACTGTAGGGACTTATTTTACTCACAGGAATCTGCAGATACTCCTTACATATGCTCAGGGAGCAGACGCGTTGAAGAACTGGGTGCCATTTTTGTATTACCAGTTTTTATAACAGACCTACATGTTCTGCACATTAGAAAAGAAAATTGCCACAGGACTGTTTCCTAAGATTAACAAGAGAAGTTCAATTTGTAGCTTTTAAAAACAGGTTTTAAACCCTTAAGGTTTCCATCTTTCATGCAACCACATCCTTGGTACAATAAAATCCTCTCTTGAAGTTATAATCAACATTATAGAAAGGCTTTTTAATTTCCTCGAGGGCCAAACAAACAAAACCAAACTCCTTCCCACTGTTATTTTAATAAAAATTGTCTGTTTGTGAACATCTGCTTCAGGAATTATCTTTAAAAGTTGGTTATGATAGTTTTGGTATTTTACTATTTTATTACTGAATGTTTTTGTGTAACTTTCCAGTAGGGGAAAAAAGTGAGGTGAAGACTGTAATAAATATTAATGAAGCATGAAATCCTACATCTAGAGGTGATTCCACTATGAAGCTATATATATTAACTTGCTGTAAATGATGTGGATAATCTAAAACTATGTAGAGGACTTAAATTAAGCACAAGCAAAAAGAGAAACTGGACCTTAAGGATTTTTTTACGTTTTTAAAATAGTGGTCAGGGATTGGCTATATTTCCCATCCCTGAAAGGCAAGGATGTGCTTTGTTATGGGATACTGTTCCTTTGTGTTAACACCACATATTTCCATTTAACATGACAGAGTCCCTATCATCACCAGAAAGGTGTTTTTTTGGTAACAGTTGTGAGGAAATCACAATGTAGTCATTGTCTCACAAGAGACCGCACAACCCACATATATATCTACCTCCTTACAATAAACAATCTGTTTAAACAATCATTACAAACGACAGCAATATTAACCCACATGGTGAGGGCTGGTAAGTGCCTGTCCCAAGCTGGAGAGAACGACTGAATTTAACATACAGTGAGGAGATGCAGGGGTAATAAGGAGGAGGACACTTGGACCAAAGCAGGAGAAATGATGCAATGTGGGGCTGAGAATATACTGGCTCTTTAGTTGCTGGGTGGAAGAGACACCAGAAGATCTCTTTTCTGTAGCTAATGCAAATCCCTTAAGAGAACTCAGAAAACCCTGTGAGGACAGCACTGATGGGACTTAGTCCTGGATTTCAAGCAGGGAGAGGAAGAAAGATCCTCAGCTTTGACAGTATTCCTGGAATACTGTGGTCTCATTTGTGGAATGGGTGGTTACAGTGGGCCAATGGTCTCCAACCCATGTTTCATGGGCAATGAGTCTCCAATATCATTCAATTCTCCCTAACCTTGCTTTCCATATGTACAGACATACATGTGTGTGTGTACACTTACAGATGTATGTATATGGCAAAGGAATACCCAAGTCCAGAGACATGACCCCATCCTGCAATCTGTGAGTTCACACCACCACATCCAAGGAAAGGACTGATGATAATATTTTGATCAGTTAACCTCTGCCTAGGGAAGGCACTCATGACAGGAAGAGCAACATATTTACAGGAGGCAAGGAGAGAGTACCATGGGAAGCTGAAGGGTTATAATGGAAGAAGTGGCATCAGCCACCAAAGACTGCAGGAAATGAGAAAAGTCAACTACAGTCAGCATTTCAGAGTTAGGTAAAAATTATTTGGGAAGACCGAGGAGGCCTTCTTGAGTTTTGGCCTTCCAGGTCAGTGTGGCTGGAAGAAAGGTCTCAGGAGCAGGACACTGCTCAGCATGCATCATGCTTTACTCTTAACCCTGGCAGACCTTACCAGAGGGGAACTGCTACGCCAAGTGCATCATGTCTTACTTATTTCTTCTGTGTGCAAACACAGAGGAAAAAGGCGGCCATTGAAGATTTTGAGAATATGGGGATAGTCCTGAAATCCTGGGGCTAACAGTGCCGCTCAATGGATTCACACCCCACGCCAGGGAAAGGAGAGATCATCTGAATTTTCTGTGAAGCCACAAACTGTCAAGTTTCACATCTGCCATGATAAACCGCAAAGATGTCTGCTTGTAAATCCAAATAAATTCCGGCAAAACCAAACAAAATGGAAAGAAAAAGCTGGCCTGGTTTTTACCAGAAGTGACAAAAAATAACCAGACTTTTATGGAGGTGCTTCAAGTAAGTATTAGAGCTGCCAAAAATAGGTGGCTTAGATTCAAAACCTGCAACCATCCATAGGTTTTACACACATCCTTTAATTTAGTTATTCCAGCCCATATACCCTTTTCTAGCATAACCTTACTGCCACCTACAGTATATGCTGAGCAGAAGGCATGTTCCTGGCAAAACTGAACAATAAAGCAACAGAAAATCTGTGTGACTTGTAAGCTGGGTAATTACACCTGTTACTGTGAAGTTATTTTTTGCCATGCGACAGCACTGTTAAGTCCTCTATACAATCTTGAGAATTTACAGTCTCTTTCACTAGCACACACAACTCCCTTCAGCTGTCATCTTAGGTTTAAATCCCTTAAAAATCACAGATAAGTCATATCTAACAACACTCGCATAAAACTGCATTCTTCAAGCATTCACTATCTGAAAACTTCAAAGTGATTTCAAAGTGTTGAATTAACATCACAATAAATAAATTATTTTCTTTTTTTCTGCTGCTATTTTCTCCACATCCAAAGGCTGATCACTGATTTACTGGACTTTATATTTTTCTAAACTCCAAAAATATAAACATTTAGCCAACATTTCCTGCAGTACTGTTTTGTGGCTATCTCTTTAGGGTGCCAATTATGTTTGAAGAGTGACGATATTACAAAATAAAATTTCTTCCACAGTTGGGATAAAACAAAGCTGATCAGAGGACAAGCAATATCGCTGTCTTTGTTATATTCACCATTGGGTAAACGTCTAAACCATTTTTATCATGCCCAGTGAGGTTTATTCTCCCAGTTAGATAAAAAGAGAAATAGTTTGAAATGTGGATTTTAGAAGAATTGTTAGGTTTTGTATCTTTTTTAAAGTATTCTTCCCCATTAACATCATCCATTAAAAAACAAGAAAAAATTTATAAGAACAGTTACACACTGCTGTAAAAAAACGATTATGTATTGAGTTACAGTAGTGTTTTGAGACTGTAACTGAGCTAGGAATAGAGGTTTGTGAACAACAATGTTCAAACAGAATCCAGAACTACATCAGAGACTTTTGCCACTTCTTGTACAAATTTTTCATTAAGTTTCTCTAGTGTATACTGAGGTACTAAGCTGCACACAAAAAGTATTGATTTTTACCAGTATGGGTCGGCTGACAAATGTTTTCTAATGGAGGTCACTGACCACAGTACAAACCAACAAGTAAGAAGAAAAGAGCTAAGTAAATACTGATATAGGTGTAACTAAGAAATAAAACGAAATTTAAGAACTGCTGAAGAAATCTCCCATTGAATGAGGCTTTGACAAGACCCTTTGGGTTCAGTGCCTTAATGACAAGCTGTCTTTCCTCTGTTATACCGTTTCTTCATCTACCGTAAATGCTATCCAGCCATACCTGAGGAACAGTCTGGACTACATAATGAATCTTTTACTGCCACATCTCTTTAATCTAGGCAGAGATCCAAAGTCATTCACCTCGTGGCCTTTCAGAAAGAATTAACTTACCCTCCTCCTCACCTTCTTGGGTGCATGCCCCTTGGGCACTTGTCCCTTCTCATAAATAGTACCACAGCTAGAAAAATATGCAGCTAATCATGGTTCAAAGCAGGGCCAGGAACCCCACCCCAAGCAAGATGCTACCAGTCAGCAGAGCAGCAACAGCCCCAATCTCTGCAAAGCAGTGCTGCTGAGATTGGAAGCCTGGAGAGTTTCCCCATGCAGAGGTCGATCACTGGTTAAGTGCATCTCACTTCTGCCAAGACGACAGGAAAAAGTACTTAGCATTTGGGTTCGCATGGCCCTGAAAAATTCTGGCAAGCCACTAGCTCCAAGAGGATGCACCGTTTCCTTCCTCCCAATTAAAGGACCCTTGCCACAGAACAGAGGGGTTCATGAACAGATGTTGTGCATCAGTGTTTCCACAGAGGACTGGCAGACTACCACCACCTGTGTCACCTGTGAGGAAAAGGCTTGTTTGGAGAGCAGTCACATGTCCTGCCTGGAGCTAAAGGAGAAACTGTATATTTAGAAGGAAGGATGATAGTGTGGCTAAGGTAAGCTCATGAGGACTAACGTGGTCTGGCTTTGATTATTCAGTCTTTCATTGACTTTTTGAGAGGCAAATTCCCTAACTCTCCTGTAATGTAGGTCCTCATTCACTCAATGAAACATGTACAAGAAAATAAACACATACGTTTCAAACATAACCATTCCACAAGTGGCTGGTGTGTGTGCATATGTATGCCCAGGAAATATATACTTTGTATATATACTTTGTGTATATACACAGTGCTATATATACTTATGCAGCTGGGCAACTGAGGCAAAGAGAGGTTCAGCAGCTTGCTCAAAGATAAGTTCTCTACAAACACTTTGTTTAGCTACTGTGGAAGAATTTCATACCTAGCATCTGTATCCGATCCCAACGTATTGCAAGAGATAGACATTGCTATGGCAGAAAAGAATTAGCAATGTACACACAATTCCACTTAATTTTTAAGTTACTTTCACATAGCCTGGCTAACTGACTTAAGACACTATTGTTGGTACCTAGGGTGAAGATCTGTAGTCCTCCGTAGATTTTAGAAGGAAATTTATTTTACATGCTGTAGTAGTAAAACAAGCATAGTTTTTTAAACACACATTTTATTAGGCAGCTACTTTGTAATGGTGAAATAGTAAGAAAAAACTTTAAGTGGTTTTTTTTGCTAAGAACAGTCAGCCTATTCATAAACTTAGCTCAAGCAGTCACTCAATAAACTATTAATTTAACCAAATGCTTTATGCCTATCTCAAAGGCCAAATTTTTTAAAAAAAGTCACTAAGGTTAGGTACCTCAAAGTAGATACACAATTCAGACTAACAACATGCATGGAAAAGACGCACTTAGGCATGCAGAAGACAACTGCACACAGAGATGGACACCGGTACAGACAATCTAATTTCATACTTTGTTTTTTTTTATTATAACATGCCTTGCTGTTGTCACTGATGCTAAGAGTGTCACCCCACTCTAAATACGAAGCCCAGTCATCAATAATTTGTTCCTCTAACCATTTCTTGTGCAACTTTTCTCCCAGGAGTTATTTTGGCTTCAGTGGACCTACTTGCTAATACAGTGAATAAAGCTGGCAGTTCTGGTATCTACCCTTGGAATTTCCTTACCACGTAGGTAAGATCTAGTTTGCCTCAGACAAGACTCATTCACCTAGCAGTTGATTCATTTGTGCATACATAATATATTTTGTTAAGGACTTAGTACTTGCAGTACTTTAGAAATGAAGAGAACTCCAGCGACTGGACTTTTGAATATCTCTCAGTGCTGAGTTCTGGTAACTTGAGTTTAATGAAAGCATGAACTTCTTGCCGGATGGTAACTGTGTATAGTAACTTGCACGACAGATGTTACCAGTATACTTATAAGTGTAATCAAAAAGAGAATTAGCCAACATTAAAACTTACAAACACTTCTAAACAGTTTAAAGATTTTTTCCTATTGCAAAATTTTAAGTAGTTTATTTTTTAAAAAGTCATAGAATGAACACAGCCAACACCCAAAGTTCATCTCTGCTTATCAGTCTCAAAAATTAGAAAGAACACAATGTCTACTGCAGATATGTCTGGACTAATTACTATATACTGATCTCTTAAATCGCAGCAGGGAATAGGACAGTAATTAGATATATCATTCCTGTAAAGTGCAATTAATTTAAGACATATCTCAATCCATATTTTCCATTTCCTCTCCAAAGAAAAAAACCTACTGAAATATTTCTGGCTTTGTTTGAAAACCGGAGACTAAACATTAAAGATTATTTCTGGAATCAATAAAAAGTAGTTTTACAATCATATTTTGATATATTTGACCTGCCAAAAATATTTGAATAAAAGTTGTACTATGTCCATAATTATCAGAATAAGTTACTTTCATGGGTTTAGCTGAACCAGGAGGAAATGGCTACGGCTGGTGTAAGTCATAATACAGCATCTCCCACTGTGACACTAAGCCTAAAGCGAGAGTTCAAGACTATATAAGTCACATTTTCTCTGTTATTGGCATTTGGGTCTGAGGGATGCTAGCGACTTCCAATAAATACATGTTGTGTTCCGGCAGCGGAGAACCTTGGAACATCAGGTACTTATTTGCAATTTTTCAGTCTACACACGTATTCTTTTTCTGGTTTGGGCTCCTGAAAATAATGGCTATCTTCTTTTCAGAATGACGTTCTGAACCACAACCCGACCCCTCTCTTGCCAGTGGATTCAATTTGTTCACACGGTGCCAGATGAGAGCGACATAGCTGCAATGGCTGTGATGTTCTCAAAGTGCCCTGGCATGCACAGCTCCCATTTGAAGGACACTCGGACCAGGAGAACGCTCAGCCACAACACTATTGCTGTAGATTTACATAGCTCATTTTATCCAGAAAGATAAAGAAGGCATTTCACAAGTACTGGACACACACCACCACTGAAATGTTGCCAACTTTGCTCTCGAGGATGGTGAACAAATATTACATGGCCAGCAAACTCACTGGGGAAGGCAGTGTTTTGGCTACAACAGCAGCATTAACCATTTACTTGTGTAAGAACAAATAAAAGATGCCCAAAGTCAAAGTTCCTGTAACGTTTGGTCAGAATTCAAAAAGCACAGCAAATCACCAAATAATCTACTGTAGAAAACCCAAAATTTGAGTCACGGTTGCAGGAATATAAATCCCTTTGGTCTCAGGAAGCCAAGGGTCCACAAACATTTTGTGATGCTCACTTTGGTCAAGGAAAAGGAAACATACTAAAACACAGTTTTGGCTGTTCTTTCAGAAAATATGCAGACTTGAAATAATCCACCTAACTTCTGCCTGGTAAAAACATCATTACTTATACAGACAACCAACCTCTTCCACTGCCCCATTCCCTCCTCAAGGGAGATAATATGGGTTTGGCTTTGAATCACAGAAGTTAATTATCACCTGACTGCATTTTTATTATTTCTAACAGGATAATATCGAAAAAGGCTAATTCTAGGCCTACTGAACCTAGAATCTGTGTCAAAAAAGTAGTGCCCCTGGGAAGCCTACATATGAGACAGCAAGTAACAACTTACCTTAAGCAATTAGATAAATGGGTAACAAAAGCAACAAAATGAAAAGTTAATCAGAAAAACTACAGAATGCAATGATTTGAGGACTACAGAAAGAGGAATTTCAGAGAACACAAATGAAGTCACAGTTTTGCCGTTTTGAAACCAACATTTGAAGCTATACAGTTCTTAACAGCTGTGATAATGGGTGGGTTACGCCCACCTGGGAGACCTTTTTAATTGAAAAGTGTTATTCCTGGGAAGATTACATAAGTAGGTTATAGATAGGTATATGTATATTATAGATAGATATATAGGGAGGAAATATATACATGCATGCATGCATACATATATATAAAAATAAAGAAGGAAAACTTCTCCCCTATGCTGAAATCCAGAGGTTTTGTGCCATAACTGTATGTGCCTATGCACCTCTGGGGAAAAATACAAAAAAAAGAAGCAGTTTTATTTCATTGCAGAGCTACGACTCCAAAACCTTGCCACCAGGAAAAGGGGTGGGTACAAGGACTGGCCAGGAAATGGTAGTTAGCCTCTGCCACCTGAGCTGAAGATAAAAGGGAGAGAAAATGTTTTTGGGCTTGTAACACAGGATACAGAGCAACCGCTGGCAAAGAATAAGTGCAGAGGGTTGGGTTTTTTTTTTCCCCCCCTCTGCTGGAAAATGGTGAGCTGTATGTTTTGGCCCATTGTAAAAAGACTTAATGTTTGAGGCCCTAAGTAAGGGAAAGTGTCTCCTTCCAAAAAGGGGAAAACAGTGGTTTTTGCAACATAGGTGAATGTCAAGTTAGCTTTAGCCTTGGTTAGCTTCAGATATTTTCTGAATGCTGAAACAATATGTGAGGCAATGGCAGCTTCTGCGTGTAGGGGAAAACAAGCGTTCTTTCAAAGATACCTGTGCAGTCACAGAAAAAAAGTCCTAAGACTTCTCCAAGCAAGAAGCCCAAATGCACCTTTGAAAAACCTGCTTGGGTTTGCCTGATTTTTTTTTAAAAGAACTTCATATTTCATAAAGAAAGCTTTATATTTCAAAGTTTGTCCCTTAAAGCAGTGCTAGAAAACAGCTAGATCCATGCATACAGCCTCTGCTTAGATGAGAATTTTGCAAGTCCAGAACTTTGTAGGATTCATGCTCCCCATTGGAAAAAGCCAGTTCAAAGCCTGCACTAACTCAGCTCAGTAGACAGAAGTGTCTTCACAATATTTCTCCTAAAAACTAAAGTCTTCAAACTGTCATTTTAAGACAAAGGGCTAAAATGTTCTGTCTAGCATGTACTGAAGAGCAGGAACCTTCCGCCTAACCAAAAAACAATATATGTGAGTGCTATTCTGCTTGTCCTTCCCCTCTCTGCAATCCTGTCAAAAAATCCAGGGTTTGGAGCAGAAGAGTGTCTTATTACATATGGGACACCCAGAGATCAATTGTTTGCTCCAGGAATCCAAAAGCTATAAAACAGTGCTAGAAACCTAATTTTAGACAAGTCAGAGCTTGGATACCACAGGGACAGGCTCAGTTTGGAAAGAAGGTTAATGTCTAGATAAATAGGTTTAGATAAAAGTCCAGCTCCTGTGTTAAACATGCCACAAAGAAACAAAATAACATTACTGCAATGAATATAAAAATCTTTGTTTTGCAAATCACTTCCACAAGTGGCTCCACAGATCACTCAGCTGCCCGAATGCCCAGTCTGGTACTTGCTTATACGTCCCCTCTTTGATAACCTCTGTGCACAAACCATTTTTTTTTTCCTGAACATTTTACCTAAAATGATATGGATTGAATAATTCACTCCACAACTCATGCCAGTTCAAATGCAGAAACTTCAATCCACAGCATTGTATAGCACTAATATTATTAACACAATATTTATTGCGTTATAATATATCATAGTTCAGTTTTTCTTTGCACGGCACATGCCAATTCTCCCCTGGTTTACGCGTGCATAAATCCACTATACCCGAAGGGGACCTTGTCCCCCCGCATGGCTGCAGTCCTGACAGCTGAGGGAAGTGTGTGGGGGACAGCACTCCCCAAAATAATCCAGCCGTGACCGCCTTTCCCTCCTGAACTGTTGCCAGTGCTTGTGAAACTACAGGCTCGTCTAGCATGTGGGTAGTTGGCCTGAAGCAGAGTAACCTCCTCCCCTGCTCCATTCTCCACAAGCATCTGGAGGCCACCAAAGAGGTGCAGGCCAATCTCCGCAGTAAAAACCAAGATGTATTGCTGCGGGCAACAGCACGAGAGCCCCTCCTGCTCCTCTTGCACATGGGAGACCTGAGGCAAGGCGTGAGTGGGAAGAAAGAGCTGCGCTGCAGAGGAACCGGCAAGAGTGGGAGCGTGTCCCCATGGATACCTGTGCAAAGGCATCTGCAGTGGATGAACAAGATACGAATAGCCACAAATGTCAGGGTAAAACTGGCCTATCCAACAAAATAGGCAAAAATGGGGAAACTGTTGCCAGTCTGCCTTATGCACAGCATCTCACAGAAGTCAAGGAAAAGCTGCTCACCCTCTCTGAATCTGTACGCACTTAAACCAGAAGAAAAATGGTGTCTACATGAAATACTAAAATAAACAGAGAACCAAAGCCGGTCAAAAACTGACCAATCTCACATTAAAAAACTTGTTATGTGTGTATAAACATGGCTGTGGTCTTGCATGTGAATAAATAAGCTTCTATTTGAAGTGAAACAACCAGGCATTTAACATCACTTCCACTGACATGAACCCCTAAACTGTGCAATTTTAGATCTACAAATAATGAAGTAATGACCACCCTTATCTTATTGTAGGCACAGTAACCTTATTCTGATTCAAAAGAGGATTTGGCGCTTTAATGTCCCTAAGATCTCACTCCTGCTAATGCCATTAGTTCCAGCAGTGTATAATGTGAAATATTTACATATATATATTTTTTTCTGCAACTTTAAGGAGTTGCTTGCTCCATGTGCAAAATCCTGGTGTGTTTGAGGATTTTTCCATTGTGTCATGCCATTCATAGCGCAGTCGTGCACACAGTGAGAGTGTAACTTCCACATAGGGCTGAGACAGTTGCTGCCAGCAAACCCTGCACTGTTGCCAGTGCCCAGCTTCCTTATAATGAGTTTGCTCCAGCTCCTGCTCTGTTTTGTGTAAACAGCTGCCTTCCAAGGCTACAGTTTAGCTCTAATTAATTTCTTAATAAAAATATAATTTAGTTTATACTCTAGTCCTAAAATTTGGGTCATTTCTAGTTCTCACTAGTGGTTCCAAAATGGCCCAAACTCCATCTAATTAAAATCTGTTCTTTCATTCCACAGTTAAAAGACTAAAACACTTCTAAAATAAGGGTTTTCTTGACTTCTTCAAATACAAAATTTAGGAATGACTGTAGGATATACTTGGCCCATTTTGCCTAACAAATATTTACAATCAGACAATTAAGATTCCTCTACAGGACTTCAACTTTCCCACGTCAGTTTTATCTCAGACAACTTTAATATTGCCAATAACTTCAATAAATATAGCAACTAGTGAGTGCACAGTATTACTTACGTATATTTATGTTCCAAACTAAGACTTAAATGAAAATACTGGCTGATAGTAGCAGCTACAAACTTTTAGTCACTTTCCTCTAAAACAAAACCTTAAGTTATTCGTTCCTTTAGAAATCATGCAACTCCGCAGACAAAACACTCAAGTGCAGCTGACAAAGCCTGGCTTTTCTGGCCATCTTTGCCACAGGACTCCGGGCAAGGCAGCTCATCTTGCTTTGCCTCAGCACTTTAACATCTGCATACAGAAAGGGCCATATAAGCCTGGTGTTAGATATAATTTTTTGTTGCTGTCACTCGGAAAGCCTCAAGGCTTTCAAGCAACAAAATGACAGCTTCTTCATGTGTACTTGAATGATCCGTGTAAAATTTCAAGAGAGGTCAAGTCTCAAGATTAAGCCAGGAAGCAAACTAATTCTAGTAGAGACAAAGAACTGAACTTGTGTCAGATTCTTATGGAGACTCACAGTGAAAGGTGCTATTCCTCTTATCTTGCACATTTTCAAACAGTTTGTCTAGTGCCTTTTTACCTTCAGGAAACAAGCCATATGAAATCAGTCATGTAGCTATCAGCAGCAGTAACTTCTTTTTCAAAACCGTGTGTCATTGGGACATAAACCCTGGGCCTCTTCCAATCTCACATTTTTCCATTCTTATGGTTATACTGCCATCTTAATTGGAGAGACCTTTTTTTTTTCTTTCCCCCACTCTTTCTGCCACCGAAAGCAAATGCATTTCCCATATGCCAGAAAACCAGAAGTTATGAGATCACAGAACCATAGAACGTCCCGAGTTGGAAGGGACCTGAGAGGATCATGAAGTACAACTCTTGTCCCTGCACAGGACAACCACAAAATTCACACCATGTGTCTGTGGGCGTTGTCCAAGTGCTTCTTGAATATCGTCAGGCTTGGTGCCGTGACCACCTCCCCGGGGAGCCCGTGCCAGTGCTCCACCACCCTCTGGGTGAAGAACCTTTTCCTAACAGCCAACCTAAACCTCCCCGGCACATCTTTCTGCCGTTCCCTCGGGTCCTATTGTTGGTCACCAGAGAGGAGAGATCAGCACCTGCCCCTCCTCCTCCCCTTCTGAGGAAGCTGTAAGACTGCAATGAGGTCTCTCCTCAGTCTCCTCTTCTCGAGGTTGAATAAACCAAGTGACTTTAGCCTGTGGTCAAACACTGTTTTCCAAATGGAAAGCACAGTTAATTTTGGCCTGGCCAGTACGTGCTTAAAAATCTTCAAAACTGACTATAAAAATACTTTAAATCTATAACCCATATAAAATGTATATAATCTATGAGGTAGATGTATAATCTATAACACAGCTATACACACATCTATAATAAGAATTGCATGGCCAGTTTTTGGCCAAGGTTTGTAAATCCATTTTACAGCCTTGAGACCTGCAGCGATATGTCCTTTCACAGCACATTGGGGCTGCGACCTCCAGTGCCGGCACAGCCGGTGAGCAGAGCCTGCAGCACACATGCTGCTAAACAGTGCGAATCAGGCTGCTGTACCTCCGCCACAGGAAGCAAAATAAGGTTGGACTTGTTCCCATGTGTACATTTGAGATTTACTTCTCTCAAAGACAGTCCCTGACCTTGACCGTGGCCTTTTAAGTTTATGAATTGGTAACAGGGAACTGAGGAATGAAAACACTTGAAGCTCCTTACCGTTCATATTTACCACACCAGATGGCTGCTGCTAAGTGTCAGCATCAGCCCAGTTTTACCATGTAACAGTGCCTGTACAAGAATTGTATCTTATCAGAGATGGTGTGAAGGCTGGCTTTTAACAGGTCCCAGTGCTCCTTGCTTTGGTAATGTATTTTACTCATCTGGAACTCTTTCTTTGAGGGATCCGAAGAATTTATTCATGGATACTCTTCTCCCCCAGGCATTTACCTCTTGAAAACAGTAGCTACTGACTGTTTTTTGCTAGGCATGCACCCGACCTTCTAGCTGGTCAAAGTTGGCCTGATTTTCAGGAAACCCTGTTGAAATCAGTGAGCCTCAGTCATCATAAGACCATAGAGATGTACCAGGTATCTAAGTGTGAGATAACAGCAGGTTTCTAAGAGAGATTCTCCTTTGTCCTGAAATAGTATCAGATGTTTCAACTTTTAATAACCCAGCCTAAAAATAATCTACTTTTCCACTTCTTCTCTACATCGTAAGTCTCTCTCTGTCCCTCACAAAGCCTGGATATGAAAATACTTTTGCTGGCTGATATCTTCTGTAATGCAGTGGACAATTATTTAGTTCCTAAAGCAAATGGATAGTAAATGCAAGGATAAATTTAAGCTTTTTTTCCCTGGGACTAGCCTTGGTGTTTATGTTGCATCTGTTACCTTACCTTCCATAAGAGCACAGCCAGCAACAGGAAGATGAGAATTCCCACTAGCAAACTGATGGCAATGATCCATCCGACAACATACCCACGAGGCTCCAGATTGTGCAAAGCCTCAAAGACCACCTACAAAGCAATTAGAAAAAGATCTTTTTATGATTGGAAGTTGTATTGTTTTCTCTTGTACTCATCTTATTAAACACATTGCATGGTGGCCTCACTGATCGTATTTCATCTGTCAAACAAATATGGAATGCGTCCTTAGTTTCATGCTTTCCATCTATTTTTCGCGAGGGATTTAAAGCTTTCAAGTGGAATTTGAGTAGCCATGCATTGGATCCAAAGGATATCAGCTTCCACTCCGTAATAACTCTTACCCTGCCAACCCCCCACCCCCCACCCCAAACACTGAGCTTGTTCTGGTGCTGGGCCACCAAAGGTGCACAAAGGTTTGCATGAAAAACTCCATCCCTTGGATTGGCAGCGATTGCCATGACGTCTTGCATGGTTTGTCTTACTCATCATGTCCCAGGCCCTGCCAAACACCCCAATGCTTCATGTGTAACACTCGTGTGCTGAGCTTGTTAACTTTTTGTTTCACGAAGAATGGACAACTTGCATATATCCTTACTCAGTACAAATTGTCCCTGCTGTGCTTCACAAGACATACTGTGTGAAAGAGGGAAGGGCACGTGCTGTCATGGGCCCTTCTGGGAATGCAGAGAGCAGTCCCCTGCTGTTCTCTTCTCTCTTTCTGTATAGCTTGTATGGCAGGCAAATACATCCTACAATGAGCTTTCCTTAACTGTCTGCTTTAAGATGAAAATGGGAGCAAATTATACCACTCGTATACACTATGTGAATTTCCAGTCTCTTATTTCAATCAAAACCAGCTCCTCAGTGGAAAACTCAAAAACAGCTCTGCTCAGTGAGTGCTATTTCTATGTCAAATTTTGCAATTTAATACCCAGCAAATGCAGAGAGGCAGCAGGGATTTTTTTAAAGGTAATACGTTTGCTTTGCCTGGCTTTGTTTTGGTTTTTTTTGGAAGTCAAAATAGTGAGTTTTCCTCCCTCCTTCATAAACCACTTTCATCATCTTTGCTTACAAAAATGTCAAAACCCTTTCATAGATATGAATTGTTAAATCAATCTTTTAAAAGAAACAAAAAAAATTTGGTAGTTAAAAGTGGGTGAAAATCTGGGAGTTAGAGTCAGATGCAATTATGCGACCCCAAGATTCTCATCTTTAAGAAGCCCATGCTTTAAAGACCCACAAAATACCTCCAACTCACTGGTGACACTGTTAAAACAGTGCCATTTATGAGACAGGAAAGGGAATGCGATATCATGCAACCCATATGGATGGTGAAAGTGGGCATTCAGGAAAAGGCTGCAAGAGGAAGGTGATGGCAGCACTGAAACGGGGGCCAAAGAAGCTCTGAGTTCTCCATCCTTACAGGTTTCCAAGCCTCAGACAAAGCCATGGGGATCCTGAGCTAGTGCGGGCAACAGCCCTGCTTTGAGTGGGAAATAGGACCGGACAGCCTCCCAGGATCCCACTAACGAACATTTCTCTGTTTCCATAAGCATACGCAGCCTCAGAAAACACCCACAAAAATTATAGGCACAGATGAGAGAAAGCAGGTGAGTAGGGCTGTATTTTGTCACGGTGTTCCCATTAAGAAGTATTCAAAGATCCTTTGTCCTAGTTTCACAGGCTAACACTGATGAAGACCACAGCTTTTCTGGAGGAGGAATTTGAACACAGCTGATTTACACATGCTGTTTTTTTCTATTGATGAGGTATTATCAGGCATTTGATGACAATGAGACATGAAAACATAACGAATGGACAGGAACAAAGAAATACATAGATAGCATTATCCAAACATATTCCCATAACTACCATCACAGTGCTCAAAATAGCTCTTGAACATGGACTATTTCTTCACCCGAGAAAAATAATTACTTTAGTGTTTCAGATAAAGCCTTTGTCATGATTTTTAAGACATCTTGTTAAACAGAGAAAGTTTCCTGAGCAGCAGAGTTTCCCTCATAGCCAAGACAAGTGTAAGGGAAATACCAGACAGAAGAGATCAAACGCAAATCTTGTGCCTTCTTTGTATTTCTGAGCCAGCTGGGAAAGATGATCTGATGTGGCAGTCCATTTCTCATGAAGGCTACGGTTAGCATCCATCTTGTGGACACAATTCAGAAGACTATTTCTTAGATAAGGCACTGATGTTATTTTCCTTTCTGACTCTAAAAGAAAAAACGTCTCCTAACATTTTAAGTATTGCCAACTTTACTGAAGAGACCTTTCAAGCAGTCCCTGGATGCAAAATGAGGTGGTGCCTTCTCTCCACTACTCAGAGAGTAAATGTTTACGTAACACAACCTCCAGCACAATAGACCTGTCTTTCATGCTGCCAAAAGACAGAGCCAGGAATAGCTGCAGAGATCAAATCATACATCATCACTACAGCAAGAGCCCCACATTTCAGGTTTGAAGCACACTGTCTAGACTAGCTTGGCTGTAGCTTTTGCAGTCACAGCTCGAGCTATAAGGGTAGAGAGCAACAACAGCTTCTTATCTATCTGGGTTTTTTTCTAGCAGCCTGGAATCAACATACAACCATAAAAAAACCACCTGTTCATGGCTTTGTGGTTTGGAGAGGAGCAGCAATGTTGTGCATGTTAATGTCCTTATCCCTCTCAAGCCCTCAATATCTGCCTGCATTAATACACAGCCACTGCAATGAGTTTGGTGAAGAAGCAACCAACAACAAAAAACCCAAGCCAAACCTCAATCAAACCAGACTGAGCAGACAGCCAGTGTACATCACACATCAGGAGTGTCAGCAAGAAGCCAGTACAGCAAGTGGTGGGAGGCCAGAAAAAGAAGTCACCCCAGGGGGCAGGTTGGAGGCAGAGGGGGATGTTATTAAAGAATGGTGTGCCATCTGCCGCCTCCCACGTGACTCACTGGCCATCGTGCAGTTTCTGAAAGCCAGTCTCAAGTGAACCTTGAACTCCTTGTCCCATCCACCCCAGCAGCAGAGCCAACACGTTGGGGAGCACAAGGCAGCCCCCAGCCCAGCGCACTTCCTACAGCCCTGACCAATAGAGAAGACAGGAGTGCTAAGAGCGACTGATGCAGAACGTCAGGGTGGGCGGGGAAGCATCCCAGAGAGCGTGGTGGGGGGCCGCAGCTGTCTGGTTCAGAGAAAGCACATGCAACGGTCACAAAATACGGAGTGGATTAGAGGCTTGTTTTCTGACTCTGACAGACTGTCAGGGAAAGGCCATGAAAACACCGTTGTCTTGACCTTGTATGAGGAGTTTTAGTTTCATATTTATCTTTTGCATTTCACGCTGTACTTGCGGGATCTGAAAGCAGGGAAGCCCAGGAGGCAGCGTAGCTCACCATTTAGCTGTATGTAGCTCACACATCAATCAGGTTTTACGCAATGTAACTGCCCTGCTGTAAAATCACAAATCTGCACCCTACCACTGATTTCTGAAATGTTGAACCCACATGGACAAGGGCTTCTACCAGTGCCAAACACTTGCTATATTCTGATAGTCTTAGTGAACAAATTGCAAAGAATCAGAATTTTTTTTTTTTACTGCTTTTAAAACACCCTATTTCAGTAAAGTGTGTAGGCAAGAAGTTAACTGAGTAGGAACTTTGCAAATACTTCAAGTTCATACTGTGCTGAAACCCTTTGCAAAATAGGCACACACTGATGCATTGGGACTCAGAAAGACAAGAAACATACTTCAGCAAAATCTGGTTAGAAATACATAATTGCAAAATTCTAATTTATTTTTGCTTGTGTGCACTATATGAATTTTACGCACTTGCATCATGAACCACAGCACCATGGAAGACATCAGATTATCAAAAAATATTTTATTCCTGCATTACTTCTGGTGTTTCAAACCACACTGCCTTGCTGCCTGACTTGTCCATTCAAGCGCCATTATACTTGGGGGGACTTGCAGTAAAGACACCATTCTCCTATATATCTGTACATATATGTATAGGTATTCCTTTTAAAATATTTATTTATTCACACATACAATGAAAAACCTTGGAAGCTCATGAAAAATACAAACCTGAGGTATCCTTGCTACCTGCTTGTGTCTATCCCTGGGAAGTTAACTGTATTTTACTGCTACTGTGTATTGTTCTGTTCCTTTACCCAAGTGTGTGTTTCTACCTGCCAGACTGTATCATAAAGACAAGAAAAATCTATAAAGGGATTGTTACAGTAACAGATGGAAAGGTAAAATGGGGAAATGAAAAATGAAACATGGTGAAAATAATAAGGCAGCAAATAACCCACTGGAAATGGGGCTGCAAAGCTGCTGGAGGAAGCACACATCTGGCTCCAGCCAGGCTAGGATGTTGTGCCCATCTCAAAGGTAATCGGGAGAGAACAGGCATCTTAAAATGCTGAGTGTTTCTAAAAGGCAAGAGGGGCTGGTGGTGTGCTGCTGAGTGGAAGGGGTTTTCCCATGCGCATTAAAAAAAGGCTGGGACGTTACGAGAACTGTCTAGTACCACATGCTGCTCCTTCCAATGCTGACATGGAGAACGGGCCAAAGTCAGGCATCCTCTGTACCACGGGCAGACAGCTAAAACTTAGACACCTGAACATGCATATAAAGACCTCTCAAAAACACCTTGTAGGTCTTCACAGCCATAAAATTAATTTTTAACTTTTTCTTTGTTGTTTTCCCCCAAATAAATGTTTATCATCGCAACCATAAACATACCTAAATCCTGAGAAAAACAATCCATGTAGGGCAACCACTTGCCTGTGCTGAATTAAACCCAGGGTGATTGGGCTGAAAATGAGAGAACTCCACCCAGGAGGAGAGAAAGACTCAAAGGCTTGATGAAGCGTACCTGTGTTGATCTGACAGCACCAGACAGCTAAACGGTAGCCTTAAGCTTTATAGGGCACTTTGTTGCAGGAGTTGTGAGCATTTTATATGGAGTCCCCCTTTCATCTATTTAATTTTGCATTCTCTCACTTTCAAGATAGGGAGACTCAGAGGCATTTGGCTGGTTTTGACACAGTGAAATCCAGCTTATTCTTCCCTCCACACTTGCACACACACAGAGGGAAGTCCTTTAGCTCCATAAGAGCACTCCTCCTCCTGCACATGAGCAGCAAGCACAGGATGCAAACCCCTGGATCTGGTATTTGACTACTGCACTTTCATGAAGCTTATTGTTGGTTTTGCCTCACATGCACAGAAGAAGGGAGCCAAACCTTCATGGAAACCCATATGCTCAAGAAAAGAAAGTATGCCTCCTGAAAATACCACACCATTGGTTTCAGCCAATATATACTCATGTTAATACAACTGTCATCACAGAGCCAAATCCAAACTCTGCTCACCTTCTTCATGTGATTTGTTCAATGTAAGAGTTAAAACAGCCTACTGTAACTGGAGACAGAAAATATATCATTCCAAATCACATAAAAGCATATCCAAATACAGAGAAATTATTTCTGAAAATTGCATAAATGCACTTTTTCAAAAAATGGGTTCATTTCAAAGACAGCCTGCTTCCCAGCTCACAGCTATTTACATAAGCTTTTGCATCTCCCTTACAAATCCTCTACTAGAGTTTCTGACAAAGCTGCTATTTATATGGGTGGTCCTGCCACCACTGGTACTTCTTACACTATCATCACAAATATTAGTCTTCCTTTTCCTTTTGTCTTCTTTACAGGTAGTTCGCACTCTGATATTGTACACCATATTATAAAAGTGCCCAGTGAAATAAGGGCACCTGGTTCTAAAGAACCATTTAAATGGTCTAACATGTCTACGTTTAGCTGTAGAAAGCAAAAAGGTCTCTTCAAATCTGCCATGATAAAGTGTCTAAGAAAATGTTTTTCATTGTTAGGGAATGCTTTCATAAACAGAGTCAAAGGAAGTACATGCATAACTATTCAGAGGGAGCTGCTGTCCAAACGGATACAGTACAGCAGTCCATGGTCAATGAAAAGAATACAGAATGGGCTTTAAAAAGGAAGGGAGGAGTACGAACAAAGACATTTTCTCTCTCCTGTCTCTACTTCCAGCTGAATAGCTGTGGCTTGCAGCAAGTACTATTCCCTTCTGCATTCCACAAGAAAAGGGGGGGTGGGAAATTAATACCTTGAGCCAAACCACATGTCTTAAATTTTTCCCTGAACATGACCCTATGCAAAACATACAGAAATGGTGAAGCCAACAGACATATGGAAATAGCATAAAGGAGACAGCAAATGGCACTCACGTTAGAAAAGACTTGAAATTACAAATTGATGTTACATAGCTACATGTCATGCATGCTCCTTTACAGCTAGGGCTTCCCACGAACTAGGAGCAAGCTCTTGTCTGAAGATTAATATAGCTTCACAGCACACGCAGTGCACTTTATAATAGTTGCAACTCAAGGCTCAATGAAAGGCTTTCTGGGAACAGGAAAAGGACAATGGGTTCTTTTTGTTTGTTTTCTTTTTTTCTCCAAGCATTAGATAATAATGAAATACAGCAGAGCTCGCATTCCTAGATAAAAGCATTTCTAAATTTTGAACATTAAATAATAGTAATCCCACACATTTCACATTGTGCCTATCATTCTGAGAGATTCTAAAACCCTCTACAGACCAAAATATTTGGCACAGATATCCTGATTTCTTGCATTTTGGTTGGGGCATGGGTATTACAGTCAGGCGTTACTTCAGTCATTAATGAAATTTTGCCATAAAATTTCATACGGAGTAAGATTTGCTCTGTGCAAGCTGCAGAACTGAAGAGGGATCAAGCAATGTATTAACAATCAGGAGCGCAAGTCACTTATAAGGCACGTTCCCAGGGAAGGCTAGCTATGTTTTCATTTCAGCTGCCAAGCCTATTTTTTAATGCTCTTTAGAACGGTCCAGAAACCTGACAAAGAAGATAAAACAGAAGGAAAAAAATGGTGTCCTGTCATACAAAAGAATTTAATTTTCTGACAGGTCTAATGAGGTCTAGGGAAGTTAAGTCTAGGGTTGCAGACATGGTGATGGAGAAGATGGTCACTGGAGTGGTGTCTACTTTCAGACCGAAGGTAGTAAGTAAATGCAGGTTCAATTCTTCCTTTGCCTGTAGGGTTTTAAATCTAGTATCTGTAAGATGAGTGCTTTAATTTAGGACATCAGCGTCTTCCAAAGGTGTGTTGAACTCAGTGTTTCCCCACTCAAACCTCAATAGCCCTCACTAAAATGGAGCTAATGAGAGAACGGTTGCATGGGCTGGTGGTGATGACAATCATTGGGGATAAAAGGATAACTGACAGATGGAATCCAAAAATACATAGCAAGAGGAGAAATTTATAGTAGTCCAGGTTACCTCTGATCCTCACATGAGAGAGAAAAAAAGAGAAACAAAACTTTAAAATTTCACCAAGCAAAAAAGAAAGCTGAATTCAGATGTGGTCCCCTGTTCAATTTTCATGCCTAAGTATTAGATGACTTGGAGTAGGAAACCAAAGCGATCACGGCCTTCTCCAGTAGATTGTAAACATGGCCATGTCCAGTTTTACTGACAGCCAAAACTATACAGTGAATTCACCTTGCACTTTAATTCCAACCTCATGCAGATCAACACAAAATGCAGTATCAGGACATATACGAATTCCACCAGCTCAGCACAACGGAACTGTTAAATCAATCTCTGAAAGTTTAGACTCCCTTGCCCATTTTCACAGCTCCCAAAATGTCATTAACACTTCTAAATATTTCATACTGGCACATCTGAAATGACTTTGCTGGGGTTTCAAGTCTCTGCTAGGCTTTCAAGGAAAATCTGAATTAGATTAAAGCAGACATTAACCCTAGACCAGGAAGCTAAACCTAATTTGGCACAAATAGCTCAAGGGTATTACAATTTTGGCTAGTACAACACAGATCCTCCTGCTCCATATAACATAATTCACTGTGATGGCATGGTTACCACAGAGAGCAAAATTACAGAAGTACAGTTCACAGCACTGCTAGTCTAGCCAGACAAAGTCTGGGCACTCTAATGGGCTAGCCCAGCCCAAGCCCAGCCACAAATTCCAGTTTGTGTACAGCTCTCAATGATCTCCAGCCCACTGGGATCAGGAAGCCTTTCTCTTCAGGTTTATTTACTTACTGGTTTTTCTTCTGGGCTCCCATTGGGCACCTCCACAACTCTGAGGTCAGGGTCCACCTGCACCCGTGCCCTTGTGACAAACTGGATGACTGATGAAGTGTCCTGAGAAGTAAAAAGAGGAAGAAATGGATTTGCGGGTGCAAAGAAAAAAAAAAAAGGCACAAAAAACCCCCCAAACAAAAACATCAAACATTTGATAGTGTAATAAACACATCTAGACAATGCTTAGAATGCTTAGTGGAGGCTGGGTTGAGAGTTAAGAACTATCCTGGTTAAAACCCCACTTTGAAAAAATATACCTTATGCTCATAACAGACACACAAAACCAAGCACCTTATCTCAGATTAAAACAAAATCAGGTATGTTGGACATCAAACACATCATTTGTATTTGGCCTGCTAATGTTGCCTGCATTTACCACAAAAACAAAGACAGAACCATTGCCAAGCAACACAGGCAGGCTCAACATTAATCATCGAAGAAAAGTTCCTATTTGTTTTTCAAGTGAACAGAAAAAAAGATATATGAAACCTGGGATAAACTCAAGTATATCCTAAGGTGAAAACTTCTTAATTATTTGAATCTGTGCACTGCAAATATCTTAAATATTCAATGTACACCTCCCCTTATTATTTCTCCTATATTTTATGCAGTGCCTTTTAACAGGTATATTCCAATTAAGTTGCCATTTCAATTCACAGGTTAGTAATCTGTATGCTGTTCACCTTGGGGAGGGTAGGTGATAAGTAACAAATAGCATGTAATTAGTGGTACTGACCCAAAGACATGTGTAAGCACTGTGCGTCTTTTAAAGGAGCGCTGCTAATAGTCATTTTGGAAAGGACCCAGCAGATGGGATGAATCCTGGCTATTCCCAGGACTGACTTTCCTAGACGCACATTTTGCGTGCACTCAGTTACTTGCTTTCATTTCAGCATTTCTATAAGCATGTAACAAATACAGAACTATTATGAATATGAAACTTCTGGCCTTGCCTAGATTTCCTGTTTTCAAATATGAACAAACATTAGCAGACTGGCCGGTTTCAGCTGGAAAAGCTCAGAGCTATCAATTGCTTTAGGAACTGCTTTCTAGTAAGGGCTTTCTCCAATACTTTTAATCTAGAATCTATCAAAGACAGGTTTATTTTAGTAGGCTCATGTTATCGGCTTTCTCCTCTAATTACCTTATATCCTCATAATCTTAGAGCATCTTGCCACAACTACACAGTCAGTGTTTCCATAAATATAGAAAAACAGGGCAGAGCACAGTAAATCACTAGAAATTTAAAAGATTTGCTGTCTCATTCAGTGGCTTCAGAGAAGACAGGAATTAACTTGCAACCATTTGTTTCTTGTCACAAATGTCAAGCTCAGCATTAATATGGTCGTGATGTATCTTCTTTGAATAATAATCATTTGAAGTAAAGAATTACAAAAAACTGCCACGTATCTGCTTACACGGAGGGAATGATAGATAGCTGGTCACAGTTTACATGCACTTACTCTACTTTTCATTTTTCAGAATGAAAACTTTTGGAAATCAATTAAACTTTCAGAAGTCTCTAGCTTTAACACCATGCATACAATTAGGGGTCTCATTTGTTGTTTCTCAATGTATAAATTTCTGAATTTAATTTATTTCTGCCTTAATGGGTAATGGGTAAGAACTAGGATTAACACCTCCATACACACTGTTGATAAATAGATCTGTTTTCTCTGACACCATCATTTTTTATAACACACTAGTAAAGCAAAGAAGGAATGCAGCTCTTGAGACCACTGATGCACATAAGTAGATTTAAATTAGTATTTAAGACAAACTACAAAGGAAGCACATACCTTCTTCAGTATCTCAGTATTCAGCAGTGTGTAGACACTTATATCACAGGACTCTGCTTTTGCTAGTGAGCTTAAATTGCAGCGTATAATTAAGCAGGACCTGCCTGGTCTTTCACAGTCCTACAGGAAATATGGAAAAAGCTGTTAGGCAAAGGAGGAAAAAAATTCAGTCACAAACTGTATACAGCAAACATGCCAGCTGACTATGTTACACAGTAAACTGCTAAAATACGGCACTCCTGCACTGAAACAGCAACAACTTTCAAGACCTGAAGACAGCTATATAGAGACCTGCATGAAAGCAAGGCAGGTGAAATTCAGCCCTCTGCAGAGCTGCTGAGACATATGAGTGCATGGGGCTGGGCCACTGCTGCACACCAGCCCTCTGCACAGGTCAGCCACTGAGCACGGTGCAGGGCCCCGCTGCCCCAAATGCCTTGATAAAATACGGGAGCGAGGGCTCTGGTCACTGAGTGCGCGCTGCCATGTCAGGTAACTCCTTCCCCACTGCACTTCCTGAACCTTCCTATATCCATTTAAAAATCAGATAATTAAAATCACTCGATATCCCCACAGCACAACATCAGTATTAGTCTACATGCACCAAACAGTTGCTTTAAAATGAACTATTAGCTCGAGTTCTTCATGCTGAGCCACGCAAAATCTTTTGTAAAATACATCATATGTTCAAGTTTGTCACAGGTGGACTTTCTTACCAATACTTTTCTGCCAGACTTTGTGAAAAAAGCAAATATTGTGTGGAAAATATTTTCATTCTCTTGAGGAACAATGCATGGGCTGGGGTTTCTATGAAAAGAACAGCTTCCTTTGTCCTGACCAACCTGCAAGCACAATTATAATCACAATTATTACTCTGAATTAAAATAAATAACACAAGAAGGTGGGATTAGTCTGTCCATAAAAATACACCTACATCTGAGCTGGATGTCTGGACTCCCATTAACAGTCAAAAGAGAGAAATAAGTGTTTCAGGAGTCAAATAATTCTACAGAAAATGTCTAAAGTAAGCCGGACTAATCATGCTCTGGAAATGCTTGTCTCTGACTGGATAGGATATGAACACATCTAACCTAGCTCACATGTAAGCATCCGTGCTCTATATGTCTGGAGATGGAGACAGAAGAGAAAAATCTCAGCAAAAGATATAAATCACCATGCAGTATTTAAAGTCAATTGTTTTACCCTGTATATTACCTTTTTTGTAACTGTATTATTTGATGCTTTGGCCAACTTGGTTGTTTCACAGTTTATATCAGAACTAATGAGATAAAATCTTTGTGTAAATGCGCAAACCTGGACACAGAATCTGTGCTTTTACCTTGAGCATAAACAATACAAAAATAAACTTTTTCTATCATTGCCTTATTCACTTGTCCACAAGAGTCAATGCTTGAAGCAAGTGAAATGTACCAAGCTTTGATAAAATGATCTTCAGTCAAGATAACCTCACACTAGAAAACCCTTCTCACTTTTTGCAGCTTATGAATATTCACTGAAGAAAATCTATTGGAATTTAATACAAACTATGACAACAAAGTATCAGCAAGTTCTGCCTGCTGCCATCCTTAAAACCTGTAAGAGTGAGAGGGAGGTTTTCCCGTAAACCACCAAGTGACATTCTTATACATCCTGCTGTTGACCTCTCCTCATCCTCTGCTCTACTCTGAGAGGATGAAACCTTGTACCTTATTCAAATCACAAATCCTTGAAAGAGGGAGAAAAAAAGTTGTTATAGATAGGAAAGCTGCATGCTCCGAGTCCAATTCTGCATTAAACAGTTTATAGCTGAGTTAGCCAAAGTATTGCCGAAAAAGAAACAAACCCCGAAGTTCTATCTAGATCTTAAATGTTATTTTCCAGACAAGTGATGTTTATGTCTCTTGGTAAGATATACCTTTTCTGCTTCACTGGCCCACAGGCTCTTCATAATCTGTTCTTTGAAGTACATATTCATAACCTGTCTTTACATTTCCAACAGATATAGGTACAGGTAGCTACACACATTTTACAGTCTCCTTGGGATCAACTGAAAATTAAGACTATGATGTTCTCCATTTGTCCAGATCACCTGGAATGAGTTTTTGTTATTTATTATAGGTAAGAGATTCACAAAGCTGGCATTTATTTTCTTTGAACTTTCATGTGGGAACTAGATCCAGATCAGCCAGAAGGTTTATGTAAAATCAAGAACAGCAGAGAGTCAAGATCTATTCAGTACTTGTTTCTTCTTCCTGAAAGTTTGAATTACCAGACACTTGATCAGATGTCATTAGATTCACGCAAGAGGTACAGAAAGGACATCATGAGCTTCCGCACTATCCCAGCTTTTGGCATACTGTCCAAATAGTCCTGCTTTACATCCTGTACAAATACAGTGTAAGAACAAACCAAAGCAGAAATATCTCACAAGGCTGAAAAGAATTATCTGGCCTGAAACAACATAAATCTGGTCCTTTCTTCTCTAAATGATTATCTTTTCTTAAACTGAAGCTTGGCTCCATCTCATCCTTTTTAAAACACTTTAGTTGAAACAGAGAAAAGCACCTCCAGATGATTAAGTCTGAGTTTGGAAATACCCTTTCCTCTCTACCAACTATGCAGCAATCCTAGATAAGGTGGCTATTAAACTCAGTGTCTCTGTCCATGCTAGGAGGGACCTGTGCAAGAACGAAGCACCTCCTGTCACCTGTGTTGCTCTGGCACAGACCAGCAGGTCACCTACATCCTGTTTTAGTAGCCAAAGAGAGACACTTACCACTTGGCCTGCAGGATTTGGGGGTATTCAACCAGACAGAAATTACGTCATGTTCATCTGTGTATCTGTGATGAATCAGTGTATGCTGACAGCCAGTGGGCAGGAATGGATGTAAGGCAGCTGAGAAGCACTCAGTTTCTTTTAGCAGTCAGAAACAGCAGAGCCACAGAATTAGGAAAAAAGTAACAAAAAACTCTGAAATGGGTGGATGATGCTGAGGTAGATGGAAGTCCAGCCTTTTTAAAGGACTGGCCACAGTCAGGGTTTTTGGTGGTTTTTTGGTTGTTTGTTTTTTTTTTTTCTTCATTTTGGTGTTGTGTGTGTGTTTGTTTTGTTAGGGTGCCTGTCAGTCTTTTGTATTTCACACCATCTCTTATTTTCCTCAATTTTCATATGTACAAAGGGAAGGTTCAGTCAACCAGTCAGACAAAACTATGGTAACTTCTGATTAAACTGTTTTCAATGAAAAACTCAGGTCTAGGAAATGAACCTGCTGAACAAAATCTTAATACAAAACTCCTGCCTGCATTATGCTGAGACTGAACTGCATCTCTGAAATACAAACCAGGATTTGGCCTCCGGTGAGCCTCTCCGTGTTCAAACATGGTGCTACCCCAGCCACCTGTTTCTCTCCTTCTGACCAACTTCATAATCTGATACACAGAGAAGAAAATTTCTGGCAAAGTTTAATGGCTTTGCATGAGCAAACACTTATGATTTATAGGTGCAAGAAATGTGCAAGTCTTCGAAATGGAGTAGGTAGCCAGGCTCTTCAACAAAGTCTTGGAGTTTCAGGGTACGTGACATGCTAGAACTTTTCAGAAATTTCCATGTGGTCTCAACAGCCACAGAAAAGAACTACCCCCAAAGTGATCTTCCCAGGACCTGGGATATCACACCTCACGGAAATAGCAGAAGGGGGTTTTCAGAGCAGTGCAGAGGGTGTGGAAAGATGTGCATTGCTTTTGCACTCAGTACAAGGATTATACAGAAGCCACATGGAAGAATCAGCATCCAAACGTAACACAAACAACCAACAACAAAACTGGGTCAGGGGGAACAGGAACAGAAGGAAGGCTCTCTTAAATCCTACGTTAAGACTGCAGCTTGGAAAATAAAACCCCTCTCCCAAGTGAGGTACCAAACAGAAGCGGCCCTGCAGCCTCCCAGGGAGGGACTTCCAAGGAGCTGTGTCAGAGCTGACTCTGAAGGTCGTTTCATTTTGTTTTCCTGAAGGTACTTACCTGTTTTAAGCCTTGCATAAAATCATTTGTGGTCTGGTGCACTGGCAATACAGTTAAATCTCCTGTACTGGAAGTGCACCTAAAATTTGTACCCAGACAGATGTAGACAAAGTCTACATTAGCACATAATGTAGGCCAAACAAGAAGGTGAACCAGGCTAACTGCATGGCATCCTCAGCAGCTGATGTGCATATTACATACTTTTCTAACTTACTCTGAGTCTGGTCCTGGGGCCTGAATGTGCTGCAGCCACGAATGAGTATTAAGTGCACTCTTCAAGTGCTCCTCTGTGTTTCTTTTGCCCCAAAAGGAATCCAGTTTGTGCAGTCTGGAATGCGAACCACAGCTCCCTCTCTGGGGAGAGCTGGGGATTTTGCTTTAAAAGCTCACTTCTGGACTGAACTAAGAGGCTAATAAAGAAGCACTGTAAGGCACACTTTGGTCTTCAGCCCAGCAGAACTTCTGCAAAGGGTAATGACTCTGAAGGTGCGCAAAATACACATTATGCAAGCTTGCTAAGAACAAGTTTTCAAATTTTTCACTCATGACTGTGGATATTACATTAACTCCTATAAGCAGGACTCCTGGAATTCATATCGTTTGTTATGTACTGGAATGGTTACATTTATACATAAGCAAACCCTTCTGGAACAAAAAGTCTACAATCAGTCTTGACCATACAAAATTCTTCCATAACTAGAAGTGATATATACTTTTTTTAATCTGACCTAGCAGATTTCATTGAACAGCTTTACACTGCAGAAAAAAAATCACAAAAAAGTCATTTCAAAGGTCTTAAATTATTTCCTAGTTCCTCTCTATGTACAATAGTCTACGCTCTCACATGCAGTTGAGACTACCACATATATAATGAGTTTTTTCAGGGTAACAGTGTAAGAGTTTTGTAACACAGAACTAAATATTACCAATTCATAAGGGGGCGGTTTTCTGACGGAAACCCAAACATTCTTGAAAGCCTTTTCCATGAAGAATTTATAACTTGATTTATTTATTATGATTTGTCATTGTTCCATTTACAACGAAGCATGTTTTGATCACCTTGAATAACGTCTTCAACTTTCATGTGACACAAACCAACCTCAATAACAAAAGTAAAATTTTCCC
This sequence comes from Phalacrocorax carbo, assembly GCF_963921805.1. NCBI lineage: Eukaryota > Metazoa > Chordata > Aves > Suliformes > Phalacrocoracidae > Phalacrocorax > Phalacrocorax carbo. The sequence continues at coordinate 113,151,433 of NC_087514.1, read as the reverse complement.
CCACAAGTTTTTACTGACACTGGTTTCTTCCTACCAGGCTGTCTGTGGGTAGGGATGTTCCCATTCTCTAGGAACATCTTGTCATAGACTGCAAAACACCTAACATCAACGCATCACATATTATTTTTTTCCTAGTTTTTACCTCAAGTTCAAAGGCATTTTTGTCAAACTACTCAGCCCCAAGGTAAAGAAAGGTGTAAAAAAAACCCACACAAAACAAAAAAAAAACCACCCAAACACACTGATATTCCCACCATGGAATATCACAGTGATTAAAGCCAGCACAGCCTGCATTCAGATATCGCCTGCATTCTGGATGCCGGAATAGCCATCTACAATTTTCAACAGTGAGACACTTCTGCTGCGTGCCTTGCTTAGACAGCTAACAGGCCTGCTTCCAGATGGTGGATGTGTGACACCTAAAAATGACCATCTTTTAGAGAATTTTAGCTGGACATCCAAACTCTAAGGAACTGAAAAATCATTCATGAACATATATATATATATGTATTCTCCTACTGTATTCAACACATGCATATACATGCAACATGCATAAACATAAAGAGGTATAAACCAGAACATTAGTACTACACAGACTACAAACGGCACCTTGCATAACAAGCCTCTAAAGGTCACCTCTGCAAACGTTAATAGTATTACTAAACTATCACCATGCAGAAAGAAGAATATCCCTTACACTGTCCGCCCTACCCATAAATGGTCACACATTCAGAGCCAAGTTAGTCTTTAGTTTTGTTAATTTACTGGAAGTTGTTGTCCTTAAGGAGACAGGGATGGATGTCCAAATAATGGAGCCTTAAGAGCCCATAAACGTGCTTGAGAGACAATGTTTAAATAGGACAGCCTATACAATGGGTTACTCTGCCAACTTTTTGTTGTCAGCACGAACCACTAAGCTTCTCAGAGACAAGACATAACCACTGGAGAAAGCACGTGCATTACTTCATGCTTTAAAAATGCTGTATCTGCAACAAGGAAGAAATTCCCACAGGATGACTTCAGTGGACTCTGAATATTTGAAAAGTCTTACGGAGCTGGGGCAAATTCATAAAGTAGCAATGATTAACCATATCAGATTATGCCACTCTTAAGAAAAGTGGCAGGAGGACATGTCAGAGTGAAACAGTTGTATGTAAAACATATCATGTACACTCCACACACATTGCATCCTAAAAAAGTGCAGCATATTTAACAGGGCTGTACGGGAACAGCATGGTGGATTTATCACATACACAGGCATCATCCCCTCTGACTTGCCTTGAACGTGTAGAAACAATACTTGTGCTGGGCTTGGCACTCACAAGGTGGTACCAATGCAAGGGGGACAATCACCATGTGTTCTCCTGGGAACACAGAGGATAACCCAGGGCTGCCAATGAAATGCTGCTTGCATTTCTAATCCAGGTCAGCCATGGGTTTAGGGGGTTTGGAGTTTCTAGGAGAAATGATACACCTGCTGCCTCACCTGCACATTCCCCTTTTACTATCAGCTCTGTCCTCCACCTTCAGGGTACTCACAACATCGTTTCTGCTCATCTGTAGCTACTCTCAGAACATGACAAATTCTAGCAAGCCTTTGGGGCCTTTAAGAAATTTTTAGGTTTGTTAGCAAACATTTTAAGCATTCAGGCCATACTGCATGTAACATAAACTTCACAGGTGGACTGAAAGCCAGCGGCCCCTTCTAGACTAAACCTCAACCCAATTAACACGCATCAGAAGTGAGACCCTCTGTTTTTTCCATAGTCTCATATCCTCCACAAGGTGTCAACCTGGGAGAGGGAAATGAAATAGAATTTCCAAACAGCGGGCTGGAAAGGTCAGCTAAGGACCAGGCACAGGGAAGTGGAAATTGGCAGTTAGCACAGGGTTAAGTACGTGCATGTGATAGGAGTGTCTCAGAAGAATGAGACTGAAAAACATGAGGAAACTAGCTGCTGCTTCCAACAAAGCATTAAGTACAATCTCCCTACTGCATTGCTGCATATAAGAAGCTGAGTGCTAATCCTGTTTTTAAAGATTGGCATTTTACAAGATAAACAGCAAGCAAATGTGTATCTTCAGCTCATTCCTTATAGACAACACTACACTCCCACTAATGCAGACAAAATCATTACGGTATTAAAACTTGAAGCTTCCAGGCTCTTCCAGTAAGCCTGATTCCCTTCTTGAGCTAAATCTTCACCAGTTATTAGCAAAAGCCTGGAAGCCAGCAGCATTAAGCTGACAGAAAGGAACCGTGAAGGTGGAATCCAGCCGCGAGTGCGTGTGACGGAACCAAACCCAAGTCCAAACACAGAAAAAGTGCAGGGACAAGTTCAGGGAAAACATCATGAGGCACAAGATATTTGGAACGGCAATTTTAGCTGCAGGAAACACACTCAAGGTCTGAACACAGGTCAGTTGTTTCACAAAATTGTTAACATTGTTCAAGTCTGAAATGAATGCCTTTCTCATCAGCTCTGGGGTATGCCGGCTCCAAAGGACAGTTTGGCCATAGACTACTTGAAACTGCTGCCAGATAGTTTTTATATATTTCTCCTTTGTTATTAGGTTTTTTTGCTGTTTTATTTATGTAGGCATGTCTAATCAGTGGTTCAAGCTTGCAAATTGGATAATAAGTAACAGACTAATTTTTGTTTATCTTTGTTGCTAACCATAGCACACTCACCCTAACATTAGGGGGAAAATGTGTATGTGTCCCCTGATTCAAAGATACTGATTCACCCTATAGTAGGTGAACAGAGATGAATTGATAGGCACGGTTAATCTAACATGTCACACGCACTGAAAAAAAAAAAGAGTACTCACAAGAAATTCCAGACAAGGTCAGACTTTCAACAGTAGACAAATAAGTTCTGTAAATATGTTATCTGAGTACTTGCTCCATATGCCAAAAATGTTTAATATTCACAGATAATGAAACATGTTTGAATCAGAGCAGTTTTGTTGATTCTGGCAATAAATTTAAGAGTCACTGAAACAACAGGAGAGAATTTTTAAAATTAACCCATTTTAAACCACCCTTGAAAGACTTTGACTAAAAATAGGCATGCTGTTAAGCAAAACCAGTAGTCCACAGATCCAACAGGTAAACTTACATGGCCGCGAGAGACAAGATTTAAACAGCAAAGCAGAGATGCTAAAGCATTAAATCAGGATAGAGGAGTATTCCACCGTAGCTCTGGCTCCTGCTCCTCCAGCCGAAAGGAAAACAGCAGATGCATGTTTGGCATAAATCCGTGCTAACCTGACTGCAATGCCTGTAGATGTTTTTCTGATCCACGTAACCCTGCAGCTTAATTAAATAACCTGTTAACTGGGTTTGATCAGCACAAGCGTGCAATATTTGCCTGGTCTTGGCCCTGCAACCACTTTGCACGTATTTAGCAGCAATCCCCAGAAATACTACTCTCAAGAACTAGTGCTGCCTAACCAGTGTAGTAAGAAAAGCAAAAATCTGATTTAAAGTTCCTGACTTAGAAGACAGTGGCTTCTTTCCTAGACAGAGGGCACTGCCACATGTACACAGTGAGAAGGATCAACAACTCTTATGATTTAACTGTAAGGTCTGCAGAAGGTTCAGGCCTAAGAATGAATGAATACCATCTTACATGGAAACCAGATTACCTCTAACATTCATGTGCTCCTTGTATATCAGCCTTTAACAGTTGAAATCCAGAGGGAGTCACTAACAGGTACATTTCCTCTCCTTATGATGAACTGTTAAATGCTTAACTCAAGAGGCGGCAAATAGATCTCAAGGTACGTCTCTATTTAAAAAGCCCCAGAGATCCCTTGGAGTTTACTCCTCTTTCAGCTAGGTTGCACCTGTCTGCCGCACATCCCTGTCTATAGCCTTTCCTGTGGCACAGAAACCACAAATAAGCCCATGGTTTTTCTTTACCTAACTGCTGGACTTTCCTCATGGGCTGTGCTGACATAAGGATGAAAAGTTCTGAATACTGTGCAGATAAATACATTCCCTGTAGGCTCAAAAAATTCAGGTGGGATGTTTCACTAAAGCAGATATTAGAATGTATCAGAAAGGTATCTAAGATCAACTCTAAGATCTAAGCTCTCTTTAGGGACAGTGGAGAGAAGGTATGACATCCAAGAGGATAATTTTGCTGATGTGTTGTAGACACTTGAAGATTAAATGAGTGATCCTCATTAAAATCCCTCCTAGGGGGTGGGTGCTGGTAGGGTGTTTTAAGTTAGGCAGATGATGTCCTTTGTTTCCAGGACATCCTCAGAGTTCTCATTCCCCCAAGGAGTGGTTTATTGATACTTTTGAAACTATCCAGTACCTTGCACAAGACTGGAACGATGTACTTTCAAGGTCAGGAGATAAATCCAACAAAAGATGCTTATTTCCACAAGAACATGGGGGTAAACCCTTCTTCCATCAAATGGGAGATAGAGTTTATACATGCTGATACCATTGGTTTTAACTCTTCCTCTCGTTTCTAAATTTACATTTAATTCACAAATCTTGTGTTATTTATAAAAGAAAATGGCTAGCTTATGAATCAGCATTTAAAAGAGGTGTATATTTTAAAAGAACTAATCAATCATCTCTTTCCTGAATTTCCTTCTTCATTGTTTTTTGGCAGGAACATCTTCGCCAATGGGAAAATGGTGAAAAGAGGTAATTCTTACACTTCTTCAAAGAGAAATAAAACAATAAAATATTACATTAAAATAAAATAAAATTTTGTAGACTCTTTCCTCACTCAGTAGTTCCTTCACGGGGGAATTTCCTGCCTGGGAAGCTTACAAAAAGTCTTCTGTATATTTTTTCCATACCTCAGCAAAACTCCTGATTACTGAGGTATCCACCAAACCTCCTGCTTCCTTCATGAATCTGATAAGAGCTAATGTATATACCCAATTCACTTCATAATACTTCTTTCTTCACCTGAAATTCACTTTTATAAAAAGGCAAATCAGCTGTCTTTTTCAAAATTGGAATATCACATATTCTACCAAGAAAATAGGAACTACGGGCAGTCACAAAGTAGCAACACTTTCAGTTGACACAAAGTATTAATCAGACTGCCATATGATATTGACACATCATGAGTTTTATGGGGAGAGGGTGTTGGAAAATTTCAATAACCAAGTAATTCGACAAATTTCACTACGTTAGTTTAGAAGGTAATTGTGAACAGGCCACCAGTGAACACATCAAGTGTTGCCATGGTCTGATTAATATGTAGATCACAGATCATTTTTTGTCCATGTTTCAATGGCCCTGATCTTTATAGTACCAGTCTTTCTTGAAAGACAGGCTTACCTTTGCACGTTCAAAATTTGCTTTCCATGAACATTCTTTTTATCTAGCATTTGCAAAAAATTTTCACTGCTTATGCAAATACTACAGCACTCTCATTGCTAGTAGATTTGGACAAAACAAAAAGAAAATATCACAAAACTTGTGCAAGTATGGTTTCAGCTAAAAATCCAAACTAGGAATTCACAGAAAACTTTCTGCTGTGTTAAGTAGTCTTGCTGTATCCTGAAGGCAATATCCAGCAATACATTAAAAGATCATTTTCAAGCACTGTAAATGCAGTGAACAATAACCAAGGCACAGCTTTTGTATAGTGATTCCTGTAAACAAAAATGTCATGATTTTTTTTCCACTTTGGATTTTTTTTAAGGTCCTAACTCAGGAAAGAAATTTATTTTATGGCCAGGCACCCTTTCCTGTATAACAATGAAATCTTAAATGAGAGCTAAGTTCCTCTTCACTGAAAGAGCTTCAGACATTAGGAAGATGTTTATGAGAGCTCTTTCTGAGCTGCTTTGCGGTCCTGTTTCCCATGCCTAGAGGTGACTGTGCCATGCTGGACAATGGCATACGCTCCTGCCTCCCCTCACAGCCATCTCAAGACAGGGTGGATGCACCAGTTTCTTCTGCAAGTGACAGAGCTCCCAGGCAGCCAGATTCCATCGCTATCACAGAGATCCTCTAGACCGGGGGTGGGAGGAATGCCTCCAACTGCCTGAGCAAATTGTTTTGGAACAGTCATTTAAAGAAGTAATTAAGGCAAAGGAGGCAGGAAGGTCAGCAAGTTTCTGTACAATACACTCCCTGGAATGAATAACTTCCTCCAACAATCTAGCTATGCCTTTAAATATGTTGCCAAAATATGAGTATGCGAATGTGTGTATAGTAATCACTGAAATGAAGAGACTATAGGGGGGATTACTAATATAAAGGGCTAAAATAAATCTTGCTGTAAGTCCAAAATGTTCCTATACAAACCTTCTATCGATGGTGGCAACCAGCAGCAGCATAAATTGCTGCTGGAAGAAAATTTTCCTACATCGAGTACTGTCAACAAACCTTTATATTTTCACATGCTGGGATTGTGTATCTATGTTTTCAGAGCCAAGACCTGAAACTTCAAAGGACAGAAGCTAAAACAATTTTAAACTGGCTGCCAACAAACTAGGGGTTTTCTACACAATGGTAACAATATACAGATTTGCCTCTGTATATGGAGCGTGCAACAGTGAGCCTGACGATCTCAACATATGCTTAAAAGAAGCACCTCAACACATGCTTAAAGGCACACTCATGCACTACCAGCACTTTAGACAGCTTTGACAGTTCTTCTTTGCTGATGGTTTTAAACATCAGCAGTTCAGTTGCCGAAGAATCTTATTCATATGTTACAGATAATAAGCAGAAATTGCATTTAAGGTTTTAAAGTTGCAAAGTTTTCTTTTTCATTATACAAGTGAAGAAAAACCTCAAGCAGCCTGGGACCTTTCACGGAACAAGACAGCAAGCTTTAACTCTTCCCCTTAACATCTTCCTGCTCCTTACAGACATTACTGTGTAAATGCCAGGAAGAAAAATGACATGAGTGTTACACAAAACTGGCCTTAAAAATGTAACCTGTCATCAGCCAGGAAAGACTTGTGGCTCTGGGACTGACTCCATTTTACTTTTTCTCTTTCAGTGTTCACAGGAAGAGAATAATGTTTATTTCAATGGTTTTCCTTATTGAACATGACAAGATTTTCTACAGTCCCATGCTCAAGCAGCCACTAACTTAAAAGACAACTTGCAAAAGGAATTCTCTTCAACTCCTCCATGCCATTAATTCATTTCAAGTTCAGCTTTTCTTTATTTTTATAAATCTTATTGATATCCAACTTTCATAAGGGCATAATCCAGGTCTCACCCACTCAGACAGAAAGGAGAAGCGTGAAGTGAATATGCCAAACATAACAGGACAATTGGAGGACTTCTGTCATTCCAAAAGAAGGACTTATCATCTTGCTCCCTAACCAGAAAGTGATGGGAACACTGGACCAGGAACTAAGGGCTTGAGCCGACTGGCACACTCAAGGTTAATGGGAGCAGGATTCACAAGACTGAAGTTTAACCCATTTTTCACTCTCTGGAGATAATTCTCAAAGTCTGATCTTAGATGTCTAGGGAAACTCAGGGAGACTAGATCGTTTTTGTACTGTCAGTGGAGACCAGCAAGTGGTTCTCCAGTTGTTTCTATGCCTCTCTCTCTCCATTAATTACTAGAGTAAGAGAACATAGTAATTTTAAAATATTCTCTTACCAGCAATTACTAAAACAGTAATTACTATACTTAGGTATCAAAAGTTACATGAAGGGAGGGCATTTCTCATCAGAAAATTGAGGACAGTATTTCCTTCCTTCTCCCTCCTTCCTCTGAATTCCCATTTATTTCATTGCCTAGACTGCAAACTCCTTCAAAAGACTGTCTTGTGACACGTGCATCTCCCTTTCCAACAAGATTCTTATCTCAGTAATGACAACAACACAGTTATATACTTGGTATTGATTCATCTAAACAGGGTCTTAAAAAAAACAATCAGTGCTTGCAATAGAAGAAGCAATAGCTTCTTAAAAAAACCCACAAACGCACACGGCACTTGCTCTGGGTTAACACAATGCATCTTCAATTCTGGTGACAATTGTCTGACTGGAGTCTAAACAACTTGGCAGCCCTCAGAGCTTGGTCCCTCCAGAGGAGGGGCAAGAGACATCTACTTGCATTGCAGTTGGCTTCCAGTTCAAAGAGGCAAACTCTGTTTCCAACTGTTAGTCCCTTGTTCCTCATAATTTTGTTTACCTTTGCTGGAAATAAAATAAATAGGAAGGCAACAATCTGATCCAGTTCCACAAAGCCAGCATCAGAGTAATCCTGGACATATTGCTAATTTATCAACAGCTTCAAGAAATACCCTGGTTAATTTGGTAGGAACTCCCATTGTGGAAATCTTTTTGGATGCCCCTGAAAGCAGCTCCTTGGCTGGCAAGTCAAGTAGCACTTCCCTTGCCCTCCAAATTAGCTGGATACCCAAAGGAAATTACTAATCTTGCAGTTCAAAACCAAAACACACACAAGTATAATGAGCACTGTTTTCCTTTGTGGAAGAATAGATCATCAATGGCTTGAAGAGTATTTATAACTATTCAAGAGGGAATATACATTTCTGTTAACACTAACTCTACCGTACTCTTTTTGGGTGAAGCTCTTCTGTGTCATCACCTATACCGTTCCTATCACAATACTTTTACCAACAAGCTGAGGTATTTTACTTATTATGTTTGTAACCTGGCTTGAGACCTTTGCAAGAAAGCAAATACAAAACTACATAAAACCAAACAAGTGTCAGTTTATCTTATCTGCTTCCAAAATACCATTTACCGCTGCAGAATTTGGGTATCTACTATGTCAAATCAATGTCAATGGTGAAATTCCCTAGTTAAAATGACTTGTAAAATTTCTAGCATTTCCTTTTGGTTTAAAATTCCTGATAGGGAGAAAGTTCACTTTTTTCCCCTAGTTTTCTTTCAATTATCCATTTTCTTTTACTTCTGGCTTTTACTGTTGACTTGTTTCCTTTGTATATTAGGGATTTTGCTGGGGGAAGTGCTGCAGAAACTCCCAATACCCCTTGAAGAGTGTCTGAACATCTCTAAGGCAGAACTCCAAATGTCAAAACATCTCTGTGACCTGAATTTCTCTGGAAGAAAATCTTAAAACAGTTTCTGCAATAAAGCCAAAAGCTTAAGAGCAACAGGAACAGAGGAAGCATGAGGGCTGTCATTTCCTCTAAGAGCAGCAAGATAATAATTCCTATTAACACCTCCCAGAGATACAGACCGTTCCAGTGGGCCATATGTGACTCTCTTTCTTTTATTATTTTTTGTGTCTGAAAGACTAGATCACTCAGTACAGTATGAAGGAATTAGCTCCCGGCACTATCTTGTGTGGTATATGTGTGTTTGAGACACAAAGTCTAGTGCTTTTACTATGCATTTTCACCCATAAATTTCACTGCTGTACTGTATATCAGAGAAGTGGGAAAAGAATTATTAGCTTTAAAAACCCCAAACTATGATGTCATCAAATGCCAAATGCTGTATCAACAGTCTCAGTTACAGATAAATGACAATTCCTAATCCTCTGAATTAACAACAGCTATTCTGAAAGGTCTGGCAATGCTGACACCTAGAATGGCTGGATTATAGGTATAAGGGTGTAATTACAGAAACACCTGCACTGTCTGAAAGAACACTATCACCTTTACTGTGGTCTAGATTCTGGGAAGTTCAAAATAAGCAAAAGCTTGAAATCTTTATGCTTTAAAAAATGCTCTTGAAAAACAGCTGTTCTAACCCATTTTCCGAAGTTCATGCCAATCTGCTGCTTTTAGGGTTTTGTTTGTTTGTTTGTCTAAGTATATTTAGTCTATGAGAAGATGAAAATCTCCATGATTTTAGTTCCCTTTTCAGTCAATAAAAACTCTGTGGGAGAGGGGCAGGAGGAAAGTGAGTAGGATGCTTTTCCTGTTACAATAGTAAGACTTGGGAGACATGGGTTCAGTGCCTGTCTCTGACACAAATTTCCTGTGTGACCTCAGGCAAACCATTTGGTGTTTCAATTATTTATCTGTAAAGCAGGGATAACCACTATCCCAGACAGGATTTGCTTGCATAACATTTATTAACATGTCAGAGATGCTCAGAAAGTCATGCATTAGACTCCTACTGACCATATACCCAAAACCAGTGGTTGAAATGATCCAGGGTATGCCAATTTGTCATACAGTCATCTCTCATAAAACCATACTTGCCTACTACCACTCTTCAGCCTGCAATGCAAATAGGTCTCACAATAGCAGTTTGAAATTTCTACAAACACAAACTACAAAGTAGAAAAAAGATGTCAAATAATGCTGGGGGAAATGCAACTTATTGCTGAAGAAAAGGGATGCAAACTCTACAAGTATTATTAGCACAGTGCCCAAGGCCACACCACCCAGTTGGACCTCCTTTAGGTAAGCCGTCAGAGGTACAACAGCAATGAAAAACAAGTTAAGCACAAGATTCAAGCTTTTTGCCTTGTTTTTCTAACAGCTATTCAAAACCATATAGTCCATCCATCCTTTTAAGTGTAACTCAGGGTCTTGCGTAGAAATGATGATAAACTATGCCTGGAAGTTAGCCCTTGTCCACTTGGTGGATAGCATGCACCTCAGCTAATTCAAGAATGCAAAACAGGTGTCTTGCCTAAGACAATTTGCCCAGACTTCTGGAAAAGTCAACACAGAGAAATAAGCAATGCCTAGGTGGACTGAGTTTTCTATTCCTCTCTCTTGGCTGTATACGAATACATAGAATGACTAACTTCAGAGGATACACCAGCATTTGGGCAAAAAAAAATTTTTCAAGGAGACTCCTGGCCCTCTGCTGCTGCTGCCGCAAACACACGCAGACACATACCCTCACCGACAGCACACAGAGGCCAGGGAAGGGACAAGGAAATGGGTCATGATCCTTTGACAGGCAACATGTTGAAGGGAAGGTGATGTTCTATATATAAGGCTGGACTAAATAAAATATTAAAATGCAATGCTATGGCAGATGAGACATAGGCTGGAGAGTTAATTCAGTCTAGTTGGAGAAGTGACTCAGTCTGTACAACACTGGTACCTAATACAATATCCCAAATTTGTTTCTCAGTGATTCTGTCTTTAGTACCCATCTGTAAGCCATAAATATATTTATCTCATACCTTTCAACAGCTCAAATCTTGGAAACCTGCTTAGAAAGGTCTTATTAGATCTATATTTACGCAGATTCAGTGACACAGTTACCTGCATACAAGGGATGGTAATACTTTTCAGACAAAAAGCTGGAAAAGTAGCTAACAACAAAGAAAGTATAATACCTCTTTTCAAGTGCCTGAAGAGCTGGTTCTGTCTCAAAAAGAGAGATTACTCTGAATTTCAGCAATAAATTTACCTCAGTAGCGAGGTTTTCCTCTCTTGGCCGCCACAGTATAAATGATGGTATTTTAGTGGTTTAACAAAAGCTTTGAAAATAATAAATAGATATTAGAAATGAAATCTAAGAACATGCCTCCTTTGCCACAATTTATTTTTATTTTCTTTGTAGTTGACACAAAATCATCTTGTGAAAAACACTGTGTTGAAAGAATAAATTTCTCCGTTACTTACATTTGTTAAAAGAACACTCAAAAAGAGCAAATTATAACATGGACCATAGGAAAAATAGAAAAAACAGATACTTGTAATGTATTCAGACCTAACTAGTATTTTTGCAGATAACGAAGGAAAAAAAAAAAAACAGGGAATGTGAGTCAGCTTGGTAACATATCCTGCTGGTATTACATACACCATTTAATCTGGAAGGACTCTGATCAAGACTCAATCCTCTTTGGAGGTGTGACTTAGAGAAGTGTTCTTCACATTTCCTTCAGGATTAGCCTGACCTAGTTTTACACGGCATTGTAGGAAACCAGGAACACACAACCGGCTGCTTGCCCTAGGTGAGGGACAGCAGTCAACAGCTGGAGGGGCTCAGCTGCTTATGGTGGACTGGCCACAGACACAAAGAATCTTTCATTGTCTAAAAAAGCAACTGATTCATCTAGTTCTGCTGGACTTCTTTTGTTTCAGTCATCAATAGCTCTCAGGGCCTCTCTGGGCTCTGAACACATCATAACGTACTCACCATCATCTGCTGAACGTGAAGTATTTCGGCTCCAGTGGCAGAGAGGCGGTTTGGAAATGAAATGTCAAGAAAAGCTCCAGGGAGAGTGCTTGGTCCAGCATTGTAAACCTGTAAGGCAAAGATGCTTATAAATGTATTAAAAAAAGAATAAAAATACATTACATTATAATAAAAATTACATATACGACTGCTCATAAATGGAAAACTACTGTAGAACCAGAGCTGGGAGTATAGGTAAATTTGGAAAAATTCAAATAATATGCAAGTTTTTTGACGTCTTCAGACTAAGACTTCTTTTGCAAGATCAGGATGAAGTCAAAGGTTTAGCTTATCTAACAGTCCTTAGGCACAGCTCATATATCAAGTCAGAAGCAGTTTTGCAGGATAATTACTAGTCATCAATACAAATAGCATGAGACTTCTACCTTATATACAGAGACACTGCTAGTACTCTTTGAGTGTTTTGGTAACACCATCCGGAAGACTGTAAGAAATATTGCTGTCTCAGTTAACATTCTTGTCTCCATCTGGTAACCACTGCATTATATGCTGCATATGTTTTCCTTATGGAGCAGAAGCCAAAGTAATGATGATTGTGACTACCAGACTGCGGGTTTGCTGAGTGAGTTGCCAGGAAATGCATGTGAACAACCTCCATTCAAGTTCTGGGGTTTCCAATGAAATGAAATTCTTAGTGGAAAACATTGGCTTTCTATCAAACCCCCCACAAATTTTCAACAAAAACTCAAAGAATTTCCAGTCCACCACCGAAATGTATCCAGTGAAAATTCCAAAATTTGTGGGTTTTTGCTGAAAAGAAACAATCCATGGAAAAATTTCAATTAAAATAAGTTTTCATGTCTATCCACTTTTTTTTTATTAGGAAAAATATTTCCAGGTTGTTTCTAACAACACATACAGAAGCGTAGACAGTAAAAACATTAAGTCCATTAGAATATTTACCCACGCTGAGACAGTACTATCAAAAGATGTAGCAATCAGTTGTTAATTGTACAAAGTACAAATATTAAAACCAACAGGTTTTCATTCTTCAAACACTGTTTATATTTGAAGAAATGCCTGACTGATAAAGAAAATCAGTTCACAATGCCAAATCCTTACAAAAACCCTGAGGCTCCAGGCAGGGAGAGAAATCCCACTACAGTGGAGCATGATAAATGCTGCATGAAATACAAACATAATGTTTCATGTTAGACATTTAAAAGAACTTGATTATCTCACTGAATCAGATATAAGAGTTAATGTAGAAAAGACGTTTTCATTACAGATCTTGTTACCCACCCCCTCCCCCTCCGCCCTCCCCCCCCCCCAAAAAAAAAAAAAAAAAGGATGCATAGATCTTTTTCCCTATTAACATTGGACATGGTATAGATTTTCATGTATAAAAAAATGCTATGAAGCCCCATATTTTTGTAAATCATCTCTTTTTCTTGGTTAAGGAACTATTACTTTTCTCCATCTGGAGAATTTTAATAAATGGCAAGCAAATCATTAAAAACAATTAAGCAAACAGTGATACAAACCATGCTTTGCCCATTATGAAACTCTACCCTTTCTTTCTGACACACACAGTTATGAGGTTTACCACTTTACTGGAGAGCAGATCTGTGGCTGGTTACAGTAAAATTCTCTACTTCTATATGGAAAAAAATTATTAATATTGCAGATCGTAAGTGTGGGCATGAGAGACAAGAGGATGGGGCAGGACAAATGGTGGCTCTGCCAATATATAGATTCTCTCTCCCTTACCTGTTACCACTTTGTTCTATTTAAAATATTTGTCTAGTTAAAGCATCAGTACATCTGTTCTTTATCTGTTTTTAACCAATAACTGGCTATAGGGGGAGGGAGAGGAGACGACCTATAAACCCTCAAGAATGAAATCAGAATCACAAGAATTAATAGCCTGGTTCACAAAAGCTTTCATGTCCTGAAATCCTGCTTTCACTCCTTTTCACTAAATAGCTAAGGGCACTGCATGACAGTGGGGGCTTAATTGCTCTGGACCACAGTCTGTCCACAGAGGAAGACATGTGTTATTCATTATAAGCTGAGTGGCATTCATGCCTAGGAGAACAGAAAGGGGAAAAAAGGCGAAAGACTATTTTTCACAATAAATGATTCCCCGACCTCTGCATGATTTATCATTCCCTAGTTCCATCTAGTGGTCAAAAAGGATTTGAAGTGCTTGTAATAGATACAGTCACGGCAGTGAGACAAGTTCATTTTGGTCTCATCACAAGAGTTTGTTACAATAAATCATCCGTATGTTTTGCCACATCAGGAAGCCATCTAACTGCCACGTGGAGTATAATCTGTAGATAATACTTGAGTAACACTGAGATGCTATGAGACATTCAATGAAATCTCTTCACACCGGTGTTTTTAGTGGCACAGTCTCTTCGCCATGCTGTACTCTTACCAGTAGTGCTATAAATGTTTTCACACCAGGGGCATTTAGCAAGTCTGAATCCCTTGCATAGGTGCGTGTTTGTTCTCATGGATAAAGGCTGTCCACTCTGCTCAATGACCATGCCACTAAAAAGAATTACTCCTCCCTTTTGAACCTGCAACTGCAGCCAAGATGTGGCACTTGAGTAACTAGAACTCTTCACTCAGCATGTGATGAAAGGTAAAAGAGAAACAACTGGTAGTAGCTTCATTCCTATGGAAGTGAGGTGCCTTATTTGCAATTCTTTGTATAATATATTTAGATAAGGAAATATACTATCCCAGTGTGCTGTAAATATGGCATCCAATCAAGAATGCATTGCACAGCATAGTGGGATTCAGAAACATGCACCAAAGCCCATATCACCCTTCGAATAAGAGATAAAAAACCAAAATGTGCTGTCAAGCAGGAAAGTAGTCAAAATAAGGACCAGTTTTACCTGCAGTGTGAAGTTGAGAGACTGGAAAAGGCACTCGTGGTTTTCCAGCTGAATGAAGTTGGATGCATCCACAGAATCACCGTAGAAAAATGAAGTAGGGAAGACTTCTCTGAAAGATCAAGACACAGATTTAGAAAGCTGCCTTTGACATAAAAATTAAATATATTTGTGGCAAGATGAATTGCACCCCTTGCTTTCTGGTCATGTGAAATTCTATTGGACCATTTTACATTAATCTATTATTTGTGATTTGATTTCCTCTTGACCACACTAGACTACAGAAGCAGCATCTCAACTGACCCTGGTTATCACCCCATCATTAAAGCAGACTTCTTTTGATTACTTATCTCTTCTTCTCATTTCCTATCACAAAACCTCTCCTCCAGGGCCCCCTTCCATAGATGACTTGTGCAAGTCCTATAGCTTGTGTAACTCAGGAAATAACTGCACTACCAAGTTAATCTGAAGAAACAGTTACTAAACAGGAATACTTTCAGTTACATATTCACTAAAGCAACATTTCAGTTTTATCTACCATTCACATAGCATTGCAGGAGTAAACACTTCATTCATTATCTGAGCTTCACTACCTTTATGATTAGCAGATGGCTAAAGGGAAGAGTAGAGGGGGATATAACTTGCTGTCAACTACAGTGGCACAGAGTAAGTCTCCTCAGCTGCTCTTATCATCTTATCACAAAGTAAAATGCAGTAGGGTTTTATCAGAAAAGACTTGAAAGCACAACATAGTACCTGAAAATCCTGCAGAAGGGACTAGAAGTGCTTTAAGCATCCTTTGTGCCTCCTTCTAATCTCAGGCTGCTCCACTGTTTGGAAAAGGTCCTGGTGTAATTTCAGACAAACCTTGATGAGGGACTGCCTAAAACTCTGCTTCCTTCCCAGGCTGTCCTTTTGGGTCAGAGTTTTTTGAGACAGGATTTTAAGCCTGTTTAGGTACATTTTCTTTTTTTCTGCCTGCCTCCTATGCCAGAAATTGCTTGGGGAAACAGTGAGAGACAGATTTACTCTTCCCATTTATGGCATTATGCCAGAGGGCTCCTCCCAAACACGGTACAAGCCCTTCCGGCCTATTCATGACCAGGGATGAAGTTTGTTCTTGTAGACTTAAATGCAGGATAGCTAATAAAAATAAGCTTTGAAAATACACCATCTGAAAAAGAGTATTATTAATATTTCCATGCCTGGGAATGTTGTGCCCTCCAATCAACACAACTTTTCCCTGTTAGTTGGACATTTCTGTGAACCTGAATTAACTAAGCCTTGTCTATGAGAGAGGAAAAAAATAACCCACATAGTCAATTGGGTGGGGCTTATAAATTCAGAGACCTTGTGCTTTAAAAAAGTACATTCTGAAGAGAAAAGACCCCAATTTTTATCAGGTTTTTTTGGCATGCAGTATTCTGTAGGTGACTAACAGATCCAAAGACACAGATGAATGCACTTGTATCAGTAAAGCTAAACAAAAATCGATCTGTATCAAAGTATCAAGAAGCAAGGCATATAGAGTTAAATTTCACACAACCTGTAACAATGAAACCATTCAAAAACTTCCAGAACACACTGCTGAGACTGTACTCTCAATATAGAGGACATTTTTCTCCTTGCTAGTCATCTTGTGAGGCCTGACAGTGCTCTTCACTCCTCTGAGCAGGCTCAAGCCATTCTCACTATTGTGGCAGCCATCAAGGGATTTTATTTTTATGCAACAAGATAGGGGAAATCAGCTTCATGTGGCAAAACTCAGACTAGGCCATGAATCTGAGTTTACCCTGCTTTTCAGCCAAATCACATGTCAGTGCAGGTAGCTGTCCTACACATGTAGCACATTGGTCAAGAGAATCTTTGACTTCCACTGATGCCACTCTCCACTAGTCATTTAGACAATACATATTCCCTGTGGGTTGCCATAAATAGTGGCTAAAACAGACACTGACCTCTTGGGGACACTGCTGACAAGTTTTTGCTTCCCCAGTTTAGGAATGAATGTCAACTTTCTCAGTCTACATGGATGCTAATTCACTCCAGTGACAAGGTCCCCCGATTCCAACTCAAGTGCTGTCTATGCCAGAGGACGGTCTGTCTGTTGGGACTGACCACAAATCTTTCATTCTAGACTGCAGTGCAGAAATGGAAGGGAAGACCTCAGAGTACAGGGCAGGAACTTGCACATGGGCAGCCATGGGGAGAGGGCAATGGCTATGTGTTATACAAGTTTTTCAGTAAAAGGGTGAGTGATGTTCCTCTGTTGGTATTCAGATGCCTCGCAGACTAGGGAGCAGAGGGAGCGGGAAAATGAACAGAAGCAGAAGTGAATTCTGATTGTGAAATTAAACAGAAAGGCAAACAGCTAGACTCCACCAAACTCCTTAAAATCCCAGAACATTTGACCCTAACCTTTGGCCTGGTGATTTTCAGCCACATCCTTAAAGACATGCCCTAAGGAACAAGACGTAATTTACTTGTTCTCTTTTTATTTTATTTTAAGGTACATTGTATCTACAGAATCACATGCATTCAAATATGATCAGTAAAATACCTACTATAAATGCGATGGTAACTAATTAGCATTAGCTAGAAACAAGTGAGAAAGAGATACAGTGTTGGAATGAAAGGCACGACAAATAAAATTTCCAGATAATGAATGAGGTTGTCTGTATTTCCAGAGCCTGGGAAACGGGAAAAAAGCAAGACTCTGGCTACACGTAAACAAAGAGAAGAATTCAGTTTTTCACTGGAACAGACTCAGATGTTATTGTTAGGATTATTATTATTTTTGTTGTTTTCATTTGGTGACTGGTACTTACCCATTGATAGATGAGTCTACTTCATGCATCAGGGGCACTGACAGGGTTAGAGTATTATCATGCAGAGATTCAGTGCGCTCTAGATTTCCACTGTGCCAGAAAGGAAAAATAAACATGCTGTAAATCGACAACCTTTGCAATATATCAGTTTCATAGCCACCATCTCTGCCTTGTACTCCAAGGTTCTCTATTTAAGTGATGTCAGCGCTCCTTAAGGAGCCTCTTAAAGATTAAGAGTTACATTTGTTCATCCCACCTTGGAGAGGGCACACGCAAGAAGTGTGTGTTTTGTGGCTGCTCCTCTGTGGCTGTGACATGATCAGGCTCACACCAAAAAACCTATCTTGGAGCAAGGTGTGAATACAAACAGTAGTATGAAACTACAGCAGCCATCATATACAGTGGAGAGAAACAAGGACATTTATACTCCAATGCAAGGGTTCATCTTTCAGCCTGACTGTATGTCAGTTTGGGAGCGAAACACACACCACACAGAAGGCCTTGACTCAGTAAATGAAACTACGCTTTCATTGTACCTGCATTGTACCACAGCTCCAATTTGGTGCCACTACAAGCAGCATTTTTGGTGAGGCCCTTGTACTGAACAGGCCGTAACCTCTCAGCAGTTCCATCCCCTCTTCCCGTATACTTATTTGCCAAAATGAAAGCACTTCTACTTTACATTTTCAAAGGCAGTTGCCTCAAATGGTCAAAAGTAGAAGGATGAAAGAGAAAAGTGAGCAATCATCTCTCATTTGAGTCAGTTTATTTCAGTGTGAACACTTATGTATGAAGTCTGGGAAATGTTCCCGAAATGCATGTTCAACAGGCAAACTTGTAATTATTCTAAATCTGATGGTGAGTCTGCTTGGTGTGTGACAGCTCAGAAGAACAATCTTGAAAGATATGCTACATATATTTCAAATTTCTTCAGCAGTGACTCTGGAATCACTCTGGCCTTGCAGTTCATTGGATTTACTCACAAATCAAACTGGCAAAACAAAAGATACGATCCAATTTGTTTGAGGAAAGTATCACTGAGGCAACAGCAGGCAGTAACATCCCAAGTGATACCATGCAGATGATGAGTTGCTCAGATTACAAAAACAGAGCCTGCTGGCTACATACATGCATAGACATAGCTCAGCTTTCTGCAACTGACACATTGGCCATGTCTGCTAATAAAACTATGGCCCAGATGGAAAAACCCACAAATTTTCAGTCCCAGGAAAAAAGCGTTTAATAAAAAGCTTTTCCTCTGAATAGGCTCAAAGAAGAATCCAAAGTGGAGACATTTCTCATCCAAGACAAATACGATGATACCATGGTGGCAGAATAAGCAAGTAGAATTCCATATAGGGTTCATGGGTATGTGCTTATCTGTTTAAAATGGAGCAAAGGTACTGTCAGAAAAGGAGAATATAGATCAGTGAATCTAGCTTTAGAAAAATAGTTCTTGCCAGGACACACAGAACAGGGTTTTGGGTTTTTGTTTGCTTTTTTTTTTTTTTTTAATACAAAAAGAGTAAATGTAATGCAATGTTTAGTCCTTTCTCCAACTGGTCTTTTCCAATACTGAACCAGTCTCTTGTTACAGATGCTACTGCACCTTCAAGGGACAGGCTTAAGTGGCCACCTGAAGGGCAATACTAACTTTCCCACGACAGCATGGCATAGCTTCTCTGCATTCAGCCATTTCTGCCAGACTAGCTTCAGTTTTATGTGGAAACAATGTGCCCGCTCATTGCAGTCTGGCCACAGCACAGATATTTCTTCTCCATTTCCTTATCACTGACTTTATCCAAGGGCTCCCTGCAACTGTTGTGGTAGAAAGATTTTATTACACTTATTTGACAGAAAGGGAATTGAGCAATTTGCTCAAAGTCACAGAGAAAATGAGGGTAATCAGCACTGGGACCTGCATTGCTGTCTTTGGAGGTTCAGCTGAATCCTTCAAAATACAGCTGCCCTCCCGCCCATCCTTCTGAAATGAGAAACTCTCTTACACCCTCTGAGCATTCACGCTATGTGTACAAACTGCTATTTATTTCTTTGCTGCATCTAAAGGCACTGACTAACCCTTTTCTCTGGTAGGACACAGAAATCTGAGGAGTGAGGTTACAGTGGAAAGCCCTGTGCTATCCAAAGCACGGAAAGAAGAGGTACTACCTGGAAAACAGTGTCCAGGCAAATTTAAAGCAGTGCTGACCCATCTTTGCACCATCTGGCATTCACCTAGCAGATACTGATGCGCCTCCCTGACATAGAAGCATCACAGGGTCATCTGAAGAATAAAATTTCTCTAACGTGCAAGACATGGTCTTGCCCCTCTGAGGCGAGGTCTCACTTTCAGTGTTTCAGACCGGCCGCATGTGCTGCAGGATCTTGCTCCCACCTACAGCTGTTACTGCAGCTATGTCTTATGAGAGCAGTCACTCAGCAACTGCTACATCTCATCTCTCATCTTCAGCCCATCAATGAGGTGTCATCAAATTGGGGAGGAGAATTCATGCTGGAGATCCCAATTTTGACATGGGAAGGTATGAAGCTGGCCCACTCACACAGTATGCGGAAGTGGGAATCAGTCACACACCCAGCATGTCCGAGCAGCAGTTTATGGTCCAGGTTAATGCAGCTGTACTACTGTCAGTTCCTATACACACCCAGACAGTGCCAGTGACTGAAGCACCCGTGGAGTCTGCTGCTTTGTGGCACACCATCTTAGGAGGCACAGAGCATGTGTCACACCTTTTATTCTGCCTGAGATAAAATCCCTATGCACACATATTTGGCATCACACCCTCTTTCAATGCCTGCTCCAAGTGCCCTTGGGGAAGTACCCTATTCAGCTGTTTCATGCAGTCTGTCATAGCTCACTGAAGATCCAGAGGGGGAAAAAATAGACATGCAACTTTGGAAACTGTCAGTGAGATCCATGACCATCTGATGAAAGCATTTATCTTTTTTGGTTTGCATCCAAGCATGCTTATTTCATTCAAATGCTGGAACAAATGGGTCTGCCTGGTGCTGATCGTCAACTGCAGCTGAGCCAAGCTTGATACAGGGCCCAAAGGGATGGGCACACAAACACAAGGGCCCTCCAACTGAGAGAACACAAAATGCTCCTTCAGAATCGCAACTGCCTGGGCAAAGAAAGCCTAAGCATGATCCTACTTCATTTTTCAGGAAGCTGCATCACATGGTTCCTCTATACTAAAATAAAATATTTCAGTTGGAAGGGACTTACAATGCCATTATCAAAATACATGCATTTAGCCCTAGAATTTAACATCATTTACTACACTTCCTATCACACGGTTGTTGAGTATATGCAATGCACACTTCATGCAACAAAGAATATCCAAGTCATCAAGATACAAAGGTTCCCTTACCTTTGTGCAGTGACGAGGAAGGTAAGCGTTTCTTCCTGCCCAGACAAGTGGCTTGTGTCGAAGATCACACTGAACTCATACTGTGTAAAGAAAAAGCAGCATTTAGAGACATGATATATTGTTTCAAAATGTATTTTCTGAAACTTCACATATATTTTACTGGTCTAGCTGTACAAAAGTAGTGTATTTTGATACATGTAAGAGTGTCTCCTCTACGGTTCAGTAGCTTCTAAATCTTAGCAATATTGTCTCCGTTTAAACACTAGAGAGTCCAATTTTTCCTTTATTGTGAAAAGGCCTTTACTAGAATTGCCATTCAAAGATATTTCTTGAGAAGATCATCTGCCTTCTAGTATAAGGGGATCGGTCCCTGAAACAACCTCAGCACCAATCTATGCATTACTTGCTGGTGAAGAGATCTTTTGAGGGAATAAAGGTCATCCCATAGGCCTGCACAGAGACTTTGAACAACCAGCACGAGCTAAAGCAGCATTCAGGCCACCCATCATAATGGACAAAATCAGGTGCTGATTTTGAAAGGAGAATCTACTTTGATGACCACTTTGATGACTGCTTTGATGATGTCGTGCTACATTACTTTTCCATGCAACAACATTTCTACCTAACCCCAAAACAGTTTTTGCCCAAGCGAAACAGTTTCCAATTTCATGCTAATTTCAATCCCTTGCTGAAAAAAAACCTGAAGATAACACAGCTATGTCATTCTGAAGCAAAACACTGAAATTCTTACATTCCAGATAATATTCTGCTACTGCATTTATTTTTTCCATTATATTTAAAATCTTTTAAAATGTTTCAAAAGAGCACGTGAGAGTCAGTAAAACACATAAAAGAAAAAAATTTCATGTTGGGTCAAAGGATATGTCAACTCTAATGGACAGGATTAGATTTTGAAATTTACATTTTCTGAAAAACTTCAGACTCATTTTGTTCAGGTCATCCTGAAGTCATTCCTTGCCTTCTTACCTTTCAGGGTTGGGCATTTGTGCAGCTTGGTTTAGTGACAAAAAGAACCCATGTGGATTTCTAAACATTTGAGCGAGTTCATCTGCTACTACCAAGCAAAATCCTCTTTAAAAGCTACCGGGAGACCATAATATGAAAAAGTCATTAAGACATTTTCATTGTCATTCATATGAGTTCAGTTGCACTTTAACGTGAGAAGAGACATAAATAAAACCAGAATAAGGCAACATAGATATGACAGAGAGTCCTTTTCTAATTTTCCGCAGAGGAAATACATAAGTTTTTCATAGCTGCGACTCCTGCATTAGTTTTCAAGGGCATTGTGTTGCAGTGCACAGGGTACTGTCATTGGCTCTACGTGGTGGGAAAGAGGACAGATACCCTCTATAACTGTGAAAAGCTTGGATATCTGGGTTAGAAAGCTACAGAAAGTATCGGTCACAGCCATTTAACAGAGCAGTTGCCCTTCCAGCTACTCTTTGGAGACAAAGAGGTGACGGGACCATTGCTTTGGAAATGCAAATACCACAACATTACCCTAGATTTCGATCTCATGAAAGGAAATCCCACGCTGCACTTGAGGAAGTCTGACTCCAGCAACTCACAGGCAATGCCCAGCTCCTCCTGGAAGAAAATAAAAAAAGACCATGAGATGATAGATTTGGGGAGAAAAAGAGGATTACTAACAAATGCCATTGTGATGAAGTATTGTAGAACTATAACCATTTCCCACCATAGCACTGCTATTTCCAGAAAACTAATACTCACTGAACAAGGAAAAGTACAGTGTTGCACTTCCTTACTCTGCCTCAGTCAGATCAGCACTGGGAAGACAACCATCAGAACATTGCTCCGTGAGACAGACCATGGGGAAATACTGCATGACTAAACACATTAGAGTCAGGATATCAGCCCAAGTTCTTGGATAATGCAGGCCGTCAGTTGTTCCCTCCATTCATTAAAAGACAGCTTTCAAATGGTCCAGAACACAGGTTTCCCCAGGTAATTTTTCCAGGTATCAGTATCATAAAGAGAGAACTGTGTTGGGTGACGGTGCCATACACAGATGCTGCAGAAAATGTTAATCTGGTCCTGGTGTCATTCACTGCCCTGATCTCTTTCTCTGGTAGACAGGATGAGCCACATTGGTACGGATACCAACTATCTTTAGTGGTACAATGGTGGCATAAATAAAGTAGTTGCATGAGCTTCTCCTCATGCTAAACATTGACAGACTATGAACATAATCAATAATACAAATGAAAAAGGTTAGAGCAGCCCTATCCTCCTTGACTGGTGAATCCACTACAACAACAAAAATACTTCTGTTGAGCAGAGTGTTTCATTGCTCCATAAAATAAGATGGCTCCAGGTTAGCACCTTCTCATCTCCAAATTGTCAGGGAACAGTTTTATGCTCTGTCACTGTGCATAAATTCATCTCACTAAACTTTAGGACTGTGTTTCAGCTCCAGAATCTAATATACACTTTTAAGTGCCTACACAGCAAGTGATTGTTATGTGATCTAGATGCCAGTGGTCCCATCATAGTCATCAGAGAAACCATTTCAGCAGACTGAATGCAGATGTATAGCTTAGACTGGGCTGAATACCTCTCTAGGCCCTAGTATTGACTAGATCATCACTGGAACTATGGTATTGATGTTATGCAGCTATATGAATGCCTAAATTTAGACACCTGAATCTAGAAATTAACTCTAACCTAGACGTGTAGCTGAGAATCTCTTAGCTACAGGATATATGATTTATTTGGCCAGTTTTCAGCATCTACAGCAGTTTGCAAAGCCCAGGCTCTGTCTCCTTATGCACATGTCCCAAATCACTTCAAATATGAGTTCTGCTTTAAATATGCACTTGAAATTAAGCATTTACATTCTCAGCTGGAAGAAGCACATGTAGAAGTAACTTCCTGAACCATGGACTCAGGCTATAAGCATCTCCAGGAAATTCCTCTATGCCTTTCACGTTCTGACCCAAGCACAGCATTAGTGCTCTACAGACGTTACTATTATCCTAATTATGAGTCAGACAGTGTTCAGATTCTTGATCTTTTAACTGCTCCCTGTGATACCTGAAAGCCAAGGTCTCCTTTATCTTTGGAATCATGGTTCTAATCAAGGCACACATGTATAGAAAACTATAGCCCTAATACTACCTTTCTTATCTAACTCAGACAGTATTTCACTGGTTTCATGTGAAAAGAAAATAACATCAGGATAAAATCCATGCACGCTTGGAGATGCCTGATGGTGAGATATTACTGCAGTACTACTCAAATGCCAGAGCAGTGGCCTCCAATTCAGTTTCTTTACGGATTTGTTTCCTTGTGATCTTTAGTAGGCTTCTACTAATACAAAAGATGGTCCTGCCCAGCAAATCAAATATCTAGCTTCAGTTGTACAAAGCTGCCATCCTCATATGTTGTGTTAGATTTCCTCCTCCATTTAACACAAAACAGCAGAGCAATTGCTTCATGGTGAAGCATCCCCTTCACTTGCCTTTTCCTCTTATCAATCTAGGAGGTTCTCCAGTTTTATGCGAGTGATCAAGTGAACACAAACTCTAAGCAGCTGCATAACCAAATGAAAAATTTAACAGCTGTTTCCTCTGGGAACATTCTTGGTTCTGTGTTGTTCAAATGTCCCTTGCTGTCTAACTGTGGAAACCTATGAACTCTCATCAACTCCCAGCCTCTGTTCATTCAAGAGGGGTTTCTATTTACATAGGTGTCTGGTGGTGACAATGACCAGACAGACCCAGGAGGCTGCCTCCTCTCCTCAAGGCTGTCTCACTTTAGAGATGTCAAAAAACACGATAACAGAAAGAACTCTCATCTTGATAATGGAAGAAGCGCAGTACTTCTTCATTTTGCACATTGGTGCCTGCCTGCCTTTGCAGCCCTGACAGCAGGCAGGCAGATGCCAGTTGTTTTATAATAGCCTGTTAAGGAAATGACAAATAATGTTGATTGGCTAGTTTTGCTGTTGTTGCTTGCAACAGCTTAACGGGTGCAGTAAGATTGACTTGAACGACCTTCTGGCTTCATTAGCGTATCATGCAGTTTAGCGTTTCATAGTAATACATTATTAATGCTACAAAGCCAAACTGTTCAATGGTAGGAAACAGCAGAAATAAGTTTCCCTGCAACACACTGGTTCAAGTCTTCTGCACATTTCTAAATTACACAGGTTACCCAGAAAACTTTTCCCATGGACCCCTTGCCTTGCTCTGTGATTAGGATGGAGCAGCTCAGCTAATGAGTAGGCATTTTTGTTTTCCTTCACTGCTCACTGTCCGGCTTCAGGCTTTATTTGTGGTGCACTACTTTGGAGAGAGAGAGAAAATTGTTTCTTCATGGGGTTTCCTAGGGTGTTCAGGTCTGTAACATGTGGGTACTCTGTGAGCACTAAATAAATTTAATTTCCACAGTATTCCAGAAAGCTGAAGGGTTTGTGCTGTCTTATCTAAGAAATAGGGAACGGAAACAGTGCAACTCGGGGCTTCCAGAAATTTTGGCTGCCACTTCTCAGTCATGTTAGGTAATGCTTTTAGTGTGCAATGCATCTCTATGACAATATAACCCAGCTTATTGCATGAGTTTCCACAGCAGTTTCTAGTTTGCCTAGAAAACACAGCCGAAGGGGTTGAAAGTTTCCCTTCCAACGAGACAGTGTGAAGCTTTATCTGGAAAACTTTGTTTTCTTTTTGAAACATTTCATAGTGTCTCATATTCTTAAGAGAGTCAATCAGATAAATAGCAAGCTAATTAGCCAAATAGCTATAATATTACTGCCTAACAAATGCAGACCTGTGTATGAGAAACATGAAGCTCAGGGTGGCTTATAGTCTGTTTCTCAAAGTCCTCTATTGCAGAAAGAAAAGTTCCTGATAATTATAAGCAATGAAATAGTCAAATTCTAACTCCACTATAAGGGGCACATGGGGAAACAACTCAACCTAAATTCTGTAGCATAATGCTGTCAAACACAATCCCTGAGCAACGTAATCGGGTATACGAGCAGAGATGTAACAAAACGGCCTTATTTTTGGACATAAATGCTTTGAAGTGTAAATATTATGCGTGATTTCAACTAAATAGTGCAAGAAGCTGGTAATGATCTTAATATAGTGCATAGAAGCAGCAACCTAGGAATGTTGCTATTTGCTAAGTTTAAGACTTGAGAACAGAAATTTCAGCCATGCTTATGTTCTTCTCCAGTTCTTCCCCGTCTCTCTGCTGTTTCAGATATTCACCTGGTGCACCATGAAGTCTTCACTGAAGGGCACTAGCTGTCTCCTCAACTGGCATCTTTGGCCTGTACCTGTCTCAGCAGAAGTGGGCAGGTGCTGAACATAGGAGTTCCAAGTATATTTGACTACAGGCTGACAATGTGGAATGGGCCTTGGAGCAATGTCTCCTCATATTCTTGTCCCTAACCCATAAACTATGTGCAGTCAAATCCTTACTGCCCAAAACAACACAGATACCTAACCAGAAGAAAGTAAGGGACTCACAGAGTAATTTCCTTCAGACAGGTAGGCAAGCTACATCAAGCTGAATGCTTAAAACAATGCATTCAGCTTGGTCTAGAAAGCATTCCAACATGAGTAAAGCATTTTAACCACATAAATGGGATGCTGTATTACGGAATCATTCTCTTACCCTGGAATAACTCAAGAGCAATATCCTTTTGCTGGCTTCACCTAGCTGATTATCTGAGGATATAACACATGGAACTACCCCAGATTTTGCTTTTTTACTATCAGAGAGATCATAACTGGACTGCAAGAGAACCACACATTTTCCAGGCCACATAAGGTAGGTTATCAGTTAGAAAATAGCTTGTCAGCACTAGAACAGGTCATACCAAGTCAATCTTTCATGCATGTATTTTGGCATTTAAAAAGCTTGTCTTCCCTTAATAGTATCTGATGGGCCCAATGTTCTCATGGTACAAAGGTGGGACCAGTGCCAGCTGGAGCACAAGACTAGATTACTTTAGGTATGATCCTGGAAAAGGTCCTTTATTAGAACCAAACACTGCTCAAAGACAGCTGCACTTTGTCCCCCTTCCTTCTGAAACAAACATTTTTAGAAGATTTCTTAAATATTGTTTACTTTAACTTTGAAGGGTCCTTTTCAACTTGATCAACTGCCAAATCTAAGACTTAAGAAGAAGGAAAAGTGAATGCCTTAAAAAAAACAGTGAGAATTGCTGGTGGAAGAAAGGTTGCCTGGCTCTGGATAAAACAGTCACAGGTCAGAGACTCTGCCTTTGGGAAGAGTCTTCCTGTTGACATACCAACAAAACACGTTGCTCCAACTGAGCTCCCTCTTCTTGAATGCTGATGACCAAAAATGGCCACCATATGTGAAATGGCACAGCCCAAAGAAGGATATTGAAAATTCCTCAGCTTCACCTTGACTAACCATTGTCAAATCAGATCATGTATGGTTTCTCCCCATGGGAATCTCGCATAGCTCGTCAAGGCTTACTGATCAGCCAATACAACCCATCCCTTTTCTGCCTCACTTAGGTCCATCTAAAACCCTCCAACCTTCCTGAGCCTGATCTGGCAGTTCATATAATCATCCTCTGTTTTTATTTTTCCCACCCTTAGGATCATTTATTTCTTCCCCAAAGGTAGAGCAACTCCTCTGAACTGATGTGGGCCCCAACCCAGAGTCATCAGCACACCTCTCAACTTGCTCCCACCCCTCACCCCAATCCATGACTGGTTGCAAGCTCCTTGCAACCATCATCTCCGTAAATAATCTCTCCCAGTCCATTAACTCCCCTTCAATGATCTCCAGTACCAGGGTTTTATACATCTATCAACTCTTCTACCTAATTATGACTATCAGCAAAGCAAACAAATATAAAAGTATAAGTCACTTCTGTTATTCTGCACCCACCAGTGCTCTCGCAGAGAAGGTGTAAATTCACCGGCCAGCTCTCTGCTTTTCTATGCACACAAGCTACTAGTAGGTACTATATCTGAAATAGCAAGAGGGAGATGCAACAGAACAACACTAAACTTGCAAAATGATGTGCCGGTTATGGCTCTGATTTTCTTAATAAAACCATATTAAGATAGTCAACAGAAAGTTAGATTAATTTCTGAACCTAGTGTTAAGTTCAGTACTGCTCTGAATACTGTTCATTATCTGTGCCAGAGTTGACCTCACCCTTTTAAATACTCTTCTGGTTAGCTGTTATATTTGAATGGATTAAAATCAGTAAAGAAAGGCATTGCAAATATCTTCACTGCAGAATTATTAAGATAATTTGTATTTTTTTAGCAGGAAAAAAGCCCCAAACTTGTTAGAAAAATCATTTACCAGCAGTCTATATTTCTCTTTCCTTAGCTATTAAATTAAAGCTCAAATTAAAGCTTTTTTTGTTGTTGTTTAGATGGAAAATAGTCTCCCCTGCAAATCCTGGCTATTAGCACATATGCTCTGGAAAAGAGGAGAAAATGTCCTGGAAGCCTAGATAATATGTTGGCAGAACACTCCTGTTTTGAAGATGTTGAGAATTTATTTAACTTGTTAGTTTTTTGTTGGGTTTTTTTTGGTTTTTTTTGTTTTTTTTTTTTTAATGCTGCTGCACATTTTCCAAAGGGTACAAAAGAAGAATGACAAGAGTGAATACTGAGGAACCCTGCACTTGTTGCCAGAGCACACTCTTGTTATTGCTTTTCTTGTTATTGCTTTTCTTGTTGTTATTGGTTGTCTTGTTCTATAATGCCTGTCTGTGAACCATTACACTTGACACTACAGGGGACCATGAACAGTATCCTCATCCGAGGAGTCCTAAAACAAATACACTAAGAAAATATCACAAAGGAGGGCTACTTGCACTGTCCACTTCACACTCTGCTAAGTCTCAAAAGTTAGATACTATGCATCTACCTACTAAATACTCTCCAGTATATAGACTTTACAGTTAACTCTCCCCACTAGTTATTTGGAAACGTAGGTACTCTGACCTGCACCAAAGGTAGAGGCTTACATCAGGCACTGGGAAAAATACAGTTTTGTTAAATTTGGACAGTTTTTTTATTCTTATCATGGACCCTGACTTACACTCACATACTTACACCTCACTAATTCCAATTTGTACTTTTGAAGTGAAGTGAAGAGGGACACTTTCCCAAATGAGAGTTTAGATGAACATCTGGGTCTTTTGTTCCACCCAACAGGACAATTATATAGACCTGACCTGCATTTTAAAAGCTTCTTTCTTTTGGGAGATATCACTGACCATATATCTGTTCACAGCTGGTAATCTGCTTCCTACGCACTTAGCTAGCAAAGACGGGTAGCACAAACACCTCCCATGTCAGGAACGTAAACCTCTTTGATGATGTTTGAGATGGCTTCCTCAAATCACTCTTCATAATCTTGGTCTAAGCCCTTCAGTTGTACTATCAAAAACTTTCCCCAGTGTGGGTTTTCCTAGGCTTCTGAGAGCATAATTTTTATTTTGATCCTACTCTTATCGCTCCCTGCCTCACAATCCTCTTAATGCCTTCACTGAGGCTTCAAGGATATGAAGATTTGTCAATTCATTTAGTAGCTACCCCCTGAGCATACTGATGTACTTTCTTTCCACAGCAACTGAGGTCACCAAAGAATGGGTCACAGTTACCCACATGTACAGAGCAATTAGGGATGCCTGAGCTCCTGAAAGCTTGGGGATCTTTTCAGATTAAAAGACTGGTCCAGGCAGAGTTTCCCTATGACTGTGTGCAAGTGCAGCTCAGAGTAATTTAATCTTGGAGGCTCCTTCTTGTGCATACAACAGCTTAGTTTTTCTAACACAAAATTCCACAGATACCATGCTTTCCTCCAAAATGGGGCTTCGATGGGTATTTTAAAACTGCAAGAACACAAAGAAGCTCAGTGGTATTACTGACTGGGAACCCTTCCTGGCACTATACAACCATTCAAGCAAAAATCATCTGAAATGACTGATATGGTGGGTCTGATCTACCTCAGATGCCTCTAAAAAGTTTCTCTGATTATCATCCCTGAAAGCCCTTTGGGCCTCTGTTTTATTAGTACAACTAGCAGTCCGATGTCTGTTTTGCCTCTTTGTCAGCAGTACTCTCTGTTTGCTGAACAGACAGTTAATATTTCCTCTGTGTTTCTGGGCTGGACCCTGCCAGGCACAGAACATCCCCAACTCCTTCAGCTGACAGTGAATGCCGAAGGCATCAGCAACTTGCTCACATTTGGAAATCTCAGTACATCACAAACTGAGCCAGCAGTTTCGGGGTTTGGTTTTCCTTTTTTTTTGTTCATCTGTCTCAGGAGTTACAAATGCACAAAGCATTCAAACACCTACTGCCATCAATGCCCAGCTCCCAACACTGCACAAACAGCAGTCAGCCAGAGGAAGGTGCGTGGAAAGCTGTGTGCTGCGGTTGGATGCACTGCTTCCCTGGGGCCAGCCCCCCAGGCAGCAGTGGCGGCACACAGTGGTGGCACCTGGCCTCCTGGGAAGGTCACGGGACCTCTTGTGAGCTGTCAGCATGCAGTATGGCCTGGGGAAAAAAATGCTATTACTGATAGCACCTTTGAAGATAGACTCAGTGGTCCAGCACAGGTGGCTATTGACTTTAAAAGCAATCAAAGGTCCAGGAAAAAGTCTCACATGTATTTCAGGGCATTTCTGCTTTCACAGAAAAAATCTCATGAGTTTTATTCCAGTTTTTTGACATGTGGTTTACTCAGCAACTTCAAGCAAACACCTTGTGTTCAGAAACTCTGCTGCGTGCACCTCTGCACTTGCCAAAGCAGAGTGTGTGGCAGAATCACACATACGGAGGAAAAAGATGTCCATGACGGAAAGAAATTAAGATGGCTTTACTCTTTTAACACAACTGAGCTTGGTTTTCTTCTGTCATAAGTAATTTCCAAACACAGGTGGAAATTAAGTAACAATGTGAATAACATGAAGGACAAGTCAGTGATAAATCAGCAGCAATAGAAACTACAGCATGAAAATTATTGTTAATAATTACCTGCTAGGAAAAATATTACAGAGGGGGAAATACAGACTCAACATGGACTTGCTTAGCTAGACATTGTCATGAAACAATCTTACTTCTTGAATGCAATGATTGAAGAATATTGGATATCCAGTCCAATTATAAAATGGAATATAACAATTTTGTGTGTGTTTTAAAGGTGTCTCAGGGACTAAGTTTCCTTTACTTTTCAACACACAGATATGGTCCTAACAAACTGAATCAGCAAATGTGAATGTCGCACATCATAAATTCTGCAGCTCCACAAACTGCTGTTTCACTAGCAAAGACCCTCATCATCCCAGTGCTTACATGAGCAAGTAAAACATCATACCTGAGTAGGCTGACATGCACACAGCCAAATGTGTATATAAATATCTGGGGGAGTGAGGCGTCTGGACCTGTATTCTGATAATGAATTGATCCTTTGATTCATTACCAGAAAACAGGCTTGAAAGGGGGTTGGTGAACCTCAACAGTTGTTTCATAAAAAGAACCAGGGAGAAAAAAAAAAGTTTTCTTTGGCATTAAGGAGAGATTTCCTGTCCTATTCCATGATCTCACTAGTAAATGCTGTAGGCACACCCCACCCCCAAGCTCAGTGAGCCTGGCTTCAAATATCTTGGATTTGCTGCTTATTTTGTGAAAACAACTATTTCTATATAATTAATTAGAGCCTCCCGCCTCTTCCCTCTCCTCCCTGGATGGAACCTATTTATAGATCATGAGCTCACCAATCCCAGCCGACACAGCAACTCTTTGAGTAAAAACGGAGAGAAAGACAAAACTTTTTCTGTTTACTCGATATTCCAAACATTCTTATTTTTTCTCTCTCTTTCTCACTCGTAAATGTTTATCTTAACTGGCAAAAAGCTAGCACAGCAGATTTTTAAAGCACACCATCTCAGAAGGTGAAGAAGCAGCAGAAATGGTTTGCTCAGCTCATGTAAGTGATTAAGCCCCAAAACACGTTTCAGAACCACTCAACAAAACCAGTCCTGTTTTTGCTTTTCCCATCTTTTAAGGGACCTGCAGGGCAGCTGGTGAAGGTATCAGGAGAAAGGGGGATTTGGTGTCACCCTGAGAAGTTTCACCTCCTTTGCTGCCACACTAACTCTCATTTTTAACCAACCAATTAGACTTACATTGGTTTTCACTGTACCATGCAAGCTAAATCTTTCTTTTCCCCAATTGCTGAGAACTGCTGAACTTAATTTTTTCAACATATAGGAAATAATCCAGGGGACATCACCAAGATCCACCATACCCATAGAACTGCAGGTCAGCTGTCCCTCGTTCATCACAAGGTTGCCGCATTTCAACTACACTGTTTGGTCAGGCCTGAGTGTATGACCCTTTCCATATGTGTTAATGTATGCCTATGCATACTCTACCAGCAGAGCAGGAACAGCTTAAAGGTCAGAATTCCACCTTCTCACACAACAACGCTCATCCACTGCAGCTCCCTCGGGCATGACCTGGCTGTTATTAATGACATAAGGAATACCCTTTAAATTTGGGCGCAGTCGGCCATATGAATAAGCCACACAGAGCTTGTTATTTAGGATAAACTGTTAGATTGTATAGGATGGTAGCCTATTTTACAGTGGTGGATGACCAGTGTTTGCAGTGGAGTTGTCCAGGTGAGTAACAGCTGGAGACACTGGACTTTCCCTGTGATGTCTTCATCATGTCTCATAAAAGTTTGGAATACAGATGAGAGACTTTTTCTTGCTTTTACATCCTTTCCACAGACAATAGTACAAAAGAAATCACAGAGGAAAATAGTTGCCAGACGAGCAAATATGTATTTTTTTGGAATCTGGCTCTTAATGACAAGTTTGCATTTCTGAGGCCACCCCTCCCCCCTGCAGCAGCAGTTAGTATCTCAGAAGTGACATCATTGCTGACACCATCAGTCTGGGAACTCACGCAGGGGCTCTGGCCCCTGCAGTTACCTCCATGCCCCAGGAAAGATGTGTTAGCTCAGGCTTGGCACTCACACCTCTTTTCTCAGTGCAGGGGGCTGACGGTCCAGTGTGGATAACCTCAGGCTTCTGAAGGCCTCTCTAACTCCTGAACACAATA
Organism: Phalacrocorax carbo; assembly: GCF_963921805.1. Classification (NCBI taxonomy): domain Eukaryota; kingdom Metazoa; phylum Chordata; class Aves; order Suliformes; family Phalacrocoracidae; genus Phalacrocorax; species Phalacrocorax carbo. Next base: position 113,118,103 of record NC_087514.1, on the reverse strand, counting down.
CAAACCAAACGTTTTCTCATGGCCAGAAAGCTCAAGCTACTTTTTCCCTCCCATCCCCACAAGCCTCTAATGCTTCCTAGAGCACACTGGGGAGGGATCCACCTGAGCTGAAAGGCTGCAAGGAGGAGGCCAGCAGCTATCTTGACTGCAGGCACTGGAAACTTCTCAAGAAAGTCTCGTCGCACCATTTTCTGGGTGTTTTGCTATCTGAGGCTTTGGAGGAGCACACAAGGCATGAGAGCTTCCCCAACCACTTTCTGCCAACAGTCCTCCTTGCTTTTAAATCCTGTCTCAGGCTGGGGGTGGCTTTGGGATGGGATTAGCCTGCTTCCATGAAGGAATGATCCAGGAAATATTGAAGAAGTAACAGCCCTAAAGTCAGTTCATTCATTTTCTACCAAAAAAAGGAAAAGCATTCTTTTTGCAGGAAGGATTCAGATTAAATCTTCTGTCCCTTGCAGTACTTAAGCAAAACGCACCTTGAGCAGGTCATGGCAGGGAACCCCATTTGCACTTGGATCCCCTTCTAGTTTCTCCCTCCTGCGAATTGACCTTCTCTTTTGTCCTTCCTTCCTTTAAAGGATGCTAAGCAATGACAAGGTACTTCTAACAAGATGACATCATTTAAGACTGTATGATGATCACCTGTCTCTTGAGAGTGGCCTTTCTTGTTCATTGTGCCACTTCTCCTTTTCAGGGAACCAAGACAAGCGAGGACAAAAGGGCTGCCTGCTTGTAGGATGGTGCAGTTACTGTCAATCCACAATTAAAAAAGTACTAAAAATGCAGAGTAGTGAAGCATCAAGCTTTGAATACAAGACAGTTTTGCAAGCTTGACTTACCTACTGAAGAGTTTAATGTAATTCATGTCTATCATCACCAAGAAATTACTACCTTTCAAAGCCTATATGAATTCACGTTTAATAAAAGCAAACAAAAGCCATTCCAGTGATCCAGTTTTCACCTGTCCCTTGTAATCCTTACTAAAGAATCAGGCTCATAACTTCTATTAAGACACAAGTGCCTTTCACATGACAAGTACTTTCTATAGTGGAAAATGTAATTATTGCTTGGAGTAGAAAGAGAAAAAATTCCTTTGCTTGGAACTCTCTGGCTAAAACAATAAACAGGCCCCTTTGCTCTTGCTCTTTTTTGCATGCAGCATTTCAAAACTATGTACAGTCACTGGGGAAAAAAGAAAGGAAGGAGAAAGGAAGAAAGAAAAGCTAACAGACTTCATTTGAGGTCTACGGCTCATACTCCTTTCCAGCTGAGGCAGACATACAAAAGTGGGATTAACCCATTGGCTCCATTTATGACCATAACCTAATCATTTTTATTTTCTCCTCCATAAGCAGTTCAGATGAGAAATGGGAAAAAGGATGACATGACTGTAACAGACGTCATGACACGATATCAGGTACCTTCACAGATGTCTGACCTTGCAGATATTTCCAAAATATATATTGGTCCTGTTGCTATACTCCTTGACCTATAAATCCATATGGATGCATTTATGGCTGCTGCATTAAAATAACAAAAAACAAAATGCAAAAATCAGAGAGGGTAATATAAAGCTACGACTTTTTTTTTTCCTCTTGGTCAAAGAGCTGACGCAACTGGAAACACTAATCATTGAACTTTCAGAAGTTCTGACTATTCCATTAATTCCACCAAAAGTTTATTTTTGATAAAAAAACCTAGACTGCTCTGCCTTAGTTGGAGAAGGATTAGGGACATACAGGATCCCTGAGTTGACCCAGTGTTGTCAGAAATATTTATGTTTTCCATCTACTCATATTGTACCATTTTTTTAACAAATTCAGCTGCTTTCTTCCTTACACACACTGACACATACATGCACACATACATTGCCCCGTTCATTACAAAGGCACAAGGCAAAATAAAAAGGAAACTGTGTACTTGTAGCCAAGCAAAAGAAACTATTTCCTAGAGCCAAAAATCAGTAAAACACACACACACACTGCAAATGACCCGAACAAAGTCACTTTACAGCAGGTATTTTGTACCCCGCAGAGGTTATTACCTTCAGCATATATTACAGTTGAGGAGCCAAGTATGTGCAGGTTACACTTGCATAGCAGGGTCTCTTCAGTAGATTTTTATACACACCATTTACTTTTGCATTAGTTTTCCAGCTTGATACTGAAAGGATGGCAACCTTTACTTCTAACATGAATTCTAATCACACAGATCATTTAATATTCTTATTTTTCAGGACCAGTGTCATGGGTTACGTAGCTGAGCTAAGCCACAGCCCAAGGCAGGGCCCACTATCCCTTTCTTAGTGCCCCTGAGGGTTTGACAGAGCTGGTTGACTGACAGACCTGTCTGACTAGCCCTGCCTCTGCTACAGAGCCATCACTGAGCAGGAGAAAGACCATGGGAGCTGCGCTGTCAGTATGGGTGTCCAGGCCTAGCAACAGGGGAGTGCTGGATGGGAGCAAACTGAGTCAAAGGGCCTGCACCAGGGACTCGGGATCCTGGTGTCATTCCCGCTGCCCACTTTTTGCAACACAAATCTACCTGAAATACCTGAAATTCAGTGTCAGCAGGATCTAAATAAATTGGTGTGTAATGGTACAGAAGCGCATCCCTGTATTTGTGTCATTTATTCCCTTTCAGTAGGAACTGCTTGCTTTTCAAGAACTGCTTACAGTTCAGCACATGCATAGGCAAAGCATGATTATCCTCACAGCCACACAGAGAGGCTGACGGGAAGATAATTACTCCATTCCAGCAACCTGCCTCCACAGTGGCCAAACTGGGTGCCTGGGGAAGGGTACAAGAGCAAGGCAAACATACAGGGCTATTTTCCCCAAAATATTCTCCCTGCCTCCAAACGTTTTTTGACCCAAAGATGCCCTGAGCCAGAGTTAATTGCTGTGTATTCCCTAACCATCTGTGGATTCCTTGTCAATGAACTTGCTTACCTCCCCCTCACTTTTTTAGCACCCACTTGCTCTGGTGGCAAGGAGTGCCACAGCCTGTCTGGACATGGTGTGAAGCACCCCTTTCTTTTGTTTGCTTCCTACCACAAGGCAGCAGGACAGCAGAAAAAATTCATTGCCCTCCCTAAGTCCACGCAGCTGATTTACTAAACATATTCCTCAGCTGCCATCTTAGGTAGCCACCTTAAAGAACAAATCTTTTGTTGCCATCACTTGAAATACTGTTTTTCATTTATTCCAAGAGAGGTAGAGCTCTGCTTTCTAAAGGCATACAGTGTCATTTCCTGGCATGGTGCGAGAAACAGCCTTTTGCATCCAACAACAGGACAACGAGTAAACAGGAATATAAGTAACTAGGAAGCAAGCTGGCCTGCTGAACTCCCACCATCCACCGGGCAAATGGAAAATGGACTCGGCAACCTCCTCTTCATTTCATAGAATCATAAAGGTTGGAAAAGATCTCTAAGATCATCAAGTCCAACCGTCAACCCAACACCACTGAGCACTGGCCTGGATGCTCCTCTTCAGTGGAATCCCAGCACTGGCTGCAAGTGCCACATCATCAAGAACAGTCCCTGAGGTATTAATGCAGCCAAAAACAAAGCTGGAAACTCAGATTAAATCTAATCTAAACCCCATCTCCTCCATGTACTTGCACCTTTGCACCTTATTTGAGAATTTGTACCTTTATTGGCCTGGTCCAACTATTCTGCCAAACAGCCATGCATAGATGACCACTGGACCATGAACCGTGATAGGAAATTCCATGCAGACCAACCCTTGCAAAAGAGACGCTTAAAAAAAGGTTGAACACAACATACATTTGTTTCCTCTCTGCATCCCTTGATTACAAGTCCCGTCTAAAAAAGAAACCCGCTTTTGCAGGTTGGTGCACAACTGCCAGTCCTATGAATCATGCATTGCCACAATATATTTCAAGTAAGAGCAAAGATTTTATGAAAAATGGAGCCTTAGGTGCAGAAAGGGGAAAAACCACGATCCACAGGTACCAAAATGTTACAAAATGGTGTCTACTTAGTAATGAGCTATCAGTTTGCCAACCAAGATAAAACCTTTGCTAACAAAAATGTGAAGACACCCTTTGAAAACACTACACTGGCTAGTACATACACTAATATACTATTAAGCCTAAGGCAACTTCCACATACTTGCCACGTCCTTCCAGTTCCACATACAAAAACATAGCAAAGCCCTGAGGAAAATAAAGAGTAAGGGAAAAACAGGTGTCCTGACTCCATAGTGATATATTTAAAAAGCAACCATAAAAACTATTACACAAAAAATTGCTATGACACACACTCAGCTAAATTCAGCAGTAATCTAGACTGTGCTATTCCTAAAAAACCCTTTTATCTACAGAACTGCAGAAAATTTGTAGGCTTCAATGCCTGTCCAGACATAATGTGATTGCCCAGAAAAGAAAATTAGGTCTTGAGAGTCCAAAAAAAGCACGTCCAGAATTACAGATTGCATGTTCCTATATTCTTCATACCATTACATGTACATATGCTGTTGTAATCTGGCAGCAGTGCATTGCATTTGATTACACCTTTATTTCAAAAGAATTGTGGATGTACATATATGGTTTTATGTGTTGGATTATTCCCTCATGATCAGTGCACAGAGATATTAAGCTTAATAACAACAGTGCATTCTCATGCGTGTGAGTCGATGCCCTCCAATAACCCATTAAAAAATCAGAGACAGGGAAACCTTTGGGAGGAGAAAGGGCTCTGGGGTAAGCTTTCCTTCATCTCACTGACACAGGTAGATGTATGTATATATGTGCTCACACACAGATGTATCAACTACTAAATCATGGTTGCACGGCAACATTAAGAGGGTAATTGCTTCTTAATCATTACAGATAACCCATGGGTTATACAAATTATTCTATAATAACAAAAACATATCTTCAAAACGTGCTTCTCTTAAAATTAAAAGCAGAAAAAAAACCAGTGTCAGAAATCAAAGAAATGACCAGCATTCATTTCCTAGGGGTATTTCTGCAAGCACAGACAATATATGCCCACATGTACTGTAAGACAACCTTCTATGTGTAAGGAATCAATTATACTTAATATTGGTGCATTCAACTGCAACATAGCTATTCGCTCTTAGTGTTATAATGAAAAGCTTAAATTCATAACGACTTTGGGAAATAAATTCAAATGTCATCAACTACACATAGTTCAATGAAAAAGCAAAAGGAGAACCTCACAAATAATAATAATAAAAAATTAAACCCAAACTGAACGAGGAAACACAATCAATAGAATCAAGCCTTACTCCCCACACCCTCCCCATCTTCCCTGTTTCTTCCCTGGTGATAATTTTCAAATGTAAAGAATAATATTAAGGTAATAACAATAATAATGAGTTTGGCACTGGGTATTTTCCTGGAATTAATAAACCTTAGCTCAACCTACAATCCCCAACAACCAAAGCCAAATGTGAAACCCCAGGAAATGCATTTTGCAAAAACACACAGGTTTGTGGGTTTTGGTTTTTCTCTTTCAGGAACTCAAATACAAGGTGCATCAGGGTTTTTTTCCACAGAAAGACCTGATAAATACTACATATAACATAGGGACTCTGTTGAAATGCAAAGGTATAATCCACTACCTACTGCACTGGGATACCGAAATAGTTATTTTTAAATTTTTTTTTTTTTTCTTTTAAACAAAAGGTTTGCAGTTCACTTGTAAGGCTTCACTTTAAAAGCTGCTGCTCTACTTTATAGAGCAGCTTTTTAGTGCGATCCTCCTTTTTCCCTTGCTAAGTGGAAATCAGTGCATTACTATTCTGAAGATGGTTACAGCCAAAAGTCAAGCGCAAGTTTTCTGGCCCCCTCCCAAAGGCAGGCTGTGAAAGCACAGCCAGCTGGGACCATGCCTGGCTCGGCATCCCCTGCAGCCTGCCTAGGCGGGAGGTCCACTGAGACGGCTGGGAGAGGGGGTCCCCTGCTCACCCCCAGAGCCTGCAACAGAGCCAGCTGAAACGCTTCTAGCTCTTCCTCCCCACCTTGCTCAGTGCCTCTGGTTTTGATGAAACACGACAGGAAGCTCCCTCTCTGGAAAAAACCAAACACCAAACCAAACAAAAAAAAGAAGCAGATTTGGGACCCAAAGGCCTCCTTTGGTGGGGCTTAACATGCTTGCTTCTGCTAATAGGAACACAGACTGATGCCAGCTGAACCCAAGGTTAAGTCACTGTCTGTCATCTGCTCCAGGAGGCGGGAGCCTGCCTTGCCTAGTTCCCTAGAAGAAATCAAGGCTCTCCTGAGAGCTTTTCTACCATGTTTTTGAAGGAAGGGAGAGAGCAAAGAATAAGCAAGAAAGAGGGAAAGGTAACAGAAGGGAAAAGCTTGTGATTTGTTGAGCAGTGCTGGCCCTCCTTGGATTTTCAGCTAAAAACTCTTCACACCCTTACTCATCTTTTTGACTGTGCAGCTGGGCTTTTTAAGTCTTTCTACCGGCAAAACTGGTGTTGACTTCAGAGGGGCTATGCCTGAAGTATGACTGCAAGATCATGCCTTGTGCGTAATAAGATTAATTAAAGAGGGTTTCTTTTTTTATTTAAATCTTCTGTCAGCATCACAGGAGAAATCCGAACAACTAGGTGAAAGACAGAAATTGCCACCACTTCCAGCCACACAGCACTGCAACTACACCATCCCACAGGACTAAGCAATGTAAATACATATATATATGTATACATGTCTATTATACATATTATGTAAATATATATTTGTTTATTTATAGTGTAAACAAATATATATTTGTTTATAATTCTGTTGTATTTTGCACTTGTGTTATCATTTATTTTGTGGCACCATCTTGAGCTGCCTGTCTTAAAAGTGACCAGAAGAAATTCCTGCAAGAACAGAATTGACCTTTCATACCAGAAACTCGATAAACTTTAAGCTTCAAGTTACAACAAAAAACAAACTTCCAACTCTTGCTGTAATGAAAGCCACCGAAAGCTGTGCAAATCAATTCTTACTTAAGTCTTTTGCAGAGGATGTCAAAGTTCAGACAATTTTAAGCTTCATCCTAAGAACACAGGAGACAAACCCTGCCCCACAGATTTCTCACCTCAGACGCTGGCAAGTATCTCTTCACTGAGTTGCAGAGCAAAATATGATAATGAAGACAGACAGTGGGACACAGGAAAGTCACTGGTGATCTTTCTGTAGGGACACCATAGCCTTTAAATAAGCACACCCAAGACCAAATGTATTGAGCTCGCTGTATATTGGGGTCTACCCTCTGCAAAGGGTTTTTCCCCTTTCTCCTAGCAATGCAGTTTATCAAGATAACAGTCTAGATTGGGGTGGCTGGATCTCAGCAAATGAGGCAGCCGAATCCCTTTTCCAAAGCCCTCTCCCATGGCTGGCACTGATGGGACCACCGCAGTGGCTCCTGGCTCTGTGCAGCTCCTGAAGATGTGCAGGGGGAAGCAGCTTGGCCGGAGAGCTACAGGCCACACAGAGACCAAAACAGGGTAGTCAGCTATCACCTGCGGCCCAGGGAGCTCTTCTCCATGATCTTGAGGAAGTGTCATAATTTCAGTGCTTTGAATCTCCTTTTCCCTCCATTATCTGGATGGAGACCAGGACCTCTGCTGGTGCCCAGCCATGGTGAAACCCCACCCGGGATGGTACACCAGCAGGTAGGTCAGGATTCACTGTAAACAGGCTTTGCTATAGCACAGGCCACCTTCTAGCCTCTACAAAAAGTATATCTCACACGACTGTATTAATCCACACAGCTGTTCTTCCTTTAGAAATCATTCCCCTCACTGCCCCAGGGGAAGAACAGGGCTATGCAGTCAGACAAAACCTCACTCAATAATCTGAGCCACACAAAGCATCCCAGGCTGTTCCTCAAAAGCACTATGTATATATACATAAACAGTCAAATTAAAGAGTCATGATGAGCTACCTCCAGGACAAACACTTTCCACATCATGTAACCCAGAGCACAGTCCCACCTGATCAGCACAAAGCTTCTCAGTGTATCTGGTCACATATGCTATTCCAGGATCATCAAGTCCTTAAAAACAGAGATGTTTGGTAATAGATTACTAATTGCGAGCTGCTTAAAAACAAACAACCCACTTCCAAAATCCTCACAAAAATTTATACCACATTTTTGTACTGCAAAATAACTTTTTATTCTGCCTAACCTCACCCAAAAGAAACAGGCATATCATAAAAAGTCCTGTCTTCTTGAAGCTGAAGCTTCTGCTGCTTTCTGTGGACATGCTTGGGGTGATCCCCCACTGCAATTCATGGTTGCCCTGCAGGTAGCGCTTAAGATTGCAAAAACTTGGACTTCTAAAGCTAACTGGTATTAGCTGCATTCGATTTTGCAAAGCCGGAGTCATTTAGGCTTTTGGAACCTTATATTCTATCAACCTTCAATGAGATTTCTAAGTGTTAAGCTCCTCCTGAAAACGTGATTTAACAATCAAACTCACAGAGGCTCTTCCAACACTGAGAAGAAGTCCTGCAAAATCATGGCTTCTGAATCATTTATTCCAATCAGGATTTTGCCAAAAGACTTTAGGGATTTTTCACTGTATCATCAAGCTAATTTGTTGGGAAAAATGAAAAAGAATTCTTTCAGATATACATGATAAATCAGAGTATAGGAGAAAAATTTACAAGACTCTGATCAGTACTAATTACACAACTAAACCAAGTCTCCAATGTCCATTCCCTGAATGTTGGAGTGATGCATAAATCCCAAGTGGGAAGTCTGGATCAAAAGTCTAGCCTTCAATTCCTACCTGCTAAGAGCAGGGGAATATTAGATGGCTCTAACAGCCCCTGGCCTGAAAAAGGTGCTGCTCCTTATTTATCCCCAGGGAAGCACAGAAGTTGAGGTTTTCACTGAGAACTCTCAGAAAAAGAAAATTAAAATAAACAATGATGTCAGATAGCTTCAACTGCACATATTTTTTCTTCCCAGTTAAGAAATTGGACAATTTGCTCCAGGGATGCAAAAAATTTTGGTGCACTCTGGAGCAAAAGTTAAGCATTAGATTTGCAAAAATGGAGAGGCAGCATGTGGTGTGGTTACTGCCACACTACTCATATTCCCAAGCACTGGCTATAAAAGGCCTCCTGGCAAAAGGGTTCAAATCCCCTCATGTAAGTGATATGTGGCTTGGGCAATCTTCCAGACGCACTTGTATCAGCGCAAGGGGTCACAGCTTCCACATTACTTGGCATCACTCCCCTCTGACCCTCTGGCAGAGCAGTTTACAGGAGCAAGTCTAACTCACTCCATGCAAAATCAGCTGGATTAAATCAAACCATTAATTTAAAAGGTCTCTGCTAACCAGCTGGATGTGAATTGAGACTGATCACGTCAACTTGTCTGCAAGCAGATCCAAAGGGGCCATAACTGCTGGAAAAAGAGACAAAATGAATACCCAGGACCTAAATATTCTTCCAGTTGCACAACGGGATCCAAAAAAGGGCACGTGTCTTTGGCTTTTGTGCCCTATCAGTACCCTGCCCCTGCCAGCCTTAAGACTCTTAGAAAGTATGAGCAGTATGGGAAACCAGTGTAAGAGAATTTCCAACTTGGAAAAAATTAAACTCTGCCTGCGTCTGCAGCTCTTCTGGGCAATCCCAGTCAAGAGACGCTGGCAAGTGCATGACCTCCCTGCTAACCCAGAAAGAGACAGTACTGCATTAGTCGTCAGAAGAAAAACCTCAGAGCCCATAAGCAGCATGACTCTGGTTATCAGCAACATTCACACTCAAGACCAAAGCTTCAGGTACACAGTCATAAAGGAATCATGGGAAATTGCTGCGCTGAGGAAACTGTAACCTCACTGTTCACCCTGCCCTGGCCCGGCCCCACTAACTTCACTCAGCTGTTGCTTGCGAAAGCTGCTCTGAGAAGCAGCAGGAATGTTACACACAGCTGGCCTTGGATGCTGGGAGCCTGTCTGAAATTTAGGAACAATCTTCTGCTGGAAATGACAATCAGCAATGGGATTTCCTGACCTACTCTCTCCATAACCAGCGCTGAAATGGGGTTAGCTGACAGATTCCTGCTAGCCCTTGCAGAGCAGTGAGAGATTAATGCTGTACATATTGGGTTATTGCTGGTTGTTTTTACTATTATGTTATATATGCTATTTTTATACTACTGCTATAAAGTCTCACGTCATAGCTGAGCTGACTTAATAAAGATATAGGTCTGCCCTACACCATGTTAACTGCCACTGCCGGCAAGCTTCAGTGCTTTTTCTGCAACCATACTGAAAATACCCCTCTGCAGCTAACAAATGGTTAGCAAAGTGCCTATGCTGACAAGCATTTTCAGCAAAATATCACAAGCCAGGAGGCAATTCCAATAGATGTGAAATGGTGTAGAGATTAGTAGCAATAGCTTTTTATTCTTTTTCCAGACTCAGCACACAGCAGCACTCTGCATTCTTCTACAGGAAAGTGGTATCACCTCTGTTAAGTAGATTTTTTAGACTCCGAAATAGGATGCTTTCCTGAAGCTGAATTAAGATTATGGGACAATAAACTTTAAGATTAAAAAGAAGTTTTTTAAAATCTCTCCATCACAGAAGAGAGGACCAAAATGTCTTTGTCAACATAGTAAAGAAAAAAATGTTAGTGGACAGGTGTGGTGTCTTTCTCCCTCTCTCTTTTCTCCTTCTTAAAGAAAACATGATTAAATCTTTCTGTATTTCAAAAGGAACATTTTTCTTAGTGGACACATTTGAAATTCACTGGAGTGCTCTACTTCCGTGCACTTGTAAAACAACCTGCTCTCACAGAGTGAGATCTTGAAACTTTGCACAGGCGTTGTATCAATGACCAGTCTTCACCAATCCCTCAAAAACACACCCAGCCTCAGCCCAGTCCTGAAATGACTTTGTCATTTTACCTGAACGTTTATTTTAAATAAGCAATGTGATTTGTAACTGGCTTCTAAAATGTCATCTCAAACAGTTTAACCCCACCAAATTTAGGAGCTGAAAAATAAGTTTCGTAACAAAAGTGTTGTCATGCCCAATAAGAGGGACAATAACTGGCATAACTGTAAGGCAGGAAATGTAAACATAAAGGAAAAGAATGAGCACACTAAGCCACTGGAGACGAAAGCCACAGCTGTATCCTAAGTCTTCAGGAATTTTACCAGTTAACAAATTTGGTATTTTATAGTTACATGCCCATTTCCCCAGAAAAGTCCCCCTGTATTTAAAAAGGGTAAAGGGATGCGTTGAGTGCAGGATGACACCTTGGTGAAGACAGCCCCTTCAAAGGGCAGTAGTGGTGAGAGAGTTAAAAGCGCTACATGGAGTGCAGGCAGGAATGAGAAGTCAGACCGTGCCACATACTGTGCCTCCCAAGAGAAGGTCTGCCTGTCAGGAGCTACGGAAAGAAAACACTGGGCTTCATCCATGGAGACAGGGAGAACTGGCTGCAGCACAACAGGAAAATCAGACAGTGAAATAGGTGGAGTCTCCTAAGTATCAGTCGGTGAATGCTTTTTCACCTCACAGAGATGTGGCAAAGCCTTGTCAAGTATCACAGATCCACAAAATACCAGGTTGGAAGGCACCTCAAGGATCATCCGGTCCAACCTTTCTTGGCAAAAGCACGATGTAGACAAGATGGCCCAGCACCCTGTCCAGTCGAATCGTAAAAGTGTCCAGTGTTGGGGAATCTACCACTTCCCTGGGGAGATTATTCCAATGGCTGATTGTTCTCTAGGTAGTGTCTCTATCCACCACGTTTCATGAAATCTCAACCTCCAGAAAGGAAAGAGGGGCTCCTTCACTCAGACCCTTCACACAACACTACAATTCATCCCTGAGCTATGCCACCCTATTGCTTTTCAAACACAAGATGTGACATCTTGTCCCAATAACTCTATTGGAAAAAAACTGCATTAAACTTTTGCACTGCAGGTCTCGTAACCAATACCACACTGAGTCTGCTGGAAATGTCCCCAGTGGGGACACAGGGAAAACACACAGGTGACTCACAACATCTTGAAAGGACTCCAGAGACAGATTATGAAAACCAACCACATGATCATCGCTTTCAGAGGCACCTTGCAGAAAAAGGATCAAGCAACTGCATGGAAGAAACCCTTCTTTTCCACTTTAACATTAGTCATTAAAAGGCAGTTGCTGCTGAAAGTTTCCCACAACAAGGAGCTCTTTTGATTCCAAAATTGCTCCACTAAGGGAAATCTTAGGAGTCATCATTTTTATTCAGGCTTTACATTCTGGATTTTTGCCTGGGCGATGTTCAACCAGGAACAAAATCTATTTAAAGTACATGCACAGTACATATTATGCATAGATGTCAAGGGATGGGAGCAAGTTATGAAACATGGAGGCTGTGATATTTTACAAAAAAAATAGTGTTCAAAGAGCTTAGGGAAAATGTAACTGCGGCTATGAGGTTGTAAACCAGTTTCCCAAATGGACAAATGGTGAGGCCAACAATATATTAGTTTGTCCTAAAGCAAAAGCTGTCTGTGAGGAAGTAAAATAGCCCAACACAACCCTGAGACTTGGATTTTCAAAACTGTTACTAAAATAATTATCAGGAAAAACCCAAATCATCAAATCAATCACAAGAACAGTGGAACAGCATGAATGATAGCAGACTATACCCTGATCCTGTTTGCAAGACCTAAAGGAGAAGGAAGCCTACATGCATCCTTGATGTGTGCTGTCTTTTTTTTTTAAGACATGCTAGCTTCTATTAGCAGAAGACACACTGATTAATGAGATAACCCTACAACAATGTCATCTCCTTCCAGAAACTGCTCCTTCTAAGCAGTATTCAGCACAGATGTTTCATGTCTGCTATAGACCCAGGCTCAAGGTAAAATACCAAGGGAAACAGCACATAATCTGCAGCCTGTTCCCTCGCAGTGTTGGCCAAGAAGGACAAGGAAAGCAATTGGTGTTCCAGTTAATCTGTGTGTGTAAAATATTCAACATGTAAGCACAGAAAAAAAAAACCAAAACCAAAAACCCACAACAATCTTTTAAAAGAACATGCATCAAGCTTTGTTTCTTTTCCAGTGCAAAGGAATAGAAACCCTCCCACTGACTTCAATGGGAGCTGGGCCAGACCCTGAAAGTCTTCACATAGAACTTTCATTAAGGAGAAGTTATGTATTGGCGTAAGGCATCTCTATTCTGCTTTTTTCCTCTTGATAAACTGCACACTTGCAGCACACAATGCCTGAAAATGAAGACAATTTTCTGAGGCTTGCAACTGTATTAAACTTAATACTCAAAACTGAACACTAAGGGAATTAACATGCATAAGAAATGTTCATATTTTGTTTTATTATGTAATGAGTTAATTTAAGAGGTTTATAATAACAGAAATCTATCATAAAACATGACAAATAATGGCAAAATGTCATCGGTTCAGTGGATCACGTTAATCCCATACTTCACAACAGTTGTACTACTGTTTTTAATATTGCTGTTATGGCTTAAAAAGCAAAGCTCTAGCAGAGAGACAAACGACCGTGAAAGCAGGAACAAACAGACAGAATGTTGTAACAATTGTACAGCTCCCATTTTGCACAATTATTTTCACATTACTCACATTCAGACAGCTTTTGTGGTATCGAAGTATTTCAAACTAAATGTAAAGAGACTAAAACTCAAATTATTCACCTGACTCCATGCAGGTGAAATTAAAAGCACTTTTGAGCTCTTGTATCTAGTGATGTGCCCTGGCCACAACCCAAACTTGCACCAGGACATGAGGAAAGAACAGCCTTGTATCTTGGTTTCAACGAGGAGAAAACCTAGGAGACCAGGCCAGGAGATGACCAGGACTGCTGAGTACAGCATGGCACCACTCCAGCTAGAGGCACCCTTTGTATTTCAGCGCCATTTGGTACCCTACCAGTTTCCAAACCAGTCTCCCTCTACCTCTTAATACCTGAATACTTCAACCAAATGTTCTTGTTCATTAGTGCACCCCTAATAACAGTGCTGTGTCTTCTACAGAAACACAAAGGGTGTAATTTACACAGATCAAACCCACAAAAGAAAAAAAAAAGTCAGTAAAAAGCCTGGAAGAAATTCAAGCCTAGCATAACTAGAAATAACTTTCAAATGTCTCAGCAGTGTGGATCAGGCCACCCCCTGTCCCTACAACTTGCAATGAAATTGTCTTAAAGTTAAGAGACTTGCTTGCAGCGACATTGGCTTTTCTTACCTTTTGCCACATTTTGATGAAGAAGAGCTCCCCAGAAAAATTGAAGAAAACATTGGTGTCATAGGCGTCATCCCCAACATTAGAGATGGAAATGTTGAGAGAGATGTTCCTCACTGCTCCCAAGGCCAGGTAGGCAGTTCTGTCATCAACACTGTAGGCAGAAAAAGTGACACCGGTTTAACTCTGGGCAACTTTCCCACTCTGGTCCTCCTTTCTTCCTGCTATGGAAGTGTCACAACTCAGCTGCTTAAAAGCTCAGCAGTCAGTAATTCAGGAATGTGCTGTATGGCCAAGGCATGGTGGAGGGAGCCATACTGGGAACAAGCAGCTCCTGAGTTCTGACACTGCCTTTTGTGACTGTAAGGAAACCCCATGATCCTCATGTGGAACTATTTCACATGACTTACTGTTAATATGGTTTTAGTGAGAATGAAATAGTTGAAGACTGTGAAGTAACTGGAGAGAAGAAAGGCAACACGTGCAATATATTATGCCCACATTCAAACACACAAGCTGTTTCAGTTTGTCTCTCAATAATTCAAACTTATTCTAACATTCTAGTAACTTTCTGAAAAATCTTCTTAGAATTATGCTATGGATAGAAAAAAATGGAAAAGAGGGTCAAATAAAATAAAAAAACTGGTGTAAGTGGAAAGATGTATGGAAATTATAACAAATGTCCACTGAAAGTGACTACACTTTCTTCAGGTGTTTATGCTGGACTTAATACAACGGAGCTATCTTCAGTAAGTGGAATACCAAGGGAATGGTTGAATTAAAATAACAGTATACGTCATAAATCAATACACTATTGTAAAATGGCATCACAGATTACAAGCACACACAGACATGCACACATAGAGGCAAATATTAATATTCATACACACACATATTGATATTTAATCATACTAGGCTGTCCAGAAGATGAGCTAACAAGTAGGAATAAAAGTTAAAGATAAATCACAAGAAAATATAATATCAATGCACAGATCTGCAGGTCTAGGAACGAAAAGTACAGTAAAAGATAATATGAAATATAGCAAGTATAGAAGTAAGCAAACCAGCCAAAATATCAAATTTGCTACACTTACCATAACTGGAATCTCCGACCATTCACACATCCCAGAGAAACAGAGACAGTGTCACAGAGAAAACACTTGAGTATCTGGTCAGAAAAGGGCAGAGACCTCCAGCCACACAGCAGGGAGATGCTCTCAATTATTTCCTCTAGGGGACTGCCAGCCCAAAAGTAAGAAGGAACCATCTCTGAGGAAATGCACCCTTGCTCCACCCACCCTGCCAGGCACACATGCACAACACACGTGCACTCAGCAGCTCAAAATGGCATGGAGAAATCCAGAGCTGACCAAGACACCTTTCATTCACCCAATTTCCATGAATGAATGGCTGTGCTGGGGGCGAACGTGTTGGCACACGCTGCTCCTCTGCATTATCAGCAACTCCGTGAAAACGGCTGGGGTGCAGGATGGGAACTGTGTTTAAAGGCAGCCTGTCCCTCCATCACCGCCAGTCCTGCTCATGGTACTGAAGTCAGAGCATCCGCATAAAAGCAGGGTTTCTGAGAATGCAGCACTTGTAAACCCTTCAGCATCTTCTGCCAACCACATCGATAGCAGACCTCTGAAGGCAGGGCTCACTGGGCTCCATCTCCCTGTGTTTGCCCAGAAGTTTCTGGATGTGGGTTTCTGAAGCTATCTACCGAAGCAGCCAGGGGCTCTGGAGAGAGAGAAGTTTGGAGGAAGATGGTCTAGGCTCAGGCTTTAAAGCTGTGCTGGTTTTGGCTGAGAAGGGGTTAATTCTCCTCACTGTGGGGGTCGGCTACCTTTCCTGCTTCCCGCGCTCTGCCGCGTGGCGGGGGGGGGGCTGGGAGGGGCAGGGCCATGGCAGGGGCGGCTGACCCCGACTGGCCAATGGCAGGTTCATTCCATACCACGTGACACCATGACCAATATATTGGGGGGGGGCAGTGGCAGCGCAGAGGCGGCGGGTGGCTGCGGCGCTCGCAGTTTGTTTCGGCAGTTCGTTCCCCCTCTCCCCTCCCCCTGGGCTTTGCGCCTCTCGTTGTTCTCCTTTACATTGCATTTCTGTTGTTGTTTCTTTTCATTTTAATTATTAAACTGTTCTTATCCCAACCCACGAGCGTTACCCTTCTGAGTCTCTCCCCCATCTACCGGTGGGGGAGTGAGCGAGCGACTGTGTGGGGTTGAGCTGCCGCTAAACCACGACAAAAGCTGATGGCTGTGGATTGTGAGTGTAACTTTTCCATGAACGCAGACAATATTTATAGCATATTTGTTTCCTGTACTTACTTCATGTATGATGATCTTAACTTATTAAGCTCAAAATTATGGCTTACAGTTCAATGATGCCTTCTTATGAGGCAGTGTAAGTCTCCAGGAAATGTGCCTGCTTTCTCATGCTTACAACAAACTACACACACCAACCAATCCTACTAATAATTGGAAGCTTTGTTTTCTAAACATTACGGTTTATTCTCATAGTCAACTATCAGTGCAAATAAACATTGTGAAAAGTGTATGCAGTGCAGGATTGACTGCAAAACTAGTTTGAGAGGTCCAAATCATTTGAGTTGTTGCTTCTTATATACCAAATTAATGGCACAACTATATGAGAGTACTTGGAAGCATTTAACCTTTTGGCCCCAACTTCAGCATTTACTGCTGAAAAGCAGACAAATTATGAAGATGTCAAACAATCTGCTGGGATTTTCTAATAATCAAAAGGGCATATTTGGAAGCAAAGAAACAAAACAACCGGTTATTATGGTGAATTATTTCTCATAAACTTTATAATCTCATGTTCTTGCAATCACTTCAAAACTTGATCAGCATCTATCAAACTCATTAGCAAAATCTGGAAGTATCACTTCAGTAAGCAAAGGAACACTACAGATATTTATCTTACGCAGGGCTGATACTAAATGCAATGCACTCTACAGAATCCTCTCTGAATCAGTTGAGATTTAACACAAAGGCAATACATCTGAGAATACTTTCCTTCCTACTGAATGATAAAAAAAGACTCAAAATTAAATCCTATTTATAACTAAACCCACAAAAATTAATGTCAAAATAAACACCATTGGGTTGTGTTACTGCTCTCTAAAGCTATCACTCCTCTGTTAAAAATGCATCATACCAAAATGGTGTTTATAACAACATTTTCCTCAGCAGAGAAAGAAAACCCACTTCCTGAGAGCACAGTGTAGTTGTTCCTACACAAAATTCACACACTAATAAACCCTGAAAAACCTCACTGATTTTCGGCTGGCAGAGGGGTTCAGTTCCTCCTCTAAAAGGCTGTATGAGATTGCATGGTAAGTCCCATTTTAAGAGAGCACCTTTCCGAGTCATTGAATCCGTGTACATCTGCAATGAATCAGGTTCACTTGCAGTGAGTAGAGGATTAGGAATCTCCCTGTTCACAGGGGAGCTCCCAGGCCCTGTTTGCTGCTTGAGAGAGTAACATCATGGGGTGCGGACCGCCTGCTGTGGTGCTGGAGCAGCTCTGCTGCCAACCCGGTGCCATCCTCCTCCAGCGCCTGCCACACATTAAGCAGCCTAGCTGCCAAGTCAAAATATGCCAACTAAAGAACTGATGTCACCCACCAGAAACAAGAAAACAAATTAAAGCCACCCCTTCATCTTGGCAAAGTATGTAAAACAATTTAAGAAATCTAATCAAGCAACGGCTTTCAGTTTATGTTTTGCTGGATGAGAACTATAAAGCTGCCAACATCCTCACCATGGCCCTTGTAACCTTGCTCACATCAAGGAAGAGAGGCTAAAAGTAAAAACAGACTCAAAATAGGAAGAGGAGAAAGAAAAGAAAGAAAAGAAGGGGAAAAATATCAAGATATAATCACTTAATTGGACAGAAAACCACCACCTCACCACATCAGGTACTACACACAAACAATGAACTGAGTAAAAGTTCTGGGTAGACATTATACGCAGGCAACCATATTTGTAGACACATATCTAGTGGCACATGAAAGATATCAAGCCATCAATGTTTACATGGGAAGGGGAAGAAGTTTGACATTTGTAAGTGCTAAATACCTGCAGCTTTCATTCACGTGACCTAGACTTGCAGGTAATAAGCAATTCTGAAAAGCAGGCTCCAAATTTCAGCCAGTTTTGAATTCACTGGCCGTGGTACTACACATCAAATGTTAATAGAAATATTCAATGTTATCCTCTTAAGTGATTAAGTAAACTAAGCTCCAGGATAAAACAAGTATCATCTTCTTTGCATGACTTCATGTTCTTTGTTAATGCCTGCACCACATCATTGCACTATGGTCAGCGAGGGAAGAAAGACCAGCTGGGAAAGGCAAACTGAAAAGATCTGCAATTTTCATTTTCCCACCCCCCAAGATGCTGGTGTTTTTATTAACATGGGTCAGGGGGGACATAATCTGCATTCCAAAAGGTATGCAGGGACATATTTCTCTATTTCCTGCACTGAAGAGATTTTTTTTTTTTAAATTGAAAAAGCATTTAGCACTTCCTCTCAGCTTGCACAGATCATGCAAAGGGCAAGGAATGTGACGGGGTCACACTTACCCTGTTAGTCTGGGTCACTGACTTTCCCTTTTATATTAGGAGCCTTTTTTTCCTTACAGCAAATCGGCACCTACAAGGATAAATCACCGCTATTGCTCAATGGACAGTGGAAGCTACAGCTGGGGTCAGTTAGACCGCAAGTGGGTAAAAATGCTTCAAACAACCAAAGTGCAATCTGTCCTCTGTCTCCATCAGATGAAAATAGAGTCCCATCTTTTGCTTTTAAATCAGTAAAAGGTCTAAGTGAGTCAACAACATTGGTCCTGTGACAGATCCAAACAGATGTCACCAACCGGTGTTGTAGTTGGTCTTCACAGTTACTATGATACTTGAATACTAGTTTTGTCTCCACAGACTTTTTACATCCACCCTGAATTACATCTCCTGTTTGTTTTTTTATCATAGGCTCCAGGGCCAGTTGAACTTTAGGAGGAGTTTTGCAAATACTTAAACTTCCAAGGGTCAATGAAAAGCTGAAGCCCTCAGCGGATACAGGAATTCACTGGATGTCTCAGTGCAAAACTAAGAGGTAGCAGTCCCATAAACAAATATAAACCAAGTAAAAATTTTAAACAACCCCACAGGGAGCAGAGCTACTGGATCCACCGCTTGGTTATGGCTTTGCCATTGCATGTGCATTCAAGGTCAATGCTCTCTGCAACGTTCACAGCTAATCTAGACTAAGGACTCAGCCAAACACTCAAGATATCATGGCTATTTGGCATTAGCTGAGTTGCTGCCTTCCCCCTCTTGCACTGAAGCCTATGCTAGCAAAGGCACTAAAAGATGTCATGTAGTTGATGACCACAGCATATCTGAGATGCACTAAGCCAGCTATGGTAAACTAGCTCTGAGCCTATCAGAACATTTCATTAAGGATCTTTTCTATTTCTATTTCTATTTCTCAAGTGGAAGCTTTCTAGTGTGTTCTGAGTAGCACATAACATGAGGCGATGCAAAAACATAACAGAGAATTCGAGGAGTGGTTGACCAAGGCTCTGTGTCAGCAGAGCACAGTTTGGGAGTAATATCATACCCGTATTGCTCCCTTTGAGGACTGAGTAACACTATGCCGATGTTTCCCCATAGGAAGGGGCCAAATGTCCTGTATGGAAAAAGCGCTTACTGCCGTGAGCCCAGGGCCAAGGAAATGGTACTGCTTGTGCCGGTACCCTCCTGGCGCGGAACTCCTGCCTTTAGCATTTCAGTTCCATTATATATTGCAATTCAGCAATATGGCACAGTGCGTTACCTTTTCCATCTTTCCTACACTTTTATGTTAAAAATGAATGCATTTAAGTAGTAAACAGTGGGGGGGAAAAAGATTCTAGGAAACAGTTTTTGCTCTTTGTTGTGGTATTGAATCAACAGAGTAATTTCTAGTTACGGCTAGTTACCGTATATTCAAAGCTTCTCGGGAAATTGCCCTCTTTTCCCCAAATGAGTTTGTCCACTTAAATCCCCCGTAACTACACAATAGCTATAACTCCCAGCCACCTATGCCTTCGAATGTTTACGTAAAAAGGACAGAGCAGGGCACAACATTCACATAAAAATACCCCTTTTCTTATCACCCCACAGAAATCTGGGGCCCTTTATTATTATCAGTAATTTCAGTTGTACCCAGATGTTCACAATCTTTTATAAACAGAACTGAATGGGGAAGAGCCGCCTCTGTTTTCACACAGTTTTTACTCCAGGGAGCAGCTTTTGGTTTGAATGGAGCTACCCTGGTTTATGAAACTGTCACATGAAAGCAAGATGAGGCACAACATCTACAGAAGCTCTAATCTAATCTTTCACCCTTGCAGATACACATACAAACCAACATCTTTCGTAACCACAAGCAGCATCCTTGAAATCAATGGTACTGTGCCCCCAGGACAGTGTTATCCCTGCATGTGTGTGTAAGACAGCATCCTAAGGTTGGAACACAAAAAAATATTAGTTGCTAGCGGCAGAAAGAAATGCAGAAGATAAATGGTACCAGGCACGTAGCTGAAAGTCGCACGCATCAGCCTGACATGAAAAAAAATACCCTCTATGTTTTCCCTGTTTGTTAAAATACTTGAAGAGCTCTGTTAAAATGGGTGATCGTTCACCATAGATCTGGCCCTGAAATTTGAGGACAAATCGTTAGCACTTTCTGACATCCTGTTTTCTAGGAATTAGATCACTAACAAAGTCATCATGCAAACCATATCATAGAAATTATGCCTTCAGAAATAGATCTCCTATTATTAGATAGCTTCAATTGCTTGTCCCATTCCTGAGATGCTGGGGTGCAATATAATTTAAAAAGCATACTCAGCTGAGCATCAATGAAGGACAAAAAGACCAGTGCCTTATCCAGCAATCACTTTCAGAGGTCAATAAAAGGCAGTTTATCAGAGATGAAATGTTAGAAACAGTACAGGTTTGTTACTATAGGAAATTTGTTTTGCAATAGCAGGTGTTATACATCAGGAGTAAGTTATGTCTAAATGGCAAACTTAAGCAACATATACCCGTACCAGCACATTTACTCCATAGCTCATGCAAAACCAGCAAGACGATTTACCTTGTAACCTATGAAGAATCCTAGCTTTACCAGATTTTGTAACTGCAGGACCTACTACAGAAAAAGTTCACATAGCTGCATGAAGAAAGAGTGTGTATATGTGGTATATGTACATACAATACAAAACAATGGTGCATTTGCTTCTTATTGTGGTCTGTACAGTATCAAGAACTTCCACCTCTGGAGGCAGCTAATATATGACAGCACTGCCTGGGGTTAAGCTTTTGTTTTGTTAGCTTTGTATTTTGGTTGCTACAGCAAGAAACAACATGGTGACTTGAGCTATCTTAGGTCCATAAAATACCAATGTTGAGATGTTCACCAGGAGAGCCAGGTTATCCATTAGTTCAACAATGCATTCAAATTATATGAAAGAACACCTCTTTAGGGTCTAGTGTAAAAAACAAACAGAAAAAAAGTCCTACTCCAGTAGGTAGAGTCAAGTGATTCTTACAAAACAAAACCAGTATTTAAGAAGTGACAAGACTGACTTGTGCAGTATCCCTGACTGATCCTCAGTGACCTGTTATTAGAAAACAGAGATTGGGAATCTGTATTCCTGTATGAGATGTGGACAACTGAGGCTTGCTACGACTCATCACTTGATGGCTCTATCACCATCCATATGAGTTCAATCATCATACTTTCAAAAAGAACAGGACTGCCTACTGCTATCAAACTGGGCTTATTTATTTTGGGAAAGATTTATGAAGCTCTGAGCACAAATAACCAGATGGAAACCAAGAAACCATTGCTTCATCCCCGTTCACCCTCATCAAGGGAAAACATTCACTTGTTCTTGAGACGATGCTCCCACTGCAACTTGTGCTACATCCTGACTAATTGTGGGCTCTGCTGGGCAGCCCCTTCAGGAGACTGCAAATCTGATCCTGGATGAGCTACAACAAAGTTTTCCACGTGCCTCACAAACACAGCATTCAATACATTAACAACTATCTGTAGGTAAAAGATCATAAGTGAAAGTAAATATAAATTAGAAATCAGAATTCTGTTTCCTGGATTCACAGAAAAGCCTAGATTCCAAACAGAATTACAAATGTACTAATATACATGAGATGGTATAGGCATTTTTTTAAATTGCACCCTTTACAATGTAGCAAATTACTTTGAAATAAGGTCAAAGTACAATATAATTTATGAAATCACTTAGATCACAGTGTGAAACTTGGTACGGCTTTTTGAGATAACAGAAAACAATCTACTCACATCTGTTTTTCCAGTGTTTTGTTTTTCTTTTCTCCCTGGAAATAACTCTCTTCATAGTTTAAAAGATCACGAGCTAGGATGGCTCTGGGGTACGACCAAGTAACCAGTGGGCAGCATGACTGCAGCGGGACCACTCATGGCTCCCTAATGGTGCCCTGGGAGTTTGGGATATCCATGTCAGTACACACAGCTTTATACACGCAAGGTCTTGACTGAAAGCTGACCACTTTTCTAGCACTAGAAATGCTAAGCCGTAGCATTTGCTCATTTTTCTGTATTTTTTTTTTATGTTGGCTGTGGGGTTTTTTTGTTTGGTTTTTTTTTTGGGTTGGTTTTTTTTTTTTGGTAAAGCAGAAAATTAGCTCCATCTGAGCAGGTCAGCTATTTAGGGTAGCCTGTCTAGGGTAAACAGAATGTCAAAAATATTTTTGAAAGAAGTGTTTGTTCAATGAAAGATATAATAAGTGAAAACAAATTCTTCATCTGCTATGAATGAAGAGGAAGGGAAAAGCAGATATTATCAGAGAATGTAATTAAGCTCCAAATGAAAGGATATTGTTTTTCCTCATCACGACTGTTTTGTTAAGATGCACTTCAGGGGCATAAAACCGCAATGGGCATGCCATGAAACGTGAGGCCTCCCTGGAAACAAATCCCCGTTGTGCGATCAAAGGAAGATAAGTGCTGAGGCGTGAGCCTGGTCAAATTTATGAAACAGCTTTGCTTCCCACATTAAACCACAGGCTTGCAGCTTTTCTTCATGGGTTTGGAGAAGCCCATGATCAATGGACATCTTTATTAATTTTTTTAATAAAACTTTACTATATTCATTAGATAAACTCAAAAAGTTTTGAAATTTCTGATCAAAATTTTATGCTATTGTTCCTTTCTTCAGAAGAAACTGAATTCTGCACTGTTACTGCACTAACCTTGTTCTGTGCCATTACATCTTGTGCTGGTGAAAAGCAAATTGGACAAAGCTGTCATAATGCATGTTTTTAACAATGATTTCTGGATTCCTTCAGCTCAGGTTCTGTAATAATTTGACAAGTCAATATGTAACTGCTGAGCTTCATTCATCAAAACCAGGTGCCTAATGTCTGATGATGTGCCCAGTGAACCAGAGGGAGTCCTTCCACCAATTTTAATATGTCCATGAGCATTTCATCCTTGTATCTATACACAGCATTTGCAAAAGAACCAGTTTTGCAGATGCATAGCTAGTCACCTATGTGAAATTATTAATTCTTCACTAATACAAATAATATGCTTAAAACATCAGAGCTGTAAACTCAAGGGCTGGGGTTGCCATAGGGTGACAGTGGGCACTCTCCCTTGTCTTTTCAGTGAGGCCTGGGTTAGGTACTTTGAGATTACATCCCAAAACATCCTATCAAATCATTTACCTGTTTATCAAATACCGGGCCACACATAAGACAAAAGAGATCACAGAAACAAAAGGAATTTGGCAGAAAACATGTTAACCCTTTAGTAAGTCACAGAAGGAGCTATCTGGAAAAAAAAAAACAAAACAAAACAAAAAAAAACCCAAAACCCACAAACAAACAAAACAGAACAAAACAAAAACAAACAAACAAACAAAAACCTCAAACCAAAAACCCACCCTTCTGTGAAGCTGACCAGAAGATACTGGAAAACACTTTTTCTTCATAAATTACCATTCCATTAAAATTGAAACATTTCAGACTCAATGAAGTTTTGTCCATTCTCTGGCTAATGCCAGAGGGACCACCAGAAGTAGACACAGCTCAAGTCACAAACTTGACCTTTCAACTGGAAAAGGGCATTTCTCAAAAATCCCATTTCACAAGAGAGCTTTTGAAAGCATTGACTACAATTCAAAAAACCCCACAGTTTGAAAAACCTTGAAAATTTCTGCAAAATACACCTGCCACCCCTTTGGCTTTCTATGACTTTTGATTCCAATTTCACATTTCCAGAATAAACTATCTGCAGCATTATATATGGGAACCCCAGCCAGTCTGTAGGGAAAGAACATAAATTTGAGTCTAATGAATGGTGGCTGTTAAGGATGCTCTAAACCAATACATAAAAGCAAGCTGCTTATTCCAAACAGCCAAACATATACCCAGAAGCACTCCAATGGGTGAGTAATTCTGTTTCTAATGACGAATTAAGGGTAAACTCATGTCACATAAATATATGGAAGACAGACTTCCTCCTGGAACCTCGTCAGGAATAGCAATATTTATAACAGCATTTTCTGTTGCTATAATATTTATTATACCAGTATTTATTAGAGCATTTTCTATCCAAGGGGGCTCGTAGTCCTGTGCTTACAACCTGATTTACATACCATGTCCACAGCTTGTGCTGGAACACAGCAGCTACATGACATGCCACAACATCATCTTTCTTCTTGCACTGTTTGTTTTTGGTAAAGCTGCTCTATTCATTGTGACACACGGGCTGTCAGTATATTTACACAGCCATACAGGATTTCCTTCCTAGCTGTATCTTGCAGGGAAGCCACCACCCATTCTGCTCTGGTCTTTTAACTGGTTTGTTTATTATAGCTGGAAGAAAGTCTGTTTTTTCAAACACCCTCACTGTTACTCAAATGTCTTCTCTACAGTTTTCACTTGGTTCCCATTAAAGGCTAAAAAGGGCTTGATAATTACTGTTGCCTTTGCAGAGTGCCAATCAGACAGATAGGCATCAGCTCAGGACCAAAAAGTGCTTTGGCATGTCAGACAAAATGTGTGTTCCTGTCAAACCTGCTCCGTCAGCACTTTCAGGTTTTTCTTAAAAGACCACAGTACTTTTCTCCCATATAAAGTACCAGGGGAATGGATTAACAGATTTTAAAGGCTAGGGAGGTCTAATCTACAGAACACCTACTTCAGAGTTTCCCTAGCACATCTTGAGGAAACAGATGCAGTCCAGGTCCTGAACAAGTAGCTATGGAGAAGCTCAATAAAAATGTGCTATTTGCTACAGAAACCTGATGGAAAAGACATTTGCTGTTCTGAGAAAACAGTGAGGCACTGAAGTCAAGCATGATATGTAATAAATATATTTTTAATATTAAACAATATTTGAAAATAATAGCTAACAGAACACTCTTTAATGGCATTTTACTTTTCAGTACTAGATTGCTGGAAAGGAAAACTGGTTTCCTATTGCTGTCCCAAAGCTATGGCCATAAAAATAAAGTTTATTGCAAAATATTCTTTCCTATTTCTCTTACGGTTTCAGGTTGTGTCATTAAACTTACCTTTATACAATACATAAATACCTTCTTTACACTAAGATACTTTTAAGTCTCTTCCTTTAGAAGTTTCACCACCACCACCAACACAGGGCATTACTGCAGGTTTTGCTATCTCCTGTGACAGCTGCAAGATTTAACACTGGAGACTCTTTGAAGGGGAAGCAATGAGTAATCTCTCTGCTCTGTGCTGCCAAAACCTCACATTTATTCTTCAAGAAAAATAGATATGAAAACAGTCATGACTGGGAAGATGAAACGCCCCTCTCTTGCTTCTTCAGTTTCTCCAAACCCTGCCTTCACCAAGTCCCCAGCGCACTCCATGGCTCCTTTTTCCTTACTCTTAAGTTGCTACCTGTAGTTTTAGGCTAACAACACTCATACGCCTACAAATAAGTCCAGGCCAACCACTAAAAAGACCATTTGCAGCAATACTAACACATGCCACTGTAGCTGTTTCTACATGCTATCTCATAATGTCTGCCATAGAAAGTGAAATGCCCACAGTTTGCTTTGCCAGGTCCAGCCTTCAATACTACTGTCCCCGCTTGTGATGCTGCATGTTCTCGCTGGCAGAGGTGGCATCAAGTGAGAGGTGAGAGGTCCCACAGGCAGGTTTCCAGCCACAGCACAGGGAGACACCCACAACCATCCTAGGCAGGTGTTTCCATGTTGGCAAAGAGCTGTTTTTTGCTGAGGCAATTCTACTCAGGTTGCAGAGAGGATTTACCTCAAGACAGGTCAGAAAGCTGCAGAGAAGTTGGTTGGATGGGATTTCTAGAGGTCATACAATCCATCCTCATCCTCCTCAACACAGGACTATTGCCAGCAGCAGATAAGGTCAGTGGGAACCTTATCTATCCAAGTCCTGAAACCCAGGACGGCAGAGCACACTGTCTTTGCACACCTCATTCCCGTGCATCACGAACTGCCTATGCAAGAAGGTTTCTCCAAATCTCTGGTCTGAACGTGTCAAGCCACAGTCCATGACTCTTGCCCCTCTTGCCACCTGCCACAAGCAGGAATAGTTTGGCTCCTTTGTCCCACAATCTCTTCAGGAAGCTGTGATGTGCTTACATGCAAACTGATGCTAATGAAGGTAGATGAGCCTTAAAGAAATTAATCTATTAACTGAAACCAAACTTTTGCCTTTCCAGAATAAATGCATTCTAACTCTTCTTCACTCCAGTACAGCATGTTAGCCTGGCCTTCAGCCCGTCTCCAAGGACACCTTTCTCTATAATGGAAGTATTCAAAAAAACAGAATACAAGAATCACCACCACATTCCACCCTCAACCTCCTAAATCTTTGCAAAAGCTTCCCGATAGTTAGAATGCTTTAAGGTTTTTTATCATCGCCCACTTCTCTGACTTCCCAGTGGAGGGCTTCAGCTTGCCCAGCAGTCAGAACAGCAATGATGTTTCTAACTTACACATGCAGATTTGCTTGGTTCAAGCATTTTGGATAAATGGCGATATATTAGGTCATTACCTAGACCAAGTTTTAACATCATGGGCTGTCTATTTGTTATTTATCAAATAACAAATGTCCTCCCAATTTGAGGACAGATGAGTAAGTTTTCAGAAGAGAAGGAGGATCCCAAGAAAAGCAAAATCAGAGCAGACCTGGTTAGCTCTTGCCAGCATGGGCTATTTTCCTATTAGCCATTCGGTATGTGGGTAGCATATTCAAAGCTGGGTGCAATCTTTTAACTGGGTAATTCTAGTGATTCAAACACATCCCAGGTGAACTCTAAATCGGAGTAGCTTGTGCAATTCCTGACCTCATAAGAGTGACCTCCCCAAGCAATTCTCTTGATGATAAGGTAACCTGAGCTAACTTCCTATGCACATATATATGCTCTAACCAGCACACATTTGTAATCATATTAGATATAGTGATGGAAAAAATTATACCTTACAATATATAGCTCTCTGCACAGCTTTTGCCTCTAACATGCTATGAATTCATTAAAGGTGTGTACGAACAGCCAGACCAAGCCAGTCCATCTAGTAGACCGCCCTGTATCCAACCATGTCTAAAAGCAAGAGGCCTATGGAAGAACAAGGCAAGCATAGAGTTATTTTGCTGATATATTGCTGCACCTTCCAGCATTCATATTTGCTATTTCTCTACACTGTAAACTCTCAGTATTTATATCCCCAACAGTAAAATCCACAGATTAATCACATGCTTCACAAAAACATACCTCTTCATATGTTCTTTTCATTGCTCTGAATAGTTTAGTCCAATTAGCAAACTTTATCATCTTGCTATTGATTTTAGCAGATTATTTCCATGATTATTTGTGAATATGTTGAATACCACTGGCCCCAGCACAAGCACTTGTGCAGTTTTCTCCACAAGGAAAACAAACAGTTTAACCCTTCATTCTGCTGACTACCTTTTAATTAGGTAGTAATGTTCAGATATCATTCCTCTCAGACCTGGGCAACTAACTTACTCTGTGAACCTTTGGTGAGAAATCTTACTAAAAGTCTTTTGCAGGCCCAGGTAGATGATTTTTAACCGGATCACCCTATCCACATATCCAGTGACGTCTTCAAAGAGCTGCAGCACATCTGAGAGATGGCACTAACCGCTGCCTTCCCATAAACATCCTGTTTATTTCAATCCACTATTTCTGCATGTCATTAATTGCATTCTTTCTACTAAGCCCTCCAAATTTAGTCAAATGTGATTATTTAGACAAAGGCATTGCCACAACCTTGCTAACAATGAAGTCAATTATTTAGCACAGATAGTAATGAAAGAGTCACCTTTTTTGCTTTTTACACAGACTTAGCGTAAACAGGAATAATATGGAAAAACAGTGATAGGATTCTTTAGCACAAAACACATGGGGCTGGAAAAATTACCATATTCCTCCCAACAGGCACTTCCTAAAATCAGGATCCATAGCATGTTTTTGTAGTTTTACACACAATAACAATAATAATTTTAAAAATATCTGTTTTCTTTAGAGATACCCATTGTGTTGTATTTCTTAATAACTGAAGCTTAAACAGCCCTTTAGCTAAAGAAAACCCAGACTTGATAGATTTGACAACATCCTGTTTATTTCAAACAGGACTTCAGAGTGTCACTGGATAAAGAAGTTTTGAGGACTTTTGTTCAACATCTTGCTATACAAACGTAGAAACTGTATTTGAATATCCTAAGCTTTCATGACAGTCGTGGCTTTTAAATTGCCAAGATAACATAAATAACAGCCATAAAAATAAACAGTCTAATGCTCCAATTGCAAATACAGCTCTTACTGCTGTGGTTGCTACACATTGACTGACATGTTTTTAGGACTTGTCCCTTGCTTTTTATTGATTATTCCTCATCTGCAGGACAAAATCCCTCACTGGCTTCCCTAGTCTGCACAGACACCTCTCCAGCTCTCAACAGATTCTGCTCACCACGAAGATCGAATAAAAGGTCAAAAATCCAGACTAATCACAGTCACAGCTCGGACTCTGCAACCTGAGACCTAACCATGCTCCCAGCCAATCCCCTGAAACATTCCTGCGGACTTCAGTCGTGTCTGGAGAAGGCCGTACTTCTCAGACTTGACTCTGGTTCAGTTTTGTCTCCAAGTACAGTTATAGCACACTTTAGACTTAAAGAAACTGTGGGTATATCTCTTGAATATTATTTCCTCCTTTTTTTGTTTTTCCTTTTCTTCCCTACAGCAGAGGAGCCTCTTCCCCTCTCCTTCCTGACCCGAAAGCAAAGCATTTCACAGAAAGCATCTCCATCAAACAGCAAAACCTCTGGCACACAATTAAATAACTTGCATCAGCACTTCCATATCTAAAAAATGTGCTAAAAATGCTAAAAAAAAAAAGGAAACAGAAGTGATGTGTAAATTTCACCTTTAACCTGATTTACCCCAAAATTGAATAACTACATCCTGGCAAAAACCAGTCTTTGTCCTAAGACCACCAGTCACACGGGACAGAACATAAACTTCACCTCTCATCTATTTTGATGAGGTTTATTATCCTAGAAGAAAGTGAAATCAGACACCCCTCCCCAAGTTACTAACAAGAAGAATCTGACAAAGGAGAGCAGTATTTCATGACAGTTAGCAAAACTACAAGCTCAGAAACAGAAGAAGATAATCTGAGGAAGATTCTGTGCCTTGTTCTGAGGGTTTTTTTAACCTTCCATGTGACATCTTTTCTGAACAAAACTGCTTTTCCGCAGGCAGCTTTACTCCTACCATGTCATAAACAGTATTTTCTCATCTTTGAAAAGTGACATAGTCCATATTGGTACTTGATTTGAGCATGCATTTTTACTCTCCATGCCCCTCTCTGCTATACTTTTTTTTTTTTCCTCCAGTTTTGTCTGTTGTCGCTGGGAAGGTGAAGGTGTCTTGCCCTGTATGTGCACAGATCCCACCACCCCAGGAGTTCAGATTCTGTGTACATCTCAAGACCTTTCTGCACTAAAGATAATATCACTATCATCATCCAGGTCTGGACATAAAGCATCCGTATTTGTATTTTGAATTTTAATGCCATCCTACATAAAAGGAATCTCATACTAGCGTGTAAGAAAGAAAGAAAGAAAAAGTTCACCTACTCACCTAGACAGCAATAATTTACCCTGAAGTTTCAAATCAGCAGCACAGTCATCAGATTGACAGTTCCTCTCAAAAACAGTCTGTGGAAAACAGAGAAAAGAAAAGTTACAGCATGAAGAGAGTAAGGTCAAAATTCAAAGAAGGAACACCAAAATCCGTGATACAGGAATATACAGTGTGAGTGTTAAGGAAATACAAAGGCAGGCAAATCTCATCTTTATCAGAATTGCTTTTATTTTCTTCTAATTGAAGAAGTTGTTTTGCCAAACCAGACTTTCTGAGAGGTTTTCCTCAATCCATTCCCACTTCTCATCTGACAAGAATTACTGCTCATGCAGTATTTTTGGCACTCTTATTCGTCTTCCCAACACATGTGCATGAAAATGAAATACAAAATAAACTATTTATGAAACTATTTTCAGTCCTAAGAATTGCTAATAAGGAAAGCATGCACCAAACATATTCACTAGCCTACATTAAAGATATGGAATTAAACCTTTTTTTTTTGAGATTTTTTGTATGGCATGAAACATTTCTGCCATCCTGCAAGCAACATAAAATTATGAAGACCGTTATGTACCAGTGATACTCTCAAATAATGGAACCACTGTCAATCTTATGAACTCTGGTAAAGACTACCATTTAGGAAATTTAACAGCTTGATAAAGCTAGGAACTGTGAAAGGATGACATATCACTAGACATGGGCATCCTATTTAAGCCTCAAAAAGAAGGGTAATACATGAGAAGTCTATGAGCCTATGCAAATCTCTACAGTAGTTTGTCATGGCTAAATGAGGCAGCCACCAGTGAGTGAAAGAAGAGGACAGGAACATGTTCCTGATGTCCAAGAAACCCAGATGCTGTCAAGATCATGGTTACTTTCCTGTGCTGTTGAGAACAGAGACCAATACCTTTCTGAACATATGACTAGACTTTTCAGGCTGAAGAATTCATTCTTTCAGAGTTATAATGCTCTTCAGCTTACCAAATTTTCAAAGGACAAATACCCAAAATGAGGATTGTCAACACTGTTCAGCTAGGAAGCCTGACAATCCACTGATCTCTTCCTTTAATATGAATGTTTCTTTCTACAGGCTTGGCATCATGACTTTTATTACCAAAGTAAATATATTTCAATCATAAATGCAAAGACAGAAAAAAATCTGTGCAGGATGCACATAATGGCCAGATAAGGTTGGAGAGACTCAGGGAGGAAAAAAAATTAAAAATGATACAGAGTTAATACTATTTTTTAAGAGCTCTGCCCAACTGTATCAGGACTGGAGAAAGACTTTGAGTGTTAAGCCCAGAGAGCGTAGAGACTTCTAGTCCTTGTCTCTCCAGGAAGATTCTTGGCTAAGGAGGCAGCTTGCTCTCCTTTTTCTGTATTGTCAGAGCTCTCCAGAAAGGATCTTTATGACGTTAATTGGTGTCAGGCTAGCAGATATCAAACTGTGCTGTAGGCCGTACCAAGCTGCAAAAAGAAGAAAGATGGGAAGTGGCCAGTTCATTTGGGCCTATTTACTTTGCCCTTTAATTTTTCTTTCCCACCTTCTGCTTTCTCAGAATCTCAGAAGTGGAAATCGTTGAGGATTTAAACACAAGGAATGAACTGACCCTTCCTCCTTAATAAAGACTACCACACCAAAGGACAAGGATAGCCCTGAGACAGGAACTGGCACAAGGTACCCCTCTCAAAGCAAGGCATGTTTCAGAGGTATAGTCTCAAAAGTCCTCAGAATTAATCCTCAACTACCATAGCAGCTATATATAGTAAAGACCATTTGACCTTCTGAGGAGAAAGAAAAATAAACTATAAAAATATTCTTGCCTGAAAGTTTCCCTATTTGCATTTGCAGAAATTTTGGCAAAGTGAACAGCAAGCTCAAAGATACGAACTGCACGTTTCAAAGAACAAAGTACTGTAAGTACATGTAAGTAACTACCTAATAATCCTGGAATTTTGTTACTAAATCTATAGTTGTGGTTCTTCAGAAAGAATGAATAAATACCTCATTTTCTAAAACTACTGGGTGCGTATCTCTTCCAACATATCATGCACTAGACAGCAAGCTACTTTGAAATACACTGGGAGTACTTCATTATGTCATATAAACCCAAGTTCCAACACAGCACAGCAATGGGAGAAAAAATAAGAATGATGAATCCCCAGATTCATAAATGTGTAGGAGTTACCCTTTGCTTCTGTGGAGGATCTTGAACCCGTTCAGGTTTGGGGAAGAAAGGATTTCCAGTCCAGCCAGCTGCTAGCACCCAGAGATGCAGCCACAGCTGGTTCAGCAGCCCACTTCCATCACAGGCTAATGACAGTTATAGATTATTTTGGTATTTTCCACTATTTCCCTGGTCTGGATAGATGTTGCCATGACTCTACTCCACCTCTGCTGTTTGTGGGCCTGCTAGATCCCCAACTCTGTAGCTTCTCAGTCAATCTACTTACTCCACTTTCTTCTCTGCTATCTTGAGCTTCCCCTTCCCCAGCCTGTTGCTTCTTCTGCCTTTCCAGTTGACTAATTCCTGCCTGTTCAAATCCCTCCTAAAGAATTAACGGTAAACACATTTCAAGTCGTCATATCATTTGTGAACACTGCTTATATATTCTGTTACTGTGCCCTTACTTGGTCTGCTTGGGCTGTGACTTCTTTGGGCCAGAAACTGTACCTATCTCAACACTGCATGTTCTTAGAGCAGGAGTCCATTCCTGGAGACGCACAGGCCCTACTAAAATATAATAACTAATTTTAACGCTAAGCAATCTTTAAAGTGGTTTCAGCTCTACAATGCCCATTTTAGGGATTTATAGAGCTCTTCACATATTAAAAGTGTTTAAGAAGGTAACAAATGGACTGTATGTATTATTCAGAACTGGACAAAGGGAATTAGGACAAGGCAAATTCATTGCACTGTGAAAACATTTCATAATTTTTGCAGGTTCTGTTACCCAAAGTGAAGAGGATCAATTCTGAACAGCAGTTTTACTAGTCCAATTGATTCTTACTGGATTCCACTTACATTGTACCAAGTGCATCACAGCTTTGAATATGTATATCAGAGATGGTCAGGAAGCTTCTTTACATAAGAAATACATACAAGAAGAATTTCAGTGGGGGTTGGGGGACAGGGAAGGGGCAAGAATTGTCCAGAATGAGGAACACATCTGCATCTCTTATCTCAAGGCCACCACACTTTTGTCAGGCATTTCCAGGAGAGAAACAGGTGTTTGTGTCCTCAGTAGCAGGGAAAGATGACCTCAAAGTTTCTAGGACACATCTTTACGCTACAAACACAAAGTTAATGTAAAGTGCATGCACAGCGAGTCTGTCAGGTTTCCTGTGATCACCAGATCTATGGCAAAGCACAGAGAAAATCCAGTGTTTCCAGGGTCCATGATTCCTCTCCATCCTCTCTCCTGCTGCACAGAACCCAGCAGCTATGAGGAATTGCTTCATAGTGGTTTCCACCAGGTCATCAAACTTCCTGGACAAACATGATTTTCTCAAATTCTGCATGGCAACTTTTAGGGGTAGAAAAGATGATGCTTCCTGGGAGGCCAAGGAATGTGGCAGATACATCCTGAAAGGTTAGCAGAGACAGATGTTGCCCATGTCCTCCAGAAGGTAAGTCAAAAGCCTACATTAAGATATATTCATTATAAAAAGTGAATATATGCTTCTGTACACAATTAATTGAACAGTGAGGAGAGACCTAGAGCCAGCTGATAAGGAAGGGGATATATCTAGACAGGCACTCAGAACAGGGCCTCAAAGCAAGTACCTTTGCATCCACTCTGCCTCTTGAAGAGAGGTAGTGGATTAGATTCCACATTTTGGGGTAAAGGCTAGGTGTAAATGTACAGTCCTCTGCCTCAGGAAGTA
The DNA here is from genome assembly GCF_963921805.1 of Phalacrocorax carbo. Taxonomy (NCBI): domain Eukaryota; kingdom Metazoa; phylum Chordata; class Aves; order Suliformes; family Phalacrocoracidae; genus Phalacrocorax; species Phalacrocorax carbo. The sequence goes on along the minus strand of NC_087514.1, from coordinate 113,083,716 downwards.
GTAGCAGGATGAATCCCTAGTTCCTGCATCCAAAAGCATCCTAAGCACAAAGCTGCTGGGTGTTGGGTGTGAAAATATTCTCCTTTTCCTTCCTGCTGACGGTGGACTGCTAAGGAATGCTGCTAGGAGGTAAAACAAGCAAGAAAGAGTCTGGCTTCAGCCTAATGGTCAGAGCTCTCTGCTCTGAGGAAGGCAACCTGGGATTTCAAACCTGGCTCACTAAATTACTTCACTTTCTTTCAATTGCTATCTAAAATAAAACACATCTACGTTTCTGGAAGTAGGGAAGAGAACAGGAAACAGAAAACAGAAAAAAACTGCGTTTATGGCACTCCTGCCCACAGAAAATACTGGAAATCATCCAATAAACAAAGAAAAGAAAGTATTTAAAGACATTTAACCTCCCAAAATTCAGGGAAGTACATGGTAATTTCAGGTTGTAGCCAAAATGTGCAATCAAGACTTTGAGAGGTTGCCAGTACTGTATTCCAGGAAGAGTTGTGCCCATCCTTTCACAGAAAAGGGAAAGTGCCAACTCACAGACAATGCTTGAAGAGAAGGTAGAGAATCAGGATTCTCAGAAGAACCCTTGAAAACATATCGTTTTATGGTCTGGATAAGAGAATAGTGATTCACTCTGAATCAGGCCTTGAACTACTTCCTCACACATCAGCCTGCAAAAGGTTCAGATAGCACCTCTTAAAAGGTGGCAGAGCTGGCCTTTGGTAACTGAGGATCCATTCCTTTAACTTCATAAACTGTGCCACGTACTTCAGCAAGATAACTTAGGTTATACAAAATAATCTGGGTTAGGAATACAGTATTCCAGTCCCTACACTGATTTTCTGTAAATAGTCACCATACCCTAAGGTATGTGCGGGGATGCATTAGCAATTAGACCATGCTAGTAACACAAAAGCAATTCTATTTAAAGGATGCAGGGAGCTTGCTAGTCTAATACTTGTTTACTTTTTAGATCGTGTTTACTTTTTACCATGTTATCTGGTGAAGTTGGGTTCCTGGGTCCTTATTTAGGGACCAGGATACGTGATCCGATTTTCAAAAGTACTGAGCTGTAAGTAAATCTCACTGCCTTTTCTAGGAACTATTTCATGTTTTATAGCTTTACAAATCAATCACTTAGATATTAATGTGCCTAAATATAGATAGAGGAGCTTGATTTTAGACCTTTATTTTGCCTTTAAATTTTCCAAGTTGCCTGCAAAGTAAAGCTATTTTCTGCAGATCTACTGACCAGATTAAAATAAGCAGTGACTGACTCCCCTGAGACATCCTGTGCTTCACTGTACTACTCATGGAAATGGTCCATTTGTATATCCTGCTGAGCCAAGTGCAAAATGGCAGATTTAAATTCCCACTAGAAAAGCAATTAATAGTGTGAAAAACTTTCCAGGATTTTATCAGAAGTGCTGGCTAAAATGAGAATGCGTGATTTTCACAATACCCCTAGGGAGTGGCGGAGCGAACACATGACGAAGGCAGGAGTATGAAGGGAGTGATAAGTGTTCAACAGAATCCTATTACGAAACCAAAGAGCTGTGCCAGTACTGCATGGTGCAGGGCACCAAGGTTAGCTAGCAAGCTCCCTCAGCTCCATGTAGACTTCACCAGAGCATGTATTCATGCGAAGAAAACAGATGCTCATTTATAGTGCATTAGTGTAGGAAAACAGAAACTGGCCAGTAATAATTATTTTACTACACTAGTAAGGGTGAAACCATGTAAGTCGAACTTCTCCAGCTGGGGAAGGCTACAGGGGAATTCATCCACTTTATTGAGTGGAAGGCTCTGGGCCTATGGCTCATGATTAGCACCTTGCCACTTGTCAAGCCATCTATGGCCAAATTCAATCATTTCTCCTCTATTTCAGCCGCATTCTGCTTGCTTTCAGTAAGTTTTAAAAACTGGGCTGGAGCACCAAGCTAAAAAGGAGAGAGGACACTCAAATATGAGGAACAGGAACTCCCAAATGAAATCAGCTGTTTAGAAAAGATCAGGCACGAAACCTGTTAGCTATTGAAGGCAAGCATAAATTAATAAACTTATGTATTAGTTATTCCTCACAGCAGTGAGTGGATTTAACAACGCAATCTTTTGTCCTAATATTCTCCTGGGGTGAAGAATTACAATTGGTGGCAATAGAAATACACCCCCAGCCTTTCCGAGCTTTATTAGATTTCTGTTCTGACTCACCCATTTTTCAGACTGAGGCAATTTTTTATTTTTTAAATCATTAACAGTTCAAATCATCCAAATAGTGTTCTCATTTTACAAGACTTCAGACCTTATAAATTCATAGAACAATAGATGGGAAAGACCTATCGGGTTAATTTTCCCATCTCACCATACCATTATAGAATAGATTTCTGCAGCACGTCTCTCAATACATTTTCCTGTGTTGTCTTAAATGGTCTTCCATTTATTTTGGATGACTGCACAATAATTCAATTATATCATCTCAGGAGGGTTCTTTAACGATATTCAAGAACATTTTCCACTCTAAACCTCCTTATTTCTACTACTAAAATTGGAACTGTGTAGGATGACTCTTTTTCACTCAGGATGCTTTCATACTTAAACATTTTAACATAAGAGTCAAAACCTCATCACATAATTGTGTATTTTAAAATATAAAAGCATAACAACAACAACAAATGAAAAACAGTTGTGCCAGCTGTTTTGTCAGCTGGAAACGCAAAAAAAATCTTCAAATAATCTGATACGCAATTTATGTCTACTTTTAGCTCATTTAGACCCCCAAGGATATGCAGAAGTCCTCTCCTATATTCCACCTGCACTTCAGTGGTTTTGTATTTATGAATGCTGCTCTGAACTGACAAGGATTTTGTGGCACTGAGGTAGTCTGAACTGAATCAACTAATACTATCATATTATCTCCTCTCAAGATGTTAGGTATTCCAGTTAAGCTCTACTGATCCTTCATAAAACTGCTGAAAAGATATGAACAGAGCTAATGGAGCCTAGCTTCCAGAAGTCTGTCACCTATATCTGTGGCTTTTTAAGAATATTACAATTTTCTTTTATAGCTCCATGCATAAGCAGGAACTCCTCCTTTCTTACAATTACAATTCTCCATCCACAGAGTAGTTTGGAAATGAAATGCATGCTGTTACGCTGAACTGCAGAAATTACCCAGTAGGATTTTAAGTTAGGGTTCAGCTTCCAAATGCTTATGTGATCATCTCTCCTTTCTCTACCTACTTACTTGAAGAACCTGTAAACTACAAAAGGTAATTCACATCCTACCACTTAGGACAGGATCACCCTGTAGTCTGACCCTCCTCTAGCACATACGCCAAGACACGAAGATCTATGTATCTGTGTGTGTGTGTGTTCATGTCTATACCAGCATATGATATTGGCTATTATTCTTTAGGAAGCCCATGAGATCTAAACCTAGGGATTAAACCACGTCTTGCAAATTCTCAGTTATGTTGGTTTTCCTCTATGTTTAAACAAAATATGAACAAATTGAACAATTACTGGCCAAGCCTGTCATTGCTTAAGAATGAGCATATACAAACATGCATACCATCACAGGCACTGATTTCCACTCATTCTTACTTCATCGAGTTTGCTAATTATAAACATTTCAGAGGTACAGTCCATCTGGACACCTGCTGTTCTTGTTCAGTTCTGAATCTCTTCCAGACTTGTAAATCTTTCCTCTTTATTGAAATTCAACAACAACAACAACAACAACAAGCAGGCAAATGTAATACTCAGCTTAATCCAGTACATGCTCAGGGTGGGTCCTTTCCAGATTTCCTGGCACGAACAGCACCCAGTCCCTGCCAGTTCAGCACCAACTCTGACCAAGCTTGTCTAGAGCAACTGACAGATACCACCGAAGGGATGGCAGAGGGAAGAGTGGAAATCAGCACTTTCAGCAAACCCACTCCAACCAAAGGGGAAACAATGGCAATTAAGCAGGAAGGGTGGCACATGGTGGATCTCTGCAAGAATAAATGCAGAAGATAATTTGGGCGCTTACCCTGCCAAGGAGGAAAGAGTTCAGTGTCAAGACATTTCATCTGAAACGTGGCAATTAGTCTGACTCCTGCAGTCTCCCAAAAACTTCCTATGTGCCCGGGTATAAGTCAATTAATCTTCAAACTTTCCATCTATCCAGCTACTGACAGATATACTAAGCTTCAGCTGTACGCCAGTAAATTAAACTGCCCTGGCCTCCAAGACAGGAGCATCCTAACTCCTGACCCATGCCTGGGAATGGTTTGCAGTAGTTGGCACAGGCTAAAACTGTGCCAAGAGCCATTCCAGCAGCTTACCAGGATAAATATGTCGCTCCAATGTCTTGAAATGCACTGGGGGCACAGCTCAGTTTGCTGGCAGAGACATGACCTGACTCAAGCAGGCACACAGGGATCTCTTCTCTGACAAGTCACCACTGAGAAACCTGGACCACGCCATGTGTATGGACACTACATTTCAGCCTGCCCAGATCTGTCATTGCTTTGTCCTCAGTATGAGGCCAGGGGTGCATGTGCATGTTTTAAAATAGAGAATGGCATTATTTAGGCAGCGAACCAAAAAATTGCTAAACGTGTTCATAATTCAGCTCCATAAAAATCCTCCTATACTTTCTCATACCTGCCAACTAAGCTAATTTATGTTCAAACACTTAACCAGCTTTTCAAACACAAATATTTCCAACAAACAGTTCTCTGCTTTAAAAAGGTGACGTTTATCCCAGAGACGTGCAGCCTCAGTCATGCGGAGGTGCAGCAATGTACCCAAATTCTCAGTGCAAGTCACTGGCACAGCTGGGAACAGAACGTCCTAAACATTTTCAGTCTCTTCTTATAACTTATAAGCAGTTTTATGGCAGACCATTCCCAAAGTCCTAAAGACACTGACGCAATTAAATCTACTGAGAATATTTTCCTATAACAAAATGGTGTCTGCATCCACATAACAGCAGGTGATTTTATTACAGTATTTAGAAGAGGCAGAATTCTAGCATACCACATTTTGAACTCTAAGATACATTACTGGATACTACTAGGAACAAATCCCCACTGTATTTGGCAGGAGATCGTTCTCCTTCTTGGTTGACACATATTTATACAGTGGGTATACAAAAATAAATGTTTTAGTACAAACCACTTACGACGAACTAAGCCAAACCAAGTTCTAAACACACATTAATTTCCCTGAAGTAGGAAGACTTATTAGCTTTTTCCAGTGGATGGAGGTAGCAACTGTATTTGGGAGGCAGAGAGAAGCTAATGGAAAGTCCTCCTTAGGGTGGGAAGTTTTAAAGTTCACAATACGCACTCAAAATGTAGAATCTTTTTTTCCCCACCCAGTCTTGACCCATCAGAGATTTTCTGTTTAAGCAGAACTGAGCTGGCTAGCCACTTACAACTTGGAAAGCTGTAATCTTCTCCACACAACCGGTCTCCACCCAACAATTGTAAAAGTTGCCGAGGCATCTATCAATAGACACATACACATAACCCTTAAGAATTTGCTTTTGCTACCACAAATAATTACACCAAGCTATAGCAACCATAGTTTCTGGTAAGCATATACATGAACCAAGAAAATAATTAAGTCTATGAGAAATCAGCTGTTACTGTATCCTGGGCCAAATAGTCCCTCAGGCCAGTTTAATTACATTATTACTTCATTTTTAAGTATCAGATGGTATATGCTTACCAAAAAAAAAAAAAAAAAGGCCAATATATGAAGTTCCACAATTGCATGCTTTTACCTTTGGAAATTTCAGTTAAGATCGTTTTCTTTAAATCAATCAAACATTCAAATTATTTATCATATTTTGATTTCAAGAACAGTTCATTTAGGAACAGAAGCAGGCTCCTTCACTGAACTGTCAAGGTTTGGGTTTTTTTGATTTGTTTTCAAATACAAGCATTTTGCACTGCTTTACAGTAAAAGTCACATTCTTTTAAAATAAAGGTGACCAATAAATAAAATAAATATGATATATATTTAACATACACATATATTTTAGATAGAATTTTATATAAATATAAATAAAAGCTTTTTGTATGATATCCCACATCTGTACACTCCTTTACTACTATAGCTCTGCTTTGGACTAAGTGATTAGTATAAGACCTGACTGTTCCTTCAAATGCAATGTAATACTGATTTAAAGGATGATTATCGAACAAAATCCTTTTTTGTGGTTACATCATTATGGAAATGTCACTTCTAATGGTGGGCTTCCATGAACACTATTTCCAATCTGACTCCTTAATGCATTAGAACAAAGCACCATTAAAAACTTCATATACTCAATATAACCTTAAATTCTTGTGTCAAGAGGTACTTGATGACTTTCCTACCTCCTTATTTGTGAGCCACAGGGCTGTACACACTTGTTGGGAAGTCATGCATGCATGCAGGGAACATCTGGTTCATGAAAAACAAACTGAAATCCCAGTGAAAGCGATCACTTCAGTTTCAGTATCGCTTCGGTTTAAATAAATTCATACCTAGGTGACTATAAAGCCCCCATGTTTGCAAGATGTGTGGCTTTTCAAGTAGGTCTAGCAGACCTGCAGTAGGATCCTGAAAGACAGAAGTTTCCCCCTTTGCTGCCCCATCACTGCTCCCTCTCATTTCTTCACCTCTTCACTACTTCCAGCTTCTGCATTCATTCACAAAAACCAGCCACCTGAGCTTTTTAGCAAAGTGTCAACCTCTTAAAAGTATCGTAATGGCACCTCAAAGCAACAGATGCAACATTTCTGATTTCAAAACGCCAACTTCTTACTGGATCAATAGGATCTAGGACTTTTGAAAACCAGACACAACTAGCTATATTTAAAGCCTTCAGTACTAGCACTAACACTAAGCTTGTCCACCTGCCCTCACCCATGCTGCATCTACTGAAAAGAGCCCACTAAATCTATCTTGAATTAGACTTCAAAATTGTAAGGTCCCTCCAGAATAATTAGATTCTTTGAAGATGTAAATCCTTTATTACATAAACTTTGGTTCCTACTATCCCTCTTGGCCCTTAAAAACAATTTCTACTTGCCAGATGACAAGAATCCTGGAAGAGAATGCTATGCCCTGATTTTCCCATTAAATTGGTCTTTGAGGACCCCGCCACTATGCCTTGAGGCTACTCTGTCAGGGCTTTGTCACCATGACTGCCACACTAACTCTGAAGCTCTGCCCACTTCCTTAGCTGAAAACACTCTTGCAGGCACACCCGATGTCAAAATCCTTTTCTTACTAAGCTAAGTGAACAACATCTGGAAAGCAAATGGAAAGGGATTGTTAAAGTAGCTCCCTCTCATCCAAATTACACATGAAAACAAGTCAGGAAAATTCCCAACATATTTTTATTTCTTCTCTATAATCTCAGCATTTAGGTATTTTAATATTGATCCAAGACTATGCCTGCAGGGCAAGATGTGACCTTTTGAGTTTAAACCCAGTGGTAAAGCATCCAAGCAGTTTCATTCACGTAACACTTAGGTTTTCAGCACACTGCTCAAGTTCCAAAGTTCTCCACAAATTCCCATTATGATGTTTGCAACAATACAACATTCAGATACATAACAGCCACACAACACCTCTTCATAAAAATAAGTAAATCTTAGATGCATCTTTCATTCATACATTTATAAAAATAAAGCATACCTGAAGAAATGCTCATTTCTCTAAGTACAAGCATTATAGCCAAATACATTCCGAAACACTTGGATGTATAACAAAGCAAATCTCTTTAAGCGTCTTAGTTACTTTTTTGAGTAGCATTCAGGGACCTGCAGTTTCTGCACAACAACATATCCTTATGAGCAGCATCAGAAAGTAATGTTATAGATGACGATGATGCAAACATCACTTAGAAGGTATGAGTTTTCCAGGGTTAAAAACCAGATGTAACAGTCCACTGCTAAAAGCCCCAGACTCCAGACAGACTTTTCACTTTTTTTTTGTCTTTTTTTTTAAATGCCAGCATAAGCTTACTCTGTAAGCATGCTTTGGAAGATAAACTTGCCTGAATGCAACCCTGAGCAACTCAATCTAAGTTTTAAGTTGGCTCTTAAGAGATTTAGTACCTTCATAAGCAGTCTTGATCACTCCTGCTAAAACCTGCCAAAACTGGCCAGCATTTTCCAAAGATACTAGTAAGGGCAAGACAGACAAACAAGAGAGGCAGGATAATCACATACACTTCAATTCCTTAGGGAACAATTTGGGAGGGGTGTGGAGGGAAGATCTCTACTCTCTAAACGAGAAGTGTTTCAAAATTAAGGGAGTTCTCTTGTTATCACTAAAATTGAAGACAGAAGCGTTTTCTGCACTGCAGTAGAGTAAAATACGATCCCAATAAGTACATGACTGCACCTACACGTCACTTTCTCTGAAACAAAACCATCCTGTTTCAGCATGCCATGTCCTGCAATAACAGCAGGAGCGGGTTTCCCTTGACACATAACAGAACGTGAGGAGCCCTCAAGAAAAGAGGGCAGTTGGGTCAGGCAAATTTTTTGTTATTCTGTCCACCGTTCTTCCCTCACACAGAGCGGAAAGATCCTGTGTCCTCTTCTGGAGCCAGCCCCGACCCTCTGGTACTAATGAATGCTCAACCTGGAAAGAAGGCCAGGGCCAAGCCTTTCACAAGAATCTCCTACAGAAAGGGAAGAACCAGGAGTAGGGCATTTCCTGTCCTTTCCCTTATTCAATCTCCTCCTTCCCAGCACAATCACCCTGAAACAAGAAAGTGACCTCACCTTGCGTCACCCAGCCTTGGCAGCACAAGTGGTTACTATGTCATGGAGAATCACTGATGTCAGCAATAGTAGGGATTGTACAAAAAGGCTACTGTGTGCAAATGACCTAGAGCTTGGCAATCCACTTTTATGTCCACTTCTGCTGTCTGTTCAGCCACAGGCCTCCTAGGGAAATAATATAGTCTAAATCTGACCTGATTCCTTTGCGCTATCTTTTGTCCTTTCTTCCAGCGGAGAATGGGCTTGAGAGCAGGCAGTTCCTTGTCCTCTTTTCCTCTTTCTATCACATGTTCGCCAAGGCTGTATGCAGCTTCAAATACAATTGGAGATATGACGTCTTTGACTCTTTTCTGTAAAAGAAACCAAACAGATATTTCACCTATGCATACAGGTAAGCAGGTTTTTATATAAAACAATTATACATACAATTAAAGCAGATTTTTATATTCAACACTGCAAACAGGAAGCAGGCTTCTCTACTTCCTTTATTCTTTCCTGTGCCAGAGAGGAATAAGCACATTATATCAAAACAAGTCAGATGATTTTAAAAGTCAACAAAAAAAATTAGTTATTCTTCCAAGACCTACTCTTGGTTCCACAGGAGCAGTGGCATATTTGGCATACGTATAAATCAATTGTTTTTCAATAAATCTGAGACATTTTCTTAAAAACTGAAATAAATTAGGAAGTGTTTCCATTAGTCCTGCACAATGTGGAATCAAAGAGAAAATCTCTGGGATTTCTAAATCCTAGACTTCAACTATTACCTCCAGTGTGCTCCACTCATTAAAAGAAAACAAAACTCCATCTTGCCTTGTTGTTTTGCAATATCAATGAAACGAATGGATGGGTAAAGATACCAATGTGGCTATAGAACAAGATTACAGATGTGCAGGGGCAAGAAAAGCCATCTTCCGCCACATTTCTGAAAGCACCATTCACAGCTCCCCCCACCCTCAGCACAGTAACACTTTCAGTATGTAAAGGAAGAAAGTTCTTCAGTTTCTTTATTTGTTATACTCTAGGCTTCATACCAGATGTATTAAATGGTGCCACATTATTCATCTGATGGGACAAAAGGATTGCCTTTTCTTGTTGTTGGAGCCCAAGCCACAAAACTCATACCATTTGTCACAACACGCAACACCTAAATCCAGTTTGCTCTGCGAGGACAAAATGCTCATTGTGCTCGGCTCAGCCCTGACTTCCAAAATCCCATTTACCAGAAAACACAAGTGGCAAATGCTCTACCTTTTCATAGGCAAACGTACCTCTTAAATTTTAGCTACTTTAAATCTTAGCATGAAATTCAGCGCAGATTTGAGGCAATAAACAAATACCATAAGTAAGTACAACAAATCTTCCAATGGGCCAACTCTCAACTTCGCCTTGCATTAGTTAGAGGGCTTCTCTGAACACAGCCTGCCAAACACAACAAGTAATTGAGATGCAATGCAATTTAAATTTCATCTTCCAGATGTGGGAAACCTGGGCACTAACTGGCTTTCTGACCACCCTGTTTGATCTGTTTAAAGGCAACATTTTGCTCTGTCTAATACATCGACAGGCCACAGATCTCTAATGTCAGACAAAGATTAGTAGCTAACCAAATTCCCAAATCATCTGTTAGCTGGCTGAATAATAACAGACACCAGGTTGGATGACACTTACCCTCCTGCACCTTGAAGCCTCCAGCCAGCCCCTGAACTCCCTTCCCTGTTACCAATGTCTACCAGTGGCCCGTGCTCAGCAGCAGCCCAGAGCACCTGAAGTTCAGGCCATGCATTGCTTGAAGCGATTTGTGCTTTCTTGGTAATGGATGCTGATCGACAGCGGATGTAGTGGCAGTGGTGATGGCAGCTTTGTGACCTCTTCCCCATCCCATAAAAAGGGTGATGCACGCTCTGGGGTACTGCTAGTCCCCTCAGCAGAAAAGACACTGATGCCTTCAGCCCCTTCCACAGTCCCACTCTCAGGGTAGGAGTTGTACTGTACTGAGATTACTAAATATCAACACTACAACTCACAGAAGCTACTAGCTTTGCTCTCACAGAAAATCATGTGTATTAACTTAAGTGAGGATTGTATCAGCATACAAGACGACTACGTATACAGAGAAACAAGACTAAAAAAAACATGCCATGCAGCAGGAGTCAAACACAATAAATCATCAGGCAAATTACCACCTAATCCAATTGTATGCAACCAACTGTGTAAACACGGAACAATTAAAATGTAGGGAGTGGGTTAAATTAAAATCCACCTATAGTTTTTATAGCTCTATTAGTGCAGTATAGCAAGAATAAGTGCTTAATGACTTCTAAGTGTTTTAATGTGATCTTTCAGGGTTCAGTCCGAAGCCCTTTGAAGTCAAAAGACGTGTTTCCCATTGACTTCAATGAATGGTGGAGTGTGCCCACATTGTTCGCTGGTGTCTCTTTCTGCTTCATTTTAGCGGTGAAATTGTGACTTCCAGCAGCTAGATTAATTACATGTGTGGATATTCCCTTACCACAGCCCTGGGGAAATATATTTCACATACCCACTTGTCTTTAATTAAGGATGAAAGTACGAATGTTACCCAGTTATTAATTTTGCCACATGTTCAGTCCCTTCTGCTCACAATCCTACAAACGTGAAGGCGACAGTCTGTGGGATTTGTCCTCAGTAAGAGACAAGACAGTTCTGCCCCGCAGGTACACCACAGACTGTCTGGGATGTGAGCACATGAAGAGAATAATGAATATTTGCCCAAAAGCAATCTGGAGAAGTATTATTTTAGGCTGAAAATACACCCAGTTTCTTCTTCTTTCAGTCTACACAAATGTACTGCTTCCAGCCCATGGATTGCTTTTAAGTAAGAAAGCAGCTCTGCTGAGAAGGACCTGGGAGTGCTGGTGGACAGCAGGTTGGCCATGAGCCAGCACTGTGCCCTTGTGGCCAAGAAGGCCAACGATATCCTGGGGTGCATTAAAAGGAGTGTGGCCAGTGGGTCCAGGGAGGTTATCCTCCTCCTCTACTCCATCCTAGTCAGGCCACATTTGAAGTACTGTGTCCAGTTCTGGGCTTCCCCGTTCAAGAAGGACAGGGAACTACTGGAGAGAGTCCAGAAAGCTACGAAGATGATCAAGGGACTGAAGCATCTCTCTTATGAGGAAAGGCTGACTGACCTGAGTTTGTTCAGCTGGGAGAACAGAAGACTGAGGGGGGATCTTATTCATGCTTATAAATATCTGAAGGGTGGGTGTCAAGATGATGGGAATAAACTGGAAGACAGGAAGTTCCACCTGAATATGAGAAAAAAACTTATTTCCTGTGAGGGTGACGGAGCACTGGAACAGGCTGCCCAAAGAGGTTGTGGAGTCTCCTTCCCTGGAGACATTCAAAACCCACCTGGACGTGTTCCTGTGCCCCCTGCTCAAGCAGGGGGGTTGGACAAGATGATCTCCAGAGGCCCCTTCCAACCCCCACCATTCTATGATTCCTGATTTCTAAATGGAAGTCAAAAGATGCAATGACAATCAGGTTTGAGATAGCCTGAAAAATCCTTCAAGTCAAGGAAACTGTATGTGTTACTCTTCATATTGGTTACAAGGCCCTAATGAAGTGGATTTGCCAAGGGAAATAATTTCCACAAGCAGGTTTTACATGTATTCACCATTTTGAACCATGATGCTGCTATACTGAGGAAGTGTCGAAGGTTAAAGACACTTCTGTATCATGAAAAAGCATCCCTAGCAAATCCTAGCACACAGAGAGCACAGCTTCATCAATATAAAAAAATGTCTGGAGGACATTAAAACAAGTGTAATATCCATGGAGTTCACATTAGAGCAGAAACAACTGCATAACAAGGGTTCAATAAGTAATAACAATAAATATCCAGTCTGTACACACTGGATGTCACTGAACTGCTGCAAGTTTTCACTGTGCCTGAATTACACTGGGAGCCTGAAGCTGGGTTTCCCACAAGCCATCATCTATCCCATGCAGTTTTCCTGTTCTTAACAAGCAGTTTCTCCAGGGTGGTGGAGTTTTTTTCCTTCTCCCTTTCACATTTAATTCGGGACATAAGAAACTTTTGCAATAAGGCTTTTGCAGAAATCAGTACACTCCAGTCTGAGAAAATTACCCTTCTGCCAGTATCCCTTCCTGCAATGGGAACAGCCCTAGCCAGCTGCATCCTTTTGCTGGGACCTTTTATCTGTTCCTGTGAGGCACGTTGCATGACATTACTCTGAGTTGATGAAAAAGGTGTTTTCATATGAACAAGCTGGGGTTTTATCAAGGGTATTATAGGATGATCCCTCACTAGTATCTAGCAAAGACAAAGAACTCTGAGTCCAGAAAGAGCACACTTTTAAGAGCATCTAAGAAAGCAATAAGGTGCCTAGAGAGGTTTCAAAAGACACCATGGTCCTCCTGAAAGCTCACCCTAACAAAGAGCAGGCTTGCCACCTCCTCTCCCGGAACAATCACCTCAAATAAATATACATTTTTAAATGCTGTGGTAGAAGCTGTGCATGGCCATCATCTTCTTCCTTTTTGTTTTCTGGCTTAGCAGGGGAGAAGAAAGCAAACAAGCAAACTTTCTGCCAGATTTATGACTGCATTTCTGTTTGGCTTTAGTACCAAAAAGTCCTAAAAATCTGAAAAGCAATCACAGAGCAATGACCAAACATCAGAGCTGTGATTCTGAACATCATTTCCAATTCATTCTTGAAGATGGAGTGTGATGACTGTAAGAAATAATTTTCTGCACTTTTCACAGGCACAGCCTAAGGCACGTCATGACAACACAAACACAGGCACAGATTCCAACATCCTAAAGGCACACTGCTTTGGCAGGCAGCCACTGCCTTCTCCAACCTTAACGTTGTGCTACCAAGAGCCCCCACACATCAGCAACTTGGGCAAATTTGGATGGAACAAGAGAGGGATTTAGTCAAGGGATAGGATTTACTCTGCTCATGATGCAAGTGGTTGCCAGAGAGGACTGAATATCATTTCAGCTTTCTTTCGGCTCAGTGCCACAGTACAGTCAGGGGATTGTACATGAGCCCAATAAATCATCACATCTAATCCCCTTGCTTCTACAAGGTGAAAGTCTCTAGCAGGGGCTCTGGAGAATGCCAAATTCCATTTTTAATTATGGCCAATGGGCTCAGAAATAAATTGAGATGTAAATAATCCCCACAACCTACAGCAAGAGTCCTGCAGTAATAAAGGATGAAACGTGGTCCTTCAAAGCAATGAATATGAAGTAATCTTCAACAGCATCGAGTGAGGAAATACATGTAATTGTCAGGATGACTTCTACGGTTGTCCCTTGCTTTCATCCTTATTCGTGTCTTTCTGGAGTTTCCTCTTTCTCTGTGGGAAAGTTCTCTGATCTGTTGGGCCTTTTTTCTACTCCCACTAACTTTATCCTGAGGACATCAACCCATGCATAGATTCCAGACCTTTCACTGAATTCAGCACAGCTTTTCAGTACTTCTGAGAATCAAGCTCTGTTTAGTTTGATGACTAAGAATGAATTCAAGAACCTGGCTTTTAAAATACTTGACTTGAAACTTTTAGTCTAAACATATTTATTTCAAGTTTTAAACAACCACTAATAATAGACTACGGGAATTTTTACAGCCTTAAAACATTCAAAATAAATTTGAGAATCTCGATTTAACAGACAACATATTAATGCTGTAAAATGTATAAAAGCCATCATGCTAATGCTAATCCAGCATAACACTTTAATCAGCTCACAGGTCACTACCACATACGTCTGCAATGCAGTGCCAAGAGATAAACAGCTCCCTGTTCAATGATATAAAAAATGACTCACATGTCCACCAGCCTTCAGAGCCAAAGACCACTACTTTCACAACTTATCAAATGAAATATCAGCTGTAGGTCTTAAGAAACATACATTATGGCTTATGAAAAAATAAGATGACAGTGCTTGACTTTAAAATCCACTACCTTCTCCAGCCTCCCTCTCTAAACTGTGAGTCATTCAGGACACAAGGCCTAAGTCCCATGCAATTCAATGAAAATATCAATTAGACAAATTGGCTTTAAACTGGAATACAGATTATCATTCATTTCAGATGAATGAATGCGTACATGTCATTCTTGTACCTGAAAATGAGTAAGGAGTAATTTAACTTCCTTGCCCTGTTCCTTGCAATACTTACTGAGTCCCAGTTTATATCCCTTGGTGTCAATTCCCAGTACAAGTTAATACTTTCAACCTTCTACTAATCCTGTGCAAAAGAATAACCACCTCTGTCCTCATGACAGCCTTCCTCTGTCCTGTGTTTACTTTGACAAAGATATTTTAAGACTTGTAATAATTTATTTCAGATTGCTGCAATTTTAGCATTGGTATCTCACCACTGCAGAGGCAGATAAAACATGATCATGCCAATATTGTCTAGAAAAGATCTAGCTTCCATTCTGCACACAAGTATGGGTGGGTGTGGGTTTTTTATTGTTTTGTTTGTTTGTTTCTGTTTTTAAGATGTTTCTGTAGTTAAAGGGTGAAAACACCCAACTGTAAACTCTTTCCCAGAGAAGAGGCAGAACTAGAAGTTTACTTGGTTGGTAAAAGCTCATTTACAACACTATTGGTGAATTTTTTGTCAAATTAATAGCATATGAAGGCAATCAGGAGCCTGATGTTTCAATAATACATGCTTCTGTTTTCTTTTAAGATCTTGTGACAGCTACAGTTCAACAAGTAGGCGAATAGCCTTTGTTGCTAAACTTCAAACATTACACGGCTTCTAAAGAATCCCGAAGTTTAGAGTGGGGGAAAGAAAAAAAAAGAGCAAAGGATTTGCAGGGTGTCACACCCTCGAGTGTTTTTTAGGGTTAGTGTTTGAAAGAATCGGACTGCTTCCTTTGTCCTCTTCCTAAATGTGTTACTCCAGTACACAACTGTTTCCATCAGGTCAGCAACCCCTCTTCGCAAACACTGATAACTGGAAAGATGTTGTGGGAGAGAGAAGAGCAAATCCTGGAGAAATCTGGTATTAATTAAACACCAGGCGCCCAAGAGCCTGCATGCATTGAGAAGACACTTAGAGGGGGAAGAGTTGTGAGTCCAAACCCCAGCTGGGCACAGTCACACTCTGAGTTTAAGTAAGTGCTCACCATGCCTCCGCATCTGGCTCCCTGCTATCAGCTGGGGAGCGATAAAGGTATTACTGATGTCGACATGGGAGAGATTGAAATCAATAACATAAATATTCCATGTCAAAGGTTACAAATAATGTATTACCGATAACCCCTTCATGCTAATCAGTAAGAAAACTCACTACATGCCACCCAAATACGACATTATGTATTAGTAAGCTCAGACCTTGATTTTCCAGCTCAGTACTAAAACGCATTATGACAATACCATTTCACATCCTATCTATACATTTGAATGTTGGGCTTTTTATTGAACCTAATTTTTACACTTACGTTTTTATCATCCATTCCCTTTCTCCCCTTTATAGTTCATTTTCAGTCTTTCATTGGGGTTTTTTAGATAAAATGTAAGGAAAGTTCCTCAGCTGTCTAAAACCAGGTTACTCCCCCTCTGAAGAAAGCAGCCCTGCTGGGCTCAGATGCCCAGCTTTTTCCTGGTACTAGGCCAGAAACATCCAGCCTCCATAACGTATGACTGGATACCTGCAATACTGACAGTACAGAAATACAAACTGTTAGAAGGTCCAGAAGCTGATGGGTATTTGCAAAATGAAGACCTGAACTTAGGTGAGCAAAGAGAACCCAAGAAGGAAGATCAGAGGTAACAATTCAAAAATTGATTTATTCTACTCTCTTTCTGAAAATATGATCTATTTCAGCAGGGAATTATATGCAGAATAAAGACAATAATTAAACCCAGACTCTTCCTGCACATATGTAACCCTATCATGTACTTGTCTTTTCCACTGGAGTTACCACATTTCGTATTCTGTTGATACAAGATTTTATCAAAACCAAGCTTTAAAGATATTTCAATAGTGTCTTAAAACACACTGTGTCCAGAATATGAGTTAATTCAACTACCTGTTTCCCTTTATACAGCATTTCCCTCCAACCCTGATGCAGAAGCCGAACACAGAGGTCTCTGTGTATGAAGCTGTTAGAGGAGAAGGGCTCATCATATATGATAACAGGTCTGCTAAAAGTTCAACATGTCCATGGACCTCGGGGAGCAGTGTTTGGTCAAAACATCACAGTTAACTTTAGCATTCATATACTGTATTTGATTGCTTACTCTCTCGCTTTCTTCCTGCGGACATCTAGCTAGGGATAAAAACAGCTGTGCCTATGTGTCATCCAACAAACTTTCAGTGCAAAATCTCACACACAAGCTGTTTTCAGAGCCAAGGACTGGGGCTAAGGACTGACCCTCCCAGCCCCTCCCCAAAACCACAGCCCACAGAGGTGGTCAGGAGCCCTTCTTGCTGGTCCTATACCTCTTTTACTATGTGTGGCAGCTCAGACTGGGGGCATGGTGCAGTGCCGCAGCTGATGGCTGCTGGTCAGACATGCTCCAAGGAACTGTGCCCTCAGTCTTTGCCAGAGCTCAGCCTACTTCTAAGCAGCTGTGAATAAACCCCTGAGCTACTCTGTAAGAGAGAGCAGCCATCCCTCCCTTAATTCCCTTGCTCTCCAGATTGATTTTCTTCCTCCTTTTGAAGAAAAAAAAACAGCAGAAGCAACTTTCCAAGAGCATCCCAAGAGGCAATGGTGAAGTAATCAAAAGGCTTCCCCCAAAATCTCTGTAGAGGACATGGGAGCCACAGGGCAGGCTAATACAGGACATGCTCCTCTCCTCAGCATTTCCCACTGACCATTCCACAACGTGGCTGGCTAAATGCCTACTCCCATTTGGAGGTGGCTCTCAGTTCTCAAGGGGAGTAAGCATCTAACACAGGTTTATGTGAATTGAGACAGGACCCACTCCCCTTCTTGGATCTGGGTCCTAGGGCACATGTTATCTCACACTGTCAGAAAGTATGTCTATCTCATCTAGCAGGTCACCTTGTTATCAGCAGGTCAAACATCTATGGGCTGAATGAGATTATCCTGCTGCATTCCCTAGATTTGCAGTGGATTTGTTTGAGAAAAGCATCAGTCTGTACCAACTGGCAGACATCCAGATGTCCCCTCAGCTCTAACCCTGGCATCTCAAATGGTCAAAGTGGCTGAATACCTGGTAGAAGAGTCAGGGCAGATGACAGCAAGCCTGGAAGGCTACGAAACATCACAATAGCAGTGGAAAAAATATTTTGATGGATACTTCATTTTAAGGTGACTAGAATTGAAGGCCTGACAACACACTGTAATGATCCTTTCAACATCATTGTGACAAAAAACATTTCATCAATACAGCTTTATAAGAAACACATGTATGGAACAAAGAAATGTTCTACTTAAGCCCAGTATCCTGCAAAAAACAGCTAAAGGAAAAAAAATAGTAACATTGTGTCAGGATTGAAAGTAAGCAGAGTCATCCTCAGTAGAAGAGGACAGAGATAGGAAGAATGTTATCATTGACATTTTTACTGACAGTATTTTAATTCAGTTGACTAGAGCTGATAGAAATGGTCCTTGGAAGTCTTGCAAAGAAACACACTACTCAGCCTGCTGCATGCATGCATCTGAGAGAGAAAGGCTGAGTGCATGGGAAGAATGGCGTTCATATACTTTCACTGACATACTGCTGAAATGCGAACAGTTTGCTTAAGAAATCTGGAGGTATTTACACACAAAAATATAAATCCTTCTTTCAGTCACAGGAGAATGGATAGGTCCACAATGAGCACCTGGGAGGAGTGTTGCAATAATGCCACACAAGTCTATTCTTCTACTATTAAATGGAGAAGATAATATTTATTAGTCTAATCCTCTTTAGGGCAGGATTTAAAACAAATATGGGTGGAAAATAAGTGTTATAATTGTCTACTTTACCATATTGTTCCAGAAAAAATGAAATCTCTACAGATGACAAATTCCCATTCACTTTTCTATAACAACATAATTAATATTATTAACCAAGTAATGTTGAGGAGAAGAGTTGAAGGAAACTTTTCCATTACATAGCACAAGCATTATGGACGACTCTATGGGCATTTCATTAGCCTCTAGGTCTCCCATGCTGCACACACCTAGGTATCAGCACGCTGACAACCACCTCAGTAATACCCTGCCTCTGTGTCATCTCCCTCCTCATCACTTCCCTCCTCTTCTCCCGTTCTCCTCTGATCATCCAGACACCTCTTTGCCAACACCCTCCTCTCTTCAGGCTCCCACCCCCTGCTCATGACCAACACAAAACCACAGGGAAGAAGATGAAGGAATCAGGTCACATTTCAGGAACCTCATAGTCATTTTAGTCCATTTACATCTGAAATAATGACGGAGTGGAAACTTGCCATTCATTTCAGCAAGGATAAGGCTTTTCCCCTTGTTTCACTGATCATTCATTAAAAGGCAGAGCCTCCTGCTCAGCAACCACGTCAGCGGATACGGCTGCCCGGCTCTCAGAGATGGCTGGGCTGGAGGATATTGTACGACGACAAAGGTCGATTGTTTAAACCTGCAGATGGGAGAGGGATGAACGAGTGTTTCTCAGGGGAACCAAGGAAAAAGAAAACTTTCCCTTCGAGTTCCACTGGCTTTAAAAACAAACAAGGCAAATGTTTCCACAAACAAGTGCAAACCGTACAGTTCCCCAGATCAAAGCTGAGAGCTCTACTCTGAAGCTGGAAGTGCATTCATGGGGGATGGAAAAAAAAATGGCCCTTTACAACAGCAATACTGCATTAACAGTAATAATGTTTTAACCAAATATGATTAAGTGCAGGTACTGCCACTTTACACATCTGCAGCCTGCATTTGATTACTTTTCATTTTTTCGTACATTATCCACCAGGACAAGAGTGCTCATCCTAACAGCAGCACTTCTTGAAAGCCCCATCTCTCACCTCCAGAACATGTAACACTTCAGTGGCAACAGAAATTTACATCCTATGCATTAGACTACTCTAGATGATACACAGGGACTCTAAATGGATAACTGGAATACGCTGAGGTTTGGGGCAAGGGAAGATATGCCAGCAAAGCTGGGGAAGGGCAAGGTTAGCCCCTACCCAACTGCAGGCCCTGCCATCTAAATACGCACAAATCGTTGGGAAGAGATCTGTAAGAGATTATAAACAATGGGAGTAATAAGACAGAAAGTATCAGAAGAAAAGGTGGGTTGGGGATTGGCGCTTTTTTTAAATTCTGTTTTTAGGAAGACACAATATAACAAAAAGTCATTAAAATGCAAGTTTATCTGTCCCAGATATTATCTTATATAGTAGAGCTGTAAAATAATCTTGATCTGTCCACATTATTCTTTTGAATGGAAGCATCTTCCCCTTAACTAATAGAGGCTGATTTTTTTTTTCTGTTCAACACATCTGGCTGAGATACAAAACTACACAAATGCCAGAATGAAGAAAGGCTGAAATGTTGTCTTTATCAGGCAACAAAAACCACTTTTGATTCCAAAGACAGCAACATCGTCTGACTTCCCAACCACTTCATCTGTGAACAGTTCAAAGTATACCAGAAAGCATGTGCAGGTAACAGATGCCAGCACCCACGGAGCAATTTCAGCAACATTCAAACTGTTGGAGGCTTGGTGGTTTCATCTGCTAACTCTACTTTTTCATTGTAGAAAGTAACTTAACTTCACACTAATCTCAACAAGACATGATGGCACGCTGAGCACTATGTAACTCATCTCTTCTGCAACTCCTCTTTTTGCCCATCTGCTCTCCTTGGGCACCCCAGAAATAACTGCTACTTTCCTCCCTATCATCATCATCTGTGTGGTCCCCTGAGAGCACTGTACACTTTTTGTAAAGGGTTGTCATACAAAATGACCCCTTCCACAAATTGCAACCCATTAAAAACCAAGAACTAATACTGTGGAGAAAGGCATCTTTCCAGGTCTCAGGCATAAGCCAACTGGAACTGGCTGCATGGTGGAGGCTGATAATACCTCTAATACTGACCATACTGGCAGACCACTGCCAGGAGGCAACTTTCAACATTACTGGCCAAAGAGGTATTACTTCGACCCTCATTTCCAGCTCCAAAAGGAACAAGAGCTCTTCGATGCCCTCCAGTTTGGGAGTAGGTAGTACAGCATCACGGTCCTTGGGTAACTCAGCTTTCAAAGGCTGTGTGCTTGATGGCATCAGGCTTGGAAGCAGCTTTGTTACAGCGCACAGCACCAACAGCAATAAATATGCTTGTCCTAGCTATTAAACTAGGTCAAAGATGAGGTTGTTTCATTTTAAGGGGTGAAGCCTTTCTTTATTTTCTTACTGTATGAACTTTTGGATCTTAGTTTTCCAGGTTCCACTTCCAAATTGGCTGGGGTGCAGCACTGAAATAAGAGTAGATCAGAGAACAGTAAGCGTGTCAGAGGAAAAACATCAGACAGTGCAAGAAGCAACTGTGGGGGCCAGGGAGTACTTGAAAGAGCTGCAAGTGCATCAAAAGCGTGTTACTCATAGCCTGGTAAAAACACAGAAAAGGGGAGAGGGAGAAGAAAAGGAAACCAAAGCCAAAGGTCAGGATGGCAAAGCTCTGACCCTACAAGCACATACCAAATCACCACCAGCCACTTCTAAATGCTTTGCAATAGCTAAAGAAAACAGAAGAAAAATAGCTGCGTAGGAAGCTTCAGTTGTCAGATTCAAGACACAAAGAGAGCCTTTCACAGAACAGTCACAGGTCAGAAGCATGCATCAGATTCCCAGCACAGCCTGCTCAAGCACCATCTCATGTTGCATGGCTTTGGCTAGACTTGGATATTTACCAGCAGCACGTTACATTCACAGAACTACGCTGTGAACGTATTAAACACATACCCATTGGCACTAGCTAGTCGTAATATTTGTACCTTTATCTTAATTTCTATATTACTTGTTCAGAAATTATATCTTCAATCCCAGGCACAAATCACATCCTGCTCTTTTTTTATCCCACTGGCTGTGAGATTTTGTTGTATCTATCTGCTTTGGTACTGCCGCAAAAATCCAGTACAGAGAAACTGATATTGCTCTGTTATAATTTATCCCTATTTTATCAACAGGAAACTCTTAGAAACAAACACTGGGATACTAATGTTGCTCCTTGAAATTCTTGGTTTTGTAAAAATAAATGATCCTAAGAGGCAGTAATAGACTGTATCATTTAGTCTGCCTACTTGTATACCCCAGACATTATATTTCATTTGTTAATCTTCCACTACATGAAATCATTTGTTTAGTTATAGCATATTTTCCAGAAACACATATAGTTAGGTCCTATAGTAATCCCTCTTGAACTTAAAAAGTCCTGGGTCTGGTTTTTTTAAATGCATGTGCAGTCACCTTTCAGTCACAGGTTTTTGTCATGCCTTCCTCTGCCAGATTACAAATACCGTCCTAGGTGCCTCTTGGCCTTCATTAAAATAAACGCTGTGACTAGTTCAGATTTCTAAGTGAGGCCTTCCCTTGGGCACTTGAATAGGTTTTATAGTTGTTTACAACATCATCTAAACAGAAAGCACCTCATCAGTAAACACACAACTCTAGCTCTGGCCAAATCAGCGATCTATACAGGAGAAGAATCACTCTAAGGTACTGTTCTATCTGTTTGTTAACCCAAGGAACTCACTACTCCATTTTGCCAACCATCATGCTGGGAATTCATGTTAAATTGTTGGCCTGCTATGACCCTGAAATCCTTCTCAAGGCCCCCATTTTCCAGGAAACAAGCCCCTTCCCCCTCTGTAGGTGGGACCTGCATTCTTTGTTCCTGGATGTATGACCTCACACTTAGCTGAATTAAAATAAACTTTGCTCAAGTGGCTCAGCTTAGTAGCTGATCCAAACCACTTTATAAAAAATTCCCTATCCTCCCCTTTTAACCAAGAATTTTTATCTGCAAAATGTAGAAGTAATTTTGTATTTATTTTCAGATTTCAATGACTATATTAATTTTAGGTTTTCTATTGATCCCTGAAAAATGTCACTAGAAGTAACCCCACTTAATAACCCTACATTGAAACCTCCTTTTCAGATCAGTCTTCTGTCCAAGTATTAATTTTAATATGTATAGGTTTTGTACAATCCTTTTTTTTTTTAATCATAGTGCCTAAAACACTAAGTAAAATTGCAAGCCCCTAAACCTCTGTTACATCTTCATCTTCACCGACCAATCTCATTATTTCATTACTCAGGTTTATTTTTTTCCCTTTTTTTAATCAAACCTGTATTTGTTCCTTTAATTTCTTGAGCAATCACACAAAATATTTGTATTGCCATTATATTGCTTGTATGATGATGTCAACCTACAGCCCTTTATATCAGCTTTCCTACCCTTTTTTGGTATATTGACACTTTAAAACCCTCAATGCTTGCTGGAATTTCCCTTTAATTACAAGAATTAGGTAAAGTTAACAATATGGAGCCAGAGAGCTCTTCAGCTGGTCTTTGGGACTCTTAAGTGTCCAGACCATATTAATGTGTTTATTTCTGGTAAACATTATTTGACATTGTCCATATTTACAAATGCATTAAAAGCACAGCATAAACTTAATGAAATACGAGTACATTCTCCTCCTCCTTTACAAAATGCGTAAGTAATTAATGAAGCACTTTTGCCTTTGTGTATGAACAGTATTATTACCATCATCAAATGATGGGCCAATATTATTGCTAGGATTTATTTTATTAATACATCAGAACTTTATTCTGAATAGGCTATCGTCACAGAGGAAGAGACACCTACATAAATTCTGAGGGGACAAAGTATAGCTGCTGTACGACAAGTACTGACGGCCCTGTTACAGATGCCATGGAGTAGCCAGGCAATATGTCAGAAATGTTTTATCATTTTAGAGAACAACATAGGAAGGGATATGAGCTGAACAAATCTCTCTAAAAATGCACTGCACCTCTTCCTTTTCTCTGTAAAGATAAATGCATGTGTCCAAACAACCACTCTCAGCTTCCTCACCACTCAAACTGATTTCAAGTGTGACAGCTTGAAATCTCCATAATCTGAAATAATGAAAATACCCACAAATAACAGCATGAAGGCAAATTTATACCCAAGACTTACTGGTATAGTGCAGCTCAATAGAATCAACACTTTTTACTAAGAATGGAAAAATGTCCTGTAAAAAGCTCCAGGCAACACTGTAGGTGTTTTAACCTAGATGGCAGAAATGATTTATGGCTGCCCACAGGTGATCTGATTCTTTTAAAAAAGACCTCAGTCAGGTAAGGAAGAATAAAATGAGACATCAAAAGTGACAGGATGAGAAGAAAAGGCTTACTTGGCTTTATTTTGTTAAAAATATGGAACCTTTTTTAGGTTTTCTTTTTATTTAAAGTGGGTGGAATTCTCTTTCCACAGAAACCTGTTTTTACCACTACTCATCAGGAAAGAAGAGGCTTCTCTCAGCATATGACATTTAAAAAGGAAACAAAAAGGGAAAAATAACGATCATGTTACGGTAGTAGGTATCCACCTCCAGCAAGTTTTTCCAAGGCCTCTGAGAGGAAAACCCTTTCCGTTATGTAGCAATAGCCTCAATTGACTTTTCCACTCCTTTAACTGCTGGTTTGCAGCACATATAATCTCAAAGGTCTACCTTTAGAGCTGACCAAATTAACAACCACATCTTTTCCTTGGAAAGGGCATTTAAAAAAATAAACAAAAAACCCAAAACAACATAAAAATACATTACAAATCCTCCTGAGGATCCTAAACTAACAAGTGTTCACTGCCAGCAATTCCCCAGCTTGTTGTAGATGGATGAAACATTTTACTAAAACTTCAAATCCTTGGGCAAGACAGATATACATAGTGCTGTTAAAACCTGAATGCTTTAGGAAATAATAATTGACATATTTGTGGTGTTCTCTATATACCATATAAACCACAATAAGGTTATCTGGTTAGCAAAGATGAAATTATATAAAGACTGAAGGTTTGCCAGTTTACTTTCTTGGCTAATGCAAATGGAATTTAAAATGAAAACTGGCTACCTGGGAGAGGCCACAACTTCCCTAGGATTCAGAATAACAGTTATGAAGGTTTGTTAATCTCTTTCCCCGGAAACCCAATGAGGAGAAAGTAGTCTTTTTCAAACAAAATCTGGGCTACTCAATGCAAAAAGACCAGAAATCATTTCTACTGGAAAAAAGAAACAAAGAAAGAAGTGAAAACCTGAGCACCTAATTGATGAAACCATTGCCTCAGAGGTGAAGTGCAGGTGAACACCACTGTCCCACTGCAGCTGTGCAGTCCTGAAACACATTTGTGACATGCCAAAACCAAAAACTTACACAGTTCCAAAGTAGTGTTTTACACATCCTTCATTCCTGTTCACCTTTACTACCTATTTTTAAAGCATTTGGTCAAAGAAAACATTCTTATACTTTCCAAACTGATGGGTAGAATTTTAATAAACTCCTCAAATAATGACTCCCGAGACCAAGATGTCTCAGATGACAACTTTCAAAGGAGTACTGTTTCACTCAAACTTTGAGTCAAAGCACTAGCCAAAATTTAGCTTTCTCTGAAAATCGCTAGCTAAAATGCACCTGCCCATTTGCATTCTCTTTGGATCTCTGGTACATGAATGTGCAGCTTGGCATGTAAATCAAGTGCTTACCCTTCCAACTGACCATGTATAGAGCTGTTATCCTACATGAATGCAGAGTTCGAGTTCATATTTTTAAAAATCTGCTCTTGGTCTGATCATTTCTCCACTCTGAAAAAACCTGGGTAATACCATGAGCTGTAATCCAGCCTTGAGCCAACAGCACAAGCTATAGAGAGTGTAACAGCTCAAAACAGGCCTGTTTTTCTTTCCATTTTCTAAAACTTCAACATATTCTGCTTCTCTTCTATGTGTTTTACACTGTACTGTAACGTACTAAACATTTATTACAAAAACATGACACCTGAAAGTATCTGGAAGATCTCTACTTGATTATCAATCATGTTCAAACTTCAAGCTTTGCCCCGTTAGGCTTGCTTTAGGACAGTTTGTCAAACACACACACAAATCCCATGAACAATTAAAATTGGCTTTCTATCAAGACAGACATAACGTATGGTTTGAATACAAGGTATTACTTAGGAATTGCTTTGGGCAATCCCCATGGAGAATAAACAATACATTAACAAACAAACCCCCAAATGCGTGACAACCTAAAAATACAGACCATTTGCGAAGGGAGAACACCCTAGTCGGTGACGGTGGAGACTAGATGTATTTCCAACTAATACTCTTAAAACTAAACTATCCATTCCATGTCTGTTAGGCGCTGAGACTGAAGATGCAGTGAGGAACTCTTGTTTTCACATGAAGAGCATATGCAAAGTACCACTTCTCTGTATACGGCAGTAACATACAGCAAGAAAACATTTTCAAGCTCCTCTCCACAGCACTGACAGCCCACAATCTCTTTCAGCCTATTCTTGAAGTCAGCTTCTGTCCTTCCAGCAGTCACCAGCTCTTCCCTGCCACCACTGCCTCCTGTGAGCCCATTACCAGACCCTCAGACTACACCGCTCAGAGTCATGTATAACTTGGACCTGTAATGGAGACTAATCTTTATGCTCATCACTGCCACTTGAATAAAATCCAGTCACAATATCCAAAGATTTTAAGGCAGCAAAATGACATCCCTACCCTGGTATACGTTTGGGAGGTAAGAATTTATGTATACTTTTAAAAGCAGAGCGAGGGCTAGGCCGGTCCATCCCGTAGCTCCTCAACCCACTCTTTGTTCATCAGCTTAGATCTTGCAAACCTCACTGGAGGGAAGTGAGTGTCAGGAGGCCTTGATGAGGTGTACCATGGAAGGGAGAGAAGCATGGAGACAGCTGTGGGAAAGGCAGACAAATGCCATTTTTGCTTTATAAAACTTCTGTGGCACTTCTTGCTTAATGAAAACACTTGGCCTTTGGTCTGCCAAAGGAACAGCTCCACAGCCATTTACAACAATACTGTCAGGAGTCGTTTATATATGAAGCACTCAGACATACACTGCATATCTTTCAAACCAAAAAAGGGAGACGCTATGCATTCTCGCTTTGGAAGTTATTCTTAAAAACTCCTGGTGCTGTTTTGAACTCTCCTTACTTTCTACCCCTCTGCTTGCTGGAAAATTCATGTATTCAGTCGTCTTTTTTTTTTCTTCCCTTCCCCAGAAGGAGGACATAAAGCAATCTAAAACTAGATCACTGGTCTCTGAACTGAAGTAAGCGTAAAGTATACCCTTGCTTTCCTAAAATCACCTCTTTCTATTAATATAATACAAATATCTGCGTAGCCAGACAGCAAACAAGTACAAAGCACAACAGAGGAAGGAAATGTTTTTGGAGAGAGGGACGTGTGAAAAACTAAGCATGAAAAGTAAAGCCAATTTTCACAACAAACATGAAGAGCAGCGCCGGAGTCTCCTGTGTGGAACTCTGCTGCCGACTGTCCTGGCACTGTGCAGACTGATCACGCCCCTCCGATCACGGCAGCTGTATTTCCACACTACACAACATCTGGCTGTAACATCGGGCTACCTCTTACATCCACAGGGCTGCTCTCCCAGCTGCACTGGCACAGCTTTTAGCACCACCAGGCTTTAGAGCTGGCTCAGCTGCCTTCTCACTAAAAAGCCTGTTTAGAGCCAGTTCAACGATCTAGTTCAGTCCTGCATAACGGAGGGCACAACATAAGATGGTGCACTGGCAAAAATAGGGCTACTGCCCAGGTACCTTGTCTGTGAATCAAACACTAATTCCAGCTGCATGAATAACAAATCAAATCCTTTCCATCTAGCCATAGGTTTTCTGAATCTTTCACGTCACCTCCACCTCATGGATAAGTACACATGAGAAAAAAGCAAACACATAAATGGGATTCTGCTGCTAAGCAGAAGCACTCTTGATAATTGCCTTATTCTGCTTTTGTTGTAGGTATGAAGTATATCTCCTCCCCCACCCTACCCTGGTAGTACCTGAAGATGCCAACTCAGGCAAAAAGAGCTCAGATTAACATTTTAGCAGGCTTTCCAAGCTGTAAACAGTTGGGAAGAATATATTCACCAGGTAATGCTTGTAGGAAACCAGCATCTTCACATTCAGTCTGTGTGCTGTGAGCATGCACTGGGAGTCACAGAATCATAGAATCATTAAGGTTGGAAAAGACCTCTAGGATCATCAAGTCCAACTGTCAACCCAACACTACCATGCTTCCAAAACCATGTCCTGAAATGCTATGTCCACATGTTTTTTTAAATACCTCCTGGGATGGCGACTCCACCACCTCTCTGGGCAGCCTGTTCCAATGCCTGACCACTCTCAGTAAAGAAATTTTTCAATATCCAATCTAAACCTCTCCTGACACAACTTGAGGCCATTTCCTCTTGTCCTATCACCAGTAACTTGGGAAAAGAGACCAACACACACCTTGCTGCAACCTCCTTTCAGGTAGTTGTAGAGAGCCATAAGGTCTCCTCAGCCTCCTCTTATCCACACTAAACAACCCCAGCTCCCTCAATGTCTCCTCATAAGACTTGTGCTCCAGACCCTTCACCAGCTTTGTTGTCCTTCTCTGGACACGCTCCCGCGCCTCAGTGTCCTTCTTGTACTGAGGGGCCCAAAACTGAACACAGTATTCGAGGTGCAGCCTCACCAGTGCCAAGTACAGGGGCCACACTATTCCTGATAGAAGCCAGGATGCTGTTGGCCTTCTTGGCCACCTGGGCACACTGCTGGCTCATGTTCAGCTAGCTGTCAACCAGCACCCCCACATCCTTCTCCCTGGGCAGCTTTCCAGCCACTCTTCCCCAAGCCTGTAGGGTTGTTGTGACCAAAGTGCAGGACCTGGCATGTGGCTTTGTTAAACTTCCTACAACTGACCTCAGCCCACCAATCCAGCCTGCCCAGATCCCTCTGCAGAGCCTTCCTACGCCTAAGCATATCGACACTCCTGCCCAATTTGGTGTCATCTGCAAACTTACTGAGGGTTCACTCAATTCCCTCATCTAGATCACTGATAAAGATATTAAACAAGACTGGTGCCAAAACTGAGCCCTGGGGAACACCACTTAACTTTGCTTAGCCACCTACTACCACCTAACAATGTCACGATACTGTCAAGGCACTGTGGAGGAAAACAGGTTTCTATCTCCAGATTCACCATTTAGTCCAAGCCGATGCGTATTCCATTTCATTAATCTCACAGTCAATTCCCAATCTTATTGGGAGTCAGTTTACAGACTTCAGTCTCTTAAAAAAATGACTACAGGCACTTCACAGTCTTAGTTGGGCAATGAGGATTTTAAAAAAACAACCAACAAAATCAAACAAACAGATCCCTTAAAAATGTACCAGGTGCCAATAAAATCTCATGCTCATCACCATATCCTGTCTCTACTTCCCAGACAGAGCCATTGAAGTAGTGCTGACTATTGGACTCTTAGCTTCAGCCTCAAGTTAGGACGGTGTGCTTGGCCTTGGAGCTCCACCAGACTTTGGTAAGGCATTTCCCTGGGTGCACTGCCATGCAAAGCTGCAATGCACCTCTCACCAGGGCAGTGGACTTCATGGGAGCTCCACGTGTCAGAGTAATCCCTGCTCTGAGGACAGCCTGCCATCAGGGGCAGACAGACAGCTTACCTGGGAATTAAGCACTGAGATGTCAACTCTTGCCGCCTTCTCAGATACTTTTCATTTCAAAATATGTGTTTTATGATCTATAGGGTTCACTGCCTCCCCCCAGCCCAGACAGGATGGGTTTTTATTGCAGCTGCTATTCAAAGACTGAAGGATTTTCCCCCAGTGTGGTACCTTCATAGATACTCCCCCAAATTCCAACAGGATGGCAGCTCTCTGCCGCTTTTAGAAGATACATGCTGTCTCTTCCCACCATGTTGTCCCTGGGGCATCCTCATTATGTAGTGTCAGATCCTTACTATAGTTGGTCACAAAAAAGACATTTTTCAGGCTCTGATTGTAAAAGCCCTTCCCCTGAAAGCACTCAAAGACCTTTTAGACCTTTATTTTATTACTATGAGCTTACTAGTAAGCAGTTTTATTTTTCAAACTATTTAAAACACAGTCCTTGAGGAAGTCTATTTCGTCTTCAGCAGTTGCATTTACTCATCACGTCAAATGCAAGCTGTCTGTGTAGACGTTGAAAAGATGAAAAAATAAAAGGGCTCAAGTGTGTATTTTTCCAACCTTGCCCAAGCCCAAGGGCAAGTAGAGAAAGTCCCTTTTCTTCTACTTCTCACGACCACACCACATGGAAAGTTTCATTCCCCAAAAAGGAGTCCGCTGAAAAGGTCTGATAGTGTGAAAAAAGTGTGCCATAATTGAAATCCTTCTGCAGCTGTAATTACAGCAGTTGCTATGAAGCCAAGGCTGTAATTTTTGCAAGCCAAACTAAAGCAAAAGGAACAAAAGTTCTGCAATTGTTTTCGAAAGCTGCAAGGGAGGTTTTCTCTCCTTCCCTGCTGTTTAATCAAAGTAGTGAAGGGTGGGGTCATGAAAGCTGTATTAATGCTCTCCGCTAGGTTCCAGGCTCCTCAGTATTTTTGTAATGTAATGCAATTAGAGGATATTTGTAAATCATCTGGAACATTATTCAAATTGAATCCTCCTTCTTCCTAGTTAAATAATCAATGATCTTAAAAAAAAAAAAGTAATTGTCAATCCTGTAATAGGCTCCATAATGGCTTATACTCCTATGGCTGCAGAGTAGCTATTAATTTCTGTACATAGAGTACATCAGAAGAATGTCGCAAGCTAATGCAGAAGAGAAGAAACAGGCACAAGAACTCCATCCAATTCAGACAGGCCAACCACAGTTGCAAGGGGATGTCCTCACTGAAAAATGCAGGCTGAAGGATGTATACAAACAACTTGACCTCCCAGACTTCCACCATGGTCTAGAGAAAGCCAGCAACCCAGCTAAAAATCAAATCTTTGGAGAGGAAAACAGTTTTTGCTTTCTTTGGCTATTGAATTTACATTGATTTGCTTCTTTCCTTAAGATTTCATTGTTGATTTTCAGCACAATAAATAGAGCCCAAAGAAAAATCCTGATAATAACTTGGCATGGTTCCAGTCCTTCTTAGAGCGAGGGGATACACTAGCAGGGCAAGACTTTCTGCTTTAAACATTTTATCCATGTCTGTACTTCCCAGTTTCAGAAAGGACATGTTTCAGCTCCCATACTATATGCTGAGAAAGATCAGAGGGTATGGGATATGCTCAGCCTAAGCAGATGCAAACAATTCAGGGATGGGCTTCATCTCATTTTCCTGCTTGCATCTAAAGCGAGCAAGATCAACTATTTGTGCAGAATTCAGCACTGCCTCAAGATCAGGTCGTATTTTAAATTTGAATAGCATTGGCTCAGCTTATGAGCTCTGAGGATTCCCGGTTATCAAAATGGCAACCATATGGTAACATTAAACGTGAACATACTTAACCACATTTTTGACGTGTACTACCTTAGTTGTTCTTCATGTATCTTCTGCAGCTAGTTAGAGGGTTTGTATTTTGGGTTTTTTTTCAAACTATAAAAATTCTATAAAAAGAATGTGTTTTATTTTTCCTATATTTGAGATAAATTGCTGGTTTAGCCAACAAATAAACCTTTGTAAAAACATCCATATATCACTTCGTATTACGTCCAAGCATCCATTTTGAAAAGGCAGCAAAGTGCAAGTTATCCTGTTGTCCACATTTACATGAGAATAAACAGTGCTATTTTTGGTCACTTGAACTTTAAAATATTACTGCAAAGGACTAGTTGACCTCTTCCAAACCACTTGTTAATCAGCGAGCTACTTAAATACAAAGTCTGTATTCCTTGCTTCCATGGCTTCTCATTTCCCTTTTAAAATAAATTTTCTTTGGGATAAAAGGTTACTCCAGATTATGGCTGTAATTACAGATAAGCAGGACTCTGAATACTACTTCTTTTGTGATAGAAAGATAAAAGTTGTTATATTCAAGGTTCAGAAAATCTTCTGATAAACTGAAGGAGAAAAATTGTGAGTTCTTTTGGTGACAAAAAGAATTCTCAAAACTCTTTGTGACTCTGTAAGAACAGGTTTGAAATTACTTTAAAATTTTTTTTAAAAATCAACTCTAGAAATAATTAATTCTGAATTTGAGGGCAAAAAAGTGGAAATAAAAATGAGGTGATTATTCACAACCATTTCCTGTGGAAATTACCATCCCAAACAGAAAAATACTTTGAGCATAAGGTGACGAAAAATTCCACCAATCACAGTTAGAGGACCAAAAAACAACCCTTTTGTTCTAGACTGTCTCTTCCCACATAAGAGTACAAACAGAAAGAATTATGCTTCCTAATGTTGCAGCATGCAATGTCCAAAGTTTGAAAAACTGAATTTTTCTGATCTTCAAACTTCAGGGTATTTGCATAACTTTATAAAAAGCCTATCTTTTCCATTCTACATAGTGTCTTTTCCCAAGGCCATGTCAATGTCTGCATATAACTTGTTCTTTCCTGGAAACCCCAGTCACTCCTTATTCCCTGTACCTTTTAGGCATAATGTCTCAATTTTCCTATAATACAATTTTCCTCTCACTTGCGAACACCATTCATGGCATGCAGTATTTCTTGACTCAGCTTCCATTTCTGACAAATATAGAAAAAATTCTACCCCAAACATAAATGTTACAACGGATAAACATTTTTAAAGTGTATTTCAGGAGCTGTAGAAGTTCACAGCAAAATTTCATACAGAAAAACATTAGTGCTTATTGGCAGTACAACTGGTTGCTTACTTGCAGTAATTCAGAGTTTACATAGACTTTACTAGACTGTGAAATTCCTCCTTCCAGGGGTCTGAAAGATGAGAAAATATATTTCAATTACAGCAACTTGTTCTTGTATCAAACCAAGCCCATTTTTACCCAAACTAAGTCTCGACAGAAAAAAGCTCTCTTTAAAAAAAACTAGTATTAGAATCTTCTTACATCTCTTCCTCATGCAAATCTATTTACACAGAATTATCCGACTATTACCAGAAAGTTCCAGCTGTTTTAAGCCATATGTCTGCCTCATATGTTTGACTATTCTTGTCCCAAAAGCGACAACTGCCATGCAATGCATCTTACACAGCAGAGTAAGAAAAAACACATTTTCGTTTTTTGTTTGTGCCAACCTGACCACAATGGGACAGCAGTTTCATTTTTTGCAAGCTATCATGCTTGCCACCAAAGCTGTGTTTAAAGCACAATGTTATCCCACCAAAGAGTCACCCAACCACCCAATGCTGATTGATCCAAATGACATAAGGACTGCTGCCAAAGTTGTCAGATGGACAGGACACACAAAGGGCTTGGGTTCGGGATAGTTTCTGGGCTCCTCCAGGGTTGGCACAGAGAGATTGCTTTAGTTTGGGTACTGAGGGTTTAATGGGGCAGGGTCAGATGTTGCTCTTAAATATATATTACTGTTCATGTTAAAGAAAATGCCCTCTGACAAAGTACAAGCTATAACCTGTCAAGTTCCCTTCAATCCGACAATGTAAAACTCTCAAGAGCAACATAATAATGAAGAAACATTTCCCTCCTTGGCATGATATTCATAGTAAGTGGTCTCTTTATACTTTAAAGACAACACAGTCTTTCAAACTATTCCAAGTAATGCCTTTCAGAAGAACTGAATTTCATATGAGGAAAAACCACAGGAGAGAGAAATAATACAAAGAGATTTAAACCTTTTGATCTGTTCATTTCCTTAAACTACCTTAAAAAAGATAGTTTATTTGCAAATTGAAGATATACACAACTTGTAACAAAAATATGAACATGAAAAGACACATTTTAAAAGTAAGAAAAGAAAGTTCCTTAAAAGTACAGATAAAGCAAAGAACATTCAGAATAAAATAAATGGGAATAATCAGCAGGATTTGGAAAAGATCATTATCTAATTACCTATGTTACAGTCCAAGAGTATAACTGTGTAGTGGTAGCTACTTTAGCTTTAAACTGAGTTCCTGATAACTATGCAGCTTCAGTTTTGCAATTTCAGGGACTTCTGGATGTTTGTGAGTGGAAAAGAACTGCCTGCAATGCTGGTGAAGGGATTTATACGTTTGCATTCCTCCATATTTTTTTTTTCCCCATTATCTAAGCACATTCCTGGGTACAGTCTTGGCCACTGCCAGCTTCTAGACAGGATGGAGAAATCTTGATTTATTGACCAAAAGGATCACATATTCTTTCATTAAATCCATCCCATCAAAGAAGGACACACTGCACTGCTGGGACATGCTTATTTCAGCACTCTCTCTGCTACTGTCCTTCCCCTCTAAAACTAGCAAAGGGTTGCTGCACTCTCTCACCCCAAAAGCCTCAAAATGCGCAGACCCAAAACTTCCCAGGGACTCATTTCCTGCCCAAGGATAAATGGTGGTGTCTGTACTTTATTGATCCCTAATCTCTGCCAGGTCCCTGGAGACTGGTCACTCCTTATATGTCCCCTGAGGTTTATTAAACCAGCTCCATCTTGGAGTTAATTAAATTAACTCCAAGTGCAGCCCCATGGACAAAGGTGGCTTTCAGAAACCATACAGCAGAGGGGCTTCATGTGCCACACCAACACGTGGAGGCGACCCCATTGCCACCAGTGCTCTGTCAGGGACAATGCAGTGCCTCCCTTCTGGGCACAGCTCCGTGCCAGGATGAAGGCCAGGTGGAACTGCTTGTGGAAAAATGGGTTCACTAAAATGGAAAAAAGGCTTTCACATATGATCTGGAGTAGCTCCAGAGAGCCTCCCCTGAATGGAAAAAACACACCTCAGGAAAATGCTGCTGCTTTAATGAGCAGCCTCACCTACGGTATTATAAATAAAGAACCCAAACACAGCTGGACACAAAAAACGAGTTCCCCTGAGAGGGGTAGAGGGTTTCCCTCCACTGGAGGAAGAGGGGACAGAGGGAAAATCAGCGTGGGATGCCATGGGCCTTCAGGTCCCCACACAGATCCAGGTGGGCACCCTCGCAAACCACCCCAGCTGCGTTACCCGCTTTAGCAGAGCTGCCAAATCCAAAGCAAAACCCTCCACTGATAAATGCAACTCTGTAAATTCTCCATGCCTGAGGCTGGCACACACTGTAGCTGTGTGCGCTTCGGGGCCAGGTGGGGCAAGCTGTAGTGCCAGTGCGGCATCAGGGCTTGGGTGCAGGGAGCACATGCTGTTTCTGCTTTCCCCCGCCTCCTCTTTCCTTTTAACTCAAGGGTGCAATAACAAAATCCATCCCCTGGGGCTCTCGTAGCTGTCTGAGTTGCCATTGGGGAATCACGGTATGATTTTTGGGGAGTTTGACAGAGAAAAGGAGATGGCAGAGTGCCTGCTAATGCTGTTCCCAGTGTGAAATGCCCCACAGGCTGACAGCAGCTCCTCTGGGGCTAAGTCACCAGCAGAGATAGCATAAAGACTTGGTTTTAACTTGATGCCTCATTAAAAAAAAAAAAAAAAAGTTGCTTCAGAATGAGCCCGGATATCTGAAAGAGCTATTTTTAAGAAAATTAAAAACAGAAGAAGAGCTTTTAATCCCTTTAAAAATCCATAATAGGCCAAATTATCCCTGCTCTAACTCTGGAGGATGAGCAGCCCCATTGCCCCTCCCTGCCCCAACCAGGAGGAGTCAGATAAGACCACAAGCAAACACATCTGGCAAGTCTCTTCCCTCCCAGTTTCACACACGCAACCCACCGGGAGCCACGTGCGGCACATGGCAGCTCCCAAAGTCTGCCCAGGAACCACTGGAGAGGCTAGTTTGGTCCAAACCCATCCCAGAAGCTATGCTACAATGTGGCACCACAGGTGACTGAGCCACAGCAGCCAGCAGAGCTTCCCAGTGATGCTTAATTCAGTAGTATGGGCACAACCACAAAAACCAAGTCCTGCGCTTAAATTCATAAATATTTGTATACCAACCTCCAGCTACGGAAGCTGCCTCAACGATGGGAACCCTGAGCTACAAGGTAGCCAATGCTGAGAAGGGGACAATACACCTTTGTAGTCACCACCACTCTCCAGCGAGACTTGCCATTTTCATTCCAAACTGGAACAAAACCAAGTTTCAAAATATCAAAGGTATCATGCATGAAGTAGAAATACCTTTCTCTACCAAAACCTACCAAAATCTACTGACTGGAGGCAGTCTACACAAGGGAGAAATGCAGCCACAGGAAGCTTTCAAGTCTGGGTGAAATATTTCACCGTGTTCTCTCCTTGCCTGGTTTTGCTTTAAAACCTATACTCTGATTTCTTCAGCCATCTAATAAAGGACAAGAAAACTGAGAAGAAAGGTCAAAAGTTACTTCTCTCAAGACATCTGTACAGTTCTGGACAAATGCTAAACAGAAAACTCCTGCAACAAAGAAATTTCACTATATCCAACTAATTATCATTTCAAGAAAATAAATATAACTGAGTCTCATACAAAATACCTCCAATGAACCCACCACTGGGGACCTCAGTGCTCGGGTGCAGCTTGCACAAGACACAATGTGGCCAAGGTCCCCCCTTTCACTGCCTGACCTGGCCCTATTGCTCCTGTTGGACCTTACCTGAAACGGAGCCAACAATGGAGCTACAGAGTTTTAATCCCAGGATTTTGACACTGAATTCCTTGGCGGTCTTGAGCAAATTATTTTGCCTTACTACTTGCCTGTCCCATCTGTAAAACAGAGATAATCCTCTTTTCCTATCTTAAAGGAACTTTCTTGAGACTGATTAATTAATATCTGCAAGGCACCCTGAAGAAAGACACTTTACAAATGCAAAGCAAAACATTTTTCAACCTAAATTTCTATGGCCATCCTGTTTATTAACAAGAGGAAAATACCTGAACTAAAAACAAGGCACAAGGCTATTGTTTCCTGTGAGGCTCACAGAAATAGTAAATTGTCTCCAGGGTAATTGCACATCATTTAACTCACATCACAAAAAGGAAAAAAAGAAAAAAACAACCCTATGCTTAGAGCAAAATGCACTAATCCAAACATGGCATTCAGGTGAATAAGACAAAACCCCACTGTATATTAGCACCGCACACTTCAGAGGCAACATCTGACCAGCAGAAAAAGGATCTCACTTTTGGGCAGAAGCCAAGCCCCTTTGTACCAACAGCACAGCCACCAGTGCAGCTGACTTACTGCAAAACCCAGGTGCAGGCTGTTCCAGGAGGTGGGAAATAGGATATGGGTTGTTTTTTTTTTCCCCTGTGCAATGTGTGTTGTCATTTCACAGCAACCCTGCGGGGGAGGGGAGGAGGTTAATTAGAACTTATTCCTGATTTACAGCTGTTGGGGTTCAAGGTGCAAATCTTAAATGTTGTAACTGCAGTAGCTGCAGACAGGGTGTGTGATGATGAGACAGAGGAGCAGGGCACTGAAGGAGACCTCGCACTTCCAGACCTTGTTCACTACTGGAGCAATTCATCTTGCAAGATTTCCCAGACCAAGAGTTTTCAGAACCACTGCAGCTCCCATTAAAAAGAAACCAAAAAGTCTGATGCTGCTAGTTTCAGATTCAGCTGCATAATGGATGATGCAACGTTGGCACAAGATTTGAGTGCTGCTATAGAGCACAGAAAAATCACCAAGATAAAAAGCAGCAAGAAAACTAGAATAGTTACTAAATAAGGCAAACAATTTCAAAATTAGAGTTGCAATGAGACATTACATCAGAAAGAAACATGGGACTTTCACCAGATGATCAGCACAGTTGCTAACATGAGTGGAAACAACAAATCCACAGAATAGGTTGTGGGTTGGTTGTGGGGTTTTTTGTTTGGTTGGGTTTTTTTGTTTGTTTTAATACAAAAACACCCAGAAAACATTTCAGATTAAACAGACAGTTAGGAAAGATTACAGATTTCCTAAGACACTAATCTCTGATATTTTTGCCTTTGAGACTAATTTCTGTCACCAGAATCTAGTCAACAGCAAGGTTTAAGAAATACGATAGCTATCTACAACTTTTTGTTGTCCAAAAAACTTGTAAGAATGATTGTAATTTTATTAAATATTTGACATTCTGCAAGTCACCCATCTCCCACTGACTTCTCCAGTTTATTTCGTCTGAACAAGAAGGAAGTTGAACGGTTAAAAGCACAGTAGCAGCAGTTACATCTGTCCCAGTGCAACCCAAAGTCACATGAAAATCAATAAGCTCAATATACTGTGTGAACTTTCTATAGTCAAACACAGAAATGACTGCATGTAGCAAACTCTGGTTGACATGACCGGGGACTATGGACTATTCAGTTTTGTAACGCTCAACCCTTGCTGCAGCACTTTGCTAATTCACAGTGTCTTGTGAGTTACAAAACCTGTGCTTGACCTGAGCCTCAGGTGAGAAAGGGGC
Organism: Phalacrocorax carbo; assembly: GCF_963921805.1. Lineage (NCBI taxonomy): Eukaryota > Metazoa > Chordata > Aves > Suliformes > Phalacrocoracidae > Phalacrocorax > Phalacrocorax carbo. Next base: position 113,045,438 of record NC_087514.1, on the reverse strand, counting down.
TTCATGTTGCATCTGCATCCTGCAGAGAGTTGGCACCTGACCTTTGTCTCAGGAAAAGAAGTGTACAAGCATATAAGTTCAGGGACTGAATGCTGCGATAGGACTGCATAGTCCTTGTAGTACTGTTTAAATTAAAAAAATAAAAAGGAAGAGAGGGAAAAGAAAGTATCTTAACGCCAGAATTAGCAGATGAAAACCCACTTGTTTCATTTTAGAATGCATCCAGAAGCCTGTTCCATCACCCCCTCAGCTTGAGACTCAGTCTTTTAACCAAAAACTTGACATTTTTAAATTCCTGGCACAAAGAAGACACTAACTCCCCATTATCTCCAACTTTTAGATAATTTAGATACTTTGATTTACTGGATGTAATTTGCTCTGGATGCAAACAAGTAGTTCTATCCCAAATGTCAGAGGAAACGTAAGGGTAGAAATATAGAAATGACTGCTCTTTTTGCTGAGTAGCCTTGCAATTTCCCAGCATCACCTTGTTATGTAGCTGGCCAAATCAGTACTGAGCACCAAACTAATAGACCTTCATCTAAAAAACATGTTGATACTTCCATTTATCAAAGCAAATGGATAAAAGTGCATGACGGAACACACACAGCAGGTGCAATCCCGGGACAGTAGCAAGGAGACTGGCCACCTATAATGTCAGTTTCAGTGCAAAACTGAAGTTAAATGGAGCACATTTTCTTAACTACATTTACAGCATCTCTCCCAGTGGACTTACTGCATTTCATCAGAAGCAGTGGGCACTAACCAGTAGCAGCCTAAAATCAACCCAGTGCATCCTCACATCAGATTGGGACTTTTTTAGCAGCAAAGTCATTAAGGGAGTGTATCTTCATCCGTCTTTTGTTTGCTTCCACTGAAAAGAACCAAAGCACCAAGACCACCACAGGACTTCATTAATGAATCAAAATATACAGCAGTGAAACCCTGGGGGCACGATCCATTTCAATTGTAAAGTTTTCCCACTTGACAATTTTTGGAAGGCTTTAACCAACCGTATTCTTTTGTGTAAAAGAGGGGCTGAGTCATCCCGTGTAGGAGTAACTATAAATACCTAACGCCAAGACTTCTGCGCAAAAGCTGCAGCACTTGATATACAGTATTTTGGAGACACCAGAATGCTGGAGAAAGAGTACAGCATGTCCTTTTTAGGAAGGAACATCTGTTGCACTTGCTGAAGTGCAGCTGGTGTGAGCTCCTGTCCCCCAAATAATGTCAACTTACCGGTGTTTCTTTTTACAAGCAGTGTTGCAAGATTTCCTCACCATTGGAGGGGGAAGAAGCCTTCGGAATGGAAAAAGAAGCTGCCGCCAGAGGATTTGTTCAGCCACTCAAACTTTGTTCCTTTCAGTAAAACATAGCCATTACGTTATCTCATAATGATGCAAATATCTGGTTGTCTTTATCCTGACACTGTATTATGTAGTTCATCTTGATACAGAAGTGAAACACAAAAAGACTGTTCACAACCCAGCTGTCTCTGTGCTGCATTCCTACTCTCCCATAGTATTTTCTAATACAATGCCTCTAGAGATTGCAAAAGCAGCTACTTTGATACACGGCAGTGAAAACCCACATATGTGAGTTTAATTCAATATTGAGATTACTTTCTCCTGCCATGATCAGATGTAGGAGTGTAACCTAACAAGACAGGCCTGAATCAAAGCATAAGACCAAAACAGTACCCAGCCCTGGAAGTCTCATTTGCTTTGCAATTGATACTACAGATAAGTAACAAAGTCTTCAGGCTATGTCTTTTTCCTTTCTTCTGTAGACAGCTCTGTCAGTTCCCAAATATGTTTGTATCAAAGAGTTCTGCTGTCTGGCTCTACAGGTTTCTGCAGAGTTTCAACACTGGTTTTATAAAGTTAATATTTATAACTACCTCAAAGCAAAGTCCTGAGCGCTTCCTATCCCCTGCAGATAAAAGCAAAGAATCTACTCTGAAATCCCATGCCAAATACTATAAACAGCCATATTTCATGCCTGCAATGTCAACAGACTGTTTGAATAGGGCTTGGATCTTTGCTCACATACCCATTTTTTCCTTTCAGATGCACGCTGAGGGTTTGTTTTTTGTTTGTTTTTTATTTTTGTAAACAAAACATGGCTTCATGTTAGTTTAGTTTGTTGACTGTTTCAATTTGAATCCGTAATTAAGATCTTTAAGAACACGCTATCAGAGTTTTTTGTTTGGTTGTGATTTTTTTGGGGAGGGGTTCCCTCTCTTCTTTAAAAGACCATAAACAACCCCCAGTTCCTTAGTGTGTTCTGCCAGGACTGTGACAGCCATCACAAGAGAAGACGAGTATTAAAACCTCTGAGAAGCAGTAAAGTCTTAGTTAAAAGTAGGAACTCTTCCCTGTGACCAAAAGTGGTAGCCAGTTACCCTCCAACACACCGAAATTAAAGGGGACACTCACAAGTATTTGCACGGATATTTTTGTTCCTCCCCATCAGGTTTATGAAGCACTCAACACTGCAGTGCTCTGTAGCCTCCTGGAGATAGGTCAGTCCTGAGGCACCGTTTCTCAAACCTCTCCTGTGACAATGCTCTGCTTGCACAAAATACATGGGCCCTCCTAACTGCCTAGGAGGGGGTCTGAGAGTGACTATAGGCCCTATGCCTCAAGCCAGGATGTGCCAAGGAGCATACGGGCCCTACTGTATAAAGGGTGAAAAGGGCTCTCACTATCTTGCTATGAATCCAACAGGAATACTTTTTTTCAGCCAAAACAGCTAAGGGAAATCTCAAACTGCTTCCCCATCCTCCTCTCCCATGAAGAACCCCTACTGCTGACACATGACAAGACTGACTTGAGCAAGTCAAGTTTACATCCACTGTCAGCCTGATTCAGGGCTTGCCACCAAATTAATGATTTAACTATCAGGTTTTGGCCAAAAGCGTATTTTTTTGCCCAAAGATTACAACACGTGATAGGAAGTGGAATAGCATTACTGGACTGCAAAGCTCAGACCAGAACAGCGCAGATCCAGCCTTGTGATGAGGGTCCTCCCATGGCCGGTGAGAAACGCAGCTTCAATTAGGAGCCCAGACTAGCTGTACGGGATCAAACGAACCAGTAGGTACAGCATATACAGGATTCAGTAAAGGACCTTGCAGGGGCTACTACAAAAGCTGAGAGAAGACAGAACACCACTATTCCTGCTACATACTCCCGAGGTCAGACACTTTAGTTTTTACCTAAAATTTTTATTATTAACCCTTCATGACTTTTCTTCCTTGAATTTGCCCAATCACCTTATGAAGTCATCTTGCTACTCTAACTATCCTTATTTCTCTATACGTTCTAGCTTTGTCATACCCTTTTCTGAAAGCAGAGAAAGATGACAGTGTCCGGGATATGCACACACCACAGATATCCTGAATACAAATCAATTTTCAGTTTGGCTCTCTACTTCTCTCTTAAAAAATTCTGATCAAGATTGACTTTTTGGCTGCCACTTGAGTTGATGTTTTCAAAGAGCTAGCCATAATGATTTCAACATTTCTATATTGAATTGTAATAACCACTTTAAACTCTATAATTGTGTGTATATATTTACAGCTGGCTTATGCCATGTACATCACTGGGAATTTAATCTACCATTTTATGGTCCATTCACTGCAAAAACTTTCTGCAAACCTGGAATAACATCTTCTGGTTTTTTCTTCCCTGAACACTACCATACCATTGGCAACTTTTTCCTACCCTGAATACTACTGTATCATCAGCAAACTTGTCATCTCACCATTCACCCCTTTTCTGTATGACTTATGAAGCACAGACCTGGCCCAACACAGTTCTCTGTGACAGCCTGGTAATCTTCTTCAACTACAAAACCAGACTATTTGTTCCCACTCTTCAATCAGCTCCTAATTCACACCAGTACCTTTCCTCTTGAGGGCTTCATTTATACAAGGCTACCTAATGAAAGAGCTTGTAAAACCTTTTTAGGGATTCATTTACACAATAGCCAGAATAGTATCTTCACTGACTCCAATGAATGCAAACAGATTTTTGAGAAATGGATAACCCCCTAAGAAAAGTCACACTGATTTTTCCTCATTCTATCATATGATTTATGCATGACATAATTTTATTCTTTTTATACTTTCCATCAGTTTCCCTGGTATATAAGGAAGAAAAACAGTATTTAGTCTCCATGAAGTCTGTTAAATGTGCATCACATTTGCCGTTGTTCTGATACCAAAAGGCAAATTAAGTGGCAGCTTATGAACTAGAGTTGATAGTTTGCTATTTCCTATTTGAGCCCCCTCAGAACTTTTGGGTGAAAACGAGCTCATCCTGGAAATGTAAACATAATTATTCATTGCATCAGTTTGCCACCCAACCTCTTCCACTGCTACTTCGGCTGGCAACAACTCACCTCATTTGTCTCCCATAATGAAAGGATCATGTAGGAAGCTGCCTAAGCATTTTGAGAAGAAACTTAAATGGAAAGAATTAACTGAGATTTTTCTGCCGTGGTTTCGCTATCTGTGAATCCTCATTTCAGGGCCTGATCTTCTACAGACCTTTTGGTTTCTTGCTTAGGCTTCTTACTCTTCTCAGGCAGAGAGAAGCTAATATTCCTTTCATATCCAGGATTAATGTCCTACTCACTGTCTTGGTCAGCAGTTGTTACCACCAGCCCACCACCTACCTCTATTTTCACTGGTTTTGTAAACGCTTTTGAAGTTTAAGTCTTTGTTTCTACTACTTCCCTTCTGTAAAAACCCTTTCTAAAAAGGAAAAGAAACAACCACTGCTTTCACCAGGATGAAATATTTAACTTGGAAATGTCTGAGTTGTTGGGGGTTTTTTGTTGGTTGGTTGGTTGGGTTTTTCTTTCCTCCCATGGACAGTTTTCTCAACAGCACTTCCATTCAATCCAACCTCTGTTCTCCCTTTTAGTTTTTTTTCTCCTTTACCTCCCGCTTTTTCCAGCGTAGGGCTGAGCCAAAACTCATTTAGTACTCGCATAGCCTCTAATTAACTAATGCTCATGAGATAAGGAAATTATATCTGCTCAGAGTAGGGTTTTGCAAATGAATCAGAAAACAAATTTTCCATTAAAGCCATAGGGCACTTCCTCGCTGCTCCTGAATTGGTCCTAATGGGCTGTCCAAATCCCAGCCAGTCTCCATCTCTGCCTATTCATGTTGCTCTGGCATCCTTTCTGCTCACAGCCACCACTCTTCAAGCCTGCTAAATGTTAGCTGTCTCTTTTCAGAGCAGCTCCTTGTTTCAGCCCATATACTTCATACACAGCTACAAAGAATCAGTTCACAGTCACTTGGGACTCAAACCCTGTGCAGCATTTAGGTAGATACCATCATTGTGTAGGACACCTGTTTATTTTGGAAGGTGCAATTTCTGGGACATGGAGGGATACAACAATGATGACTCCAGGGTACGAAACTTCTAAGATCTCATGATCTTCCTGCTCTCTGGCACTGTACTAGTTGAAATAATCTCTGCAAGATTCACCACTCCTCTTTGCTCATTCACCCCTCCCCTCTTCAAACTGACCATGCAGAATCAAACTAGTGTTCTTCATCTGCTGTCAGGCACACTTGCCCCTGAGTTGAGGGGAAATGCCCCCTTGACTTATGCCAGGGTAGATGTCAAGATTTCAGATGACCGGATGGTGAGTTACACAGACCAAAGAGCCTGCACAGAAGCTCTTGGTGTTCCACAGATGAAAGCAACCAAAGCAGTCTGAACCCCTAAGGTACCGTCATCAGATTTAGTGCAATCTGAGAGAAGACCAAACAATCTCAGATGTTTAAGCATTGCCAACTATCACTGCATTTCTTCTCTTCCGAAAATTAGATGAACAAAACCACCAGCCATAGCTGCTCTTTGCTACCCCATATAAAATTCGGATATTCTACAGCACTTTCAGCTGCCTGACCCATCACACAAAGCATCTGCCAGGGCCTAATGATATCATCTGAAATCACACAATCTTCCCCAGCCGAGTCACTCCCCCTGGAGTTCAGGTTTTCCCCTTATTTTTAAAATGCTAAATGCCAAACAACAAAAGGCTTCCAAAGTTGCTTCAACCTCTCTTTCCCCTTTTATTAAATCACAGGACTGCTTTTAGGTCCAGCGACAGAAAGAATTTGTTTGGCTTGTCAAGGAACCTGTTGACCAGACACAAACACAGCCACTATTTTTAAAACTAAAAATAAAATCAGAGAACAGCTTACGTATTTTTTCGTTCTTTTGACAATTGCCAAGATATTCATCCTGGGCCTCTGCAATGATAACTTGGAGAAGAAAGAAAATGTTAAACAAGAGGTGGCAGAGGACGAAGGGTTTTCAAGCCAGCTTCACTGTCATGTCACTTGCAATCTAATAAAATACTTGCTTACTACTCAGTTAATAGGAGCACTTCCAGCTGATTATGTTAACAGGAAGCAGTGCAAAAAGCTGATTTCTTAAAAGTAAACAGTGATAAAAACTAGGATTGTTTAATAGCAATATGGTCAATTTAGAACCTTTCCCTCCTCCCTGACAGTCTCTGGAAAAAATTCACACCTGCAAAGGAACACTGCAGAACTGTTCACCACCATCTTCTTTTTATTAAATGAGACATTTACAGAAAACTGGGAGGGACAACTTTGTTCTTTCAAACAGCCCTTTGGCTTTCACTCATTCATCTTAGAGTCTCACATCCCATTGACAATTACTTTACTGGGCTGTAAAATTCTTTTGTTACTTCCTCAGGTTATAGCACAGATTGTCTCTCCACCCAGCTCAGCCTCTGCTCCTTCTGATGCTGGAGCCTACCTGTTTGCAGGTTATCTTGCCTGTAATGTGCTTACAGGCACAGCTTTTCTGTATCTTTCTACCTGTCACTGTAAAATACTTTGGGTGCAGCCCTGGATGAAGACATTACTTTTGCAACTAGTTACTGAAAAACAGCTGTCAGCCAACAGAAGCACCAGCAGATATGTTAAATTCATTAAAACCCTGTTTAAGGATCTCCTATGACCCTGGCATTTCAACTATAATTAACTTAAAATGTCCATGAGGATGAGAATATGGAGTAAGAGTACTGGGTAAGACTAAGGGACTGTCTCAGTCTGTGCCCATTCCCAACCACGGCCAATGGCAAACCCTATTAGAGAAGAATAAGCAAAGATCAAACACACAGTGATTCCCCCCTGAAAATGGTCTCAGCTTCCAGCAATATGTAAAGCCTCCCTGAGATCAGAGCTGTCTCTTTGCATTTATCATTGAAGTATTATGCCACAGATTCATATGATCACTTTTTGAACCCAAATTTTTGGGTAAAAGTAAATTTTTGGCATCTGCATGGCCTTCTGCCATACTCAGTTAGGAGCTCTGATTTTCCCAAAACACATGCCCCAGGTCACTGAGTGTCATTCAAAGAAAAAGCTGTGAGATACATGCCTCCCAGGCTCATCTTTTAAGCAAAACCTCATCTCTGCCTCCCTTGGTTGTTCTCTGGGGCTAAGCTGGCACCAGCTGCTGAAGGCAAGGAAGAGGAAATGAAATATTGGCTCCACCAACATCTGTGATACTGATATCTTTTGAAAAGTAGGCTTGAGGTCAACACCTTCAGTTGAGACTCAGGACTGAATGCTTAGGTGTCTTCTCTTTCTTTCACACTCTCTCTGGTCAACAAGACCAGAGTCACCTGCCTCCTGGAGGTATCTGCCTCCCCCATTTAGTAACGCAGCCAGACCACATCAACAAGGCCCTCACTTCACAACAGTTAACTGCCTTAACTCAGAAGGGATAATCTGAGCCTAAAGTTTTTTGGTTCATTTGAAATAAAAGCACCACAACAGCAGAGCACTATCATGCTGGGCAGCTGGCTCATCCCTAAGTCAGAGGAAGGAAGGCCAAAACCCAAAGCCCCACAACCACTTTGCTACAGCTTTTCAGTCTTTAAGTTTTCCCACACAGTTTCCCAGCTTGCTAGGCCTTGTTTTTCTAAGAGATCTAGCAAGGTCACAGCTTGAGGTGTTATAGCTTGAGGCCCTCAGTGCAATTCTTTGCTATCAACAGGCCAAATAACAGCTTATTCTGCTTTTGCTGAAAAACATCAACAGATATTTGTCACAGGATGTACAAGGTTTAAGCTGTGGCTGTGCAAAGCACTAAAATAGATTTGAGTGGAACAGCCTAACAGAAGGTCCCCAATAGAGAACACGATTGAAAGCATTGTGAAAAATATATTTACAGAATGAGACTGATGTAGCCCAGCTGGCAGATATGCGCACATGCACAAAATGCATGGAAGATGAGAAGAATTTTAAAGCAAACAATCAATGCCTCCAACTTAAAAGCATCTCTGTGATCTATTGCCTTGGCCCCTGACCCTGGAGTACTCCGTCTCTTACAACACCGTTGACAGTTGTAAGTAACCAATCTGCACACTTTCACCCAAGCTCTCCGCACCACAGTGCATGGCAGTGAGATCTGGCAATGTCTGCCTTTGCCGAAACACCCAAAGGGAGGGGAAAAAACAGAGTGCAAAGGAAAAAGAAAAAACAAAACCAGAAGTTAATTTGCCTGGCAGAATCTCACTGATTCTGAGCTGGATTCAGAGAATTAATGTTCCAGTAATACAGAACTACATGAAACAAATGATCACCATAAGAACTGAAAGCAAGTTACAGACTGTCCTCAAAGTGCAAAAAGCCTGTGGAGCAAACAGGTGTGACAACATGAGGGGAAGAGAGGAGGGCGACACAAAGATCAGAAACTAAAAGAAAAACTGCAAGCGCCTTTCCAGCTTCATACTAGATTACTACTTTACAGCTGAGAATTCAGCTCAGATATGTGAACTCCCAGTCCAGGACTTCAAACATGCAACAATATGTTCCTCTTAGGGAAACAACAACAGCTCCAAACAAAGCTCTCTAGGGCATGCCAAGTTTGGTGGTGGTGGTGGTGCAAGGGCCTGAATTTTTTTACGCCCTCTGGATTCTTTAAACAACAAACTGGGTGGTCAGGAGTTCTTGTCATACACTGGCTAGTTGCTGGATGGTTCACAAAGGGGTTGGTGACTGCTAATGGTGGCAGCTAATAAAGTGATCCCTTCAGTTCAAACAGTAAGGATGCGTGCCATGGAGATCAAACGAAGGGATTTCTTTGCTGGAGATGGTAACTACCCAGGCATGTTTAGTATTGCATTTGTCAAAGAGGGGATGTTTGGAACATTACTGTCTCATGGGGGGTCCATGGAGGGACCACTGAACACTCTGTGGTCTATTTTTATGCTGAGGGAGACCACGCAAAGAACCAGGCCAGACCTGAATTCACCCAAAGCATGGAGACAAGCATACACTTCCTATCTCTAGATGTTCAACCATGACATTTCAGTGCTTCCAAAATAGTTTATAAAGTATGGAATACGTTTAACAGGAGAAAATGGTAATTATTTCACAATTTCCTTTTAAGAAAGTAACTTCTTTGTTTAAAAACAAAAATAAATCTTAAAACTTAAGCCTTTACCTGCACCTCTTGTCTTTTTATTGGCTTACTTTTGTTTTTTGTGGTTTTGTTTGTTTGGGTTTTGGGGTTTGGTTTGGTTTTTTTGTGTGGTTTTTTTTTGGGGGGGGGAGGGGGGGGTTAATGAGGGCAAATTCCTAGTGATGTGATGCTGTTTCTAAAAGCTTTAATTTCCATGAACCTCAGGTCTACGCTCCAGGCATTGCCTTTCGCATGAACATTTTCCTTTCCCAGATGATTCATGTCAGAATTTTTATCATGTTAAACCATTAATAGAAGAGACATAGCAAGAGGTTAAGAGTGCAGTCTGGCATTCAAAGAGTGAGGGACACTGTTTAATGCAATTTTAAATGATTGGAAAAAATAAGCAAGCAGTGAAGTGGCAAGTGATGCCAAATTATTAAGTTTAGCCAAAACTAGAAAAGATCGTGATGAAATTCAGAAACGTACAGAAAATGGAGAAGATAGCCAGGGTACATGAAATCTAATTTTCATAAAGCTAGGGCAATGGCCACTTTAGAGAAATAATGTAATTTATATTATTGGGTACCATTCAAGAGAAGGAGGCGGGTAGTGCTATGGACAGTTCAGGCAGACCCACCTCCTGCAGCATGCAAGGCAGTAACCTGAAAAAATGTATGTGAATTTGATGTTAAGATTCTGTTAGATACGAAAAGCATAAATGCTTTCATCTAACATGAACCAGTTTGCTCTGATGTCCGTAATGGATCTCTCATTGAGCCCACATTTTCACTCTAGAAACTGGCTAATATGGTTGGTCTTCTAGCTGAAGGGCTGGCCAAGGCTTCACCAGTGAAGAGTGCATCATGGGTCTAAAGTAGTCCTGTCTCAAACGTGAATGCTACGGCAATTTTTGGTTCAGACCTAATTTCATGTAATTCTTACAAGGCTTCCTGCACTACATGGCAAAGTATTTTTACATATAATGACCTTATGATCTTGCCAATAATCCTTAGCTTCATGGTCTCTGCCACAGAAGGATTAATTTTTATGGCTGTGCATCACATCACTCGAGGAAAGCATTCGAAACCCTAGTAAAAATAAATCCATACAACGATATGGCTACTGGGTATGAATATACTGACTCAGGACTTGCAAAACTACAGTAAACATCCACTGTAGACCAATGTAATGAAAGATTTATGAAAAGCATGAGCAGCTTCTTTGGGTTACACAAACCAATGAATTCAAGTTTGGGTATTTTACCCAGAAGGTCTTTCTACCCCACCACACTTTGAGATACAAGCAGGAGTTATTCAGTATGCTCTGGAGAGCTTTTCTTTCCAGTGTATTTCTTATTTGGTAAACAACCAACCAACCCAGGAGATCCATGTGTCCTAAAGCTTGCCTTCCTGAAAAGACAAAATTAATTTCCTTGATGAATAGGCGTTTTCAGCAAAAGAATAGAGCACCATTTCCAGACTCATCCTCTGTGCTGTTTCTGACCAAAACTATACTGACACTGAGCAAACACCATTGCCACATTTCTCTACACAGAATCAACACCTTTGAAGTCTATTAAAAATCCCATGCCTTGAAATAAAGCAAGCTCCTCAGAGAGCCCACTCAGCAGTGCAGGAAAATTAAAGGGCTTTTTGGAACACAGAAAGAAAATTAAGGACCAAGAGTGGTTTCTAGAAAAGGGAGCACTCTGGAGTCTTCAACATATTAGCTGCACAAATATACAGCCAAGACTCCTGCAGAAAGATAGAAACTATTTTATTTACAGAAAACCACTGTGAAAATACATGTAAAAAATACTGAAAGTATTCATCCACATGGTGCTACTAGCACATACAAAAATTATAGTGCAGTATAGATGGACTCACTTAAGTATGACCTGATCACTACTGAAAACCACACAGAGAAAACAACCTGGAATAAGTCCCTAGCAGAAACACAACCTTGTCCATTGATTTTCATGCAGAATTCCCCATATATGCTCACTTTGTCTCTTCTGTTATAGCCTAAGTCTGTAAGGGGAAGCAGCAGGCTGGCTGCTTTCCTGAAATGTTCTTGGAACCTGACTGTCTACCTCAAGTGAAGTTCAGGTTCCCACAAAAATCCTCAGGGAAGGATCACAACACATCACTGACATCTGGGAGCGGGTCTGCTCTGCTGAAAAGACGCAGGCTGATCCACCCCAAGCAACACAGCCCTGTCTGCACTTACATCATCTCCTGTGAAGAGTTCATGCCTGTTCTGCTGCTCTGACCTGACTGAGCAGCAACCTCAGCTTTTAAGCACCTGGCTTACTGCTTCCCCCACACATCTCAGCATTCAAATCTCCTGTGCATCTTCCCCTTTCAGAAATTCATCCAAGTAGAAGACACATACATGGCAGCATGACCGAAATTTTTCTTAATCAAGTAGAACAACTAACATGGTTTCTTTAGAATGGATTCTTTGCCTCTTATCTCTTTCTACATGACAAGAAGCTGAAGCTATAGCTGTGCTACCGCTATGCAGTTGCAGCATCCTTGTATGTCTCCTTATCTTCTGATGAAGAAAACCCCCTCTTTTCAGTATGTCTAGAATATATCCGCAAATTGACATCTGTAAATCTAAAGTCAACATCAAGCATTATAACAAGAACCTGTGTCTGCAGCTCAAAACTAAAATCAGACACCTGCCTCAAAAGGAACGACCTGCACCAACTTCAAACACAAGTGAATTTTTTGTTGAAAAGGTTATGTTAGCAAAAGACTGGCTCAAGAGGTCCCTTGCCAGGGCTCACAGTTATTTCATGTCCTGAGTTTACATTGTGTTGGTGCATGATGGCATATAACTCTATGTGCAATATGCCCATAGGATCCTCAGGAAAACACACTGTATAATTAAATCCCTGGAATACTTTTGACCCTGACAAAGTGAACTCTGATGAAAACAAAGAATTGAGAAAGCAACTGCGCTCTCTGCCACTTGTGGCACAGGATATATATACACAGACAGACAGACACAAGGACAGGATTAGATCATTAAGCAAAATTTTACCTCTACCCATCCAAATGTGATAGATAGCTTTTTTTTTTTGAAAGTGGCATTTTTCTTTGACATGTATTAACAGAAATAGGGAATTTTGAGACAGTTTTCACCTTTGTCTGGAGCACTGACTGAAAATTACCTCTGCTAGTATTACATGGGAATGTGGCACACGCTAATTACTATAACTGAAATACAAGAGATGAGAGGACCAGTGGAACAAAAGGATATGGATCTACTTTCTGGCCTTACCCTTCTCATTATTTTGTTTTAATTCAGTACCCTAGGCTTTTAGGAATTCTCCCAGAACAAATGAGATTTAAAACAAGTAAACACTTCACTGGTTCTTAGTATGTCAAAAAAAAAAAAAAAAGATACTCTCATTCTTTTTCTGGGCAATACAGAAACTGGGCATCACCACAGGATACAGACTCTCATTTATAGAAGACAATGAAGCTGTCCTAACACAAACAAGACAGAAGCCCCTCTGCCTAAAGAATAAAATTGAACTGAAGACAAAAAAGGTAAGTAGATGAGGGTAGTACTTGGAAATAGCAGAACACAGTATTGTGCTCATCTCTTTAAGAAAGTGCTAAAGTAACTTGTAAAGTCTCCTGAGTTGACCTACTAGCTAAATCTATGAGAGTGGAAGAAGTCTTCACATAGCTTTACATGAACTATTGCACGACAGCAGTCTGTGATTTCAAGAAAGCCATGTAAAGCAAAGCTTAGACATAAGGAAAAGTGCTTCTGATGACACTGATGTCTTTGTTAGATAATACTATCAGGACTGTGCTCCTACATAATGGGACACAAAACTATTGCTCTGCAATATTACACATAGTGGCATAAAATGGTTAATGAATGTCAGGGAAATCATAGGACAAAGCGTGAGTTCGTTCAGTCATTAAAAAAGGCATTTTCTAAGCTGCTGCCTAGGACTGGTGACAGACCAGACACAGCAGCCACATACTGTGGGAAAGCAGCAATGCCATAAAAACATCAAAGACCAGATCTGTTCTGGCTGTCATGGAGAGAGAGAGGAAAAAAAAAAAAAAGCGGGGGGGTATGTGTGTTCTGTGAGAAAGCGCCACAGACGGACAAACAGACCTGCAACAGAAAGCAGAGGAAGGTGAAGCCTGGAGCAAGGAGAGCAGCATCTAACACATGTAGGGATCCCCAAACTTCTACCCTACCTCTTAAGAGTCAAAATACAATCTCAAATGGTATATTTGGGCATCTGAGAGAGGCCAGACTCCCTACAACATCCTTTTCATACCCTGGGGGATACTGGTAGGTAGAATTAGCTGGGTACAGGCAATGCAACCCACCACATTGCTTTATGAACAAACATGGAAGTGGTTTGTTTTCTTCCCCTCGGGGGCCTGGGAAATGGCAGTTCTGCCATCAGAAACCTTCGGGATGATTTTGCCTTTAACAAGCTGCCTTATGCCATGGGTACTGCTAAACATGAAGCTGTGTGACTGTGAGTGTTATGGTTGCAGGCATGTGAATTTATCTCTCTGCTTCCTGCCCTGTCAAGGTTTCCTTCACAAACTGATTAATGCAACTCTGATACCTAAAATATCATCACACTAATCCAGAGGAATGTTTATTACATAGCTATAAATCTTTGCATAAAAAAGTGAACTCCTTGGTTAGAAGCCATAGGAGAAGGTTTCCTTGCATTACTTGCACATACAGCTGTGCTCCCTTCAGCAGGGTTACATGCAAAAGTAGCAAAGAGCAGAGCTCACATCATTTTAGTAAACCATAGTGTAGCAATAGCACTCCAGTGCCTGAAGGTAATTTGTTTAAATTAAGAAATTCCCTGTCATTTTAATCCTAAACTAGAATGCCTGGATTATTCTATGGTTCAGGTGATTGATTGGGGATTTGTCCCAAAACTTTCTCTTGTTTTGTTTTTTTTTTTTTTTTTTTTTATCACTTGGACACTGCTCCCCCTAAGCTTCCCTCCCTGCGAGTACTGGCCTAGAAATTGATGACTGTGCTTTCTTGTCACAACTTTTCACACACACAGGTCTTGACTACTTTGGGAACCTGCCCTGCTGAGCCTGCTACTGCCATCTCACCCCCCACCCTTTCCTATATGAGGTTACATGGCAGCATGCAAATCCCACACCCTATAGCAGTGGGGTGCCCTGAGACTGGAAGGAGAGGAGGAAGGAGAAGAGGAAGGAGAAGGTGGGAGAGCCACAGGTGCGTGAGCCCTTTAGCAACCTCCTGGGACACCATGCAATGAGGTGCAGGCCAGATACATTTGGGTGAGCAGAAGCACGGGTCTTGCAGGACAGCGGCTGAACCAGCAACCACAGAGCACCTCACTGCAGTGAACAAGGGTGGCCAGACCACCCTAGGGCGACCAGGGATGAACAATCTCTGCAACACATCTTGGAGAAGAACGTAGACAAGAGCAGTGTCTTCAGTAATGTCCCTTCTCCCCTACGAGTGCTACTCAACAGCCCCAAGGCACCTTTCTGCAACAGTATTATTTGGTATGCCTGATTTACAAAATTTTACCAG
This sequence comes from Phalacrocorax carbo, assembly GCF_963921805.1. Lineage (NCBI taxonomy): Eukaryota > Metazoa > Chordata > Aves > Suliformes > Phalacrocoracidae > Phalacrocorax > Phalacrocorax carbo. The sequence goes on along the minus strand of NC_087514.1, from coordinate 113,030,373 downwards.
CAGGGAAACATCAGCCACTTGCTTACACTATAAAGCTTTATTTAGTTTGTGTTAGTTTGTAGGGTTTGGGTTTTTTTTTGTGTGGTGTTTTTTTTTTAAATTAGAAGTTCGTATTATTTTCTTTTTATTTCCTGAGAAAACTGTTAAAACACAACATTCATTTGCATGGCAACATGCCATGGCCCATGAACTATTTTATTCCATCTTATTCTGAGATGCACTGGTCAGTCTAACAAAGGGGGGGGGGGGGGGGGGGGGAATCTCCAAAGCGTGAGTTGAAACGCCAGAATAAGGCCAAAGCCCAGAGGCAGGAGGAGAGCCTGCTGTTGTGACTAGGACCCAAATCCTGCAGCATCATCTCTACCATGCTGAAATACTTCTCCTCACTTCTCCGTATGCAGATCTGGCATTTCCTGGCTGCTATGTAAATACTTATAAGAAGTGCTAATTCTGGCAGGTTTTCTGGGTAACCATTAGGAACAAAGAGCCATTCCTGCAGGCAGCAGGTGGGAAGGCCCTGCAGGCAGGAACAAGGAGATGCCAGCTAGCTCCCTGCTTTGTCAGAAGCTGCTAATACCTGACCAGGCCTGCCTTTTCCTTCGTTCCTCTCAGCTAGCACATCCAGGCCTTACACACTGCACCAGCTGGCTACATGGCAAGCAGGCAGAGCAAAGAGACCTCCAAGTCTCAGTTTCCCTCACCTGCAGACAGAGGCCACAAGTCCTTGCTGATGTCAGCAAGGATAAACTCATCAGTAGGAATGGAGTCATCCTTGATGATGCAAAATCAGTTATGCTAAAGGTGCAGTTTAAGTCAAGTAACTACATGTAATTCAGAAAGTTTTGAGTTTACTAACATTGAGGTGCTGATCTGAAGTTCATCTCACCAGTAACTACAAGTATTTTTTCCATGTTTAGAGGAAATAACCACTGCAACCTGAGCTAACTCTCCCTTTTTAAGTGTGTTACGGGAACAGCATCCCAAGAAGCAGCAGTGAAGGTCCCTTAAGAAATTAATCTCCTCTTTGCAATGCAGCCAGGGATCAAGAACCTACATCTTAATCATGCTGATGAGTTAAAATGAGAGAGAGATCTCTAAAAGGAAAAGCTCAAAAGATTGTTTCAGTGGTAAGAAAGGAGAAGGAATTGCTCTTAAATTAAAAGAACCAGTGTTTACTGAAGAAAGGAAACAGGGTGAAAATAAAATCTGAAAGTTGTCGCACTACACACGAGTTTAGACTTTTTAATGCAGCATACTGTGAGGCCAACTCTGCCTCTCCTTCATTTCACTTTTTTGTAGACTAACTAACACACCTTACTGAGATTAACTTTTCCATTCACAAGGTGGCAAGTTAGATCTGTCACATATGTGGTGGTGGCCATATGAACACAGAGTACACTTTGCCTAAACACAAGCTGCGACTGAGAGGAATGGGCATGTTCCCTTACCAGCTCCAATTTGTCCTTAGTCATGCTACCTAGTCCCTGCAGTGGAGTTCCTGCAGATTAAAATGTCCTTTCACTAGCAGGAAAACTCCTTGACTTTTGACTGCTGACATGTTCCTCACCTGTCCACTTGTTTCCTTTGAAGTTTTCCTCACTGCTTAAGGCAGGAAACGTGATAGTAATTCAGCAAAAGCAGCAGCCAAAGTCATGGAGAAAGCTTAAAGTTTCATTATAGAAGCCAAAAGGTTAGAGAAATAAAAATTTAAAGTGCCATAATTTTCCACCAAAAGCAGTGCTTGACCGGCAAAAAGGTATTTATTTTTATTATGGCAGCCTGGCATTCAAAGAAGCTGGCACAGAACAACAGAAACTCCATCTCTACTTCTTGGTACTTCTAAAGCTTTTAAGTTGAACACTGTTGGGAAGGAAAGAAACAGAGAGCCTATTTTAACTTCCTTACTGTGCATTTAGGAAGTTAAGCAAATAGGACAGACTGAAGTCAGCCAAAGTCAAGAGAACCTTTCCAGGACTCATTTTCACATCTGCTACCCAGTGATGGAAATGCCAGGTCCGTGATCCATGGGCACTGTATGATCCCTCTGCCAGGGGACCCACAGATAGGGAATGCTTTCTCCTGGGAAGGGGAAAGGAGCTTTAGAGTGCACAAGCTGTGCAGTGCTGCAAGTGCATGGATCCTCAGGGATGGTGGGCAGAGATGATGCTCATCACTGGCAGATTGGTAACCACTAAGGGAGCAGATTGGTCCCTCGTTATATTGCTGATAACCTAAAGTCCAGGCTGTTGCACCTCTGTATTTTGGACCAGGGCACATGGGATGGTAGCCATAGCTGTAGGAACATACTTGCCCACCCAGAGTCCTTGCTGCAGCTTATTTATTATTTTGCTCACCCAATGACAGCAAGAACAACTCCCCTCCAGGCCTCTCCTCCAGCTCTCTTCTTTCCTCTTCCCTCTTCTTCCCATGGCGAAGGCAACCCAGTCCTTCATTCATGAGACAACAAAACTTAAGAGACTGCAGAACATCTGCTGCAGCAAAACCACAATTTCTCAGCAATTAATATTTTTCATGAACATTACTTTAATCTACACAGCAGTTCAGATAGGCCCCTCCAAGCTCCTACTGTATACTTCTCTACAGATAGTCACTTCCTACCATAGTAAATAAAGCTTGTATCATTGTTTCTCCCACTCCAGTAACCCCTCTCTGAAATCAGTTAGAGTTCAGTCTGCCAGAGAGATGCTGCTGCTCTTTTTGTTCCAATCTTTTTCTAACAGCAGACCTAAAATTACATGGTAAACTGTTCAGGGATCGATTAAGTGGGTTTTACGATTTATTTTTGTCATGACTCTAGTTAATTATCAGGCAGTAAAAATAACCTAAAACAATTAGATAAACCCAAAACTTTTTAAAAAATCAAAACAAGGTGGGAGAAGAGAATAATTTTCTTATGCCTTTACTTAATAATGTTCATTCACATTTTAGCTGTTTCTCCTATTTTCCCACGACTGGATATAGAGATCCAAAAAATCTCAGTAGTAAATCCTATAAAGCAAGTGAGTCAGCAAAATCTTGACATGAAATCTCAACTCAAATGTTTAACACTGGAACACGAGAACAGACATTTCATCAACACCTTATTTCTTGAGTGGGTAACAGAGTGCAATCTGACTTTCTGGAGATACGGCTAACCACAAAGCAATGGAGACACAAGAATTAATCTATTCATTACTTCTAAAAGCCACATTATGTACCAGTGATTAAAATCCCAAACACTTTGTGCATGTTTTCACCTCTTAAAGCCTTGCATTACCCACACACCCCAAAGAAAAAAAAGCCCACAACCCAAAACACCTGCAAAAAAACCACAAAAGGTTTTATTCCTATCTGGAAAGGAAAAGGGTTTTCACAGAAGAATAAAATAAATGTATTCCTCTCCAAACCAAACTGGAAGCATCTCTGAATGCTTAGAGCAGCAGTAATGCCTGAATTTCTCATGCCTGCACTCATACAGGTTTGCAGAAGTGTTTATTACAGCTGTGGACATTGCTAAGAAAAAGTGGATGGCACTTGATCCTGGCAGAGTCTGAATACAAACCTCAGCTAGCCCCTTGCAATAACATTCCCATACCACACCATCTGCCTTCCATGCTCCACAATCTGTTCTCCAAACTCCTAAGTGATGACAAAAATTGTAAGAGCACCATACTATTGAATACATGTACATTTGTTTTCAACAAAGCAGATTTTACCCTTATGCCCACTCAATTTTCAGAAGTTGAGGTGTAAAATATGACTGGCTTCAAACACAAGGTAACTTTACAGGCGTTTCAAACATGAAAAAGAAGTAGACCATAATAATGCTACCACTAAGCTCTTCAGTGAGAGTAATATAAACTATTTAAAACCATTTAGTTAACATCTTTCACAGCTGTTGCGTTGCTTGCCGGGGCTCTGATCCAACTACTACTACAACTACTAAATAGACAGGCTATGGCGAGCTCCCACACCCATTGGTTGCCATTTTAAAAGCAAGGTGGGATACCCAGCTGTCATACAGGAATAAAAATTTGCTGATTATGGATAGCTGTCACGTCACACTTCAGTGAAGCTGAAGAAAATTAGTAGGATTTGGATGTATAAAAGACTCCTGTATCTTTTACCCCATGACCAGCAGACAGAAAAGACAGGAACACAAGACAGCAGTTGTGTTCTGCCCGCTTTCATTTCTTTTCACTCAACTAGACCTTGTATGTCCCATGTTTAGTTCAGATTTACAGCTGAAAGCCTGATTTTTTTTTCTTATATTTGACTGTGGGGGACAGGGGCTGGTGGAAAGGGGGTTTTTGACTGTACCACTTCTCTATTCCAGTCCTTTGGCTAAAATTCAATCTGATTCACTTAGTAAATAGAATATTGGAAACAGATCAGTGCATCGTTACCAACTGAGCACTTCTCTTTCTTAACTTGCAAATAATGTCAGACAACACTGGACTGGATTGAGCGGGATGAATTTGGCTGAATGTAGACATCTGTATTCCAGATGTCTACCTCCAACAAGTTGTCCTTGGCTTTCTGGCAAGCCAGTGGAGACCTAGTCAATGGAGTCTGACTTGTCTCAGCCTAAAACATGTGTGGAGTGGGCCAAATGAATTGTGCCCTAAAAATGTTTATTTCTTACCATTAATTTTAAGGGCAACCAAAGGTGAATAGCTACAGACATGGAAAGTGAGATGAAATGAGTATCACCCAGTCATGCGTGTCAGCCTCATTTACACCAGTGCTGCTGTCACTTATTCTCTCGGATGACCACTGTTGGCATTTTGTTCAAGAGAAACTCCTCAAAAATGTCTTACGTCATGCTACCTTCCCCTGCAGTAGAATAATTAATTTCTTGCAGGGGACCTAAAGTGCTATGAGGTAACAATGTTTAATAACTGAGCTGGAATGAAATATGCCCAGCATCATAGCTTAGTCCCTTTTCAGTATTTGGGAACGAGATTACAAGGACACTTTCTGAAGATTGTCAACTGAAAAGATGCATTTGCAAATGCAACATTAAAACATCCATGTGTCTTTTTTTAGTCCCAAATAAAAACATACAGAAGGTAACAAATTTTCAATCAGCTGTAGATATAGACTTAACTGATAAAAAAAAGTTCATCCACATGTGTTATCTAGCTACAAGTCATGTAGTAAACTCCACAGCTGCCTTCTCACTGAAGGGCAGTGCTGACTCCCAAAGCCATGCTCTTTTTGCTCGTCACTGCCTCCATAGGAAAGGGCCTGGTACATTGTTTTTGCATGTGGTGGTAAACACTTCCAGGCGGTATGGCTTAGCGCCACAGGTCCCCAGCCACTGCCTGGTAAAATCATGGGTATTTATCCCTTTACCCCTTGCAATTGCATTCATAAAACCCAGGCTTGAAAGAAATCTGCCTGAGAGAAGTACAGAATATAACACACTGCATGCAAGAGGTGCGGCTGTCTCTCATTCCCTTCAGTGACTTCTACTTCCTTGGATTACCCAGCGGCGATTCTCAAGCAAAGAGTAACAGTGGTCCTGACAGACTATCACATCTGAGGGCAAAAGGACTGTTCCTAAATGTGGGGTTTTTTTGTTCATGACTAGCACAGTAGAAGTTCATGTCTTTTAAAGAATTTTTAGATGCTACCATAATATATCCTTACTGCTTCTCTTTTCCTAGAAAAGATGTCTTACAAGCTTCCTTCTAAACAGGCTTTCTCTTTCAAACAAATTTTGATTAGGGGTGGTTTCTGTAAATATAATTAACAAAACCCAACATCACTCCCTCCCTCTTCATATGAACAAGACTGCTCTGAAGTAAGTGAAAAGGGGAAGAGTGGAAGGCTTTGTTATGCAAATGACTGGAGTTTATTCCAGCTCATTACTCAGAAACGTATGGTCTGTACAAAACAAAGGATAAGCTGAAAATGCATACTAAAAAGTTGTAAATATCAGCCAAATATTAGTAAATTAGTGGTAATAATAGTAAATAAAATAAAGATTTGTTTCTATAGACACTTTATGACCCAAAGGCCTTTCCTAAGGGAATGAAATAAACTTGCATACTTTTAGTTAGTTTTGTCCATCTGTCTAGTGAAGCAGTTTTGTGGGTCAAGACTTCCATCATCTGTGTTTACTGTATACATACGATAATTTGCAGCCCACAGCTTGAAGTAGTCCCATCTTTCATACCCAGATTCAGTAGTATGCATCCACAAAAAGAACTTCTTGCAACACCTCAAAAGGAAAAACTTTTCTGAGGATGGAGTACAGATCAAATGGTGAAGACAAAGCTGAGTAAGAATATTCCATCTGTTCAAAATTGCAAGTTGTACACAAGCGAGCAAAACCTGATCATATCCCTCCTTAACTACGTTATTACCAACTAAATACCCATTAAGGAAATCAGCACACTCATCTGAAACACTGCAACCTGTAGTTACAGAGGCGCAGTTTTGACAGTTGTCAGCTGACATAAAGGTTTTAAAAGAGAAGTCCTTTGCAACAAACGTACACTAAATTCCTCTGCCACAGCCTAGAGTCAGCTGTAGGTCCAGCATAGACCAATGAGCTCCTAGGTGGAATGCAAGTTTGGCAGTATGCTTCTTGGCAATCTAAGCTAACCAACATGCTACGCTCTCCGGGGACCATAAATCAAGCTCTCTTTGGATAATGCTGAGCTGTTGGCAAAGGAAAACTGCTACACATCACTTGTCTCATGGCCTACACCTATCATCCAGCCTGGCACTGGAGGAGTGTGTTCAGCAGAACGAGAAGACATTTAGTAGTAGGAAAACACAAAACATCATCCTTTCTTTTTGTGAAGAAGATTCCCAGGTATCAATCTATTATATTTTGTAACAAGTCTTTTGCAAAATACATCGCAAAGCATAAACATTCATCTGGCTGACTATATTTCCCGCTACCACATGTGACACATTTCTAAGAAGTTCTCTAAACCTAAACAGAAAATTTGAGGAGGAAAAAAAATTAAGCTGAAGATGAGAAAAGTATGACAATTAGAAACACATCATCATCATATCCTAAGATCATTTAAATAGTCCTTGCATATTGACATTAGAAGTATATGATATATATACACCTAATTATATACATCACTGATGGTCTTCATTTCTTCTTCATACCTACTTATTTTATTTCCTGCTTCTCAGCCACCAGCAGAATACTGCATTGTTCAGATGGCAAAGACTGCAGCTCTATCAAATATAGAACTAAGAACTATAGAACATACTAAGATTTACATGAGCCTTTTCAAGTTTTGGATTTTTTTCTTTTTCTTCATAAGATAGTAGTTATTTCTGACCTTTCTTTTCTTTCTGGTTCTGACTGGAGAGCACATACGTTCTCAGAAACACCCCTACAGAGCACCTACAGACAAGCCAGAACTAGGAAGTGTAAGAAAGGAAAACCTCCTCTCATGGGGCCTCCAGCCTAAACTTTGCCTTCTCAAAAGATTTAGGCAGCTTATACACTCTTTTGGATTATTTTGGGGATGTCTATTTTAAGAAAACAACCCCTCAAACTTCCAAACCTTGCAAGTTTGTTCTCCATCACAGTGACTGCCTCCCTGGCTTTTTATAGCCATAAACACTGCTGCTGTTTATACAAGGGTCTGTACCAAAGGCAGTCCCCTGATCCCAACAGCTCACAATCCAAAATCCTAGACTGATGCAACCACTCACTAAAGAGACAAATAGGTCATAGGAAGTATCATCATGAAAGGCAGATGTATTGCTGTACTTTAATAATCCCCTTGACTTTGTGGGATGAAGTCACTGAGGAATCAGGGTGGTTTCTGTGCCTCTGGCACAGCTGGGAGCAGTACCTCCCAAGCAGTACTGGTAGTCAGAAAAGCAACAGGAAGAGATCTACAGAACCTTATTAAGCAGCATTTTACCCTTATTGCCTTTGCAGGATTTTCAAGGCTGACAATATAAGAACCACTGCATTAAACAAATTAGTGACAGACATAAGGTAAATGCTTACAAGAGTAAGAGATTAATAATAAGTGTTAAGCTGGCTGCCCACTATGCAGCTCTTCAGAGCCAATCTCAGGAGTATTCCTTTCAAGACAAAAAAGTGTTAACACCAAAAGTAAGATACATACAGATTATGCACTCAGAAGCATTAGATTTTTAGATAGCTGTCTTGGTAGGTAGCAGGTGGACACGGCAGAAGCCCTGTAAACACATCCTGCTTGTTCCCTGAAGCAAGCAACCTTGTGCTGAACCCACCAGCCTTCAGTCAACACAGGACATGAGATCATTTTGTTACAGGAGGGGAGAGAGAGAGAACCAACGTCAAAAAAGACCAACAGAAACAATGTATGGCAAAATTAAGACTGTTCCCAAAATAGTAAGGAAAGAAAAATGAGCTATGACAAATATTTAAGTAATTTATATGAAGTTTAAAAATAAATTCTGGCCTTCATCCAAGTTCTTGGATGGGACAAATAAAAACCAGCACTTTGGATAATATTTATTGCTTGCAATGGCTATGGCATCATAGCAGAGTTTCATGCAGTATCTCCATTTCAGGGATGCATTTTGCCACAATTTACTACGTATGTATTGGTCAAGCAGAGATACAGGCAGCACAACCTGCCCCAGCACATTTAGCAGGAATGGAAACACCAGAGGTGGAAGAACTATCACAAACAGCTTCAACACTCATCCATTCCCCCATGCCAGAAATATATAGTGGGTTCAGGAAAGGCTTTGAAAATGCTGTCTCATATGAGTAGGGTCTGCCCTGGTCTCCAGGTGAGATGCTTATCACTTGATGAAGACTGGAATAGAAATCAATGGCAAAAACTATTGCTAGGGCTGCTGCGTTTGTGTTGTCTTGGCACAGACTGTGGACTGGGCTCCTAAACCTGGCTATGCTCCAGGGCTCAGCCTCTCAAAGCCAGCTCATGATTTTTGCTGCTGCAAATGGAGAGCGGACAGGGGCAGCTTTCATGGAAACAATCACATGGGTATCACAAGAAAATGGAAACCACCTCCTCCAGCTCCCTTCCTGCAATCGAGCAGTGGATGATTTGAACGCTCCCACGTGCCAGAGCCCCCGCTGACATCTCCAAGTCACAAGGAGCTCATGGGTTGCCAATCACAGCTGGAGGACTCAAACCTCCTCTTCATAGTGAACTGCAGAGCTGAGTAGGGGCAAACCTGCAGCCTTTTCTGGACAAGCTGCTACTGGGGTGGGGGGGGTCACGCACCACAAATGGCAACTGGACTCACTTTCACAGGGGTAGTATTTTTCATCCAAAATTGGGTTTGTTACCATGTGAATTTGTCAGGCTTTTGTACTTTACCAGGGCATGAAGCAATGGTTTCCCCTGGTGGCACATAACCAAAGAGTGATTCAGAACCACTCAGTGATCTGCTCAACTATTTAAAATGAGAAGTTTTTAGTTATTACAGTTGCATGAAACCACCTGTTTTCCCTGAATAAAGAGAATCCTTATGAGAAAACAATAACAAAAAAGCTTCTGCTTTACAATTTTTCACTCTGGTCTCAAAGACTGTATCTGAAAGACAGAGCAGAGCTTGAAGAGCAAAATTCAAAGTTTACAAGTTGTGCTGCTCCAATGTTGTTGCTGCTTCTGCACTTGCAGGAACACTTGCCACGTTTTTTGTGTTGGTTTTTTATTATTATTATTTAAGGACTGAAAACCTCAACACTTCCTAAAACCATTCAAAGTATCTTACAGACAACCTCAGCTATCCAGTCAGTTCTCAAAGCATCCATGATCCATTCACGAGGGACAGGCAAAGGGGGAGATACAAAAGGGTAAAAATTTTACATATATTTCAACACTTGGTGGTTTTTTTGTGTGGTTTTTTTTTTTAGTCCTTGAAGGATGATGAAGTTTCTGGCTTTTCATTTTTGCATCCTTTCTAGCTCCCAGAGCAAGAGCACACAAGCCAAATTTACATGCGGAGTGATAGAGCTTAGTCTCCTGGAAGGAATGGATTTTAAAAGCCTTTCCATCAGACTGGTGTCCCTATACACTTGGACTTCACCAAACCCACTGTTTCATGGTTAACGGTACATTTCACTTGGTGCTTTCTATATCCTAACAGGTCAAAAATTTGTGAAAGAGGGTATAAATTTATATAAGAGATACCCTGTTTTAACTTACATTCTTGGTTAGTTGTTTCTATTTTTACACTTTTTTATTCTCACTGAAGTTACATTAATCTCAGTTCCTGTATAGTCAATCTTGCCAAATGAGAAGCTGCATGTCTGCTAATAGGATGAAAATTACTAAGTCATGACAAGTTTAACCAGTTGTATTTTTTACTTCTTTTGTCATCTAAGGAAGTCTTAAGCAATGTAGTGTGTGTGCCAAAGGAAGAAGTAGTAGATTTACTTTACTCTGACATTAGATTCCCTTAGATTTACAACTAACTGTTCACATTTCAGTCTAGAGTTTAGCATGAGACCTGGGTCTTCTCCTAGATCAAAAAAAACCCAAAACCAAAGCAATATGAACTATTGCAGGATTCTCTTATCCTTCATTGTTGTTTGTTATTAGGCACAATATCACCCAGTCCTTGCCTTATGGCATTAGGCACATTCACATATCAGAGTAAAACATATTCAGTGCCTTAAAACCTATGCATAAATGGAGATTAAAAATAGCTAGAACAAGATGGCAATAAAATAAACCAACTTGCATTAAAAAACATATGAAAGCCATTCATTGTTAAGTATTTTTCTGTTTTTCATGGAGAAGATAAATGTTCACAAATAATTTCAAGGGGGAATTTATTTACAAGGAACTGCTCATGTTACGTATGAGAAATCATGAATGCCAACAGGTGCAACTTAAGCAGAAAATGTGGTCAATAACTTGATAATAAAGGCAGACTAGAAGATCCTCTGGTGAAATTTTCTGTGAAACACTGAGTTACTATGTTATGTTCTTGGTGGAATTTGATCAGAGAAACCTCTCTGATGCAGTAACGCTGAGTTTTTACTTAATAATCAATCAGTTAATTATGTTCTATGCAGCCTTCACAATATCCCCTTATGAAAATGGCTCTTTTAAATCTATGTAATTCACATGCAGCAATGCAAATTTTAACACCTAATGAAAACAAATGGCACATTACACTGTGAGCCAGCCAGAGGATGCCAACAGAAGAAACAAACCCTCAAAATCAAATTGCACATATTCCTAAAATTTGACTACTTCACTGCTTTGCGGACAGCTTTCAAAAGAACGCTTATTTTCAATGAGGATCCTTTTTCCAAGGCAAAAATGACCACTGAAAGCAAGCACAGTGGCCACAAACATTTGATGGGAGCAAAGGTCATTGTAAAATCATGACACACCGAAGCAGAGAAGCACAACCTAGTTTGCCTAACACATCCAATCCATAAGAACATCTTGTATATAAAGTCAGGAAACAAGCTTAAGCATATGCCACCAGGTCAAAGACATTGTGGGCACGTGGAAACAATTGGAACTCCTGGGTAACTACCAATTTCAAATCTCTAGAGGAGCACAGCTAGTGTAGGACAACATGTAGTTTCCAGGTACAGAATACTAAACATTCCCTAAAAAACCTGGGACTCCAGGAGAGGTGACTGAGCTCTACAAGGGGAATAGATAATTAAAATTATGCCACAAACTGGAAGCCTATGACCAGGGATGTAACTTTTGATCACCAGCACCACCATACCATCTGTAACTACCCCACTGCATATGGAAATGCTGTTGGGCAGATGGGGGTGAGGCTAACAGCACAGGGTATGCCCCTTTCCTCAACCATTTCTGGACCTCAGGAGTTCAAGATTAATTCAATTCCACAACTGAAGTTAAGTAGTTGGGGAGAAAGGGCAATTTCTGCCAAAAAAGCTCTATGCCTGCAACCTATTACTCCAACATTTCTTCAAACACATTGCCCGGCGCTTTTGGTATGAATTAGGGCACTGCATTAGCATTATATGTTGCCACCCAAACCAAACACATCATCTGTAAGAGTCTCCCAGGAGACTGAAGTCTGCTCTGACTACGAGGAGGTTCTAGGTTTGGAACACACCCAGAAGCCACAGCCAGCAAAATTAATTGTTTTCTTTTTAGCCTAGAGAGGAGTTTTCTGTTGGAAGTTGCCTCCAGTGTTTCCTGATGAAGTGACCTGCTCATTCCTTCCTAAGGGTAGCAAAATGAAAGGGTGATAATTTTAGGCACTCCTCATCTTGGCCAGGATAAGCCGACAGTGTATGTGTCTGAGATTACCGCACAGACTGATATTCCTCCATGTGTTATAAACAGGAAAACCACTAAGACAAACAAGCTGCTCCCTATTGTAATTTTCTGCAGCAATACTCTAGCATTAAGCGTATTCCCCCTAAGTGTAAATTTGTCCCAAAGAAGTACTAATAAACTAAACACATGATGGCAAATTGTGCTGTAAAAGTTTATATCACTCCGTACAAAAAACAAGCTTAGAAAGTTTCTAAAACAGTGATGTTGCCCTCTTTGCTGCTTCTTTCCACCTGAGAAAACAAGCTCTTTGGTTAACCAGGGGTGCCAGAGAAAGCAAAAATATTCCTATCCATCATTACCTGCCTTTTGAAATTACTTTTCCTAGCACAAAGTGCAGCACCTCTTTTATCTCTGGTTGGCCCTTCACTTCCTAAAAGTGCCATCACTGGAAAATGCAATGACTCCTCTCAGACAAAAGCCCCATGGATGGCCTCTCCAAATCATGGGCTCTGGTATCCTCCTCCCTATAAAGAGCCATGCTGCATCCAGACCTAATTCTGCCCCTCCTGAGTCTCCAAAAGGTTTAATCTGCAAATAAAATATCTTTTTAAGGAACTACAGTCTCAGACAGAAACACATCAGTGGGCAGGCAGTAAAGCCAGGAATATGCCTACTAGTGAATGCCCAAGAGCACCAGTGAAGTGTCACACTTCATTAAGACTTTACATGCAATGAAAGTAATTCTCAACTCTGTTAGAACTTAAATATATATTTTTGAAAGACTCTACTTGAAAAATAAATCATATTTCTTTCCCATTACAGAATATATCAAAGGGACAATTTTATCAAAGGGCTCAAGATTAAAGATTTGGATCCCTTTAGGATTTAGCAGGGAACACTACAGTTTAAAAAAAGGTGGGTAAAAAGAAATACAAGGCAGGCAAAGCAGAATTTCAGCAGCTGCTGTGCTGTAAGTCTACTGACTGAACCTTATTTAAGACATTTATTTCATTTGGGGAGCATAAATCTCTCTCCTTGGATTTATGAACATGATTAACCAGACACTTTGACAGCAGCACCGCCAGAGCAACCAAGTTTCTGCCTGAGCTATAAACAAGATACTTGGCATTTTTCATACCTGCTGGCAAAAGTCAAAAAGCAGCAGTGAACTAAAGTAAAATTAGTTACCTTGCTAAAACTTGAAATGGGATGGGTTTTTTGGGGTTTTGCTTTTGGTTTTGGGATTTGTTTGGGTTTCGTTTGGTTGGTTTTTGTAATCGACAAAGCTTCATACAGCGCAGAAAATACTCAAAGACACTCTCCAGCCAGAAAGGAGGAGGCATCCACCACCCAGTTATATCATTTATCCATGTGAGGAGAAAAAAAAATAATAAAGTGATTTCTTTAAAAGCTAGGAAGGTGGGCAGAGGAAGGCATCTGGCCAAAACCTCTGCCTTTTGCTCACAACTGAAAACCTCCCACTGGCCTCAGGACACAAGACCCTTGGGCTACCAAACAGCCCTCCTAGCTACACTGCCCAGCAAAAAGTCCCCAAACAGTTAAAAGCAGAGTATATTCTACAATCTGCTCTCCCACGTAGGTGCACTACCAGCCCTTGCAGATCTTACAGCACTTAACTACTTGCAGCATGGACACCCACTGAAAGGATGCTAGTGCCAGGCATATTTGGCAGCTTCCTTTTGGCCACATTGTGCAGGACAGTTTCAAGCTTGAGTATAAGCTCACCCTTGAAAGACAATCTTATTTGCTCTTGGTGAACCTTGCAAAAACCTTTTGAAAAGCCAAAGACAACTCCATGGTCATTAAAAGTATTTAAATCTTGATACAGTTAAGCTCAGCTCAAACACGTCAGTCTTCCCACCAACTCCTAATACTCTTTGTGGTACATCTAAATCCCTCTACTTCAGAGGCAACAAAAGGAACCCAGAGTTATGCAGCTAACAACTGTTCTTCCCTTGCCCATATGAACTACTCAAGAAAAAATGCAGCTTCTCTTCTCCCTGGCTTATTTTTCAAGGTGAGATATCAGCTCTATACAGTGCTGGCCAGAGTGTATCTGTAACAGAGAGGGTTGATCACTTTACAGAGCAAGGCAACAGAAAACACTGTATTTGTTTTGCTAAGATTATATTTACTTTGCTCTGCTGGAGGGGAGGCAGGCTGTGCTAATAGATTATGAGCACACTCTGCACAGTTCTGGAAAACAGAATCGTTTCTGAAAGCATGCTTCTGTAAATAAACCCCTGTGCTTCATGCTCACCCCACCTATCCCACAGCCCTTTAAGGCTGAACATATGCTATGACTGCATCTGGCTCAGCCTGACAGTTTTCTCCAGTCGATGCAGCAAAAGGGCAAAAAAAGTTATAGAAAACAACAAAAAGGATCAAACCCAAAGACATCAACTCTGCTTTTGGTCTTTGCGCTTGATCTCACTGCAGTCATCATTCCTGGCAAAACTACACAGCAGCTTTCGTCTTCCAGCGATGATAAACTTCCTGCTGCAGGCTGGAACAGGTCAGCGCTCCCTTTGCCTGCCCAGTGGCCCAAACCCTGTGAAATCCTAGATAATCGTGACTAGGTTTTCATAGCTGTTGCTGCTGCAAAAGCAGCAAAAGTCTCTGCTTCACGTGTTATCCCCTGACTTGCTCTGACTTCTCTCCCAGAGAGAAGTGTGCAGGACCAGTCGGGCCACTATCACGGGGAGCTGCACTTGCCAGGGGTCTATTTTTCCCTTCTTCCTCTGCAAAGCAGTGGTTATTGTCCACATCCAACACACGATCCACCACTCACAGTGCCAGCATCCCAGGAAGGGCCTTACTAAAAGTGAGCAACCAAGCTCTGCTGAAAACTGCCCTCTCTAAAAGGCTCTGTGTTGACAGTATGGGAGAAACCAATCCCATTTAAAAAACAAACAAACAAAAAACCAAAAACCAACCTTCAGAGTAAGCTCTTGAGTGTCTCTGGCTGTATGTCTCTGTCCTGTAACACTACCAGCCAAACCTTAACACAGAAATGTTGATTCACAGGCAGACAACTTTCAGAAGAAAGTACATCTTGCAAATGATCAAGGTGGTACCACCTCTGCATCAGTTATGATTGTGAGACTGAATGCTTTGCTACCCAGATTCTAGAAAAGCAGCCAGATTTTTATGAATTAAGAATAAAAGACTAATACATGCGTCCCCCTCATATGAGATCAAACAGCTACAGAGGAAGAAACCACCACAGCCACAGACAGTGACTAAAATCAGTGAGCACTAGAGATGAATTTGTGTGAGATCAGCAGCCCAGAGTATCTTTAGAGACCTGAGGTAGCAGTGATGCATGGCAGACAAAGGCCAGAAACATACTTGTAAAAAGGCAAATTTTTGGCTACAGAATTCAACAGTGAACAAAACATAGCTGTGCAATTTCTGTTGATAAGGCGGCATTTTATTCCAAACCTGTTTGTACAAACACAGCACAAGCTCCTCACCTACAAGCCGTTATGGAAAGCCTTTGGTATCACCACTCCTCTGTTCCTTCTCAGCCCCAACCTCTCCATGAGGTACAACCAGATCCATTAAGAGTTAATATGATGGAGCAACATGAGACTGCTTAAAACCACCAGACAGTCACCAAGATAAAGATCTCTGGAAAACAGAAATGCTGCGTCTGGGTTAATCATGTGGCAGGACTGCTGATGGTGTTTGAAGCTATTACAACTTTCACTCTGCACACAGACAGCAGTGACTGGTAGCAACAGGCAGCCCAGCTGGATGGCCCGCAGTGGGGTAAGAAACCAGGCAGTGCTTCTTTAATAAACGCAGGAATCATACAAGAGGCTTACACCATCATCACCATTACACCTTTGTGATAAATCAAGGAAGATGAGATTTAGCTCCACATAAATCTGCAGGCACAATGTGCTTTTCTGTCTGCATCAAATTCTCCTGTCCCATCCAAAGGTAAGCCTATCCTAAATATTAGGGGAGCCCACATAATCAGGAAACAACCAGGGCAGTTGCTGGGAAGGTGAAACAATGTTTCCTCAGAGTCCATGCCCTGATCACAGCATGTCTTAAACACACAGCTCAAGTCATCTGAGCACCATCAAACAAGTGCAGTTCCCGAGAGAAAATGTATTTCAGAGGCAGGCACAGACATTGAGATTAAGGAAGCACATGTAAAGCCTCCAACCCCATTTATTTTCTTCATCTCCTCTGTTTCTAGCCCCTTCTGCAGCCTCTGCTTCTTCTCCTCTTAGTACCACATTCCATTTTCTCACATTTATGTCTGCCATTCCTTCTCAAAAAAAACCACCTTTTTTAAAAAAAAAGCTAATCAGATTTAAACTTTTGCTTCACTTTCCTCCAGCAAAATTGACAGACAGTTACCATGTAATGTATTTATCCGCTGTTAATAGTTTTATCACTGTTGAAGGAGAGAAGGTCTGTAGTGGCAGCAACCATCATCCCCAGACAGCCAGAGGAGGAACTGTCCAGCAGCAAAGCACCTTCTGAGAGACAGCAGGGATCAGCTAAACACAGACACGAGAAAACAGGTGATGTCCTGAACTTCTCAATTAACAGCCACTTGCACCAGCTGTCCAGGTTCTACTGAACATATCAGTCAAACCTCCAAAGGTTGTTTAAATTAAAACAAATGCAGCTTTTGCAGATGAAACCTGAGGCTCTACAAGTATTGGAATTACTGTCTGTGTATACTACAGAATTAAAGTTTCTTAGCTAAAAATAGGTTAGTGGTTGGACTTGATGATATTAAGGGTCTTTTCCAACCTTAATGATTCTATGATTCTAGAAATCAAACAGTTTCCAGTGAAGAGGGGCAAAAAAAAAAGGGAGGAAAAAAAAAAGTCAGAAAACTGCCTCCCTCCTCTACTTTCCCACGTCCACTACAAAACCAAACTCAAAGTATTCTGAAGTCCCAACGCATTTCCATTCCATTCTCTGTTCTCAACCAGAGACACACATTTTCTCATGAACTACCATAATTCTAGCAACTTGAGCTGTAATTTGGTAGCCTGCCTTATACAAGATCAAGTTCTGAGCTACACATATTGTACACGCCTTCTGAGATCCACTTATCTCAGTCACACAGTTATGAGGAAAGACAGACTTTAATAAATTCAGTAGCAGCAATCAGAACAGTAGCTCCTGTCCTGAGGGGGAAGAGCAAATAGGAAAGGAATCATGCTCAAAACATTGACACTTATCAATTGCAAAACGATTGAACGAGTATCCCTGTCAGTTTATTTGCAGGCTACAACTCTTTTAGTGCTCAGTTTCACTGGGGTCTCTTGAGATCAAACCTGGCAAAAGAAACTGTGGCAAGCTTGTATAGGTCTAGTTTTTTCGTGACTTTTCTCAGTTCTTCTGTTTTGTGCCTCCAGCACTCTAGAACTACATGTTGGTAAGACAGTGTCATTAAGCAAGGCCTGGCACAGGTTTTCATTTAACTGTCGTAACCTACAGAGCTCTGCTGTGTGCCATTTGGACTGGACACATCATTTACCTAGTACGGTTTGTCAAGCTAGCAGGAGGTCATGCACAAATCCAAACAGCTTCTCCATCCTTGATCACTGGCAGTCCAGAACTGACATCCTCTTGTTACCATATAAACCTATTTGTCACTAGAGATTCAAATGAAAAATAACAAAGTGAACAGATTAAGGATGCAACTGCAAACAACTTGATTTGTCATGGATGCGAATTCATCATGCATACAGTAAATAAAAGGAAAGAGGACAGCCTAAGTGAAAAACTTAAAATATATTAAGACCACATCTTTTATCACCCATTCCATCACAAAACTGTGCAATCAAGGAGATTTCCGGTTGGAGTTTGGGCAGTTTTTTTCGGGTTTTTGTTTTACTAGCTGTTATTTAAGGATAGCAGTGAAAGATCATGACCCTGTTTCCACTCCTCCAGAGTCTGCAGGGCTCTCTTTGATGTTTCTAATGTCATGTAGCCTCGTGGATCATATCACCTTTCCCATGAAAGCACAGGGATTATCTTTCTCCACTACTTTGCATTCTCCCTTACACGAACAAGTGACACTTCCTGCTATTCTTCCAACTGTGAAAAATAGCTGCTTATATCATATAGAAAGCCAGTAGACTTGTTTGTTGAGCAGCTGTTTTGCTTTAAGTTGTTGGTATTTTTAAACATGCTTAAATGTTTCTCTTGCCTATAAAAATGAAATTTCCCAGGAATTTTCTAGAAAAATAGCATTCCCAACATCAACTAGAAATGCTACAATAAATTATATAGTTTCCTGGGCATATGTAGCTCTTTAATTAATTCTGTGCAGTACCCAAAAACTACAACAGGGCTAGTGTGAAAGAAATCATTATTGGGTTAAGATAGAAAGGCATATGGCTCCTTTTCATCCAAACTCAATACATTAAAGCCTAACCAGATGTACTCATTTGAGAAAGACCAGAATTAGTAAATTCACAGCCATATTTTTTAAGTAATGGTAATCTCATAGGTCTACATTTTCTTTAATGAGCTTTTCCACAGCAGAAAGCAAAGATTATTCCAGAAAGAAAAAAACGTGGAAGATATCTAGTCTCTTCCCAGAGATCCACACAACTTTAACAGGACAGCGTTTCCTCGTCGGTGGTCCCTTTATTTATTTTATTTTCTCTCAACAGCCATGCACAAAATGTTGATAGAGTCAAAGGATGAATTTTTTCTCCCGTTCTCACAGTTTTTAGGTACAAAGAAGCTTCCTGGAAAAGTTTATACATTATGGGATGTCTGGACCTGCTGCATTCTCAAAACAAGACAGTGCCAAGTGATACTGAATTTAGGTCACACTCATCTATGGGAATACGTCCTTCAGTAAGGAGGATATGCAGCTCACCACACAACCATACTTCCCACTAGACTGGTGATACAGATTAGTGCTTGTAAGACATATGTGGTTTAAAAGATAAATGTCCTTCCTACAGAATTTTAAAAACCATTCCACAAATTTCTTAGCTGAGAAGAAAACTATTGTGCTTACTTTGCAAACAGAATGGCACCTGGGTGACAGTTCTTCAATAACAGCTGCCAATTGAAGATAACCACAGTCCTAGCAGACCCTGGACAAAGAGTTTGTCACAGGAAGAACAGACCCCAGCATGTCTGGAAAGCATTCTCTGTATCCCTAGGACCATGACACATGTGAAATTAAGCTATCCCACTGCTATTTTCAAGCCCAGGTGAAATCCATGTGTTCTTCACACCCAAGAGCCCAACTGCTTCAGGACAGACCCTATGTTATCCTGCCATTCCCACACAGATTGCATCACCAGCCCCTCGTCCAGTAAGACCTTACACAAAACTAAACCCTAAACCTGCTGCTCCTGCCAAAATAAAACTTTGCCTTCTTATTTTAAGTATAAAAAGTATAGCAACAAACCAAGCCAAAAGAAGACAGAAATCCCCCTCAAATGCATCTGATCAAAAGTAAATAAAATACACATTCCTGGCACTAGGTCCTGAAGGCCTGATGGTGCTTAGACTGACAAATCATGCCAAGCAAGAAGTTCTGAGCTTCTACCCAAGAAACTTCATGCACCTGTCAGGAAAACAAAGAACATCTGAAACCAAGCAGAACCACTTTAATCGGTTGAATACTTGAGGGAAAAAAACCCAAAAGAGTGGAATTGCAGTGAGGCCAACATAAGGACGGACAGGAATGAACTGACCTTGACATACGCTAGGTAATGCTCGCACTTTTCCTGCATGTATGACAGTTGTAACTTCTCTGTGATCTGCCCCACTGTCTCTCCAGAAGTCACAAAGTAAACTCTGGGTTGCTGGCTCTTTTCCTTCTTTGCCACATCAGCAGTCAAGTTATAATTCAAACCTGTTTTAAAAAGGAAGAAAAAGAAGAAAACAAAGGATGTCAGTGAACAATAGTTATTTTCTAGCCACCTATCAATGGATCCTGTGCTCCCGGGGCATGTGTGCTTGAAGAAAGGTCAACACTTGCAGGCCCTCAATCAATCACTAAGTTTCCTGCGGCTGCACAAAACCAAATCCAATTACTAATGTACTCCCAGGCTTTGTGTCGCTAGGTTCCTGAGCCCATCCTCTCCCACAGGAAGTGATGTGTAAAAGCACATCTAGACACGCACACTCAGTAACAAAAAAGAAACAAAAGATGCTTAAACCACGTTGCTAACAGAAAAAGCAAAAACACAAACAGCAGCAGCAGCAGCCTCAAGCTTTGTTCTCCTTCTAGAACAGCACAAACCATGCAAATGTCAGCCAGGATGCGGCACTTCCTGACAATTAATTTTGTTGATTTGCAGTCATCTTAGCATTTAGATCTTAACTAGAGGCCACTACCTTGCACTCAGCGTCCCCCTCTTAGATGCTACAAATCCCTGGCAGTTTATAGAAGACACACCCAGAGACTAATGAGCTGCGTCTCTGTAAATCCTGTCTCCTGCTGTTCTTCAGCAGGTTAACACAATACTGGATATACCCATGCCCCAAAAAAACCCTTACTTGTTACCTGAAGTAGTTGTACAGTGACTGAATGATCCAAGCTGACTACACCTCTACTGTTGGTAAACGCATCAACAACAGAAGCAATGAAACTGCAACAGAAGCATGAACATCTCTTTCGCTGCTTTCTACACACAAGGGAAAGGCTGGCTGTGAGGTCCTTTCACTCATCACAGACCACAGCCTGCATTGATTTGAGCTGTTATCAAGGCAATAATGGGAATATCATGAGATTGGCTTACTATAAATGGCTTAATTAGTTGATAATTTTCATAAATGACAGCCAGCACCAGCTCCTGTGCTGATTCGTTACATATGTAGGATGCTTGCCAAATTATTGCTGTGGCATTTATTTATGTTTTAAGTCCTAAGTGACTGATGCCAGATAATATGCTCCCCATAAATGTAAACCTTTTAAAGCCAGAATTTTATAAACAATCAGTGTAAAGTAACACATTTCTGGACTGAGGTCTTCTATACTAAATTTCAGCAAGGGGTCTTTGCTGGATTGTGTAGTGTTTTTCATTTGGTTTTCTGGCGGTGGGTTGTTTTTTTTTTAATCAATTAAATTCCTAATCTCTCTAAATTAACATTGCTGCCAATGCTACCATTTCCAATCATTTCTGCACCAAAATTCCACTACTATGAAGAATTTATTTAATGATATTGCAACACTTGGTGCAAAAGTCTCTGTGAATGTTCATAATTCACATAATTCAAACCAACCTCACTTCCATTTACAGTATGTTACATTCTGACGAAAAGCTCCCTCAAGTTCCTGCAAAGCAACCAGAGACATACCCTAGGTAGTAAGAAAAGCCACAGCTGAGGAATCAGCCTACTATCACAGGCTCCACCTGAACTTTTTTTGCTTGCTTTTGGCAGAATAACTTGCTTAGATGGATAATACCTTGAAAGTGTTTCAAACCCTGACAAGCTCAGCCCCAAAAATTCTCACTGAAGGGGTGTTTGCTCAGTCCCACTAAAGAGCACCACCTAAACAGAAACAAAGGGTTTAGCCTGTTTAAAATCCCAGCAGTCTCTTTCTTAACTACTTTTTTTCTTTTTTTAAAGAGTGCACATCCCACACCCATCCCCAATTGTTTCCCTTCCACTTTCAAGACTTCACATGCACGCACACATGCTGAGATCTGCACTGGCATCCCAAAAATAAAGACAAGAAAACCCGTTAGCAAACCCAGACCCTGCATAGGCAGAGGCAAAAAGCCCTGCGGGGAGATGCAGCCCTCTTCAAAGGAGGAGCCCCAAAGGAAGGCAGGGCTGCAGAGCTTGCAGGGGCGCCTGGGGAGGCTCTCCGAAGGAGTATTACTGACACTGAACAATTCCTCACTGCAGGCATGGAGACGATCCCAACGCGAGCCCCGTCCCAGGCCTCCGAGCAAAGCGATCCCAGCTACCGTCTCTCCAAAACAGCAGTGGATGTTTTCAATCAAGCAGCACAGTTCCCATCCTCCCCCACCCCCCATCTCCCCTTTATTTTGACAACTTGTTTCTATGTTATATCCAATGATGTCACATCAGTGGAAAAACTGAAATATCATGACTAAGGTGGGTTTTTTTCACCTCCCCAGCTTCATTGCTTCCAAAAAGCAACCAGAGTGGGCCAAACTTACCACTGCTGGTGGTGCAAGTTCCTCCTGCTCATTGCAGTAGGAGATCAGGAGGCAAGTTTTTGCTAGCAAATTAACTCTTGCAGGTGACACCTTCAAATATTAGTCCGGCAGCTTTAAGCACCTTTGGTTGGAAATGTTTCTGGGGATCTGTCCACCCAACTTCACATGATCAAAATAAAACTCTGGCATGGATTTTATAAGCTCAGATGAAGGGCCTGATTTTTCTAACGACTACTCCTTTTCCATAACTAAATTTAAATGTCTAAAAGCTTCAATAATGACTCCCTCTGAGAAATTTCTGGTTATACCTGCAAGAGGGCCGCCAGCCAGCAAACCAGGAGAGTTACCCCAGCCAGTAACAAACAAACCAAGTAAATGGCAGAAAGCATTTTACAATGGATTTTCATCCTAAGTGGCACATACTCATGATGATGCAAGAGTTGTCCCCTCACAAAGCTGAAAGCAGCCCTGAAGCAGAGACGAGTGAGGAGGGATTGAAATCAGGCAGCGGTACCCTATGAGCTAAAATGGGAATAGTAGCTGGCTGTGCTAATGGAAGGGTTACACACCGTAAGCCACCCAGTGCATCCCTTTGTCGCCCACTCAGATGATGCTACAGCACACAAAAAGCAGGTGGGAAAATGGTCAGCAGGAATAAGCACACCCATAAGTCCTTGTTAAGCCACTAGCTATTGTACCGATTCCTTGGGGGGGTGGGGGGTGGGGCTGGGGGCAGGCAGGAAGGCACCACATGGAGAAAATGAAGAACTTAATAATAACAAAAAGCCATTGGAAGAGGAATGTGTTTCTTTGCCTTCTCTTCCAGTAATTATGAGGAGAAAATGATTCATCAACTTTGCTCGCAGTGAAAATTCTTAAGTAATGGAAGTATTAAAAATATTGCCCTAGCAAATCACAACATACATAGGGCATTCCCACCATCCTCTCCCAAAAAGCTTTCCTCTTCCCCTTACTTCAAACTGTGTTTCAAATCCTTTCTCATAATGTTGTCCCTAGGTTCCAAGCAGGGAGCCACCCTCACTGCTCTGGGCATACACTGAACAACACATCCCTGCTTCTGAGGCATTCAGAGGGTAGCACTGTCTTAGCTCTGCATCCAAGCAGACCGGAAAAATGAGACACAGACAGAAATGACATGCCTGCACCAAACTACAGCAAGATCCAGATAAAAGGAGTGTCCACTTTCATCAGGTTTTAGATCGGGTGTGTTTCTTCAGTTCTAGAAATGTAGCCAGACAGAGCAAAAACGTGAAGCAACCTGTTATCGCACACTAAATCTCACACCAGTCTTTCAGGCAACAGTATTTGGGTCATGAAGACTACCCTAGAAATGGACCAACATACAAGCAGTGCATGCCTGAAGTGAACAGGACAAGAGAAACTTTGAAGACGTTTCTAATGCATTTGCCTAACACTAGCTAAATGCTCTAACCGCTACATTTCATAGCCACTTAAAATTCACCTAATTCTTACACTGGCACTATTATTACTATTATTGTTGCTGCTGTTGTGGGGAAAATTATCCAGACTGTGGGAACAAGTTTATTTCCATTCTCCTCAGGGATGAATGCAGAAGCAGTGCTTGATGAACAGAGATGCCAGCAGCCTCTGTTTTCTTGTCCTGGTCACCCAGAAGCACATGGTCTGAACAGGCTGAAGTATGCTCATCCAGGCTAGGAAAGGACTTTCATCCCTGCTTTTCCTGCAGATACAGAGACCCCAGGAGAGACAAAGCAACAGCCCCTCAAGTGAGGGTGGAACAGCCTGAGTGAGATTCCAAGGTGGAAGAGTGAAAATTTAAAATGCCTCCTTTCTCTCACACCCAAGACGTACCAGAGGATGTCTCTCTTGGTGGGTGTACGACCAGACGCTCAGCTCTCCAGTAAGCGTGGAAGCAGAGCGAAGGATCAGACAATGCCTGGCACACAGGGCAGAGCACATACTTCGCTTGGGCATGGCTCTTTGTTCAGATGAAACCATTTCAGCAATAAATTCATACTTCTGAAAACTGTAGTTTGCAAACAGTGTCCACAAAAAGGATGGGAATTATACTCTCATTGGCAGTATCAAGTAGTATCAGTAAACACGAACCCTCAGGTAGTTGTTACATGACCAATAGTATTACAACTACCACTAGAAGAAAGGAAAAAAAAAAAAAGGGGGAAAAAAAGTATGGTGAGGAGGGTTTATACACAAGTGTGAGGCAGTGCTAGCTGAAGACAACTTTCCTTCACATGCCAGTTAACAAAATAACCACACGTTCAAATAAGCATTGAAGACATACATTTCCCACTGAAGAATGCTGTCTGCTTGTTTAGCTTGTCTTTCTAAACATTGTGTAGGTGACCAACTTCAGCTGCCCAAAAGCGAAAGAGCAACACCCAGCTTTTCACCAGTAAGCAGCAGTCTTAAGCATCCATGCTGACAAGCCTTAGGGGAGCAGTGTTCCCAGGCCGCACTGTTCTCGTTGTCTGACTTACAGACCGCCCCCAGACATCCGAAGATGAGACAATCCCAATGTTTCTAGCCACAAAACTTTGACATAGCATTTCAACACCTCCATACGCCTTTCAGAGTCTGAACTGGACAATGATGTACTTTAGAGGGATACTGATTTTTTCCCCCCACATTTAACCACGCAGGAGAGAAACTGTTGCAATACTTCCATGAACTGTTCCACCCCTTGTTAATTGATATTCTTCAACTGCAGTAATTAAAATGGCCTAACTGTTAGATTACAAACTGAAAGCTTATTTGAGATATTTTATCCAAATCATATCCCCAGGGGGTTTTATACAGTCAGATAGTTCTGGATGCAATGTTTTCAAGACAAATCACTTTGCTAGAAGCATTGTATAAAAGAACAATGGTTGGAAGTTTTATAATCATCTACTTAAGAGTAAAAAAATTCCTTGTAATGAGATGGATGTTACTCGCCAAAGAAGATGCACATGTGCTTTCACCACAATAAATCATCAGGAGTACAGTCTGTACGACAACACAGAGGAATTCAACTGGCTCTTACAAGACAAGAAGCAAGAAGATAGGTCTTTTGCAAACAAGGGGAAAAGATATTTAGATTGCAAAAAAAGGCAGCTCACTTCTTAGCCACATGTCCAGAGATATGGAGTTAAAGCAAACGAAACATTTTAAACTGTACCCTCAGGAACCTAAGAAAACCTAGATATTCAGAAAATCTATTCAGCAATTTTCAGAAAGGCATTAACACCCCTGAAGCACTCAGAGATAAGTGTTTTCTTAACTGACAGAGTAGCAGGCAGTACAAAAAAATACTTTATCAAAGCATATATTTGTCTGCTGAGAGTCATCATTTACAGGGAAGTAAAAAGTACAGAAATAGAAACTGAAGTCTTAGTTGCACCAATATGTTAAAATCCGAAGGAATCTTAAATTTAGTAACTCCATTTTTTTGACTGTTCAGGTGACAAGCCACAGACAGCAACTTCAACAAGCAGCCTGTTCTCACTCTATGTGAATGGCAGGAGAAGTAACAAGAAGCTTTCTTCTTCTTCAACTCATTTAAAAAATCCAAATACTGCACCAGGCTCTTCCTACTGGGATGAACAGATGCAACTCTCATCCTTCTCGATTAGCAGCTCAGAAAGGCTGGGACACAGAGCAGGAGGAGGCACTGCTTCCCCCAGCTCTTCACCAGACCTACTGCAGAGATGCAGCATGCTGTGAGGCTGAGATATCTTCCCTGAGCAGCGCACCACAAGTCCTCTGTCGTTCCTAAAGCATGGCGAAGGTAAAACATCGTGGCTGAACCAGACAAACCCAGACCCTACAATATTTAGAAATGCTCTACCTATCCCATAACCACTTCATGCATATCTAAGACTTGTAACATTGGGATGTAGAAGACAAGTAATGCAGCCAAGATGCAAAGGCTTGCACAATTGCACACCTTACACAATTCCATTAACCCAAGAAACTCCACGTGTTTTACGGAGACTAGCTAACCTGGAAGATATTCTTGCCATCAGTGAAACACTGGGCTATTTATAATAATTTTGCAGAGAGGTAAACTGATGCACAGAAAAGGATTTGCTCACATTTGGTAGGAATTCAGATTTATAGGGCTCTGTTTCAAGAGCTCCTTGTAGGCTATCAAAAACTATTAATCCAGAGCAAATCACACCTGCTTTCTGATAACACTGGTAGAAGATATGAATACAGAAATGTATTATCAAGTGGTAAACAGGGAATACGAACTTACAAAGCGTCAATTCCTTCTGTGTCCTCTGTCCTTGCAGTAAGCCCAAGCACATATTTCTCTCCTTTCACTGAGGAAGAAACTGCCCCAGTATTATGTCAGCCTCACTGGAAGGTAAAAACATGCCCAAGAAAGTTCCCAGGGAGTCTCCAACTTTCTAGAATTGCGTAACTCGGCTCACCTTGAAACAACTTATTTCACATAAAAGCTCTGTTACTGACTCTGAAGGAGCTCTCAACTCCAACCTGCCAGCGTGCCCCTGCTCAGGGCTGGCACAGGTACCTTACCTATTTCTCCAGGAACGCGCTTGCCACTGAAGCGAAAGCATGCTGTGACGTTGAGGCAGTTCACTGGCTGCAAGCCATCATGGCACTGAGGAGCTGTGATATTGATGGATGCAGGCAGGAAAATGGAGATGTCCACAGTAATGACAGGCCTGGATCTGGAGATCAAGAGAGAAGTGGAATTGAGGGGGAAGTTCTCAGCCAAAGGAAAACAAAGTAAAATTGGTAAACCGCACAATTCCAAGCAGACATGAAAAATAAGGTAGTGAATTTGAACTGTAAGATAAATTAGCACTTGACCTAGCTGGCAAGGACTACTAGTGTCTGAATGAAAACCATAGCATCAACTTGAAGTTCAGTGCCCACATACAGACTGCAGGCAGGCAGCTGGGGAAACTGATAACATATAATAATAATCACCTCCAGCACAAATTGCATAAAGCCTTCCTGATGACTGAAGAGGATAACAAAATTAGCACAACGGCAACCAAGGACAAGCTCATGCAAGTGAGACTGCTTGCTAAGCAGCCTGGATGGTCAGGAATGGGTAGGCAGAGACCTTAAGTTTCCAGAGAATGGTCTGCAGTCAAATTTGTGACCTGAAAGTCAAGGAGGAAGCAAAGGGGTAGGAGATGGATTCATACATAATTTTTTTGACAGTATAAAAGGAACAACAGACACCACATTCATGTTTTCTGGAGGAGGGAACATTTGGCTAATTTCCTCCTGGCAAGCGGTAAGGATTGAATACTCTTTTCACGCTGCTGAACTCTGTTTCAGGAGTTACCCGGTTCACTGTGAACGAAAGCTTTCTACCCTTGTAACTCTGGCACCGGGTTATTGCCACAATTATTCCCAGCTGAAGACTACCTCGGCCAGAATCGCAGACCAAGATGAATGCCATCAGGGCCCAGGTGGGTCTCCTCTCTCACACAACACAGAAGCCCTGCCAGCTTGGTTGGGAAAAGCAGTCCGAAGCCCAGGCTCTCCCGAGCTGTCCCCAGCACAGGACTTCAGCCCAAGAAGTCACTGAGTGTTATTCTTCGTGGTTTCAATTTTGTACATGTTCAAGATGAGCATGTTCTTCCAAAACCAAC
This sequence comes from Phalacrocorax carbo, assembly GCF_963921805.1. Lineage (NCBI taxonomy): Eukaryota > Metazoa > Chordata > Aves > Suliformes > Phalacrocoracidae > Phalacrocorax > Phalacrocorax carbo. The sequence continues at coordinate 113,002,332 of NC_087514.1, read as the reverse complement.
TCTAGTAGTAAAAAAAAAAAAAGGCAGCAACCAGCAGATACACTTCTAAGGTAGTCCCAGCAGTCATGCAAGGCCAGACCACATAAGCAAACCACTTCAGGACTCTCACTCCACAAGCCACTTAATTTAGAGGTGGGGGAGAGGAGGAAGAAGAGAGCAGGGATTGTGGTTACACCTAATTCATATCAACTGGAACAAGCTTCACATCAATCTCTGAGACAGCTGCTCAGACTCTTTTACCACAGCCTGAAACAACAGTGCAAGTTTGCCTTTTGAGATGGAGGATGAAGATAAATGCTAACCCCAGAAAAATATAGAGTAATGACAGGGAGGGAGGAAAGAGGAGGAAAAAGAGTGAGCTTCCTAGGATCATTTCACACCTTGGAAAAAAACTCTTTCCAAATGCTTGAGGAAACATAAAAGAGTAAATGCTATGATTGATCCAGAAAAATATTTCTCCTAGAAAAAAAATATTTCTCCAGCCATGATGCACTGTGTGATTTTTCCTTAACATTAGATCACTTGGTTATTCACTGGAAAATAGGAAAAAAGAAAAAATCCCAATGCATCTGTCAAACAGCCATACACACACGCGAGCAATACAACAATGACAATCTGCCCCAAGTCACTGCGGCTTCCACCAAAGCCTTTAATATCATTTGGCAAAACATTTGTTAGTTTTGGCCAAAGGACTTCACAAAGGCTTCTGGAAGGGTGAGGGGGGGGAAAAAAAAAGCTGATTTCTTTATCCTAATCTGAATCTAAACAGCAAGAGGGACATGCTGTAAATGGCAGTAGCAGCAATTAATCAGGCTGCCCACAGAGTCAGCCAGTAATGCGCTAATCTCCTCTGAAGTGCACAGGCAGCAACTGAACGCATGGACAGAGGTCACCATGCTGTTGTGATGTATGCTGTTTTAAACATCACAGCAAGCCCTTCAGATTGCTCTTCCCCACCCTGCAAGTAACAACATTGCAGGAGAAAAGTGCACAGTTCTCTTTCTAGCAGTTTCAGAGATGCGGGGCTGTGAGATCCCATCCGGGGCATGGTACCTTTTCACAGAAGCAGCAATTGGCTTCCTCTGAATGCATGATGAAGGAACAGAAAACTTCAGAAGACTTGAATACCTGCCATGCTGATCATCAAGAGCATTTTTTACCCTCTCTCTTTTTTGTTTTTGTTTTGTTTAACTGATTCAAATGGAAACAGAGCCAAGTTTTTCCTTCCTTGAAGAGGAAGCAGGCTGGCACATACGTTCTGCAGCCTCACCATTAGTCTTGCCAGTCTCACCACATCCCTGTATCTTCCATTAAGATGCAGGAGTCCCTAGTGACTACTTGTAATGCCATCTAGGTATCAACAGAATTTTGCCTTTAAATATTAACAAGGATAACAACAGAGCTACTGGCAAAATTCAAAGTTCCCATTCTCTTCCCCAGGTCTGTGCATCTCAAGCCTGCTCCTGCTCTAACTCTCCACCAGCATAACTTGGTGGATCAAGCTGTCACACCTCTCTCCATCAGATGAAAGAAGCAATTGCACTTAATTCATACACTCAAAATGGCAGCCCAAATCCTCTGTGCATTGCAAATGCCTCCATATTTCATTTCCCTGAAGAGTCTTATTTCAATCTGCGTCCCATTAGAACTTGCAAAATGACATCCTGGCATCATACGCAGCTGGCTTTTTGCTCAACTGCGTTCCCTTAAATCATAATTTATTTACTTTATGCAAATCATAGAATCATAGAATACGAACAACGGAAAAGCCTTCTAACAAATTCAAAGCAACCTTTCTAAAAAGGCACTAAGACACAACACGTCTCCTTCCAGCTCTAACCCTCTGTTTTATTCATAGGCCTGGGAGTGCTAAGTATTGTCATCCCTCACTACGCTGTTTAAATTAGACTGCATTCTTTGACACTATCCATGTCTCAGATTTTGCTTAAAAAGTAATCCAGCTTGCTGCTTCTGACCACAATAAATTAGGGAGAAAATCGGAGCGGTGGAGGACTTAGACCACATAAGATATAAACGGAAAACAGAAACAAAAAGAAGACAACAGTGGATGAAAAATACATTGATCTCACCTCAGAAGTACCACATTGTCTGACAGGAAGGCTCCGACGGTCATATCTGAAATTTTTGTAACATTGAGACAGTTACAAAGGAGGCACAGAATTCAGTTCTCAAGTCAGCTGGTAAATTACAAAGCACATATCTAAAAAAAGCATTTTTCTGACTTAAATCAGCCACCTGGTCCCTTCAAATATCATTATGTCACAAGTATTATAACTGGAGGATTATGTCCTTGACATTTCTTCACTTCTACTTCACTGCTTGGGTTTTATTTTTACTATTACGTTACTGTGTACTACTACTTTTTTTCTGAGATTATCATCATGACTGGGCAGCTTCGAGGCAACTTACAAGCTTGGCCAGATACTGAAATCCTCTGCTTTAATATCTCAATCCTTCATCATTACCTGAATCAAGCAACTGGCACAAATTCTTATCAGGAGCTTCAAATAATGAAAGGAAAACGGAAGAAAATGCTTATCTTCATCAGCTTCCCACAATCACAGGAACCAGCAACCTGGGAACAACCAGCTCTGCTGTTTTCTCAGCCTGCTGCTGCATTTCCCCAGTGCTACACTGCCACAGTAGTGGACGTACCTGGATAACCATTGCCATCCATATCGACTCCCCCTGATATGGACTGGCCGAACATCCGCAGCATTGGGTTTATTGTTTGCCCAGACAGCTTCTGCAGCACAACACACATGAGCGAAACCAGTCAGTAACAGAAAGAATCCTCTAAAAAAAAACAAAAAACAAAAAACAACCACCCAAAAAAAGCCCTTCTAGCCTGATTTTCACCGTCACCGAAGCTCTCTTCTGTGGGCTGGGAGTGCCGCACATCTGCAGGCTCGCACTTCACCCACGCAGCCCCAAGCAGGAAGGCTGCTGACTGCAGGAAGCCCTTCTGCTCTGGTCTAGGAGGAGGAGGCCAGTGTTGACTTGGATTAACAAACACACCTGCATTACAACCTTCATGCAGACCCAAGCAAAATAAAGAACACATCAAACAGATTTCGGGAGGGGGCGGGGGGAGGAAATTTAACTGCACCCTAGAGATTTTCTCTTTTTTTTGCATTACTTTTATTTCTGTAAATAAAAGTTTTAAGCAGCACCTTAACAAAATTAATGATTAACTGAAACCAAAAATCCTGTACAATTATTCCTTTTCACAAAGTTTGCCAGCATACTCAAAGTCAAAATGATTAATTTTCATCCCACTTGGAAATTCTGGTTTCCATCAGCTATTATGCAGTATTTTGTGTCAGTTTGGAAGCTGTATCTCATTTCCGTCTCCACAACGCAAAGATTAATTAACTTCTAACATAGCTTTTTTTTTTTAATTACTAACACAAAAACTTTCTCTAAACAGTTTGAATTGTAAATGCCTTTGTCTTAAGCAAATTAATATATCAAAATCTCATTTTCTAAGGCAATCAGATGTCTCCCAGCTCTCATTCATTATGCTGGGCCACCAACTGCAAGACCTGAACCCAAACCAACATCTGCCTGCAGAAATTACAGAGGAAACCTATCCCATGAAGTAATTTCAAGGCAGTTGGTGGTGCTTCACAGCTTGTGACATGTGACCAGCTTTTCCTGGCCCTCCCATGAAAGGACATGATATTGGACAAAAGGTCAGACAGGAAATTCATGGGAAAAAAGAGAAGTTGAGGGCAAGAAAGATATCCTGCAGTCCTGACAGCCAGTTTAATGGGAAACCTGTGCTCCACTGCGTACAGATCTCCTTTTCCTACTCATGGCAGATAAGATTGAGACAACTGGAAGTAACTTCTTCCCCACATTACATTTGCATCACATTTTTGGGGGGTCCCAGTTAGGGTGGTAAATCCCACCTGCAAACATCCCAGCAGACATCAGCAGACAATTACAGCCTAGAAGGCAGAGGTATAACACTGCTCTGCTTTTAAATGCCATGAATTAAAATGGCAGGCCAAAAAGCCAATTAAGCTGCTTCTGCTCATAGCCACCACTAAAGCTGCTGGAAGGGATGTGAGGAAACAGACATTGATCAGCAATTTAAATGAAAAAAGGCAGTAAAAAAACTAACAAAATGAAAGGGGTGAAAACCTATATCCTGCAGGCCCCCCCTCCACCTCTCTCAGGTTATTTAAAAAAGGAAGTCCAGGGCATTAAGATGGCTTAGGGATATAGTAGTAAGATACAAAAAGTCTTTCACCTCTGGGTTCAAAGCCAGGGCAGGCAGGTAGAGAGATGAATTTGTTATGCAATGGTTTTGGTCGCATATGGGAGATGAACTGGTGGTGTGTCTGGTGCCCTGCAGCAGACACTGGGAAATGGCACAGAGGCACTGTCTGTAAGTGGTGTCCCCCTCAGCTGCCTCAGGACACCAGATGATGCTAGGAATGGTACCAAGTGTCAACAACCACAGTACCCTGCCACCCTTGAGCTGGGCTTTGTCCTCCTGACCAAGCGGAGAAGCATGTGCCATGTCTGCTGACCTTGCTCCCGTGGGGAGGGAGAGATCGCAAGCAGGATATTTCATTTCCCACCCTGCTGATCTGGCCTCTTCCAAAAATTTTAGATTTTCCCATGAATGACCAAGAAAACCTGATCCTTTTCAGCAAGAGCTGGAAAGCTCCAGGCTTTTCAACAGCCAGAGAAGAACCTTCCAACCAGTGGCTCTCAGCAAGAAATGGGCAGAATCTTCTACATGCCACACACTAGGGCACTTTAGAAGTATTCAAAAAGAGTCATTTAACTTCCTATTTTCTAAAAAACAGCACATGGCATATACATGGTAAAAGGAAGGACGACTAAACTTCTATGGTCTGTTAGAAGAGTCTCCAATATAACCACTAAACATTTTAATTCTACTTAAACTGATTTACTGTGAAGGATCCCACCCAGCAACAAAACAAAACAACCAGAACTTCAAACACACAGAGGGAGGGAAGCTTCAGACTCTCTGAAAAAAGAGATGTACTACACAGAGACTAGGGGACACATGTTGGGCAGCATGAGGATAAATTTATCTTCCCTACTGCCTGGCTACAATAGCTAAATTGCACTGTGTCATCTCTGCACAAGATGCTACAGCATATCCCAGCCGAGATTTTACTTCATAATAACAGTCAGAGGAATGGCACCCAAGAACACCCTTGTGAGATACTGTCACATTGCAAGGGGAGGGCAAACAAGATGGGTAAATAGGCTTCTGCGAGGCACGAAAGAAAACTCAGTACCTCCACCTTCTCACTAAGCCTGCATTCGCAGGAAGAAAGTGCAACCTCCCAACTCCCCACTGGCCTCTCTAATTTATACGCTCAACCTCTCCAGGGTTTTCATTTCTCCTCTGCAGCAGTAATATCTCTAAAAACTAGCATTCAAACCCCAAGACTTTGTTTGCTTCAAGAAGGAAGCTGTACCTGATAACTGTAACAGAAGACAGTGAAAAATATTCCCTGACTAACATCATTTTACCCTGCAGCATAGGTATGGACAAACTTCGGTAGAAGCCATCTTCAAAGCAGGACTGAGGAAAGGATGTAGAGCTATGATGAGGCTGCCTATAAAGAGACCCTAAGTATGGTTTATTTCTGCAGGCCCTGGGAACGTGACTTCAGATGGGTATCATAAACAACAGCGTCACATACCATAGAGTACTGAGGTACAATACCACTGGCATCCCCATGGTAAATGTACACTGCTCCTATGTAGTTATCCTCCTTAGGTGCTCCAATGGCAACATCTGTAAAACAGTACAAATTATAAACATTTCACAATCCATTCCATTAATCCAACTTCTTCCCAATTTTAGAAGCCAGCTATCCATAGGAAAATAGCTCCCCATGATGAAGATGATCAGCAGCTCATGTCAACTGGGCTAGAAGGAACTTGCTGGATTTAATGAAGAGCTCATGTTAAGATAAATTTTAAAAAATACACAAATGTATATGAATTTGTACACGCATGTGATATGTTGTGCTTAATTAGAAACATGTGCTCATTAGGAAAATGGGTGTTTATTAACCAGCAACTGTGCCTAAAAAGTTAATTTAGAATCCTTTCATATCATAATCTCCAACCCAGGGGAACATCAGCTTTGTGAACCAAGACAGCATTGGCAAAACATTTATTGTAGCACTACGTTAAGTTTGCTTGAAAATCCAAGGCTCCAGATGAGGCTGCATATATTAAATGGATAGGCAGGGAGGAAAAAAGGCTGATGAGGGTGCACTTTTAAAATACATTTGATCCAATTTAACTGCAAACTCCTGCAGAAGAGTGATCCTGTCTCCCATTCTCCCCTCCTAATTGGATCTAGTGACTACAGAGCTGCTAAAATTAAACTCTTCCTGATGGCTTCACACTCACAAACTGATCCAACTTACTCTGCAGCCCCACCATCACCACACCTGACTCACAAACAGCAACAAGAACACACAAATGCATGTTTAAGTCTAGAAGAGCATGCACAGTGTTTGGGAGGGCAACCTGCAGTGAGGTTGGGTTAGGCTTAATGGGATACTCCGCCCAAGTGGCCTAGAAGAAATAAATCCAGGCACACACAGATTAAGTTGGCCTTTATTTGGAAGTCCTTAATCTCTGCTGCCAGAAATCAGGGCAGAAAAGGTGCCAGCATCAACACTTTGCTCTCACCTATTGCTATCACATCACGGGGCCTCACACTGAGTGGCCCATGAAAGGAGCAGGGGTAGAATAAACCAAAGGAGAGAAATTATTAATCGAGTACACGCTATCAGGAGTGAGAAGTTACTTCTTAATTACACTCCACGATAAGAAATGTGATTATGCCAACAAAACGGGAAAGGCTCGAAGGCATAAGGAAATGGGAAAGAAGTAGTCAGACACAGGATTTCTGTTTTGTTCAGGGCATGGGTATCTAAAGCCTTTTATAACCACACAGCAAAAAAGAAAATGCAACAACAAGGACACCAAAGCAATGTTAATGAGATCAGGGTATCAGTTGCATGAACATGGACTAAACTCACATTGAAGAAAATCAGCTACAAAAGGTTTTAGCAGACAAATCCTATGCAAGCACTTTCGTCCTTAGCACAAGCCCAGGTGCCAGTCAGGTCTGGAAGGAGTGATGGATGCCACGCAGCACCTGTCCATGGGAGGAGACCAGCAGTGCCAACAGTGCTGCTGGCATTACCAGAGAAACAGCCCAGGAGGAGATCGCACCAACCTGGGAAGCCATCGTCATCGATATCGCCGAGGGTGGCCATGCTCTCCCCAAAGTGCGCGTTGTAGGCGCCGTCACCATCCAGGATGAGCTGCTCTTCCAGCACTCCCTAGCAAGCAGGAAGTAAAACAGGGTCAGGGAAATGGTCCAAGGCCTGGACAAGGTAAGCCCTCCCCCCTGGGAGCTGCCCACGTACTGCGGGAAGTACCTGGGGCAGGGCTACAGTCTGACTCTCACCCTCACTGCACAGATCACCTGGGTACCAAAAACCTAATTTATTTGGGATTTTTAATCACCTTCTGTCTTTTAGTTTTAAGGGGGCGGGAGGAAAGGAGTGAATGAGTGATATAACTAAAACACTAAATTAACTAAATGGTAACTCAGTGATGTAACTAAATGCAGGCACAGGGCTTGGTGAGCTCATGAAGGTTTCCAGATGCCTAAAATGTAACAGCCCAGAGCTTGCTCTACTGGCAGATCACATCCGAGGAGTGAAATCCTCAGTCCAGGCTTATTCAGCTAAACCTCAGCGAGTTACGAAGAATTTTTCCCTAAGCAAAGGACATATGGGCAATTGGATTTGAAAGCTTTTTAAGTATTGGACAGAAGGATTAAAGCAAAGTCCTGAAAAAGCCTTCTGAAATGAAGAATAAGGAAAGGGACTTAATGCAATAAAGAGACAGAGGAAACTTCAGAATAAAGTAGCTTTGTACTGCTATGCCATGAGAAGCCTTATATGGATCTGGTATTTCTTGCCCACCCACTTTCTGGTCAGATACATAGGCTTTAGTTTCTTGCAGTCTTCCCTCAAGGGGAAAGGGACATTTCCACAAGAAAACAAAATTTAGTTATGCAATCCAGTTCTGTACCCACCTCAAGGATTGTTTTGCTTTTGCTTCCTTTGTGAATGAGAGTAAACTGCTTTCTGGAACATGTAATAAAATCTTTTTCTTGGCTGCAGGGAGTTGCTGACTTTAAGAAAATCCCACTTAATGAAATTGAAACACAACACAGAGGAGACAGGCAGGTCTGTATGTGCGACTCATTTCTTTGCAGTCCTCACAGGAAAGGGCAAAATATAAGCGTATTAAATCTAGCATCACTCTGCTTGTATTATAATGCAACTTTCTTTGATCTGCTGCAACAACCTCTTAAGCAATGGTGCTTGCAGAACAAAACAGAGTGTAAAATGTCCAAACTCAAAAATAAAACACAATCCTGCAAGTCATTGCTCCTACTAGCTTCTTGACTGTTTTATAAAAGCCAAAAATTAACCCATGCTCTCATGCACACTTTCACTGTGAGCAGGAAATGTTGGCTATTATCTCCTTGGCATTCTAGACGCTCACTTAAAGGAAGGGTGATAATGGAAGATAAAATTACACCAAAAGAAACTCTCCCAAATGCTCCCAAAGAAGTCTCCCAAATGCTGCCTACAGGACTTGTGGTGAATGTTAAGTCTAGCATAAACAAATTCCATACACCAAAGTTCACAAAATACTGATGGAAACAAAGCAATTTCATTTTAGTTCTTAACAACTCCTACTTTGAGACAGCAGGTTTGGCACATGAATATTAAATATTTACTAGTACATAAACAACCATTGCTTTCCTATAAATACAACATAAGAATGATCTTGTTTTGCTGATGCAAGAAAGTTCAGGCTTTTCCAAGACTGTTGTTGGGTGACATGAAATCCAACAGTATCAGCTGATAAGAGCTACCCCTACAGTCTCTATATGGGGCGTAATGTAAAGATACCATGAATTCAGTCTCTGGTTTCTCTTCACAAGCCTCCTAAATCCCCAGACATTTGTGTTCTGATTTGCAGGTCCTAGTGACCACCCAAAACGCAAAGGAAACTCAGTCACAGCTGCTGACTCTTACTTGGTTTTGGCATCAAGTTCATGTAAAGCCACAAATACCACCAAGTTTCAACATAAAACCAGAAACTCTCCCAGACCTCCTTGAAAGATTCACAGCTCTGAGCTGAATGTGGGCTGGTGTCTGGGAAACCATGACACCAGATGAGTTTTCCATGACTTCATGCTCTGCTAGAGTCATCCAGAGCCCCACTATTGGAGACATGGAGTTTCACCATGCAGTGCGGGAAGGACATTACCCTGCCCTGACCCACGCCCTCATCCGTTACCAAGTCAACTCCTGTATATACTCACGTTTCCTCTGTTGATATAGACTGTGACTTGACCCTCATCTCTGATCTCGGAAAACATAGGTGCTCCGACCAGCAGGTCTGACAACCCGTCAGAGTTCAGGTCAACTGCACATAAGGAGGAGCCAAAGTAAGAGCCCATCTGTAACCAAGCCGAGTCACAACAAAGCATTCAGTATCTGCCCACACACAGGAGGAAATCATTTAGGCTTTTTTTTTTTTATTTCAAATTATGACTTGCTGCTTTATCACTCTCAAGCACTCCTACAGAGAAAGCTTAGGGGATAATTCTGGCAGGAATTAAACACTTTACTGTAACAGTGCATCAGCTCGGATGTTTTACCAACAGAGTAAAATTTATACCCTGGGACATGTTTAAGTGAGACACTTAAAGAGCTTTCTTAGACTAAGTTTCACTTGTCAAATGCTTAAAACCAGGAAAGGATGAAATAAGTTTCCCAAACCAAGACCTGGCTAGTGATTATTCATGCCCAGTGCCAGAATTCCTAAAAAGAGTCTTGAGGTTGGGTACCACAGATCATCTGGGGATACCTTAAAGAAATAGAGACAAAAAAAAGAAGAAAAAGAAAAATAAAAATAGGCAAGGGGTAGGGTCTCCATGAAAAGAGGCATCTAAAATTACCTCTTGATTGTGGACTATCTTCCCCTGTTCTGTTTGTATCTATTTTTATCAGTCACCTTCAAATAGCAGAACTGGTTGTGGGTTTTAATCATATCCTTTCTTCTCATGTACAGGCAGGTGAGTTGGCATAGAAAGACGACTGCCAATAAAAGCTTTTTAACTGATACACAAAAAACCTAAGCCACTTTCAATCTCCAGTTATTATTGCTTGATAAAACTTTGTTGCTTAATTTTAAGAAATACATTAATTTCATTACATAATTTTCGATATGGGTTAACATGAAACACTAACAATCTCCCAGCAGGCACCTACATTATGAATTTCAAAGCACATTTAAACACAAAAAGGAAACCAAAAGCAAGAATGATATTCCAACCCTTACTTCATCCACTTTTCGTAAGGTACTACAAGGCATACCCTTTGAGACCAACTACAAACCATAGTCTCAAAATTAAAAGCAAATTTCACAGGAAAACTGGAAAGATACCACTTCTTATTTGAAATGGAGAGCTGCTTATACAGTAGGAAAAACTGGGGTTACAGAAATAATTATTTAGGTTAAAAAGAATGAATCACATTTCTTGCATGCTTTTACATTCCTCATTGTCGATCTCCAACCCATTGCCTTCCACACCTGTTAAGTTTAGATGCATGAGCCAGAGCTACTGGGCACGCTAGGAGATGGGCAGCAGCGACTCTTCTATGCAGTCCGTAATGTTTAAAAGCTGCTAAATATATATAGTGGGGTGAGTTAAGGATAGAGTTTCAGTTTGTAATTCAGATTTTTGTGTTTGTGTGGGTTTAAGGTCAGACCTCAAACATCATTTGATTCCAGTCATTCTGTAGCTTAAATTCCCTTGTGGATTTTTTATTTGTTTATTCTTTTTTAATCAACTACGGTTTTAAAACAAATTTCTCATGGGTAAGGAGCTAAAGTTATGAAAAGCATTTCACTATGTATTCAGGCAGCTTTCAGGGAAAGGCTATTATTTACTTAACTGCAACATGGTACGTCTGCAGCGTGGGTGAATTGACGGTGCTGTGAGAACCTGAAGTTTGTGCGCTTAACGGTTGTAACAAGGCACTGCATTTTCTTTTTTCTTGTCAGCATTTGATTTCCTAGTTCAGCCTCCAGCAATAAAAAAGGGAAGGAAGAAACTGGCCTACTTTTAACATCTGTCTAACAAGAATGTCAGAGCAATGAACTTTCACACCACTGGGAAGGATGCAGCATTTTGTGAGAGCTCATTTCCAGGCAGTGCTCACTGCTGAGCACGTCTGGTTATATTTCAATCACAAAACAAAGAAGGGGTGATTTAGGACAGCCTTCTCCTTAAATAAAATTCTCGTTTGGATTTTAGAGAATTTGTAGAAGACAGATGCTAATGTATAAGGAGAAGATAACAGCCTAGAAGTACCTGAAGGGTGCAAATACTTGATTAGTTAAGTTACATATAAGAATAGAACAATTAAATTGAAAAAGGAAAGTTTTTGGCTGAGACATGGAAACTTCCTGATAGCTGTGTTTATTAGGCTGAGCAATAGTTCTCCAGGAGCACATCCTTAGGGACATTTAAAAGTCAGCAGGGAAAGAAATGAACAGGAAGCAATCAAACACAGGAGATGCCCTGGATGAAATGGGAGGTCTTTTCCTTTCAAGATGTCTCTGATAGTGCAGAGAAAGACAAATTTTAGGGAAGCCCTAATACAAGTCACACCATTCACCTATACATCCTTGCAATTTTCCCCTATTCCAGGCATGTTTTTGAAGACTGCAACTGTGTTTTGTTGGGAAAAAAAAAATAACAAAACTTGCTTAACACTCCCAGATTGATGATACGGTCAAACACTTTAGATCCTTCTGAGGGTGGCAGGTATTCCTAGAGCCAGAAGCCACCAGTAACCTTTTCTTCTGTATTTCCTCTCTTTCCAGAACACAGGTAAGCCCAGCTAAGGGGTACTGTTTCCTCACTGTGTTATTTCCAAACAAGACATCTTCTTGATGTTATCTGTAGTTAGACATACTGTCCATTTTGTTTCCCCTGAGACACATCTCTAGAAAGCCCCCAGTGAAAAACACAAGCTGTTCCCCGCTCAAACACAATATCACACAGGGGGAGCTGGATCTCACTAGCATTCATTAAATTTCATGGTGGGTTGGGGCAGGGGACCACAGTGTCAGCACTAACCAGCAGTCCTAAGAGCAAAATGCAGGACTGATTCATGGCAGGAAGGGGGAAATCATCATCTCTTGAGGCAATGAAGCTGCTCCTCCCAAAACATCATAACTCTAATATTCCCCATGACACAGAAAAACAGACTGGGGCTTTGTGTATTAAACTAAGCTCCAGGCTACCCACATCTCCCAGTAACATCTACTAAATCTCTTTGTCTAGGCTCACCTGGCACCCCATGTCCCACATCTCAGAAGGCAATAGCAGAAGCTGCTGTTACACTTGTGTAAGGCTAAAGAGAACCACTAGTACAATTTTCAGCCAGACATTTAATTTCAGTCACATGGGCATTGAGCAGACATTGAGAAAAGGCATAGGGCTGGTCTGTACAATAGGTTTAGATCTTCTGGGAGGATGAGAAGAAACAGAATTTGCTTGACAACTCATGAAGCAGTGAAATGAAAATGATCCTCTGAGATGACCCTGCCATTATTTCCCCCTTCTCTATCCCTTAAAAGAAAACACATGTACATAAAACCTCACCTTTTTTCCCGAAGCCTGAAAAATCCTTATTAGAGAGCCTGATCGTCTGTCTGTTCTGAAAATATAAACCTGAAAAGTGAAAAAAGAAAAAAGTTAACCAATACTAACTACAGAATGCATAATGGTACAGCATTGGCGCTTTCTCGGTATATCTAAATGATGATCATGGCTACGGCTATTGCCAAGATCCAATTTCAAGACCATTTTATTGCTCAGTCTTCTTTTAAAAGACAAAACTTAGAGTTCCCCATTTTCCTGATGAATCACATGCCTCTTGTCATGAGCAATGCTTGAATAGTGCCTTGTCACCTACTTTTTTGGCACACGTGTGTATGTGAACATGTGAGTATTTAAAAGCGACTACTAAAGAAACTTTCCAAACAAGCAGCATCTGGAGACTGCCTGGAAACGAGTGGGGCAAAAGGCTGAGAAAGCATAACCCTGCTCCCCTTCCCTTAACCAGCCTTCCCTTCTCAGGGACACATGCCTGCACATACAGCACTGCAAAATTCACAATGCTTTAGCAAAGGTCAGAGCAGAAATCCCAGTCGGACCACCCAAGGCATTTGCACTGTGAAACAATCTGTAAATCAGAAAACTATTAAAACATAGCCCAGTCATTGCTCATTTCCACAGGAGAAACGGTTTTACCAAGAACTCTTGGGCTAATAGTAATGATGCAAGTTCAGTAACAGATCTTGTACCAAAATTTAAGACCTAAACCACATGGCTTGTAGAAACAGACTCTCTTTGACAGAAAGGCTGGCCCAGTTAGCATTTGAGACTCCTCCAGCATTTGTCAGGCTCCCTCCTAGCAGGTGCTCATGCAGTTTGCAGGACAGAGGATCCCTTACTTCCAAGGCCACATGGCGGAGACAAGCACTTGACATAGTTAAATATGTGGCAAGTTATTAATAGGTGGTGAGACAGAGTTCAAAGCTGTTTTCAGCCAAGAACAGAGCACAGATTTACTGTGGAGAATTGCTCTAGATATAAAGGACTCCCCAGGTCTTGCAGCGGCACATTTACCAGCGAGAGCACATTGCCAGGTGTCATGACTCCAAATCCAGTCTTACTGATGACATTCCTGGTGACTTTGGAGAACTGACTCAGTCTCATTAAGTGTCTTGGCTTTACCTTCAGTGAAAAGAGTGCAACAATGCTAATCACTTTCTATCAGGGAAGTGGAAAGGATTACCTTATTAGAGAGTGTGTAAAGTGTAACAGGACTGCTCAGCATAACATCCTGTACTCAACACCTCTTACCACCCCTTTGCCATGCGTTCCTGCTACCTACATCCCATGCCAAGGGAGAATAATGGGAGCTTTTGCAACTAGAACGAGAGTCTTTGAACTACAGGGCCAGCTGCTTTCTCATGGATCTCATGTTAGCAGCTGTTTTTTCCCCCTCCTTGTACAGAAATTAGATCTGCTCCGCAGAGAAAACAGGTTGGAAGGAAGGTACATTCGAGCAGCCGTAACAGAGTACCTGGGATAAGGAAACTATGCTTTCCAATATGACTTCTCAGTAGCAACTGCACTGCTACTGTATCATGTATGTCCTAGTCGGTGCCAGATCAGGTATATGTACCAAGTTCATCCTTGACTTTTATTCCATTTTGCCTGCTTTTACTGCTACCCCCTGGGAGACTGGCACTGCCAGAAATCACTTCTCTGCTTAAACAAAGGCATAGTGTTGCTAGTAATGTAGACCTCTCACTCCTCATTGTTATGACTCGGCTACAACTGATGTAGCAGGACAGCCAGGGGGAAGAAGGTGGAAGGGGGCTGCAGGACACCTCTGCTCAGGCAGCAGGCCCCGAAAGGACCAGATTGTGAAGAAAGAGGGGCAAAAGCAGGTCCTTTACATCCCTTCCCTCCCTCTCCCCACTCGCCTTCTCCACCCTTGATTCAGAAGCATATAAGGGGTCACACCACTCACCCTCACCCTGCTCCTGATAGCAGCTGTGAACTCCACACAGGAATAAGCCAGCACACCTAACTCAACAGCCATCTCCATCTAGTTGTTCACTTGCTTACATCTTTAGGACATTAAACAAATGTATGCCTACAGGAAAACCATTTTTTCTTCTTTTTTTGTTTCTCAAGAGCCTATCACCAAGATTTTTAAGTATAGTTGGCAGAAATCCAGACTCTAACCACTAAACATCAGAATATTATGAAGTTTTAAGAGAGACATCAAATCATCTAGTAAATGGCATTTCATGCTATTAGAGATGCTACCCTGAAGTAAATACTGAAACAGTCCACATACAAAGCATTATCAACTGTATGAAGAAAAAAAGCAGAAGACAAACTCTCTTTTCCAAGTTTTTCTCATTTCCCCATGAGGTTTAAGTGATACCTATATGATACAAATCCGAAACAGAAGTGGTGTGAAATAAACGTTGCCAGTGTCTTGTTAAATGAACTCTTTTAAGGATTACGTGGGAGACAGAGGAAAGTGAGGGAGAAGGGATGTGAGGCAGCAGGAGGAATAGGTGGAGAAAATTTGAAGACTTCAAAATACTTCACCTCTCCCCTGCACAGTGCTCCAAAACCACCCCACAGGCAAAAATCTCTTGGCTTCTCAACCATGTGGGAACTGCATCAATACTACTTTTTTTGCCCTCTTGCATCTGATGACATTATTGTTTGACAAAAAGCCACACCTTTCCGATGCCTCCATCCTGGGGAGCTCCTCCTACAATGTCCGTGGTAGTTGGCTGAGAGAAATGACCCGCTGTCACCGCATATCCTGAGCAGGAGATGGGGTGGGGTGGGAGAGAAAATAAATAAATAAATAAATAAAGCATCACGAGAGGAAAAAGCCTGAGAAACAGGGTCAGCCAGCTGGATCATGTTCATTAGGTTTCACCAATGTGCCAATATTCAGCTCAAGAGCTCATGGAGGTGGGAAACAACAGTATGCCCTCCAATACTCTTCCAAAAGCTGAGAAAGAAAAGTGTGTGTGGAGCTTGGTGAGGGACACACGAAGCAGGTACGGGGAGCATACGGTAATGGCAAGCCGAGAAAGGGAAGTGGTAAAACAAGAACAGGCACACACAAACAGAGCAAAGAAACCACATCATTGCAGAGAAAGTATCACATCAACTAGACAAAAGCACCCTCCTTTGGCTAAAATCACTGCTCAGGAAGGCTTGGAAAATTACATGCCTTTTTGTTTGGGGGGAGGGGTGGGGCACGGGGAAGGCAGAGGACAGTAGGCAAAGAGGTCACAGAAGTTAATGGCTTAAAAAGATTTTTGTTTAGGCAAGAAAAAAAGGGAAGATAGATCAAAGAAAGAAAGAGTGTACTTGAAAGGAGATCAAAGATTCAGTCATATTTGATATATTAAAATGATATATAATAACTAAAGAAGAGCAGAGTGCCTTCCTTCTAAGGCTGTCTTGTACTTGCCTTGCTCTTCTGCTGTAAATTATGAGACTCTTGTCTACATGTTAAACACTATAATTCAGGTCTATCAGTGGTAGAACCTATTTATGCCCTTAAATATGTATATATACACTCCTCATTTAGCTATTGCCAAGCAACATCTTCCAAGTGGTATTTTTTTAAAGACTAAAGGTTAAGGGGAAAAAGATACGTCAGAGCCAGACTTCAGTCAAACAATACCAAACTACTGCCTTCTAGGTCTCAACAGTCTTAGGCACTGGAGATTAGGTGGAAGCCTTTAAATTAAGTTTATTTGTGGCATTAGCTGGTTTTAGAGCAAGTAAAACCAACTGAGTTAAAGATGTAATCAAACAAAGCCAATCCTTTCACAACCTCCTTTTGTTGCCAATGACTTGCTTACATGGTGCTGTTTTTGTTGAAATAAAACGTATCTGCAATATACGTTCTGTAATTATGTGTTGTACCCATTTTCAGGACAGGTGTAAGCAGACTCACAGCCTAACCAATTAGAAAAAATTTATCCATCATAGGGCAAAAGCAGGAATGTAGGACACCCACTACCATCCAACCTGCTCTTCAGGGAAAATGCATTTTCTATTTTAGTCCAAAAAATCACAGCAAAGTTTTTTTAATACAAGCAAACAAAACTGGAATATTCCAGCTGCTTCTTCACTTCTGTTTCTTTCCTGTTACATAACCCTTTAATTGAGATGTTCCTCCTTTCACACTTTTCATAAAAATACCCTAAACCTCAAAAAAATCAGTATCAACTTTCTAGCATTAAAGCCTTGAAATATGTTGTTGGATAAATCCATCCTCACAGTGGGCACCAGAGAGCTGCTTACCAAGGTACGTGTACCGCCTGGCTATCACAGCATCATCATTCAGCTTGTAATATGTGTTGTCAGTGAGATTCAGTACTTTGACAGTTCCTGTCCAATAATAAGATCCCGGTGCCCCCATGATGACCAGCTCCTACAACAGGAAAAACAGAAGTGGGGGAGGGAAAGATTGGGGGAAAAAAATTAAACAACAGTCAAAACTGGACAAAAATTCATGCTTTACATAGTAACAGAGAAGACACAGGATACTAACTTAAAACACCAATTATAAGCCCATCTCCATTCTCTGTGCATGGAGAGGATATCCTTCTTCTCAGACATGGAGGTCACTGCATACACCCTAGAGACATGGTCTCCCCTTTTATGGCCACTTCTGCTCAGCTAATCTGCCACTTCAGTAGAAGACCTTCATCTGCCTTACTAACCATCAAACTTACCCCTGCTAAAACAGTCCTCCCAAAAATTTATCTCCACCTGCTGCCTTTCCCAAACATCTTCCAGGAGACCTGAAGATCTCCACCAAGTGACAGAAGTACCCCAGCCCACCCAGACCCACCACTCAGCTACAGACTGTGCCTCAAAGCTGGCTAACATGCTATACCAACCAGTCATGAGGATACAGTACAAAAGATTTGGTTTTACAGCTATGAAGCTAATGAGCTGCTACGGACTCAACAAGCAAGATGTGCGTTATGTCACGGGTGGAACATTTTGCCTTGCTCTGTCCTCAGATACAATCTGCTCTTCAAGAGACAACCTGGCTATAGTTCATTATAGACACCCAGCATGATTCAGGATTTTAAGAGACTAGAAAACAGACAAAGTCTGATCCATCATCCAAAGCATGGATAATCATGGGTAATGCTTTTGAATAAAAATCAAAGCTACATTCACATGCAAGAGAGATTGCAAAAATGTTACCCCAGCACCCTTGTGGGGAAACCTTAGTCCTGGGATGTGGTTTTAAATACCTCCAGCAAGGGCCCAAATTAAGCCTAGGTAAGTTCTCCATTCCTGAAGAAGACACAAGGACTGCTGCTTTGCCTCACATCTCCATTCATTGCAAGGCCATGGGTGAACTCCATCCTTGTGGAAAAATGCTCCCACACCCGGGATTCCTTCGGGTGACCAGTTCCAATCAGGGGTAGATGTTAAACAAGGGATTTTCCTAGTAAGACTACAGGGATAAGACTACAAACCCAACCACAGAGCAGGATGTACTTGGCAACAGCTTTTTTCCTTGGGAGGGGCCCTTGAGGTCAAGGGATCATTTACTGGCAGGAACGACTACCATTAGCAGTGCTGAATATACGGTAGGGGCTTGCCTCTTTGACCCAAAAAGCCATTTATCTGCGTTTCCTGTTCAGTTGAGCTGCCATCAGGCTGAAGCAATGAAAGTTCAGAGATATCTTTTGAACTAGGGTAGCAAAGGAGGATTTAAAGCATGGGAACAGAAACAGGCTGGAGAGAGCAGAAAAGCCAGGAAACAGCTGCTGCTGGCTGAACATCCAGTTATCAGACAGTGCCACTGTGGCAACGTTGCCTGCCATCCCAGTTTACTCAGAAATCACCTTCTGCCCTTTCAGAGAGGACACCTTTATTCTGCTTATATCAACCTAGACATAAATAAATTCTGCAGATCAGTGCATATAAAATTAGGAGTGAGTATATACTTGACATGACAGTAACAAAGAGCCTGACACTGAAAAAGCCTTTTTTTTTCCCTTAAAAAAATAAAAAACCAAAACCAACCCCCCAAAACACAAACAAACTGCAATCCTGAAACATTACAAAAAATATCAATACATACATAAAGGAACAAATTCATCAATTCATCCTGGACATAATAAAACATGGCTGATAGACATCTCTCCAGGAAAGAATTTGGTCTGTATTTAAAACAGCTCTAGCACATATATTTTACTATGCTATTTTTTCTCCATCTTTTTAAAATAAAGAACACAAGCAGAACTGGGAAAAAAGTGTCTCTCTCATGTATGTATATGTATGTGCATATGCATATTCACATAGATACATATATCCACACATATGCATACAGAAACAAAACCAATCAAGGACGACTATTTTACATCATCACTTAAAGAGTTAACGTTGGACACAGAAATATCTCTATGCAAGTTTTAGGGTGCATACAATAAAAATATTTCCTGAGAATGTTTCCCAGAGTCAATTCATTCATTCTTGTCCACAGACCTTGAGACACACGTGCATGTACTTATGAACCGCTGGGCAGGTGTTGTGCAAGATGCTGGCACCTGGGAGGCCAGACGAGGCAGGAAGGTGTTTGCTGGCAGGAAGGGACCATGCTCAGCACTCAGCCTGTTGCCCAAGCTGTGCTCAGGGCTCCCCTCCTGGGGCTTGTGACAGGAGAGCTGCTCACCAAACCCACCCCTTCCGTGCATGTGCCCCTGCTCACCTCAGTGAAGAAGCCTGCAATCCCCGCCTGGCACGAGCCATGCTCCTCCCCATACTTCTTTTTGTATTCTGGATGGAAGAAGAGAACAAAAACTGCGGTCATCCCTGGTATGGCACACGCTCTCCACCTGACCCATCCGCATTGCTGTGTGTGCAGCCTCAAGGGACACCAACACGCCGAACTCCCAGGATTTACTGATGGATCTGCCACTGATGTGCACCATGGCAACATACTCACCCACATCGTGAGGAAAGCAAGAGGCCTGAAATCTGGGGGTGGGGGATATCCAGCATACTGTCTAGGGAGCCGCTAAGTAAGCGGTATCACAGTAATGTGATGATACCAGCAGCAGCAGCACCCTGGTAAAGGTGCATTGGCAGATGCCCCCACCTCCAGCAGCTAGATCCATGCAGCTGGGAAGAAGAGGAGTGTAAGGCAATGCCAGTGCCTGCATGCCACCAACCCTGTGCCAGGAGGTTGAATTGCCAGGCTCGTCACTGCCTTAGAGAAATTCTCCCCTATAATGACAGTCACCAAAGCCCCCGTAAACATTTCTGCGGGAGGGATGCTTTGGGACACTGGCCCCAGGAGGGAGTCGGTGAGTGAGGAAACAGTTCTGCAGTTCTAAGTGATCAGACAACAGTCTCATCTGAGGGATGCTCAGCTCTGCTGCTTTTCATGGCCTGCTCAGAACTCCCAGTTCACAGGGGATGCAACCAGCATCACTATATTTTTTGTTTCTATATTTTATGTAGCAATTGTTTCTCCTATCAAACTGAGGAATTTTTACTTTAACTTTTTGCAAAAGAGAAAAAAAATATTTTTAGAAATACATTGTTTTGGGGCGGGGGGAAGAAAAAAAATAAAATAACTTTCTACCCTGTCTTAATCCAAAGATTTTCAGTTTAGGAGCATTTGAAATTTAGAGCTGGATCAGAACCTTTGCAGGGTTTTTCCAGAGCATTATTTTCAAATATTTACCATACTAATGAGTGCCCAGCTTCAGCTTATTGTCACTTCCTCTATATTACAGTAATACAGGCTCCAAAAGCATTTACAATATAGCCTGGTAATTGTGATTTACTGTTTTTTTAAGTAAGCACCATTAACTCATTCCTATGATAAAAACTTTACTGAAAATAAAGAGCAAATTGCACCTTTGGAATTAAGCAAGTTCCTTTTGAGTTGCATTTTATCTTATTGAAGATCAAAAGGAATTAATTATAAACTGCTGCCTTCTCACAGATTTTTTTCAAAACATTGTATGTATATATACACACAGAGACACACACCATTCCCCCTTTACATATTATATATAGTCTCTTCCTAACATCTTAAAGATGCTCAGATTTTAAGGAATTTGCTGAGTTCATACCAGCTGCAAAGGGAGAGGTTTCATTAGAGAGACCATGCAGAACAGTGACTTGATCCACAAACTACAGCTCAAATGCCTAACAACCTCGGCCAAGGCAGGGTCCTGCCAAAGCAGATGTGTGTCCCAGCAGACCAGGAGGGCCAGAAGCACACTTGGGTTTCCTAGTAGGAATGCATAACAACAATGCCACTGAGAAATGAAGCCCATATTTGCTGATGGCTATTCAGAACATGCTGGGGCTCAGAATCACCAGCTCTCCAGATATAGTCTTTCAGAGAGCCAGGCACTCCTTGCCTGGGAGAAAAAAAATATTTATTGATATGAAATTTTTTTATTCATAGAGCCAAGGAAATGAGGTTTCTCCCTTTGGCATTTCCTAAAAAATAATGCTGTTGAATGTCCTGAAGGCCCTGCTTTGGCTATGTCTGGATTCCTACCCGTACATAGGATGAAATGCAGCAAGTTCCACATCCCGTTCAGATGCTTTCACTTCCAGCCAAGGTTTTCCCTTTACATGATGTACTGAAGTATGAACAGACCTTGCCTCTTCCCGATTTTGCACTTGACCTACTGTAATTCAAAACAAAACACCGCTAGCCACCATGGCCCTGGAGGGCTGGAAGTATCCTTCTAAACTAATCTGACCTGCTAAACTTGACAGGAGGCTTTTGTAATGACAGAGCTCAAGGCTTTAGAGTCTGCCTTCTTAATCCTGCTTTACAGATATTTTTTTTTCTTGATGGAGGGCTAGAAGGGCCAAATGGGCCCCTCATCTGGGACTCGAGAAGATAGGACTTCTTATGCATATATTTCTTTTGAGAGCAAGCCTTGATGGCTCTCTGTGTCAGGCCCACAATCAACTGCTGCAAGTAGGCCCCACTGACAATTTGATGGATTTAAAATGTTGTATTCCCCTGTAAAATTGTATTATGTTTGGCTCACGGTTTCTTTAAGCGTCTCCTTCAAAAAACACACAGCTCAATTTGCTTTAAAATAAAAGAGGAAAATTTCCATAAGATATTTAACTTGCACAGTGAAAGGTACAGGTCAGGTGAATAACGACATATCCGGGGGGATGCCTCAGCACAGGATGGGAGGCAAAAAACTTGGTTTTTATTTTGGATTCTCAAATTTCTTCTTCTCTTCTTTTATAAACAGCTTTGCTAGCACTTTTTTTCCTCCATGATTTGGCAACACATAAAAGCCTCAAACAATATGGTGGCTTCCCCAGCCATCAGAGCTCTGCCATAGACTTGGGTGAGGCTTGAACGCCTCTGAACCATAGTCCCACATAACTCCAGCCACCTGAGAGGCCCCATCCACACACACCTGTGGGTGCAAGTGAGCCAGCTTGCACAAGTTGTCCCCTGAATTTGGCTGCAAATTAAAATCAAGGGTATGCAAAACCATCGGAGGATAGCAGAAGAATCGTAGCAGCTTTAGCAACGGAACAAGACAGTTATTCAAGGGTAGTAGATGGATCTGTAGCTTCAGGCAGCTGTGTTTAACAAACATGCAAAATTACTTCATTTCTTAGGGTAAACAGAGGATTTTCTTCGATAAAATATATGCACAACAATTAAACCATTTTTCTAATCAAGTCAAAAACTTGTTGAATTCACAGCATTGTTTTATTATAATATAGTTTTGCCTACTTAAAAAAAGACACCAAATTCAGACAAAGAACACACCACAGATGATTTTCATCAACAATATACATATTAGAAAAGGAACAGAAACACATACATTGTTTTCATTGTCAGGCAATGAAAAATGAATTGTTCTTTAAATTAACCAAATTATTATTAACTGCAATGTGTAAGGAATGGGAAAGATTTGGTGGTTTAAATGGTTGTGTAATAAACTGAGTTGGTATATCCACTGAAGGTCATAATTTCACACACACTGTTCACGGCTTTCTGTGATGTTCAGTGTTTAAGTCGATTCTATTGGCAATACCGTCTGCTTGAACTAATGGCCCTACATTTCACTTAAATAACTAGCTACAATGCAGTTGTAGCACTGAGTAGATGGGATTGCAGCACTTCAATTAAATTCAGAGTTTGGATATAACCAGTGCTGATATGAACTGAAGAAAAGACATCAAAACATTTTGACTTGATAAAATACCTGACAATACTTCTCAGGAAAAAAAATAGAGCTTACAGAAAAAGAATAAGTAGATTCATTACAGTAGTGTGGTGTAACATACAGCAATGATGCAAAGCAATGACCATCCTTCCTCCCTACAGGTATCAAGACTCCATCTCATATGGGGTCTGAGCATGTCACACATACCAATTAACCTCTGTTCCCAATGTCTCAGAGAGAAAACATCTTTAGTGACATTTTGGAAGAGGAAATGGAAGCACAAAGGCCTCAGATATTGAGGCTATTTGAGCATTTAAACCTCCACTGACAGAGGGCAGAAATCAGCACCATATTTTGTGGGCATCCAGACAGACACAGCCCTCCCCAGGGAGCCAGCAGCCCAGCCCAGACAGACACCAAGCTCCTGGTCTCCAGCATAACCCTTTCAGCACAGAACCACGCTTCCTCATCAGCCCACCAATTGCCATCTGCCTGCAGCTCTCCCCATCCTTTCCCACAGGCTGAGTAGGTTTCCTTCGCCCTATGCACCCACGGTCACAGCCCAGAGCAGCCTCCCACATCCCAGGTTGTCACACCCCAGCCCCACAGGCTTCTGCCTCCTCCCTAAAGCAGATCTGCTTCTGCTAAGCAGTGGATAAGCCCAAAAGTCATGAAAACCAACATTGCTTCTACCTCCCCTCCACTTCAGCGCACGGCACTTGTCACTCATGTGACACTGCCATCCATCCATTCACCCATTCATGCAGTGAAACAATTAACCAGCAGGAAATTGTGCAGTTAGTGTGTCAGCTCACTGCTTTTGCACACCTGAATAGCAACATTTGCATGAGGTTTAGATATGGCATACAGTGGATTCGGTAGTTTCCGCATAGCTCCAAGGCAGTAACTGCTGTCATGAACAGATCCTTTGTTTTTACCCTCTTTATTGTTCTTTCTCATCTGCCCACAGACTGCTGTGCACCCCTAATTACACAGACCGCAAGCCACTAACCTAACTGCTGCAGCAACATCTGATAGCAAAGAAGTCAGATGAGGCTGAGTCTGGAAGAGGTGGCTGCTTCTGCAGCTTTGAATATGTGCCATGAATAAATACATGAAGCAAAAAAAGACAAGAAGATGGTAGTGGTTTGTAGCCATGAAGATCTCGGGTTATAAGAGAAGTAAGGCTAAGGAAGAAGTAATCAGATAAAACAATTAGATATACAGAAAACCAGGATAAGTTGTGACATGTGTCAACTCTGAAAGCAAATGCTCCTCAACTACTTCTCTGAGCAAACCTCTTAAAGTCTCTAAGCAAACTTCAATGCCATAACATAGCGTAAGCTCCACAGTGCAACAAAATCCTGTATACCATTTTCACAGATGGAAGCAAAGCGGACAGTCACAGTAAACTATCATTTGCATGGGAAGCCTCTTCCTTCCTATCGGACAGTGTTTAACTACACTAGGAAAACAGTAGTAATCTTTCTGACCTAGCATTGTGGTATTGTGTTTGCACCACAAAGAATGGATGTTTTGATGGCTCCCAGAAAACCAAATGTGGTCTGGACCCTGTGAGAAAACTTGCTTATCCCTTTGGAGGCAAGGCACTTGAGTATTTGCTGTTCCCTTACTTACTAACCAAAGGGTCTATCAATCTTCCCCACCTCCACCACCAACTCCTACCACACAGGGGTAGGAAGCCATCCCAGCTCTCCCTGTAAGCTGAGCTGCCTCTCACAGCAGATGTGGCCACCCTTCTTTGCAAACTGAATGCATCAGGGCAGCATGAACAGGCCGCTTCCCTTTATTTTTATGGGAAGGCCATTAAAACTACAGGAAAAATAACTGAAAGCACTGCCTGGAAGACCGTGGCTCCATACACCAGCTATACCACAAAGGACATCCAGCTCATAAACCAGATTAGTTCTTACTCAGAAAGATTGCATTTAACTATTAGGCTTGCTGCTGTTCTCATTAGCTCTCAATCACTTCCAGACTTCTGTCAACCCTTTCAGGGAAGCCGGACAAGAGTAAGATGGATTGAGGCTACTATGTTGTTGCACCACTACCATCCAGTCAGGAAATATCCGTTTCCTCCTTTGTCTTTAATTATTAAGCCTGCTTTATGTCGAGAGAAAACATACCGTATGCATTAAGTACATCTATCCCAAGGTCAGACTCCTCTCCCTTTCTGGCACAAGACTTTTGTTATACAAGCTAATAATCTGTCTCAAGGTGCACACACACAGAGATGGATGGAGAATAATGTGCGCTCAACTGGCCTGCACCCTTTGCCAGTTGGGTGAGAGCCAGCTCTGGTTGTGGACCATGCAGACACACCAGCCTCTCATGAGGCTTATCACCTTAGCTGCGCTAATGATGGGGCTTCTGGAAACGAGCACACGACTGCCTGCACCCATTCACGCATGGCAAGTCCTAGAGAAGGCCAAGATGCTGTAACCTCGGCAGGCGGAGGTGCACTCCCTGGTGCAGGTTTTGTAGCTGCAGGTCTGGCAGCCTCCCAGCAACGGCTGCAGAGGCTAGGCTCTCAGTGTAGCGGCACTTCAGCTGCGTTACACACCGCGTTTATTACCCCTATCAGACTCAGTGCTTCTCCCCTTTGGGCTGTTCCTCAGTGTCAGTGGAGGAGAATTTCTTCTGCTGCTTCCAGAAAGTGAAGGAAAAAAGTTAAAAGATGACTGCAATGTTATTTCACAGCAAAACTCAAATAATTATCCCTCTGCATGACATACCATGGCTATCTCTCTCTTTGAGTTTGTTTTATTGAAACCTGAAAGATCCAGGAATAAACAAATGCAGCCATCCCTCGTGATACTTTGTGATTTCATGTCTGATGTGGGGGGAGAAAATCAGTCCCAAACCTCCAATTTTCACTCTTGCATGGAGCGCAGTTAAGCCAATATCGTACTGCACCAGCCCTGCCAACTTTCCACTGGCTGCTCTGCGTGTACTAGGCCCACACATTTCTATTTTCTAGCAATTCCTGGCAAATATCCTGTCAGATTAGCAGCAGTTTTACTCCGAAGACATGACGCACAGAAAACACACGCAGTTTGTCTCTTCCAGACACTACCTCCCTGCCACAGCTTCAGGCGGGCTGCTTTTAAGTTGGCGCAGGAGTGGTGACACAGGCATAAAGGGATCCCCCAGCAGTGTCCCCACACATGCATGTTGACCACAGAGTGACCGTAAAGTTATAGTCA
The DNA here is from genome assembly GCF_963921805.1 of Phalacrocorax carbo. Classification (NCBI taxonomy): domain Eukaryota; kingdom Metazoa; phylum Chordata; class Aves; order Suliformes; family Phalacrocoracidae; genus Phalacrocorax; species Phalacrocorax carbo. The sequence continues at coordinate 112,976,134 of NC_087514.1, read as the reverse complement.
GATGATTTGCAGCGCATTACCCTCAGCATGAGGCCTTATCCTGATTTTGCTGACAGGAATAAGGGGGGAGGGAAAAAAAAAAAAAAAGGACGACAAAAACAGTAGGCTGGTGCGTATGACAGGAAGACTCAAAACACCTCACGTTTCAAATAATTACCAATTTCAGTACTGGGAAATACTCAATGCATGAGTGCATGCCATGTCCAGAAGGTGCATACGTTTGCAGTGGCAGCTGCCTGATCAAAGCCTAGAGGGAGGTAAGGAGCCACTGACTCAGAAGAAAAAGTGGGCATTGAGTGGACCCAATTCTGTCACAGACCTGGCTTCATAGGCCACTGATCTGGGACATAGCCACTCACCAGCAGCAGAGAAACCTGCTGGGACATCCACCGCCTTATCCCTCTTGCACTTACTAATGTCAGCAGCAAGCCTGCTGCTGGCTGCTGCCAACTTTGGACGGGGGCGGGACAAATGACAGACATGGGATGGGGGGGGGGGAGGGGGGGGGGCAGGGGAATTAATAAAAGCAAATAAATAAATAAAATCAGAGGTCTTGCCCACAACAAACCCTACTGTGTCTTGGCCTCCAAATTCCCATGCTTTCTCAGGCTCCTACAGGCGAGAGGAGAAAGACAATGCCCAGGACAGACAGGAGAAACCAAGACGGTGCTTTCCGACAAATGTTTCTCTGAAGGCCAAGAAATCTTAGGAGATAGGTTATCTTCTTCCTAACAACACATTAATGCCTCTGGTTTAGTTAATTACTCTTGGTGGAGGAGACACTGTCTTATGAAGTCTTTAGGAAAGGAAACCTGATACAAGAGTCTCACATGCATCAGAGAGCTGGAAAATTAAAACAATGACACTTGGGATTTGGAGCACAACCAATAGGGACAGCCACCCACTGGTCGGAGCTGGAGCCTTCCCTCTCTGTGCACCCCAAACCCAGACCTTCGGAGGATACAAACAGGGACCAAGACACCTTACAACACTTGAAACACTGCAGCAGTTTATTAAACTGCTGCAGAAGTTCCATCCAAGTCAGCAAAGTGTTAAGCAGCCCTTTCTCCACCTCTAGTCCTCTGATAGATCACAGCGCATGAAAGTGTTTCCATAAGATGGGCAAATTGGTTCCTGATTGCAATGTAATTCAAGATTTTTTACTCTGTGCCACAGCGAAGCATGAGATCAGATCAGATAAACATTTACTGATTATTCACACAAGGGAAGAGAGAGCTCCTGTCTCAAAATCACAGTTCAGAAACATTATGCTCTAGTAAAGTGCAACCATGCACAGTAAGTCACAAGACCCACTCATTGTGCTACTCTCCCAACTTCATCCAAAACCCAACCACCACCCCAGCTGTGCTGCAAGGCAGCTGTATGTTACAAAAAAAAAAACAAAAAAAAACAGAAAAGAAAAAAAATAACATTAGAGAGGGTTACTGTGGATGGTTTTGGATATAAAGGGAAAACACAGCAGCTGTAAAACGAGAGCACAGGAAGGGCGTTAAGCCCCACTCCTGGCCCCCACACTCCTTACCTTCATAGCAGGGGATGAGTGTCTTCCCATCGGACTGCAGGTTGGGGGGAATGATGTTGCAGAAGCCATGGGGCAGAATGTACTCTGTCTCATAGTAGATGTTTTTCCAGCGGTGCGCACATGCCTAAACAGATATCACATCACATGCGTTATAGGCCCAGAATCACAGAAGAGCCCTCCAACCAAGGCTGAGCACGCATGAACAGGACCTTCCCCCTCAAGACCCCGTTGTCTTCTCCCTACATCCCACTCTTCCTAGGTAAAGTATCTTTTCATTGCTGCCTCCTGCAGCTCATGATGCTGCCTGACCTGGCAGCTCAAATCTCAGCCTTCACGTGCACATGACTAGGAAAACAGCAGGTCTCAAAGCAAGACATAGTCCATGCTGGAGGTTTCAAGATCTCTCACTGCGTATGAATCCTCACAGCCAGTGAAGCTTTTCTAACTAAAGATTCAATAACAGAACACAGCCAAGACAGAAAAGTGGAAAGGACAGGAATAAAGACATTGAGAACACACATAAAAGGATCAGAACGGATGCTAAGACTCAGAAGGTTACTAAGACCATATTAGAAGGTTATCCCACCAGAGGATGCATGCATGAGTCAAAGGTTTGTCCCACTGGGAAAGGCAGCTTTGTTTCTGGTGACAGAAGAGCTAGACCTTGCTTAGTGGTAATGAATTTAAGTGAAAATGCCAGAGATTTCATGGCAACAAGAGCAGCAATATCAGTCAAGGTGCAGATGAGCTAAAGAGATTGGGGCACCTTTCCCTTTGTAGTGAAGAATAAGATCACCCTGCAAAACCAGGGCTAAACCAGTCTCACCAGGACACTTGCTCAGTACAACTGCCACACACAGGTGCACATACAAGCAACATGGAGCCTGGTTCACACCTTCCAAGAACCCATTTGCTCCAAAAAATTAATACTGAATTGCTACCAGACAAACCACAAGTTGCCTGATGCTCAGGGGTTACTTGGAATAAAAGGAAATGAAATGTGAAACAGCAAGGGCTTTGAACTTGAGCGGATACTGGGCCATATCTCCAGCTGGTCTAAGTCACTCAAGGCAGTGTAGATGTGTCAATTTAAGGCTTAGTCCCATGCAAACAGAGCAGCCTCTATCCTACAAATCATCTCCTCCACATACTTTCAAATTTTCCTGGAAACTTTGCATCAGCCCCCTTCAAGATCCCCACATTTGACCCTATCCTCTCCAGATGAGACACCCTCTGCCTTCTTCCCATTGTGCCACCCTATTTTTCCTGCCTCAGCACCTCAGAGCTGCCCATGCAGCATCTCATCATGGTCAAAAAATAGGTCCCTAAGGCACAGTTGTGTCACCTATCCAGTAAAGGACCTTGGAAGCGTATCAACCACTGGGAAGCTCAAAATTCAATCCAGCCATCAACACATGCCCCTTCCCATATACTTAACCTCAAAAAGACATAAAAGGGTAATACTACTCATTTTTTTAACCGAAACAGAGCAAAACCAGTTGTGCAAAAGCCTGCTCTGCTGTTAGCAATTCTGCTTGATATTTACTGCTTTCCTAACTTCCAGTACCCAAGGAGAAGCATAGATCTCCTGAACATGGCTATCACAGAGGGATAATGAGGGACTCCAGGGGCCGTGGAAAGCTCTGCACTGCCCTGTGTGGCACAGGCTGCCACCTGTGACACAAAGGATGCTTCTGATGGCACCTGCCAAATACACATGAGGAGTCCTGCAAAGAGCAGCTCTGAGGACTCACATGCTTCAAGGAAGCTCAGTTATGATTTTAATCCCCATGCAGCACTCATTCAAAATTTGACAGCAACAAAAAACAACACATGAAATGCTCATTTTCAGAGTAACCAGGAAATAGTTTCTCTCCTGACTGATCTCTGCTGGGAGCACAAACATACACATGCACAGCCCTTTTAGAGACAGCACCATAAAGACACATCCCATTAAAGCAATAGTCAAGTCAACCCCAACTCCAGACCAACTCAAACGGAAACAGACAAAGAGTATTTTTTAAAATTATGGAAAGATAAATAAAGGATTGTGATGTTGTAAATTCTTTGACATTTTATATCTCAAACTACAAGGGACTCACATAAATTAACCTACCAATCTCTCCCAGAGGAGCACAAATGACAGAGTTGGGGAAAGCAGCAGCATTTCATCACAAGCAGGAGGCTTTGCTTAGGAGTGAGGTGCAGAGGCCAAGAAAGAACACTATAAGGAGGGGAAAAAATGGATCTGCTGCATAAGTATGTTCAAAATCAACCGGAGGCGATGGGCTCAGTTTAGCCATTCTGGGCACACTTTCCCAATCTGTTAGGGTTGGGGTTTTGGTTTTAATGATCACTTTTCCGTACCTTCAGCATGCTGTGTAATCAGGCATACTACAGTTTACCACTGATTGCCTGAGTATGCGGACAGCTCGTAACTGTAGCTCCAAGAGATGAGCTCCACCTCAGTTATCTCAGCAGGGGCTTCCCCAGACTCCCCCACACCACAGCTGCAGAATTTGACATTCTCCCAATGGACAGGAGTTCAGCAGCTCCTCTTCCTCCCTGAAACTCATTTCTCTGCAGCCAGGCAACCAGCACATTTGTCTCCCTGCCATGGCAAAGCTCATCCACAGCTGTTTTTGATTCTCCTGCCTTCCCAAAAATATTTAGTTGGATTACAGTACGCAATCCCTCCATTATTCAACATCGCTGAGGCAAGGTGATGCGCTACCAAAGGTGGCTCCAGCCTTCCTTCTTTGATGGCACATGTCTGAAGTGGTCTTGGGAACAGAGATGAGTCACCTGAATTTCATGCTGCAGAGAGGGTTTTTCCATGGCCTTTTTTTCCTAAGTTGATTGCAAACAACTGACAGCTTATACACCCTTTTTTAGATGCAAGTTATAGGTGGCTCCCAGTGCAATGAGGAAGCCATCAGCATACTTTGGTGCTCAGCAGCTGCTGCCGGGGCACAGGCTATAGCTCCACCATAGAGCAGGGAAGAAAGGATGCAAACCCTTGAAGCAAAGTAAAACGCCTCTGGGCGAAGCACACAGAGGTCTCTATTGATGCAGACACTGCATTACCGCAATATGAATAGGCCATTTCAAATTGCAGCCGCTTTGCTCTTTTGCATATTGAACACCAGCCACAGGCTTTGCACCATAGGAAAAGCCACACAAGAGACCCAGGCTTCACTTCAGAGGCCAAGTGCCCCACCTGAATGCAAGGTCCTTACAGAGCCCTCTGCTGACTCCTAAAGTCAGAGTCCAAATAAGGGACTTTTTGAACATGCCACTTTCAGGCACTTTTGGTTTGCTCTTCCCTAAGAGGACTTTGGCTTTGCTACAGTGATGGGTTGTGGGGTTTTTTTTGGTTAGTGGTTTTTTTTGTTTAGGTTTTTTTTCTTGTTGTTGGGTTTGGTTTGGGTTTTTTTTGTTACGCACACACACAGAGAATCACTACATGTGCCGGTAAGTCAACTACTTAAAATGAAAAATAGAAATACTCGATAAAAAACAGAGTAACAACAGATGTGGCAGGTATTTAGGAAGAGCAAGACCAAAGGATGTGGCTTATCTCCAAATCATAATGTACTGTCCCCAGTTCCTCTCCCAACAAAAGTAAAAGGAGGACTTTTGCGGTTTCAGTTTGGACAGGGCTGGTAATCTCAGCTCTATTATTGCAGCACTTAGATTAATGCAGATATTGACTGATAGCACAACCGAGGACAGGAAGCCACTGAACTGCAAACTCAGCCTTTTTAGCTAATCTGACTTCTTTTGTTTAAGCCCTCATTGTTTGACGCTTCTCTATTTAAGTCTATAACACAAACCTAAAACTCTGGTTCAGTAACATCCTGGCACGATATGGGTTCAAACACTATCCACTTCACCAAATATCAGCTAAAGCCCCCCTGCACACTCCTCACCTTCCCCGCCGCCCCTTTCCACTGAAGCTGGTACTCTTATCGGGCAGTTGGGGAAGGCTGATGAGACAGAAATTTAAGCCACTAAGCAGTGTCAAAGCAAAAGCATGAACTTTTTTGTACAATCCACAGTTAAACTGTGGGCTAATCCTCTAACACAGGACATCAAGAGCATGACTATACAGGTTTAAAAAGCAACTACCCATATTTATGCAGAAGAAAAATTGACCACAAAGGTACCACTCTGACTTAAAGAAATCCCTGGAAGAGATGCAGTAAATAGAGCTGTAATGCCTGACAATATAGACTGCACATACTCATAACTCATGGGCATTGCTCACAGGAGTTAGCTACTAATTTTGTTAAAACACTAAAATCTGCAGATGCAGCTCTGAAGACAGAGACATGTCTTCTCAGAACATCAGTTTCTCACAGGTGCTTCAAAGACAACTGCATTTTAAAGAAATCCTGATCTTTAAAAACTAGAAGAGCACACAAAGCAAATACTGTCTCCTTACGGGAAAGTCACAAATCTTTTTCATTAAAAAGGTATCTCAAAACAGAGTAACAATGCCCTGAAACAGCCAGGTATTTTCCATCCACAAAGGAATCCATGTGCCTTCATTCCAGACTCTGTCTACACAGAGATGTGCACAGATATTTAATTAGTAGTTTAAGACAGAACACTTTGGTGATACATCTCTCACTGAAATCAGTGAGAATTAGACATTTAAACATGCTCGAGTATCTGGACACTATGTACCCAGTGAGGGTGGTATAATCTTGTCAGAGGGCTGGTTTAGGAATTCATTAAAACAGCATAACTTGGAGATATTTTACCAGCTTAAGCTGCACCAGAATAAGCCCACCACCAGATGTGCATTTTACTTTAGCTGCTTTTAACCTGCTTTATGTCTGAAATTTCTATCCCCTCAGGCCCAGTCTAAGCCCCCAGAGCCTGCCCACATCTCTCACCTTTCTAGCCTCCCCTCAGCCAGTAAGCAGTCAGCCCCAGCCTCGGTAGTTGCCCAGCTTTTTTCCCCACCAGCTTTTCCTTCCTTTGTTACTTCTGCCTAGGGAGATGACACCGAAGCACCAGCTGCAACCCATTCCCCGTTGAACCAAAATACACAAAACCATTACTCATAAAGTATCTTATGACATTTTTACCAAAATGTCTCAGCATTGCCTAAAAAAGGGTATGCGCTAGCATCTGAAAAAACGGGGCAAGAATTTGTCTAGTTGAGACTGATGACCGGAAAACAGAGAGGATGCTGTATCTCGAGATAGTGCTATCCTGATCAATGCAAGCTACTCCTCAGTTGTCACGCAGGGCTCTTAGCACACACAGAACAGAATATCCCTTGAAAACATTAATTACTTACAGTAGCACTAATGCCTTAATTTTGTGTTCTGCTATACATGCTTACAGTGTATTTTATTTATGCCCCTCTTTTTCCCCTCCTCCTCTAATGATGAACAAATCCAAGAAAAGTAGAGCATCAGGCAGCTCCTATACCACCAGCAAGCTGTACACCAAAAGAGACGATTGGATAAAATAACCACAGTACTATCACAGAAAGGTATAAATACCACCTGCTCCTCCATGGGGAAGCTGGTGCGCAAGGACTTGGGTTGTAAGCGTTTGGTCTTTAAGAGCATATTAAGAAAAGCGCCTTTGAGTGAAGCGGCTTTGTCCACGGGTGGTTGGCACAGTAATCACTGTACAAGATCCTTCTCACTAGCAGCTTTGTTACAGTTTGCTGCCCTGTACCAGGGCAATCCCCTATCTCATTGGAAAGACAAGGTCATACTGCAAGTTTCCAACTCCCAAATAGCGGTGTTTAGAATTAGATAGTTGTCAGGGTTACTCTGATATGAGCTTGACATTTGCCTGCCACATATGCTACACACAACATTTTGTTGCAACTTTTTTGTTTGTTTTAGTTAATGTTCCTGCAGACAGACTCACTCAGGTAGACAGTCAGAACCCAACTGCAGATGTAAACACAGACAACTATTGATCATAATATACCCATATGTATCAGAAAGGTTTTTGCCCAGCTCTCTTTATGATTTCGCCCCCCCCAACAGAGGAAACGTCATTTTGCAAAGAAATTTTGCATCCTAAGGATCACATCTGCTCTCCTTGACCTGTCTATTTGCATGGTAACCGTATCAAACAACAAGGCCACCCACACACAACTAAGTCATCTCTACTCTCAATTCATCTGCCTTGTTATTGGAAAATTAATACACATAATGAAAAAGTATGACCACAAAGACACTTACACTTTCCACTGTAAGTTCTGACATGCAATACATAAGTTCAGGGAAAACAGATGCATACATATTCCCTACATAAATACAGGTAAATGGCAAGAAGAACAAGGTAGCAGGTACCTCCCAGACAGAGTTCTGTTTATTCTGTTCAAAGATTTAATCCCTCAGATTTAGGAGGAAGCCCTTGGGTGACACAAGTCAGGTGTGACAGCTTTGAAGTCCTCCCTCTATAAATAAAGCTTTCTGGCTAGGGCTCACTTTTGCTTCCGCTTGAAGGAAGGGACTACAGAACCTGCTGCCCATAAAGCTGGACTCCGTCAGTCACTACCGAACACATTAATCCTGACATGTTTAGCATTAAAGTCAGACAGCAGCAACGGTTTTAATGAGATCAAAGGAAGAAGTGGACTTACCAGCACACTTCCGCCAGCCTTCGGCTGTCTAGCCAGGCTCACACCCATCCATTCATCATCTCTGTCTTCTCTGCAGGTCTTTCCACAGAGCTTGCCCCGAGAATTGCCTGCAGAAAGAGGGAATGGGAGCAAGCGAAGGAGACATGAGGTTTAAATAGCCACCAAAGAATCCCTACAAGAATTGCCAAACATGCTTTTCTTTTCCCTTTCATCCTGATTATTAGTTCTTGCATGCATTTATAAGGGCGATGCTCTCACTAGGCATCATAGAAATACACAGTAGAGGACAGACCCTGTCCCAGACAGCCAGCAGCTATTACAGCATGTCCACAGCTCTACTTGAATAAACCATCCAACTAAATTCAGTGGGGGAGATGCGAGATTGCCCACAGAATGCGATCAAAGCAAAAATTACTCTTGAAAATGAGATCTGGGGCACTTCAAAAAAAACTTGAGGCCTAAATCTTTAGTCCTGCCAGGCAGTATTCACAAATCCATGAGAGACAGATTACATTACAGAAGCAGAACAAATCAAACTTGGCCAAAACACTGTTTTAATACATGTAAGCATCATAAAAAAATTCTACTTGAGTTGGTCATGAAAATATGAACAATACTTACATGCCTTTTTCATAGGCAGAGAAAGCAATAACACGCATGTCACCAAGAAAACCAAAATATTAAAAGGCTTCAATTGCCTCCATCAGAATCCAGCACGACGTTTTAGATCAGAGGCTTACTTTAGGACTCCACCTTACCCCGATTCAGAGTACGTCAGAGAAATCAAAGTTGATCCTGATCACATGCAATAGCGTACAGGCATGGCTCTCACTGAGAAACTTATTTTCTTTAGCACAAGAAGCAAACCCAAGGAACAATGTGCTGCACTACAAGGGAACCCACAAGTCACCACATTGCTAATAACACCGCACATCACGGGCCCACCAACACAATGCCTGGAATCATCCCACACACCCTTATTTCAGCACTGCCTGGAGTAGGCAGCAGTCCTCTCAACCACTCAGATACCCACTTGACAAGCTGCAAAGTCACACTGAAGCAGGCAGAGAAAAGACAGCGGGTTTGGGTAAGCAGGGAAAAACCTGCCTTTGCCTGGGTATTTGCTGGAGAGAGCGAGCAGGGCCACAGGGAGGACACCAGCAGCAGGTGGGATGCTATTTCATAATGCTGAAGAGAATATGACACCTTTGCTACCAGTGTTCAAAATCCTTGAGGAGAAGCTGACAAATCCTTCTCAGGGTCTTGAGGCCTCTTTGAAGCTGTCAGGAGGATTGCCAGCCATTTGGGGTATGGGTTTGTGGGTTTTTTGGCTCCCCCCTTCTCCCCACTAAGCATCATAACTACATACCTCGACCCATATCCAGTTCTGTGCACCTTCTGTCAGGATTGGTATGGACTCGACATTTAAACACTGCTCCTGGGGACTGAACAGAGGTGCTGTATTTAGAGTCTGCCTTGGGAGCACCAACCAAGACCCTGGAAACCAAAAGCAAAGTAACAAGTGATTAATTTCAGGAGAAAAGGAGAAAAAAAAACAGCAGCAAGGTTCACATTGCCAGAGCTTCCTCAGCAAAAGGACTTTTCTCAAGCAGCCTTGTAAAACGATGACATTGGCTCACAAACTAAAAACACCACACACAATAAAGACCTTTTTCCCCAGTGAAGCCACAAACACTTTAACAAGTTAATACATTAGGATTGTAACACATTTAAAGGACCAACCCATCCCACCTCCCCACAAAAGCATTTAGGGAAGTATTAGGACAGACACCAGCAGCTGTATCCATTTCTCCTCAGTTTTAACTACATCCCTATCAATCTAAGAACCAAGATCCAGTCAATCCACAAGAGCTAATACACACATGCATGAGAGGATGAAATCTGAACCTGTGTGCTTGCCAGACCACCAAAGATTAATAAGCTTGTTTAGAAAGTTGAGGCACCCCATTCTTAGAACACTTTATGTTATCACTGCTTTTAAAAAAACAAAACCAACAACAAAAACACCCAACCAACAACACAGGAGCAAATGTCTTCCACAACCTGTTGCTATCAACCAACGTTTATCACTAAGGCAGTGAAGACTATACCTGGGCTATTTATCCCACATGAAAGCTAGCATCTCTGGGAAGCACAAATGCACAAGCTCTGACTGTAGGGTTCCCTAACATACCCTTGAAAGATGATGTGCACTTTTTCATCTCTTGTGTACAATCCAGTTAACTGCTCAACAAGCTGGCAGCTGCTCATGCCCTACACCATGCTTTTTGAGGAAGATTACAGGAGAAGCACAAGTATTAAGGGAGCCCTTTTACTGCCTCCTCATTAAAGGGACAATTTTTCTCACCTGGTTGTGAGCCCAGATCTGGGCATATGAGGGTGAGGAGGGAGGTTAAGCAGCAGCAAGGCAGCTCCAGGGAGGGTGGTTGGGAGCACCAGGTAGTTTAGCATCAGTTCTGCCAATCCCTTGCACTGTGAGGCAGGGCAGAGTTTCTGCATATAACAAAATTCTTGCTCAAGTTAAGCCCAGGGCTGGAACTAAAGGCAATCATCTCTAAAAGACTGAGCCTCCAGCAGTCACATGCGTGGATCCAGCCTGCTACTTGGGGGGCCAGCAGCTGACCGGGGGGCACTGCTCTTGGCTTACTCGCTAAAGGGATAAGGAGCTACTCGTGCAAAGTCAGTCCACATACACAGCCCACCCACAGCACAGATGGGCAGCCCAGCAGTAGCCCCAAAATGGAAGTGTTCCCTGTGTTAAACAACTTCTCCTTCATCCTCTAATTTGAGGTTTCATCCCCAACCACTACCCATCATCACCATCCCAATAAACACAGGGGGAGACCCAAAGCACAAGGCATCCTTATATCCAGGGTCAACCTGAGCCACCTGGAAGAGCTGTTCCTTCATCAAAGCCTGGTCTGTACCAAACAGCAGCACATCTCCACTCCTGCTGTGATATGCACTTCCCTGGATGCTACAAAACCATCCCATAGCATTTGGAAATAAGTTTACAAAAATAAGAGAATCCCCTAGATTAAGCGATCATTTTCTCCCAGGTTTCATGAGCTAAGCTGTATAATTTGGAGAAATTTGATGGGGCTGCACTCTACAAGGCACATCATGTTTTCACAAGTGAGAAAAATTAACGTCTGAAATACTTAAGTTGCTAAAACCTACACAGCCTGCATACATTGGGGAGCAAGTGCAAAGGAGCTTGAAATAACAGCTCCAAATGGAAATCCCACTAGGCAGGCAGCAGGCAGAAAATCAAATGCCAATCATTTCATTTACACAGGCAATGAATGCATGTCATTCACTTATTGACGTTCATGAGGTCTAACAAAAATAAATAAGGGGGGATATTACCAGCTTAAAGAGTTACATGTTCAAATTGCAAATGGTAAGAAACTGTTTCTATGACCTGTTATAACAACATGTAATGGAGGCTACATTGACCTCCAGTTTAAAAGCAGCTTTGCTCTAACCTAAGAGAAGTAAATACAATTCAGCAATTAGTGCATAAGATACCTTGGATTGCAGAATGCAAGATGGAGATGAAGGAGCCTAAACTACAAAGACTCTTCAGCTCTCTTTAAAAAGCTGAATAACAAAAACTGATAATTAATTATTTGAGTAGGCTACTGGCACAGATAATATAGCTGTCTCAAGCAAATATATTGTTCAAAAAGAAAACGTTGCTGTTTCTTCATGTGGACTGAGCAAAAGGAAGCAGCCAGTAAAGGCAACTAGTGACATGTGCCAAAAGCAAACCTATTTTGGATCATCCTGAATGTCCATACATTCAAATTTGATATTTCACCTACTTCACACACTACGTCATCTTAGGATCTTGTCTCCTTCTTTCGCTCTTACGCCTAGACCCCAGCAGGTGAAACCTTTGCAGATCTCCTGTTCTGTCTGGCATGACCCATGCTCACCCATGCCCTGAGATGGTCACCTTCACAGAAATCGGAGGGTTTCTGTTGGTTCACATGCTTTTTGGTTGGTCACGGTGGTATTTGCCACATACAACTTAGGTTTTAATTCACAGGTTTGAGACTGGAATATATCCTTTCTCAAGAAAAGAGCCCTCTACTCTTTCATTAGTTTCTGCTTGTAGCAGCTTAACTGTTGGAAGAAAGTCACCTGTTTAGCTACCATGAGACTCTTCAGCACGCCTGGATGGACGACTCATTTGTATCCAAATATTTTGGGGCTCATCGAGCAAAAGAAACACCTGTTTTGTATCTCCCCTACATATTAAAACACCTTTGAAATCTTCTGCAATTTCTGTGAAACAACACTGCAACCAGAGAAGGTGTTTTTCTCTGGTACCATACTGAAACAGAAATACACTTCAAAACAAAACCTTAGAGTCTAATACAGTCATCTTGCATTTCAGCGCTGTGGAGTCTTGCCTGGCATAGACATTTAAGACACAAACAGCCAGCAGAAGTACAACCCTGTCCTCTTGTTATTATCAGGCAACCTTCCAAAATATTACAACTAGTTTAACCAACTCCCAGTAAAAATAGCCTAATTTTGTGGTACAGTTTTCCAGTGCTGCTATAGGACTACTTGGGTTCTCAGCAAATAAGCACCTCCAGTTCTCCAGCCTTTTGCCAAAAGGCTCATGATGTGGGCAGTACTCTTTGCAGAGATTATTGATGAGCGCAGGTTCTCACCACAACCATAATAATCTACAGGAAGCCCCTAGGGTATTTGTGAGTAGCTATGTGAAGACACCTTGAAGGGGAAACCCCATCAAGAGAAACAGATTACTTTTTATGAAAGAGAACCGAGGGCAGTAAGAAGGGCGTTTGGAGCCATTTTAGGGTCACTTTTGCCTGACGTGCACAGAAACCTGTAAGAATTGGCCGCATCCCACTAGCTCTGTGAACAAAGTATTGGGGTCTAAACCAACATGAGGAGCAGCAGGCGGAGAGGCCATTTAACCATCTCTTCTTGCATTCGTACTTGCACGATTGAGGACAAACACCATCATCTGTATGGAGACAACTATGCAGCTGCGTGGCCAGAAGCCATCACACATTACAGGAGCTGCAGCAGCTAATATTAATGAATGACAAGAAGGTTCCTTGGCCACAGGGAAATCCACACCTCCTTAAAATTACTTCCTGCAGAACAGTAACTATCACTTTGCTGGTTATTGACCCTCAGGACATACAGATTTGGAAATTAAGTGCTGCATTTAGCAGAAGGAACAGTGAACGAAAGTGTGGGGCTGACCGATGGCATGGAGAGATGCCAAGCACATTAACCATCAGCCTACAGCATGCCAGCAGCGATTAGGCAATCACAGCTCAAGGACTGGGGAGTGTAGGTACCTCACCTCACTGCAATGTTAAGTGGCAGAGAAAAAAAAGTCTTTAAATACACTTGCATACCACAGCTGATTTCAAAAGCAGCAGCAGAAGACCGTACACCACCAGCATATCCCAGTTGAATTTCTTCTCGTTAGAAAGTTCTCTGTCACTTTCTAAGCCCTCAGAATAAAAAACCCCAGTGGCTCATCTGTCACGTACAGAGAAAGAAGCAGGAGGGCCCTTATTTGGGTGGCAGGTGGATGACCTATAACCAACAACAGTGAGCCCAGGTTCCCCGAAACACCACAGCAGCACCTACAGCATCACTCCCTCCTTTATGCAACACAGCATTGTTAACACAACACCCAGCCTCTGCGGGGTCAGTCTACTACCCCTCTTCTTTCCAGTTGCGCACAAGTACATCACGCACTAACAACACGTACCCATCGGCCTGAGATACAGGACAGCCTTCATTATTTCAGCAACAGCGCAATCCAGTGAAGAGCAGGGCTGAAGGAATGAAGCAACAGCACAGAAAACACTCATTCCCTATTGTAAAACTCACAGCAGGACACCATGCAACTAAAATGACTCCATTACTTTTTCATGCCAGGTCACGTTGCCAGAAAGAATAAAGTTGTTACCCAGGACTTGCTGAGGGATTTCAGGGTGTCAGCAAGAAGGGGACATGGGGAGGGGAAAGGAGAGATAAAGTAACATCTTATTTTAAAAAAGAACAATCAGACATGTTACATTACTAACATTTTTTTATTGGGACAAAATTTGACATTTGTTTCTTTTTAAACCGTCTGAGGAAAGTAGAAAAAGCAACATTCTCAGTCGTTAATTTTGAGTCTTCACTCCAAGCTTCAAAATTATATCCAGAAAACAGAAGCACTTTAGCTTGTCTCTGCTCCAAATGCAAGAAGCCACCTGGTCCCTTACTCAGCTGAAAATGGCAATGATGGGGCACCGGGTAAACCTTTCAAGGTTTATAGCCATAAAAAGCGCTTAAGGAAGGAAAAGGAGACATTGTCAGAAGTACAATAACTTCAGCACATCTGCGATGACAAACTTTTTTTGAGACGAAAAACGTGCAAAACCAACTCCTGAACAGAAGCATCCTTACAATTAACTATTTGAAACAGGTCAAAGGCATAGACTTACTCCACTACTGTAGCAGAGGCTGAATACCCATATTCCACTATCATTTCTGTGTCAAGGACTATGTAGCAGCCTGACTATTCACATTTATCTGACGCAGTATTTCAAACCAAATATCCACCCCTTTTCTCCTGCATGAATATTTGGTGATTCTTGAGGATTTATATAAACCAAACCTTGAATCGGTTTACTGGAAACTTGCAGGCCTATGGTAGATGATATAGATGGTGCCTTCGTGGTATGGGCAAACAAACAGCTGAAACACTGAAGACCTGGCTGTTACAGATACCGTTTAAATATAAATCAGTGCCTCTATATATACACACACACACACACCAGCACATGGTCAGGCTACTGAGAATAACACACTTAGATAAGAAGCTCTCACGATCAGAAGTACTTTAGGTGAATATCAGGCCCTCAGGCAATAAAGAACAAGAAGCCCTTGAACTATCACAACAATGCTCTCAAATGCTTGGGAGCATATTAACACATTAAATGATTTTTGACAGGCAGGAGCCCTATCAGCCTCAGATATGATCAATCACATTGTTGTGGGCTCACATAGTGCTCAGCTCACCAGGCAAGCCATGAATGCCTAAAATATCACTGTCTAAAGTTAACTTAGCTTAACTACTGCCCACTGTAGCGTATAGGCCAAACAGACATGAGAAAATTGAAATAATAATTATTCTTTGGGTATATAAAAGCTACAAAGGTAAGAAGAAAACTGACACTCAAAACCCAAACAATAACCCTATGGCAATTAAGAGGAGCTATATGCTACAACAGGATGAACAGAAAACATTTTTACTACACCTTCCCTATAAGAGACTTCAGCCTTTCTGCAAAATATCACATTTGAAAGAAAATGGGAAAAAAAATTAAAAATCACACAGTAACTCTACAAGCCAGTTAAGAAAATAGCTCTATAGCTTTGCACACAAAAGCTTCAGACACAAAAACACGACAAGTCTGAAAAACAGCATGAGTTGTACTAAGCATTTCCCTCTGCACTCATCCAATAAACGGGGACCATAGCTTGTATTTCAATAACCTGCAACTGGTAATCAGTTTAACCTTGAAATCCAAGATTTTATGCTCGAAAGGGTTGTGTAAGATTGCATACAGTATCAATATAGTTTTAATAGTACTGTATAATACTGGAAGTCTTTATCCCCAGTTGAAGTGGGCATAGCTAAAGGCCCTGACAAGGGTTCAGCCCTTTGATGGTCCAAATATCAAGGAAGACTGGCCAGACCTTTTAAGCTTTCCAGAAGAAATATGTTAAAAACTTAAAACTGATATTAAGTTGTGGTATGGATAACACGTGCCTGCACTCAGGATATGGCCATCCGGTACAGGGGATGGCATCTTCAGAAAACTGGAAGAAGGCTGCTTATACTTTTAAGGGCAGAGACATTCATCACTGTCCCTCGACCTTTAGGATGCACGCACACATTAAGAGCACAACTGCACAAAGCAAACTAGAATCTGGGAGAGCATTAAAAAACCCTTATCTCCCAAACTTGTTATCCCAGCCTCTGTTGGGCACAGGATTTCAAAGCACCCGTGAAAACAAAATCCCCAGTTCCACAATGAAAACAGGAGTTTTGCCATCAGTGGTGGCAATCCCACCCTCACGGTTTTTGACAGCGCTGACACTGACTGTATTAAACTGCCGTTAACACTTCTGGGTGCTAGGGCTAGTAATTTATTTATTTAAAAACACTTCGATATCTGAGATACTTTTTTTTCCTGGGCGCCATAGCCAAGGCTCTGTGAAGGAGCTCCATATTCAGAAAACTGCAGTTTGCATAACTGGAGTTTTTACTTTTGACCACCAGACTTCTTAGAAATGCCTGCCTTCAGATGGATGCCCAACACAATTTCCAAAGTGGGATATCTGGGACACTCTCCTCCCCAGTCTGGTTCCCCTTAAAAAAAAAAAAAAAAATCACACCAGCAGGTGCTATCTGAAGATCATTCGTGTTACTGATCAGAACGAGAGATACCTACAGAAGAAGCAATGAATTTTACCATTTTCATCCCACCATACCCCACTAGATCAGCATTCCATTCACACCGCTGTGAATGCCCAGCAGTTCATGCTGAACACAAGTCGCTTTCAGCCTTTGCATCCTTTGTTGGTTCCTGCCCCAAGTTAAGCATTGCTTTAAACTGAGAGCTTTTCTTCTCCCAGAGCACTTTTCCTGTATGAAGTCTTCTGATAAGTCCCTTAAAAATGAATGCTCCGTGAAAGCCACTATGCAGAAAGGCAGAGCACACAACTACTTTGTGAAGTAAAGGGTGTGAAAGAAATTCATTTTGAAAGAACTGGACGCCGCATGAATGCATTTATTTATATCACAGTGCACCACAGTTCCAACATCAACAGCTGAGTAATCGGGCCGTATCGAAGTGTAAAAGATAAAGCCAAGCTTTGTGGAGGTTTATTGGAAGCAGTGGCTCCTACTCACATTAGAAGTGCACCAGATGACATCAACTAGGTCCAATTAAGAGAAATCAGTTTTAATTATAACAAAGAGCCTCTGGCCCAGACAAGAGAGAGACAGACTATGCTCCAAGGCTCTTTTCACTCAATGGGAAAAACAAGAAGCTTGCCAGTTTGCATAATTTTTTGAGATGTAGACAAACTTTCTATCATCCTTTTTTTTTTTCTCCCTTTAAAAAAAGTTGCATAGACATTTCCTCTACGGTCCCTCACGCCAAGAGCTGGCACGCAGAGGAGGCGAACTCCTCCCGATTTGGAAAGGTGTGCCCAGCCTCGGGGGGATTTTCTCTCCGACCGGGGTCGGGGGGATCAGCGCGGCCAGCGCTAACCGGGCCGCTCCCAAAACCTTTCCCGTTTAACACGGCCCGACCTATCGCGTTTCACACCCCACGCATTTTCTGTCGAGGAGATGAGCTGCTAAAGGTTGCCCGCAAGGAAGCGGGACCCCGCAAAGCGCCAGCCCACCGGGCGAGGGACCGCAGGATGAGGCGGCGAGCTCACGGTGCCGGGCGCCAGCCCGGGAACAACACCCCCGTGTTAAAACACCTCCCGACGAGGGGGACCTCGGTTTTACATCAGGGTGGACCCACACACACCCGAAACGGGGCGCGGAGCTGCAAGAGCGCGGGGGAGAGCCCCCGCAGCGGGGCGGAGGCGCCTCTTCGCTGCCCGCCCTTGCGAGGGGGTCTCGGGTCCCGCTCCCGGGCGGCGGGAGAGGCGGCTGCCGCGGGGATGCCCCGCCAGCCCCGCCGCACCCCTGCACCCGCGTGGGGCGCAGACTCCGCGCTACTCACCACCGCGTGCTGTCGTGGTAGTGCTCCAGCACCGAGTACCCGAAGAAGGAACCGCTGGGACCCTGGAAAACCACGGGGCGACCCACGTCCACGTTGTAGCAGCGTACCAGGGCCACCCACAGGGCCACCCACAGCAGCACTCGCGCCCCACGCCGCCGCCCGGCCGGCGGCATCCTGCGAGCCCCGGGGCTGCCGCCCGTCCCGGCGCCGCTCGCCGCTGAGAGCCGGCGCTACTCCCGGGCGGCGCGGCCGGGCGCGGCGCTTTTGTGCCCGCCCCGTAGGCTCGGCCTAGGCGCGGCTCGGCCCGGCCCGGCCCGGCCCCGCCGCGGCTCCGCTGCGCCCCGCGCCGCGCCCCGCGGGGACTGCGCGGCCCCGCCCCGCCCGCGCCCCCTGGCGGCCGCGGGCGGCACCCGCCGCGGGAGCGCGCAGCGCCCCGCAGCCGCCGCCCGCAGGCAAAGGCGGACCCGCCGGGGGACGCGACGGGCTCCCCCCCGGCCCCGAAACGCTCCGTCCTCCTCCCGTCCACCCGGCTTCCTCCCGCCACCCCTCAGCATCGCCCTCCGCACGAAACGGCCCCATGGCTTACTCTCATTTTAACACCTCCCCGGCTGCCCCGTTCAAGCGCGTCCCTCCAGTTCCGCCCGCACCGCTGGAGCGATGGCCATCGAGGGGCTGGAGAGAGAAGAGGGAAGTCACACAGCCCGGGGCCAGGAAGAGATGGTGGAGGAATCGGTCCTGCCTCCCGTCGTTCAGCTGAGGCCACCTGCCCCGCTTGAATTTGGCAGGTGGAGAGGAACGCTGCGTGTCCAGGGTGACAGGAGAAGGGCCTGATTCGCATCGCACTGAAATGAACAGGAGACTTTCCTGGGGAAAGGGAAGCCGTGAGGAGAGGCGGTGTCTTTTATCAGGGCAACAGGAATGAAAATACTTTGGGGGGGAAAAAAAAATCAGACCTGTGTTTTTCTGGCATAAGTCTTTCAGGTGTGAAAAAGAAGCGGCAACCTTCATGGCTAAGTAAAAGCTGAACATAATCGCTCTACTATTTTACTAATTAGACTACCTGAGAACAAAAATAATCAGTCAAAGATGGGCAAGAACAAAGGCAAGAAGGTAGTCTCTTCCAGTGGGTATGACGAGACTGACACATCACCCTGCAGGAGAGGCGGTGGGTGTTACATGTTGGAATGCTCTTGGGCCCACAGAGTCCATCCTTTTATTACTCAATAAAAAAGCAATAAATTTTAGTGCTCAGGATTCATAAGAAATCATGTTTAGGTCCATCCTGAGGATCAAGACCAGGATCTCTGAGAAGAAACGCTCCCTCAGAGGTCATTGGGAATTTCATCTGTTGCTGTCAGCCTTCGCCTTGGCTATTTAATTCCATGTGCTCCCCTTGTCCATGATGAGGTGTGCTGGGAGAAGCAGGGCAGGCCCTGGGAAACACAGGAGCAGAGGAGCCAGGAACTCTGATACGGCAGGAACTGCTTCTCCCAGCAGGCAGCAGGAGAGAGGCAGCCAGGCCCAGTACTTCTTGCAGAGGCACATTCTTGGTATGTTCAACACCTAGTGGTTCCTGGGGAATTTCCTTCTGACTATGACAGTGGGCTGCAGGGAAGAGTGCTGGATGGTGGGGCTGCTTGAAAGACAGTGTGGGAGAACGTTGTTGCAGGTCTTTCAGTACAAGCTCTCGGCAAAAAAGTTTAATCGCTTTTTGCAAAGGGTTGGGACTGGCTGTGGCCATCAGGCTGCGTGTTTGGCGAGCAAGGAATTTTATGGTAAGCTGTTTCGTGATATCCACGTGGCTCTTTGAAGAATATAGCCTATTTCTGCAGGGGAGCATCCTCATCAGGCAAACATTGTTCATAAGCATGGCCCTTGAGCATCACCCCAGAGCGAGGGTTGCTGTTTAGAAACTACCATTTTTGACATTGACCATGATGCCAGAAAGTGAACATTAGCATAGAAATATTCCAGGGACAAGTTTCATAGAGAAGTAATAACTGCAGAAATTTGTGGTGGAAAAAAAAAAATCATTGGAGGAAGGGAGGTTTCCAGTCATCAAGGTATTTTGTATTTGCTGCGTAAAGCCTAGTGATATGATTACCTAAAGCTCTTGTTCGAGGTGGCTTGTAAAAAAGTTGGGGTAGTGTGAGTCTCCTCTTCTTCATGTAAATATGTCCAGGCTTATGGAGAAGTGCACATTTTCCAGTCTTAAATCTAAGTGGCACAGTGCTCAACATCAAATAAAAAGGAAAAGTCACTTACCAATGACTTCAGCCTTTAGTGTATGATCAAATTGAAAGAACCACTTTGCTCATTAGAGCACAAAGTGAAAACAACGGCGCATTTACATCATGTTAGCAGGCATATTTTTAACATTTAATGAAAAGATTTTCATGGGGGGTTTATAACCGTGCAATCAATATGGTTAAAAGTGAGCTGATTTAGGCAGAAAGTCAATTTGCCGTGATTAAGCAAATTCCACAAATGACTTGCAATCGCATCAGCACTACCAAGCCGAATCCTCTGCCTTTTGAAGCAAGAAAGTGATGTGACTTTTCAATTAATTAGCTGGGCACTGAACGATGCTCAGACAGCTCTCTGACAAAGTCAAAGGAAACGTGAGCTGAGACGCTGGAGGGAGCGACGGGTTCGTCCACCTCCAGAGGGAGGAGGGAAGCAAAGCGGCAGATGAGGTGAATGAAACACTTGTCTCACATTGTAGAGTGCTCTCGGGAGGACTTATTTCAACTAGAAGTGAGACAATACGGAACTGTGTCAGCCCATAAAAAATTTTAGCTCTCCATTCTTGGCAAGGAAGACTATCCAGAGAAAGGCCAGGAACACCACACTTGCATCCATTCCTTTCTTTTACTGTGCATCCAAATATTGAAGTCATCTCACAACACTTCATCCAAGGGGAATTTTGTCAGTCCGAGCAGAAACAGAAACAGCTTGCTCAATGGTGTAGGTTTAGCTGATAAAATCCCACCACACCATTTACAAAAGCAATGGGAAGCATCCAACTGCAGCGACAAGCATGATAGTAATGTACTGTTAAATGAATAAGATGGTAAAAACTAAGGGCTGAGAACAAGGAATAATACATTAAATCACATGCCAGCCTTTTGTGAAGGAACTATCCAAATCAGGAGTAGCTATATCTGTATTTCTGTATCCCTGCTCTTGCTGCGTGAACCTTGATATTTGCATCACCTAGGGAGGCTCCACACCTGCACCACAGGGCTAATTTGTAGTTTACACCCACCTATATTAATTAAGTACTTAACTGGAATTTAACATGCTGTATTTTGGCAGGGCTCAGTCTCCAGATTAGGCTTTAAATTAGAAAAGTTATCGGTAAATTGAGGACCATCAGTGAAACAGCACCCTTGACAATACTTCTTAATTAATAACTTGAACTGTAGAACTCAGGGGGAAAAAACAAAACAAAACAAAACAAAAACAGAGCACAATAACTTTCTGACTGTGGAAAGAGAAAGAAAAGGAATGCCCCATGTCTGCATTACTTACAGATTCAGCTGTGTACAGACCTGGTTCAACAAGACTGAGTGTTAGCAGCTTCCCTCCAGGAGGCTTCTCCTCCCAAAATGCTGCTTTGGCAGGTTTGTTTGTTTGTTGGGTTTTTTTTTAAATATATATGTAATTTTGCTCCTGTGCTGCACATATTGAACTCAAAATCGTTTCCCTTATTTTGACCAATACCTTACTTAATTCTAAGACTTTTTTTGGTATGCTAATCATTTGCCTTTCCTTGCATTTTTATCAAAGCCAGCTGTGGCATTCCCATGGTATTATTGTGGTTGAGGTTTTACCACCCATTTTAAGCCAGTCTATGTCCACAAATAACTCTGCATTTCCACTGACTTCCCACAGCCATCCACAACTTCAGACTACAGTTGCTTTAAGTTTGTTTGACCATCTGGTTTGAGCCCCACCTGTTCAGGTGTGGATTTCTAGATCCTGTCCCTGTCTCCCCCCTGCTCACTCTCAGCCCCAGTTGGGGAGAGGCTGTGCCCCGTGCTGGGATGGGGCTATATCCCCTTCTCCTGCTCCCATCAGCAGGGATGCACTAACGATGGGAAGGCATCCCATAAACTCATTAATAGAAAAGCTGCTGCCTCTCTCTGCTGTTATTCATACATTTACGTCAGTATGTGCTTAACAAAGGGGTTTTACGTGAACTTGTGTTAATGATTTCCCATCGCAGCTGTGAGACTTGCTGATTCTTCACATGCATCCTCCATTATTTCTCTGGCAAGTTCTCAGTACAAGGAGATCTGTAACTATGTTTGTAAACCAGGTCTTAGTGATAACACTGCAGTTTATTTTTAGTCAGTTCCCACAGCTGGGTGACCTAATCTACCTTCAGACTCAGCTGCAAGAAGCTCAGGAGACCAAACTTCTTTAGTCTTTCAGTGGAAGAGATGTTTCCCAGACATCAGATCATTTGCATCATCTAGACTTACCAGCAAATGGTACAAACTGTATCTTCCTACATTACTCCTATTGGATTAAGGAGATGTCGCCCTCAATTTTTGCATCAAATGCACAAAGAATTACTTTTGATAGGTAAATGTTCCAGTGGAGTTCCCGCTGGGGAGCTGAATGAGGTGCCTATACTGATGTCCTCGCATAATATATGCATTTAATTCCTACTGGTCTGTTCTTCCATTTGGCTGTAACTATCTTGCTGATACTGTTATTTGCTGTTGTTAGCTCTTCAACCACCGTCTCTTACCTTTCTTGTAGAGCTTTGCTAGAGTTTTCCAAATAGACTGAAAATCCGAAACCTTTTATGTGAGCAGAATACAGAGCCAATGCAAATCTTTGGTGATACAGAAGCTGTTGATTTAATTAAAAAAAACCCATCTTCTCATAACAATAGCTAAAAGAATAGAGTGAAAGCCAGACTTTCCAGACCCTTCGATGCAAAAACAAGTTGCCTCTTTTTAAGTATTTAAGGGTTTTCTTAAACTGTACTGTTTCAGCAGCAATCCAGTTCATTCAGTGATCCAGCCTCATCATTTTTTTATCCCCTTGAAAACTATGCATTAACATTGGACTTAAACACTCGCCCTGGCTTTCAGTATCAGGCCATATTTCAGCCTGATTTACGGTCAATTTGTGCCCAAAGGAAAATGCATCACATAATGTAGAACATATCTCTAAAACATTTATCATATGCCGTATACCAGTAACTGAAGGAATTAATCTAAGCCAAGTGCAAGAAAAAAAAAAAAATCAAGTAAATCTTACCCATTTGGTAAAGGTGGTTTTTGTTTTTTTCCTTTCTTCAGTACATCCTGACCTCTGCATTTTCATACTCAAGTAACAGACCTCTACCCGGGAGTCTCTATTCAGCTATGCTATGGTGCTTCATTAAGTACGTGCTTAAATATGGGGAATTGAGGGGAGCGGAATAGCAGACCTGAAACTAAGCATGTGCTTAGGATAAATCAGGACTCAGGCTAACTTACAGATACACTGCTAACAGCAAGTAGTCATCAAGTTTTGTACATCTCACTTTCTGACAGCCCTCGTACGTTTGTTTACACATGGTTAGAATTACAACCCTGTTGTATGTATTCACATAGTATACCTTTAAAAATGAACACACACACGATGCAAACCAAACACACAGAGGCTGCTTTTGAATTGCTTTTTGTTCGCTAGCATTGGTCTCGCTAGCAGACCTGTCACTATGCGTTTGTATTTCACACTGACATCAGTGAGATCGTGTGCTGAGTCACTCAAGAGCTGATTAAACTTCATTAGCATTGCCCAGGGATCAACTGATCAAAAAGCTTTTATCACCATAATGAGAGGAGACACACTTTTATTTTAGCAATATACTGTAATCAAATCCTCTATGTGCTATTTCTTTTGATGTCTGTATGTTAGAATATCTATAAGGAGGACCTGTGAATAAAAATGCATAAATCCAAAACTAAGCCTCGTGGCAATATATTCTAAAAACACATGCAATGTGACTCAGGTAGTTACCCCTAAAATAGCTGCGCCAGCCCCACGGGGCCTCTTTTAAGGGAAACAACGAAGAAATTCTGTTTCCTTCATCTCCACTGACGGGTGCCCATCAGGACCACTGTGAGGAAGGGGACAGGTTATCAAGGTACGAGAGCTATGGTTAAGGAAAAATGAAGCTCCGCCAGCGGACAATTCAGAGCACCCCAACCTGGGCTTTCAAAAACGGTCAAAAGACAAAACCCCTCTCTCACCCATGACTACAGAGAAACTCCAGAAATACTAACCTCACTACCCCAAAGCTAGCTGTTGTCAGTACCTCCTAAACAATCACTGAAACACAATCAAAAATATGACAGCCCTAAAACGTAACTCATGAATATCCCTGTACTTAAGAAGGGTGATATGCTCTTAATTGAACTTGCTCGCTAGCACTGTCTCAATCTCATCTAACTTAATGTTTCTTGGGGTTGGACGAGATGGTCTCCAGAGGTTCCTTCCAACCCCTACCATTCTGTGTAACTAGCGAGCTCTCACCCATGGCTGAATTCTAAACTCAAACTAGAGGAGGTGGTTAAACGTATCATACAAGCTGGAAAAAAACGTGTCACTAGCTTTCAAAAGGCATTGCCCCAGCCTATAGTTTTTCTCCATCATCTTCTTAATAACCTCATGGGGATTATAAGTAAAGGAGGTGAATACTGAAATTGTGACTTTTCAAGAAAGACCTCTTCTCTTTTTTCCCAGAAGAATACCTCTTTTCCTGCTAGCCCTGGGACTTCTGGGAGGAGTGCTAGGTTGCCTGGAGAAATACATCAGAGAAATGATACATCAGATCCCCCTACTGATTACTGTTCTTTGTCCAGCATCAGGAGCTGATTAGACCTGCCACAAAATCTGCAGTTTCTACATCAACCTCAGGCTGACAAGAATTCAGGTATCTGAGACAGAGACACACAATGGATCCTTATCAGTTCTCGTAAGTAGCTTAGCCCTATCCCACTGCTGGTATCTGAGTTGCAAACCACTGACAGCTCTTCCCCCTTCTCCTGGAGGATCCCCAGGACAATGGAGCAATCTTATAAGGAGAACAAACACGCTTGCAACATTGTAGTGAGAAGGATAAATTGTAAATGAAATTCTGCAAGCATCCCCTCCCAGGAAAAAATCCCACTGATTTCGATCTGCACATTCCAAGTGCTGAGCCCAGCTAGACTCTACTGTCCCCCAAGGTGGGGAAAGCCACGTTGCAGCCTGTATTTCAGCAATGCTATTGCAGCAGCTTATGGAAACCGCTGCGTTACGGACAGCTAACCCTTCCTAGTAGGTGTGCTGTGGCCATACTCAGAGGACTAGCTGATGACAAGACCTACAAAACAAATACAGTAATATAAACGAGGACCTATCCTATTATCAGAAGTAGAGTTTTAAATCTAAATGGAATTGACTAGACTTAAAGATCATACCAATTTACATGCCAATAAGTTTTATAGCTTTCTATAAAATTACAGCTTAAGACAAAGATATTAGGTATGTAATTATAAAGAGATTGTTGATTGCCTCCTTCATTTGATATTCACTTTTTAGTGAACCTCCAGTGATAGAGGTCCTTTTCAACAGCCAGGACCTAACCCACAGAAAGCCAGGGAAGGGTTCTGAGAAGTTTTAATGGAACTAGACTGTTGAGTATTTTTTAAGCCAAATACAAGTTAATTTTGTCTTGTTTATCTCATTTCACTACATCAAAACAAAGATCACAAGTGGGAGACACGTACTAGATATGAGAAAGTCACGAAATACTGGCCACATGATGGATACTGTGATCCACAATTTCTCTACAGGATATCAAATCTCACTGATTTATACATCGAAGTGGTATCTCTACTTTCCTTTTTAGCCTCCATTTCTAAATCTATTATTCTGAGACCCTGGTGGTCACACGAGCTTTAGCCACTGTCAAAAGGTCCAGTTTACACCGCAGCTTTCAAACATTTAGCTTGGCATTCTTGGCACATCTGCTTTCCATTAGCCGGCCAACTCAGTGTTTATTATTCCACATGTTAACTATCATACAGTCCTTGTGTGAAAAGTTCGGGTGAACAATAACCTATTTATCATCTTTGAGAGATCCAAACCTGTTCTCTCCACACAGAAAATACAGTTTTTGCAGTTGTTGTGTGTGGGCACTCAAAGCTTGAGCCCTTAGCTAAATAATTTGGGATACACAGGACCCTTCTGTGACCCAGTTATTTCTAAATTGTCTAGTATGCTATGGCTCGATTTGGCGTGTGCTGCACCTACACAGTCATTCAGAAAAGTAAACTGCGGGACTCCATAGGACTTGTTATTGGCATGAGCTATGCCAGAAGCATCATAGTTATCCAGTCTGATAATGTGAAAAGCGATGAATCTGAGAACCTGTATAGCAAGAAGGATGCTGTGTTGATGCCAGGGATTTAAAGAAAAAAAGAACCCACCAAAAAAAACCCCAAGCCCCTCAAGGACAAATTTTTTTTGCAGGTATAATTCAGTTTAAAACAATGGAATTAAGGCAATGAATTTGCAATCCCCAGGGTGATATTCACTACAAATAACATGAAGAGAGAAGCACAGCACTTGTGATAACACAGCAGGCTCTCTTGGTTATGAGTGACATTATTCACACACCTCAGTGACTGGCCCGGCTATAAGAGAGGTTTTGGGAGGAATTTGGCAATAACAACCCTGTCATCCCATAGACCAGCAAGAAAAAAGGACAAATTTGGAGGTCGATGTGAGAGTTTCGTGGTTCACCTGCTGATTTCTACTGAGTCTCTTCTAGCATCACGCTATTAAAACAAAGTTGCACACTCCTAGCCCCCTCGCTCAGTTGATAAGGACTGACCAGGTGACACTAGCAATGTTAGAAAAGGCTTGGGATGTCTTCCAAAATGGAGACAGCGACTATCATGCCCCAGGTGAAAGCAAGCCATGCTTCTGTCCTCAGCAACATCACCAACGAAACTGGGACCAGCCTGGTTGGACTGGTCACAGAGCGCATGAAATCAGGTGAGATGTTTAATTACCTTGCCTTCCCTGACACATGACAAATTAGTCCAGGCATCCCAGTGCGATACATTAAACAAACTATGCTCACAATTAGTTGACAGCAACAATGACATGAGATATAAGCAAAGTTTAATTGTCACCTTGTCAAAAGGGCATGAACTGAAGCTATTTTTACCCCCTCTTGTCCACTCAGTTTATTTGATTCCCTAACTATAGTATGCCATTACCGCAGCCACGAAGGGCTTTCTGAAAACCATCAGGATCCTGCTGAAGGATGTCTGTAACAATACATAATTTGACTTCTATTTTTAGTCAATATTAGAGCTTATCTAAAGTAAACATTAATTCCGGTTTCCCTATAGTCAGCATCCCTCCCAGAAATACACACTCTTATTTTCAGCCTAAAAATAAGCTGGTGACTTCATGTATTTGCCTCTTAGCTCCATCTCCCAGCACTATATAAAACAAGCAGTGGGCCCCCGCTGTCTAGCAGCTCACTGAAAGTCACCCTCACCTTCTGCCTGTTTAAAACCTTATTTCCAAGGAGACACTGATGCACAAGCCCCAGAAAGGGTCAGCGAAGACAAATGGAATAAAGTGTTTAACAAAAAGTGTTTAATGAATAATTGCACATAACCAGCACACTAAAGAGGAGCTGCAGAGACCACCTGTACAGCGCAATGCTGGCTGTCACCCAGCAGCTCTCTGGCCCACAGTGCTCTTGCCTACAGGAAGCTGCTGGCTCTGCCAAAACTTCTGGCTTGCCCTGCCCGTTTATTGAGGCCTCCACATGCACCCATCCAGAAGGTGTGAGGTCAAGTCTAGCTCTCCAAGCAGAAAAGCTGTCTCTAATCACTAAAGTTTGTTGGATTTTGGGGGGTTTTTGTTTCTTTCTTTGTTTTTTTTTAAAAAGGTTTCATACCACTACAAGTAACTAAGGCAGTATCTCTGCCTGTGCTTAAAAGCCTAAACATAGCAGGTCCTATGCGTGGCCGTGCACAGCACTACAAAGCAACCACACATCGCCATTGCCACCAGTGCATTCTCCCCTCTTCCTCTATTATTGTATTAAACAAGTTGCATTAAAAACAAACAAACAAACAAAACCCTCCAAAACCCAAAACAGGAGCTTGACCCCTACAAATCAATGGGCCCTGACACCATCCACAAGAGGGTGTTGAGAGAGCTGGCTGACATCATTGCAAGGCCACTCTCCATAATCTTTGAGAAGTTATGGAGAACAGGGGATGTCCCAGAGGACAGGAGGAAGGCAAATGTTACCCCTATCTACAAGAACTATAGGCCCATCAGCCTTACTTCAATCCCTGGGAAAGTTATGGAATGAATTCTCATGGGGGCCATCACAAGTCAAATGAAGCACGTGATTGGGAAAAGCCAAAATGGATTCACTAAAGGCAGATCATGCTTGAAAAACCTGGTGGCCTATGACAAAGTGACTTGCCTGGTTGACATGGGGTGGGCAGTGGACATTGACTACATGGACTTCTCCAAGGCCTTTGATACGGTCCCCCACAGTTTCCTCCTGGAGAACTAATGCATTATGGCCTAGACAAGTGGTCTGGGCAGTGGGTGGGGAACTGGCTGACAGGCCGCACCCAAAGGGTGGTGGTAAATAGCTCCTTTTCCAAGTGGCAACCTGTCACTAGTGGAGTCCCCCAGGGATCAATATTGGGCCCAATATTATTCAATATCTTTATAAGTGATCTGGATAACAGCATCAAGTGTAGTGTGATGGAGTTTGCTGATGACACCAAGTTGAGTGGGGAAGTAGGCACTCCAGAAGGGAGAGCAGCTGCTCTGCAGGGAGATCTGGATAGGCTGGAGGAGTGGGCCAGCAAGAACCTTATGAAGTTCAACAAGGAGAAGTGTAAGGTCATGCACCTGGGAAAACATAATCTGGGAGTGCAGCACAGACTGGGACCCACCTGGCTGGAGAGCAGCTCTGTGGAAAGGGACCTGGGGGTCCTGGTGGGCAGGAATCTCAACATGAGCAAACAGTGTGCTGCTGCGGCCCAGAAGGCCAACAGGATGCTGGGTTGCATCGAAAGGGGCATCACCAGCAGAGATCAAGAAGTCATTAGCCTGCTCTACTCAGCGCTTGTCAGGCCACACCTGGAGTACTGTGTGCAGTTCTGGTCCCCACTATACACAAAGGATGTGGACAGGCTGGAAGGGGTCCAGAGAAGGGCCACCAAGATGATCACAGGACTGGGAAGCCTGCCATATGAGGCTAGGCTGGGAGAATTGGGTTTGTTCAGCCTTGAGAAAAGGAGGCTTAGAGGGGATCTCATCACCATGTACTGGTACTTAAGGGGTAGCTACAAAGAAGATGGAGACTCCCTTTCTACAAGGAGTCACATGGAGAGGACAAGGGGGAATGGACACAAGTTGCTATTGGGGAAATTCCGATTGGACACCAGAGGGAAATTTTTCACAGTGAGGACAGTCACCCATTGGAATAATCTCCCCAGGGAAGTGGTTGACTTGGCCACGTTGGACACCTTCAAGAGTCGTCTGGACAGGGTGCTGAGCCCTCTTCTCTAGACCGTGCTTGTCCTAGAAAGGTTGGACTAGATGATCCCTGAGGTGCCTTCCAACCTGTGATTCTGTGATTAAAACCCCCTACAGATGTATGTCAGACAGGCCCATGGATAAAGGCACACCCCGATTCCCAGGGACCGGCGTGGCAGTTTTGTATTTATTCACTGGTTGAATAAGGAGAGCACTGTTAAGACCAGCACAACTTCCATAGCGTTTTTAGGTAGCATTTTCTCGTCTTGAGGAAAAGGACAGGCAATGTGGAACTCTCCTGTTCACTCTGTATTTATAGCAACATTTCTACTGGTCTATCCTAGAAATGAGGTCCCACCATGGCAGAACCTCCATAAAATAAAGAAACTGTGCACCATCCTGAAGAGTTTAATACCCTGAGAATCATCATGTCCTGAATGTGCTACCTGAAGGTGGGTGGGAGGGAAATCCACACTTAACTAAGCTAGACACATTTTGTACTGAATTTGTGGTTGGATCAGATTTTAGTTCAGTGAGTAACAGCACTGGAATCTCAGGGCTGAAGTGTGCTGTGCTTTAAATAATGTGCAGATAACGCTCGCCATGGCTGCAGGGCTTCAAGGTAAGGACAGTTTCTTTCTATGTGGAATCACTTTTCAGGGAAGTCAAAGCCAGAACTCAGTGTGGGAAACCAAAACATTCACTCTCTGAAAAAAGCTCAGCCTACTTATTATTTTCATCACCATAAAGGAAGACCTTAGTCTTTCACCTCATCCCTCTTTCTTTTTTTTGCCACTTATTTAATCACCGTTCTAAAAGGGCTACGTAACTCTGGTCCTAGCCTAGGCTGCGAGGAGGGAAAATAATCTCCCTTATTTTTAAGGCATACTACTCTGTATATCATAAGCCATAGACAGCCACTGCAACCACATACACCAACAAGAATTGCTGGATTGGCTGTGTCTTCTTTTTGTACAGTTTGCAATTTAGTTTTTTCAAGCTTATAAACCACCTCCGGTGGGTTTTTCCACCTCTAGACATAGGGAAGTACTGCCCATTCTGTTAAGGGATAAGGAAAGTCTATTATTTTCAATCCTGCAGTTCATTTCCAGAATAATTTGTTGCATCAGCAAGGATGACAATTTGGTAGTATGCATAAAGATATATAGATGTGTAAGTGAACCAGAACATCCAGTTACAGTAACACAGCATACTCCATTCCAGCAATTCTCATGTATTGGGGCACAAAATCTTATGGGCAACAGGGAGGTCTACTTCTAGACAGCTTGTGCCTGCTCATGACTGATTACTTCTACCCCCTCCACAATGGCTGGCGTGTTGGTCAGAGACATGGCAAACATGTTAAACTCAAAAATTCTGCACAAAACCAGTAATATATTTAATACTTCTCATCTGATCTGCCATGATGAATCTTACATCCCAAATAACTTTACTCTGTTCCTACTTTTCATCTCTCTTCCCCATTCAGATACTCATTCTCAGTTTTCCATTGCAGCTGTTTCTCCAGGGCTTGTGGCTTGAGCGAGAAAGATTGGCAAGGCTCAGCAGAAGCAGCAGCTTACAGTTAAGGAACCACAGAGCATGTGTCATGTTGGCCGCACAGAGAGATGCCTGTTCTAAATTTGTGCATACTGTTTGTTTGATCATTTTGATTCATTTGCAAAAGATACACTACTGCCTCATCCAAGTCAGAAAACTTTTAAGTGCTTCCCTTACTCCACTAAAACTGGACGGTGCATAACACCACTAAATGCAACTATTTTTCTTGCAGACATCAGCACTGTTAAGAAGTAGGAATCATAGATCTAAATAAGAAGGCTAAATACCTTCTTGGACCACTGAAGTTTCCAAAATATAAACAGTGGCAAAGATTACTGCATACACTCTGTTATTCATCCCTTTTCCTTTCAGTGAAGTTAAAACGCTTACAGAAATGCTGGAGATTCAAGCCGTCCAGCCACAAAAAGACACTGCTACAGCTCAGCAGGCAAAGGTGTCTCTTGCCGCAGGTGTACTGACCTGTTCTGGCATCAGCCCCCTGGGTGCCCTCCAGACCCTGAACCTGGTCAGCCCCCAGAGCCACACGTGCCTTGGTCTACCTGCCAAATCAAAGTGGCTTTGGTTACAGCAACACGCCTAATTAGAACACAACTACCTCATTCATTTGCCCAATGGCCACCAGGTAACGGCGTGACCTGAGCTGCTCTAGAAGCTGCAACCAAGGGGACCAAGTCACATGTCACAGCAGATGTCTGCACCACACTTAACTCCATCATCATCCATTGCTCTACCACGATGTGCTAAGCACAGCTGTAAGAAAACATATAATTACCATGGGCTTAATTACCACCTCTCTGAAATGTCACATGGTATTAAGTAGCAGCTGTAGGAAATAATGGCTGTCACTGTTCTACAACAAAAGAAACCTCTAGAGACTTGCTTACTTTGAGTCAATGTGCCTTTATAATTACTCTAATACATACAAGCCACTAACTCAATGTTAACAGAGGAAGACTAGAATCAGTGTGAGAGCCTGCAACAGAAGAGAAAATTAGAAGTGGCAACTCTTAGATCATAAATGCAATGTAAAATAAAATGCAACTTATGGCTTACTTCTGTTCTAGCATCTCTAATTTGCAACATTATGAATATACACCAGCAAGCAGAGTTTCAAAATCCCATGCTAGCAATGCTTCTGAGGAACGGGGTCTAGGAACAACCATGAAGATTCATATATAGCTGGGTCTGGATATTCCACACATACAGGAGAGACTGCCAGTTTCTGCTCATCTTGATTTCCATAATGACTCAGTAATGGTGTTGTGAAAGCACCAGTGTTTCTTGAAAAAGCAAACAAAGTATAAGTTTCTCAATTTAACAGTTTAGAGGAAAAAAATATTTTCTGTAGAACATATGGATGGGCAATAAGATTGTATGCAAGAAGTATGTATTACAAAACGAAACCAATCCTCTCAGTACTTGTCCTAGTTTTCGGAGAGTTTAGAATCCTCATTTTAGAGGGGAAAACCAGAAATCACGTACTATTTAGGAAAGAAAAATTTTAGTACAGCTCACAAAGGACTATAAATGGCAGAACTGAAAGTTGGATGAATTTATATATAATGTTTTATAAGAAGTTTGAAATAATATGCTGCTAATAAATATCAGCCTAGGTGCTGAAATGATACAGGAGTAAAAACTGGCATTTTTCACTTAAATTAACAACGGCTAATCATTAGGACACTTGATAAACATTTTAAGTCTTATCTTTATGAATAGATCTACACATTTTTAAATATGCACATGTGTATGGGTCCATAAAATTATAAATATGATGTATATTGCATGTAAAACTGGGGAAAAGTTCAACATAAGACAATTCAAGTACATTCTCTTGCAGCAGCATCTTTTAATACTCCAGTCTGAACAAGCTTGGGATCCTCTAACCTTTGCTAAAAAGGCAGCCAAAACTTTGACACTGTTTTTGGCTTTTAGCTATGTGTGTCTAAACAAGGATATTTTATAATCAGAAGTATTTGTGGCCTGGAGTATATTAGTTTATAGTCACATTGGCACTACTAGCAGTATTTTATGACACTCCAACAAGAAAAAAAACACTACTCAAAGGAAGCTCTTGTTTTCATGCTTTCAACCTAACTAATTTCCTTTATTTAAACTCTGAAGCAATGCTTTATTTACATATTCTCTTAAAAAATCTAGCAGCAGTTAAAACTTCAGTCTGACAAAACTTGTACTTAACACACTTTCCCATTACATTACGGAAGAGTTATGTAATTGCTTATCAAAATGTGAATTTGGGGAGTGGCTATCTGATTTTAGTTTAAAAACAAAAAGAATCAAGGAGAACTCTAGGGCACTTCCGGGTAAAAAGAAATTATTTACTCCATCCAATGTTGTATGAATATTATACAGGCTATTTCAGTGCAGCTCCACAGCACTTAGGTCATGCTTGACAAAGTACAGTCTATAAGTAGTATCTTTCATGGAAAGAGAAAAGAACAAAAAGAGAAAACATGAAAAATAGCCTATTTTTGAGGACAAGAGAACTGCAAGTGATCATGGTGATACTCACTGTCAGAGTAACAGATCCCTGCATTAAATTTCCCAAAGCCTAAGACAACATATACCTTACATGGAAACCTGAAATTCAAATCTATATTTGAAATTGCTGTAATGGTAGTGATAGCAAAATCCTACAAATCCTCAGCCAGCTACGAGAGGCACACACATTTTTTCATAGCCAAACATACCCATGTCAAGTCTGGTCCAGGCTGCTGCGATGTGCTGGAGGATGCCGTTCTGCTACGCAACAGAAGCAAAAAGATGATCTTACAACTGGAACCGTTACAAATACTTTTTATACTTTTTTTTTTTTTTTAAACCAAATTTGATATAAAGAAAAAAGAAGCTATAAATAATAAAGGGCACAAAAATGAAGAGTTTTTGCCAGAGGCAAGGCAGTAGGAAATAAAAGATGGAACTCTGGGTCCTTAACTATCAAAGGCATGTCCCCATACACCGTAAATAATAATTTAAAGCCAGATGTATTCTTTAGACAGCTGGTGGACACAATAGGCCTTGGATCGCTCAAATTGTTGCATTTCTCCCAGTTTTGTTAGGACACAAAACTGTGCAAATGAATTCAGCTTCTTCACTTGTTTTCCTGCAGATGACAAAGGTGAATCCCAGTGCATTTGAAGAAAAAAAAAACCAAAAAAACACAACCCCACAAAAAACCCAAACCACAACAACAACAACACCACCCAAAACAAAAAAGACAAACCCTACATGTCATTGGCTTGTACTCATTTTTTGGAGCCATGCAGAAATACTGGGCTACTATTTGTGCCCTGGCCTGAGGGTAAGCTAACTGAGCAGGATGCGGAAAACCACTGGACTTGACAGGTAAGAGTGTGACAAGCTGACAAAAGGGATAGTGTTGTGAGGAATGGCTGGATCTCACAGGTGTTTATTGAGGAATTATGTGAGAAAAGGCTGAACTTCATAGATAATCAGAGGCAAATATTGGGGATGCAGAGTCTTGAAATGCCAACAATGCCAAGGTAATTGCAACTCTAATACCATATGAAGCTGAGATTGTTTAGATAACAACATGAGAAATACAAAATTTTGGGTAGTGCCCTTGGGTACAACAGCTGGAGCAGGACAACAAATCAAATCTGTCAGAGATGAGCTATTCAGAGGACTCCTGCTCCTATAAACACTGGTTAAAAATTATATTCATGGAGGACTGATCACCTTGAATCATCTTGGCAAACTAGCATACACAGTACAGATAACAGTTATTGATATGTAGCTGGAGCACAAGTTAAATTAGTCCGTACTTGCATGTTGCTTCAGAAGAATACAACTTACTGCCAAAATGACCAGACAGGCATTATTTAAAAGAACAAAAATACATAATTTAGAACTTTTACAAAGCAAACTTCCCTACTTGCTATATTCTTATGCCAACTTTTCAGCTCATCATGTGTCTGTCTTACAGGTGCCCTGAAAAATCTGAAGGGCCCCACTGACTTCTTACAGCTCAACATACTTGAACAGCTCTTCTTATGAGTGTGGAAATGTCTCAGCTAAGGATGTCTTGAACAGGAATAAGAACAAAACTGGTGGATCCTTTCAAAAGAAAAATCTTACCAAAGAAGTTTCAAAATTATACAGTAAATAAACTTTATTTCATCTCAGCTCTTGTCAGATTAGTGCTGTCAACAGTCTTAGATCAGCATATGATACAGTTATGTATTAACTATTTACAATTTACAGTAATGTACTTTTTCTCCAGAAAATATAAGTAGAAAAGCTAGGAGTAAACAAATGAGGTACTGCAATTTGGATTTATTGTAGGCAAAAGCATATAGAAGTGACTTTTAGCAAACAACTGTAAGATCACATCGGGAGAGAGCAGTCATAAAGAGTGCCTAGTTCATCAGGAAAAATCACCTCAACTGCTACCCATCCAAAAATGTATTGCACAGTTCATTCAAAACTAAAAAAATAAATAGAAGAAACAAACCATTTATTTCAACTCTTAAAAAACACCCAGTAAAGCCTGTATAGAGATACAGTAGTGGACAATTCCTTCCTAGGATAAAGTCTTTTCTCTCCTTTAAAAAAATAACCTCTGAACACAAAATAGAAGACAGCGTTCAATAGAAGAGAAAAAAGACTCATCACCAGATAACCCCTGATTAGCGTTTCTTGTCAAGGCAGTTTTAACTATATTCACGGTCCAAAGGTGGTGCTGAGTTTTGGTTCTTGCTGTTCCATTTGTGACCTTGAATAATAGCTTTTCTTCGTGTCCCTTGAGAAGGTCAACAACAGAGATATGAACATATTTCTAAGCAGCAGTGTCATGAGACATTCTCATCACAATTTCTTCAAGATGGTCGTAGCCATGACTAGAAGGAATGAAAAGTTAGAACAAATGAACAAATGCTATATTATGTAGAGCAACTTAGAAGCATTTAATATTAGAGTAATAATGATGATGTTTATTGATAGGAATGGAGATGGAAAAATTTCAGGTAAGTCAAATTGTCAAGTTATTAACTGATTTAGAGCAAGTAATTCCATACCAGTATCTGAAAACAGTTGAGAAACTGTGATGAAAACAAAAGAACCTGTAGCAAAACAGTCAGGAGTCTCAACGGAAATAGTCTGCCACATCGTTGCATCTTAATCCAATGAAAAACAAAGTTGTCCTCTCTGCATAAGGCCTATCATCAAAATTGAAATGCTGAAGTAAAATTTTGGGGCTAGCAAAAAGCCAAAAGCCTCCTCTATCAGGAAAATTATTACTGTTTTCACAGTGAAGTCAACATGATCTTAATTTCCAAGTTTTATACATGCAAGAATATTATCCCATTTGCTGGCTATCTACTGACGTAAGTCACAAAAATACTTGAGATAAAGTAAGAAACTACAGTCCAATAATGAGGTCTGAACAGTTTCCATACATATTAGCTTAGGTTCGGAAAGTGTAACAGCCAACTGCTGACATTAAGGTCAGAATCAAGCCCTTCTGTGATATGCTTCAAATGCAGTTGAGAACGCCTGAACTTTTTACACCAGCATTACAGACAGCACAACAAGAATTTAAGTTTCAAACATGCTTTCTGCCATAGTGTTGGTAAATAGCTTTGTCCTATCGTTACAAACAATTCAATTATTTTCAACAGAGGGCTAGAAAAAACAGTTGCTGATTTTGTCAAGAAGTGATCAAGGTTAGGGGGCAAGTGGTCCAAGCTCCACTGTGTTTTAAGTGCAATAAAATGCATCTGCTATTGTATTCAAAGGTTTAAAAGAACACAAAGTGAAGTAGAAACCATGACTGTTTGCTAAGATCTTTTCCTTTGAAACAGATAGTATTTTGTACTGAAGGCTGTGTTTGCATGACTGCCTGTCAACTGCATTCTGATAACTGGCAATGGAAACAGCTTAAGTTAATCCATTTTGCTATGGCAGGGGTGCAGGCCAACCACTATATTTCAGCCCGCTGATAGTGATTGCTTCACATGCAATGAATCAATTCCTGGCAACTGTGCAAAGCTTTTCAGTTGCAAAGGAGGAGAAGGAAAACTGGGCCTACCATATCCTATAGAATTCATCTGAAGAGTTTATTAACTATCATACACCACTAATGACTCAAATTGTAATCTTATCAGCCGTGCAGGAAGTTTTACCTATGTATTTCCATATCCTACTCCTCTCTCAACTGCTATTGCTTGTGTGTTCCTTGTTTAGCTTGGCTAATCTGATACAACCTGCATCTCTAGACCTAAAATCAATCGTTGGTTTTCAGTAACACTACAATTAGTCTTGCAGATTCGTAATGAAAGTAGTTCAATAAAAACTGAAAAAAGGCACAATAAACTGAGAGCATCAAGGTCCCCAAATTGTTCTCCTTCTGCTCTAGCTTCTCTTGATACCAAGGTAAAGCTCTGATTCAGAAAGGTACTGATGTTTAAATGCAATTATATCCTAATTCCTCTACAGAGGATATTTCGTCAATCTTTTTAAAAATAATCCTCTCTCATATTTATAAGATTTAATAATTAATTTCAAGCAGTACAGTACACATCTCCCATAAATCTGACTTATTTGCTTATTCAAAAAAGGAGCTAAGAAAGTGAATAAAGACAAAACAAAGCCAAGTGCAATAAGATTTAATATTACATACTGATCTAAAATCTGATATTTTTTTTCGACAACTGAGATTTCTGTAGCTCAATCAACATTTCAAGTTATGCTTTTAACTCATAAGGATTAGTTTTGAATCAATATTTACTATTTTCAAACTTGGCTAGGTAAAGCAAAACATGATTAAGAGTAGAACAAAGATTATCATACACATATAGAACAAAAAAATGTGATTTTTTTTTAACAAACAAAAGCAGGAAAGAAAAAAAAGCAGGAGAATGATTAGTCTCATACTACAGGTTTCATACTTAAATAGAACAAATATGTATTAGGCTTCACTCACCCACATGCTAACTAAGCACAGACTGATGGGATATTCAGAAGATACCACTGCGAGGTGAGGCAAACTACAAAGCCAGGAAGAAAACAGCTTATTGGACTACTCCGTTAATAGTGTAGATAAGAACTTTGTGGACATCTGCTCACGAATGAGATTGCTGCAGTTGGATCACAATAACTATGTAGTAAAAGCTAGGTTAGTGAAGGAGATACACTGATCTAGCATATGTTTATTGATGTAGGGATTTGTCAAAAGTTTTCTGAAAACTGTTAAATACATGCCTACTAAGAGGGTAAACAATTACTCACAGATACTTAGTACTACACACACTTATTCTTTTCCAGTAGCACAGTTAATTAACAATTTACACATTAAAATTAGTTATAGATGTTTTGACCATAAACTAACACACAAACAAGCAAGCTTTATGTTAAAAATGCACATTTATATTGCAGTTCAAAGCTTTATTGCACATGAGATCTAAATACTGGGTATTTTCAAATATCAGCATCACTCCAATATTAAGTGTGGAGAAAAACTACTGCCGTGTTAGTAAATGTCCATAAACCAAATACAAAAAACCAAGCGTATTTCTTGACAAAATAATTTATGAAAACCCCTCCAACTTTTTAGTCCTAAACAGAATTACAAAAGACTTGCCCCCCAAAATAATTTGTGCTTCAGTAAACAAACTTAGTAACTTTGAAAGTGAAGAAAAAAAGTTACTACATCCTCCATAATATGTCCTAATATTTGCATTTTCTAAGCCAGGAAAGGTTTGCTATGTGAAACCCCAGAATTTTCTGATCAGTGCACAAAGCTCTTTGAATGATGATATCCTTAATAATCAAAGCACTTGCAGCCTGCAAAAAACCTCACTGTATGTTCTAGCCAAAACTTAATTCCAAGGACCTTTAACACCAGGGACCAAAACTTACTGGGTGAATTCAAGCTACCTTTTTATTTAGTATCAGAAGTTGTGAATACCTGTTTTAGGAAGGCCAGGTTTCAAGTATCAAAAAGCTGAAAGGACTGCAAAATAAGGTCCATCTCTCTAACCTTTCTTTTGGCCAACAGAGAGCTTAAAATGTTTTCTAAATATTACTCTAGATTGCCAAAACAAAAAATAAGGCACCAGCTTTCTACCTGGAGGTCACAGGAAGTGAGCATTAAGAAAAAATCATGTTTGGGATGTGTGATACTTACTGGAGCTGCAGTATTATCAGCATTTGTGTCATTCTAAACGTATTTTAAATATTTAAGATTGCAAGACACTCTCAAACATACTAAGTGTACAGGAAAATGCTGAAGTATTTAACACTTTCCTCAGATTTGATACTCCAACAGATGAAGTGGTAGAATTTTTTTTAAATTTGTTTCAATGGATCAACAGCACTTTAATGTAACTACTTCACTGAAATGTAAAAATGTTAATTTTTTTATTTTTTTCTGTTTCTGCAAATAAATATATA
Source organism: Phalacrocorax carbo (assembly GCF_963921805.1). NCBI lineage: Eukaryota > Metazoa > Chordata > Aves > Suliformes > Phalacrocoracidae > Phalacrocorax > Phalacrocorax carbo. The sequence continues at coordinate 112,936,542 of NC_087514.1, read as the reverse complement.
TGCAAGGCCAGTGACAGAAACAGAACACAATTCTTCCTCTCACTTAAATTCCTAAATATTTTACTAAGATGACCCACAAATAGAGAGATCAGTGTTGACTCGAGAAACAATGTAGAGAAAACTATTACTGAAGTTTTCATCGTAATAAAAAATAGCTCACATACATAAAACAGTAACAGTAACCCCAAAGAAATGTTTATGCTCATATATTCTTCTTTTTTTGGGTCTGCTTCTCAAACCCGAATTCACCTTTCTGGTAAATAGATTAACTGGTAAATACCAAGCAACAGCCACAAAATAGTAAGTGTGTTGAAACTGGGGAAAAAACCCAATCAAGCAAAACCAAAGCGAGTACTTAGGACACTTATTTTTGACCTGTCCTGACCCAGAGTGAATGTGACCTATTTTGATGGTTTTTCAGTATAAAAATAAAGCAGACAAAAGAAACCACCACACAAGAACTAAAAAAGAAAACCACCAAAAAAACCAACCCCCAAACAAAACCCATTCTTGGTAGGATACTCACTGAAGATAAAAATGTACATATCCCACTTGAAACACACATATCCCAAGTGATTGAGCTCATCAGGTTTCTAGTCTACAAGCAAAATGGGATTTGGTTTTGCCAGAAATTTTATCCCAGGGCTGAAAAATCTCTCTTGATGTATTTTTCATGAAAAATGGTTATGACCCCACAGAAACCTATAAATTTAAGAAACATGAAACATTTGTACCTCGAGTACTGGTTGGGTTTTGGGCCCCTCATTACAAGGAGGATTACACTGAGGTGCTGGAGCGTGCCCAGAGAAGGGCAACAAAGCTGGTGAAGGGTCTGGAGCACAAGTTTTATGAGGAGTGGCTGAGGGAGCTGGGGTTGTTTAGTCTGCAGAAGAGGAGGCTGAGGGGAGACCTTATCGCTCTCTACAACTACCTGAAAGGAGGTTGTAGCAAGGTGGTGGTTGGTCTCTTCTCCCAAGTGACTAGTGATAGGATGAGAGGAAACGGCTTCAAGTTGTGTCAGGAGAGGTTTAGACTGGATATTAAGAAAAATTTCTTTACTGAGAGAGTGGTCAGGGATTGGAACAGGCTGCCCAGAGAGGTGGTGGAGTCACCATTCTTGGATATGTTAAAAAAAATACAACATGCGGACATAGCGTTCCAGGGGATGATTTAGGAAGCATGGTGGTGTTGGGTTGACGGTTGGACTTGATGATCCTAGAGGTCTTTTCCAAGCTTAATAATTCTATGATTCTATTAATTTTCTGTCAGATTACTTTTTTGATTAGAAAATTCATCTGCAGAATAGTGGTAGTGACTGAACTTGCTTTGTTCTGTTGTACCCATAGCTATCAGAAATATGGCTTAACCAAGGATGAGAAATACTAGTTAAGAAAGTATGCTTGCTTTTTTTTTTCCCCCCTCACTTTTGCTATAAACTCAAACCTACAGCTGGAATTTGACACTCCACTGAAGAGGGGGGAAGGAAGGAGAAAAGGAGTTTTCTTGAACGTGGACACAGGGGAAAAAGGAGACTTAAAAGTTTCTAATTTATTATTCTTGCAACCTAATCTCTTCCATAACTTGATTTACTTATAACTTACCAATGGTCGAGCATCTTCTCGTTCTAGTATCTTCTGAGTCTGATCTGCTGGGAACTTCAGCACTGTTGTTATAACCTTGGCCATTGTCTAAAAAGAAATAGGTCATCTATAAGCAATTTCATATGCACTAAAATGCTTTGTAATATTTTAAAATGCATTTCATTTAAGAACACTGGATGCTATTTTTAGTAATATCATTGGAAAAAAGTGAAACGAGTAAGATATAACTACTTGTTTTATATCATATATGCATGACATCTTATGTGAATTATATGAAAACCATGAAGAATCTTCATTTCATGTTGTCACAAACTGCAGATACTGTAATATGATGTAAGCTCTGTGGTATATATGCTTAAATACCTGAAGTCCATTATTAAGACAGCGTAGTTACAAATACTGCTCCAACTACATTTGATTTTAACACAGCCTTTCTGAAAGGCACATTTCAGGCGCATGGCACCTGAGAGGGTCCTTATGGATTCAAATATGACGCAACATATATTAAACTATGTGATTCATCATGCGAATATTTTCTAAAGAAATAAAACACTGAGAAAGCAGATCCAAATGTCAGGTGTGGAGCTCCAGTTGTGTAAATATTTTTAGCTGGTATACAGTAACCCCATATTTAAATAGCAAATCATTTAGACATCCTCAGACAGAAGACGTAGGAATATCAAAGCTTTGTGCAAAATAGGCAGTGATTATTTCCATTTTATCAACAGATGAGTGGGAAGAAAAAACTCCAAAAGGCATAAAACAACGTTCAGGTGACTTTTACAAGAAAGGTCAAAGTAAGAGCTGCAGCGCAGCTCAAACAGAAGGTGATTGCTGCAAAAGGAGTAACTGCTGCTCTTGAAGAATGTGGATGAGATAAGATTGCTGCTCTGAATGTCTACTGTTTTTTACCAGTCTCACATGTGGAATGAAGAGGCAGGCCATAGCAACAAATCAGTTGCAGGACAAAAATGACTGCAGCTAAGAGTGAGAGGTAAAGCCCTAATTTGCAACAACTGTTTCAGTATATAACTTAACTAGGGATAAAAATGGGAAGAAAGCAAACCAAACCAAACCCTGTTGAATCCTTTCAGCTCAGAAAGCTTAATTTTTAACATATTAATAGTTCCCATCATTAAGTGCCCCTACTGCAGTTCCCAGATACACAAAGGAGTATGCTCAGTGCCACAAACTAACATTATACTTTTCTAATTTCTTTTGCCAAAATCCTCATCACAATTACTTAGGACTACCAGATTAGAGAGTGCTGATCTTACAATCTGTTCAAACTCTTAGTAACAGAGCTATCAAGAAAGCTCTCTTCTAACTGTTTTCTACAGGACACAATGGCATGCAAATATTAAAGAAAAATCTATAAACACTGCAAATACTCCATGAATGCATAGAAACTTATGTGCCAACTTAAATAGGGGCTATCTAAAACTCTCCTTCCTGAAAACATGCATTTTGTAATTTATCACTAGCAATGACTTGAAATAATTTCCAAGTCTTTGAAGCCACTAGAGAGATTTTGAAGTAGAAATATTCAACACTATTCACAGTTGCATAGTTATGAAACAAAGTTACAAGCATTGCAGAACTTAGGGTAGTATGGTTAATACAGGCTTACTTTATTGCTCTAATAGTCTATTCTACTATAAAACTACCCTAATAACTGTTTAAGCGTGTGAGTACACACACATATGTTCCTCTGTGTGCATCTCTATACCTACCTATAGAAAGGCTCTGAGCTTTTTCAAGCACAATAGCTAGTTCTGCTATAAGATGTGACAGTTTGCATTCCCATTTCTTCCTATGAGGCTGACAGTCAGATATGTAATCTCTGAAAATAATACTTTTACAATGATACTGATCAGTGCTCTCCCTCACTCAAGAGCTGCTGGTCAAAGGCAGAACCTTCAAAACCAAAGTTTTACAGAAATATCCCTCGTTTTTCTGCAATGTACAAAAGCACGTTGAGGTGCCAGAAAAATATCTACATAAATTTACAATCTCTGACAAATATGTATTCCACTATATTCTTCCATGTACCTAAGTCAGTGTCAACACAAACATTTATTACAGGCATGCAACCCTTGGACTGATTTTCCAGCCTCAGAACAGACTCCAAACAGCATAACAAAGTTACAAGTAGAATTCTGCAAGACTTAAGATTCAGTCTGCAGTACAGCTGGACAGTGCAACTGTTCCCGTGTCTGTAGAGAAAATTATTTTCTTTGACCTAATGGTTTATGCCATGTATTTCCAGGTTCAGATATTCTGAACAAAGTGCATGCTTAGAAAAAGCTGGCAATCTCATTTCATATACCATGCCAAGGATGAGGAAAAATATAAAGTTGGACTAGAGAGCAAGACAGTAAAATCCCCCAGAGACATGTGCAGTTTACAAAGAATGTGATAGGGTACATGTTATGACCATAATTCCTGACTCTTAAGATACTGAACCACTATCAACCCTCAACATTTCTCTTTGTGTCTCCAGCACAATAACACAACTGGTGCATTCATTAACACCTATACTTAATACTATTCCAGGATCATTTAACTGGGCTGCATAAATGGCAATCCATCCTAGATAGTTTGCATAGATTCTCTTGAATTCCTTTCAATAAAGAGGAAATAATGTCTACAGAGATCACCAATTCCACTGCTGAACCACCTCTGAAACATGACATACATATTTGCACCATACAAGGAAACCCTGCACAGAGAAAGGATGCCAGAATGATCTTTACAAGAGAAAATTAGAAAAAATTGCCTCATCTGGTCCAGGAAAACAAAGGCCAAGAGGAAGGCAAGTCTGTACCAAGGAAGTAAACCTTGATACAGATGATTTAACTCAAGGACTGTGTTGGGGGAAAAAAGCACATGTTAATACTTTACTAACACACTTAGACCGTGTATTAAAAAAATTTGTCAATCACACTGTCATTGCTCATGGTCTTCCAGTCAGTGTAGCAGGATGAAACCAGTTTTCAAGACACAGTTCAGTAAATTGAAGTTTATATGATACAATCCCTATGAGAGCAGACATCAAGCTCTGTGTCTTCCAGCAACACATCCAATGGTTGAAAGAAAACCAGCAGATTAAATCAGCTTGAAAGAACTTTCTGAAGCAAAAGTGAAGAGACCAAACTACCTTTGTATTTAAATTGGTAAAAATGCTATCCTTCATTCCATTTTTTTTCATTAATAAATACTAGTACAGCTACACCCTTGATCAGCTAATAATAGAGGACTAAACAATACCAGAAATTCTTCCCTTCTTGCAATACGTCAGAACATTCACCCTCAATCAAAAATTGCTAAGAGGTAATCAAATTAGTATGAACACACAACAGAGAGGAATACATAAATCACATTGAATCACATTTGATTTTAAGGACTCTGTCATTCACCTTTACCTATCTACATCTAACCTCCTGAAACGAAAAACTGTAGTGCTTTGAAAATTATTTCTGCTGTTTGTTTGTTTAAATATACTTCCCCTTTCAAATACATAAACTTTCAAACAATGCCTTCTCAAGTTCCTGTAGGAACCAGCTGTCTATCTTTTCTGATTTTTTTTTTCTGTTCCCAATATTCATCTTGTTTTTAAGGAGCCATGTGCAGGCAAATGTTGTAGTGGCATCTTCTGGTTAAATACAATGTAATCTCCAGTGCAAGTAAATAGATATATATGTCTACAAATGCATACATACACATATTTATTCAGATAGCTTTTAATCAAAGCAGCTGAAAGACAGAAGAGACTTAAAGTCAATTTACTTTAGCACTGATTGTTTGTTACTCTTCTTGAAGAAACCAACTGCAAATTTTAGTATGTCATTGATAAAAAGGAAAAAAAAATCCTCACAACTCTATTATCCAAAGTTTTGAGGCGTGTATTGTAATGTTTTGAAGATCAGTAAGAAATAGCCTTAATGAGTGAAAAGAGTTTTCAAATTAGGTTTTCTTGAATGCAAATTTGCTAAGTACATCAGCAATCTACAATAGTCATCTGCAGCTGCCTCAAGACTTGTTTGAAGCTGAAGTGTGGCTACAGGGTTTTTTTTAGCATTTTCTCTTGCCTAAGTCCCTCACAATTCAAAATCATAAAACCCAGTAATGTGCATATTTTTCTTTAATGATTTCAGTTGTTTGTTATTGAAGTAGGAGAGCTGTCCGCTGAGCCACAGGCTTGTGAACAGAAGGTAACTAGTGATTCTAGGGTTTTTGGATCAGGGATTTATATTTTTAATAAAAAAGGAATTATTATCAAAGTGAAAAATGGGATAAAAAGAGCGAGAAAGAGGAACCCCATAAGGACAAGATGTCCTGCACAGACCAAGTTTTATTCTGTACAGAGCACAATGAGAACAAAGATAATTAACACAGAAACCTACATAAAATCTCTTTGCTTAATAGTTGTCCAAGTTGAAAGCAGGACAACAAAGAATGGAAGAACTCCAGGGAGGAGGAAAAAAAAACGACAAATAGAAAAAATTAATCCACATAGCATTTATCATCCAAGAAAAATGTTTGTGTTATGCCATACATTTTTTGAACCTGGTCAATCTCTAAGCATCAGTATTGTTACAGGCTAGTAAAATTCTAGCTTAGGAATTATTTCACAAGCTTGCAGAATACAACAAGAAGCCTACTGGGCAGTTTTTGCCTAATTTTAAGAGTAAATTAATACTAGCTAGAGAAAGTATATGGATTTGGGAACCCTATAAAATATCTTTAAGCAAACAATTAGAGAGATACGCCATCATCTTCAGAGTTACTAACAAACTATTATTTAATCCAAATGTTACTTACCATGTTTGTGTCAAGATGAATCAAAAGAGCACTTTTGCTAATATTGTGCATACATTTTCACTTTACATTAAACTTGGCCAAAAACAGATCTTTCGCTAGTAAAACCATATGTACATATAAAGGTTTTTGTCTTAGAGGTACATTGGTGAGAGATGTAACAACCCCCTTCCCCCCTTTATCTTAGCTCACTGACAAAGTTTTTAAGGTATGGATCACGTCTCTCAAAAAATAAACCAACCCCAAAACAAAACCGTGAAAGCCTATCAAATCCTGTGTCAGTAATAAACAGCATGTAACAAATCACAAACACATGGTACTTCAAATCTGTAAAGCAAGGATGTTGAACTGTATTCTAACCTGAATCACTTGTCACCACATACAACTTTCCATACCTTTGTCTCACGACCCATCATATACTCGAAGAGCACTTTCCTCAAGTATTCAAACTCAGTAGGCTCCCCAAAGAGGGAAACCTCAGTATGGTGAAGGTTTCCATCTGTGTAAACAAAAATAAGAGAATATTTATACTGAGAGTCAGTCATATGAATGTAAGTTCCACCAATGGCATGAAATTGAGCAACAACAAATGCCAGATTCTGCACTTGGGACAAAGTGAACAGCAGCCCTGCAGGGAGGGGTCTGGGGGTGCTGGCTGACAGGAGGCTCGCCAGGGGTCAGCAGTGTGCCCTGGCAGCCAAGAGGGCTAACCACATCCTGGGGTGCATCAAACACAGCATAATCAGTCAAAAGAGGTGATTATCCTGCTGTACTTAGCACTGGTGTGGCCTCACCTTGAGTATTGTATGTAGTTCTGGGCTCCACAATTTGAACACAGTGGTAAGGTACTAGGAATGTGTCCCAAAGAAGGGACCAAAGCCAGTGAAGGGGCTGGAAGGCATGTCCTCTGTGGAGCAGCTGAGGTCATGGGGCTTGTCTAGTTTAGGGAGAAGGAGGCTGAGGGGTGACCTCACTGCTCTTGACAGCTTCCTGAGGAGGGGAAGTGGAGAGGGAGGTGCTGATCTCTTCTCCCTGGTACCCACTGCCAGGACACGTGGGAATGGCTCAGAGCTACATCTGTCAGGGGGGTTTGGACTTGACGTGAGGAAACATGTCTTTCCTGAGGGGATGGTCAAACGCTGGAACAGGCTTCCTGGAGAGGTGGTCGATGCCCGAAGCCTGTCAGTGTTTGAGAGGCATTTGGACAATGTCCTTCATACCGTGCTTGAACTTTTGGTCATCCCTGAAGCGGTCAGGCAGTTGGACTAGATGATCACTGTAGGTTCTTCCAGCCTAACTATGCTATTCTATGCTATACTTCCTCCTTCCTATGCCTTCTCCTTTCCCTAGCAGTACATGCCAAAGAATCTCTGATGACACTTATTTCCAGCCCAGCGCTAGCAGAAGGCATTGAATAACCATAACCATGTCCCAGTCTAGGAACTGGCTCTGCCACTTTGTGGGAAGGAAGCATGTACCTTCTGGTGGAGATGAGAGCTATGGATGGGCTCAAGATAACTGGACCATCTGCACAAGTTTGCAAAAAGCAAGTATGAAGTGTGGTTTTTGAAAGCCTTCTGTGTCCATCCAGTTTAGCTGGATCCCCACAGGATGGCAACACCCCACATCTGTGACACTAGCAAGGCTCAAAGATCAAGCCCTCAGTCAGAAGCAAGGACGTGCTCCTCAACTAAAGGGTTGCGAATCTCTTTGAGGTGAGCAATACCTGTTCATTTCCCATGGATTGCTTTTTACTCCATGTACCCATTTTTAGAAATGCCTGAGTTGTTTCCTGTGGAAAAACACGCTACACCAAAAGAGCCTGAGAACAACAGTACTCTGTCAGAGAGAAGGTCCCTCTGGCCCCATACTCTTGTCTCCAAAGGGGCCAAGCATAAACATCTAAAGGAGAGCACATGAGCAGTGCAAGTGTCCTTTTGCCAGGGCCCGGGGGTGCTCATAGTCCTCAGTGGCTGGGACCAGCCTCCCCTGGGACCCCCAGCCCCAGCGTCTCCTGCCAAGGGCCGAGGGGACGTGTCTCAGCTCAGCCTGGGGCCTCCAGTCCCTGCCTGAGCCATGCTGTAGGTGTGCCTGTCTCTGCCCCTGCCTCCTGGCTGGGCCTGGCCCCTGCACTGCAGAGACCTGCCCTCCCGGATGGAGCCCTCTGCCCTAGGTCAGAGCTTGTCATGCAGAAACCTAGGCACAACATAGCATGGCTATTCTATTCTACTCTAGTATATTCCACTTCTGTTCCCTGTGTTCACCATGAGTCGAATAGCAAGACTGTTGTTTGCCTGAAATGCCAGGGGGTTTTCAGCTTCAAAACCACTTTCAAGGACACATATCACAAAGGTTAGAAGCGGAAGCAGGATTTTATTTTATTTACTACTGTGTCACAGCAGAAGATCCTGCAAAGTAGTAAATAAAATACAGAAGATGTGTACAGTCTAATATTTGTATTATTAAGAATTTTAGAGAGTCATAAAACATATATTTAATTAGCCAAGACAAAAGGATAACTCCTCCTGACCCACTTTTGAGTGCCACTGCCTATACCACTCCCCCTGGAGATACAGAAAGCTTAAGAACTCTGATATAGAGCTCTTTTAACTGTATGTCACAAAACCAAACACCAAACAACATCTGTATGATTTGCTCACCTGAAATCACACACCAGCTCTATTATAACAGACAAGACAAAACAAGGATGATACCATAAAATTATTATACGAGTGTTTTAAAGAGACTGATATTTTAATAAATTGTCTAAACCAAAGCTTATCTTTCAAACCAACAGAAAACTTATTTGTGATGAAAACTGTGTACTTACCTCTGTACGGTGTTCCAACTGATGTGACATACATATTCTTCTCATAATTTTTTAGCCGGTCTTCCAGTACATGAATCTAAATAGAGGACAGTCAAAATGATAAATGGTGATCACAAGCAGCTAAAATAAGCATAATCAAAACAGTTTTCAGGTAAACATCAACTCCTTCTATGAAAGCAAAATATATTTGCTTTTTAAGGAAGGAAAACGTTAAAAATTGTCCCTAAACTACTTAAGAAAATGTATATACACATAAGAATATCTATAGCAAATGTTATGCATATGTATTTGTATACATATATACATGTGTCTATTTTATACAAATAAGCATACATAAAAAGAAAACATGACAAAAATTAGCATCAGAAAAGATTTAGTTTAGAAAAAGAAAGGATTCATAATTTCATGAAGTGCATTGTTCCATTTTTCACTGTGCAAATGTTTTGCTAACCTGTATCACAAGCATGTGGTATTTTCATTCTCAGGGGGAGAGGAGTACTTTGAAAACTGCACAGATCACCGGAGGGCGAGTATGAGTCAAAACTATTTTACACGCCTATTATTTCTACAGTACCTGTGTAGAGATGTGCTTCATCATCAGCTGAAAAGGACAAACCTTTCAATACTGCAAACAAAGTATCAAACAACAATAATTTTTGCTTTTTCAAACAGCACCCTCACCTGCTCTTTGAACTCCTGCTCCTTCAGTTTTGAATCATTGACTAGTGTTGTCTTCTGTGCAAGCTGTGCCTGAAAGAACAGCCATATATGGAAATCATAAAGAAACTGCTGAAGGTGTATCATGGATACCTTTTCAATAAATCTTTCTCTTTTTAGCGCACAGAAACTTATAAGCAGTATTTCTGCTTTCAAACTGCTATGAAACAGAATTATCTAGAGAGCAAAAATCAATAAAATTTAAGACTTACCTGAAGTTCTGTTATCATGACCTAGAACAACAAGAACAACAAATTTAGATTAAAATGTATTAAAAATACTGAGTATATCAAGCACTGGTCATGGGTAAAAAAAGAAAGAAATATCAACCACCTAGTTCTGATACAGTGAGTTAACAGAGGATGATAAAAATTGAAATTACCAAATCATGCATAGACTTATAAAAATAAGTAGTCTCATAAATAGAGTTTAACTTGTTTGTATTGACAGTGCATAAAGCTTACATTTAAATTCTCTCATTTGATTCTGTAAGACAATTATCATACATGTATCTTCAGGAACCTAGTGTATCCAAATGCATATTGGAGATGAATAATAATTGAATGAGCATGAAGCACAAGCCAGAAAACCCTAACTACTATTAATACTATTCACAATATTGTACTTTTTTCCTTAATTCTCCAAGTTGCCTTTGGAAATGTGAACACTTAACTGAAAATAGCTTCAGCTTAGAAGCTTCATGAGCTCTACAACTTGCAAAGATAGCAATTTTTATGAAGTACAGAGACAATACTAAGCTGAAATTTCTATCTTTCAGTGTTCCAACTCTAAGGAAAGTAATGCATTAGTACTCATGGGTATAACTCAAGGTTGTAAAATAATTTTAACATAAAATAATTTGTGGGTTTGTTTTTTTTTTTTTACACTAACCTATACCTTAACACAGAAGTGGTACATACTACTTGTTTCTTCCTGAGCCTCTTTGGAATTATATCAAAAAGGAAAGCTGTACCCCCTCTCTGTAGGTTCATAAAACCAGTAGGTTTTCCTACACTCCGCAAACACAATATAAGGGAAAATCATTCATCTATGGATCTCAAACCTGCAAGTGCAATTCTTTCTTCTGAAGACCTCAATCATCTGATCAGCCATTCATTTTCTCACACAGTTTCAGATATTTTTACATCCCAACACTAACACTTAAGGATGTTAGTATCTGCCAACTATTTATCACAGTCAGACAAATATTGTTGAATTGATTAGTTACACTTCATGTCAAAGTGTACATGTTATGTGTGACGTTTGGCCTAGGCTGACAATAAGCAGAACAGGTTTTAAAAGACAAATGCCTATGACTTGGGAGGCTCCAACTTGAGACAACAAAAAGTTGTTTCCAGACAACAGAAGACTTCTGAGCTGTTTTACTACTAGTGCTGAAGGGGAAGGCGGGGGAGGGGGGGGGAGAGAGAAAAAAAATATTACAAAAGAACAAAATAAAAAAGAAATAAGACAAAAAGACAAGGCAAAGTAAGATCAGATAATCAGATAAAAAGACAAAAGATACCACAGCAAATGTAGGATGACAGAATTCACTCGAATGCACACGTAAAATCCAGATGCGGATCTGTACACTTCTGCTCAGGTATGTGGACAAGGTCCACAGGCCCCAGCAAATTTTCTCATCTAGCTCTGTAATGTTGCACATATATGCTATTGCATCAGTTGGAAATATATGCTATTTTACCAGGTAATAGCAAAATTAGTTTCCTACAGACATTTTGAGGACAGGCAATGGACAAATTAAGACAGGTAAGAAGTAAGAAAAACAGCAACTCTCAATTTCTAAGGAGGAAGAAAGAAAACTACCTCCTAACACCAGAACAGACTGTGTCAAGGAACAAGAATCCAACCCTGAAATACTGATAAAATAAGAACTGCAAGCCCACTTACTCACAGCACACTAAATACTCAAGCTTTGACTGGACCAGAAGATGTACCAGGAGCTATCTGCACATTAAGTAGCATGATCTGACTATTAGAATAGCTATGTTGTTTTAAGATTAAGTCACCATTGCAAATAGTAGGAAATATGAAATTGACGTTCAGTTGAATTACAGCTATGCAAAAGAAAGCTTGTGAACAATTTGCTAAATTTGAATGTAGTTGGAATTTTCAAAATTACTCAGGAAAGCTTCATGCCTGTATGCCAGCGAAATCATGGATATTTAACTGCCTTACACCCACCAAAAAATCCCATTCTTATTCTGCAAGCATTTGGAACCTGGATGCTTTAAGTGTACTTAAGTACATGCACTACCACACAGGTTTTCCTCCCCTCTGAATAAGACATCATCTGTCCTTTAAAACAAAGCTATTTACCAGCAGTTGAGTTCTCTCAACTGATTTATACCCACCACAGATGGAATGACTCCTTTGAGTTTCCCCAAAAGTCTGCCATGGAAACTCCAAGGAGTGGAGAACTGTGGACAAGATTCCAAAGACAGGCAAATCAGCTGTTTATTTTGTTTATTATAGGCAGATTGATCTTTACATAGAGATGTAGTATTTGCAATACTCAAATATTTTATAGGTCTTGCTATTATTCCAAATCTTTTCAATGCATTTCTGGGAGTAATTGAGAAATATATGAAATACCATTGCTGAGATATAGATCTGATATAACCTTCATGGCCTATCAGTGAATATATAATTGTGAAGATGCATGTAAAATGTGATGCTAAATGACTGCCTGTTATAGCAGACTTATATAACAAAGTAAGTAGCGAACAGTTAACAAAGAAGTCCTAAAGAAAAAGTACCCTTCGTACTTTTCAGAATGTTTTAGGGTTTAGGAGTCCCTTAAAGAATCTTCCTCCAGATAATAAGATTATGTAAGATTATAATCAGTGGGTAGAGACAGACGTTGATTAAGAATACAAGACAGTCGCATACAAATATTTCTGCTTTTCCTGTTATGAAAACAACACTCGTGTCATGGAATAGTTAACAGAAGTAACATAAAGGGTGTTGTGAGCAAGTGCAAGGCAGAAGGTACAAATGTTAGGATAGTGAGGTAATTGTACTTTAAGTTTGTAGTGCCAAATAAATATATTTAATATCCCCATTGCTGTCTGTTGTCAAAATGAAAATTTAAAAAATAAGATTAATATGAATTATCAATGACTCAACACCTCATAATTTTTCTCTTCTCAGTGTAATAATAACCATTAATATTTTCATCAAAGAACCCCTCAAACTAAAATGTGGTCTTAGAAAGACAAAAGCATGCACTTAGTCTTCTTTCAGTGAAGACCTCGCTGTCCATAATTGATATATTCAAGGCAATATTTCAGAGCCCTTTCAACTTGAATTTTAAAAAAATTACACTAAAAATGACCCAATATAACTTCCTTTCCTTCTAAAGGGCTTCCAGTAAAACCAACAAAAAAAATACACATGCAGAGGGCAAAACCCCCACCTTAATAATCACCACACAACTGGACTTTTTAACATAACATTAAAAAAAAGGTTGTATCAAGCACTGCAGATTCTAAAGAGGTTCACTTTTGAAGTTAACATCTAAAAGAATAGAAACTGTATGGGAAAGTGAAGGCCAGATATATAAATAAAATCCAATTAAATGCAAACTACAAAATTTCATGAAGACTAAGCATTTCACACCTAAAGATGTAAAGATAAATGTTAGTGCCAGCTCACTTTTTCACTGTTCCAATGTTCCTCTTCTGCCACTCTTTTTTTGTATTCCTTTTGCAAGTCTTCTAGCTGTGCCTGCAACTCATGAACTTTTGCTGTCATCTCTTCTTCACGAGCCTTCAGGACACAGGAAAAAAATTATTTATACGATCATCTAACCACTCAAAACCTGAACTACAGTGGACAGAAAGCAATAACAAAGGAGTTATGCTATACACAGAAAGAATATGCTTGCAATTCAGTATAAAGGCTAGTTACACTACAGGACTACAGAAAAGAGCAACTAAGAAACATAGGAGCTTAACAAGATTTTGCAGGCCTTTGACAATTAAGATTACATAGCTAGAATCATTAAAACAGCATTTGAGTATAATCCAGTAAATGGATTACTGAAGAGATCGTGCTTGCTTATATGACCTTCATGAAAGGGACACGTGATGATACAGTTACTTCCTCTACTCTGGAAGTGACAACTACTTATATCCTTTCCTCACTCAATCTCACAAAGATGTTACTAAAGCAGTTTTAAGCACATTTCAGAAACAATGATTTCCTGTTCACAAGGGTTTGCAGGGCACTGTGCAGCATGGAGGAAAGAAGCAGTAGCAAGAATGGTAGGGAGGAAATGAACTTTTCCTGTATGTTTTATGACAGTGTGAAGATTCATAGGAGAAAAATATGATGACCTAAATCATAGCAAGTTAATCCACTTTTAAAAATTGGGTCCCCTCTGGCCTTGTTTGCAAGATAACACATTAGGGAGCTTATAAAAAGGCACTTGGATTCAAAGTGCACATCTCTACTGCTGAACTCAACGAAAACTTAGTTTCACTCATGCTAACCACTCAGGGCAGTGAGCTGCCTGCTCTGATATGCAGTAGTACTTCAGATCAAATTAGTACAATTAATCAACTGTTATCAAGAACAGAGCTGCTGATCAAAATTTTGTTCCATTCAAAATCTCAGGAGTACAAACTATAGTGATACAGAATATTCACAGGAAAAGGAAGTGCAGAACTAGAAAGCTCATCCAGGCTTAATAGATTTAGGATATGCCATAAGTAAAAAAATAAGTCTTTCCCTGTAAGGCCACTTTTTCATGTGTTCCATGCACTCTACTTAAGAGCAAAACACCCTCCCCACACAGCCCCTTGGCCCAAAAACCACCACACCAAAAAGAAACAAAGCAACCCTCCCCAAAATGCTAGCGAATGTGAAGTCACAGTACTGAAGCAAGTTTTACAGACTAGAAGTTTTTAAGAATATCTGTCTTCAATAACAACCTTCCTCAAACATCATGACTGCCAGTGTTATTTTTCATTCATTCACATGATTTTTTCCATGCCCTCAAAAATACATCAACGGTTAATCTTTTCTAAGTTTTTTTTTTAAAAAATGGTTATACTCTTCTAGTTAAAAACCCTCAACACCTGGCATATTAAGATGCTTCTATTTTCCATTTGTTTGGGATTTTTTTTTTGGGTGGAGTGGTTATTGTTTTTTGAGGTTTTTTATATCAAGAATCTAAAATCTTACAATTTCTAGATTACTGTTCAGTGAAATAAATCAAACTTGCATGCACATCATTCTTAGTCATACAAGGCAGATGAAATGCAGAGAAGAAATTCAACTCAAGATGATGAATGACACTTCTCTGAAAAGGACCTACCTGTGACCCATTATTTTTATAAAACCCTGAACAGAGATTATAATTTGAAATTTTAAATAATTAGAGATCATGTGGGGTTCAAATATCCTGCAGAATCTGTATTTACAATAAGAACTTATTGTTCTATACAGTATCTGGCAGACTCTGAAAATAAATTGCATGCTATTTGGATTATATAGTCAATAAAGTTAATAAAGTCATAATTTCCCAAATCTTAACCACAAGGCTATCCTGTATTCACATAGGAGGCATTACGACAAATGAAAGAATACACACCTGAAGTTAGATATTTTCTTTTTAGCTCATAGATAAGCTTAAAATAGGCTAGCTGGAGCACAACATTCAATTTTTCTCTAATTATATACTTTAGTTGAAGAAAAAAGGCTTATGCTTCAAATTACAGGCTCTGCTGGTTTGCAAGTCCTTTGATTAGGGAGACTTTGATGAAATCTTATATAATAAAAGTTTTTATGAAAGATAACAAAACACCAGATAAAGCAAGAGAAGTACCAGGGGAACACTTCACAAATAAATCATATAAGTTTAACAGATTGAATGATTCCTGCTCATCCTTAAGGATACATGCTCAAATCAAGTTAGACGACTTTTTAGCATCATTAAACGTGTTTAAAATGCAACAAAGATCTACAAAGTTATACGAGCAAAATTAATTGTTGCAGTTGGCATTATTCTTGCTTCATCTTCTTACTATTTATGACAGAGACAAATCTCTCTGCATAAACATCTTGAGGCAAAATTTCTCAAACCTATCATGAACCAAGTCAGGTATAAGTGGGGTAATAACTGGTAACTTCAGGCTAAATTGAGAAAACCTATACATCTGCTGATGCATATGTTCCCATTTACATCAGAGATCTCAATGAATATGGCATACACTTAATTTAACATAAATATTTCGTAACTTTTGAGATGTTTGCAGTATTTTTTCAGGAAAAAGGATAACAAATTGGTTTTTTCCTTCCCCAAAATAACAGAAACAAACCACTCACATATATACCATTACCTAAAAAAGGAACACGTACTCTGAAATTTAAAATATCAAACTACAGCTTATTGCAGTTGCAGGCAACTGTCATTGCCATCATCAATGAGATGCAAAAAAATGTGTCCATGTCTTCCAATTGCACAGAAGTCAAATTAGCCTAAACCTTCAAGATCATACATTGAGTACAGCATGCATGTTTCTAACACACATACAGACTGAATGCATCAGAAAACAAAGAGGAATTATATCTGCATGACTTCAAATCACAGACCTATTTGGGCCTGTAAAGTAAGGACCTGAATGGCAACACACTGCACATTCATGTAAGAGAAATATAAATCCTCCAGAAATGCAGAATTTAGAACTATGGTATAAAAAAACCCAAAATAAACAAACAAAAAAAAAACCCAACCACCAAAACCAAACCCCATGACAACAAAAAAACAAACACCACAAAAAAAAAAAATCCCCCTACCCTCAGTTTTATATCATGCAATATTTCTAAATTAGGAAACAAAAGAAGGGGACTCACAATTTAAAACCCTGCCACCTCCATCCAACTTCCTAGAAGTTCAAAATCAGAATGGAACACACCAACCTGCCTACAATACTGAAATTTTTGGCATTAAACACTCAGTCAGACTCAGTACCTAGCTCCTTGGGGCTGGTAACTTAGCATAAACAAACAGAAATGTACTTACGTTTATTACTGCTAGCTCTATTCAAGGGACATTCTTTTTTATTAAATTATTTGTGCAAACAGGACTAAGATTAGCAAAATTAAAGCTGCATGCCAATACGATGTACGGTCTAGCACTGAAAACTATTTAAGCTTTTATTGCCATACATGTAGGGCTGGGACAATTTACTTGGCCAAAATAGGAGGCGTCCTTGGGAGATAAAACATCTTCAAGACTGAAGTTGGCTGCTAACTTCTGGCTGAAATGTTACTGGAGCAAAACCATGTCTATTGCAAATATCATGCAGACTAACTGCTCACTTACAAGTGAAAATGAAAGCTTTACTAGAGTAAAAACTATGCAAACAGACTGCACCCTGCACGGAACAGAACCTTACTTTAAGGGCTATGGTGCAATCTGGACAGAGCATCAGAGAAAGGGGCCAGAGAACAAGGATGACCCATAAACATTGTATTTAAATCCTTAAAAGAAGCAACATACAACACCAGCACAACTCTAGTAAAGCTTAAATTTAACTCACCCACTTTCCTCATTTCAATCTGGAACACAAACTGCTCAAGGACATAAGGTCCTAACTGTATAATTTGTACTGAATGATCAGAGCCAGGGCTTAAATTCTGGTGTTCTTTCATGTTCATAAAACACAGAAAACACTATTTTAAATGCAAGCTAGGTCACCACACATATCAAGTGTGATTCAAGCAGTAAGATCTTTACCAGAAAGAATTACAGTTTTTCTATCTAGTTGCGCAATGAAAAAAAGGAGAGAGTTATTTTGAAATGTATGTAGTCATATCACTTTTCAGAAAGATACCTCAAGGATTTCTTCATATTTTGCCACAGTTCTTTTTAGATCATCATCTTTTTCAGCAATTTTCTTATGCAACTCGGTTGTCTCTATGTGATGATTTTCTATCAATTCAGTTTCTACCTCCTGGGCTTTACCTATTTAAAAAAAAGGGCAGATGATATAAAAAAGGCATATTTATGTTGTTAAATTATGTCACAACAGTATTAAAAAAAAGCTTAAAGACAACTGTGGAAGGCATCTCTAAGGAAAGCTTGTCAAGAGGATCCATTTTTCTACACTGTCAGCGATAATTAAGTCACTTGATCCTAATATGTATGAATTTTGTTGTCTACAGTTTGGTATCCAGAGCAGGTTTTTCTACCTGTTGCTGGAACATTTTTCTAAAAGTTAAGATCACAACCAATATCCATCTCTTATTCTCTCTAGGGAAGTGACTGAAACATCTGCAAATCTTCAGAAATTCCTCACTTGTACGGGTACTTCCAGTAGCTGTGGAGTCAAAGGATACCCTCTGCTCACTTCTCCAGCCTCCAACTTACACTACAGTGGCAAAAGATCGACAGAGGAGAGAAGATGAAATATGGTGTATTCTAGTTATACCCACATGGTATAGCTATCAGACATCATATCCAGTGGGTACCTGTTAGTAGTTACAGTGAATGAAGTCTGCAAGACACAGCTAAGAAAATGAAATTGATTCCCAGATGGATCGAAGTTTCTCTAAAAGGCACCCTTTCAGTGCCATATGTTCAACAGTGGAGTGTTAAAGGTTTGTAGTATTACAATGAAAACTTACCAATGTGCTTTCACCTCTAAAATCTTACTCTCCTTTTTTTACTTTTGAACATATGATAAAAAAATAGGTACCTATGGCTATCATGGGTAACTCTTGCCATGACAGATGCAAACAGGGAGAGTGGTAGATCAAAGATTCAACCTGCGGGGTAACAAAGAACAGCTACATATGCATTTTCCTAATTGCACTACCAATAACATTTCTATGTTATTTCCTGAGCAAGAGACCTTCTCTCCCTGAGTTCTCTAGGCAGTTATAAAACACATGTTGACTTTATCAGAGTCCCAGGTAAAAGCCCTTCCGCAAAACATCTGATGATTTGGTTGTCTGGCTATTTTACTGATTACAGTTATATCAGTATTTCACTTACTGATTGCCTCTTTCACTGCTGTTTCCAATTCCCTTTCTTTTTGAGCCAGCTGAGTATTGAACTCTCTCATTAACTGCTTTAAGGTGGAGATGTGCTTTAACTCAATGTCTTCTTGTTCACATCTGTACAAAAATATCAAAAAAATACAGTGAGGAAATAAAATGTTAAAAGTGAGAGAACAGTGAGAGTGAGAGAACAGTGCAGCAAGGTAGGAGATCTGGGAATTTCTCTAAAACTGTTTTAGAATGGGATGGTTTGGAATTATATTAATTCCATGGGATTCAGGGAGGCTTTTTGTTCCAATCCGATTGAATTCACCTGGAAGGCATGGGTGTTTCATTTAAAAAAAAAACCAAAACAACAACCCAGAATTGAACCCTTCCAAAAGATACGGAGTTCTTCCTGAGGAAGAACTGGAAGTAAAGAATGTGCCACATAAAAGCAGAGCTCTTGGGGAATTCCCTGCTTGAGAAACCGTTAGAGCGCTGAGCAGTATACATTTTTGTGCCATACATATGAACAATTCTTGATATAATTTGAACATGAAGCTCTCAGTACTAAGTTTTAATAAACTTGGGTTTCCTGTGTGAGGAAAATAGAACTATGTGTTATGTTCTGGCAATGCTGAAAATTATCATTGCTATAAAACAAATCAAAAGCTGTATTACTTTGCCAAAAGACAGATCACTTTTTAAACTGGTAACTCAAATAGTGGTTTATGTGTTCATGAAGTGCTACTTTCAAATAGCTCTTTTCTTACTGTTTTTTTTAACTCTATTTAGCAAATGAGAGAAAAAACACCAGTCATTATTTCGTTGTTACAAACTGAGCTTTTAAAAGGTATTCTTGAGGTTTTAGTGGTTAAAGATAAAACAAAGAAATGGTAGCAAGACCAGGAACAAAGGATTTACCTGATTTTCTGCTCCATTTCTTCTAAGGACTCCTTCTTTACTATGTCAAGTTCCTGCTGATGTTCTTTTCGCAGAGTACGTAAGTCTTTTTGAAGATTATTCACTTCTTTGCGTAGTTTCTGTTTCTCCCTTTCAGTCTCTTCTAGTTTAGTCTGCAAATCCTTCTGCTGGTTCTGCATATCACCTAGTAACTTCTGCAGCTCCAAACCAGATTTAGTCTTTTCTTCAGCATTTTCCTCAAAAGCTTGCAGACTTTCATTTCTTTCATCCAACTGTTGCTGTAAACTTTTTAGCTTTTCTTCATATCTCAAACTCATATCTTCCACCTCAATCTTATGCACTTCATTTTCCTTGACTAGATTATTTTCCAACTCTTTTATCTTCTGTTCTAAAGATTGACTGACTACCTCCTTTTCCTGCAATTTTTTCTGGAAATCTCCAATTACATTCTCCATTTCAAGATTTTTTTGTTGTTTAGCTTTTAGTTCTTCCCTACTGCTTGCTAAATCACCACCACAACGAGCATGCTCGTCTGCTAACAGTGAGTAATTTTTTGTTTGCTCCTCAAGTTCTTTCCTGAGGCTTTCAGTCCTACTCTGTTCTTCCTGATGGCTCTTCTCAATGCATTCTAGTTTTTTTAAAAGTTCTTCCTGTTTGTTTTGCAGTTGTAGGTGAAAGTCATTACTCTCCCGTTGTTCCTTTTCATACTTCTGCAACAATTCATCTTTTTCAGTTAAGCCCTTCTGTAATACGTGCATTTTCTCTTCATATGTCTGTTGGACACTCTCAAGCATGCTATTTTTTTCTTGTTCTACAGCAGCTTTTACACTCTCTACTTTTTGCAGCATTTCTTTCTCTAATTCTGTGGAATCTCTTGTTGACTTAATTTTTTCTTCCAAGGACTCAATTTTGGCCTCTCGCTCCTGCAACTTTTGTTCCAAGTCTCTTAACTGATTTTCTCTGTCTTGCTTAAATTGCTGCTCCTTTTCTTCCATTTGAGACATCAACTGCTTTTTAATAGAACCAATTTTTTGCTCTGCCTTCTTTTTCAGATCTGCCAGCTTAGTGCTGTTCTCTGCATTCAGTCTCTCTTCTAATTCTTTCAGTTCTTCCTCTTTGCTTTTAAGTATCGCTGACTTCATTTCGTTAAATTCCCTCTCCTTTGCTTCAAATTCAGCTGTCAGTGAGCCTATTTGCTTCTCAAGGTTAAGCACTTTTTCTTCAGCCTCCTTAAATCTACTGTCCTTTTCAAAAGCCACCTTCTCTGCCTGCTGGAGTTGCCAAGTTATCTCTTTTTGCTCTGTGTCTTTTTGTTCACTATACTTTTTAAGTTCCTCCACCAAGGAATCATTTTCTGAAGTTTTCTGAGCAATGTGCTCTTCTAGTTCAGTAATTCTTGCTGCTTGGTTTTTTAACTTTGCAGTTAACTCACTTTCTTGCTTATCCCTCCTGTTTTGCTTTTGCTCCAATTCACTTTTTAAACTATCAAGATTCTTGCTTTGTTTAGCCAGCTGCTCCTTCAGTTTATTTAGCTCTTCATCTTTTTTATTGGCTTCAGTATTGCTTAATTCAAGTTTGCTCTGCAAATCTTTAATAGTATCGTTACTTTGTGTAAACCTGGTTTGTGCTTTCATCTTCCACTCTGACAGCTTGGCCATGCAATTATCTACCTGCTCAAGAGCCGATGCTTTTTCTTGACTCAGTGTCTCAACTTTGGATGATAACTCCTGCACCTGGTTTAACAACTGCAACCGATCCTCTTCATGTTGCTTGCTTAACAGAGACATGGCTGCTTCCTTCTCTGTTAAACTTATTGTGCTTTCAAGTCTCATATTAAGGTCATTAATTGTTTTGTTGAGAGCAGAGATGTCAGATTCTTTTTCCTGGAGTTCCTCCCTCATTGAGGTGACAGCATTGATATTTTCAGATAACTCTTTCCTCAGCTGTGTTATACAAGTTTCTTTTTCTGATGCTGCTTGCTGCTGATGCCCTCCCTCTTTTTGCAACTGTTCCTTTTCTGTTACAAGTCCTTCAATGTCAGCTCTCATGGATGTAATTAAATTGTCCTTCTCTTGCAGCTGTTGCATTGACTTTTGCAAAGAAGTATTTGCAGCAGAATGATGCTCTGTTACTTCTCTAAGCTGAGCTTCCAGTTCAGGAATCTTACTTGTTTTAATTAATACTGCTTCTTTAACTTTTGCAGTTCTGCGCTCACAATCTGCAATTTTGCATGTTACTATGCCAATTTTTTCACTACATTTTTCAATTAATTCATTGCTTTTTGTCTGCAATAAAGCTGCAGCATTCTTCCAATAGGCATCTAACTGGGCTGCAAGTTCTCCTGACTGCCTTTTAAATTCAGTTTCTTTTAGCTGAATTGCCTCTATTTTTTTCTCATAGTTTTCATGATCTTTATACTGAGCAGACTGCACAGTTTGGAGTTTCTCTTCAAGTGTTTTCAGTTTATCAGCCAGCTCAGTAATTTTGGTTTTGTCCTTTTCTTCAACTGCTTTCTGTTTACTGAGCTGTTCCTGAAGTCCTGACTGCTCTTTCAGGGACTGATTAAGATCACTTTCCAATTTTTTCAACTGTGTTTTCAGGTCACTTTCCTTATCTGTCAAAGCATTCACATTAGCCACTGACTGCCTTAGTTGTTCTTGCAATTCCTTCAGGGACTCCTCCCTTTTTACCTGTTCTTCCTTCAGTCGGGTTATTTCTGTTCTGGAGCCCTCCTTCTCAGCACTGAAGGTGGCAAGTTTCTGTTTCAGGTCTCCAACTTCCTGCTCTTTCTCTTGCAGTTCCATTTCATGTTTTTCCTGGAGCTCTTCAACCTGCTGATTGAGTTTTTTTTCCCAGCTCTGGGTAATTTCTTCCAACTCCCTCCTATGAGCCTCAGCAAGACTCTCTAGTTGCTCTTTCCGATTAGATTCCAGTTTTGACACGGCATCGTTGATTCCGGCTGAGCTGGCATGTGCCATTTCCAACATTTTAGCATTGAATTCACTCTCTTTCTGCCTGAACTCCAACTGCTTGTTTTCAAGCTCTTTTTTAAGTTTAGCTTCCTGCTCAGCAAGTTTCTTTTTGAGAGTTTCCTGCATATCTTTCAATTTCTGTTTAATTTTCTCCATTTTGTTCTCCTGATGTTTCAGTTTACTTTCATATTCTCCTTGTAAAGCACTAATTCTCTCCTCTGTGGTGAACAGTTTCTGTTTAAGCTCTTCCACCTGCTTGTTCTGTAACTTCTTCATGTGTTCAATTTCATTTTCCTTCTCAGCTAGACTTCTCTTTGTCTCATCAGTCTCTCTTTGTAGATCCTTCAGCTGGCATTCATACTGTTGTGTTAGAGAAGTTACTTTTTGTGTACTTTCATTGCTTTGCTCTTGCAAATGCTGCTTCAATTCATGTACCTGAGAGATGTATGCCTCTAACTCATTCTTGACTTCATTCAGCTGGGAATCAGTTCTTTCTAGCTGCTCACTAAGTTGAAATTTTTCACCTTCAAGATCTGTCAGTTTTTGCTGCAGTTTTGATAATTCCTCTTCATAAATCTTTGCCTGCTCTTTAGAAGTACTCCGATGAGACTCTGAAAGGTCCTCTAGCTTTGCAGACACCTGGACAAGTTCAGCTTCAGATCTTTCTGCAGATTCCCTTAGTTTCTGTTCATGTGCTTTTAGTTCTTCCACATGTCTGTCTTTCTCCTCCAATGATTGCTTGAGTTTGTTGAGTTCCTCTTTGAGTACCTTCTCAACACCTTGAATAGACCTTTCATGCTCTTTTAACATCATTTCAACTTCTTCGTTGTGCCGTTTCCTCTCTTCTTCCAACCTTCCTTCCAGTTCTTGCTTTGCTTCACACACTTTACTATTCAATTCTGAGAGCTCTTGTTCTAAATCATGACGTATTTTTAATGCTTCTGATAGCTCAGAAGACAGTGCTTCTAATTCTGTTTGTTTCACATCAAGTTTTTCTAATGTTTTTTCATTCATCTCTTCTATGTGTGCACGGAAAACTGCTTCTTTCTCTTTCAAAACTCTGTTTATCTCTTGTTCTTGTTTCTCTCTCATTTTTAATATTTCAGTTACTTGTTGTTGCTTTAAGATTTGAAGTTTTTCTGTCCAAAGCTTTTCCTGCTGCTGTTTCACGTTCTCCAACTCTTCCTTGTGTTTTTCAACTATATCATTGATTTCCTTATTGTGCTTTTTTTCAGATTCCAGAGTACTTAATTCCTCTGACTGCTTTCTGTCATCTTGTGAATACTTTGCAAGAGAGCTTTCCAGTTCAAGAATTCTCTGTTAGAGAACAACATTTTAAAAGAATATGAATATTCCAAAGGTAATAAATTGATTACAGTTTTAAAAATCTCACCAGGCTCAAATAACTACAAGTCACTTATTCCATTATTTTTAGTGAATAACAACTTTTTACATAAGCCTTGCATTCATCTCTTTTGTTGTCAGCTTTGCTTCCTTTTATGGTTAGTTATTTAATAAAAAATTTTCTATTTCACTGCAGTGAAAATAGATACAATTAAAACTTGGAAAGAATTTAACTAATTAAAATAAAATAATTTATATGATATTCATGAGATATATGTTCACACTTTCTTATTAAGCTAAAGTACCGATTCATAGGACAAAAGATATCGGGAGTCTACTACAGTATTACGGAGCTTTGATAAATCTGCTGATTTATCTCAATTCCACCTCTCTTGGAAATGCTGCTGTAAAGTTAAAATGCTTCTATAGGAAAAACTTCCAAACTAATATTTGGTAGTGATGGAATAATGTACAAACTTGCATTAGCGGATAATACAATCTTACCTGCTACATAAAATGCAAAGGACACTTCAAAAACCTAAGCAAATTTTTCACTTATTCAAGTATCCTTGTAAGTGTTTGTATGGTAGCAGTATCCAGAAGTTAAACAGTTTAAAGTTTAGCTCTCCTGTATAACATATATAAAAATTATGTAGATAGATACAAATTCATATCCCATGCCATGATGTAACATGAATGTGTTTCTATATTTTGTCACCTAATCTTGTAAAAAACTAGGGGCTGCAGCATACTATGGCAATACATTACATTTCTGCCTGTACAAGAAGCATCAGATTAAAACAACCCAACCACAATAAATCCACAGTATTTGTAAACCTGTCACAGTTAAATACATCCACTGAAAGGAATTCTTCTAAACATTAGGTCTTTTGGAATCTTTACTCACGGTTCTAAAAGTCTCTACTTCTTGATGCATCTCCTGAACTTTCTTGTCACACTCTAACTGTATTGCTTTCTTCTGCAGCTCTAATTCTTCTAAGGCCAGGGATTCTTGCTGCTCCTGTTCTTGAAGGGTTTTTAAACACTCACTCTGGTTTTTTTCCTGTATCAAAAATTATGATAAAAACAAGAAACTATAGTCATCACACCTTCAAAAACAGTATAATAGGATATTTACAAACCAGTTAATAGGAGTCATATACTCATCACCTGTATTTTCCCTACACACACACAGAGTTTGCATTTCATCTGTGAAAACAAAACTGTTATAAATCACTTCCATTTTCTCTTCTTCGGAACCATTTGTCTTCTACTTCTCCTTGTATAAAAAACAAAATGCAATCCAGCCTTTCATTTTGGTTTGTTTACCATGATTAATTGAGAGTAACATCCTAGAGGAATAAAGGTCTGTCCTCACGTGATTCCACTGCTAATGTATTTTTAAGCTTCTGTTCCTTATAATTAAAAAAATAACCTGTGAAACAGGTAGAAACATATAGTCAAGACAGGACTGTCAAAGTCACTCAGTCCTAGTCACCAACAATCATGAAAGAGCACAAAAGGGAATCTACTATTTGTTAGGTAAAATTACACGATCATCTAAAGTAGATTACAGCTTGTGAAAAAGAGCAAAGAATCCCAGTGATTCCTCCCAGCCTAACCTAGAAGAAAATTATTTTCTGAGGTCAAACACTGATTAGTTAACCCTATTCACATAACACAACAAACGCAGACATGATGATACCAACACTTTTAAGTAACAGCCCCATTCTTTGTAGCTCTTTTACTCTAGTTGCTGTGGCTAATCACCAATGATCCAGAGGAAGAAATTAAAAAACCCAAGTCTAACAAAAAGAGTTTTTTAAAAAACGAAGTCTTTCCCACAAGGTGCCCCTGTTAGTGAGCAGCGATAGTGATTAGTTATCATTATTCAGTCTGGATCATTGCACCTGCTTTCCTTTCATGTTGCTGAAGTCTCTGAGCTCTTTAACTTTTGGAGGACACTCATATCTTTAGCACTGCAGAACAGGGTCGGATTAAGACTTCTAGTCCCATCTCAGACTTAGAGAAACGTCTTTCATCACATTTTAGGGATACTTACAAGAGCTGCCTTCATCTTCTCCTGGAACACCTTTTCTTGGGCCTGTAATCTCTCATTTAGCTCCTGATCTTTAGTAGCCATTTCTTTTTTATGGAATTCTTCTAGTTCAGCAACACGTTCCTCTGAAGACTTCTGTGAATCAGTCAGAAAAAACTAATTTAAAAACATTAAACAACAAAACACTTTGTACTATTTCTTAGTAAGAAAAGCAGACAGAGAGAGGAAACCAGAACCATCTCTTTGCTCCTTTTGAATAAGTAACAAACACGTGGAGCACTTAATATTAAGCCCTGACAGCTCTTAGTTTCAAGCCTGAAGACATCTATCTTCCTTCTCAAGTCTTCCACAGTTCTACTAAAAGAAACACCACATTTTCTAAAGACTCTCCTACCAAGGTGAACTTAGTGTTTTCCATTTCAGTTCAAATGTGATAATAAATTGGAAAAAGAACTTCTGTACATGGCTTTCCCTGTATTCTTGTTATTTCATGAGCCAGAAAGTCGGGTGGTGATACTCTACATAGACAGCTATCTACAACCTACATACATGCTTTATTTAAGAATAATGTAATGCAAGTCAGTCATCCCCCTAAAGCATCAGTGTATTCTCTTAGAAAAATTAATAACATAACAAATGTCAACACAAGAACTGCAATTTAAAGGTGTTCAAATTTACAGCGTTGCAAGGCACATGCAGTACTCCTGCAATTCCTACCTGAATATACTAAAAGCACATTTTAGCAATTCTTGACTAGCAAAATGTTTGGCAAGAAGTTCTTAAATGTTTGCACATACCGGGCTAGGATAATCGTTAAAAGTACTTAGCATTAAAACCCAAAACCCTGCTGGAAATGCGTGAGCTGATTGCCATTAATTTATTCTTCTTGACTCCCTTTAAAGTCTCATGTGTACTTCTAGTAAATAATTTTATTAAATACTGTGAAACAAAGAGTAATGCTGTTCATTTTTACATGCCCCTAACATACTGATTTTAAACTGTTAGAGGGGAAAAAAAAAATATATGGGCAATTTTCTATTTTGTTTTAAGTAAATCTTTAATCCCAGAAATTAATTTTTATAGAACTTCTAAATAGCAAAAAAAACCTTATAACAAAGTTCTGATACACTAATGTATTTTACAACTATAGTTTAACTGTAATTGAAAGATTATATTAAAAGCCAATAATACAGGGTGAGTTTCAGCTTTACCTTCATAATCTCAACCACCTCTTGCTTCACTCTGGTTAACTCCCGTTGAAGATTTACCCTCTCTTCCTCACTTGCCTTTTCTACTGCTTTGATTTTTTCATCCATTTCTACCTGCAATTTTTTCCGGGCTTCCTCTGTCTTTTGGGCAATACTCAGAGCCCTCTCAAGCTCTTCAAAAGCTGCAAAGTAAAAAAGTTATATGATAGTTCAGAAATATCTACGTCCCTTGATAGAAGAAGAGAGTTCTCAGTAAGTGTAAATTACACAAGTCACAGAAGAATGAACTCAGGAATCCATCACGAATTCACACAGGTTTATTATTTAGAAAGGAAAGAAGACTGACAAATATCTGTGAATGTCTTCCAATACACTCTGTGGTTTTTAATTCTTCCCCTAAAACCGCTATTCTATATATAAACCATATAAATAAACTGGCTCCTTTTCTGGCTATATGTGCTGAATAAGTTTGAAGAAGAAAAAAAAAGCTGCATGAAGAAAAGGCAATTCACAAGTTGTTCTGACACTAAAACAAGCATAATCCAGGAATGACTACTATGCAAGTCACTTTTTACTGAATCATAAAAGACTTCTTCCTGAATTGAACACTGAATTATAATGCCAGGCACTTATTTACCTAAGAGTTGTTCATTTCAAACTATACAACCTAGATAATCTTCTCTTCAAACTGTGGGTTTGGTTGATTTCCATACAGAGGGCTTTACTAATTTCATTATTTCACCCTCTACTTTTAATGTAAACTACTATCAATGCAATTCAGAGACACCAGAAAAACACTTGTGTGTTATAAACACCGTCCTGTGCTTCTAAACATCACAAATAAAATAAGAAAAAAATTAATATTTGCTCCCAGAAAACTCAAATATACGTAAGATGTTTCAAAAGAACACTCAAGCTGCTGCGATAAAATTTATTTACATTTGCACAAGATGCACAAGTCTGCTGAAACACATTTTCATTTACAAATCAGAAGCAATAATTCCATAGCTTCTTCCCATGCTAAGGAGAAGTATTCTGACATAGTTTATTCACTTCACAGATGATCATTTAGGTATAAAAATAAGGCAAATAAATTCCTGTGGTATATCTTAAAAGCATATTATTCCACTATACCCTGGACTACTTGGGTACTATTCTGGGAGCAGACAGAACAAAGTAATTTTTAAAGTGTTATTTAGTATGCTAAGCTTTCTTCCACTTAGTTCTATCCCAGTAAGAACACACACATTTCTAGTTCCCTTGATTCACCATTATTTAGTAGGCATTCACAGCAGTTCTCGTTATCCTTGGTTTTTTGAAACGATCTTCAATAGCATTCAGGCGTAAGTTTGAGAAGAGAATAATAATTTCCATTCCACATCATCTAATAGCATTCAAAACTGAAGCTTTTAACCACAATCTATACTTTTGAGGCAATGCTGCAAATCTGTTTTCACGTAACTTAATTCCATACAATTGCATTCACCCAAATTCTGACCCCTTCCAAAATTTTCTTCTGTTTTCTGAGGAAACCTTTCCCTGACTACTCACAGCAACAATCACGTTTTAGGGCAAAACAAGGTTGTTATTGACCCTGGCAATACTAAAAGTATATCATTGTATTCACTTTTTCACTCCTAGTTCTACTTAAAGAAGTACTAAAACTCATTAGGAAAAATTAAGAACACCAGAGATTATTTCAAACAGCGGAATGGTCTAAAACATAATGCAAGCATGCATGAGGCTTATAGCTCCTTGCTTTCCAAGCACATTTTTTTAGAGTCTTCATCAAGGCATTTGCTGCCAGGGACCCACAGAGCTCAAGTCCTACCCCCTCACCACCCTGGGCACAACGTGGTGATGAACACAGCCTGCACAAGTCCGTTTGGAGAATGGCACTGACTTCCCTGATGCTCCACCCAGCCCTAATGAAAGCACACACAGCCAGCAAGATTGGCCAAGTCCTTCAGTATTACAGCATCATAAATGGCTTTAAACAAAAAAAAAAAAAAAAAAAGAGAAACAAAACCCGCAACACCCAGAGACCTTTACAAAGTATAGCTTGCAAATAAAGCCTGCAAGTAAAAGCTTTTTCACTTTTCGATACACATTTTCTGATTCTTTTTCTGAGCAACATACACTTCATTTTCATTTTAAAAACCTGTTCCTTCTGCAAAAGGAAAGAGCATCCATTTGCCATAGCCCACAGATCTGCCAAAGAAGATCCAGGTTTGCACTAGGACTGACTACTGATAATGTAGTAGCTGAGCAACATGCAGTTGCATCACCATAATCACAAGCAGGATGCTAATACAAAAGCCAGCAAAAGCTGATGGATAAAACACCAAGGGGTTATGAAAGCACAAAGAAGCAACACCGGACACAAACACACTTAGCTCTCTAAAAGTTACATTATATGCATCTCAGGCACTTTTAGCACTTAAGCAAAAAAGAACAATTTTATTTGAAGTGGTTCATTCTAGTGTAGCATGACACAGAGTTTCAAACCAGCAGAGGGCTCAACTACCTTCAAGTAGACAGAACGTGGTCTAAATTATTATTATTAGTAGTAGTAATTTATGGAAGATTTTAATTCTACTGTGGATAAAAGCCTGGAATAAAAGTCCATGGTTTTATTCAAATACATCTATTCTGAATGCAAAGAGTAAAGGCACTGCCTGTATTCTTCCCCAACCAGCAGAGCTACTATTGAGGGAAGATCTTCTAACCAAGGAACTGGTTAAGTGAAGTCTCATAAAGGCACAGTGGCAAATCAAACAGTAGCAAGCACACCAACAGAGTCTCAGTTGAATCTTGCAAAATTCCATTCATGTGACCAAGCCAGACAAACCAGAAACCTTCCTGTGCAGTATATAAACTAGACAAAAAGAGACTGAGCAGAGTTCAAGAAGTGCAAGGCTGCAAAACTGATTTATGTCAAATGTGTGCTAGAGAGTTGACTGCTTTACATACACTATTCCAAAGCACCAGTCTCAGTTCCCTTTGCCTTGCCTCTCCTACACAGTGTAACACCAACTGCAGACTTCTTGCTTACCCTCCCAGTGCCGCAGACAGGTTATCTTCAATTATAGTGCCATCTACTGCTGAAAATTGTGACAAAAGCACTAAACAGAGTGGCAAAGGAGGGATTTACATGTTTTACTGAAGGCTGAGAGCAGGCATCTTGTCAAAAGTTTGAGAGAAAGAGGTTGAATTAATTTCCTATAGTTGATTTGCGCATCTAGCGAGGACTTCAAGTGCACAGTCCATGCTTTTTGTTTCTCTGTAGAAAGGTGCAAAGCATACGTTAATTAAGCTTGCAAAAGAAATGTTGCCTAGTAAGAACGGCAAAGCAAAATGAATTTGCTTTCTAAAGACTCTTTTTAATTACTGTACAGAATATGAATAAATCAATAATCTGCATCCGGAGAAGTCAGAAAGGACTTTATGCCTAAAAGTACCTGAGAAGCACAGAATTTACTTTTTAGAGCCCAGTTCAAGCACCCAATGTGTGATGTAAGAAAAAGAGCCCTTACCCCAGTCCTGTTCATACAAGGCTTGGGAAAGGCACCATGATTCACTTATTGGCATGTGTGGATGCACAAAAACAAGATGCTCTGTGAGATTTCAACATAATGTACCTCTAACTACAAAAAAAATGAACTTCAACTGGGGAGACCAAGTCACAGTTTACACAACACACACAAAATAAGCATACATATCTTTTCTCTATTTCAGTACACAAAAATGCATTAACATTAAATCAAACACTGGAGCATTTCACTATAGTCACTGAATTACAAAGGAAATAGCCAGACATGTAACTCTAGGCAAGTTAAAAACATGAAGGAGAACAATATACTGCTTTTTAACCTACAATAAAGCACTACCAAAGTAAATTCTAAGCGCAAGTGTATTATGCTTATCGTTATTTTGCCATAAAATAAATGAAACTGACTTAATGGAATATTGTATTTGTAGAAATGTTAATTCTTCACTAAATCATAATATAGAAAAAGAGAAGTCTAGAATTTAAAGTCATCTCACATTAACTACCCAAGAAACAGAACTTTAAACATGTTGACCTCAAATACAGGAAACTGCCAAATTCTTAAAACTGGTAACTCAAAGGTTGTGACCTATAAGTAGTTTCAGGCTCTCCCAATACGCACCATAAAAGTTACCAAAAGTACTTTAAAATTGTATTTAAAAGAGAGCATATTTAACACACAAATCTCCCCCTAGAAAAGTGCATTGTACTCAACACATTATTCATAAATAAAATTACTTCTCACTGCAGTAGTTAAGTTCTCCAGGTATCCAGAGCATCACCTCTAACCCTTTCTCAGCTTCTGCCTACGCAAACCTGAGGAAATTACTGTATTAACCACCGTTTAAATATTAGTTCATAATTAAGAGGTTTCTACTGCTTAAAAAAAGCTGTGTTTCAAAAAACTATGACAATCACTTTGTATCTATGGAAGCGTTAATATATTCTTCAGCTTTTTTTTTTTTTTAAATCATGAAGAAAAGCTTCCTAGTCTCGAAGAACTGAACAAAATCCAACTTTAGCAGGCCTGACTGACTTCTGAAATATGAATTTCCAGAGCTAAAAAGACACATGCAACCTGAAAGGGTAGGCAAGGAGGGTAGCTAATCAAAATGTTTGTTACTTTCACAAAATGAATATTGAAGCTGCTTTTCTGTATTACAGCACAATGTTCTACCCAAACTAATCTTTAAAATTGAAAGTTCTGATCTAAATCTACGTAGAAGTAAAATAGACCCCTACAAACTGTATTGTTTGAACTTCTCAGTGTTTTTAGAGAAAGAAAATATGAATAGTGTTTTATACAAACTAACCACATCTGAGCTTCTGCCAAAAGAGTGAACTCCTTTAGATGCCTATAAGAGCAAACTCAATTATTCTAAAAAAAATTTTGATACATATAGTGCAAAACAATTTCACTGTTTAAAAAGCAAAGGTGGGCCAGATTGACCTTCTTAACTTAGTTTCAGGCAAAAGGAGAACTGCAAGCACACATAATTAATGTTACCTAATTTCCATCAAAAGCAAACTACAGCGCGTAATAGTTACATGACCACTAGGTTCCAAGCCTGAAGTGAAAGGAATCATCACTGCTGTTTCACTAAAAAGAAATGAGAAATGCTTCTGCTATGATTATTGAAAGAAAAATGCTTATTATGGTTGTAATACATCCTCTTGTTTCTACTTCTTCCCAAGGTCTTATATGCTCCTGCTATGTTTTTTATGTAGAATATTAGTGGCATTATAATGATAAATTATACAGAGTTGCAAAAGTTTCCCTCCTGAAATTATACTGGCACAAAACTCTATCAATCTTTTTTCCTACAAACGGGAAGGTAGAGCTGCCCTTCAGCAGTTTTCTTCCTAACTCTAGCTGAATGGATAGCAGAGACAAACCAGTCAAAAACGTCCCTAAACTCTGCTGACCAGAAGTGAAGTTAGTAATGACACTAGCAGGGGTGATATGTAGAACATTAGGAAAAGGAGCCTCTTTTGATACCCACTGCAAACAGCAACTGATGAAAAAGTGTAAAAAGAGCACACTGAAGCTTTCTCATGTTTAAATGTGAAAGCTAATAATTCCCAGAATTTCTTACCAGCTCTTTCAGATTTTTCTTTCTGTTCTTTCAATTCCTCGCCTTTTGTAGTTACTTGCTTGATCCGAGCACGCAGTTGGGCTATCTCCTCCTCCTTCATTTCCAATGTTTCATGCATTTGTCGCTTCGTCTCTGCAATTACCATGCCCTATAGAAAAGGCCCTTGTGATAAAAAGCTAGCAAATGAATAAAACATATAGCTAAAACAATTTCAATCCAGGACACAATCCTTGACAGGAATAAACTTTAGCCTATTACTACAAGACCAGAGATCACGGTGTTTTTTTCTATGTCAGAAAACGCTAACAAAAAGAAGGTAAGAATAGGGATTATTTTGAAGAGTAGCCAAAATTTATCTAGTGGTGAAAAGAACTCCTCCAGCAACTAAGAACCATACCTCCCTTCTGGTACAGATACTTTTCTTTGAAATATGCATTCTGTAAACAAACCAAAATTAAAACCATTCTAGTGTGCGTGCTTCTCCTTAGAGAACATGCATACATAATGAGTGCTAGTCATGTTGCTTATAACGCCACCAGAAGTTACTTCAAGTACTAAGACTGCGATAAAAAAAAAATTTTAAGGTACAAAAAACTGAGAAACTCTTCATATTCTTAAGATTAAGAGTTACTTTTCCTTCAATAGTAATTTTTTAATTAATTTACATTATATCCCATCTTCTTTAGTGTTTGGGGATTTTTTTTTTAAAGCTGGAATTGAGGAACGCATTCAGCATAATTTCTCCCTCCTAAACAACATCATCTTGCATTATTAAGTGTAACCTAACAGATAAATACCCTAAAGTATCTATACAATAAAATTCTCAGGTAGCTTAAATTATTTGCTCCCTAAAACATAAACCAAACTACATCAGATGATTAAGAACAGCTTCTAATAGCAAGAAGCCCGATACTTTGAGTTTCAAACAATCTTCTTCAAAAACTACACAGTTGAAAGAAAATCTTGTTTACCTTGTCTTGTTCTAACTGCTCGATCAAATTCTTTGCATCACGCAGCTGTGTAATCAGTTTAGTCTTCTCAGCCATGTGAAGGTCCTAAACAAAAGACCCCAACCACAAGTTTAATGTGCTGCCATCTATAAGAAAATACTGCCTTCTGACAAACAGGTTAGGTTTGGCTCTTACCCTGCACTATGCCTTGGATTAAGAGCACAGAATAGGATCCAGGGAAATTCAAGTAGGCAGCTTTAAATTACTTCTAAATCTCCCAGTGCAAAGCTGCCTCACGGCTTCCATAATAATTCAGCTTTGTTAGAGCCTCCACAGTTCTCTCATGCATGTCAGAGCTGCTACAGTAAAATGGGCAATAAACACGCTTAAGGCACCTGCTTTATTACCTGATCTCAGCTTACAAGAGGACCTCAACAATGCAACATAATTGCTCATTACGGGCCTTGTTCTGGAAAAGGTCCTTAAAATACTCGAGTCTTTCAGAGCTCTTTCAAACTGCACTAGTACTCAGAGACCAAGACAGAGAAGACAATCTTATCTCCAGAACTCAAGTTGAATACAGCTATACTTACCACATTTTCATGTTCCCATTACTATCAGCCACCTTAATTTTACTCCACACTCAGCATTAATGGCCTTAAAAGGAAAACTGAGCAAAATAATAGTTTAGCTTTGGGACTACACTTATGTTATCTTCACTCCATTGTGCTCTCCACTGTCCATCCTTTCTGTGTTTTCTGTTCATTTTCATAACTGCTGCCTCTTCCACTGTGTCTTAAAGGTTTAGCTCTGCTCCACTTCTCTCACTTTACCTCCTGTATTCTGTGCTAGGACAGTCTTTTCCTCACCCCAACTTCTCACAGCTACTTTACTTTTGACACCATTTTGATGGTGTCGTGGTTTAGCCGGCAGCTCAGCCCCATACAGTCGCGCGCTCACTCCCCCACCGGTAGATGAGGAAGAGAATCAGAAGGGTAACGCTCGTGGGTTGGGATAAGAACAGTTTAGTAGTTAAAATTAAAAACAAACAAACAAAAACAAAAAACCCAGCAAAAATGCAATAGAAAGGAAAACAATGAGAGGCGCGAAGCCTGGAGCGGGAGAGGGAGGGAGGGAGGAGAATGAACCCCTGAAACAAACCTCACGCAACGCAGCTGTCCACCGCCCGCCGACCCGACGCCATGCCTTTCTGAGCCGCAACCTGCCCCCCCATAATATACTGGTCATGGGGTCACATGGTCTGGAATGAACCTGCCATTGGCCAGTCGGGGTCAGCCGCCCCCGCCATGGCCCTGCCCCTCCCAGCCCCCCACCACATGGCAGAGTGTGGGAAGCTGGAAAGGTAGCAACCCCACACAGTGAGGAGAATTAACCCCTTCTCAGCCAAAACAAGCACAGATGGTTATTCATACAGTAAGGTTTCATAACCTTATTTACAACTTTTTGAGTAACTGCTCAACATGTTCATTCCAGGTGGGTCTTGTACTTGTAACAGCAAAATAGTACAGGGACAGTTTGTTTAATGACCTGCCCTATTAATAAATTTTGGAAATATCTGAGTGCTTACTGTGTTTTAGTAGCTACCCATGAAGAGCATTTTCCATACCTTTATTTTCTCCAGTTCCTGAAGCCTCTCATCTAACTGTTCTTGAAGCGCCTCTTTCTCGTTCGTTAACTGGGCGCAGCGCTCCTTATGTGACCGAATCATCTCCTTACAACGTTGCAGCAAGTTCTCTTGGCGCTTCACCCGCTGATTAAGAGCTTCCAGTGTTTTAACAGAATCTTCATTACCCTCTACAAGACAACATACCAACATTATCATATGCACACCGTTCCCAAAACGTAGATCTGCATTTATCATTCACATTGCGGGCAACTCATAGGTCTCTACAGAAAGTCCCTCAAAGTCTGCAAAACTTCCTAGTGACTACTAGAACTGCCAGAAACATGCTACACATACAGAGAATAGTAAATAAAGCCTTTCGCCCCAAATTAATTTTAAAAATTCCAGTAACTATACAAGCTTCAAAAACAAACTATTATTCAACATGGTTTTCTTTGCAATTAAAAACTCATCACAATTTACAAACCTGCCTGCTGCTACTAACAGAACGTTCACAAGCATGAAAAAATGCAAAGCAAAGCAAATCATATCTCTCAAGTGCCAAGCACAGATTCCTGCTTTCCCAGGGCTGGGTATGACATTAATTCTAAAATATCCAGGTTGGCAATACCACATTCGGCAGGATAAAGGTGGTTTGTGTCTTTCTGAGCTGTACTCCTCCCTGTAGAACTAACACATTGGGTAATATTTTACTGTGTGTTCTGCTCCAATGGTCTGGAGGGTGTAAAAGTACTTAGCATGAAAACAGGATCAGACAAATTCAGAGGTTCAGTTCATGACCATAAGTGTTGCACACTATAATCCAGAAGCAGACTCCAGCGCAGGAAACATCTTGAACCCTGATTTTTAGGGACTGGATACTCACATTATTTTCTAAGCACTACAAAAGACATGATGCTGGAAAAGAAAATCTCTGATCTAACCCTTCAAGCCATCCTAACATACAAGAGTCATGGCAGATGCTAAAACAAAGAGCATTTCAATATGCACGTTCACCTCTGTCCGAACCCTTCCTTTTATGAAGGACACTGATGAATGACACTTTCATTATGTGTCAGCATTATAACATCCCTTGCTCAGTAATCAAATATACACAATGGTGGGAGCTCCATAAGTCAAATAACCTCCTGATGTGAGGAATACTTAGATTATTCAATAACATGAATATGACCTTTGCTTTTATTTTTTCGGGGGGATGGGGCAGGGATGGGATGGGATGGGATGGGATGGGTGGGAATGGAGAGTCAGACTAGCAACTGGTCCCCCCTCTAAACTCCAAACTCCAGGGATAGGTTGTTGCTTATGGGGGACAGAATCTCTTAATCATATTAAGTGGGGATAGTAACAACCCCTACCGGCAGAAGCAATAAATACAATACTATCATCATTATTAACAAAGGCAAGGCATATCAGATTTGAATTCTTATGAAGATTTAGTATCTTTGAAGGGTTATACTGTCCTCTAGCTGCCAGGGTTTTCAAAATGACTGTTGTCTTCTACAAAATATATCCTTACTATTATATGTTCAGCCCTAAGTATTGTTACTGCATCATAAATAACACTACGCTTATTCCCCAAAATTCAAGTTCTCTTGAAAAAGCCGCAATACCTACCATTGCTTCCTGGTTCCACAGCATTTTCTATGCTGATTTCTTTTGTTGGACTTTGAACTTGTGGTTCAGATTGGATATTTGGATCAGGGAATTCAGTGCCTATCTGACCATTCTGTAACCTCTGTTTCAGCAATGATACCTAAACAAAATGTTCTTTTTGTTAAAAAAACCCAAGGATTCTAAGTAGGTCACGTTTTCATCTTCAAAACTAGAGAGAGTTAAATAAAACTGATATCAGCAAGTAGAGAAATGAAAAGTCTGTCTACATTTTTTTAACAATCAGAATTATGTTTCCAATTAACAAAAACAGGATCATTATTAGTGGCGAAACAAAGACAAATTAAGCAAAACACAAATTTTGCCAAAATAATTTTAGCTCAAACATCTACTAATGTTATATTCTTGATAACAAAGACATTACAAAGATATTTAAGCGCAAATCAAACAATCATTTAACGTGAGTGAGATTTTACAAAGGTATCCTTTACCACAAAAATACGCACTTATTTTCCAGATAATCATAAATTTTCAAGAAGATATACAACATTGCAGCAATTATAATGAAACATGAACATGCATTATAGGAAATACATAATTAAAAAAAAAACTAGGAAGAGCAGTTTTAAAGAACATCTGTTGGGTAAGGTACCTTACCTGAGTTTGCAGGACACTAATAAGTTGATCCTTTTCTTCTAAGGAAGCATCAAATTCCTCTTGGAGATGTTTCTTAGCTTGTTGATCCATCTGGAGCTCCTGAGAATCATAAATAAATACATCTCAAATAACAACTGAAATGTGAATTCAAAAGGCTTATCAAAATATTATGAAATACTATTAATACCTCTTCTCAGTTGTGACCCCAGAATACAACCATAAAGTAGATATTTCTTTTACTATACAACATTCCACACAACGTGATAAGAACATTCCGATACCAGAATTAAAGCAGCAAGAGTCTACATTTGATGCAAAATTATCAAGGATTCTTTCTTCCTAAAAAAAAGTTTGTGTAGGGATCACTTCAAGCCTGCTCCTGAAAACTGTTTTCCATGCACACTTTTCTCCTGCAGTTTGAAGACTGCACTCTGGTAAACCAGATTCTTCATTTAACCACCAGATTAAGTCAACATAAACAGCAGAAATGTGAATTTCTCTTACGCTCATTCAATTTGCTACCATTCTAATCTGAGAAAATCCTTCTATAAGAGCAGAAAGTTAGCTTTTTCAGTCCTCAAACGTGTCTCAGATGAGAAAGACACAGAATGCCAAAGAACTTAAGTATGTGGCTTTACTTGCTACTTACTTTCATTCATTTGGCTGAACACTTTTAGAAACGTGTAGATGTTGCCTAAATGCATTAGTAGGATCTACATGATCTTATAAAATACTGCCTTAGGGAGGTTTCTTTTATTTACTTCCTATGCTTTTGAAGTTTAAATATTCTAATTTCTTTAAATAATTATTGTTCTAATAAAAATAAATGTATTTAATGTTAAATTAATTCACATCTAACTGCTTACTGAAACAGAACCATACACATTCCATGCATACACTGTAAATTTCCCAAACTAGTATTTTAGTTTGTTTAAATTTATATATTTACTTCATCCATATATATCTTCCCAGTGATTTACCCCAGGAAACTAATGCTTCTATATGACCATTATTCTGCAAAGATCGCTTGTCTAAAAGCAAACGCCATCCATAAACATGGATTCTATTAGTCAGGCAAAGACAGAGGATGATGGAAAGAAAGGATTAAAAAAAAGCAAACAAGAGACAAAACACCAGGCACTATGTACTTTCTGCTTTGCTTTCCTCCAACTCTGAATCTTGCTTTTATGCTTTCTTGCTGCGTATCCCTTACCTTCAACAGTGAATCCTGGCTGCCATGGCTGAGCCTGATACCAGCTTTGAGAACCACAGCTGTGTGAGCTGAGCCTGCCCAGCCATGCACAGGGAGGACAGTGCCGGGAGCCGTCAGTGGGAAAACTATTCCTCTCTCTTCCCAAGTAACTATATCCACTTCTTAATACTGCATTGCCTCAGGTTCTCAACAGCTACTGATAACACTTCTGCCTTGTGCTTTTGAGCTTTAGAAGCAACTCCTTCCAAGCAAAGCAAAGCAGCTCAGTGCAAGAGCAAATGCCAAAGAGATTTACTGAAACCAACACAGAAATAGTTCTCTTTGGATTCCAAAGTCCCTTCTGATCCTTGTCTCAGAAGGAGAACACTGAAGACTGCTTGAAGTCTTCACAGGAAAAAAAACTAAGGTAAGCAAAAGACATATTGATTTCCAGGGACTATTTTACACTGACACCTTGGTCTCAAAGGAGACTTAGTTTATTCTTACATGGCCCACTTATAAGAAACTTGTCCGATTCAATATATTTATGGGGAAAATGGACTATCTGATGAGGAAAGGGATTTTTAAAAATAATTGCTGATAACAAAATATTACAGCCATGAATGGTCTATTTTGTACCATTTTAGCTTCCACAGTGGAAACATACCATTTTATTTGTAATTTTTCTTTTAAGTCTGTTTTACCTATTGTTATAAGACTTGGGCTTCCAAAAGACCAAAAATTTACCTTTTGAAGTTTTTCAATTAATAAAAAAGAATATCCGTATTAGATTTGGAGCAATTTTTAAATCTACAAGGTTTATAAGAAAGAACTTAAATTTTACACCAAATATATATACAAATCAGACAAATATATATATAAAACTTTATATATATATACATGGATCAGAAAGACTATGACAGAGGAAATGAAAAATAAGTATGCACATGTCCAACCCTTTTTCATAACCAAAGCTTTAACTCTGATATATATACACCTGCTGAACTTTACCTAGTACCAATAAGCTGGAAAACTAAATTTACTGGGGCATGCAGATAAAGACTTAACACAGAATGAGCTTCTTTCATTTGACCTTGTGGTGAACTGGAAAAAAACAAACATTGGCAAGCCACTTCTGTCAGTAATGCTGTGGGTTTTCCCCTCCTACGGGCTGACAGTTTAGCTTAGGACAGAGCAACAGCCCAGATGCAGGCTCTGGCTAAGAGGAGGACAGCACACCCGGCACTCTGGCTCACTGTTCTCAGCTGCTGGGGCTGAAGCAGCACGGACTTGAACCAAAATGCTACCCCTGTGGCACACAGAATTCACAGCCTGCTTACCTGGATCACACTCTTCATCACTGAAGAAGCTTGCCTTACAATTTGCCAGTGACCTCCTCTGAAATGACTGGCTGCCAGACTGGTTGCACTGGGGCAGCCCCTTGCAGATGAGCATGAGCCTTGGGTACATACACATCCAGATGCTCACCCTCAAGGGACCGACCCTGGCCCTTGTCTGTGGGCAAGATGCCTGACTGCCTGGAGCTAGTCTGCCTTCAGGCAATGGTGGTACCTTGCTGTGGGGGGTCTGATGACTCTTGCTGCCTCTGCTCTGCACAGCACATGCCAAAACATGGAGTGCATCACAGAGAAAGCCCGTGGCTTTGAGCCATCTGGTACCCACCTCCCAGGCAAGGTCAGAGCATGGACAGAGAGGCCCTCGCACACCCATCTCCAAACCTGATGCTGCACTGGCTCCTAGGGCAGTAAAGGCGTCAGCTTCATATTCTGCTTCACTAGGGCTTGACAATATGGCTTTTGTGAACTTGCCCTTTTAATTTGCTCTGGCCAATAATTTGGACATGTCTTTTAATTAAGCCCAGTGTGTTTATTATCAATACCAAATACATTATAGCTTCTCCTTTTAATTTCACTATAACCTAAGGAGACAATTATCATAACACAACCTACCTGATTTTATGATTGAAACCAAACTATACTGCAAATCCATAAAAACAATGTAAATAATATAACTGACATCAAGATAGATTTTTTTTTAAATTAGATCCTTAATTATTTTATTGATAGTCAATAAAATCTTTATTTAAAAGTGCCTACTGGTTGTATTTTCTTAACATTAGTATTCCTCAATACTAGAAGAGCAACAAATTGCACAAGACAACTACTGCTGGGCCCAACAATACCACAAGACTCACATGCATTTCTACCCATTTCATGATGAACAGAAAAGCAGTTCAGTTAGTATGATTAACTGTTCTATCTTAAGAGTATGACAATAAGCTGCTGAATGGGAAACAAGCCAGAGAAATAACCTCATATAAACAAATGAAAAATATCCTGCTGTGCAACAGAAAGTATTTTGTAAAATGAACAAAAAAATCAAAAGGTAGGCAGAGAAAGATCCTACGTATGTGTGGTATAAAGTAAATATTCAACCAATACAGGAAATTACCTCTCTCAGTTCTCCAATTCTGCGAAGTGCTTTATCCTGACTTTGACTCAGAATGCCCTTAAAAAAAGGAAGAATAAACAGCAGGTTTAATAAATGTAACTTATATAAAAGTGTAAAAAATATTCATAGAATTGCATTTAAGCAGAAAAATTAATGATTTGTATTTCTCTTTCAAGTCAAACTTGTAGTGCAAGTATTATCATAAACTGCCAACTGTGGGTTGGCAGTCTATCACCCAAATTCAGCTGATACAATAAAAAAGGTTGGAGTACAATACCTTCACAGTTATTTCGACAAACCAAGCTTGGCTTCCTTAGAAATCCCAGCTGTGTCTTTTGGTATACACACACACACAAATATATACACAACATATTGTGTAAATGCACACACACACTGCACCAAAAATTAAATCAGTATCTGCATTACACATTTTAGGATTCAGAAAAGCATTCAGGTAAGAGAGGATGAAAAGTACCACTTACCTGTAGCTTCTTCTTCTCCCGCTGGATAACTTGATAAGCAGACACTAGCTAAAACACAGAAATCAGGTATAATGATGATAATGTATCTGCTTATAGCTATCACAATAATTTGCTTAGTTGTATCACTATCAGCATTTTCGAACTCTTCACTTCACTTGAGAAACCTCTTCTGACAGAAACATACTTAAATTTTCTCAGTGTTTCCTTTTTCCATTTATAAAATATCTCCAATGTGTTAAAAAAAGTAAAACCCACATACAAAACAA
Organism: Phalacrocorax carbo; assembly: GCF_963921805.1. Taxonomy (NCBI): domain Eukaryota; kingdom Metazoa; phylum Chordata; class Aves; order Suliformes; family Phalacrocoracidae; genus Phalacrocorax; species Phalacrocorax carbo. The sequence continues at coordinate 112,894,130 of NC_087514.1, read as the reverse complement.
TGTGGTTACTCAGCATTCACACAGTTTTCCCTTCACTAAAAAGACCTTTAAGAACCACCATGCTTCAACAGAGAGAGTCAAAAAAACAACTGTATCAAAGTTACACCCAGACAGTTACCCCAAAGGGATGTACATTTGTAAGGGTACACGTTCCAGAGAGCTTAACTAAAATTAATTTTACAATGAGTATGCATTAAAAATACCCTCACAAGTCTAGCAAAAAAAGGTCTGTCTAATACTGAATGTTCTCATCCCATGTGCTTTGCATATACCCAGCAGACAAAGAAACACTGGAAGTGGACAATATTTCTCATTGTAAGCTGACAATAGGACTTCATGAGTAACTGCACAATTTAGTGTAATTAAAAATTTGATCACAATTGCCTAAGTTGTCCAAAGCTGAACTTGCATAATGGCATTTGGAAATAGAATATTCTGTTTTCAAACTGCTGAAATATTAAATGAAAACAAGTCCAAATCAACGAACCCAGAAATCTCTAAGTCAAAAGGCAGCTTCAAATTAATATTTCAAAGAAATCACAATTTTTCAGAATTCAAAAATACTTCTAATTTCAGAGTCATACTTATTTTGCACTTAAAAGAGAACTAAAACTACTACGGATGGTTTCCTTTACCATATTTTTTGAGATGCTAAGTATCCTAAGTATTTTGAGTATCCTACTTTAAACGAGAAACAAATTTTACATCTGAAGTTCTCATTATATATTGAAACTACCTTTTTCCAAGCTCCAGCAAAACAATATTTTTCCAACTGAACTATGGAAATTCAGAAAACCAGGAAAAAAAACCCAGACCTTTTTGATGGAGAAAACGAAAAGACTTGCTGGATAGACTACGCTAAAGAAAAAAAAAAACAACAAAAACAAAACCACCAAACAAACAAACAACCCCCAAAACACACACAAAAAAACCCACAAACAACAAAAAGCCCCACAAAACACCAAACCAAAACAAACCAACAAATGGAAGAATTTTCATTTTGGCAACACTGTTTACAGAATTTTTTTTTCAAGTTTATTACGCTAGCTGGATGAGAATGAAAAATTAACGGGAGACAACAATTCCTAAATTAATGGAAGACAACTGTTCTTTCAGGCATATGCTGAATACTGTAATTGCCATATACATATTTTAGATTCCAGGGATTTTAACAGTAATAACCAAAAGTCTGCACAGGAATTTTTGTATTTGAGGGCAAACATTTAAAGAACTGTAAAAAACAGTGCAATTGGCCAGTTTTAAATGCAAAACACACACACTTTAAAAATTCTACACCACCACCTGGAAAGCTTTACTTTTCACAACAGTTTAGAAAGTGGGGAGCAAAACTACTTGTATCATCAGTTGTTACTAAAATAGCAAAAGAAATAGTCCTTGAATGAATTCCTTCCATGGAATACCTGGAAATTATGGGGAGTAGAACTTACTTATTGGAAACGAAATGCTTGCCCATCGCATATACATGGAATATACATTGTGTACTTCAGGAACAAGTTCAGAAGAAAGGTACATTTGTGAGTACAAGCCATGCCCACCTCTGTACTGCACTCCACCCCTCGCTATGGGCTTTCCGTAGAAACCATCATAGGCCTTCTCTGTGTCAGTAACTACTAATTAATCTCTATTGCTGACAAAATGAAATTATTTAGAAACAAGAGAAGAAAAGGATTTCCACATTTTATTACCAAGACAACATATGGCCTATCTAGGCCAAAAATAACTAGACTTACAACCATAACTTAATGTCCATGTTAGCTGTAGGTTGATCCATTTGCTCCAAACAGGAAAACAAAAAGATTATCCACTACTGCAGCATCTCTTAGCCTCAACCTTTTCCCCTCTCCGCCCAGGTAAGACAGTGACAACAGGTAAGACAGGTAAGACAGTGACAACATTGCCTACCTCTGAGTATTTTCCCCTATAGTTGCCCAAACTGCGCTCCACTCTGCGCAGTCGCTGCAGCAACCGCTCCTTGCTGAGGCTGTCGATGTTTCCCGGAGGCTCTTCTGTTTCACTTTCAGTGTCAGAAGGTGGATCAAAGGTGGGACCAGCTGTGTCCAAGTCCAGTCGATTCAACGAGTCTCTTGAAGAAGTTCGTATCAGGGACTCCTTAGAAGAAGAGTGGAACAGGGAATCTTTTATTGGGCTTCGAAACAAAGACTCAATGGAGGGAACCCGGAGCTGAAGCCTCTGGGCAAAAGACTGAGTGTCACTTAGCTGCAAAAATTCAAAGCAAACAATTACTTCTGCACTGCTTTAGGCAGACACACACCCTAAAGCCCAGGAAACAGAGACCTGACCTGGGTAAAGGAACAACTGTTCCCAGACACATGCATGACACCAAATAGCTACCACTTCCTTGGAAGAATCACCTCCTTGTGCAGAAAAATCAAGCAGGCAGCTACCAGATGTGGGCAGTTTCAGGCAGCAGCTAAATCCAATAAACTACAGCTCTGATTTAAACTTCTAAAATAATGTATTTCTGTGTAACCCCTTTAAAAAGTGAAGAATATGTAACTAAAATGGATAGATGCATTTACTGTTGTCCAAATGTGGAAAAAAAAATAGTGTGACTCACTTCTTGATGTATTAAACAGAAGGCTGTATTTATCTCAAAGACACAAAGATATTTTCCTATGATTGAGAAAACAAATTCATTGTAAAAGTCCTTGTACAATAGTTAGTTCTCAGATGCTGTCTTAAACAGTCCTTTTTTTATTTTAAATGGCTTTATGATTTTATATAAAATGCAATCACTGATTTATGCAGCGAAAGTATTTATGCTGTTCTGTTCTAAAACAAAAGGTTCTGTGCTATGGTACTGTATCCTGCTGATGCTACAGAAGTGATCTGAAAGCTTTACTCCATAACGTTGCCCCCACAAACAAATGTTGAGTCACATGTGCTAGGAGCCAATGCTAATCCAACTCCAGCAAGCTAAACTTTTTCCTGAGACGTATTAAAAACTGACCTCCACCTTTATCACGAGTGATATTACAATTTTTTTAAGCCTATCAGTTCTTTTCCTTCAGCTAGAAGTTAGCTTTCTAGCCACGCCATATGCCCTCTGCTCTTGAAAGCAAGGTTAACACTCCATATCCCATGCTGGCTGTGTCCGTGAGAATTGAGATGCACCTCAACGCAGGCAGCCTGTGGCACGCTGTCAGATACTACTAACCTGTCCCTACAAACAAAGCTCCACAAATCAGTGACAACACTCAATACCAGCTAATGGGATTATGCACAAACAAAACACCGCAGCATCCTGATATGGCAAGTGCTTGTCATCCCTACTCCAGCATGAAGATATATACAGGGCACTTAAGCCAACGTAACACAAAGACAACAACAGCAGTGAAGGAGGAAACAACCCCGCCATGTACCCCTATACCTGTGGTGAGGCTCGTCCACTTCCACTGTTTTCTGGGCATCTGGGAAGTAGTGGTCTAGTTAAGACCTACATGAGGAAAAACAACTATTAGAAGGAATAGACTGCAAGGACTGTAATTCAGTGATGCCTAGAAATAGCACCTGTGCTTTTTCCTTGCCTTTGTTTTTAGTACTTTCTTTTGAACGTTTATTAAGATGTCTTCATGCAAACAAGCTAGTTTGTTAAATTCAAAACAGGTTGCTGCAATATACAGAACTACAAAGCAGCTATGTGTGCATGGATTAGTATGAGACATCTGCAAATGCTGATATCTCAAATTATTCGTAATGATTATTTATGTAACATTTATGCACAAATCAAAGACATACCAAAAAGACAAAATGATAGCAGGAAAAACTCTTAATTGATGACCAGTGCTGTTTACAGCCAACATGAGTAACTATGGAATCACACTGTCTTTCTCTCTTTAAGTACGTTTTTGTGGGTGGGTGGGTGGCAACTACCTGGGAGAAAGTGCTGGTAACAGGCTGTTTAAGACTCCAAACAAGCACAGGAAGAAAATCAGACTTCCAGGAAAAACATCCTGTGCAAAACTTCATGCGTACATTCCGCTGCTCTCCCAAAGAAAAACAAAAACCAAGCCCAAACCCTGCCCCCCAAAAACCCCAAACTCAACGTAACAATAGTTTTGGGTGGTTTTTTTTGTTTGGATTTTTTTTTTGGTTGGGGTTTGGGTTTTGGGATTTTTTTTTTAACAGAGTTCAACCATTTCTTTTCCTAGTGTGTCTATCCTGCTTTTCCTATGTCTTGCGTTCAGGTGTTTTCTAACCTGTATAAATCCAGATGGTTTTCTGGTGTTTAAAACACGTCAAACTGAAGCAGCAAAACATGCTAAAAACCATCTTCGATATGATTTTTGTCCAGGAGAAGCAAACCACTGAGACATATCTAAGTATGATTAATATTATGAGAATATTATGATGAAAATATGAGGAATTCAGGTATAACTTTTAATCAAGATGTACCCTGATAGATTTTACAGCTTGTGTATAACTAAGTGTATATACAACTAAAATATAAATCATCCATGTATCTGCTACATTACACCCACAGCTTCTACTCTGTGTGGATATGCAGATAAGCATACATAAACATAAATGTAGAAGAGGAATGATACAGCATAACAGGGTTTCAGAAAGGTTTGACATGGAGCAAACTTAAGGAAGTACAAAAATACCACAGAATAAAGAGAAAACCAGACAGTTTAGAAAGCCAGCGAAATGAGCTGTCACCCAGATTCAGACAAAGCGAAATGAGCAATAACCAGCATTACAAGAAGACTGTTTGGATTTGGAAATCGCGCTTCACCTGGCTTGAACAAAATCTGCATTCTGCTTCAGAGCACTATCCTGCTGCAGTGGATTTATTCCTAGTGGATTAAGAGCTCTTACTGGGTTTTAAACTAAAGCACCCCTACATTTTATTCTCGGCTCCATTAACTGTTCGTTTTCATTTCCTAACTGGAAAATTAATAGTGAGGGTAATCCAAATAAAAATTTAACTTCTGCTTTATAATTTACAATGCATCCTCAGTGCTAGTACTGGACTGACAACAGAGGAAGACAAATACTTTACCAAGAATTACAAAGTAACTACAAATACTTCTTTCCAAACCCATATATTCTGATACCTGTAAAAAGAATTAAAGTGAAGTATGGAGGGTTTGTACGTCTAACTCATAAGAATAATTTAATAGTATTTAAGATCTATATTAAAAACACAAGATTAAGTAGATTTATTACGTCTAATAAGGTGTTTATGAATATAAAAACCATGGATCTTTCCTGTGAAGATCCTTAAAAAGCTGCCATTTCAGGATCTTCGAAGATCCTTAAAAAAGGCCATTTCAAAACTAAAACTAATGTAGCCACATTTAAAATCTTCCTATTAATTGTGCTGAAATCTTTGTATCCAATGTGTGTGAACAGAAGTAGAATCTATACTTGGGATTAGACTATCTATCGGCATAAATCATTAAAGGGGTACACTGGTAACCCTTCATCTAAAAACTGGACCACCAGAGGTATGTAGCTGCTGCAATTCTAAGTCACTATGCTCTAGGGCAAAGGGTCAGTCTGGCGTCCACACAGTGAAAGGTAAGCATGAATGGAAGTTGCTATATATAAGTACAGATTCAAGAGGCTTTAGAGAGCTTAAAAGCCATAGCCTTTCATAAGCCTTAAGAGATGTTCCAGCAAAACTAGAAACACGGAACACAGGCTGGCACTTTGAAAGTCTTAAAACCAGCAGTTATGTCAGGGTTTCTGGAGACCAACAGAAGTCTTTCCTCCACAATCCCATAGAACATACAGAACTATATTTCCATCCGAAGAGAGCTATACTTATAGTCTCTAATCAGAAGGTTGCTTTTTGTAATTAAGCTGTATAAACCAGAGCTCACTTTTAACTGGAGCACATTAGGGCGCTGTAGTGACACTTATGTTTCCTTACTTCCCTATTTCTGAAAATCAAACTAATTCATCTTATTTATTTCTCAAAGGCAAAAATATTCATAAGCCTAAAGAGTAAAAGCTTAAATGTCTGCATTTAAATATATTTTACTGTTTTCCCTCCTTCTCAGGTATTCCAAAATTGAGTAAATTATGGAAGAAGGAAGGAGAGCTTAGTATACACTTTCTTCCCTCATTTCTATTTCTCTTTAAAAAAAACCCTCTCTGTCCAAGAATACTGGAACTGTTTCTTCATGCAACAACACCCAAGCAGCTTAGTTAGTAAAGAGTTTATACTAACTTCATCTATGCCAAAAAAGTCCACAATTACAGCCAATTCCCTACGATGCTCACTCTCTTGGATCACAGAATCACGGGTTGGAAGGCACCTCAGGGATCATCTAAGTCCAACCTTTCTAGGATGAGCACAGTCTAGACAAGATGGCCCAGGACCCTGTCCAGACAACTCTTGGAAGTGTCCAACATGGCCAAGTAACCGCTTCCCTGGGGAGATTATTCCAATGGGTGACTGTCCTCACTGTGAAAAATTTCCCTCTCATGCTCCCCAATAGCAACTTGTGTCCATTCCCCCTTGTCCTCTCCATGTGACTCCTTGTAGAAAGGGAGTCTCCATCTTCTTTGTAGCTACCCCTTAAGTACCAGTACATGGTGATGAGATCCCCTCTGAGCCTCCTTTTCTCAAGGCTGAACAAACCCAGTTCTCCCAGCCTATCCCCGTATGGCAGGCTTCCCAGTCCTGTGATCATCTTGGTGGCCCTTCTCTGGACCCCTTCCAGCCTGTCCACATCCTTTGTGTATAGCGGGGACCAGAACTGCACACAGTACTCCAGGTGTGGCCTGACAAGCGCTGAGTAGAGCAGGCTAATGACTTCTTGATCTCTGCTGGTGATGCCCCTTTCGATGCAACCCAGCATCCTGTTGGCCTTCTGGGCCGCAGCAGCACACTGTTCGCTCATGTTGAGATTCCTGCCCACCAGGACCCCCAGGTCCCTTTCCACAGAGCTGCTCTCCAGCCAGGTGGGTCCCAGTCTGTGCTGCACTCCCAGATTATGTTTTCCCAGGTGCATGACCTTACACTTCTCCTTGTTGAACTTCATAAGGTTCTTGCTGGCCCACTCCTCCAGCCTATCCAGATCTCCCTGCAGAGCAGCTGCTCTCCCTTCTGGAGTGCCTACTTCCCCACTCAGCTTGGTGTCATCAGCAAACTCCATCACACTACACTTGATGCTGTTATCCAGATCACTTATAAAGATATTGAATAACATTGGGCCCAATATTGATCCCTGGGGGACTCCACTAGTGACAGGTTGCCACTTGGAAAAAGAGCTATTTACCACCACCCTTTGGGTGTGGCCTGTCAGCCAGTTCCCCACCCACTGCCCAGACCACTTGTCTAGGCCATAACACATTAATTTCTCGAGGAGGAGACTGTAGGGGACCGTATCAAAGGCCTTGGAGAAGTCCATGTAGTCAATGTCCACCGTCCACCCCATGTCAACCAGGCAAGTTGCTTTGTCACATATCACTTGCACAAACACAGTTAAAATACTGGTCTGTTTTAGCACAATTAATACGCATTTGTGTATGCTGATGAAATTTTCCCTCTCCCGCATCTTTAGTTTACCTAGGTTTCCCAAATGTATATAATGGGGTTTTTTAATATATATTTGATTATAATCGCCCCTCCTCTTCCCTATACACTTTTATATAATTATTTTCTCCACCTCAATTCTTACTGTGAAAGTACAGCTCTAGAGCTTTCAAAAAGTTCAGAGAGCAAAGTCAGTTTTACAGGTAATGCATTATTAATACTCATCGGAAACACATTAACAATAACTCTTGCATTATAATATTTGCTATGTATGCAGTCTTGCACATAAATATACAAGTCAGTGATTCAATATAAAGACAACACTTGAGCATTCACAGAAATATGTTTTTCTAAAGGCAACTGTACTAGCGATGTTCTGTAGCATAGTGAAGAATAGCCCACAACTTATTGCTGTTAGTGTAGAAAAGCTTAATTAAATTTGCAGTGAAACTTTAAGTAGTGATCACTGGACCTGGAATATGGTCAAAATACCTAGAACTGAAACAAAAAAAAAAATAATCTAGTAACTATTTCAAAACTACAGATTTCAGCACAGTCTGAACATCCTCTTTGCTCCCCATCAAAAAGCTCAATCCTGAGAACACCATGGCTGAGCTAGTAATAAATCTGTGCTCTAAGGGCATGCTCTGAGCAAGTACAACACTTTACAACAAATTAAGACTTTCCACAGATCACCTTTTTAACCATTGTTTCAGTCCAATCTTGCTTAGCTTGAGAGAGACAAGTCCAACACAATATGGTCCTTCTGCTTATCAAATTTCTATCCTGTTATAGCTTTCAGTGACTTCTCATTTTCAGCCTCCTCATAAGCAGCAAAAAAGCACTAGCTAAATTGGAAAAGCAAAGTAGTCATGAAGTATGACAGTGAGCTGGGACTCTTAAGAAACACTGTGTTGTGAATCACTAGGGACTCAGGATTGCCATGCCTCTGAAGCATGTGAAAGATGCCATACTGTTCCTGTGACAATAACGAGAAGAATACAGGTTTGTATGTGCCTGTGTTGGGAAGTAGAAGGCTGCTTTCCTCCCTGTGCCTCCTTTTTCTCCACTCCTTGTTCTCTTCTCTCTGATCTTTTCCATTCGTGTACTATGAGAACATTTCCAGCAAAGAAACAGATATTAAAAATAAAATCTAATTATTAAAAAGACTATCCTCACAATAATAGCTGCCAAGTTACCAACTAGAAGTAGCTGAATTTCAGTGTCTATGTGAGATAATTATTTCCTGCTACCATTAGTGGTAAATGATGTTGTGAGGCTTTCACTGTACACAGCAAAAAGCATGTAATTTTTAAACATTGAGATTGTTTTTGTCTATCATATCCATTTATCTTGAAATACATACAGACTTACATAAGAATGAAGAATAAGACTTTCAAAGGCATTAATGAATTCCAAGCAAATGTACAAACTTGTGCAACAATCATTTAAATGTTGTGTAGAGTGTGGTTACCTGTATAACAGAAAATGTGTTAATTTTTTTATGTTACAACAAATTCACATCATACAGCACACCAGCCAGGAGCTATCAGGTACTACCTCTGTGAAATTTAGTGCAGGGTTAGCAACACGGTAGTTAAGATGCCTTTGTGAGAACAAGCCACAAGCAGCACTAGGTTTGCCTTCTAGTACAGTACTCTCCTCCCCCTGCTAAAGGCATCGCTAAGAGGGGTGGGATGACTCACCACACCGTCACTCTGTGGCTTAGGTTGTTTGGTGGGATCCAAAGCAAAGATAGTATACTCAGAGAGAAAAGCAGGTTCTGCTATCATCCCAGCTAGCAGCTGTCATTCAATGCAAAAAGCAGGAAAATGAAAATAAATCAAGTAGTAAGGTAAAGAATGTTGCATGACTTTACTCAATTTTTCCACACTATTAAAAACATCAGAAAATAATACAGCAATTTATGAGACCACAGAACTTGATAAAGGCAGGACATAACCAGAAAATATGCATTAGATCATTTCAGAACAGCCAAAATACAGTTTTGATCATTTAGACGTAACGAAACACACAACTGAAAAGTTCCTAGTTTAGCCAAAGATAATGTTTCAGGCACTGATATTGTAGGTTTTTTTTAAACTTCCGTGGATGACTTATCTTCAGATACCACTGAGCCTTCTTTGCTCTCAGTTATGTACTTGCCCAGTGCATCCACTGTGGTTGCAGCCACATGCTGAGTTTGGTCAGACTGGACACCCAACCCTCTCTCTCTGTCCATTAGAAGTATAATTCCTACAAGTAAGCTGTGTTAAAGCTCCAGCTATATATTGATTCAAGTGTGTAAAACCCACAAAAGTTTCTTTCCTCATCTGAGCTTTTAGGCAAAACACAAATAAGAAAGCTGGCAGGTGTTAGTAATTCTAGAAAATCTTTGTTAAGTGGTGATGGTTGTAGAAGCTCATAGCCTTGGCCATGCTATGCATTTTGTTTATGGACCTCTTGAAAGGGTATATGCCAGAAAAAGAACTGGCAAATATTACGAATACACAAGTGTACAAACATATAGCAGCAGTACTACAAGCAGGCTTGGTGGCCTTGTGAATTAGAAGCATGCAAATTCTCAACCATAAATAAAATAATGAGATCTTTAAAATAAAAATTACTTTGTATGTTTAGAGAAGACCAGTTACCAAGATGAAACACAGTTTGCAAAGCACTCATAAATGGATTATGACATACATTATTACCCAAAAGATTATGAACATTTTCAATATGTAACATATATTATCTTCAGCCTAGTTATGTCACTTTTAAAAACATGACTGTCAAGAACTTCAGGAATCACAGATGGTTCAAATTCTCTCTTCATAGTAACAGTATGCTAATGTTTGCTTCTCAAAATACTAAGTTGTGACTTTTCACCATAGCATTGTTTTGCTTAATCCTAATTCCATTAAATAGTACACCAAGCAACTTGCATTAAAAAGAATTCCTATTTGATCTCTAACAAGTTACTATTCTTCACCTGAAATAAAGAAAAAAAAATAGGACCATCAGTATGTTTAAGCATCCATGAATTGTTATATTTTCAATCATCCCCTGAAGTCCATGACCATGTCAGTGCAGCCAAGTTCTGACAGGAGGCTTAGACAGTAAGTCTTTCACAAAACATTAATTACAAACCTCAAAACTTAAGGGTAAGATGACAGAGAGCTTTAAACAATGGAAAGTAATTTTAAAAATTCGTTCAAACTACCTGGTGGGCAAGTGTTAGCGAGTGTATGTAACTCCTTTTTAGCAATATCAAAGATCCAAGCTATCCACAGCCTAAAATATGCCAATCCACATTACTAACTGTTATGGTTTTGAGAAAAAGAAAGAAAAAAGCTTGTGAATATAAACTGATGCAGTACTGCTTGAGTTTTCAGACATAAAACTCCACCCTCTTTATCACAACTAATAGTTTACATAAACAGTAGAATGCAATTAACAACACTGTTGAGTTTCACAGACATTAGTCAGAACCCCGATCCAAGAACATCACTAGATCACCTCAGCTTCACCCTACTTGTGAATAAAGGGTTTGAGTTAAGGACAGTGCAAAAGAGAAGGAGCCAACCCTGCAAATAAAGAGGGGCAGAAGACAACAATACTGGGGCAGAACAGTAACCACTGCATCAAAATGAAATTGCAAAACATTTCCTCCCTAGCAGCCAAGAGATTCACACTTCAAATAGCTACCAAAAACAGACTATACTCAGTCATGGTCCAAGAGAGGCATTTCCTAGCACATTTCGAACCGGCTGCATCTTCTCATTAGTGAGTTCATCCTCCACTCTCAGATGTTGGGTGCCCAACAATAATATTTAAGTGCTTGCTCACAGTATTTTTGTTACTCCAGCAGCTCATTACCTGCTATGTTTTTACAGCTAAATTATAAACAGAGCTGTCTAATGAGTCCTAGAATTACACTACCTAATGCTTTCTAATATATACCTGTGTTTTTATCTGCACTCTTTAATTTTTTTAATCAACTATTCAGTATGGCTTTAAAACCAGCTGTCTAGTTAAATCTGGAGGGCAGGGAGGCACTAAGACCTATTCACCTATGCCTGGAGAAAAGGCAAGAAACAACCTGCTAGTCTGCCAAAATTACACAGATATAAATATTTCCACTTGCACTTCACGGTCTGGCCTAAAACCCACTCTGAATTATCTTAGTAGCTTCAGAAACATTAAACATATCTGGTGCTATACTGTGTAATGTATCACTAGCACCACATTAGCACTATGCCAGTAATGCGATCAATAGAACTAGACAAGCAAGGAAGCCAACTGGGCTGAAGCATACTGGAAACAGACCGAATGTGGAAAGATGTAAATAAACCTTTAACTAACCTTCTCTAATCCTCTGAATGCCATTAAATCACACTTGAAGCTTGCTATATGAATACTACTAAGATCTTCCAAAGTTCTGTTTCAGATATACTCCAGGGTAAATAAACTCCCTACCCCATACGGACCTTAATCTCAGGCACCAAATTAAGGCTACGATATTGTTGATCTTTTGTCACAATATTTAACTCCTACTCGTTTTTTGGCAAATAAAATCTTACTAACCAACAAACATTTCTATCTTGAAGAGAAAGTTACAAATGAGGCAAATTAGGTGATGAAGCCAGGCAGCAGATGATGCTGTCTCCTTCAGTATTACCAAAGAACCATACATAAAGTTATTTTTTAAATAAACTTTGTATTTCCAAAATTATGAACAGTGTCTGTAGCCCTCAAGTTTGGCCTATGTTAAGCTGCCTTACTTGCTCTTTCTTGACTTTCTAATCTCCAGACCCAACTGTGTTCATATTATTCTTGCTATTCCTCTTCCCTCTGAAGAATTACCATGCTCAAATCTTCCTTTGCTAAAATTCTGATGAGTGGGGTGCTAAGGCCACAGTGCATGCAATCCCTAGATCAAAGGGCTTCCTTAACACACTGTGAAACAAAACCTAGAATTTAACAGGGTCTCACTGCTCTGGAGATGGCAGTAGTTGAATCAATGCATGTTACATACATATAATACACATTTGATAGCCAAAGGCAGTCATTGTTCCCTTCCAGAAAAAAAAAAAAGAGAAGAGAATCAGTGGTTCCAAATTTCAGATTAAACTGTTATCAAGCAAATTAATAAATTTTGTTAGCAAAGTGTATTATGGTATATATGCATTTGTAGTATGTTAATGCTTAAAAGCTTCTGTAATTGTACATGGACAGTTTTGCTATGTTGTATACAAGCACAGTAAGATAGAGGGAAAGCGATCAGGCTATAAGCTTGTCTAAGAGACAAGCCAGTACTTGCTCATCTAGTTCAAGGACCTGGGGGGTGCCAGCTACCAGGCTAAAGGTTTAGAGTTTCAACTCTTACTGACAAGTAACTCATTCCCCACAGCAAAATAAATACATAAATTTGGTTATTTGTCCAAGTTGGAGAATGCCAGAAAAAAGTTGTGAATAATTCAGTGATTTGCTGATTAACACAAATATTTATTTATAGAAGGATTGTGCAATTTGCAACATAACCTTTCATGCCTCAACCCTCCTGTGACCAGGGTATAGGAAAACCCAAAGAACTGAAAGTTCAAGGCTTCCCTCTGCAATTAAAAAAGCCCCAGAACCTGCAAGTGCAGAACTGCATTTTCAGAAGGAGGTAGTACAGAAACCAAACACAACTCTTTTCTGGTTTGTTTTTCATTCTGATGAGCAATCTAAACATGCTGGTCTATGCATCAGGAATTGTAAAATCCAGGCTTTAGATACAAACTAGGTTATGCAGCCTCCACAATTTCGTTTTAAATTTGCATGTCAGAAAGGAAAAAAATACAGACGTATCTGAATCACTAACTTCTTTGCATGGCAACGTCTATTTACAAGTACTTCAAATGACATTTATGAATACTGGAAAGATGCAGCCTTAACACAGTTACTGAAGGAATATTACTTCAGCTTTACTTGTTCTGCTTTATTAATAGCCCACACTAGAAGAACATTTCAATTAATCTAAAAAACACAGTCATGATATAGCACTAAAGTGAGACTGAAAAGCACCTTAGCTAGTTTATCTTTAGCTCTAAGAAGAGCTATATATATTGTGCTCTGCTGTCACTTCCATAACACTCATGAGGATGTGAGTGATACTTGGATCTGCATGACTAGCAGGTCATCCACAGCAAGCTATCAGCTGTTTGCTCTCAGTTGATGGCTCCAAACTAGCTTTGTTATCTTCTGCAGGTCAGCCTGGCTTGTAAGTATATTAAAGAAAATTTTGAACTTCTAGGAACTATACTGAATACAACTCATGTATTTCACCTCAAATTCTGTTCAAAAGTCAATGCATTAACAGTTTGAAAACCAAACACTATTCTTTCCTAGAAAGACTGGAAGCACGAAGTAAGCATGTTTTAATCATCCAGGGCTGTTTCAAATGGCATCAAGATCAACTCAGAGACCACGTGATATTCAAATTGCCTGAAAAGGTTCTATGGAAGTACCAATATATGCTTTTATCTCACACTGTAGACATATTTTATGGGTTACTGGCAAGAGCAGAATACAGAACCAGACAGACTTCTGCTTTTTACTCATACACGAAAATAGTATGAGCTTCTGCGGAACACTGCCTCTGGAGATCCACAGCTCCACTAAAATACAAGCTGAAGAAGAAAGTAGGCATGAAAAAAGAAACTTACCTAGTATTCCATGAATGGAGCATACAAGTTTTTTTTCTTAAACCAAGAATGTTTTGGAAATTTTAAAAAAAAATTCTTATCACTGAAGAATATAAGTCAGGAATGTTTGCCTTTATGTTTTCTTGTAATTCTTTTGATCAGACTAATGCTGTCATTTACAAATGCAAATCACTCTGAAATTGTTTTTATTCTAAAAATATTCTGAGTTTAAATCAAAGCTGTCACATTCAATACTTGCAACTTTGATATTACACTAAAAATCCAAAAACATCATCTATTAAAGATATACTAAAACATAATAAGCCCAGAGGGAGGACAGAGAACATACAAGAGAACGATGAAACACTGTAATTTTGCTTAGCTTTCAGTACCAAAAGAGGTAGCAATTATTCGGGTACTGCAAGAATGTTGCAGCATATGATACTCTTCAAAAACCATATATTTTCAGTGTATTAAATGTTGTCCAACTGCAGTTCATTGCCACCCATTGACACCTGTACATAAAGTAACTGCCTGATCAAATGAGAACACTTGCAAAAAACACCTCCCAAAAGATATCACACCCCCATATAATCAGGGCATATGTTTTCAGAGATAGTATGTAATATATGCATTTTCTTTGAGCATAGTAATACTGCCACTGAACTGAATTTTATGACAATTTAATCCAACAAACAAATTACAACAACAAATTGCTTTTAATCATTCTGTTAACATTTATGAGATATACTTGGAGAAAGGAGATTTCACACCTTGATCATTTAAATTTATCTGTCTTTCATTGAAACTTTCCATTTGACTTAAAATCACTCCTTACAGGAAAAGAAGATATTTTCATTCCCTTAGCAGCTTCACTACTTTCTGAATTTCTAATTACAGAATAAGTTTCACAAGTAAAATTCTCTTAGCAGCTCCCTAAGCCCAAGGATAACTGTAAGTCTGAGGTCACTTTAGTACTCTGTTTCCTTTCTTAATCTTATTTCTCCTTCTGCCTCTCTGATCATTTCAGTGTAACCACTGTATTTAGAGCACAATGTTCTTCTAACATAACTTGGCATGTCCTGTGGGGAATTCTTTGCTTCTCCTGTTTGTCTGGAAAAGCAGTCTGAAAAAAAACAGTCTGCTGGGGGGTAACATATATCTAATGAAGCAGTACAAGACAAAATTTAGTTCTCCATAGAAATAATGAACACTACAGAAAGCATTTATACATACAGGTGACATATCAGTAGCACCCAACAACATTTGGAAATGTATTCATTTTTTAAATGTTAGCTGAACTGTAAAGTATTGCTAGTATTTTTCACTAAATCAAGTGATAAAACTGTAAAAGCATATAAACCTTAAGGCTCACAAACCTTTTCCAGATCTGGTATAAAAGCAAACATCCTCAAAAATAAATACAAGTTAAGGAAAAGTATTCTGCCTTTCACTCAATGTGAGAGTTATACTATTTGAGCAGAAAAGCAGTTGGTACTTGTATAACAGAAGGGATGAGGAGTGTTACCGCTTAATCTTTCCCTTTATTTCGCACTGAAAAGAGAGAGGAAGATTTCTTCCTTTTGTGTAGGCACCACCAAATTAATGAGAGGCATCAACAACTTAATAAAGAGACAAAAAACAGTGAATCAGCCCCACAGAGGAACATCACTGTGTCTCATGGTTTCAAAATTCACATTCCAATGAGCTTTTGCTGCTTAAGAAGTCTGAAAACCTTGGCCAGAACAGGCCTCCAGTATATCCTACAATGGATACATGTAATAAAATTAAAAAAAAAAAAAAAAAAGGGAATGTTTATGTTTGCACTGGTCACCGATGACACCGACTCTTAGCACCAACTCATTCCTTCTAGGCTACAGTGGTAGTACTTATGGAGCAATATGCCACTTCTATGCTCTGCATTAAGAATAGAATGCAGTATTTATCCTGGGTGACACTGCTTGCTGACATTCTGGGGCATCAGTTAACAGAAAACCTTGCTCCAGGGACAGAGGGAAGTCATTACATACATATATATGTATATATACAGAACAGTAGAGAAAATAAGCATTTATTAGAAAACTCAATACGGCATTTCCAAAATACACAACAAAATCATGAGGTACTCTTCCTTTATTTTCTATTATCATTGCAGGAAGCAAACTGCCAAGCTGTAATCACTGGTAGCATTCATAATAGAATCTAAGACAAATTTCAGGTATTTCTCCTAACAAAACATGGTCTTAAAATGGATTGTCCCACTGCAAGAAAGCACATCTTTTTTGCAGCAAAACCCAGCAGCTGAATTTTCTGGCTAGAAATTCAGTATTTCCTGTGATAAAGTTCACAGAATCACAGAAGTTCCCTGCCTTACTCCACTGGCCTATTTTCATGCTTGCTAAGTCAGGGCTTTTTTTGTTTGTTTGTTTGTTTTCTTTTTTAATCAATCCACTTCAAAAAAGCCATAGTATTCAACATGAAAAGAAAATGAGTGTGGATTATGTCCTCTGTTTGCTCTGTGAGAAGGATTTTCAGGATTGATAATTTAGAATCAGTTTGGTTTGTTGTTTGGGCTTTTGGGTTTTGTTTGGGGTTTTTTTGGCTGGCTGGTCGGTTGTTTCTTTTGGGGGGTGGGGGTGCAGGGAAAGGGTAGATTTTATAATTATTACTGATATGGTTATAAACATTCACAAGAGCTCAGTCTAAGCCTTTAGGCTCCTCCACCTCAAGTTACCTGTGCAGTGAACTGGATTCCCCCAGCTTTTCAACCAAACGAGGCATAAAAAACTAAGTTAGTCTCTCTGAACGTAATTTCTGTCCTGCTACCTCAAGTTCAGTTCAGGGTAAGATTTCTAAGACCTGAAGAAGGTCTTAAAAGGTTTCCTAATCTAGGGCTTCACCACTACAGCTTAAAGGCCTGTTTTACTAAACAATTCAGTATTTAACCTAAAAATTAGACTATTCACATCTATCAATGCAAAGAAAATAGTGAGATTGAGGAATAAAAACCAAAGTTAATCAAGGACACAAAGACAGATTTTTTTTTTAAAGTTAAAGTTGAAAAATACAGAAAAGCAGTTGTCAACTGACCTCTTTGTCTGGTGTTAAAGTGCCTTCATCATTCTGATCTGTAAATGAAGATGTCCTGCTTCTGTTGCCAGCTGGTGAAAGGGATCTGGAAGGGACCTACACAGAGATCACATATATCAACAAGTAATAGTATTAAGCCCAGAACTAATTATTCCATATCATAATTGATTTCAACAATTACTAACTATAGTAAATCCTGGTCTAGATTTTCCCTTTAAAGAAAAACACTATTTCCACATATTGTCTGTGACAAGTTCTACCTTACTACAAAGTCTCCAGAGAAGAATGTAATGAATCAGCCACAAGACCATGCAATAAAATCAATTATTTTGATTATTGCTGACCATAGTCCTCTTAGACTACATTTGAAACTCAAAACTTCAGCGACACAGTACAGCTGCCTCAGGTTTAACAGTTTTGCAAACTGTCAGGGATTCAAGCATTTACATACAGAATACCATCGGATTCCTTTAAGAAAACAAAAAAACCCCACACCTGACAAAAGAAGAAAAAAACCCAAACAACACTTATAAAACAAACTAAACAAAGAAAAAGGGCAGAAGAAAATGACACATTTCATGAAGTCAATGGGAACTTACTGTTCATGTCAGCACTGATGATATATTAAAAAAAAATTCACAAATTCATGCTGAGTAAGGCTGCAACAAGCCATGCCAACCCAACCCAAACGTAGCTTGCCGGCCTCGTACTTCAAAATCCAAATGTAAAATTTGAGTGCAAACATAATGACATTAAAATATCAACAAGCTTTTATGTACAAAGAAATTAATTAGCAAGTTCCCTCAATAGGTATATTCTACAGTATAACCGGAATGCAAAAGGTGTTGCAACCTCCCCCCCCTCAAAATACCAAACCAAACCAACTAAATAAGCAAACCACTACCACCACCCCCCACAAAAAATACAAAACAAAAGACAAACTGAAAAAGCCCCATAACTACCACATATCCTTTTAATACTTTGTTGCAGCACCATCATTGAGGTTGCATACTTAAATTCCGCCTTGCAAAATGCCTGTCTCACAAGACAGAGTTGGATGTTCTAAAACTCGATTGAGTACCAGACCACTGAAAAGACATTATCAAAAAAGACAGTATTTTTTGAGAATTACACTCACATATGAGTTTTGTAAGATTTGGATAATAATGAATTAGAAAACACAAGATTATTCCAAAATCAGTCATAATTACAGGCCTAACCAAGTGGACCCAATCTTCCTACCTGAAAATGCAACTCAGAAATCAAACACCCTACCCAGTACTGAAAAATCATTCACCATGAAAGCTCTATGTCCCATAGAAAGTCTTCATGCCAAAAGTATTCATATAGTTTGAAAAACAACAATTGAATCATGCCAACAGCCTACCCCCCTTCTTTTATTCCTACTTCCTAATCTAATGCCAGTGTTTTAAAGATTGCTTCTGGCCCTCACCATACACCAGGAGAAGTGTTTCCAAATGTTCATTGCCGCTTTGCTACTGCTTTGAAGGAGTATGGACATCTCTCTTTATTCTACCCTTAACAGTTCTACAGCTTTCACTGCTGCGTTCAGACTTCTTGTCAATTGAGAGCTGTTTCAGCAGCACTAACCTCTGCAGCATGAATACTCTTTGATCTTATGCAATGATCAGAAAGATTAGGCCAGTTGGAAGGGATCATCCAGACCAGCTGCCTGGCCAACAGGGCGGACATCACCCAGCAATGCAGTGACATCAACGCTGCAGTCACAATGCCCTGGAACAGGATAAGAGCAGCAGCGTCCAGCAGCCAATGCCAGCGCTGGCCCAGGGGCAGCCTGAAGACGTCTGAGAGCAAGACCTTGAGGAACCAGTGGAATTACTTGGAGGAATTGACAGAGGAAGACACTGGATGAGGACGCTGGAGGTTTTCTGCTGCAAGGCCAGCTCCCAGTGGGGCCATGTTCAAAGCCCATCTGCTGGATGGAAATCCTGCTTCAGCCTTCAGGGAATAGGCACAAGCCCCTCGGGAGATGAGAAGAACCACCAACCCCTGGAGGTACCCAAGGCTATCAGGCCTTTTCAGCTGGATAGCAGTGCAAGACCAAGGCAATGCCTTCCTGAGGAGCACTGCAGAGCTCACCGTCCTCATCCCCTGGGGAACCAGGGGCAGCAGTGTCAAGGAAAGGGATGCAGAGATGTTGCAAGGGGTCCCAGTGCTTTGGAGCACCCACTGGTGTCCCAGCAGGCACAGGAAGGATTCTTGCCCCCACGGTCAGTCAGGCCGGGGGCATTTGGCCACTCTCGGAAGCCCCTGAAGATGGCTCCAGGCTGAGGGAGAATAGGGCTTGGGCATCTCCTGGGAGGCATGACCAGCTTGTGGGACAAGGAGACAGGTCTCGCTCACATGCTCAGGGAGTAGCCGATCGCCAGTGCTGGGGTCAGGAAGGAATTTTCCCCCAGGGCAGATTGGCACTGGTCCCTGGGGGTTTTTCGCCTTCCTCTGCAGCATGGAGCATGACCGCTTGTCAGGGCTCCCCTGGTCCCTTTTAGCTGGGTCACTGCCTGCTGCTCGTGCACCACGAAGGTGGCCTCTCATGCCCTGCAGCTGGGGGGAGGAAGGCTTTTTTTCCCCCATGGTGGGCTAGCAAGCATCCCTGGGGGTTTTTGCCTTCCTCTGCAGCAATGAGCACGGTCCCTTGCCAGGGCTCCTTTGGGCCATTTTGGCAAGGTGCCTGCTGCTCGTGCTCCACGAAGGTGGCCCTCGTGCCCCGCATCCGGGGGGAGGAAGCTTTCTCGACGCCCAGGGCAGGCCCCCACGGTGGCCCCTGGGGGCTGCTTCTTGTCCTCTGTAGCACTGAGCACAGCCCCTTGTCAGGGCTCCTCTGGGCCCTTTTCGCCCGGTTCTCGCCTGCTGCTCTTGCACCTCCAAGGTGCCACTAGTGCCCTGGCTCTCTCTGGCTCTCTTGCCCATTGTAAGTTTGGAGCAGAAGCGAGCTCTGCTCTTCCCTTGGCTCCATTTCCCTGGGGATTCTTGCTTGTGCAAAACAGCCTGTGCTTGGAAGGGCACCAGGCTTGCTGCACCACCAGGAGCTGCCACTTTCCAGCTCTCCCTGCATGCAATATGAGCGCAGGGCAGGCACGAGAGCGCTTTTCTTGCATCACTGGCCAAGAAGCGCAGTGACAGAGGTTTTGGAAGGCAAAAACTGTGCCTGTCATCACTGTGTCATACTTTGGAAAATACCCCCGCGGTGCCACACACCTCTTCTTTGTTTGTGGTCATCCCAATCCTCATTCTTCACATTCTCACTCTCCAAGAAACAGGGACTGCTTGGCCAGTGTTCCTGCTGCTACTTTCTGCAGCTCTGTGACTTGCCTTTGCCAGACTGCAAGGGATGGGTTTTTAAGCAGAACTGAAGAACACAGCCTGCTCTTGGCTACACATGCATGTTGTGTTAATGCTTGTGAGCACTGGCTCCGAAACAGATTCAGATAAATACAAATAAAAATAACACCCTGTTTCCACTTGTAGCCTTTGTATTTTGTGTCCTCGAAAGTGTTTTAGGAGCTGAAAAACCCCTGGCGTATCAGGCAAATAACAGTCTCATTGTTATTCGACTCACAGTGAACATAGGGAAGGGACCTACAACAATCATCTAGTCCAACTGCCTGATCACTTCAGGGATGACCAAAAGTTCAAGCACGGTATGAAGGACGTTGTCCAAATGCCTCTCAAACACTGACAGGCTTCGGGCATCGACCACCTCTCCAGGAAGCCTGTTCCAGCGTTTGACCATCCCCTCAGGAAAGACATGTTTCCTCACGTCAAGTCCAAACCCCCCTGACAGATGTAGCTCTGAGCCATTCCCACGTGTCCTGGCAGTGGGTACCAGGGAGAAGAGATCAGCACCTCCCTCTCCACTTCCCCTCCTCAGGAAGCTGTCAAGAGCAGTGAGGTCACCCCTCAGCCTCCTTCTCCCTAAACTAGACAAGCCCCATGACCTCAGCTGCTCCACAGAGGACATGCCTTCCAGCCCCTTCACTGGCTTTGGTCCCTTCTTCGGGACACATTCCTAGTACCTTACCACCGTTTTTAAATTGTAGAGCCCAGAACTACATACAATACTCAAGGTGAGGCCACACCAGTGCTAAGTACAGCAGGATAATCACCTCTTTTGACTGATTATGCTGCGTTTGATGCACCCCAGGATGTGGTTAGCCCTCTTGGCTGCCAGGGCACACTGCTGACCCCTGGTGAGCCTCCTGTCAGCCAGACCCCCAGACCCCTCCCTGCAGGGCTGCTCTCCAGCCACTCCTCCCCCAATTTAGACTTGTGTCCAGCATTACTCCATCCCAGGGGCAAAATCCAGCATTTGTTCTTGTTCAGGTTCATGCCATTAATGACTGCCCAGTGCTCCAATCTATCCAGACCCTTTTACAGGGCCCCTTGTCCCTTGAGGGAGTCAACAGCACCTCCCAGTTTAGGACCATCAGCAAACTTAATAAGGATGCATTCAACTCCTGCATCCAGATTATTAATAAAAATATTCAACAGGACTGGCTCTAAAATTGAGCCCTGAGGATCACCACTGGTGACTGCTCATCAGCCAGCTGTAGCCCCATTCACTGCAATCCTCTAAGCTCTGCTGTTCAGCCAGTTCTTCACCCAGCACACTGTGAATCTGCTTACCCCATGGTTGGACAACTTATCCGGAAGGATGCTGCGAGGGACAGTATCAAAAGCCTTACTAATCCCAGAAAAACTACATCCACTGCCTTCCCTTCATCCACTAGGTGGGTAGCCATATCGTAGAAGGATATCAGTACTTTCCATTTGTGAATCCGTGTTGACTGTGCCTGATGATTGCCTTGTCCTTTAAATGCCTTTCAATAGCACCCAGTATGATCTTCTCCATCATTTTTCCAGGAACTTAGTTTAGACGAACAGGTCTGTAGTTTCCTGGGTCTTCCCTCATGCCCTTCTTGTAAATTGGAACAACACTGACTAGCTTCCAGACAGCGGGGACCTCCCCAGACTCCCAAGATGATCGAGAGGGGTCCTGCTGTAACATCTGCTAGTCCCTTCAGTAAACTGGGATGAATCACATCAGGCCCAATGGACTTGTGAACATTCAGCTGATACAGCTGGTCCCTTACAATTTCAGTTTCCACAGATGGAAAGTTCTTGTTTCCACACTTGTGGCCCTCCAACTCAGAGAACCAGGCAGCCCAAGGTCTATGAATATTATTAAACACTGAGGCAAAAAATCCATGGAATGTCTCCACTTCTTCATCCCTATTTGTCAGGTGACCATCTTCAACAAGTACCAGTCCAAGAGACACTTGGTATTGCAATAGAATTTTTTTTCCTCCCTGTCAGCAGTTAAAAACTGATGTGTCCTTCAGTCTGTGAGGGGCAGAGCACAGGTATTCTCAATCTCACACGCTGACATCAGTTCGCTAACCATTCATATAAAAGTGTAAGGCCTACAAAGGCCTCCTCAGAAGAAGTGGTACACTTGAGCAATTTTACCTACAGATTTAATCAGTCTTAGGTCAGTAAACTTAGTCTTGGACACTACAAACCAGAGGACAAATGACAAGTTTTAGGTCTCAAAGCAGAAAATACAAATAGAGTAGAGAGGATATGGTGAGTGAAGACTCCCTTCAACAGGGAATAAGAAGATGGCAAAAACGAATCCGAACGGAAGTCTCATAAAAGTAAGAGAAGTTAAGTGTTTGGAAAATCTGACTTTACAGTGTCTCGACAGGAAATAGCTGATAATCTATATGATGACAGAGTACCCAACAAGTGGAATGCATTTTAAGGATCCGATTTACTAAAAGCAAGGTAACAAAAACATTCCACACCCTCTGCAAGACTCCAGTACATTTTACAGGCCTCAAAACCTTCTCGCTCCTTCCTCACCTACAGAATCTGTTCTCAAATAAGATATAAGGAGTAAGCTGACCAGCCTATTTTACTTTTAAGATAAAATTTAACTCTAATTTCCCTCTAGCAGTACTTGAGAGCAATTGAAGAATAAGCAATACTGAAAGATAACTATTTTACACACACCAAAAAATCTCTGTTCTCATTATCTGCTTCTGCCTTTCCACTCATGTCAACCCTTGAGTTACATGATCTACTCTGTCCACAGTATAGCGGACTAGGTCAAAGTATCGTTTATCATAAACTCTTGTATTAGGTTTCATGTACTTTGTCAATGTTACTTTTAACAGCCAAATAAAGACTGCAATATATTATTCTGTTGGGTGCACATGTGCACTCAGGCCCAAATTTATCCAAAACACTGTCAGCAAGTGCCAACCCTTTAACACAGGCACTGAGTATCCTGAACTAAGTGGGTTACAATATTGTGTGCATGGTATAATAATTTAGCTACTGCTTATTGAGAATAGTAAGCTCTGCAGCTCAATCTCTTTACACTGCATTGAAAGTTAACCACAAATGCCAATTCAGGACAGCACTCTAAACTGCCGCTGACAAAAATGTACTTACCTTCACCAACTAGAGAAGACCCAGAGTTAATAACTATGAAAGGGCTTAAAATAAAACTCAACAAGTTACATAAAGCTTTACAGTAGATCCATTTCCAAAAATATTGCCCCGTTTGACAAATGAGTGATTTAAAAAATACTACATAGCTGAATGTCAGCAGCTTTGAAACCATGGTCTAATAGAGAGGCTATGCAGTGTCAGAGCTCCCAGTGGTTCATATTACATTCAGATCAAACCCAGGCAACCGACTGCCTATTAGAAAAATTAACCAAATTATCTGCCTCTAGTTTAGCATTCACATGATACAGAGTTTATACCAGTTTTATACTTTTAGATTCCAAGATACAAAGGATACTTAACCCAGTGAAAAGCCAAGGAGACATAGACACACGTTATAATTTTCAGTGCAGAGTTTGCCAATACAAAGTTAAGTTGTCAAAGTCTTTCTACCCAAATTTGAACTGGTAGAGCGAGTTTACTCTGCTTTGACACATGCACGAAATCATCACAACATTTTTTTGGCCACTGTCGTTTTCAGGGATACTGATACTGTATTTCAGAGATACTCTGCCCCCATGACATACCTAATGTGCATTATTATAATTTAAAAACAGTAATTTCTAGAATCCAATACTAATCATAATTTTGTGAAAGTACACGCAAGAGAAAAATGGCCAATTAAATAATGCCTAAAGGAAAAAAGATGCCTTGTTCTCAGCTCTATACTATAGTCTCAATTTCTCCACAGTTTAAAAAAAAAAAAAAAAGAATAAGTTTAAGGTAAGCAGAATAAGGTTAAAGTAGGCAGATCAGCCCTCTATGCGATGGCAACAGAAGGGGCTTACAGGAAGCAAAAGCACATTCAGATGAGAGAAAACGAGAACTAGCTATGTCAGTGCCGGGTTGTTATCCAGCGCACACGACAGCGTCATTCCTTTAATCGCTGAAGAAGAAACCCGCTTCTGTTTCGCTCTGTCTGACATTCAAGCAAGAGACGGCTTCCACGCTCCCCCAGAAGACAGCCTGTGTGGGGAGAGCGGCCAGGGGACAGCCTCGGCCGCCCTCGGAGCGGCTCCCAGCTCGGAGGCGGCGACTGCTGACAACAAAGTTGGCTCCCGCCGTAGGCGGGACGCCGGGGCCGAGGCCTGCGCCGCGATACTCCCCGTCCCCCCGCGGCCGGGGCAGCGGGGCAGCGGTCCCACCCGCGGCCAGCGGGACGCCCAGGCCTCCCCGGGCGCAGCGCGGCCCTACCCCGCCGGCTCCGTACCGGCCCCACACAGGCCCCAACTGACCCCCGCCGCCCACCCCGCCCCGCCCCACGCCCGCGGTACCTGCGGCGGGAGGGCGGCCGCCCGTCCCCCCACCCCGCGCGGCGGCGCCTGCTCCTCGCTGATCTTCTGCTTCAGCTTCTTGAACATGGTGACGAAAGGGAGAAAGGGGAGCAGGGCCCCGCGCAGCGGGCGAGGGGTGCCAGAGGGGAGGGTGGCGGCGGAGGGACCGAGCTCCGCCCGCCGCGGACCCGCGAAACCACCGCTGCCGCCGCCGCCTCTCCGTCCTGGGTCCCCGCCGCCGCGGAACAGGTGAGCGTGGCGCCTACTGCGCCTGCGCCGCCAACGTGGAGGGGCGCGCTCGGCACGGTACGGGGCGCGGTGAGGCGCAAACTTCACGGCGGAATTCCCTGCGCCATCCCGCCGCCTGGCAGCGGGGGGCGGGCGATGGCGGCGTGCCGCCCGGACGGCTCTGGCCGCCGGGACCGCGGCGGGGCGCTGCTGCCTCCCTCCCTACCTCCTCTTCCCCCCCGGCGGCTGCGGGGCGGGAGGCGGCGCCGTGCTGGGAATAGCGCGGACAGAGAGCAACCTGTGCCCGCCCACGGTCGAGTCATCGTTTTTCTGTCAGGAAGGAGGAAAACGGAGCGCCAACCACAGCCCCTCCGGCTGCCGCCTCGCTGCGCCTTCCCGCCGCTGTCGGGGCCGCCGTAACTGGCTGATTCGATACCTCAAACCTCGTCGCCACCGGGGCGCCAGCTCCGCCCCGGGGGCGGGGGGGGGTGGAGGGAAGGCCGCAGGTGCGGCGGCAGCCGTGGCGTCCGGTACCCCCTCGGGTCCTGCCTCTCATAAAGCCACGAAGGGAGAAGGTGTACTCCGGCCTTCCTCCCCTTGAGACGGTGCACCCCAGCATTCCCTTCCGTGGCACCTGAGGGGTACGTTTCTGCGGGCAGGGGGGAGCGGGCGCTGCGAGCCCTGCCCGCGGCCGGGGAGCGGGACGCCGTTCGGCTCCAGCTGCCTGTTCTTTGGCCTTTGCTGCCACAGCGACTGCGCTGGAGGGCTGGCCAAGTAACTCTAAGTAAACCCTTTTCATCTTAGCGGGGGTATGGCCAGTCAGTGCCGAGACATGATGTGCCAGAATGCAGTAACGGGTTTCTGTGCCCTTGCTGACACAACCCCCGGGCTGGTTAGTGACAGACTCATGCACAAGCTTGTAGAAGCTTCCACAAGCCCAAGAATCGGGTACCTTCTTATCACAAGGTAATTAAACAGTAATAAGAGGATGCTTGGTTCTTGGGCTTTTGAAAACTTCCGACTCAAAAATGGTCAAAATTTGCTTTTTGTAACTGCCTGAAAATCTATCTGCTGATAAGAAAGTGATGCTGTTTTTATTTAGTCCACCCTGAAACGTTTTGAGTGCTCTTCCCTTCGTAAACCTGAGGTCTACTGCTTACAAATACACTACCATTAAAGTGGAAGGGCAATGTTTGCCACCGTTACTATTATCTGTTGAAAACTGGGGCGGGGGGAGGGGGAACGTTCTTGACCGCTTTAGGTTAAACCCTATGGCTTTAGAGCCCTTGTTGGATGAGATTTGGGGGCGGAGGGGGTTCGGTCCTGTTGGCGTAGGTGCAGAGAGCGGCTGGCAGTAGCTGGCATTCATTCTCCAACATGGGGACTCTGTGGAACCTTGCTGTATTGACAGTGCTGTATGAAGGCCAGAAATACATTACACTGTTTCCAAGAAATGCTGAACCATGAGGTCTTCTGTATAGCACCATATGACAAAGACTGTATGCGGTAATCACAAACATCCAGAAATGTTTTTGCTGAAGTACACTCCTGTCATCTTTAAGTATTACATGGATAGAAAATAGTTTGCATACAGACCAAAAAAAAAGCAAGATAAATCCACAGCAAAACAACTGCTGTTAGTTTTTCCTAATTTTTTGCTACATGTTAAAAAAAGTAATTTTCAGTTGTCTACTTATCTGTAGATAAACGGAGAAGCTGGTAGTGATCATCATCTTTGTGTTCCCATTAAGGCTACTATGCATACATCGGATGTGAGCAGTGATTTGCACGCTCTGCTGATCTCTAGTGAGAAAACCTGTTGATTTCTAACATCTTCCAAAAAAGCTAGTCTGAACCTACAAGCTGTAATAGTCAGATAAGTAGTTTGAAGATTTTTATGTTCTCTTTTCTATAGGTGGACTTGAAACAGAGGTATAGGGAAGTCTCCAGGACTACCGGGGCAAAAACGCCTGAATAGAAGTCCATAAGGAAACGAGATAAAATGGGCAATTAAGTTTACTGCAGCCATCAAACACAAAAATTCTCTACTTCAGTCAGGTAGCCTCTGTTCCCTCTAAATATGACATGCAGCAGCACAGCTGTACAATTCAGAGGTTAACAAGTGAGAGGGGCATTGCCTGATGGATGCTTTGGGAAACCCCCTTAAGGACCTTCAGTCTCCTAATAGATCTGCCATTCTCACACACCTATGTGCTCTCTTTCACATTCTCTTCAGCATCTCCAGATTACACTCTCATTTTAAACCTAAGTCACTAAATGTAGTATGTGAGTTTGATGGATAGATGCATAATTGAAAGGACACTAGCTCATGCGGCTATGAAATAGAAAAACAGCTTTGTTAATTCTTCCGTAAAATGTATTTAGCACAAAAGAGAGATCTGCGTTATTTCCTTGGGAAATTTAAAGCTTGAGGTAGTATGTTCTGACTGTTTCTTATAGTGCAGATGTTTCAATAGGACTAAAAGCTATGTGGAAGAGAACAAGTACGAGACTAGAAACTATGATAAAAGGGTTTTTTTCCTACACTAAAGCCTTAGTTGCTACAGAAAATGGTAAGGTGATTAATTAGAACTCTGTTAATGAGTTGCAATAATACTAACCCAATGTGGTAATCATATGGCAGTTAGATGTTCCAAGGGATTTTTTTTACTACAGCAAGGTCTTTTGTTGTGTAAATTTCAACGTACATGATCACCTCCTGTTCTCCACAGGAGGTACCTAACCTGGGTTTTAGGCAGAGGTGAAGTAATATTTGTATCATTTAATCATATAGAGATTGGTGGCATTTAACAAATCGAGGACAATGTGAATTTCTGTGCTTTTAAATTGGCACAAAACAGTGATATTTTATGATACGTGCCTATATGTCTAGTGTGGCTTAGATAATACAAAGTGGTATCCCACATTAAGTGGCAGTATACAAATTCTGAAGACATATATGATAACTCTGCAAAATACTATCAATCATAACCTTTCTGAAAGGGCTTTAAATGTTTTAATGCCTGGACAAGTATGATTAAAGCATACGGCAATATACAAAGCATTTACTCCAAACCCCACAGAAGTCCTGGGAGAAATGCCTAGACAATATTCTCACACACGGTGCCAAAATCCTGTATTTAACTGAACACTGCCTTATTTCTAGAGGGTCAACCTGATCTGACTTCTTTGTGAAGGTAAAAGTAATAGTAGAAAGTGAAGATTTGCCTTTCCTTTTTTAGCTTCCTTAAGTACACCAGTTAGCAGGCTAAACAAGAGAAACATGATGTTATTGTACTGCCCGTGAAAGATAAATGTATTTCTGCGAACAGCACTGGTTATGGTGGATAACTAATAATAAAGGTCTGTTCCCAATTAAATATATAGCAGCCATTAATGTATTTTTGTGGAAAAGGGAATAGAGCATAAATGTAAAAGACTGTTTTCATGGCAGTCTAGCCTTCCATAATTGTCAGCTTAGTGGCCCACACATTCCTGCAGCCCTATTCCTTGCCTTGCACTAGCTCCAGTGCTTGTCAGGCCTTTCCCTTAGTCACTTCTGTATGTTGAGTCTGCAGAAAACTAACCTGACAAAAGAGCAAATAATTTTCTGCTGACTCACTGTGCTGAGTCCCCTGAGTACAGGAGCTGCTTCGAGAGGGACAGAGGCAGGCAGGAGCTGGATAGCTTTACATTGCCAGGGTTAGTTCAGATCGCTCAGGAACATACAGCCTTTGCTGAGCAATTTGCTTAACTTTAAACTGAACTAATCCCACTAAGTGCTACTTCCAGTTCAGCTAACAAGCAACTCTGTTACTGAAATAATTTGATACTGTCTCAATCAGTAACTCTCTTAGTTGCTAATGATGATTGAAGTATTTGTGTGTATGGCCTCCAGTCTAATCTGATGTTTAAAATGCTGTCCTTAAGTCACTGCAGCTTTGTGGAAGTCACAAAAAAGCCCTGGGCATAAATTATGAATATGGATTTCAATACTCTTGCCCACACCTACAACCCAATTACTTTATGAAACAGGTATGAATTTGCTGGAAGCTGGTTCTTTCAATCCAGTCATCCACCACAAATATGAAAAGACATAAAAGAAAGCAACGTAACATACATAGCATTTCTGATAACTTTTTAATGTTGATTCATATTTTGTTTGGAAAGGTTTGCCATGTTTGAATTTTTCTTTACATCATCATGCTGTTAAAATAATGCCTAATATACTGGATAATATTTGAGATTGAGGGAGTTACTTTCAAAATAAACAAACATGAACTGGTAATGGAGTAAACAAACCCAAGCAGAAGGGAGCACTAATCATGTAACAGGAGTTACTGTCCAGAGCTTATGTACACACCACTGTTCTTTACTGACCGCTTACAGAATGTTGCATTTCGTAATAATTGCAGTTTTTACTCCTACTCATAAAATTCAAAATACTAATGTCGATGTTAAAGCAGTCATAAAGCATACATAAGTGCACAGCTAAGCAGTTTGTTAGGAAGTATTTTGATCGTTACTTCAGCGCAAAGGTTACAAATGACAGCACGTTATCTGATAGTGCAGTGAAAATGGTGACAACTCATTGTACCTGCAGCCTACACAATGAGAATTAGCTGTGCAAGGTAAATCCTTTATAGTGCTGTGATTAGAACCCTGCCGGTTTTAAGATGAAAGCAGGACTTGGTGGATAACCAGAGCATTTGCCGAGCCCGATTTGATTGCCATTTTTACTTTTTTATCTAAATGTTGTGACTTACAACCACCACCAGATGACAGTGTTCTAGAAGATTATGACTATGCCCCTAGAGTCACTGTCAATATTACAAATGCAAAACTATACCAACAATGGGGTGAGAGTTTAAAAACATTCAGATCCTGCAAGAGTCTTACTTTCCTAAAACAAGAATCTTCATTTTATCACTACCTTGTTAAGCAGCATTTCCTTTCTGCTTTGTTTAGAGCATCAAAACCCTTCTCTTAACTTCCATTTCACTTTAGTTGTTGTACTTCCTTTAAAAGCTCTGGATGCCACAAAAAGAGAGCAAATGATGCTGTAAAACAGCAGATCCTTTATATCAACAGTGATGCCAGTCAAAAGTTTAAAATTAAATTAGCTGTCACCAGACTCTCACTTAAGTACTTTTGTTCTTTTTTCTATAATCACAATATTAAAAAAAAACCCCAAAACCAACACTGTGTGGGCAGGGGCCTTATATTTAAAAAAAGAACTTCCTCCTGGAGACAGGCCTTCTTTACAGCAGACCTGGGTTCCATTCCTAGCTCCCCCACAGTGCCCTGCTCACTGGCCTTGGGCAAGCTGTTTTCCCATCTCGGTGTTTCTATTGGTATTTTAATTAAGAACAGTGATGCTACCCAAATCCCTGCAAACACATAGTTTTCCTCTTTGCTTGCCGACCTGCTTATAGCAAGGTCAAAGGAACGATGGCTTGTTTGGATGCTTTTTAAAAATGGATGAGATACACGTTCATAAGACAATTATCTCCCTGCTGGGATTTTTCCAGTGCGGTGATAATATTTTGCCCTTAAGCACTGTTGTTAAGAAACAGCAAATTATTTTGGTTCATCATTTCTAGTCAGCAGGGCTAACCTACATGCAAAGATCTTGAGACACTGAGGCTACTCAGTTGGGAAGAGCTAAAAAACCCAATTTAATTTCTGTGATCCCTTTAGGTAAAGTGTGGAACATCTGAAACCACATCACTAGAGATACTACACCCAGCAGAATTCACTTTTGAGGAATTGAGAATGACAGATTCTTAAAGAGGTGTACTGAATAATATTTGCAACCATCAAGGTAAGCAACTATTTCAAGGAGAATCAGGAAGCATTCTTCCCAATTACTGTTTAATTTGATAGGTTGTTAATGAAAACACTCACTTTCCTTGTGCAGTATCAACTGTATGAAACTGATGGATGCAGAATAGAGGGAAACAGTGATTTAGGAATAATTATACTACTACCGTGCATCACAGTTTCTAGAAACTACAAAATACAACAAATACACATTTTTGTTCTGCAGTTACACAAATCCATTACATATAAAAGCACAAAGGCAATAGTTTTATGTAGCCAGACCCATCAATTAGTGCTTGAATTCAGAACATGTGAAGGCTATGAATGTAACAGATCTCTAAGAACACACAACGAATTTCAGATTAGGAATTTTTCAGCATTTAAGGTAATATCCTGATACTGCTATATTGTTTTTTGAGACCTGTTGTACTCTGAATTCCCTACTACTCTTAATTTTCAAACGTTTTGGAGGGAAGTGTTTCTCACCGTCCTTAATTCCTTTTTTTAGCTCCAAGGATTTACTACAAGCTTTGCCACCCACTGAGTAGGGCGGAATATCTGGTTGAAGAGACTGGAGGGCTTTAGGCCTGACATTCCTTTCATGTCTGGCCTACTTCTCAGTGACAGGCCCACAGGGCACTTCTACGAATGGAAGAGTAACTTACCTTTTAGTTGAAAATAGTGAACACTTCATCACCCCTGCTGAACTACTACAGGAACAGGGTTATTATTCAGTATTGATTTGCACACATGATGTCTGGCTTTCTTGAAGGGCTTTAGAAACAAATGGTCGGTAGGTCTGATGGTATGTACGCCCATAAAATAAACAAAAGCCATTTTACAGCCGAGCAAAATGAGTTCTGGAAAACTCAAAATACTGCACAGCAACTTAGTGGTGGATATGGGATTGAAACATGGACCATTTGATACTGTTCCCAGATTTATAATCTAAAATATTTTTAACCCTGTGGTCTAGAAGACATCCTTACTTAATTGCATACACACATAATGAAAAGAGATGCTCCCCATGTATTCTCATGTTTTTTCATTGTCTCTGGGAGCTCACCTGTATGTAAGGATGACGTGCTGGCACGCTTCCTTTTTATTATCTCTCCTCATCTGCAAACAAATGCTGCCAATGCAGAATCTTGCGATGTGAAGCACTTCTTGGACTTGAGAAAACTATTATTTAAAAGTGATTACCAAACTGCTCAGAACACTCCAACTATGTGATTTTGCATCTTCATCAGTTAACATGCACTATTTAAAATGAAACTCAAATTCTAATCATCAAATTGTTCTCGCAGACTTTGCTCAGCTTATTCTGCCACTTTGATTCCTGCTTATTCGGAAAAGGCCAGAGACATTGGGCTTGGCTTGACAAATACCAGGTACAGGTCACAGCATAGTTATATTTAATTATTAATATAAAATAATACGTACTGAATTTTTAATATAAAACATTCCTTACTAATGAGTGCATCTATTAAAATGGACCACTACCTTCTAAATGGCAAAATACCAGTTTTCCAACTGTCCAAAGTAAACTCTGATGCCTGTAACTGAAGTATTACCTTGTTATATTTACAAAAGAAAAAGAAATGCTGAAAAAAACCCCTATTTTCAACAAAATAGTGACAAGTCTTCACACAAGTATTTCCTCAGGTGATTTGCTTCAAACCACCTGGACTTTCCTGTGGCTCTGAAAGGAGAGAGGGTGTTAACCTAAGGGTTGCACTTACGCAGTTCAGTTTAGAGTAAACGCAACGTGAACTCCAACTATTATATTAAGAAAAACTAAGCTGACCTCAGTTTGTCCTCCAGCCCCTGAAACTTCATTTGGAATAACACCTGTGGGAGATAAGACAAGAGAGATGCTGTTGATGGGGACTGCCTCAGTATTAAACTGCATTCAGTGTCTTTTAGTCAGGCAGAGGTCATAATCTGAAAGTTCAGCTCCAGAAAGACACTAGCAATTTTACAAGTTGGTTTGGTACTACAACATAAAGCAAGCTAGCTCGGCATAAAAAGAGCAACACAACTGTGTCATTACTCTGTCCAGCTAAAATTAGAGGATTACAGGCAATTTGGTTTTCATTTCCAACACCGGGAGGCCCTTCTTATGAAACCAGGAGCCATATTGTGAGCTTCTTGCTCTGATTAAGCAGCAATTTGCATGCGACCAAGAAACTCAGAGTTATGATGCAAGTCACTGTTTACTAAAGAGTTTACAGTATGACTTTTACTCTGTGAATCTTTTCTATTAAACACGTGAGAATACTTATTCACAGAAGTGCTACACTGAATCGTTCGCCAGAAATGAAGGCCAGACCTTGCACTCAGGCAGGGGGGCCTGCTGTGGATACTTGGGTCAGAACACACAGAACTCATGGAAATACTGAGACGTAATTCTGTCTCCTACCAGTCATGACTAGAATAGAGGTGTATTATTTAGTCTTCGATTTCCAAGTGTAAAGTGTTTTGTATTATTCTTCTATTATCCTGCCTTATTCAGTTCATCCCTATAACTATCCAGAATAGCAAGAAATGTTATCTCTACATCATGTAGCTCCCTGTACATCTGTTCAACTCATTCTTCAATATGATGTACCACAATCCAAAGTATCAAAATGATTTTGCAGGTGGAACACTGAGAGAAGAGAAAAATGCATTACGGTTAGAAAAAGTGTTGCAAACAGTTAACATTTCATAATTATACTATAAATACGCACACAGATACTTAGAAGGAAGGCGTAACTTCCTTTTGGCTTTGTTCAGATACTGCAAGAAAGAACTCTTCACTTGCTGTCATAATGTATTAACCAGCGTCATATAATTCTTGTTCAAAGCGCACTCTAACACTTTGCACTGAAAATGTTTCATGCAGGATTTCCTCTTCTTCCTCCACGTACTAAAAATTGCTGTCTTGAAGTTTAATCTAATTAAGCACAATACGAAGGTTTATACATTAATTAATTTTATTATTTGAAATATTTTTCTAGATATTTTATTCTTTATAGTCTAGTGGTCCAGACTTTTGCTAGTCCCTTAGGGACCATACTAAGGAAGTAACATACTGCAGGTAAGATCAAATTTTGTTCTTGCTAACCTCTGTTACAACCTTTTAATTTAAGTCTTATAGCTATGAACAACATCAGAAAGTCTCATGGGGTAATATACTGCCCACAAGCCACGTAGAGCTTGGGGTCCACTGGTGAAGCCCATTTAGCAGGTGCTCAAGCAGGAGCCATGAAGGACAATTAGGTACAGGGAGATAACTGTGGACTATTACGAAATAACAAACCACCGTGAATGACACTGTGGTGTTGGTAATCTTGAGTACACAGTGCATACTTACAACACATTCTCTTGTTGCCATCACCGTACACCCTGCAAAGCAGCCATGAAGCTATCCAGCAGTTTTGGGTACCTAAGCAGTCTGAAATACTTCAGAATCAAAATCGTACTTCTCTGGAGTTCAAAGGAGAAACTGCTGCCTCAGGAGAATACCTAGTCTCCAAAAGCAAAACTGGAAGAGCAGACATCATACAGGTAAACTGAGTAGTCGCTCAACACAAGCCTCAGAGCAAAGAAAACAGATAGGTGGTAGACTGCAAATACAATCCAGAGCAGAGACGGGTATGTAAGCAGTCTCTAAATCACTCTTTGTCCACAAATGAATAAAATTTCTGAATTTCAAGTTCAAAGATTTGCGCTTTTTAAACACAGTTTTGCCTTTTTTTAGTACTGCTTCACATGCAGATAAATCCAGTTGCATCATTCATGCAGAGACACCCTAAGAAGACAAAAGCAGAAAGGATCAAGTCAAAAGCTTTGTTATATGGTGCAAAGAAACTAATGAAGAGGGAGAGACTTCCCTTAAGGTTATTTGAGATTACCACTACAGACAAGAAATTTAACTCCTAAGAAACAAACTCCATTAATGACAACTAGTAATTTTACTTCTAGTTAGCAAAACTAATTTAATTTTTGCAGCAGTGGAAGAAATTTGTTGTTTTGTTGATTTAGTCTAACACTAAGACTGCTCAAAGATGAAGGCTGCTCAAAGACAGAAATACTGAAAGCATAGAAAACTGAGGTTTGCCTCCAATGCGTCCAGAGAAGATTATTTTTAGGAGGGGAGGGAGAAAAATGTAAATACTGCATACACTTGAACGGGTTGATGACTGAAATGGAACACATTCTTTAAGAATGAGAAACATATCAGGTGCATTAATCAACACAGAAAATATTTCTCATTTTTAAATAAAACCCAATAATTGTTTGCTTTTTAACTTCATCTTACTGACTGTTATATTTTAAATACTTAAGTATGTTTTCATTTGTTGATATACTTGGAAATAGAGGAAAGTATAAATACTGAAAATATAAACTATTAACAGCATTTGAAACATGGGACTCAAAATCAGACCTCACAGTGCAAATACAGAAGAGACAAAGAATCAGAAAATGGTATCACAGTGGAGATAACAACACAGTATTGAGAAATGAGAGCAGTGATACTGCCTAATGTTAAGGATACAAGTATCAGGTCTTCAGTACACCAGTGTAATAACCCTCACATCTCTGTGATCCTGACCCTCCAAGTGCTTTTATGATAGCAACCTGCATGAGAGTCCACTCCCTGCCAGCCAGAGGCTGCAAACAGCAGCAGCTTTCATCAGCTGGCCAGGGATAACAGCCTATACTTTTGCACCTACTTCTCTCTCTTCTTACCTTTACTATACCCCTGCTGCTTTGTCTTCTCTGTGCTAAACCGAAAGAGTTCTCTGCCCTGGGTTTCGGCTAGCTGCCTGGCTTAGGGTGGAGAGCAGCAGCTTCCCAGGTGGCCAGTGAGCAAGGCCGGGTTGCAGCCTGGCGGTCACTGCCAGGGCACCTGTCAGCCCAGGGTGCCTCCCACCAACTGCTGACCTTGTACAGTCTTAGCGCTGTGCCCGTCATGGGCTGGCGTCACAGTGGCTGGGTGAGCCACTGGTGTTACTCTCCACACCCCGGTGTTGTGTGTCAGGCTCTAAACTTCTATTTCTCATTATCAGGGGAATTATTTCAAATTAAAAGCCTCTGGATTTTTTACAACATCTCCAAGGGAAACTCTCACATTTCTCATCTTAACCTAGCACAGACAATGGCAGATATGAATAGTTTTGTTCGGTTTGACTTTTAATCTTATGTTAAATTGCCAAAAGTAGAGCCAGCAAGTAAAATAATTGCACCTAAGAAAAGCTTAGATCAATTTCAGTTTATCTATATGTACTGACAAATGTATTGGTTACTGTTTCTGAAACACTAGTAGTCTACAAAGTGTCTTCCTTACAACTTCTTTCTTGATCCAAATAACCTCTGGGGTAACATTTCACAACACACCTCTTAATAGCCTTTCTGGATGTCTCTCCTTTAAATCTGACAAAGAAGGACAACTACAACCCTCAAAAAGCTAATCTGATATAAGGTAGTTCCTACCGCTTTTCCTCATCCAGCGTGAAAGTTTCTTCTTTTTTTTTTTGTCCCTGGGTTTTTTGGTTGTTTTTTGAGGAAAAGGTGTGCATGTTTTAATAGTAACAACACATTATAGTTAACAAACCACTTTTTTCCTGCTCTAGTTTATATTCCAGACATTATTTCTGCACTTATGGATGACAGATAAGGAACACAACTATCATGTAGTTTCAAGCAACTAAAATTTAGTTGGATCGACCTAGACCTTTATGTTTAGATACCAGTTACCATCCCACTGGTTATGTTCAGTATCATCATTTACAAGCAACCCTGCCAAACATCCTCTCCATAAGGTACAAAAGCAGACGAACGCAGGTGCAGGACTGGTTGTTCTAAAAATGAACGTGGCTGTCTTGCTTACCAGGAATTGAGAACTGTGGTATTTCCCTCAGGAAACAGGCAAAGCTTGAAAAGTCAGCATACATCTTACTTATGCTGGTCTGGTGACTAAATTTATGCTCAGAGGTTTTGAAGTAAAGCAGGCATGGAGAGTTAAGAGAATACTGTGACATCTTTGGTGAAGGAGGAACCTAACAGCATGAAATGGTTATTTAAGTAATTGCTTCTCATTAGACACTGCAACCTGTTTGAGATTCCATTTAGCCTAGTTTTAATATTTATTAGTGCTGGATGTTCTGTTTTATACATACATATACGTATTGCATGTATGTATAACATATATAAAAACAAAAATTGCAGTTTGTTGGCGATTTGAAGGATTCTTAAATGGGTGTATTAACCCATTCTATTTTCATGAATAAATCCTAAAAGTTTTTTTTTCAGCCTTAAGTAATTAAAGAATCTGATGTCTATAACAAAGCAGCAAAACTAAGTTGTTGCTTAAAAGCTTAAGGTGTGGTTCAAAGTATAGCTTTGCTCTGAAAAATTACTGTAAAAACAGCATGAAAAATATTCATATATGTCGTGCCTTGGTTCTGACACCAGATATGTTTTCTGTAGTCACATAGAGAGTTTGGGTTTATTGGGGGTTCGCGGAATTTCTTTTGGTTGGTTTGCTTTTCACCCCCCAAAACTGCCAGGCCCACAAACCCAGCTTTGGCTCCTGTAGTCACCCAGCGTTATTTCTTGCTCACGTCTCATTTCCTGTAACAAAAGTTCTCCCTGCCAAACAGTGTCCTCATTACAGTTGTGTAATCCTGTAGTTTTTTAAAAGTGATGCCCTTGGTGACACCTGTGCAAGCTGAGCTGAGGTTGCATAAATAACCAACTGGCTCTCTTAACTGGATGCTAATAAACAAGCCCACACAAGAAACTATAACCTAGCTTGTGTGTGCTCGCTTTGCCTTTTTTAGCTGAGTTGGTTGGAATAGTTAATAAGCGTACAAAATATTCAGACATGAATCATCACAAAAGTTACTGGATCTCCTTTCGAAGCTACAGAAATGTTGAGCAAGACTTTCATGTCACTCTTCAGAATTAAATCATGCCTGGAAGTAGAATTGCCCAGTACGTATTTGGAGTGACATCTGCTTGCTTTTATACCGCTTTTACATTTGCTCAGCCTAGAAACAACAGAAGACAGATTCTTTCTCTTGCATAATCTATAGCTTTGTTTACTGTGTTTCAATCGGTTTGACTACTAATATTCAAGAAGTCTCACAGAGTTGCAGAGGTATGCATGTGCATAGGTGTAATTTAGCACATCCCTTAACAAGCATGATCATTTGCATGATTGTCTTAAAAACCCCTGAAAAGGCAAAACAAAACCTTGCAAATAATTTTTTCTTGTTCATGTATCAAATACAGAATTCTACAATGTTAATGTTTGTTAGATCAGAATTGCACATACATACAGAAACAAAAACTTGCTTTTTATTACTTCTGTGTCACAAAGGTTGAGCTGCCGTAACCCTCAGAAGATTCAACATCAAGTATACACAGAGATCAATTTGCTACAAAATCTAAGTAATCCTATGTTCGAGCTCTAAAATGCAATGTACATTTAAAGGAATATTAGAAATTTAATTTAGTTTAGTTAATTTGCTTAAATATTTGCAAATTTTACAGCCACTTTTCAGTTTGGCCAGTTCTAATGTTACAACTAGACATTTGGAGTCCTGTAGTAGCTTCACTCTGTAGCTGAATAAAGGATCCACATATTGTCATAAGAAAGAATGAAGAGGGATATGCTGTATTACAATCCTTTATAAGGTAAATGATTAAAGACAAATGTCAATAGGTTAGACTTTACAGGCAAGACATGGTATACATTGTATTTAATTTAATTATGTATTATGAACATTTCTGTGAATTTTTCACATTCTTCTTCCTCATTGTTTGTGTTTGAATTCCATTAGAATAGCCTTTCTGTGAACCTAACTTCTTTTTTTTTAATTTGTGTAGTATGATAGTCCTAAAATTTCAAGCACTGGAGCTACTATCAGCTCTAGTCATGACTTGGCAAAGCTGTTTTTGCTCCAGATCTTGGGTGCATATACCTCATAGACAAATATTACTTAATTCCCAGTTTTCCAAAGCTTGTACATACACTGATTTTTCATTCAGTAAATGGAATTTTTAAACCAAATCTGCTTAATTTGAATGGGCTGTTTCTCTGAGGAATGTTGAACATCCATAGCTGCCACTGACTGTAGTGGCAGTATCTGCTCAGGAGTGTAAAAAAAACTGGACAGAAGCGAGGGTGATTAAGTCTACAAAGAACATGCAAAGTTAACATTGACTGGCTTCTGTGAAAAATACACAGATTTGACAATCTCTAAAGTAAAGTGCAGTACAGAGCCTGACATTTAAAATTTAAATTTCAGTGTCCTCTTGCTTCTCCAGTTGAACAGTACTTGTATGAAGGAACCATCCATCTTCATCTTCAAACAATACTGCTAATTAATGTCAGACACACACCAACAGAGAAGTGCACCAAAGCATCAAGGAGCAGCATGCAGCACACAGACTCAATATTAATGGAAAAGAAGTATCTCTCTCAATTTGGCTCTCAGTTATTCCATTCATCTGGTGTTTAAATCCATTATACAGAGGGGCAGCTTTGTTGCTAGAGAAAATGAGATGAAGGCTCAGTGAAAGCTATTTTTATTATATCAAGAATCTGCAGTACTTGAGATTTTCAAAAGTGGTTCCTTCAGGTAGGAAGCAAAATTAAGAAAGTAGTTTAATTTTCATTATATTTTCTAAAGACGACAAAAAAACAAAGTAGATATGTCTTAGTAATATTAAGAATTTGTTCACCTCAGCATACCTGGCAGGAACTACAGTAGGTTAAGTAAGTTTGGGTTGTGGGGATACTGGGCATAGGAGAGTTCTGATAAATGCCCATTCAGTTTCAGTATGTTATAAAATCTAAAAGTATTGAAAAGTCCTATTTAAATTTTACACTCTAATTATGTTTCTACATAAAAAATAACAGGTGTCAGAAAAGCAACTAAGAAAAACGTATGAGTACATACTAAAAAAGCCATGTGTTTACTCACTTATGCTTAATATAGACACTGCTTGTTGGTTTTGCAAACTCAGCACAACTGTGTAAGAGTGAGGTGATTTCCTCTACATGGCTTGTGTTGCATCAGTAAGAGCAACTAGCATTTACAATCTCTTTTGGGGGATATATAACACACAAAGAATAGGGCATGACTTCAGATTCAGTTTTCAAGAATGGTATTTAGCATAGGAAATTCTCAGTATTTATATATATGTCAAATAGAACATAAAGACGTTTACAAGTACATCTACCAGGTCTGTAAGGATGACGATACCTGGATCTCTACCTGTTTTTACCATGGAATAATAATGAAAGGCTGTATATGAAAATTAAATATACCGCTATGTATAATGTGAAAACCTTCAAATTTTAAAGTAAAACTTCAATTTTTGAAGTCTTTTTTTCAAATATAGCCTCACTTTCTTAAAAAAAAGTTTCTCACAAGCTCTCAGTCCACAAACCTTGTTAAGATATTTCATAATTTTTTCTACATCTAAATGGGATCGATTGAAATAATGCCAGTGTCTTCCCCTTATCTCTTATTTAATGAGCTGATCTTTGGCCACTGTTCAGAGCACTCTAGTG
This sequence comes from Phalacrocorax carbo, assembly GCF_963921805.1. NCBI lineage: Eukaryota > Metazoa > Chordata > Aves > Suliformes > Phalacrocoracidae > Phalacrocorax > Phalacrocorax carbo. The sequence continues at coordinate 112,853,363 of NC_087514.1, read as the reverse complement.
CTTAAAATTTTATGGTGTAACAACGTATAGTAATCTGTAGCAATTACAAAAATCTTCCTATAAACCCATTCTAAACATAAACCACAATATTCTAGTGCTTACCTTGTTTCTAAAAGACTTAAAAAAACCCACAAACAAACCCGAACAAAATAGTGACAATAAATATCTAGGATGTGGGGAGCATTCTGTTTTCAACTGTTTGGTCAATTAACAAATCTGTGTTAAAACAGATGTTTTCTACAGAAGATTGCATTTACTTGGAAATGTAGACTTCTAGGAAAACATTGGAATACAAATTTTTCAGTTAGCCCTACCCACAGCTATTCAACAGATGGTCCAACCCTTTCCCTGCTGAGGATGCAACGGATCTGAACCAGAACTACTGATGCAATTCTACTGCTGGAGTGCACCAAAAAGATTTGTGGATGCTGATCCCCATCAAAATGCATTGTTTGTGCATAATTCCTACTGTGCTCTACAGATTTTTGCATTATTAGAAATGAGGTAAAGGGAAAAACTAAATCTCACTGATTCTGCAGTTACCTAGCACTCCCAGAAACCTTCTAGTCTCTATTAACCCTGCAAGAACAGCCGTGAAATGTGCATATCCCCACAATAAAACGGCTAGGGATTCTGAATGCTTGCTTTTTCCCACTACTTGGTAAATGTTATATGTATGTATTTAAATAAAGAATTTTGTGATTATGTTCAGCATACAATCTGCATGCATTCTGCCTTATAACTATTTCAAATATTCCCTTCAAAGTCTTACACTGTTTCCCACCATTTACATTGAAGTCATGTAACCCTTTTCCTTATTGCTTTGAATGTAACTGAAAATCAACATTACTTTGAATAATGTCACGAGCTTCGACAGAGCTGGTACTGGATCTTTTTAAAGATCTTTTGACTGTGCCACAGGATTCCTCATTCTTTTGCTCTCTCTATTTAGTCTTCCAGTAACTAAAAATATATTTTATTAGTCTAGTAACTGGATTATAAATTGCCCAGTGTCTGTTTATGTAACTTTTACATTTAACTTCCAGTAGAAACTGTCTGATTGCTATGGCTCCCCAGAACTAATGTTTTGTAAATATATTCTGGGTCCTAATAATTTTTGAGTTAAAAAATTGGTGTGGAGAAGATCACATGCAAAAGGTCATCCAATGAAGGCAATGCATCTTTTTTTTTTTTTTTTACTACTTCTCCGCTTGAATTTTTACAAAACATATAAACACTGAGACTGAAAACATTTAAATAATATATATTAGTGTCTGCGTATCTGATGATAGAAATGCATCTTTAGCGGAGGTTAAACTCTTAACAGAAGGTGGGGAGGACAGGAGTAAAAGGGTGGGGCAGAAGCCTTCTCTAAGCACATCCAATAACTGTTTTGAAAAACAAAACAAACAAGCAAAAGTTGCTCCCTGCCTTACAAAAGGGATTTGTACTTATGTTACAGTATAGCCACGCAATGTTGATTTTTCCACCTGGCACGAGGGAATAGTAGAACACCGTTTTTGTGGGGAGAGGGGGACAAGCAGTTACTAACAACACTGGGAATCTCCAAAAGAGGATCCACTACAGCTGGAAAAAAAAATGTATGTTCAGTTGTGCCAAATGAATTGTTGAGTGAAAGTGTCTGAAATGAGGAGATGGAAACTACAGGAAAGGAAAGGGACAAAATGGGAAGGAGAACAATAAGTGGATGGAGGTGGTCAGAACTTCTTAAAATGCTATGTTACACCAATCAGTCTCTGTCAGTAAACCAACCTACCAGTTAAACCAGCAGCTGAAAGTTACTCTTTCCATAAAGGGGTGGGAGGTGGGTGTAAGAGAAAGAGAGAGAGAGAAGAATAGGGAGGACACAGAAGGAAAAAAAAACAGGGAATCACATCAGGGATCAAGTTAGACTATAATCCTAGATGTGTAGCCACCAATATTACATTCTTTACCAGAAGCTGCAACAGTCATGAAACAAAAGCTTCATGGGAAGATTAGAAATGCTAAAGCGAGCAACAAAAAAAGATAAGATATTCAAAACTGCAGAAATAGGAAATATTACACAGGAAAACACATTTTTCTCTCATTGAAGCTGTTTCGATGACAAAATGTCTTTAAAAATGTATACAAATTATTGCAGGAAGTTGATAGTTGTTGATAGTGTTCCATAAAACTGACTTACAAAATCATCCTAGATATACTTACTTAGGTGACCATAACTCTAAAAAGAACTAAGATTTCACCCATGGAATGCCTCAACTGAGAAGAACAGTTTTAGAGAGAGATTTTCAGAAGGGAAAGGGAAAGGAGAGGGTAAATCAGCAGGTTCAATTACATATGAATCTATATTAAACACCCCCACCCCCATATAAAAAGACAACACCGAAGACAAAAATATATTCAAAGGCAGATCCAGTGATACTTCGTTCCTTCATTTATTTGTAGCAGAAACTCATTAGTAACCAAGCAAGCTTTACAGTAGCTTCAGTAAGAATTTGTTCAAGGCAGATTCATAAATAATTGTATATTTTGTATCTGCAGCCATTTAATAGCAAAAGTTCAAATATAACTTCAATTTTCTGGCTTCTAATTAAAGGTTTATAATGAAACTCGATGTAACTTGACTGTTTTAACCACTCATTAATGATGCTGAACTCAGAATTGCTACTGTGACATCCTGTACCACTGCCTGTAGAAACTGCACTGTGTATACACTGCACTGTGCACCGCTTTTCAGTCAAGTAAACAATTGCTCTTTCAAGCCACAAAAATGCATGTCTGCTCTCCAGGAGACATGCGTTTTGCTCCATCATTAAAGAAAAATGTGCAGCCTATGATATCAAAAGACTAAACGTATTCAAATACCAACCATTCATCAGAGAAAAATGTACAAACAATTGAAAATTTTTCCCCCTTTATACAGCAATATATTTACAGGGATCATCCTGCCCAGACCTGGGACATCCCACACTGCAGAAGATTCCACACAAACTCTCCACTCAAGAGGGAACAAGAGTTCTCCCACCAGCTAGACCAAACCAAAATGACACGAGATGTTTTTAATGAAGACTCTCCATAAAGCCAAGAAAATCAGGTGAGTCCTTCTGTAAGGATAAACATCAAATGAAAACATAGTTTTAATCCAGTACTTTTTTTTTTTTGTATTTTCTACTGATGTTCCAAGAGACACTTTCTACTTCACTTCCCTGCAGTGAGATCATCATCTAATACTACAGAAGTTAATGTGATGTTAAAAATAAGCATGGTGAGGCTATGCTGTATGATCAAGCAAGGAAGAGGATTGAGATGATATAGCGTTTCTCAGAAAGTTACAAAATACTAATGAAACTCAAGGAAGTTGTTTTATGTCTACTGTAATAGATTTAACTCACTGGCGTGTCCCTTTATCTTTCCTTCATGCACATCCACTTGAGCTTATTTTAGTAAGCCAACATTTGACCACTGCCAAGGGCTCTGGTGAATGTTCTTGAGTCCTGCCCCTTGGCTTGTCATTTTAGCAGCGCTTTTTCACGTACGAAATGCCATCTCTTCCAGACCTCTGATCACCTCTATGTTCTTTGTGTATAATTCAGTACATCTTTAATGGTACAGTCATTTCTTCCCTATATGGTATCCTTAGGGACTCTGATCCTTGCTTATATTTAAATTTTGACGGTACAGAAGTCCGCCCGCGTTTGGTGCAGTATATGATAAGGCGTAAACGTTTGCACAGGATTTTTACCCATAAACCCTGCCTGGCACCCATCCACGTAAATCTCCCGAAACCCAGGCGTGGCGTGCCAGGTGAAAACGGCGGGAGCAGGACGCACAACGTGGCGGGGCGCGAGGGGAGCGGGGCGGTTCCTTCGGGCCCGGCCGTTCTCTAGAGGCAGATGCGGCCTCCCGGGGCTCCCGCCGGGCCCTTCCCGGGGAAACACCACTCCATACAAACGAAACCCCAGCTAATAACCGAGAAGCAAACGCAAAGGAGAAGGTCGCAGACCTACCTCTCCCCGCCACAGCAGCGAGTCAGCCGGCCTGCCCGGTGATAACGGGACGGGGGAGGGGGGAACACCGCAGCACCTCCTCGCCTCAGGGCACGACCTTCCCCCCTCCCCGCCGCGGAAAAGAGAACCGGGGAGAGGAGAGGAAGGCGCTTCTCCTCCAGCAACGCAATTAACACCGGGGGCCAACTGCTGCCTTGCCTTCCCTGAGCTGAAAGGGCGCACCGAGACACAAGCGCGCACCGCCATCCCTCCCGCCTCCCAGCGCTGGCCGGGACCACCGGCGGAGCCCCCAAGGCCGCGCCCCGCGCATGCGTGCGCGCAGCCCTTTCGCCCCTCCGTCCGCGGCGCGTGCGCAGTGGGCCTCGCCGCTCTGTGTAGGGCGCCGGGGCTGGGGCGGGTCTCGTACCGCTCTTGCAGTGGCTGCCGGCTCCTTCCTCCTCCTCCTCCCGCAGGACCCTGCGGGCCGTTTCAAATTAACCGCTGTTTCTTGCCCAGGTTCTCGATGTGGCTGTAACCGCCAGCACTAAGGGGAGGAGACGAGAGTGCGGGGCGTGGAGGAGGAGGAGGAGGAGGAGGAGGAGGAGGAGGGCGGCCCGGAGCGGCGCTGTGCTCGTCTTTGCCGAAAGCTCCGGTTCCTCCGGCCTCTCACGGGGAAGGGGCGGAGGGGGGTGGGGAAGGGTGACGTGAGGTAGCAGCTGCCTTCCCGCGGCTCCCGGACGGTCCGTGCCTGCGGGCACCCGCGCTCGCCCTGGGGCGATTTCTGCTTCTTTTCTATGGGCTCCGGGTGCGGGGCGTGAGGGAAGGAAGGAGCCTGAGGCGATCCCGGGCCCCGCGAGCTCCTCGCACCCGTGGAAGTGGGGTAGGGGAGAGTGCAGAAGCCCCCCTCCCTCCCTCCGTATCGCGGCGTGGCGGTGCTGCGCCGGGCTGGCCCGCAGGTAAGGCTCCCCGGGGCCCGGGCACGGAGAGGGCGAGGGGCGGGGGGGAAGGGGGGGGGGGGAGGGTGGCATCTGCATGTGAACCCGGGCGGGGCGGGGAAGCGGCTCGGGAACCCGGTTCTGCGGGTTTAGAGAAGCGGGGAGGGCCCGGGGGCTCTGCCGGGTCTGCCTCGTCAGGTGGGTGAAGGGAAAAGGGAACAATACGGGCGGCGGCCCGGGGCGGTGGTGTGCGGGGCGGCTCCCTTCGCCACTGCCGCTGCCAGACCTGAGGCAGGCGGGTGGCCCGGGGGAAGCCGGGGCCGGCCGAGCCCTTCCGGCGGCTGCTGCCGCAGGCCGGCCTCCATCCCCCTCTCCCCGCCCCGCGGGCCTGCGGGAAGGCGGCGGTCACGCCTCGGTACTGAGTGGGAACGGCGGCGTGAGGGGGAGAAGAGGAAAGAGAAAGGAAGATGTCCTGAAATCACAGCCGTGTGTATTTCAGTGCCTTTCGCACTTCATCGAAGCATAGCTTCGCTGTTCCCCGGGGCAACAGGGCATACCCCCTCGGTGGAGAGCTGTGGTAGGGTTCAGTCAGCCTTTCTGGGGCTTAGTCGGGCTTTTTGTTTTGTTTGGGTTTTTAAATTATTATTTATAATATTTATATTATTATTATTTATTTCAGATCATCTTTATTTATTCTCAGTATGCCCTGCTGCTATAACTGCAAAGAGGCAGATGGTGCTACTAAGAGAGATGGGTACATTCATGACTTAGGAAGGAGCCCAAAAACAGCCCTGAGCAGACAGGGAGATCTGCTTTGTGTGTTCTGAGTGAATCGCAGTTTGAATCCCAGTGTGATGCTTTGAAGGGCAGTGTTATGTATTTCAGCAGTAATAAAAACGTTTTGTAGACATAGTGGTACTACATTGAATTTGTATGATCTAGTCAGTGACTCCCTTATTTTAGGGACAGCTTCCCTTATTTTAGGGACAGTTACAGACATTTTTGGCTTGAAATGAGGACAGTCTAGGATCAGTTTTATCCCTTTGAAGTATCAGTTTGCATCGAACATCTTTGGAGATGTGTGGGGTTTTTGATACAAATTTCCTCTAAGATTAAAGAACTCACCAGGTAAGCATTGATTTAAACGTTCATTGCTTCTTGACAGTAAAGTGATGTAATTAAATATTTTGGGGCCTAGAAATGGTTTTCTTCTTAATATACATATGCTTCCTTGGTTAATGTAATTTTTTAGTGAGGACATAAGAACAGATGAAAGGTCCCCTAGCAGTACAAAATAGTTTGATGTACATGACATGCTTTTTCCATTGTTTTGTGTTACTTGGGTTCGGAGATGTTTACCTTAGAGTGTGAAGCCAGTCTTACCTGACCTGAATTCCTGGCTTTACCTGAGAACTTGTGAATAGAAGACGGTTGTGTGAAATGTCAGGTGTAAGCTTGTCGCCCCAAAGGTCAGTACTTCTTGTGAACTGACTCCAAAGGAGCCTATTTTCTCTTTTTTAAATTACTCTCTTGGTCTCAGAAGATGATATAGTACTTTAACACATCTGAACTTTTAGAAACTGCTGTTTAAATTGGACTCTGTAGAACATGTTATGGCTAGACTTTGGCACAGCACACAAGTTGTCATATGCATGTACCCAAAAACCTGGATTGGTATTATATAATTTAATACATCTGGTATACAATGCCAGCAAGAGAATTAGAAACCAATGACAGATTTGATACTGTGTTGTAGTTTCTGTCTGTAAGATTCTCATGTGAAGATGTGTGGTGATACTTGTGGATCAGTACGGTCCAGCAGCGTTACAAAAAGTTATTAGAGTTGCTGAGAAAGTAATCCAAATTTATTATCTTGAATATCTGGAAACTAGGTAACATATAAGTGTACATCATGGACAGTTTGTGTTTATGCATTATGTGTCCTTGAAAATAGTTTATGTAAATAGTGCTGTCCGCTTGTGAAGATGACAGTTCATAATTTTTTGTATTAGGCATGCAGAGTTAGAGCTGCTCCAAGGGAAGAGGTGAGGGGCACCTCCCAAAGGGCCATGTGGGATCAAGTGTTTTGGAGCCTACCAGCTTGCTACTGCAGCCAAGGGCTAGTTGGCAGGAGTGATGCTGGCTGATCGAGGAAGGAGCTCTAAGGGGTAGCCAGGAGAATTTGTCCTGCTTGCTTCAGTAGCTTTTCTTTGTTGGACTGTAACTGGACCAGTAGTAGAAAAGAGTGTAGGAGTGTATTAAATTGGTAATGGAAAAATACCTTAAATAGTTGCAGCTTGTTACTGAATGTGGGTTGTTACCATGGGTCGCTCTGTTTGTTTCATTTAAAAAAATGGAGGATCAGTATAGTAGCAGTGTTTTGGTTTGGTTTTTTTCAGTCATTCTTTTGCAAAATGACAGAAAGGATATCCACTTTGAAAAAGCTGACTGTAAAAATGATGGTTGTTCCATTTTAGAATAAACACTTATGGAAGATTCTTGTGACTTTTTTATTAGGCATGCCTATCATTTTTCATGGTGCTCATCATAGTACTGTCATTTCCTCATATTTTAAAATCATGTTTGATTTCTTATTTGTTGATTTCTTAGTTTACGGTAGCACTGATTCTAGAAAAGTCCAACTCTGTTACACTGCTCCTCTGAAACCTTCATATGCTTTACTCTGTGCCCTGAGAGATCCTCTGGTGAGTGACCATTATAAGAACTTTGCAGATGCTCCTTGTCACTGATGATAAAATAAAACATTACATACAGGATATTGTGGAGTAATGGGATCACCAAGTACAGCTGTTAGCAATTGACTGGCAGAGAACTCATACTTTATAAAATAAGTGCCACTGCTTGAAGTTGCATCGCTGTATGATGTTGTCATGGAATTTTGGTAATTTGAAAAGGCTGAGAAAAGTCACCAAAGATAGCCTGGTAGTTCTACAGGCCTGTAGGATACTTTGGTTCAGTTACTGTCTTGAATTGCTTTAAGTTTACCAACACTAAACCAGGCACGGTTATACTTTACGGCTCCATCAGGAGGCAGCGCTCTTGCAGATGGCATAATGGCTTTTTGATTTTCTTAACTGGTGACTTTGTGTTCATCTATAGCTTCATAATGCCAACAGACTTGAGGGATTTCAACCCCCTCAAAGGAATTGTCATTCTATTGCTAAACACCATAGACTTAGAAGTTGTATTTTTGAGATTTTAAAATGACAGATCAACTGCCAATATGCTGCACTGAAGGGGTAGATTGTACAGTTGTCAGCTTGTACCGGATTAACTGTCAACTATCCAGAGAGTAACTCTTCTTCCTGAAGAAGCTGACACGAGCTTGTCTGCTCAGAGCAGAAATTTTGTGTCAACGGTTTCAGAAGTGGGCCATGATTAGAGATGAGCAGGTTTGTTTTTTTAAGTGGAAACACTATTCATGAACTGGAATGACTGCCTCCATCATAGTGGTAAGCACTGTAATCTTTTGGCAGACAGTAATTACATGCTTTTCTAAGTCTTTGCCTTTTCCCTTGAATGTTAGGCTCTTTTACTCATATTGGCAGCTTTTTTTTTTTTTGCAATAGTTCTAGTTTCAGTTAATCATTTTCTGAACAAGGTCACACTGAATGAAAATTCTAAATGAGTCCTTAAAACTATTGCATTAAAACCCTCCTTGTTTCCCTCTCTTGCTCCCTACACACTCCTTTGTTGGGTCATGGTCACCCTGTGATCGTGCAGCTCCTTTTCTTCCTCAGGTGCTTTTGGGCCCACGGACAGGCATACTAATTCCAAAGAGCGTACCCTTGTATAGGGGCATTCTTCTGGGGAAGACTCTTGTGTTAGTCTTGCATAATTTTAACTCAAGTAATGTATTTTTCTATGTCCATTTATTTGTCTGCCTCCTTAAGAGTTTGCTTTGACAAAGCACCAAAGGTTAAGCAGATAAGATTTCCAACGTGATTCTTTCTGCTCCTTCCCAAATATGAATGCTATTTCTGTTGTTTTGCAGTAATAATACCTCTGGCTTATTTGTAGCTTTGTGTTGCTAGAGCTGCAGTTTCATGAGGCAGTTCTTTAAAATTGCTGGGTTGAGTTTTCTACTGTTCTTCTGAGAATGTTAACTTTTAGAACTTTGCTTTAATTGCAGTTATAGTAGCTTCCAAACTTTTGCTCATCAGCGGTATTCGTATTTTGAAGTAAAGAGTAAGTGTTCAGTTAACTTACGAGGTATATTTAGATTCTTTAATTTCAACTCTGTCCTCATTGCATAGCACTCCAGCTTCTTAGATCTTTCTTTTCAGTTAGGTATTTGAAAAAAGCTTTTGCTCTTTTAGGTATATTTCACACGTATATTTTTTTAGTATATTTAACATTTGTGGAACTGTCAAAAATAAAAATGAATTACTGCTGTTTGTGCTTTATCAGCAACCTGTGAATCATTTGCTGGTGAGAAATTTTTGTTTATTCCTGCTCCTTACATTCATCCTCCTTATTTATTAATGTGTTTCTAATATTTGCCCAAGTAACCTTCATTCAGATTCTTTATTTTAGGTCTTTAGACTGTTTGATTTCAAGGAATTCCAGCCTTTCTCTGTGTTGATGTTCCCTTCTCCCACTGGCTTCATTGCCTTTTTGTTTGTATGAAATCAGAGAATTTAGCCACTAATTTAAGTTGGATCAACTTATAATTGAAATAGATCACACAGACTATTACCATGTATTCTATAAGATCTTTGGGTTTTGTTGAGAAAATCCTTAGTGCTACGTCTTGTTTGTTAAGAGACAGAAATTCTGTAACAAACATAGGTATTTATGTACTCTAATATTGTAGAATTACATTCAGATTATATTTTATAATCAACAGCTTCCCAGTAGTGTTTAACTGTCTTATCACATGTCAAATATACCAATTTTCAGCAGCAGGGGCAGTTAGCACTATTGCAGTACTCTGCAGAACCTCCTCTGTGGTCCACTTGATTCAGAAGTTTAAAGGTCTGTAGCAGATAAAAACATGAACTTTGGAAGTGGACAACTGAAATAGCAAGAAACTGCCTGGATATTAGGGACGAAAGGTGAAACTCATTCTGAGGATTAAAAGAATTTACGTCTTTGAAGATATAAACTGCTGTGTTTGTGGCTTTCGACTAGAAATGCAGGGGCTGCTGGCTTATATTCTAGTGTTAATTAGGAAACTGAGACTGGTTCTAACAGCCAGTGGTTCTAGAGCAGGGCTGCTCTTTTCTGTTGTTGGATCAAATATAGAAAGATTGTTCTACAGGTGAATTTTAATTATCTTCTGGTCTTACGTGAAAGAGAAAAGGAGAGTTTCAGTCTGTTTATTTATAGCCTGTTCACACTGTAGTATCTGAATGCCTTGCATGTATGTGATGCCAAGTACACTGGCATAGACCCAGGCATCAGAACAGGTGGTGCCACTAAAGGTGGTGAGTGATAGGGCCGTAAACTGTTGTGTAGCTTCTGTTTTATGTAAGATGGGTCACGCTTTTTTCTAGGAAGTGAAAAAGAAACAAAGGGAACCTTTAGCCAGAAAGTAATAGGAAGAAGAGTAAATAGCAAAGACTTGGGGGAGAGATAAAATTTATATAGGCCTGAAGTGAAGACAATGAGAGAGGGAACTTCAGGGATTTCCTCACAGGTCTTCTGGTTGGTTTGGGTACTTCAGACATGCCAAGTTTTTGGAATGAAATACAAGAGGATGTCACTTCAACACTCATGTAATACAATATGTAACCCAGCCTGCAGTAAGAAATAAACATGTAATAGATGTGACTCAGGAATTCTGAACTGTAAATGCAGCAGATCATGATGTACTTTCATTTTACTCTTTTTTTATAGTTTAGGAAGGCCGGTGTAACAAACTGTTCTTTGTGTGGTTGTGTTTTGTTTTGGTGTTCTTAGTTATTTTCTGTGAAAATCCTAATATTACAGCATATATTAAGTTCTTTATAATACGAAGCATAATAATTTTTCCTGTAATTAGCAAGTTAAGGAAGTGAAGCACCCAAGAAGTATTTCTGCATGCATGTGAAATATCTGGCACCGTATGTTTAATGGAGAAGTAACATCATGATACATTTAGTATTAGACTAATTAGTCTGAAACCAAGACAGCGATAAAGCTACATCTCTTTAGTACCGAACTATAACAAGACATTAAATACTCTGATGTACATCAGCTCAAATAAAAGTTACATGGAATGGAAGACATTGTGACATGACCTTTGAAGGAATATTAAAATGTTTTATTAAATTTTATTAAATTAAGCTTATATTGAAGTTTAGTTTCAAAGGTGACAGCAATAATAACTGTAGAATCCTATAATCTTTTATTTTGGAAGGAACGTCTGACTATCACCCCTTGCTCAAAGTGTAGTCAATTAGATCAGGTTTTTCAGAGCCTTGTCCAGTCAAGTTTTTATTATCTTCAAGGCTGGACTTTTCACAGCCTCTCTAGGCCAGTGCTTAACTACCCTCTGTTCTTCAGCTCTAGGGTCCCCTACTTGCACAAGATTCCTGTTGGAGATGTGGGCACTCCAGGTTTGCATGTACCTATGCTGTTCCCTGCAGTGCCCTAATGCATGCGCCAGTGAGAGTGCACCTCACAAGCTCCACATGCACCAAAGGTGTGGGTTCTCCTCCCTTGCTGCACCCTGTACTGACCACCTGGTCTCTGGGGTGCAGCACCCTGCATCCTTCAGGAGGGCTGCTGCACTGTCTGGCCTGGACAGATATGCAGTTAGTGGGGTGACTTCTGGCAGCGCCAAACCAGGTTTTGACTGCTGCTGCTTCCTCTCCAAGGCCTTTCCCACAGGTATAGCTTTTCATATTTTTTTATATGTCTTCTCAAGAGCACTCCTTTATTTCAAATGTTTCTTTGTCATTCTGTAGTTACTGTTAATCTAACTGCTGATCCTCTTGCTCTTCAACATGACTGGTTTTGGGCAAATGCCCTGTTAGACAATCTTGCATTTTTGGTTAGCGCACACACAAATTCTTACTGTCACGTTCGTTATTATCCAGGCGCTATTGCCAAGGGTGGATCTTGCAAGCACCTTCACTATGTCCCCCGTGTCACTAAGCAATGGCTCTACAGTTTTCTTAGTCCTTCATTCCTGGTGTTCTTCTTTCTGTCCTTATCAGCCTTTGCTAGTTTTGCCTTCAGCTGAGCTTTGTCTTTCCTAACTCCTTGTAGGCAAAGGGCAGCATCTCTGTACACCTTCTAGGTAATCTGTCCCCTTTTCCTTTTTTGGGTTTGGGCTCAGTCTCAAGTTCTGTGCTCATACTAGGTGAGGAGTGTGGCAGATGGCCGGAAGGGATGCCTCACTTGCCTTCCTTCACAGTGACTTTGGCACAATTATGCTACAGCAAGACTGAGATCGAGGGCTTTTTTCTCATTTAAAGAATCAGCATCTAATTTTTTTAAATTCACTACTCCATGTATATCTATCAGTATTTATTGTCAGCCTGAACATGCCTGTCTTAGATATCTAACCTATTACATTCAGTTTCCCAAATCAATCTGCCAGCTAAGAGAATCTCACTGAATTAAAAAGCCAAAGTTAGTTGTCTATAAGAAGTGGTATGTTGTTTAAAGGATGCCCACAAATGCAGTTCAAGCCTATGGTACATGCAGTTACTCTGCAGATTTTACTTATGTGGTAAATAGTTAAAAAATACAACCCATAACATCCAATTTAAAAGAATTTCATTTCATGTTTAATGACCTTTTTTAGTACATAAGTTTGAGTTCTGTTGCTTATGCAAACATTGTAATAACATAATTTCTTGATTTTTGTTTTTCTCTTTTTTTTTTGGCTGATATATACCCTTGTGAAAACCTTCTGTATTAGGGGAGTATTATTTTATGTGTTGATGCAACTTCTACTTTGGGTCCTATATGCTTTTCTTATTTCAAGGCAGACAATAAAAATTACTGACAAAAAGGTGCAGATTTTTTTGAGATATTTCTTCCATATGTGGGCAGCAGCCTGTAGCTCTGAGCTTAAACCTTTGTCAGAGATATCTCCAAATTGCTTTCTGCATGTATATACCTAAATTAATCTGAGTACAAAACATGTTTGTTTTAAAGACTAAAAAGACAGGCTCTTACTGAATGGATTAACAGTGGCAATACTTGTCCCAGGCCTTATCTCAGAATCTCCCTTCAACCCTGAGTTTGAGCTCTACTGTTCTATTTCCAAGACCCATCCCAGTGTCTGATATGAGTGAGGCTGGAATCTTTTATTTCTAACTGAAAGCGTGCTGCTACCGAACACCAGAATTAAAGCCAAAACAAACATCATCATCATCATGATGATGTTGTGGGGGAGTACAAATAAATTGAACTACGAGCCACAAGCAGATGGTAAAAACACTCTCTGTCAGGTGAGGCCTCTGTGCTGGTCCAAATGCCTGTATTTTATCCATACAGTCTCCGCTGCAAAATGAATGAGCAGCCTGTGGAGGAATGGATGGAATCCAGGGAGGTACTTATTTCCACTCTTCCCCATCAGGAGTGTGTTTGTTACTGGACAACAGAACTGCATCTTTCTGGCCCCTTCAGATACTGTGGTTTTATTCCTGTACTACACATCCACGAACACTACAAGATCTCTTTTAAGGTCTTTACACAGCGGAGTAGTTGTGCACCTGCAGTACTGAGTATGTTTAGTTTTGGTCTCAGAATAGCAACTGGAAATTAATAAGATTATTGCCTAATTGTTGTATTTGTCCTATGCAGGAGCTTTTATGAACCGGGACATCTAGTTTCAAGCCTTTGTCTTTTCTCTCATCAGCAAATATAAAGAATAGTAAAATACCTGCAGAATTTGAAGCACAGTAAAAGACTGCCTGCATGGAAAAGAGGACTGGTGGCATAAAGTTACAGGGAAAGGGGAGGGGAAATGTAGAAGCCAACAACAACAACAAAAAAAAGCTGTGATGCTACTTGAAATCTTTGTACCAGAAAGTACCCCAGTATGTTTTGGCTTTGTGATCGCTGTATAAAAATAATAATGTAAAACCTGCTTGCACAAAAATAGCTGTCCCCCCACCACCCCCCACCCCCCGAATAAACTGTAAAGAATTCTTGAATGCTTGCTGGTTAGACCCAGTATGAAAGACAGTTCTTGCACCAGTTCAGTTTCAAAAGGATAGTCGATAGTAGTTCACCTCAGACCTTTTCTGTTTGCACGAAGAAAATTTTGTTCTGAAGGTGTTTTCCCAAGCCCTTTGTGGGACACTTGTTTGTATCAAATAGCTGGACTACCACCAAATTCTGATCTGGTATCAGAAGGGTGTTGATGTCTGGAAGTAGGGTTTCTTCAGGATATTTGAAAAAACTAATTCAGATTTTTTTTTTTGAGTAATGTTTTGTTGTCTGTGGCTGTATGTGCTATGTTTTGGTTTGGTAGTGATTTTTATTTGATTGCAATATGTTTCTCTCTTCATTTCCAAAATTAGGAATCTTGTTAGGCAAAATTATGTTTGTTTGTCCAGAAATGTCTTTATCTCTACTGTAGTAAAACTTCTCCCGACAACAGCTGTGTTAAAATGTAAATAAGCTCCATCTACCTGCTTGGAATGCTTTGAAAAGTTTGTCTGCTGAATCTGTGTTTTCTCTTTTGGAGAGAGCTCTAGTGATCATGTAAGTTTAATATCTGAACCTGTTGTTGCCTACAGGTTTTCTTTGTGTCCATTTTTAAGACTTGTGGAAAGTGAAAGGGTGCAGAGGTATTGTCATTGAGTTATGCACAGTTGTGCATAACTTTGAAGCTGATGGGTTCTGTTCAGTAGAAAAATGCTGTGGGTGCACTTTGTAGGATGCAGTGGTGTTCTGTAAAGCTGCAACAAGACTTGATGATGTTTTCTCAGAAGTACAACTGCTGGATAAATTTGAGGCAATGGCATGTAGGTTTCTTGAATATCATACAGCTAAAGTACTGGAAAAATTATTACATTTTGGGGTGTGGATTGTTTGTTTTTAATTCCAGGTCTGAAAACTGAGCTTTTTCCTGTCTGTTTTGCAAATACAGAACCAGAGAATAAAAATGGGAACTCCTGGATCAGGACGGAAGAGAACTCCAGTGAAAGACAGGTTTTCTGCAGAAGATGAAGCTCTGAGTAATATTGCCAGAGAGGTTTGTTAATGCCAAATTTTCTTAAATTCAGAAATAGGGATGGAAGCAATCTTGTTATCCATAAAAAGTTAAAATTTTTAAGCTGTGCATTAGTGTAATTAGCCAAAAATATGACAATTATTATAAAATAAGAGTTTCTGATACAAAAAAACAAAATCACATTTTCAAAAATCTTGTCACAGTGATATATTCATTAAAGATTAATGTAACTTCACAGGATCACACTAAGCTTAGCAGATATTTCTATAGGTAGTTATATGTTTAGCTAAAGATAAATGAGAAGTCAGAAAGAAAAGTTGCGATCTCAGGTCTAAAACTAAAAAAAAATTTCCACATTTATCCCATTGTGTTGTATAGTATTCTTAAGATGGTAAGTAGAGTGTATTAGTGTTGAATGAGTATTAAAAGGTATTTGTACTATATTCTGTTTCATATGTGAAAGGTCACATTTCTGTCAAAATAAGCCTAATATGCATGCTATAACAGGACTTATAACAGATTCACCATCTGGATAATAGAGAGCTGGAGGTAACACGCCTAAAATGCAATTAACAAGAAGTTGATACAAAGGGAAATTTTGTCCCACCGGATATAGGAAGGAGGCAGCTGCAATTTAGAGTCTTACAGTCGATGTCTACTTGAACTTCAGTTTTTCTGGGAGGAAACGATGTGCCTTGGAAACAAAAGCCTTAGTACTATTTGTATACATTTGGATACAGAAGCTTTGAGCTTCACTGTCAACAAAGCTGCTCACACTAGTTGACATAAATGAGTGCAAAATGTGGATTCTAATTGGCCTTCTAATGTAAGTTTTTCTCTGTGTATATAGTATGTATACATAGATGTGTATGTAAGACAAAATAGTTGGGTGTTAGATCTTTGAAAACACTATGATTTTTCAAATGTAGCCATCACAGGCTGTAGGCAAAGGAAATGCTCTGTTAGCAAAAAAGAATTTTCATTTAGTTGGTAACTTTCCAGAAAGTTAGGTTCACACCAAATCTAATGGAAGTTCTTGCCCTACCATGCCTTTGGGTCATGTACAGTCTCACTGATCAAGTTCTATCTTCCATTTTTGTGGAAAACAGTTAATGAAGGAGAAGGAATCTGGCTGTAATTTTTTTTTTTTTAGTATTCTCTGTTTGGTTCCAATACTATAACATCAGCTTGCACCTTAGCCTAGAAGAAAAGGTCTCAATAGCAAGGTATAATAAGTATTACCTTACTTAAAATTACTGTGGGGCTTTGTTCTCTTACGTTGCTAACTCCCTCAATGAAACTTTGAGCATGAGCATAAATTAAACAAAAATGAAGGATTTCTTCCCCCCCTTAGTGCTGCATTAAGCTAATACTAGGTTTTATAGCTAGAGGTCTGTGTAGGACAAGCTGGCATTAGATCCCACGTCAGACAGCAGCTGTTGTCATTGAATTGGTAGCTGTAGTTCATAGTATTAGCCAACTTTTTCTGAAGAAAACTTGTACTTTAAAGGAACAGAATGCATTTTGTAGGATATAACAGCAGAGGCCAGGTAACAAACTAAGTTCTGTCTTTAAATAACGTCTGATTTTCGTGTGCCATACACATGCCTTTATCATTTGAGGCTGGGGAAAAATTTTGGGTTACCATGCTGACATACGGCATGCTAATTCTCAGTGCATGAATAAATATATAGAGTAGATGTACTTTACCATTCTGAGGTCATTATGTCAGCAACATGGCTTACCTTTTTATTGTCAAAGGGTGTTTTGTTCTTCAACTTCCTCTTCTGAAATTATCTTTTTAGCAGATGTTACACAACAGTTGAATTGAGCCCTGTAATCCAGAAGTCAGATGTCTTGTGAGTGAAGCGTTCCTAAAAGGTGTTCTAGGTATCAAGAGTTGGTAATCAGAATATGCTGAAACAAAAGGCTGACGCTCAGGATGATCTGCACAGAAAAACTTCGTAGAAGTGCTCTGGGGTTGAGAACATTCTCAAAAGGATGGTAGGAATTATCAGAGTTTGTAATGCTAGCAGAGACTTCTAGCGTAGCGTATGAAGTTTCAGGTTTTTTCCCTCTAAAAGTTCAGATTTCTGAAAGCACTAATCTTATTCTTCCTCACCACCCTAATTTGACAAAATTGAGATTTCCTTGTTCTATGGGACGTGTCAAAAAATGTGATATCTTCCTTATGGTGCCAACAAACATTGGCTTTCTAGGAAATTTTGTGTAAATAATTCTTTAGTACTGATTCAATAAATTCATTTCTATATAGTAATTTTTCTGCACTGGTTGAATCTGATGTATCATCTTATATGAAAGTATTTAATGGAAGACATGGGCACTATCATAGGATCTGAGGGGGTTGGTCAAGCTACTTCTTCCTTGTGAGATAACTTCAATTTTATCCATCTTCCTCTGTTGGTTGTGTCTCCTCCTTCACTTCTTGTAGCACTAGCACTGTTATGTAGACAGTTGTTTTGTAATGCCTCTGCACTAAACAGGGCATGAGTATGCTATCATACATCAACACTGGAGTGAGCTACTGCCTTATTCCAAGAACTTCTGAGTTACCAGATCTCTTCCTTTGGGACCTACTTTTTTGTGTTCTGTTGTGTGATATCCTTCCTGGCATTGAATTCCCTGTACACGCTGAAACTGAGGAAGAGTGAAGGTGGTGTACATATTCAGGGACAGGGATCTGTGCATCCTTTTCTGGAAGCAATGTGTTCTCCATATTGCACGGTGTTAAGTGAGATTGGTTACAGTTGATTAGTTCGGAAGTCTTACCTTGGTACAACAGGGAGGATTACCAGTTTATCATGTTTGTTTCAGAAGCTGTAGAAACAGGTGGTAGGTTATATTGTCCAGGTGTTTCCTGCAAGGAAAAAGGAACTCTGAGTGTAAATGCCCAGCTACATTAAAATGGAGTATTGGCAAGTGTCTTCTGATTACAACAAGGTTAATTTGAAGTCAGCTAATCTCTTATTTAATAAAGGAAGAAAAAAGCCTACCTCCTGAAGATAGGAAGAGTTCCTGTACACCACCTTCTGGTTACTTCTCTAGCTGTTGTAATGGATTCTGAACCTGTTCGCTTTCTCAGATTGACAAAGAATATAAACCAGCTGGTGTGGAATACAGTTTCTTCTGCCACATGGAAAGTTCTGCCTTTCCAAATAACAGATAGCTATCGTCTAGTGTGACTTCAGGCTCCTGTCCAGATTAGGTTCTTATGCAGGAATCCTTTTTGTTTAACAAATAACTAAATAAATAAAAATTGAAGTTCATCTTCTCAAGGTTATAGTAATTCTACACTAGATAGAGCTGATATGATCTCAAGATCTGTTTCCCTATGTTTTTTTTTTTTGTTGAGATTCTCTGCTTATAAAGCTATTTTGTGGACAAGTATCTTCAGCTGACATCTGCATCACTGCTTCACTTGTCCTTGTAATTTACAGACCAGTTGTTTTTTTCATTTTAAATATTCAGCATAACCTGTTGTCATCGGACATCTCGTGATTATTTGAGACCTCTTTCTCCACAACCAGCCTTAGATGCAAGAGTGGAGATTTCAGTCACTTCTGTGTTCTTATATTGTCTTCAGTTCAAGCTCAGATAAAATCAACATCATGCCAGAAAGCGAGAAGAATCTGACTCTTGTAATCTCACCAGCCTCAATCCGATAAGCAGCAGTTTGAAGGGACAATCAGGATTTACCTCTTCTATCCTTTCTTTCCATGCTTGCTTCAGGAACCCTTCCATTCTTCAATGCTGAGTAACTCCAGATGACAAAGAACGAGAGCTTGTGGGCAATGATTGCATCACTCTTCACTTTCTTTGTAGCATCTTTTCTGTATTTTCTCAAGAACTGTTCCCATGACTCTGTTTCATTGTATAGCAGGAGCCTGGAAACTCTTAAGATGTGTTTTCTCATGGGAGAGAATAAAGATGCATTTGGATTTAAAATTCCCTCTGTGGTTGCTCAAACTTTGGGTAGCGTGCAGTTGTTCTTACTTTGGTAAAAATGTCAGGTTACTTAGTTGCTACGGTAGAAAAAGCCAAGAGTTCAGTAACTTAAGATGTTTGAATGCTATATTGTGAATTTAAAAACAGTTAACAACATAGGCTTTGTCATATTGAATCTATTCAAAGTTCAGTATGTGTTTCTCTCTGCACACAGCTTCAGCTTTTCTTAAGAAAACAATCAAAACCCCAAAGAACCCCACCCTCAAAGATTGTGTTTGTAGATGCTACATGATGTTCGAATTTATGTTTTAATAAGAGATCACATCAAATATTTTTTTAAATCGGCTATTTCTACTTTAGTATTAATTAGAAATTTTATTTGCTCCTACTTTTAATAGTGGCTAAGAATCTTTTATAAGAGGTAAGGTAGTCTAGAGACTTTGTATGTGTATAATAAATGGAAAAAGAATGAGAGCCATCAGAAATAAAGAATCCTAAACTGTTAAGTCATGTAAACCTTAAGGTTTTATTGTTTATAGTCTTTGCTTTGTAGGAACTGGAGAAAGAGTAGGAACATAAGATAAGAGTGGAAGGAAGATACTTCTGAGGAGGCATATGAAATACATTTGGCACATGAGAGATGGTGTTGCCTTGGGTCCATGAGACAGGAGGAGATGACAGTAGGTAAAAAGCGTGGCAATGAGAATACAGAAATAAGCAACAGAAGAGAGAAATAATGCATGTCACTTAATAAGAAATTATGAAATAAGCTTTATATTGCAGTGTGTAATAGTGTATTAAGAAATATGGTGAATGTTTTAAAATGCTCACCCTGATGCTTTGCCAGAGCTGGCAGAATGTCCTGGTGTTCTGTCAAACACCCTGTGGCAGAAATGGAGCCGTGTAACTGGTGCCCTTGCCTCTGCCATTTGGTGGGAGAAGGAAAACCTTCTTTGCCTGGGCCTCCTGCATCGGAAGGTGCAGGCTTGTAAACACTGCATATCCCTTGACAGAGAGAAGAGCGAGTTACACATATTGTAGCCCATGATGACAAAATAATTCTAATTTTTCCATGAAAAGCATTCATATTTTTTCAGAGGTGAATAACATATTTTAGTATAGGCTGTATTTTATCCTTATGAAGCTTTTATGCTGAATCTGAGCTAACTAATGAATCACCTTCTCTACAGTATGAACATTAAAATACTATTGCTTTCTAGTGAATTGCTTCTTGCAGGCAAGGGGAAGGGCAATGGTGCCTGTCTGCGCTACAGCGACAGATGTTATGCTTCTCTTTAGTCAACACAGCGGGAAGCTTCTACCATATCAATTCTATGTAGTAGTATGCTGCTTATTTTGGTGAAGAACTTAATCATTGCTGTGAAGGCACTAAAAAAAAGCCCACATCAGAAAGGAGAGACTCCAGACTCAACCTCTTACAAAGGCATTAAAATTAAAATCTGGTCTTTTTCCCTTTCTGCTTTCTTTCTTTCTTGCCAAAAATACTTTGGATTTAACTGAAGAACTGAATATTGTCCTTGGAAGTTGAGATAAAATGTTTTGGAAGGTTTTCAAAAGATTGTGGCAGTATAGCTATTAAAAAAAAAAAAACAAAAGAGAAGAAAATGGAATAAGCAGAGATGGTTTTCTAAATGACTGTAAGTAGTTGTTAGTAATTAGTTTTTAGGTGGAAATGAGAAAACTGACCATGTTGCCTGCAATGGAAGGAGAACGTTCTCTTGCTACCCATGCGTTTACAAAACATATGCAATAAAATAACCTAATCAAAGTGACTACTGCTTGAAGGTGGTGGCTTAACTGCTTGAAAACAGCCAGAATCATCATATTCTTCTAGAATGAAATGCTTTTTATGCAGGTGCAAGGAAACATTGCTTTTATTTTTGCATGTAATACTTTTAAGTGCATATTTTGAAATTAAGAATTCCAGAACTCGGCAGTTAACAGATAGCTTTGCTTTGTTACTCAGAGCAGAGCTAATACGCAAAGAAACACAGCTATGGCACTTGGTTTAAAATCATGTATTTGTCCTTAGGGTAGGAGGTAAAAGATAAGGAGTAGTATCAGTGTGCCTATATAAAAAAATTGTTTACAGATTTAGTTATTAAGCCTTCTTTTCTTATCCAAAGTCTTGAGGGCCTCTTCTTGTGTTTTGTTTTGGTGGGTTTTTTGTTTTGTTTGTTTTTGGGTTTTTTCCCCGGTCTCTCTTGTTGCAGAGATCTTATCTGTAGTCCTCTATTTCTGTTCTTGATCACTTCTCGCAATAAATCCCATGCAAAATTATTGTATCTATATCTCATGGCTCCTATTTGCCCTCCAGAATATATAACCAACTGATTTCTTTCCATTTAGCCACCAGTGTAAGTGTACTGGTATGGCTCTAACAGGTTTGGATATCTCATCTCTTATTTGCAGTTGAAGTGTTTAAGAAAATTCAGCTATCACATTTCTTTTTAGCAGTCAGAAGTCCCCTTTTGAAACTTTTACAGTGTCGGATTTGCTAGATCTTGGACAGTTGACAGTTTAATTTTCACATCAGAAAAATAGAAATTTGGTATGTAACAACATTTTTTAACAAGCTGTACTTCAAATATATTATTTTATATCTTTATAATAAATAATATATTTTATTTATGTGTGTCTGTTCTAAAGACTATAGAGAATAATGACCAATGGAACAGAAACCAAGACTGTAG
The DNA here is from genome assembly GCF_963921805.1 of Phalacrocorax carbo. NCBI lineage: Eukaryota > Metazoa > Chordata > Aves > Suliformes > Phalacrocoracidae > Phalacrocorax > Phalacrocorax carbo. Next base: position 112,831,615 of record NC_087514.1, on the reverse strand, counting down.
TGGCCAGCCTGTAGTTTTGTAATACTGGAATTTGTTCAGTGCAAGCTATGGAAAGCAACTGGTACTGACTCCCAAGCTCCTACAAGCAAGGAATAGTGATGTATTTAAGATGGCCTTTAATTCAAATACTAGTTTAATTAGAAAGCATTATAATATGTCTGCCTGTCCTTTTGATGTTTGGGGTTGGGTGGGTTTTTTTACACACACACACACACACACACACACCCCCCCCCCCCCAAAAAAAAAAAGTCTAGATTTCTGTGCTGCTTCAATAGTCCAAAGAGCTGCTTCTTTTTAACACTGTTCTCTATCCAAAGCTGTTATGGCACTGTATTTCCCGTAGCAGGTATGTAAAGACTTTTTTTCAACGTAGCTGAAGAATTTAATTTGTGAAGAATGTTGGTGGAAAATAGTTTCATAACTTTTATGGACTTTCTTTGGTAACACAACAGAGTGAACAGCAGCACCAAGGCAGAAAACTGTCCTTTTGAATTATAGCTGTTTCTTTATTACTGTTAACTTTGAATTTCAGTTATATAGTTATCACAATTTGTATGAGTGTTGTATTAATAACATGAGGTCTGCTCTCTAACAATTCTGCTGAGAATAGTTATGTATGATGGCCTTTCAAATGGTGATGTGATTTGTCTCTTGCTCTATGCTTTGGTGAAGGAAGCCAGAGAACTGTGCTTTCAGTTACCTTGCCAACTCCCTTGTCTTTTTGAAACTGTGTACTTTTTAGAGGAATCTGGTAACTCAGATTAATGATTACTGTAATACCAATCTTTTTTTTTAGCAAAAGATGTTCTCTAAAAAGATGTTTTCTTTTCAGTTTGACACCCATTTTATGACAAATGTTCGTAGAGTACACCTGTATTTTATCAAAGGCTTAGTAAATTGGAAGAAATGGAGTGTCCCCTGCACTGTAGGAAGGTGAAGGTTAGGTCTCTGGCTGTAGGACTAGGATAGAGTCATGAAATGTGAATTGATTTTTAGCATGAATCAGTGAAGGAATGAACTTTCTATATTTAACAATAAAGCCTTGCCAGTGTCTGAAGGCTAGACACATATGTCTGCTGATCTATAGACAGAACGAAACCCAGACATATCAGCTGTTTGGGTCCTTTCTGTGCTGGATACATGTCTGTTTGAAAGTTTATATGGGACAGAGCTATGATTACAGGCAGTTACAGGGTAGGGCTGCAAGTGAGGAAAGACTTCCTGTTGCATTGGGAATTCCCTTGCTTTTCTCTGTGCTGTCATCATGTAGGAAGCAGAGTAGCTTCATGCTGCTGTGAAGGCGGCTTACATTGTGGCAGACAAGAGTGCTGACTCAGACTTTGAATCATTTAATCTGAATATGCAAAATATAGACAAACAGTGTTAATGAGAGTCATTTGAAGTTAAGACAAACAATTTTAAGTGATAAAGCTATAATGTGTTTGCATTCTTTCTTGTCATTATTTGATAAATATTTTTGTACCTGTAGTTTAATCATAATTTAAACTTCAACTCTGAGTTAAATACCCCATTTTTCCTGAAGCATAGTAAAAGGTAGTTATTTGCAATTGTCATGCATTTTATAGGTTTCTAATGTTTTACATAAAGCTATGCTGTTTTAGTGGCAAAAGCAAAAAAAAACCAAAACAAAAAAAAAACCAAACCAAAACAAACTCTCCTTAACCAAAGGCAAAATCCCATTGATATTTACATTTTTTAAAACTTCTATAAAATGAAATGTTTTGGATGTTAGGCGTTCTGAATTTTTGGCTGCTGGTGCTTCTCATAAGTTGTTAATTAACATTTAGATAGACAACTAGAATTTTTCGTGGAAAACCTGGCTTTAGTGGTTTAATATTTTAAGACTTTAAGAGAAAACTTTTATCAGCTCATTATCCAAACATGAAAAAAACTCAGCCTGTGTTTTCCTCAGCTACTAGCTTTATGTCAGAAGTTATTGCCTCATGTAATCAACTGACTAAATTTGAGGTAGCATTTAGGGTCTGAAAGACAATGTGTTTTTTCTTTGTTTGAGGCTGGATAGAAAGTGGAGAAAATATATAGTTGCATCTGCCAATAACCAGGTTTCACAAGCAGTGCAGGAGCTGTAACAGCTTTTTGCCACTGAAAAGGGGGAGGTCTCACTGCTCTTTGTCCTGCCTGTCCCTTTTGCTGGGTCTGGTGTTCATAAGATCCTTGTACAAGCCAATTCATTTTACTAACGCAGCAGAAAACTCAGAAAACTACTTTCTGTTGTTAACTTTGTGCTATGGTACTTGGTTAAACTGACTTACAGTAGATTCTGAGCGCTGGAGCTGTGTCCAAGGAAGACGTTGGGAGTATAAGGGCTTGAATGGAAAGGTAGGGAAGTCCCTTTTTGGTGATGTTGAATGTTAAAGTTAGTTCTTAAGGAACTGTAAGCTTAAATTTCTCACTTACATTTTGCCCAATAATCAATTTGATTTTGATTGCTGTTTGAAGTAATTCAACTTCTAAGTGATGTTTGCTTTTTGAAATAATTCCAAATTATAGCAGAGCCTTTAAATATGACATGAACAGTAGTGGTTTAATATTTTTTGGTTTGATTCTTTTTTTGTTTTAATGTCTTTCTGTGGCCAAAGATTCTGCAGCTGCATACATGCCTGTTTAAATACTATGCATAGGCAAAGTCCTGTTAAAGTATGCAAGACATGGAATTTTAGATTTAGTGACAGTAATATTTCTGAACTGAGTTCTCTCATCAACATGTAATTCTTTTGGCTACTAATGATATTTCTGAAATTTCATTCTGAGAACTGAGATTTCTTTAGTACTTATGCAGTGTGATGTTAGAATCTTAATGTGTTTTTGTGAAGAGATTATTAAATTGAGTACTTGGGCCATTGTACAAAAAATGTGGTTCTAACTTCCAGTATTTTCAATTTGCTTGTAGGCTGAAGCCAGGCTCGCAGCCAAACGGGCAGCTCGAGCAGAAGCAAGAGATATACGTATGAGAGAGCTGGAGCGACAGCAAAAAGAGGTAGTATTTCACCAGGAATTATTGCAAACCTTTACTAAAATTGTTAATGTATTTTATTTCTGTACTTGCTTCAGATTTTGTCTTTTGGTGTAATTCAGTTGCATGCTACTATTTTCAGCATCAGGCAACTGTTAGCTTCTCTCTCTGCCCCCATACCCTTCTCGTTCCCCTTGGGTTATGCATCCAAAAGGACAACTTGCTTTCTATTTACCTGTGGATAGCACCTCACAAAATATTAATCTGAACTCGTATTGTGGGGGAAAAAATCTGCTGTACAAAATAAGCTGTTAGCACTCTTTCAAATGCAAAACCAAAACATTTTTAATGTGATTTTTAAATTCTAGTTTTACAGGCAAAATCAGATGCTTGGATGTTTTACCTTTAACAAATACAGTAAATTCCATGCTAGCAGTGAAAATTGTCCAAAAATTAATCTAAATGTTTATCTTCAGATTTTTAAATGGTTGAGGCTTTCCTATTACTGCTTATTTGATTTTTAAAAGAGCAGAAGAGGGAACATAATGACAATGTCCAGAACTCAGGCTTGCATAATAATTTTGCATAGAGAAGAACAGTTTTCAACTTCTAATGTGAAGCTTGATATTGTCTGGATTTGGATTACTAGGCTTGCAGCTGAGTCAGCTGGTGACTTCTGTGCTTTTATAAGAACAACTACTTAACACATGTGGCAGTTTCTTTGCTTGTTGCTGTGCAAAAGGTCCATGTAAATATGAATAACTGGCAGCACAGCATAAATAGTAAACATGACCGTACTCAAAATGAACACTGCCTCATGTATAGGATAAACAACTATGAAAAAGTAGAGAGAATTATTTTGCTCTAGTTTTAATGTATTTATAATATACTTAGTAACTGGATAATTTGCGTATGTGACTTTGGATATGCGGTTTTCAGTCAATTTCTTCCCGTATATATACTGAAAATGTTCACAATAAATACCAATTGTCAGGATCTTTACTTAAAAAAAACTAATGGAATTGGGATAATATTTACACATACAGTTGTGTGTTGCTCCACACATTTCTCCTAAAAAAAAAAAAAAGTTTGCATTTCTTCAGGAAAGAGTACTGAGGAACTAGATTTTCAGTAGCATGTTTATTTCATGGTGGTTGCATTTGATTCAGGTTTTGACGTAGCATGCAAAAAATTGAGAGTTTATTATTTGTCACGATTACGTGCAAATTCATGTAAATGCTGTTTTTTTCCTGTGGTAATAACAAGTACAATCTACAAAACATGTTTTGCCTCAATTTTCTATGGTTCTCATTATTTTGCATACTTTCAGTTTTCTAGCTACTGTAGGTATCTGATATGATACTGAAGATTACGTGGCAATTAACTTAGGTTTTTTCCAAATTTTTGCTGTAGGAGTCCAGTCTTGTGTGGTGTCTAATCTTTATTGTAAATGGCCTGTTTGTTTTTGTTTTTACATTCTGTAGTTTTCTCAGCATTCATATGATAGAAAATGGGCTCATATCCAGAAATGGATGGTAGGCTGAAACCACGTGTTGTGCATGTGTTTGCCACTCAGAGAACTAACACAGGATTTGGAGGAAATAATTGACTAACTGTTTGCTGTGTGTCATTTAAAAGTGTTTTATTACTGAAAACAATTACATCCGAACTATATATGGATGTGGATATGCAGGGCATTTTATGGCAGCAAAAGACGAACTATGAAATGAGAACTTTTCTTGAAATGTTTTTTTGTTTCCACCATGTGCTGGCTTAGTCATGAATCTATTTTAAATGAAATTACATTAGTTTCAATCTAGGTAAACATCTTTTTCAATAGCAAATGTTTTTATTTCTGTTAATTTCTGGGGGTTGTGTTTTTTACTTTTTTCTTAGCAGACTTGCATTTGTTTCCTCTTCGAGTAATATGGCAAATGCTTATCTTTTCACTGATGATTAAGTCACTTCTATGACTCACAAAAACTAACTGTAAAAGATCTAAAAAAACCCCAAAACCAAAAAAAGCCAGAAAAAAAACCCAAACACAAAAAAATCACACTATGCATCAGTTGCATTCTTTTACCCCTTGCCCCTCGCTTTCCATTAATAATGATAAAATATTTGATTGTTCAGTTATTTAGATTAAATCCACTAAGTACAAAGTAGTAGAGATAGTTGAGTTACAAGCTGAGAAAGCTGCTGTTCAATTTATACTAATTTAGTGTAATGTTTCTTTAGAGAGTTCCTTTCACAAACTTCATGTGCCTCTTAGAAAGGTACATGGGACATGTGAGTTTCTTTGTATGTTTTAGGGAAGTGTTCACTATGTGAATGTTTTGAATCAAGATGATTTAAGGAATACGTGCTAAGGCTAAGCATAATTTCAAATAGTTAAAACTATCATGACAGTTAATCAGCACTTCTGTTGAGAAATCCTAGAACTGTCATCAGAATTTTATTTGCAAAAGTTTTGCTGACTTAATGTAGTCTCTTTGCCTACCTGACATTTGTGTGTATATTAGTTCTTATGTCACTGATAAAGGATAACATAGGTTTCTGTTATCTCTTGGAAAAATGCACGTTTGAACTTTTTTTTTGCTGGAGAGCAAGAGTTTCCATACTGGAACACAAATGTCATTTGTGAGCAATCTCACTTTGAAATTCATGCTACTCAGTTGAATGCCACTTTTTTTTTTTTGCACTTGTCAGAGGCACATCTGCTGCAGGAGTTTTCTGAGCAGATGTGCACTCCACTCCTAGATCGGGAGGCCTAACCTCTCAGATGAAGTGCATATTTCAAACTTAAATTCTTAGAAATCAAGCTTGATAGCTACCAGCAGCAGTTATCTGTTTGCAATATGTAATGTATTACTTTATCCTTTGACCTGAATATGCTGAACACTTAACGATGGCTTTCTGTTTTCTGATTGTATGTCAGGAAGAGACGTGTTACCCCAAGTAAATCACCTACAGAAATGTACAGAAAATTTCATCGGAAGCTGAAGCTTTGCATTATAGGAGCATATTATTAGCTGGAGTGTTATATACCGGCAATTAAGAGGAATCTTATATATATAGCAAACTGTCTGCTTGCAAGCTGCAAATGTTATTAAGAGGTATTTGTCCATTTAGACCACAGGCCCGAAGTGTATTTAACATTGGCAGTGATCTGACTGCAATCTCTTGAAAAGGTACATAGTGTAAATGCTCATTTTAAACCTCAGAGTAGACACTAGACAGAAAGACTAAAATGTCATTATGAAATGAACCTCTTTTACCCCCCCGCCCCCTTCTTTTCTCTCCCCTCTTTGAGAAGTTATTTTCTTGCAGAGTATTAACTAGGTGTCTTGAATAGTAACAAAATAATTTTAAACGACTTAATGTCTCCAGTGATAATGCAAGAAAATAACCACGTGACCATAAGCAGTATGAAAGCCATCTTTAGACTTTAGACATCCATCTATGATCTGGAGGCTGAGCTTTTAACTCTAAAGATAACTGGTTTACAATCTTTAGAATAGTTTGACATATGGAAAACTGTAGAAAGTGAGTAATTTAAGGAAGGATTTCTAGTTTTAGAGCCCTGTTGTAGCCTTCAAATAGGATAGTTTCAGATTAAGCTTACTCTTAAAATGCTTACCTACTGTAACTAAAAAATTGAGAAGCTTCTGGCATGTGAAGCACTTAATGTTTAATTTTAAATTAGTTTTATTTTGTGCTGCTTCTCACATATTCCCTTGTGTGAGCCAAAACGAACATTTCCTGATCATTCAAGAGGACAAAAGATACTAAGGTGCGTTAGCTAGTTGTCCTCCCCCAGATTTTATAAGTTAGATTTATTTTTTTTTTACTATTGTCGTAGAGCAGAACTACCTATAGAATACTGATCTATTTCCTTAAGAACCTTTGCTCCTATAAGAGAGGAGAAAATCTGAAATATGTATGAGGAAACTGAGAACAATTGCCTCTATTAGGGCTACAAACTTTTAAAAATATTCACAATCTGACTGTAGTAATTCTATAGTAAATGTCTTACTAATGTATTTGTAATTTTGTAAAGCTTTTTTAAATTTTACTTTAATTGCTTAATTTAAATCTTGTACTTTTTTCTTCATCAATATAGTAATGAGAAGAAAAATTGGCTACTGAATGCTAATTATTATATTAACCCCCATTATTTACCTCTCCTAATGTAGTATGTTGGCATACTTACCTAAATCAGGTGAAATCACAGTTGTTCTTACTTGAATGAGTTCACTTGACACAATGGATTTTTCAAAAATAATACACAGCATTAGAAGTGCTAACAGCACCTTTGCTTGCTTGTACTTTGTCATCATCTTTTTGTTTTTTTAATTTCCTTTCGTCCTATGAAATAACTCTGCATTTCTTCTTTCTCAGGAAGATTCAGAGAGGGCCAGGTATTCTCACCGGTCCAGTCGACATTCATATTTGGTTTGTGTTCAAACTGTATACTTTTCCTTTTGCATCATTGGTTTTGTGTTTTTTTTTTTTTTCTAAAAAAAATGTTAGGGCTGTGGTTTAATTTTCTGAAGTAGCAGATGATGCTTTAAGTCTTCCAAGTATTAAAATTTTTAGAGTCGGTATTTTAAATCACATGTAATTTGAAGTTCATCTGATATTTTATTTCCATAAACGTCAACAAGGAAGTTTATGTATTTAAGTCTCTGCATTTAAAAAGAATCTCAATTGCCATGCTTTAATTCTCTATGTTTTTACTATAAATACCTTGTGCTTTTTTTCCTCTTCTACATACGTTTGTTTACAGTATATCTTTGTTGCTGAAAATAATTTAGTAGGGATTTGGAAACTGTTTGGAAGTATATGTAGTAGGAAATAAATATGTATTCCAATCAGTTATTTGGAATAACATACATTTGATGACAAGTTTTAAGTTTTTTAGTGTTATTCCAGTCTAATATAATTTCTTCCTTTTCTAAAAAGCTGAGTAATTATACTCACTTAGGCCAACTATATATTGCCAACTATATATATTGCCAACTAGTACGAATTAATTGCCTTGTCTTGAAATGGTAGAGTATTAAGATTCCTACCTGCATTGTCAATTGTCTTATGATTACTACTAGACATCAAATGTAATGGTCAGATGTGAAGGTGTTATTAATGATCAAACACTGGTCTAGTTCAGATAAATCTAATGGGAAAAATGTCCCTTCCCATTTTCCTTAGCTGTCTCAGAAATTCTGCAAACATGCAGATTTTTATTCAATAAATACTACTGCTGACTGGAGTCATTCTGAATCAATGCCACTTACTGCGATGAGTAATACTTATCTGTAACTTGGGCTTTCATTCCAAACTGATGCTGATGGTCTGCTCGCTGCTGTGTCTTTTCTTGCACTTTAAGTATTACTGTGTTTCTCTAATACATGTGCAAGAAAAAGTAGTAGTGCCTTAGGATGCAATTTGAAGAAGAGTTTGGTATGATGGCAGGGTTTTCTTTCTTTGAGAGTGTGAGGATGTCTTATTCGTTAGTGGCAAAGACTTACTTGAATGATGCAAGGTGCGCCAAAAACTGCTAATAGAAGCATTTATTGTATTGTATAGGCTCTCCTATATCTTCTTTAGGTCATATACAGTGCTAAAAAGTGGTGTTATTGAGGCTTTGTAAACATTTTCTTGTCTTTAGTAGATCTGCCTAGAAATCAGCTTGTCATTGATCTGGATATATAGGCCAGAAGAGGGACAAATTACCATTAGATCTTTCTAAAAATTATTTTATATATTGATACATTTTTACAATTTCATTCTTAAGAGTTCTTTGGATGTCAGTGGGTCTCACAGGAGCAGAGCAAGTACCTCCAGAAGGAGAGATCTTGTGGTGTGTAGTCTGGAATGAGCATGCTTTGATGTGTTCACGTTATAATGTTTTCTGTGTCTACTTACCAAAGCAGTAGCTTGGTGGAAGCATGTTTTATTGTACAAAATGGTATTAATTGAAGTGCTGCGATGATTGATATAATCGAACACTTTGTAATAGCAGGTTTGGGGGCTTAAAGAAAGTGTTAAATTTTGTCTTGAAAATAATTTCAAGTTTGAATTAGTCTCTCCAGTCTCACTCTTCTAATGCCCCACGAGAAGTAAGATAAAGTGGTAGAGGTTTTGCATCAACCTCGATAGATATAAAGATGTTGCTAAAAGTTATGGTAGGAAACCTTTTTTTCCCCAATTATGTTGCAAAGTTAGTCCTACAGTCAAGGCTGGAATACAAACAGAAATTTTACTTTTTCAGAAATGGGTATATCTATATATTTTGTGGTATTCCTAGTTTAGGCAACTTAAATATTTGTTAGTAGACTGTTAAGGTGTTAATAGTTAAGGTGTAAGTTAAGTGTTGTGATGATAACGATTTTCTGAGGGATCAATCTTCATTCTCTGATAGCAAGGTTGCTTATTGGTAGGTAACAATTAAGATTAAAACCTTTTTAAAAAATAAATTTTTAGGTTATTTAAAACTGGTACAGTATCCTATGGTACTTATATGGTAATACTTTTAGCAACGCAGAAAGGTACCATAGTCTGTAAATAATAATGTTAAATTATTATTTAATACAGTATGAATATTGGGTATATTTGAACTGTTGAGATAATATGAAAACAATATGAGATAATATGAATTAAACCTGGCCTATATTACTTTATAAACAAATATAAAATCCACACATTTTGCCATTGTTGAGTGACAAGAAGGGTGGGGACACTGGCTAAGCTACTATAACAAAGCTGTTTTCATAAATATGGTTGAGTTGCCAAATTTGGTAGGTGAGCAGTCTCTTTCCACACAGGTGGCCCTTTCATTGCACTATTCCTCCTCTTTTGCATACTTGCTGCTTCTGAAAACACATTTATTCCTTCCTTTCCCCACGCTCGGTTCCTCTCCTGACCCCAAGATGCTATTGCTCTGTATCCATGCCATGTAGGCAGTAACTTCCCTCAGACTGTAAGGCGCCCTGAAGAGCACCCACATCATGATGGGTTTCACACCTCAACAGTGGGGCTGGCTGATGGTCCTTTGAGCTCCTTTGCCTCTGTGGAGATGAGTCTTTTATCACATAACCTAACAAATACTGTCTCAGTTTAATACAATCTACCATATGAGACAGCTTAATTATTTAAAATTCTGTTACCAAAACCACATTAATTATGTCATGTAACCTGCTGCTGTCCAAAATTATCTCACTTACTAGAAACTGGAATGCTGTTGGGAGCGGGGGAAAAAAAAACAAACCAGCTTTTTAATAAAAGTGTTCCAGCCTTAGAATGCCCTTTGGACTGGATAAAAATGGCATTCTTTCATGTATAAATTCTCATAATCAGTAGAACACATTTTCTTGTAATTTCTTTTTAGAGTCTTTTTAGTCATTATTTGGGAAAAAAGATTATTTTTATATCTCTGCTTTAACTTTGTGATTTTAATTTCATTTTCTTTTACTTCAGTATGACAGTGCTAAGGATAGATCTACAAGACACTCGGTCCCTGTATGTTAACACTTTGCATGTCTTTGAGTGAAGACTGCTTTTGTGCTTTGTTTTTAAGGTGTAATGACACTAACTTGCTACTTTAAATTATTTTTAAAAAATATATACATTTCTACTATCACACTTTCAGACCTAAATAGCTGTATGGTTCTAACACTTTTCCATAGAATGCATGTGTAAACTTTCTCTGGGAGAAAATCTAATGAAGTCACATATTAAAGACAGCTATCTTACAGTAAGCACTTTTTAGTATTTTTTCTGTTATTTCTAAACTTTAAGAAGTGTGTGTATGCGTATATTTGTAGTCTCCATCTTCATATAGAAACTTTAACTTAATCTAATGGAAAACTACTTTAGTACTGAGAAAAAACAGGTAGTTTTTATACCTTTACTTAAAAAAATTCCTTCTTATCATTATGAAGCGATAGTAGAGTGCATCGCATCCTCATTGGTATTACACCAAGTAGTATTTTTGTGTGTCTCCTTAAGCAAAGAAGGGCACAGAGTACCACTAAAAGGACTATGCAAGAAGCTTAAAAAGCTGAATTTGTTTAAACAGCAGCGTTATCTGTATTAGCTACAGATAGGTGAACATAATATAGTGCTTAAAATAGTCTGTGATGTTAAACTTTTTTAGTGAATTGGTTTTACATTATTTGTGAAATGTGAACACTACTTTAAGGCAAGTCTGTGTTAATCAGCAATAAGCTTCGTTATAGTTTCACTTATCAGTCCTTTTTTACACAGTGATAGAAGTATGGCCTATTATTTTAATCACATAGTTAGAATTTTCTGTGGTGGGTGATAAATACATTAAATCCTTATGTTTGACTTCGTTACCTTTTGAGATTGAAGATGCTGTTATTTAGTGGCATTAATTTTCTAAATTTTATTCTTAGAGTCATGCTTACAGTGAATCTCATAGTTCAAAGAAGAAAGCTGCTTATTCCCGTAAAGATTTATTGGTTAGTTTTCTACTATATTTATTATAAATATACTAGCTACATAGAGTTACATACAAATACAGTTGTGGATAAATTTATTAGCTTGTTGACATATGCATAAATGTTTTCAGGAAAAAAGAAAGCTCTAGTATTGACCAAATTCTTACCTGAAATTGAGTGTTTGAAACTGTGCTCATGTCAGTGGAATGCCATGAATGGAATCAGCTGAAGAGAAATCAAGCTCTATTGGAGGCCTGTGGAAGGCTCTCAGAAATATTTAAAAGTAGTACTTCCCTGCGTTAGAGTTTATTCAGTCAGTATGGAGATACGTGTTCTATTATTTACACTTTGTCCCCTATCAGTTAAATATACTTTAAATGTAGATGTAAAACAGATTGAATTTACTAGAAACCGTGACGTTAACCTGGTAAACTGTTGAGAAAGGATGTGGATTATTGTGATCTTCCAAAAACTAGTCTAGAAAGTTCAGTGTGTAACATATGTGAATACAGTGCCAAGAAATTAAGTATTTTTGATGTAATTTTTCAGAGGGTTTTGGCACTGATCAAATAGCAGTTGTGTCGGGGGTTGGGGGAGTCAGAGCCGCAGTGGACACCTGTGTTGAGACAAGGCTGAAAAAATTTTTATATTTACTTATTATTTGTATTACAGCATTTCGCTGTACACTTTTGAGGTGCTATTTTCCTGTTCCCTCAGTTCTTAAATAAATGAGTAATATAAATCTTTGTCTCCTGCGGCCTATTGAGAAAGAAGGTGCTACTTTCTGAAAGCACTACTTTTTTTGCCACATTGTGATCTCTATTTTTATTTCTTTATATGTGTAAAACAATTTTTTCCCTCACATACTCATATATATACAGTCTGTGTAGGAAGTGTCAAAAAACAACAGAAATAAGCTGAAGGATGCGTGCTCGGTGTAAAGAACAGTAGTAGTGTACAGACTACTGCTGATCACGTGAATATCTATCCCCTCTTAAAATCTTGGGAATTTGTGTCCCCTTCTCTCCCCAAATGCTGTTATGCAGGATGGTATCTAGTGGGGGAAAAAGGTCAAGCAAATCATTGCACTAATTATTAGAGAGTTTTGTCAAATATGTTTTTCATGTATTTCATGATGCACTTGTCAAGGTTTAGATAAACTTTTCAGGGTTTTCTTATTTATTAGGGAGAAAACCCAAATCCTCTTACCCCTTTGGTTGGGCAGGACATTAAAATACAGATGATGTTGATATACAGAGAACATAAGTAGGTTTGGGGTTTTTTGTGCTTTACTTGCTTCAGAAAGTTACATGGATTTTGAATTAACCGTAGGGAGGATTTTCACAACAGTCTGTAAAAGTTCTAAGCTTGGGAACATTTGGGCCATGTTGAGATGGAACTTTTGTTTACAAGATCTACAGATGCAACCTTTGTTTTCTCTTTTCTTTTTTCCCCCACAGAGTGGAATGTACTATGATCAAAGAAATTATAGCAGTCTTAGATATAGTAAACCAGTTCCTTCCTACCATACTCGGGTCTGTCTTGTCTTCCTATTTTCATTTTTAAATGTGTATAAAATACCTATATTTAATTTTGCTACCTTATGCTATACAAAGCAAACTTCTCTGTCTTTCCTTCTATAACACTGGAAATTATTACAGTTAATAGTAGTTACAATTTTATTTCTTGCTTTTAAGGGTTGCCTTTTATAAAATAAATGGATAACATGCAAGTTAGTGTGCTGCACGTGGGATTTTAAATTCAAAATAGATTCTGTTTCATGTTTGCTGTATAATATAAAGAAAGCAGCAGCTGTGACACTTGCTTTTTTGAAGTCCTGTTTTCAAAAAAAACCAAAAACTGTTAAGTTTAGCATCCGTGTACTGCTTTCTTCTACAGTCATATAAATGATAAATCAGTGGTCTGTCATGAGATGGGTAGTATCTTCCCGTACCTGTAGCTAACGTTATGCTCAGGTTTAAATAAGTAGCTAGAGGAAAGTGACACGTCTTTTGAAAACTACTTAAATTTCTTACCATTCTCTTCTACAAATCTTTTGATAAAAATACTAGATTTCTTTAATGTTTTAGAATATGATTTCAAAGATAATGGGTTTCCGTGAAATGTTTATCCAAACTTTTCTTAAAGTTCCTGCCTGTTGTAGATGTAGAATTTAGTATTTCAGTGTTTTGGAACTTTTGGTGACTATAGAGCAATAGATTAAAAAAACTTAGTGTACACAGAAAAAGTGTTTCTGACTTTTTCTATTCTTCACACTACAGTCGTCGTCTTCTCTGTATAGTGATCCGGTGGCAACAACTAGGAGTTACAGGGTTAGTACAATGTAAAATAATATATTAGATGTTTGAACGGCCCTCAGAAATATAAAATTACACTTTTCTTCATAGGTGTCTCCTTCTGTAAACACTGGTTTGATAAGAAGTATCAGTTTGGTTCGTAAGCACCATTTGCATGGTTGCCTTAAATTTGTAATGTATGGCCATAAGGCTTGGCAGTATTACATGCGCATTTTTTCATATACTGAAATAAAGCTGCAGCTTGTGTGTGTCATTTTGTGGAGGCATTCAGTTTTAATGTTTTTAACATTGTTAAATTGCCTTTTAAAATTATTTTAGTAGTTGCTGGTTTACTGATCCTTTTACAGACAAGCATAAAGTTTATGAATACAGCAATGATGTTGAACACTGGGTTAGAACAAGTTAATCCAAGCATACTAAATAGCAACTGCATGTATAATACTAAAAAGTATTTAAACAAGTTAAGCTAACTGTTTGAATAGGAAAAGATTACAGAAATTGGTGGTAAATACATTTTAAATGCTTTCAAATAAGATGACATATTTAAAATTAATAATCATACAAAAATGTAATAGGATGACAACCTAGTCTGCATCTTTACAAAATAAAAAGTAGCTAGAAGTGCCAGACAAATGGTTAAGATAGCTCCAGAAAAGGTTGTCGTCTTTAAAAAGTGGCATGTGTGCCTGAAACTTTAAGCCTTTCGCTGGTGCAGTAGTTCAAATTCAACTTATATTGCCATTTAGAGACATGCTAAACCTATGTGGAAAATCATCAAGTATTCTTATGTAATATTTTAATGTAGTTAGTGAGGTTTTGTTCTGCACTTGGATTGCAAACAGAGATAACTTGCTTTTTTGGCTTTGTGCATATCTCGAAAAAACATTAGAAGATCCAGTGAGAGAATGAGGCCATAATGACTGCTATTACATGTAATTTTAATATACATGTAATTCTAACTTTTACTAGAGATCTCTTCATAGGTAGGGGGAAAGCAGCATGAGACTGTAGGTTTTTTGTTTCTAATTGTATTGCTCTGAGCTGCTTGTATTATCGACTGCATACATAGACTTCAGCTTTGTACCTTAGAATCATAGAATCATTCAGGTTGGAAAAGACCTTTGATATTGAGTCCAACCGTAACACATTCTCCTTCAGGAAAGCCTGCATGGGTGAGAATGAAGTAAAGCAGATAAGTATACAATATAGCTTCACTTCCTAGAGTGGATTAAAACTTTTGAAAGCTTCAGAACAGTGAAAACCACATTGTAGTTTAAATATTTAATTTAATTGTATTCTGAAAATAGTTGAGACTTGGGTTTTTAAAAAGAAATTATTTTTCAAGGAAACTTTTAGATTTATATTTAGAAATAGACATCCCTAATAGTAGGAGGAAATGCTGGAAATCTTTAAAAACTGTTTGTCCCATCAAAAAGTTTAATGTTAACTGGAAAAATCCATAGATGGGATAAGCCAGAGTACATTATAGTGTGTAAGAATTACAGTGTAAAAGACTGTGGCATAACTGTTTCTGAAACTGAATATAAATGGTATTTCATTCCCTCTTTCTCAGGCATCTTTGTGTGGTGATGGATTACATAGCTCATATAGTTCTCGCACTGTAAGTGTAAGAGGCTTTTGGTTGTTTCTTTAATATCTCTGTTTTCTGGAGACAAAAATCTATGATAATTGTGAAAATTTCCTTCATAACTTTTCTTTAGCCATCTGAGTACAGTTATTCTTCAAGAGCAAGCTCGGTTCGAAGTAGTCCTGTGGTGAGCGTTCCTCTTGCATGATTTGCTGAATGCTTTGATACTAATACACAATGTTTATGAGTATTTACACTGGGGATATTTTTACTGATCAACACACAGACTCGATTTTTCAATTCCTCATCAAAAACTTTAATTTGTCAGAGATGTGATTTTTTTTTTTTAGCCATATGTAAAGTTTTAGCAGGAAGACAGTAAAGTGTAGAAGCAATAAGGAGTTTGCTTTTCTAAACATCTTTTAAATGTTTGCAATGTATATAATGGGAAGCAATTGGAAACTAGAATATAGTACGTTGATGGAGTTACCACCTTATGTCATAGCTGGGCAGGCACACAAAACTGTTACTACAATACATGTGAAAGTCTTTCTTTTCAGGAAGAGGACTAATGCAAACTCTGTTGTCTCATGCAGTAGGAAGTAGCTAGCTCGTTTTTATGGTGACCAGTATTCAAAACTGAGAGAAGTTTGTTCATGGATGTGTTTTGTGTTAAAAGGGTCATTCCAAAGATGGCTTTTTGTGCTGCAAAAGTGATTTTAAGTAGTTCCACCCTAGTTTTGCCACTGCCTGACTATCTTGGTTTCATTGGTGCAGCTGATGACTTGTCATGCTACACAAAAAAAGTAGATCAGTGTTCTGGTATAGGTTAACTGGAAATGTTCTGTTTTTATGTTTTACATATTCTTGATGTTAGAGGTGAAATAACTGATTTGTCAGAGTCTGGATATTTTTAGCTACAAAAGATGTCAGAGGGAATTTTTGAGGGTGTAGGAAAAAAGGAATTTTGCTGCTGCATTATGCAGTTCCAAAACCTGAGAGATATTAACATCATCTCTAAAGTCTCTTGAGCTGTGAAAATACTGCTTGTCTCCTTAGTTTCTCTTAACATTAATTTCCTTAAAATATATACTTCGTACATATATAGGAATATATTTATTTATCAGATCTCAGTATGTATAGGTGATACCAATAGTGCCAAGGTACCATTCACTCACAGTAGTGAAGGTTTAATGTTTTAGTGTTTGTTATTTATGTTAATGTATTTGTTTAATGAAATAATTCTGAAAAGGGTACTCAGCAGGTAAAATAGAAATCTTATTCAGAACTTCACTTTCACTTTCTACTGTTTCTCTGGTTAATTTTGGTTTCACTCTGGGTAGTGCATTGGAAGTCAGGTCAGTGCTCATTGGAAATTGAAAGTAGGAGAGAAGATGGAAACAGTAAAAAACACTGATAAACTGTATGGTGCATCTCCATCTTAAACTGTATTGGTTTTGATAAACATATTAGAAGTGCAAAAGGTATAGAAGGAGGAACAGTAAGGTTTCAGACATATGGACTTTTCAAGAGCAAAGATAGATTAGTTTTGAAGGAAAAAGAGCACGGTGTTGTCATAGATTGTAGCTCTTGAGTTGGTTGTTCTTCTGCTGTAACCGTAATTCATACAAGCAGAATTCTGTTCAACATCTTTATACTTTGTGAAATAAGAAAGTTTGGCCAACTTTCTGACTGTGAAAATTTATTTACTTTGTTATTTTAAAAAAATATTTAAACTGTAGATATTGCTAGAAAATTCTGTCAGAGTAATAGAACATAATCAAGCAGTGACAAAAGATACAAATTCAGTAATCCTAAGCATGCATAGTCTGAGACAGGTGTTTATCAGCAAACTGTTTTCTCTGTAACTGGTCACATCTGCATGAAAAACAAGTAACTATCTTTTAATTGGAATAAGATGAGGCTACTTCACTTGTACCTCAAGTACAAAGAAATTAAGGATTGTTTTTTACAATAGTAAAAATGGAATAAGGACAGTATATTTTCAAACTGTTCACTTAAAGATTTTTTCTTTCATAATCACTTTTAAAACTAAATATAATGTTCACAGTAACTCTCTGCCTTTGAAGTAGAATGTTATAGTACAACATTTCTGATAAACCTACTCTTCTCATTAAATCCTATGTTTAACATGCATAGTGTTTTCTCAGTTAAATATTTCACTTGAATTCATGTGGCACTGTAATGTGGTTAGATATATCTTGCCTTTTTTACCAGTGATGTGTAGCATTAGCATTTTTTCCTCACCTTTTTAGGTGCCTGTCTGAGATACAGCTTTGGGGAGTAAGCTTGTCTTATATTCTAAGGCCTCTTAAAATTATGAGTGAGAGGAAGACCAGATCATATTCATAATTAGTAGTGTTGGGATTGTGTTGATTTGAAGAAAAGACATTTGTAGAGGAAAATAATAACTTCTATTTAACAACTTCTGCTTATATAATCTGTTTTTATGATCTACACACCTTTTTTTTTAAAAAAGGTAATTTTTGTAGCTTATACTTGGCACCATATTAGCACTAAACTCTTTTGTATCTCCGATTGTATTTTTTATATTACTCCAAATAAGGAAAATTAATAAATGTTAGTTTTAGAAACTGTAAAGTATAAGGATAATAAACATGAGAAGAGTGTGTTTAGAAACCATGTATATGCTAACAAAAGTGTTCATATCAGCACGGCACATGTTTTGTTCATGTAGACACATTTAAAATAGCAAAAATCTAAAAGAGTGATTAAGATTTTACAACTGTTAAACTGTTAGAAAAGCTAGAATAAATTCCGATAATGGAGATCTAAGTTAGGATTTCCTGTTTGTTCTTTTTTAAATAAACTTCATCCTGTGGTATCATCTTCAGTTCTCTCTTACCCTTCTCCTTCTCTTTTGAAGTACTCTGATTTTTCTGATCAAAGTGAAACTGCTGCTGACTATTTTAGTCGTTCCAACCGCAGGGGAAGCATTGTTTCTGATGCAGACGATGTCCAAGGTTTGAATAGTGTGAGTGCAATTCTTGTTGTTATACTGTGATGAATACAGCAAACTTACTAACCATGGATTGTCTTTTCATGCTCTGAAAGAGTAAATACTGTAAAAGCGTTCAGAGTTATTTAATGGCAAATAGGTTTGTGGAGGCTGGGGATGGTTTTTTGCATAAAAATGTCTGGTCTGAATTTCTTAAAAGCATGCTGCTTTATCTTAAAGGGTTTTCTGCCTGTTTCTAGAAGCATGTGACAAGTGTTAACACTTCACATTTTGTGTGTGTGATAAGCTTAAGCATCTCTTAAATGTAAAATGTTGGGGTGTTTTCTTGTGGAAATTAACAATGCCTAGGTCTTTTGTGTATTTTTGGAATACTATTGCTTGGTTTAGTGACAAAAATAAATACTTAAAACTGTGCTCCCCTTAATGTGTTTTAGTGTTCATTCATCCAGGATGAGATTTTTGTCGGGATCTGTTACAGGAGCACACATTATTGGCTATGCTCTTGCACTGAATCCCAAATCTATGCAGCATGGTACAGGAAAATTGTGATGGTTTTCTTGTGCATCCCTTTAGTCTGAACATCGTTTACAACAAACCTAGCTGCCTTCTCTTTATTGCTGCTATAAGTTTTAGAAGCTCTTGTTGCTTGTAGTCAAATCTTTTGTGTTTAATAGTGGAAAAATAGGGAAATTTTTCTTAGACATGTCTTTGAAATAACAGTGAGTGTTAGCACATGCAGGAGGAGGAGAGGTTGAGAGAACTGGACTTATTTAGTTGGGCAAAGGGGATGCTACATGGTGATCAGCAGCCTGGAACTGCTTAAGTAAGAGCCAAACTCTTCATACCCGTGCCAAGCAGTGCAACAAGGGGCAGCAGCCTCATGCTGCAGCTGAGGAGGTTCAGATGAGCCACTGCAAGAAGCTCTAGAAGGAGGTTAATGTTGCACTCTTGACAGGTTACACGAGGCTGGAGAACAACCTCCATCCTCAGGAGCTGGTGAGACTTTGCTAGATATAGCCACAGCTAACCTGGGCTGTTGGCAGCAGTTCTGGTTTGGAAGGGAGGCTGGGCTAGGTGATTGCTAAAGTACCCTTACAACCACTGTTTCTGTGATTCTGCATTTAGATTGTTTAATACTCTTAGAGCTATGTAACTTGTATTGTGATAATGCACAGTATTTATCATCTGAACATGCTCAAAGTATGGCATAAACCAATCATTTCTCCAGTTCAAGTTTTAGCCTTTTTTGTCCTGTGATAAACCTGCTTTTCCTGAAATTAATGCTCTGCTAAAAGAAAATGTGGAGGCTGAGACCGGCAATTATGCTACCTACCTTCTCAGTTGCTTTTATTTTCATCTTCATTTTTATGTATTATTAGATTCCAAAATCGTATTTTTAAGTTGTGCTAAACGGATACTTCAGATGAATTGGATTTTTAACATCGTGTTACCATCACAATGGTGACAAATATTCGTAATTTACAATTTCAGTATGTCATTGGAGACGGTGAATTTGCCATGGAAAGGCAACGTTGCTTCTGTAGGAACCACAACAGAAGGAAAAAGAAAGATCTCATAAAGTAATGTTTGTTTCTACTGGAATTGTAGCAGACCTCCCAGCCTCTTGTCCTGGGCAGGGAGAAAGACAGGTGCTTTCAGGGAAGCCAGATATTTGAGATACCGTACTCAATGTATCATACTTATTTTAGGAAATACGGCAACATGTTAATGTCTTCATTTAATTCCACCTATTTTGATTCATAGAAATATAGCAAATATGGGAATCTACAATATAAGTTTGCAATATCAGAGTTTCATTAATTAAGAAGGTGGGGTGTAGTAGTTTTTTCTGGCTCAGACTTTAATACGTAAAATATGAATTGAAATTATTTTGTAGGTTGCTATTATTTAGTACACTTTAGTTATGGGCTCTTACCTGAACTGTGTTCGTCCTGATGTAATTGCAGATTTCACCAAAGAGATTGAAGAAAAAAAAGTGTTTTCTAGTAACTAGGACATTCACACAGGTGTCACTGGTTTGTCTGAAGTGCACTTGCATGAAGCTTTGTGTGTGTTATGCCACCAAGTGTTGTAGTCACTACCCTGTTGAAATTTAAAATAATGAAACATGCTTTTTGATCAGTACATTTTTTTAATATTGGTAATGACTTTTTTAAAGAAAACTTTTAAGTTTCTGACTCTTTCTTTACAAGCATTCATTTATTTTGCAACTGAGGTAAAAATTACTTTTTCAGACTGAATATATTTTTTTCCTGTCTTGATCTATGCTTATTTCTGGAAATTTTTTATTGTTTCATTTTTCTTAAATATTTCTTAGTATCTTTGACCAGAAGATGGTGATTCAGTAGTCCCTTATTGCAAAAGGTGTATTGTGATCACTTTCCCTTTTCTCTTTCAGCTGGAAGAAAAGAGTGAAAAATCACATTCAGAAATATTTTCAAGGGTAAGAGTGTTTAATTTAAAAACTATTGAAAGTCAGTGTTCAGCCATAAATTTACAATTATTAAAATAGTTCAAAAAGCACAAATGCTGTGTGTTTTTAGTTGAGTACATTGTAGTCATTTTTAAGAGCTTGCAAAGAGATATCTTTAGACATATTTTTTATCTACAAAATTTATGTTTTGCACCTTCTATTTCCTGAGGAAAGAACTTTATTCTTTAGTTTACTTGTAGCAAGTATTGGTTTCTTAGAGAATTTATTTTCTGTGTGAGAAATATTAAGCAGGAAAAGTTGGATTTTTAAGAGGCCAAGGCTATCAAAGTTCATATGCTAGATTCAACTGGAGACTTTCTTCTGTATCGTGGGTGGCAGAAATTATAAATTTTAGAAATATTTTGAACTTCTACAGTTTTTCAACACTAACAGCCTCCTTATGAAAGTCTTCAGAAGACTCAGAACTGTAATGTTGTGATAACTGGTAAGTCATCAAAGAGAAACCAACATCTCACCTAGAGAAAACATAAGTGGTGGAAAATATTGTCTACAAACTAATATTAGGAAACAGTAAAAACAAAGAAAGGTGTTCTATGACTGTGAAGCAATTTATAGAGTGAAGTCAAGTGTATCAGAAATGACAGAATAATTCCTGATTCAGTGTTATTCCCTTTTTATAAGCCATCATCTCGCAATTCAGTAACTGCAACTCCTCTGAGTGGAAACTCATCTAGGAGAGGAAGTGGAGACACGAGCAGTTTGGTGGATCCTGATGCCTCCCTCAGTGAATTACGGGTAAACTGCATTTTTGAGAGAATTGGGAGCTAGTCTAAAATTGTATTTCTGGTTAGGAGGAATTTTTTCTTCCTACAGATCTTCTGGTTTCCTAATAGTACGAAAAAGTTACGAGAATGTGATTTTTAATCACAAAAGATTTCTCTGTTATTAAAATATGACTTTGTTTATGTCAAATTTGAAACAATTCTGTCCTATTTGGGATTGCTTGGGTTCAGTGATATGAACAAAATTTTATTTCCATCAAGTTATTGTGAATTAATCATAATTTATGTGAATTATTGCAGGCTTTGGCATTTGACAGAAATGCATGTAAACCTTTGAATGCTTTTTCAACTATAAATTATTTCCCCATACTTCTTATGCAATGGTTCATTCCTATGTCCTGCAGGATATCTATGATCTTAAGGACCAGATACACGATGTAGAAGGGAGATACATGCAGGGACTTAAAGAACTAAAGGTATCAGGGCTCCTCCCAAGCATGCATTCTGTATCGGTGTTTTTGGGTAACAGAGATACCACTGGTTCCACTAACTATATAAGGCTTTACTAACACGTTTTTAAATTTCTTTAAAGCATGTATCTAACTTTTAATCCATAGAGAGCATAATCTTAAATTTGTCGTATGGGTAAATTAAGTTGTTATTTAAATGTACATGAGATAGTATATCTTCATTATTTAGTTTATGTTAAAATAACATTAAACTTTCGTATTTTAGCAGGTGTTTTCTGGTAAGGTAATGAGACATTCAGTTTATATCTTTCAGAGTTTCGTTAGCAAACACATGGATATTCAAAATAATTACTAGGTATTGAATGGGGAAGAAAAAAATGGGAAGTAGTTATGACAAAGAACTTAAGAAATTAAGAATTAAGTCTTCCAGGTTTCAGCAAATACTACATCTTATAAAGCAAAACCAAAGTAATAATTTTGAAAGATGTGCTGAAATTAATCCGGGCAGACATATTGCTTGCATGAGATTATTTTTGTTTTACTCCCTTGCCACTGGGAAAGATGTTTGGGGTGGTTTTTTAATGCTTATGGTTTACATTCCCATTATCTTTTTCTAAATTGGTATTTTCAGTGTTAGGTTAATGAGATTTGTCTCTACTTTGACTTTGTTTAAATTTGTATGTATGCTTTTCTTTTGTAAGTTTTCACAGAATTAACAGTTTGCAGTTGAAGTATGATTATTTTCCCCTCTTCCGTGTTGAAGGGAAATTGAGTACACCAAATGATGTTCTGTTCTCTTTCCTGTTACCTAATTACAAATGGTTCCATGTAAAAGTAAAGAGATCTTTCCATATTTGCTTTATATTCATATAGAGACTGAATTTAATGAATGCTGCTTGTACTAGAGCATGTAACAGTGATGTATTTAACAGCTTCCTTGAATTTCCTTGATTAAATGACGTATCAGATGGTATAGTAAAGGGAGAATATATAATTTGAACTGTTCAGTGTAGCAAAAATTACTTCCTGTTTAGAGGGTAAGTAACTTTGAATCTGATAGCCATATGCTCAGATGAAGTATGTCTTGTTTTAATCGTATTGCTATATGAATATTAAAAGGACTTCAAAGAGCAGTAGATTACAAGATTATTAGATATATCTATGGTTGTACTAAATTTAAATAAAATGTGAGATTGCTTCATATTTTCAGAACGGATCTCTCTCACACTTCTGCATGTTTCCCAGCATCTAATGACTACTGTTCTGAATCGTTACTAACGCACTATTACTTATTGCACTGCATTACAGGTACCAAAAAGCATGGATGTGCAATAGACAGTAAGATCTTGACCTGTGCTTGGCTTACAAAATCGAATTGCATTTTATGCTATTGTTAATACTGAATAATATATTGCTAAGTTAATTTACCTTCCATAGAGAATTTTTTCAGGAACCCTTCCTCCTAATGAGGAAGGTATTGCCTTTTTCTCAACTTCTGCTTTAGCAGTTGTTTCTTGTGTACATTAGAAGAGTTACTAGGATACCTGCTTTTACACTGCTTTTAAGTTTTGTTTAGGTTGGTCAATTGGGTTTTTTTTCCCTAGTGGTTGAGTAACATTGATTTGTAATCACACTAACTTCATATCTCTGTGGTTGCCCATCCACTGTGCTGCTAAGAGGAGTTTTCACCTGGCTACAAATCTGCTGGGTGTCAGCAGAATGAACTCTTGTGTGGATAGTCCTGATTCAATTAGGCCTAAATCTTTTCATGTCTCTGATTCAGTTTTGTTGATTCTCTCTATATTCACTTGCATCAACTAGAAAGGAATCCTTTTTCTTTCCTCAAAATTTTTCTTTTATGCAGTTAACAGAGCACTCTTTTGATGTCTGCCTGTTCTAGCCAAGCAGCCTAATTTGCATAGCCCTTTGGCTTTCCTGAGAGAATTGTGGGTGGTATTGCTTTGTAGCTTTGGGTTATGTGCAAAGCCTTATTATCCATTTTTATTACAGCCTATTCCCACTCTTTCATCCTTAGGCATCCCAGTGCCTC
The DNA here is from genome assembly GCF_963921805.1 of Phalacrocorax carbo. Lineage (NCBI taxonomy): Eukaryota > Metazoa > Chordata > Aves > Suliformes > Phalacrocoracidae > Phalacrocorax > Phalacrocorax carbo. The sequence continues at coordinate 112,807,491 of NC_087514.1, read as the reverse complement.
ATTCAAGTGTTTAAGAAATTCTTCCAAATCCATATTATTTCTCACCAAACTGGAATATTACAGAAACTACATGGAATTCCTGAACCATAGGGAACATGTGTAATGCTCTTATTCGAAAAGAAGTAACAATTCCAAAGGAGCCTTAGCAATGTTTCTGGTTTGGTTTTTTTTACTGATTGGAGAATCTTAGGCATAGCTTAGTTTCTTTCTGGAAAGCAATTCTCACTCTTCTGTCTCAAAATCAATTTATTCTTCTTCCATAGCTACAGATTTTTTTCCCCTAATTAACTTGTTGATTAATGACATCTTAATCCAATTTTTTAAGCTGCAACCTTATGTCCTCTTTAAGGCTGGAGTCCTGGAGCATATGGCATACAATAAGAGGCTGAGACAGCTGGATTTGCTAAGTCTTGGGGAGTGGGTGGGCGGCAGTATCACTGCTGTTTTCAGTTGCCGAATAGGAGGCTGTTGAGAAGACAGGCAGACTCTTTTCAGAGGTGCACAGTGACAGGGCAAGATGCACCAGACAAAAGTTGCATTGTAAGGGCAGAAATTCCAGTTAGACCTCAAGAAAAAGACTTTTTCACAAGGAAGGCAGTCAAACACTGGAGCAGGTTGTCCAGCCAGGTTCTGCAGCCTACATCCCTGGAGACACTTAAAATGAACTGGAGATGAGCTGCGAGCAGCCTGATCTTGGTTTAATTAGGAGATTGGACCAGATGGCATCCAGAGATCTCTGCCAACCTAAATTACTACATGAGTCCACTCACCTCACTCACAGGAACAACCAAATTGGAATTTTTTCCTAGTTGCACTTTTCATGAAGTTTTGCATCTCCTCATAAAAGGACTATAGCATTCACTTTAATCCCAGTATTTTCCTTTTCTCCTCTAAATTGAATTACTCTTTGAAATACTTTGGAAGCTTTAGTGTCTCTGACCTTTTGTTTTACCAGTCTTTACAAGATTTGTCATGTCTACACCATCACAAATGTTTTCTGTGGTTTTAATCTAAAACTTAAGAATTACTTGAATGCACTTACATGTGTTCTTTACTTTTAAAAATTTTTTTTCTATTTTATCATTAGTCTTCTTTGTTTGCTATTTACTGCTTCTCAAATGATAATGGTTCCTTTCTTATTTTTTCACTACTTATACTGTCATGTGTCTTCTGATCTGGATATGTCATGAGTTATTTGTTTTCTGGGGGTTCTAAACTAATGTTTCTCTCCAGCACAAAATTCCAGAATTTAGTGAATGGAACAGGTATCTAAATACATGTGGCTATGATAAAATTATAGAAGCTAAAATATGTATTTTAAGAACAGCTTTCTCAAACTGGTGATTTATAACATGGAGTAGGGCTTGGGGGTTGGGTGTTTTAGGTTTTCTCAGGACACTTAGACTGTTACCACCCTCTCTTCTAATACCTTAGTCCTACTTTTCTGTTTTCTGGAAAACCCAAGCCTGGTGTCCTTCCTGTGCTAGTACTTCTACTGTGATAAATACAAATAATTAAATATGGAGCTTATACTGCCTATGCCTTTGAAGAACAGATTGTGTGACATAGTAGGGGATTTGTAGTAGGGCACAGATCTACTTCGGAAGCGGAATCACTTAATAGTTCTTTAATTCTAAAATTAGGACCCTGAAGCTCAATTTCTGTGTTTTTAAAAGCATGCATATTGAAATCACTGCATGTTTTAAAGTGCCTGGAGTGATAGTTGTTCTAGTATTTGAATAGTTGACATTTGTTATAGTACTGAGAAAAAATAATGTGATAGATGATTTTGGTAAACATGAGAGAATTGCATAGCAGGGTAATAGCAAGGTCTATGTGTACCTTCAGGTACAGAATTAAGCATGTGAATCTTTACATGCTTTTTTGTTTTTTTTAATCTTAGTAAGAAGTAAAGACAGTGTCTGCTTAAACAGAATCATTATTACTTAAAATATGACTACCTTAAAACTTTGGATCTGAGGTATAGAGCACTGTTTAAATAATGAGCATTAAGTTAAAGCTAGTCTTAAGGATATTTCTGTGATCTTTTCTAGTCATTTAATTATCTGAGTTCCCTGTCAGATTTGTTGCCTCATTCTGAAGTTTTTTTTTTTCTTGTGCATGCACTGAAGATGCAATAAAGCTGTGATATTATTACTTTAACCCTGTGAGTTAAGTTGCGAAGGTAGAGTAGAAAATGCAAGTGGAATGTTATCTTGTAATTTTCATACATTTGTAATGATAACTTTTCATTGCTGTGTATGACTTAACGTTAATAATCGAAATTGAACTGTGACTTGGTATTTCTAAAGAGAAGACATTGAATAATAATTCAGAAACAAAAATGGTTGTGTAGTTTTACTGTGTAACAGGTAGCACTCTTCAGTATTATGGTAGTATTTTAACGTATAATAATACATCAAAAAGTTAGACTAATCTAAGCCATTCTACTCTCTATAGGATTCACTGGCTGAAGTTGAAGAGAAGTACAAGAAAGCTATGGTTTCCAATGCTCAACTAGATAATGAGAAAAACAACTTGGTTTACCAAGTGGATACTCTAAAGGACGTCATTGAGGAGAAAGAAGAACAGATAGCAGAGTTCTATAGGGAGAATGAAGAGAAATCAAAGGTAATGATTTTTAAGACTTTCTTTATTTTAAGATAAACCATAGAAGACTGGACTACTTAGAACAGTTACTTGGATTAGTAGAGAAGTCTGTCTTTCTCAGTGGCCAAACATGTTTTGAGTATTGTGTTTTGGTTTTTAAAAAACCAAACCAGCTACCCTCCCCCCCAAAATACCAAACAAAATCAAAATATGTCCTAACCTCCACATACCACCCCATGACCCCAGTTAAATGCAAATTAATTGCATTTAATTAATGCAATACACTAATGATAAAATATGCATTTGAATCATATAGGACATGTTCAGTCCCACTTTCTTGGAAAGGGAAGATCTGTGTGGCAGTTTTTTCAAGAAATTTTAGATAAAATCAGTATCTGAGCTTTTTCTCGTTACTGTTGTTCTTAAACCTTCATGGCATTTTTCTCTCCACTCTAAATTTTATTAAATAAAATCTTCTGTATAGTATGTATCTGGAGAACTTATCTAAAACACTGATTCTGTGACTTTTGGCTACTTGGTAGGTAGAATTTCTCAAACTGTTGCTATAATTTCTTAGGTAATGTTAAGTGCTATTACTAACTTTTTTTAAACTTTATATTGAAAATGAGTGTCAAACCCAAAATAAATAAAAATAAATCATTAATTTATTTAATATAGGAATTGGAAAGACAGAAACACACATGCAGTGTTCTACAGCATAAGTTGGAGGAACTTAAAGAGGGCCTTCGACAGAGAGATGAATTGATAGAGGTATGTTCATATGATAGTGTGTGATAGAACGTGTGCAAATAAATATGGTGTAAGATTTGAATGGGAGCCGCCACCATACACAAAATGAGCTTAATATTGTCTCACATTTTTAAGACATTTTTTCTTGTTTGGGTAGAATTTAAGCTATCAGTCTCTCTTAATTTAGAAAGTTAAAATGTCTCTCTGCAAGATTTTCAAATGTGTAAAAACCTTAATTCCTGTAAGAATCGTGGTTCTCATGAATGTTCCTTATGTCTTTCCTTCCTTGTGAGGGCAGAACTAATGTCTGTGTGACCAAAATCTTTTTGCACACACAGAAGTTCTGATGCATTGATAATACCAAATATTATTCTTTGCCTTTCCCAAGAGTTTCCTTTTCAGTTATTTCAGATTTTTGTGAACATCAACCACTGAAGTTTGCAGTATCAATTGTTTGTTTGCTTACAAGTCAAGCATAAATATAGCAACACTGGTCAGCGTGTTCTTGGGTCATAACAATGTTGCTGGATGTGTGGTGTGTTATTTTCTTTTCCCTCTTGCCTCTTTGATTTGTCTCCAGAAGAAGTTTGCCCTAAAATCCTAGAGCTATTACCAGTCTTAATTTTAAAATGGTCCATAAAGATATGTATTGTCAACAACATGCAGGTGTCTACTTCCCCCACTGACCTTGGTTCTGGCACTGTAAGTTGTAGTTGAATTAGTTCATCATTTTCCCACTGCCTCTTGGTTTCTCTCAAAAAAAATTTGATTATTTTAAGTGTATGGGCCAAAGTTTCCATGACCTCATTTTCAAAAGCTATATAATATTGCATTTCATTAATTGATTTCTTTCCCCATTAAGTTCTTGTGCTTTCCAGGCAGTAGTATAGTAACTCTGAAAAGTTCCAGATCTGTTATGGTTACTGAGAAAATAATCTGCTTCATGAAGTGGAGTTAGGAGGACTTACTAGCAGAAGAAAAGTAGCAAGATTAGCTTAAGAAGCAGCATTTTGCAGATTAATGCTGCCAAGCAAAAACTTAGCAAATTCTGTCTGTAGCTTGCTCTGGTTGTCACTTGCTCTGGATTCTCTTTGGCTTCACTATGAAGGACAAAAGCACTTTCTTTGGTGGTTGTTTGTTTTTTGGTTTGGTGGTTTTTTGGGTTTTTTTGAAGTATGTTAATCAAGAATATACAATAGATTGATTTGTCTGGAGCATTTGCTTTGGTAGAATGTAGCATATGTTTGAATTTTCACCCAATGTATGGAGTCCCTTCAAAGGTAAAGACAGTTTGCCCCCTATTTACCTTTTATTTGAGTAACTTGTCCAGCTATTAACACTAACAGAGAATTTAGCTGAAGCCATTTCACAGAAAGAAATTGTCTTCCATTCCCAGATGTAAAATAAAGTTCACCCATCGGGATGGCAAGAAAAATTATCTCTAGCCCTAAAAATTCTTATGTCATCTTCATATGTAATTATATGAGTGTATCAAAGAATTGTCATTTTATTTGCAAGGCAAACAGTAAAATGCATTTAGTCAGATGGAGAAAATAGGACCACACTTGATATGTATTAATATAGTATCAGAAAGCAATCAGCCTCTGTATTTCAATTCCTGGATGCTTAGTTCAACTTTCGTTCTTTATACTTTCAATAAGGTTTTTCTCTTTTGTAAAATATTAGTAAAACCACTTGTTAACATAAGTGTTCATTTCCAAACAGGACTTGAAGGTATCTGGAAATTACCACAGGGTAATTTTTTTCCGAAAGAAAGGACGTTATCCCCAGTCTTTACTAAAGAAAAGTAGCTCTAGTTGCATTAAATTCTTCTGTCAACATTAAGTGATTGAATAAAATTATTTTCCATTCTTTTGCATTAATTCATAGGGAAATATTGTAACCCTTAGTAGCACCCTTTTCCTTTAACTTCATGCTCATAAACTCTTTGGTTGGCTTTTACTATTTAATTTCCTTTATGTCTTTGAATGTTTCTTGTTTCACTTCCTTACTTCTCTTTCCTCTTTTATTCTTCCCTCATACTATTTACTACAGGAGAATCAACGCATGCAGCAGAATATAGACTCCATAACCAAAGAGGTGTTTGATCTCCAGGAGACAGTTAATTGGAAAGATAAAAAAATAGGGGTATGAAACAAATATGGGGGGAAAGGTATTTTTTCATTTTTAGAAGTAGATGGATGCCCCCCACCCTCCAAGGAATGCTGTGTACTCTAAAGAAATGAAGGCTACTCCCAATTTAAATATTGAAACCATTTTGCAGTCTTGTTTAGAAAATGAGCTCCACTTCATCTTCACTTGCATAATGATGAATAATACTAATTAAATCTATAATATAATAAATTTATGCATAAAATTTTATAAATTTTTACAAAATATTTTTAACCTGTAATAAGGGCTTGAAAAAACAATAATTTCCTTATTCTTTACAAATGTAGGAATTGCCTGAGCATGTACACTGATCCACAGTGACAATTTTATACAGATTTGAAATTATTTTTAAAGCTTTTAATCTCCTTAGAGGCAAATACAATTTAAAGAACATGAACAGTTTAGAACTTGCTCACCATTTAGCTCCTGCCTCTGTTGTCATCTTGACAATTTGCGTAATGATTAGCGGATTTTAAAATGGTCTGCTTTCCACCGCCTGGGATAAGAGAGACAAAATATCTCAAATAACGGAAAACCTACGGAGCTGCAGGAGCTAAGGGTCAAAACGTAGAGAAGCCCCAGTGAGTATTTTTAGATTGTGCTTGCATTTGGCATACTTAGTGCTAAAAAATATGATCTTGAACTGACTTGTGCAGCTACACTTGCACATTCCTGTGCTTCACTTCTGATCCTTCTAGGGCTGGTTAGCTTAGATGCAGCACTGAACCAAGATGATTTTGTGATACCACAAACAAAATACTAGAGTTACCAACTATTGAAATTGAGAGTTGGAATTGAAACAATGGTTGCGTGGGACCTTTTGAGGAGCATCTGTAGGGCTCCTGCATAGAAAAGAAAGGGGTACAGGAAGAACTGAGTTGATGTGCACTACGCAGCTAATGTAGGTCAGGCAGAGTTTGTCAGCTCTGCTTCTGAGCAGCATAGAAGTTTGTCTCGGAGTCAGCCTGATCCTTGGTGGTAAGTAGGCTCTGAACCTGTGGCTGTTCTGGGCCGCAAGTAGATTGGTGGTGAGATGGAGTTAGCTGGATGGCCTTTAGAAAGGAATCAGTAAGTCTAACTGAATTTTACACAAGATTTTCACATATGGAGATTTCGTAGAAAATTGCTGTATTTAACTTTGAAAAGCTATCCTGTAACTGCTGCTGCCCAGATTTAAAAAAGCCCTCTTATATTGTCTTCATTCAGTTCATATTTATTTCATGTTTCAGTCCTTCAATCCATATTGCAATTCTTTCTTCCATCATAAAATAATATTTCAACGTTTAAGTTTTCTTCTGAACATCTCTCTGAAAGGTTTTTTTTATCTTTAATAGTATTCTTTCCAAACTTACTCTTTACCTTTGTGTACTGGACTGTCCCAATTTGAGCAATTTTTTTGTGCAAGCACTTTTTTCTTTCAAATACATTGCTAGAGTTGGTACAGAGCATATCATCTATTCAAAGTAACTACTAGCCAGACTGACAAGAAAGATATTTTTTTTTTTTAGCCAAAATGTTCCTGCCAGTTTCTGCGTTCTTGTAAAAACCATAACTGGATCTTTTTCTAGTTTTCATATTTTTTACCATATTGGAATTGAAATTTCTCAGTTCTTAATATGTAAAAAATGCTGCTGTCTTTTCTTTCTCATTTAGTTATCTTAAAACATTTACATATTATTCTTAGCTCACAATTTTTGAGTCTTTCTCCCCCATACTGAGTAGTTCTGCTAATTTTTACTCTATTCCACCTTCAGAAGTCTCTGAGAAGCTTCACAGAGTGGTAGTTCATAATTAGAATTGTAACCCAGTTTTACAATGTACATGCATGACTGATGCTGCCTCAGAGGAAGAAAGGGAGGCAAGCACAATAGAGATACCATGAGTCTGTTTTACCACTTGCCTTCCTATATTGCATTGTTTCTACAAAGTGATTGGAATTTGCATGTGTATTTAGTCTTAAATTAGATCAATTTGAGGACACTGAACTGTAACTTCCAGGTTATACTCCTGAAATATACAGCTGTTTTACTGTTTGGTGCCTCCAAATTGTACATGCATTGCCGATTTGAAATTGGCAATGGCATGTCTGAGTTTAGTATAGCTTTTGTGAAGGTTCAACACTGAATAATGATTACTCATCTCTCTATAGGTAGAGTTATATTTTTATATCAGCTTCACTTCCTTCCCCATCAAAATTTTTATTTCCAACACTTGTGCATAGAGGATGAGGATAGAAACGATGTTTTGGGAAGGTCAGCAGCATCGCAGGGCACTGCCAAGCACACAGACGATGTGTGTGTGCAGTGTGATTCTGGGCCTTTGTGTCCAAGTGAGTGAGCTTACTTCCCTCTCTGTCTCTGCTGCTATTCTTCAAAAATGGAAAACGTGTATGTTGTATTTAAGTGGAAGACAAAAATGATGTAATGGTTAAAGTTCTTAACACTGCTTATAATGTAGTTACAGAGGTCTAGTATATGTTAGGAAATAAAAGGACACGTTATGAATTCTTAAACTACGATATGACAGCTAATACTTTCACACGTGCTGAATTACCTATATTTTAAATGTTATATTTACATACTAATAAATCAAGTGCAGTAGCACTTAAATTTTTCTGTTGAAGTTGAGTAATGCGTTAAAACGTTGCTTGAGGATACAGATTCTAGATGATTATTAAAATTCAGCACACTGCAACTGTCATGTGGAGCAGCTACAATACAAAGGTATACACCTTCATTTCTTTCTTTGTAGCAGTCCATTCCTAAACATTCATGCATGACACAAGGTTTAGTCGGATAGTTTTCTTGGTAAGATGTGTGTACACTTTTGTAGTTGCTGTATGGTCAGGATTATTTGTAATGCATGCAGTATTGAATTTGAATGTAATACTGGGATGCTGCCCAGTCCAAGTGAAAATGTCTGATTAATTGCCAGGTAACACAGCTCCAGCATCAGTAGGCAAACCCATCTACGTCTGTATTGCGCTTTTGGCTGCAATCTGTTCTTGTGCTAAAATAGCGCTGCTAGTGTTTCCTGCTCGCCCTCTCCCCCCCGCCCTTAAAAACTGATTGCTTTGGTTTTAGTAAAGGGTGGTTGTAATACTTAAGCAAGTAGAAAATAGTATTTGTAAGTGAATGACAGGCTGATACATCCAAGGTCTTTAATGAGGTAAGATTCTACTTCTATACCTTACAAAAGGTAGATAAATTAGTTCAATGAATGTAATGTTTTAGGATCTTTGCAAGTTGAGTTCCAGCAAATTTTACTTCTGACCACAGAGTGCCTGTATTCTTCTAATCACTTACTCTTTTGGTATTCAATTTAGTATACCAAAATTACAAAAAATAAAATCCACTAAATAAAAATCTATTATAGAATCTACTAAGACTCTCATATGGGGAAAAATCACGTCATGACAAGCGTGCAGCAATGAGGGTAGACTTGTAAAAGGTAGTTATCAGAGATGTATGTTTATATATTAAATACGCTTTTTAATTTCTTTTACTGAGCTCTTTGTACTTGTAGAAAACCTCTCTGCTATCTGTCATATGCTTTTTCTCTGTGCCATTCTTTTTCTTGCTATCTGCCTGAACCCAGGCCCTAGAAAGACAGAAAGATTACTTTGACTGCATTAAGAATGAGCGAGATGAGCTCAGAGAGGAGTTGGCTCACCTGAAGGAAACAATGAAGAGAGGAGAGGTATGTTGGCAGTGGTTGCTTTACAGTAACAGAAATCCAGGAATGGGGCATGAAATCAAGGTCAATGAAAAAGAATAATGATGGTTACTATTCTTGTGCAGTCTCAAAACCTGACCGTAGGGTAGGACAAATGGTGTATTTCATTGTAGCTGTTTCAACTTGAAAAGCTTTTTAATAACTTTTCTGTCCAATTACATTTTAGCACTGCTCTTGTATTAATAGGATTTTTCTTCTTTTGTATTTTTAGAAACATGGATTAGTTATAATTCCAGATGGCACACCAAATGGTGATGTAAACCATGAATCAGTGGTTGGTGCAATAACAGTTGTATCACAGGAAGCTGCTCAAGTCTTGGAAGCTGCAGGAGAAGGACCACTAGGTAAAAATATCCTAACATACTTGGGAGAGTGTTTGAAGTCTTTGTTTCCCTTCTGTTCATAGTGGACTGTGATTTAGCCACAAGAAGATACTGGAGGTGCTTCTGGAATACATGCTTACACAACTTTCAAGATTATGATTTTTTTTTTTAAACGCTGAGTAAAAAGACAGATGTATTTGTTGAGTAAAAAAAAAACAAGTATGTGCCTGGATCTTTATAACTGATTAGATCTCTTGGTCCCAGTTTCTGTTTTATTACTGTCAGAAAATATCTTGCCTGAAAGTGTAGTCTTTTGGATTAGTATGCTTCCAGTTGTGTTTCATGGAAAAAAATTATGTAAAAGTATGTATAATCAATGAAAGAACTTCCATTATAGAAAACAATATATTCTTTCCCCTTCCTTGAAATACTTCTGCCTTTATTAGTATAAAGCAAGGGCAGCCCCCCCCCCAAAAAAACCACCACCACCACGACAAGAAAAAAATAAACAAACCAAAAAACCCCCCACAAACATAGAAAATAACTGAGGTTTAAAAACTATTCAGAAAATAACACAGAAAACAAAGATAGAGGTTTTGTGGGCCTTTAGTTTAACTTTCTTTTATCCTTTGGTTAAACAAGTTATTGCGTGCATAGTCAATCCACTGTAAAACTTTGTTAGTTGACATGCAAAGAAACATCTCTATACACTTGCAATATATTTGGACATAACATATAATAATAGTTTGGGGTTTTTTTGGCAGATATTAGACTTGATACATGTTTCTGCTGTGGCTCCATCATAGTGAAACACAGATGTCTTTATACCTTCTTACTGTCAAAGTTATAATTTCCAAGGGAGCTGCTCTAATCTTAGCATAGTGTTGCTTGACAGACTGTTTTGTAGTTATTGCTGATCTTCTGACTGATTAGAGACATTGCAACATTCCTATTGATCCTTTCCCAAGTACTTTTTTTGTGGTTTGAAAACACTTTCTAAAGAATGGGGCAGTGTCATGGTTTTAGCTGGGATGGAGTTAATTGTCTTCACTGCAGCTGGCACAGTGCTGTGCTTTGGACTTAGTATGAAAACAATGTTGATTACACACCAATGTTTTAGTTGTTGCTGGGTAGTGCTTGTACTAGTCAAGGACTTCTCCAGCTTCCCATGCTCTGCCAGGGGCACAAGAAGCCGGGAGGGGAGGGGGCACAGCTAAGAGAGCGGATTCAAACTGACCAAAGGGATATTCCATATCATGTAACATCATGCCCAGTATGTTAACTGGGGGGAGCTGGATGGGGGAGGGAAGCAACAATCGCTGCTCTGGGACTGGCAGCGTCAGTCGGCAGGTGGTGAGAGGTTGTATTGTTTGCATTTCTTTTTTTCCCCTTTTTCCCTTTTCTTTTTTATTATATTATCATTATTGTTGTTGTTATCATAATCATTATTATTATAATAATCTAATTATTAAACTGTTCTTACCTCAACCCACAAGGCTTTTTTTTGTGCTCTGGCTCTTCTGATTCTCTCCCCCATCCCACAGGGATGGGAGCAGTGAGCGACCGGCTGTGTGGTGTTTAGTTGCTGCCTGAGGATGAACCGTGACAAGCAGCTTAGTGCCTTCCTGGATAGATAACAATCTTTCAGAATAAGACAGGGAGAAGAGTATCCAATCAGAAGAAAATGTTGTTGGAAATGGCTGTTCTAGATATTGGGACAAAGCTGTGTTCTATTAAAAAAAAAAATTTGTAGTTGTTCATTTACTTTGAAGAATTACTAAACTCTCAGAGGTCTTGCTTTTAAGATTGTTATATTTCATTCACATTGTTTATTAGTATCTTTCTCTTTTTTTCTGCTATTAACTGAAGTCTGGTATGTTGTTATTAGTGAGATAGCAAAGTGTTATGCTTCCAGTGCTATTAGCTTTAAGTTTGAAGAGCATTTTATTTGAAAATGAACAAGAAGTTATGAAAAAATGTGTTCTTAGTTACAGATTTCTCTGTTTTTGAATTTGTTTTTAGATGTCCGGCTAAGAAAACTGGCTGGAGAAAAGGAAGAATTATTGTCCCAGGTAAAACAAGCTATTCATAAATAGAACTTTGTGTCTCCTTTTTCAGGCTACTAATATACTAGCAATAAACAAATATTAAGCACCAAAGGTTCTTAACCAAATACTTAAGCACTAAAGCAAAATAAAATATTTAGCTTCTTACCTGGCTGGCTACCAAGAATTATCAGCTCCTCTCACTAGTGTCCTTATCCATGTGACTTCAGTCTTGGTTGGTAAAGAGCCCTCGTTTCACTAACTGGTTAGCTGAAATCTAACTTGCTGCTGACTCTGCTATTAGTGCACGTGCTTAAAGTTGTTCATTCTTTTATTTTGCCTTATGTGGAAATACTAAGGTCGGTGAAATGACATTCTCATAAGCTCAAGTGAAACTTTCTTCCAAATTGCTAAGTGGTACTATTTCTTTGATCATTTCAGTTACTCAAATAAAAAATTAATATTATAAAAGTAGTTGTATTTTAATACAGTTCAGTATTGAGAAGAAAGGACGTAACAAAACACATCCATTGAACAATTGTTAAGAATACCATAGTTTTTGTGCTTCTAGCTGAACACATTGCAAATTTAAAGTGGTGGTGTCAGCATTTGTTTTTGCTGGGAATGTACTTTAATTAGCATAGATAACATGGTTTAGAATGCCAATAAACTCTAGCATTCAGTCAAGGCTGTTAAATGTAAGTATATAAGTATGTCTATAAAGATACATTTTTCACAATATGATTGTAGAAATCACTGTTAAAATATTTTATTTATATCATGAGTGGGAGTTTTGCAAGTATAAGTCCCCTAACACTAATCTGTAGGGCAGTATTTTGATAAGAGAGTCAAAAAAAGTGGCTCCCACTTCTTTCATAAATGCCAGACACAGAGGGTATAGCTGAGGAATCTATGTTCCCTGACTACTGGAAAAATCCAGAGATGGCTGCTGTAGAATAAAATGGAACCATTTAAGACTAATGTGTACTATAGACTTGCCTAGGACCATTGCTTCCAGGTTGAGTAAAAGATAGGACCCCAAAAAAGCTGTGGATTATTCTTTCTGTAAACTCGCCAGGATATTGTTCATTATCTTCATACGTGTTTAGAGTGTAAAAGAAATGTATAAACAGAGTTTAACGCCGCCTTCTCCTCCGGAAAGGCAGCTCTGCCAGAGTTACTGGGTGCCTCTGTATTGCACACAGATCCCTGAATCACTGACCAAACTGGTGGGTCTGGACTGTGCATTGACATGCAGAGGGTGCTCGCCCAGAAATGGAGATGGGGGATTGCAGCCACAGGCCTGAGGGACTGGCTTCCCTGCCTCCCCTGCATGGCTCTGCTACTCCCACTTACAGGACCATCTCAGCCAGTGGCATCTCAGGGCTGCTTTGCCTTTTTCCCATTGAACGTTTAGATACACAACTACTGAACTTCTGGGAGTCTCTCACAAAAGAACACTTGTTTTTCAGGTTAGAAAACTGAAGATGCAGCTGGAAGAAGAACGACAGAAATATTCTAGGAGTGATGGCATGAATACAGATATCATAGGTTTAGAGAACGGTTCTGACTTGCAGCTAATTGAAATGCAGAGTAAGTGTACCGTTACTGTTCAAAGGTACTCTTGCTGGGGAGAGGACACATTCTTCCAACAACTCCTTTTCCTATATTGTTATGCAGTAGTAGTATTGTGGATGAATATATCGTTGAGCAGCTAGTTTTCTGTTGGTATCTCTCCTTGCAGGAAATGTCTCACTGCAGAATAGCTTAAAAGACTGCCTCATTCAGTGCTGAATAGCAACATTCTGCGAAGTTGTTTTTCTGTTGAACTTCCCTAGAATGGGTGCCACTACTTGAACAATTTCAATTTTACATGATAGAATTTCAGCTAAGATATTTTGTTAATATATTCTACCTGATTTTTTAATTGAATCTTTGATACAGAAATTTAATCTGAAAGACTATTATCCTCTGAAGCAAAACAAGAAAAATTATTAAAGTTTAACACAATATTCAATGTTGCTTCATAAAAGCACTAAGCTACTTTTCCATTTTCAAGCAAGCTATTTCTGAAAACTTTCCATGTTTGACAGATTGTCATTTAGTATCGTTGTGGCAATGAACATGAGCAGAGCACTGGCAATGTCAGGGCTAAAATATAACACCAAAATAATTTGCAAAGCTTCTTGGAGTTCGTCAGGCAAGTTCAAGCCTTGTGCCATTTATTATTCAAGTGTTATTACAGATGTCTGCACTAAATTCTATGATTCTATGATTCTAAATGGTGCTGGTTTTCTGTCTGTGATTTGACCCATTTTGCAGTGTGTGCTGGTTATTGTGTTGATTCTCTTTTCTGAGAGATGAGTTTGATCTATACAGGTGTGTTTTAAAAGTTGTGTATCTCATTTATACATCCGAGATTTAATGCACAGTCTTACAGAGACAGTAATTGTGTTCTGTAAATAACAGGAAAATTATTTCTTTTTCATACACTCAGAAAAGATTTCTGAAAGCATTTACTACTTTATAGTCCTGTATATGGGCTTCTCAATAAAATGGTCTTTTTAATGAATTTTAATTAAAAGGAAAACTGCCATCTTAGAGAGTTGCTTTGAGTAATATACTCATGTCAATTTTTGTTTAGGAGATGCCAACAGGCAAATTAGTGAATACAAATTTAAGCTGTCAAAAGCTGAACAAGACATAACTACTTTGGAACAAAACGTAAGTGTGTCTGTCTTCATATTTATTGTTATCATTACACTTGCTCTGCATGCTTTTATAATATTCTTTTTCAACAAAAGCTATGAAATAATATTTCATAGCTTGATTTACTGTTTGCTCTTCAGTTTGCACAGAATGGCACTATATTTGTCTTTTATATTTCATGCAGTTCAATATCTGTGCTTAGTCTAACTGTAAGAGAAAATAATCTGGAGTTAATTTACTACGGTGTGAATATACAGCAGAATATAAAGAACTGAAGCTACCAGTTCAAGAAAATCAGTTTATGTAGCTTAATTACTTGTAAGAAAGTTGTATAGACTGTAGAAGGTGCATAATTTACTTTCTGAAATTAAGAGTTTGTTTTTAGAGATATGTGAATATATCTCTCACGTGGATTTATGCACGCTTAGTGATTTTTAAGTCAGTAATATGGTATTATAGTTCAGCATCTCTGTAGATCACCTAAAGATCACGTAAAGGATTTATAATTTGAACCAGAGACGCATAGCTGGTGTCTCTTGCACGGCAATAGGCTACTAGCCTGTCCTATGGATTTGGGGGTAGCAGGGACCTATAAATACAACAGTCCAGCAAGTGGGCTTTAACACCTGCAGATTGCAACCAGGATTTGTCTCGAGGCCCTTCTTTACTGCTGAACTCTGCTTGAGCTCAAGACATCTTGCATCTTGTCCTGGTAACAGTTATAGTCTCCTTTCGACTTTGTCCCTTTTCATACAGCCTCTGCTTTTCAGCTTTCCGTGTTTTGTTTTTAATCCCATGTGTTCCCAAATTATTGATTTTTTTTTTTTTTTTTTTTTTTATTCCGCCCCGCCCCCCCCCCCCCGTCTGCTTAGCTCTTTAACCTTCTGTATCTTCTATGCTGTGTCCTATATTATGTTCCATTCTCTATCATTTCCTGTGAACCTCGCCAGGGAGGGACAGGCTGTGAAGGACATTCCAAGTTTCTGCCCACAACTTATTTTAGTGTTTTATTAGTTCTTTTAAACAGTCTCTTTGCAGTTATGGCTGCTGCTAACACAGTTAAACCTCCTCTTTCCAGAGGGAGATACTATGGGTAATTCACAGGATGCCTTGTGTTACAGTGGCTTTCAGAAAGGGAAGCACAGCTAGTGGCAGGTGAGCTCAGGGTGGAATACCTGAGTAATTGTTCCTTTTTTTTCTTGTTTGGGTTTGCAGGTTGGACGACTTGAGGGGCAGGTTGCAAGGTATAAAAATGCAGCAGAAAATGCAGAAAAAGTAGAAGATGAGCTCAAAGCTGAAAAGAGGAAGCTTCAGCGAGAGGTAATTGACTTGATTTCCTTTTCAGCTCTATGCTCCTTTCTTGAGCTCCTCTGTCTTTTGCCTCCAAGCTCTTTTTTGTTAGTCTTCGGTTGCAGCTTCTCAGTTGTTTTTTGTTTTGAGAAGGCTTCTGAGTCTGTGTTGCATTCAGAAGATAATTGTAACACAGAAAAGTAGACACTAATAACAATTCAATGCAGTCCTTCCTTGAAAGGAAGGATCTCGGATTGTATTTTCTTCTGAATTTGATAGCTTGTAGTATTTCCAACTAACCCTTCTGTAAAAGTTACTGGGGAGTCAAATGCTCCCTGTGTCAAGTGCCAGCCTGGGAAGTTTCCAGCATGCACCTCACAGGGATCTGGGAAGAAGCGGTATTTAACAGAGCTGTTGATCATGCTTGCTTAAGAGCTGCTGCATGACTAGCATGATGCCTGCTACCCATGGCAATATCTCCATCAGCAAGTAACAATGGTGGAGAGGACTTTACCTTTAAATAGCATGTAATAGGAAGCTGCAGACGCCTGGTTCTTTTGGAATGAGCCTGTGTTTCATGTTTCAATTGCTTCCCAACCTGGTTCATCTGACTGCAACAACGGAAGCGTCTGAACTTATGTGGGACTGCTATAAAGCGTATAACACTTGTATTCCTGGTCTAATTTCCTCTGTCAAAGCTTAAGAACAGCAGAAAATCCAATTAAACTTAAAGTCATCCTAACACTTGTTTTCATTTTATAGTTAAGAACAGCAATGGATAAGATAGAGGAGATGGAGATGACCAATAGCCACTTAATGAAAAGGCTGGAGAAGATGAAGGCAAATAGGACTGCGCTTTTATCTCAACAGTGAAGTGGAAATTCAAAGTATGATGCACTGCTCCTTTAATAACTAGCCCCTAGAGTGTTTTTAAATACAGACTTTCATTGGCACAAACTGTTTGAAACACTGAGCTGTTCATTGATATTTTAGTTTCAAAATTAAATGGCATACTTTTTTGTAACTTATGAGAGAATGAAATGTAGTTTGAATTCCCATGTGAATGACGGCAATTTTCCTGTAGCATTTGATTCTAGAGTCAGAGCTGGAGCACAATGCTGTATGTTCAACTTAGTGATAAAAAATGTTTTTACAACTGTGGAATCAAGTTTACTCACGATCTCTTTTGGCTGCTTTAATGATGCTTGATGCTTGGAGACAACTGCATGAATTCAAGAAGACACTGTATTACTGTATTATAAACTAACATATATTTGCTCAAGACATCACACAGCACAAGTGCCTTTTATCTGGTGCAATTTAGACTTCATTGTTGAAATAACCTTTGAAAGCAGATAACGTTTTATTTTAAGATACATTTGGGGTATTCACTAAACTTTATACATTTTGAAAATACATTTTTGTAAAATATTTAAATTTATAAGAAAAAAGGAGGGACTGTATATAAAAATCTGCTTTTTTTGCATGGGCACATCTGAGTTCTAGGTAATTTTGTCAAATACGGGCCTCTGACTCTTATTACTAAGAGTGTGGATTTATAAACTTCTGTTGTACACCATCAAATTGTATGTCATCTGCTGCTTACGTGTGAATTGAAATTTTAGGGTGGGAGGAAGGGGTGGGAAATGTGGCTAAGGAGTTTATTAAATGGACACTTTACTGACCAAAAACAGATGTTTTGTGTTTTCTTTTAAATACTGAGATACCAACAGGACAGAGCACAATCTTTGCAGAATAGTAAATTCCGATCTCCATATTCTTCAAAGGTATTTTCTTGGCTTTGAAATAGTGAGTTTGAAAGTGGTGTTTTTTGTTATCCTGGTCTGCTACTCTCTGACAGTACTGCTGTGGGGGAGGGAGGCAGTACAAGGAAGAAGGTGCTTTCTAGAGGGGTTGGGTTTTGTCTGTAGCCTACTTTCTATGGACAGTGAATGCTGTTAAGAACTTTCACTCTTTTCAAGCTGGCACATCACAAGTGGCAATTCAGAAGTATCGGAAATGGCACTGCCCGTGTGTTGGACTTCCCTTGAGGCCAGCAGGAGCCCAACATTTGATCTCAGAGGAATCATTATTTGGACTTGTATCAGATGCTTCCCTGTTGTAAACTGCTACCCTTCAGGAGTATTTCCCAAAGCAAGGCAGGTTTCAGGACCTTTGCAATACAGAGGGTTAGTACTTCTGCTTGTACCAGAGCTGCTTTCCAAAGAACACCCATCTTGACAGTGCAAAACTGAAGCTTTCTGTCTCTTGGTTTGGATGCCTTGTGGACTTGGAAAAGAAAATGCCTTCCCTGTTGAGAAGTCTCCTTGTAAGTAGCAGATCTCCCTAGGCCTGCGTATTAAATAGGAGACAATTGTAATTTGGTGATCATATAGATCATTGTCTGTGCTGTTTGACGCTTTGCATTCCATTGTGTACTTGTTCAGAAGAAGCTATCAGGGTCTTGATTAATTGTTCTTAATGGTGTGTGTTCTGAAGATAAAGGGGATCCTTTGTGGGTTTTGAGAGTGTTCACATGTACAAAACTCTCCTAAAGCCTTATTTGGCATATGATGGGGTAAAGCATCAGTATATCCTTTCTAAAGATTAAGGTTTTTAGTAGGTTTTTAAATTTTTAGTAGTGTTTTTATTGCGTGACCTCAGGAAAGATGAGACTTGCAGAGGAAGCACCATCTCAGGAGACAAGTGTCCACTCTCACTTAACCATCCCACCCTCCCCACTTCCCCAGGCATCACAGTGTCCCCCTGAACATCAGCTATTTCAACCAGACCACTGTCATCTTCCATTTCAGCATCATGTGGCCTGACTGCACCATCTAGAGGCCCTGTGTTAACCTCTGTCTTCCCTTCAGAGGGGCCTGTACTTAGGGGTTGTTCACTGGCTTGAGAAAAGCATCCAATTTCTGCACTCGGGAATCAGTGTGGACTGGAATTAAAACATTTACAAAAAAAAATTACCTAGAGAAATATCTGAAAATGTTCCGGAGACTGTTGCAATGATCTGGGGAGGTAACATGAAAAGCAGTAACAGAAAAAGAACACGAGGTTCTTTTGTCTTGATACAAGTATAGGCAAGAAAAAGAAAAAAGATTGTAAGGAATAATGACTGACACTTGGATAGCAATAGAGAAAGCCTTTTTTTTTTTTTTTTTAATTAAAGCACAGTTCATTTAATCAGAACTAGTGTATCTGTGACAGGCAAGTGAATAGTGGCTACATGACCTTACCAGCATTGCTGAAGACCACAAATTGCTTGTCAGCCAAATGAAAGAAAGTATTAGCTGTAATTACAGAAAGTTTATAGGGAAAGTTATTATTTTTCGTCAGACCAACTGGGGTTTGGTTGAGGAAAAAAAACCCATGAGTTTAATTATATTAATCAGATAATTTTAGAGATGTTTGCAAGGGGACAGAGAAGGTTGTTAGTGCCTTCTATATGCAGAGTTATACCCAATTACTGCCAACAAAAAGGTGCGAAGTTAGTAGAAAGTGGGCATAAGGATAATTGTAACATGGCATAATACCTGTGTTTTTATTAAGGGCATGATTTTTAACACCCAGCATAGTTTGTTCTTCCCTCAAGTTTGTGGGGGTTTTCTTTGGTCCATGGGGGGGGCATTGTTGAGGCCGGGTGGAAAGATTCGGTGAGTGTTTGTTAGGGACGGACAGCAGCACCAAAAAGGTGAAGAGAAGCTAGGTTTTCCTGATTTGTGTTTTGTAGGAGATCACATGCAAAAAAGCAGACTCTGAGGTGCCTAATGCGCTGATGGCTTTTTCTACCAAACTCCAATGAGACAGTGAATCTCCACAGCCTCAGAAGGAGATCTTCACCCCACACTTCCTGCTAAAAACTAGGAGTCCACTAACTGCAAGCTGTTGATTTACCCCACATAAAAGCTACACGGGCGAGGCCAGTCAGGCCAAGCAGCAGAAACAGCAGCAATGTAACCTGCACCCACCCATGCGCAGTCTCGCAGGAGGGGTGAGGTGGCCTGTGGCAGTGACCGTGGGCCCTGGCAGGGGCTGTTGGGGGCAGTTGTGGTGGTTGCAGGCTGTTGCAGGCAGCTGCAGCCACCTGGTGCACGGCAGGTGTAGGCCCAGCCGCTGCCGGGGCACTCAGCAGGGCCGTGAGGGGCTACTGGGCCACCCCAGCCTCCCTGCAGTTCCTGACACCCTCGTAGCCTGATCTGCTGCTCCCCAGTTCCCTGCCACAGCCATTTGTGGGTATCTCCTTTGCCTCTATTATTTGTGAAGATAGGAGATGGCCAAATCCTTGTGGAAACCATATAGAAGGAGTCGGAGTAAGGCCAGCTTGAAAGAACGAATAAAAGAGAGAAACAAGAAATGGATGAGGCTGGGGAAAGCTTATGAGCCCTTGTCTACAAATGCCAATGGTGCAAGTAAGGTGTTTTTTTTGCCTGTGCCACAATTTGTCCCATGCTTGTTCTTAATTTCTGATGTGTAACAACAGATTGTTCTCTTGCAGCCAGCAGCCATGTGCCACTGAAGAGCATCCAAGCCAACAACAGAGCTCTGGCTCTGGCTCTGCAGGAGGAGAAGCTTAAAGTGAGAGAAGCCAGAGATGCCATTCTGTGTTTGAAGGGAGAGAATCAGTGCCTGAAGTTTGAGATCATTTATTTACAAACACTGCTCCAGTCACAGCAAGTGCAGGCACCTGCTGAGGTATTTTGAACAATGTCTTTGTCTTGCAGTAATGGGGGGTGTCAGAATTGGCTCCACATAAGCCTGAGGTCTCTTTCTGAACTTCAGTGACTTCTGACAAGTCAATTTGCTACACAGGATAGCTCTTGTTGGGTTCCCCCCGGTTCTAGTCATTAATTCTTCCTGTTTCTTGCTTCTCTTCCTTCTGTAAGGAGATTTAGTGCTCTCCTTTTAATGGACAGTCTATGACACCTGATTTACATACAGTTCAGTTTTCTTATAATGTGATTTTGTGATGTGTGTATGTGGAGCTGAAAATAACTGCACCAGCCTGGTTTGCACTGTTCCTCTGTTAGACAAGTGTGTCAGCCTTGTTTGGGCTCCCATCTTCAGGTGCTGCTTGGAAATTATGGCAATCATTTGCTGGGCCAGAAAGGTTGGGGGGTTTGTGATGTGGTGGCATCCCACCTTCCATCTTTGGTCTGCACCTTTACTTCTGTCTGCCAAGGAATCTTCTGAGTTTTCCCCTCCAAGTATCTCCATTGCTTTCTTCCTGCAGACATCCACACAATTTGCCTGTGGAGGTGAAGGAGAGGGCTGGCTCTAAGCGTGGCAGAATTTGGGTTTCTCTGCTGCCGTCAGTCATCGAAGCCTTGCTCTTCTGGGGACTATCAGTCTTGTTTCAGCTGCTTAATCACAGTGAAACCTTTCTTGTTGGCAGAATGCAGGAGTGTTTCCTTCAGTGCCTGTGATTCCTGTTGTCACTGGACAAGAGCATTGTGTGTAAGTAGCTCATATTAATTTGTCGATTCTCCTCTAGTTTTCTTAGAGTGAAGGGAGGCAGGTGTAATGCAACAGAAATAATTCCTTGTCCTAAAAGTGATGTATTTTTCCCCTCCCTAGGGGAGCTCCACAACATATTTTGGAACATGAAGAAATCCCTGAGAGTGAGATAAAGGCCATAGCAGATGACAATAAGCCAGCTGGCTGCATTTCAGAAGACCATTGTGAATCTCCCAGTGTCAATGCCATAAAGGAAGTACACCCAGACCATGGTAAGGAAATCTATTGGGTATTCCTTCCTCCTGAAGTAAGGAGGAGGACTGTGTGCTTATAACCGCATCATGAATACTCCTTAGTAGTAACGGTGAGGTAATACATGAGAATGGAGAAATTGTCTATAGGGGTAGCTGTGGCTGTACTAGTGGTGGTGAGGAGCAGACTTGAATATCAGCAAAGGCTAAAGGTTTTGAGTGAAGATGCCTGGCAGAATGGGGAAAAAATTTGAAAGGTCTGACTCTTTATCCCTGCCTCCTAGCAACCTGAACTACTGAAGGGCTGACTAGAAAAATCTCCTTTTCTGTGGTCTGTTAGTGTTTATGATGAGCTACTTTTTCAAAAGCCCAATATTGGAAAAGGCTGATTGGAGAATAGTTATGAGCTGCAGCTGAAATATCCTGGAGTCCTGCTGTTAGAACTCATGTTTTCTGTGAGGAAAATACCCAAGCTGTAGCCTATTTCAGGATGCTTTCTGGATACTATATTCACCCAAGCTTATCTTGGTGGCCACACATTGGGTCTTGCAAATCTTTTTAGAAAACTCTGCAGTTGGTCTGACTGATGGATTTAGAAAGTAAGCAAATCTTCTCTGGGTTGTTAATTATATTTCAGTACGACTCTCTGTTCTGAGTTGAATTTAATTATCTTTTTTTATTTCCTTGTTAACATAGTGCCAGAGCTGGAGATTGCCTCTTCAAAGCAGTGTGAACAGTCTGGCAATGTGTTTTACAAAAGTATGTCCATCCAGCAGTGCTATTCAGAGATAAGGGCTTGTGCAGTGTGTCCTTAGGGTTTTGTCCTTCCAGAGACAACTCATTCAACAAGAGTCTTTTCTAAACAGAAAGAAGTTAGACTTGGGGAAAGCCTAGAAGAACATAATGTTGAGAATACAAATCCCACTATTTCTCAACGAAATGAGAGCATGGGAGAACTGGAGCTGGTGTTGAGGCATGTAGATTCTGCAGGTGCTCAACTGAATTCAGACGATGTGCCTGGCCTGAGGGAAGCTGTATGTAAAAGGCTCTTGAGTAAGGAGGGAGCGATATCAGGAGAAAAATCTGGAAGGTGCTGGAGAAGCTTCCAGACCAAGCCTAGCACAAGTGAAGACTTGCCAAGGAAAGCCAGAGGTGCTGGCTGAGTTCTGTCATGGTAAGGTCCACGTTTCTTAGAATGGTCATCAGGTGACAGCTTTTTGGTGGAAGAAGGTGACTGACCCAGCTACCAGCAGGGCTGACACAGAAGGTGTATCTGAGTCCTGGCCACAAGTTGGGCAGCGTTGATGAGGATTTAGATGATGGTCTCTGCGTGCCTCATCACCATACATCGCCCAGCAAGAGCAGCTCAGTGGCCAGAATGGGTGATGGGGAAGAGCATGCAAGACCTGGACCTGAGAGGTGTCTGGCAGAGCCTGAGCAGGAACTCTAGAGTGAAAGAGGATTGGAGTATCCTACACCAAGGGCAAAGCTATTTGGTAAGGGGAGTTTGGAAAGGGTTGTGCCCTTTCTGTACTTCCTACAGTGTTGTTTTAGGGAAGTGGACTGTTTCAAGCTATCTTCTCTTACAAATGCACATGAAATGGTGCTGGAAACCTGATATAACAGTGTCATTTATCCAACTGCTTGTATTGTGAGCAAAGAGGTAACTGAAGATGGATACTGTTTGAAACACTGCTTAAAACCAAACTATACTGTGTTGTTTGTGTTTCACAATGTTGTAAGGATGAAGGGAAACAGGAAATTAGAGCTACTAATAAAGAGCATTTCACCAGAGAAAGCGGGATATTCTTTTTTTAATGGCAGATCAGGGCTTGAAGAGGATCAACATAAGTATTTCTTACTCCTTGAATGGAGAGATGAATGGCATAGCTACAGCTGGCAGCTGCTTAATGTCTGTTAGTTCATTTGTATGTATTGTGCCTTAAGATCCATGTTTCCTTGAAATGTTGGGTGTAAAATGAACTAATGTGCCTTGAAACTCTTTGAACAGGGGATTCTTTTGAGCCTTCTCATCGATATCTTCAGAATGTTACCGACATGGCATGCTCCCGACTCAGCACTGGGATAACCATTGTTCACCCAGCACGTGAAGGCCACCACCTCTGAAACGCAGGCAACATGATCCCAGGAACTGTGTATGTGTCCTACTTCTCAGTTTAATGCAGTGAAGCATTGTGGCCTCTCTTAAAAGGCAGGATATGGCGGGGGTTATTTTGGGCAGAAAGTTCCAGGACAGCCTTTGAAGAAGGGTCTGATATTAGTAGTACACACCAATTCAAAGCAGGATCTAATGTAGTATTTGGAAGTTGAACTGTTGTAAATAGAGGAGGGAGTTGGAGATGAAATAGAATCCAAACTTAGTTTTGCTGCATTATTTTTGCAGGAATCTTAAAGGAGATGCATTTGCAGATGAGTATCGTCTGACAGCTCCAATTTTCCAGCAGAGAAAAAGAAGAATCTCTTGAAATAAATGAGAAATGTTTTAGTTATCAGTGAGTTTTCCTGTCATTCTTAACACCTAGGTAGTTCATGATGCATGAGAACATCTCCTACAAATAGAGTCACATCTGGGCATCTCATACGAGGGACATAGACAAAAGGTTCTCTTGTTTTCTTTAGTCCAAAGACTGACTTGCTTTTAAGGAGGTGACTTTTGTGTGTAAGGCATAAAGTGACTTTATAACAGAGGTGATTCTATTTAAACTCTTCTGGGAGAAATAATGTTCATTATTTCTCATTTTATAAATGTCCCATGCAATGATGGTTGAATGTTAGAGGTTGACTCTCCTATCAGTCCTATCAGTAGGACTTTGGTTGATGTAGGTGGATCCCCTAGGATCACTTGATTCTGAACATTTGTGTCTCCTCAGGTCTAGTTTATTGCCAGGGTTTGTGTTTTAAATTGATGCTGTAGTAAGTGCATTAGGAAGTACAGCAGAGATCTGGGAAATGGTTGGCATCTCTAGCATGGCTTCAGGGGTCGCTTTAAGTGTCCTCTGCCAGGTACTAGAGTCTGGTCTGGGCCCAGTGCCAGCCAGTGCACTCTTTTCCTCCCATTGTATCCATATAAGCACCTGTGTTAGCCAGTCTGTCAGCTGTGCTTTGACTGCCCAGCTGAAAACCATCTGAATCAATTGGCACAGCTACAGATATGGCTTGAGAAATAGAATCTGGGTTCTGCCTTAGTTTGGTGCCTGTCTGGCTTGCTGTGAAGACTGTGAGAGGTGCCCTGCTATGGGGCATGGGAAGGGAGATATTGTAAGGGTAGAGAGAGCTACTGGTAGGAGAGAGCTTCCCTATTTTGTTCTCACGGACTCGATGCATTTGTCCTTGATAGAACGTAACCTCAAGCCACCAAGGGAGAGCCCTCCATTTGTGAACTGACACTCTTAGTACTGCAGTAAGTGGTGTGTCAGAGGAACCTCTGAAAACTGTTAAACCATTTTAAGGCTGTGTAGCACTGGCTGTTTTTTTCTATGCCTATCTACCACTTTCTGAAGTGGCTGCTTTTGTTGTGAGGACATGAAGAAGGCAAGTGCATCCCAAGTTTACAGTGGCAGAGAACAAGTGTACAGCTTCTGTCTCTATTGGAGAGGTTCCCAGCCTCACCTGACCCATGTGAAGAGGCACATGACTTCTCTACTTCTGTAGTTTGGAAACAGCAGTCACTCTTATGCTTACTTTGTCCATGATGGTCTCAGCAGTTCAGATGAAGGAAGTTCCTGCTGAATGTTTTCTAGTGTTCTGCCTTAATACAGTGCTGCGGCTGCTGACCTAAAGCGTACAGGCTTGCCGTGGGAGTCAGTAATTCCAGTGAGGAGTGCAAACTTGATGTTGCTGTCCCCTTCTGTAGTCTCAGAAGGATGTAAGCAGAGTGAGCTCTTCCCTCCAGGTGCTTTGTGTCACCTCAGCACCCCTGCAGCCTGCAGTGACTGTTTGCTGTGGCTAGAAGGCTAGCTTTGTATAAAGCCTGCCTGAACCTGAGCATGTTGCTGCTTCTCTCTTCTGTATTGATGTGCCTAGGGCTGTCAAGAAAGCAAGGCTGGGTTTTCTCTGGAAGCTGCCATGACCTCTAGCAAATATAAGTATATTTGTCATATACGTTCTCTGCCTTAAGTGATGGAGCCCCAGACTAAGTCTTACTCAATGAATAATAGCCCATCCTTCCATGTTTTTTGGAGTGCCTCTCTAACACTGGGCAGATGCAGCCCTACCCTTTAGACGGTTTTCTTCCGGTGTGCCAAAAATAACTTGCATAGCAGTAGATGATGGCAGGTATGTTCAGACTCCAAAGGGAGAGGATATTGCTTCTGTTCATTGTGTACTGTTACGAAGGGACATTTAGTGGGCAAAATACGCACCTAGCAAAGAGCATCTATCTTCAGAGGAGAACTCAAGACCTCTGAGAAGATCAATCTGAGTTGCTTGAGGTGTTAATGTTGCCAGGGATTAGTACATTTTGTGACAAGGTATGAATGTTATGTGGGGTCTTCCCTGCTCTTCCAGTAGAATTGCTGGCTGGGACCTGCTTGGGCTGAGTGGACCTATCCAATGGAGTTCGTAGGCTTTCCGAATAGTTATTGAGGCCTGGAAGGGGCAAGTAGCTGACCTCTTGCAGATTCTATGCTGAGTTGTGATGTAGCAGCACAACCTCTCTGCCCAGAGAGGTGGCAGATGCCGCATCCCTGGAAACATTCATGGTCAGGTTGGATGGGGCTCTGAGCCCCATCTGATCTAGTTGCAGATGTGCCTGCTTGTTGAAGGGGGATTGGACTAGATGACATTTAAAGGTCCCTTCCAACCCAAACCATTCTGTGATTCTGTGAGCTATATGCTGAAGGCAGATCTAGCAAAGTAGAAGTCCAAAGTAATTCAGGTTTAGCTATACTTAAGGTAAACCTATTCTCTACCAGTATAAAATATTGATTTGACAAATATGGAATGGCCAGCTGTCGAAGCATTTGCTAAATCACATATGCTACTGTGACTTCCTTGTATGGTATCTCAAAAACTTCCAATTTTAAAATTGGGGAGACAGTGCATTTCTTTGAAACTGAAAAGGGAGGCACTTAGCATGCTTTTTTAAGGTTAGCAACTTTCACAGGCTCTGAAGCTAAAAAGGTACATCCAGCTAGTTGGCGCTTTTCAGCCTGGTACCTTCTAAAGTTTACCCATGGAGCACCAGTGGCAAGTATCAGCCACCAAGGATGAAATGCATGTTTTAGTCTTCATGAGAGTAGTGTATGAATTTTAACTAGAAAATGTCAAGTGATGAGGTTTTTTTGGCCCACATTCATCTCTGTAGAGTTAGAGTTATGTCTGGGATGTCATGGAAGCAAGAGAATGTATGTTTGTGTATCCAATTTCATGCTGTGGGATGTTTTATACAGAAGTTGTTCTGGGAGAGTTAAAGCATGTATCAGTGAAGAGTAGGATATGAGGTGTATCAGGAAGTACATCAAAACCTTACCCTGTTGAAGCCACTTAAATACAATTCTAACAGGCTGACGACACTCAAAGGTATTTTGGGTTCTTATGCCTTGCATAAACCAGATCAATGTAGAATGGCGATCTAGCCAGACATTTTTCTTCATATACTGGTTAGGAGACTGCAATTTTTATGTGGAATGTTTGTCAGGCTCCCAAGTAAGGCAAGTTTTACTTACATTGGGTTAGGACTTCATAGACGATCCATGAAATTGTGGGGTTTTTCTGGAAGTTGTTTCTCTTCCTCACCTGAGTATTTCTTAAAAAACTTTCTATTAAAAAAGTTTAAACTTCAAAGTTTGAACTCTTCAGCCCCTGATTTAATTTTACCATTTTCTAGTAAAATAGAATTGAGGAGGGAGGTTTTTCAACCTGATACTTCATTAGCTAAACTGCCTGAATAGTCTTCCTATTTCCAAATGTGCAGTTTACCATGGTCTGAGGGATTTTGCACTGTAGCTAATAAAAATTTACATGGACACGGTAACTGGTCATGAAAAAAATCTTCAGACATCAAGTGCATATAAGGAATCACTTTAATAAAATAAAATTTCTGTATCTTTGGTATAATATGTTTGCAAAGCTGAAAGAGTTTTTAGAAGTGCTAGGGATTGAACAGGGAAGTTTCCTTGAAATACTAACTTCTGAGAAACAGAACTGCATCCCCAGCTGTAAAACAAGTACACCTGTTGCAAGAGAGGCACCCTCAATTGTCAATCACACTTGTTCAAATTACGTTTAGAAAAAATTCTCCATTACATCAGCGCATTTGTAAGATTTATTCTCAGTGTAGATTGTGAAAAGTCACTCAAAAAAGGCTGTGAATAATTTGAGACACATCATAGCTACAGTTGCTTAAAAATGAACTAGTGCTGTGTTGAGAATGTGTTTCACGATGTGATGTGGGTAAGGGAGAGGCAGGAGATACAATCTGAGAGAAGTGGAATAAATAGCACTTCCCTGTGCCAGGAAAAGGTTGCTTTTTTGTTGTTTTAATTGCTAATTAAACCATAAGGACGATCAAATTAAATACTTACTTAAATTTTCTTGGACGCAAGACGTATGGCAAGCAGTGCAGCTGGGAGTGAGTTCATGCCCAGCCCAGTTGTAGACATTGTCTTTTAAAGAGCCATGCTTGCTTGAATTGTCTTCAGTGAATAATCTAGGGAGTGTTAACGCTGTCTGGACAAGGGAGCCATCTGGTGGCTCTCTCTGAGATGTTTCCATGTGGGCTTAACTCAGCACCCCGAGTAAACTTCCCAGAGATGAAGGAGCAACAGACGAAAGTGGTCAGACCAGCTCTAAAGAGCCATGTATTGAAGGGTAAGGGTCTTTGTTTCATCTGATGGGGGACTATGCATGTTCTTTCAGTGTCTGGTGTGTATATTGGGGGAATACTGGCAATGAGCTCTCACTTTTTCAAGGAGTGCTGGTATTAGTACAAAAGAATCTAGGTAGTGATCAGCTTCTTCTGTCACTGTCTACTTCAGTCCCTTACCTGTTGGCAAAGGAGGTCTTTCACATTTTCTCTTTTTATACATTGCTTTTTGTTTCTCTTTTCTCTGGTGCTTTTGTCAAGCTTGAGAAGAGAAGGAGGATCTGGACCTGCAAGGGCTGCTCTGCCTTGAGGTGCAGAGGGAAAAACTAAATGAGGGTGGTGTTTCATGGTGGCTTCCATAGGTGTTTTACAGGCCCCTGTGGAGGCAATGTTCTTAGCTGTCCTGGGTGTGAGGTACTGGGAATGACCTACTAAATTGTGAGCTTGCTGGCATCCTAAGGGAAAGCATTAAAATTCACATAAAGCACTGAAATTCCCTGCAACCCGCCTAGGGGATATGGGAGAAAAACTTTCTAACCCAGATGCTTGAAATTATCAGCAGTGGGGGCTGCTTAGTCCTTCCAGGATAGCTCTTGAGGGATGAATTAATTTCTTGCACCATGAGCTCCTTACATGATTTTGAAAACAATTATACTCCTGAGCAGTTCCTTTTAAAGTTTATTTCCCCAACCTCAGGCTTTGTTTTCAACAAACCTTTTTAATGCCCCATCATTTTGTTTTGTTGTTTTTTGTTGGGTTTTTTTTTTAATAGTCTGAGGTCCTTGGGGCTGGAGAGTTGTGGATATTGAATGTCTTTTTGTTTCAGTATATGCCAACAGAGGCTGTCACTTGTAGCACATGAGCATTAGGTGCTGCTGGATAATATGGGCTGAAGAAGCTTAACTTGGCTGCCCTGTGTATGTACCTCTTATGAAGGGCTTATTAATGGTATAGTTGCAGGCTTTTTGCTATGTCAGGAGGTCACTGGTGGTTTGGGAGTGTGTATTGGGAACGTGGCAGAAGATGCTGTATTTGAGGAGCTAGTGATCTTGAACAGACCTTGTCTGATCTATTGCACCTCGTACTTAAGGCTTGAGAAGCCTGTTACGTTCTTAACACAATCTCTGGTATCTCTGGGAAAGGTGCATGTGGATCAGGGGGTGGAATGTAATGATCCTGACTAGAGACTGCTGTACATCGTGGAGTTAGTGATCCACATAATGCTTAACCTGAGCAGGCGTGTGCTGTGCTGCACATACAAAGTGGCCTTTGGGCTCTGTGTGCTGCACAGATTCCTTGGCTGCAGGATCAACTCAGCCCGCTCATTCTAACAGAGAAGCCTTTTATCTAAAAACACAGCAGGAAGTTCTCCTGTGAACATCCTTTATGAATAGAGTTGTTTTCTTGTAAGAAAATTATAAACTAGCTCAAATGAGCAAAGTGGAAGAACCTCTCCTATTGACAGGATCTGTCCAGCATGCTGCATGTAGATCAGAGGTCTGTTTGAAACTACAGTACCCAGTGTTCCCAAGGGATGTAAAATTATCTATAATATTCTCTCCTTAGAGTGTTAGCTGTAGTAAACAATATTTAAAATTATGGTTTACAGAGCCTGAGTACCCCTCTTACTGGATTGTAATGGGCTAGCATCTCCTGGTGCAAAACAGAGGGTGTTTACCCCCTTAGTAAGTGAGCCATATCTAGAGACTTTTTTCAATATAGAAGTAGGAGTCCACAGTTAGACTTCTATAGTTTTAACTTGTGATCATACATTAAGTCTATTTTTGGTACCCTCCACAATGTATCAGGATAGAGCAGGTTCATGCTGTTTTCATATTAAGAGCCTTTATTCTGTGGAATCCAGGGTGTCTCAATTTATCCTTTATATCTATTGTTTGTGTTGCAGCACTTGTCTAACATCCATGAACATTTTTCTTGAGGCCGAGAAGATTATTCCTAAAAATTGATTGTAGAGTTACAAATAGTAGAACAAAATCTGTCATGAGAGGATGTGCAATTTGGTATGCACAAGGAGACTATGAACTATGTTCAAAACTTTGCGGATGTCTCTGCACATAAGGATATCTGTACTGGTTTCAGACCATTTTTACTATTTTGCAAGTTTAGCCTTATTAGAAAACCCGGCAGAGTACTGTAAGCTCATCTTGCACGATTTATCAATATTTACTATGGTTGAACTCGCCAGCTGTGGTACCTGCAGATAGTGGGCTCTGCAGCTTTGCAGAAGAATTTACAAGAATTCATAGTTTTAAAATTGGGTTTTGAAAGGACTTGTTTAGCCACAGTGCTTTAACAAATATTAGCGTCAAAACTGTAAAAAAAGATACTTAGAGACGGAAAGATCAAATTTTTATAACTGTGTAGTAGTACTTAGTTACAGGTTGTTATCCTTTGTGGTGGAATTGTTACTTGCTGAACCATTTATTCAGATGGTTAGCATGAGTCAGTCTAACTACTGAGATTAAGGAGAAAAGTATTTGTGTTTTTAAATACACAAATAGAAAAAAAATGAGCTGAAGATATGAATGCACCCACAAGGCAGAGAAAGAAAATGGCAGCACGCAAACCTAAAGGTCACTTGTTTGGTGGAGTTGTTCCTATACCCAGTGAAATATAGAAGAGACTGCAGATACTTAATAGCTTCCTCTACAAAAGGAGAAGAAAATGTATTCTGCAGCAGGTCTTGGAGAAGCTAAGAGATCAGAGGATCAAGGGCGATGAACAATGGAGAGTGCCCCAGCCTCTCCTCACAGCAGGCCTCTTATAGCTCCCCATTACCAAAACCTTGACGCCTACACCCAATGTACCTTGTCTGTGGCAGGGTTTGCAACCTCCTTTTCTCTCAGCAGAGAGCGCTCTCCTCATAGATGAGAAATGTGGGGAGAGTTATAACTGCTGGGCTTGTCAGAAAGGAAAACACAACCAGTCATCAATGTTGAAGAGTGTCAGGAACAGGAAAGACCAAAGAGCCCATTCTCCAGAGAGGCTGCTCCAGGCTGGAGAGCCATGCTGGGCAGAAGCCCTGTGTCAGCCCTAGAGCAAGGGAATGGGATGGCTGGGGGCCCTCCTTTAGGTTAGCTCCTTTCTCTGAGCACTGGCTCTGTCAGCCCTCACTCTTAGATGACCAAATCTCCTTCTGGAATACATAGGACAGGGCCCTGGACTCTATTCAAGGGCTGTGCACTTAAATGCTGAGCACCTACCCTGGGTACCCAGGGCCTGTGCAGGCCCTTTGCTTCCCCTGGTCACCCTCACATAGTAAATATTGTACCAGAAGAGCAATCTACAGAGCAGAGGTTGGGGCTCGACCATGTCCTGACCTCCCTTTGGTTGATATGTTCAGCCGAGTTGCTCTTATGCATGCTCCAAGGCTCTGCTTTGTTTCTGCATTTGTGGGCTTTAGAATTTCTGATTTGTGTGTTGAATAATCCACAGATTAACCCAGAGTAACTGTCATCAAGCTTGTGGGGATGTGGTGTATTAAGGTAACTAGATAATATTTTCCCCAGAGCTCCATGGCAGGGACAGTCCTGGAATCTCCTGTGGGGTAAACTGAAGCAAAGCCCATATTGCAGGAAGGAGCATCTGGCCTTAACACTTCTGTGTTTGACACACACACGGCTTGAACAGCTTCCAGTGAAGTATTGTAGAGGTTTGTAACAGAAATGACTGGTGTGGATGCAGTACAAAAGGAAATGTGCAGTGAGAGGAAGGGAGCTGGCCGTGTGCTTGTGGCTGTGGCAAATGAAAGGGGGCACCTTTCAAACATGCAGCAGCTGTTGGTCTCGTATTGCATGTCCTGTATGGTCCTGTCCTTAGCTGGAGGTGATTATATGTGATCAGATTTCCCTCCTTTGAGTGGGAGTGCCTGGTGAGTGGCAGTCAGGAAGGCTGTGCTCTCCCATCCTTGGAGCAACCACCATAATACTAAAGGTATCCTTTGCCATCTTGTATTATAAATTTATAAACGTTGGTGATATTTTTCATGGCTTAATTGCTGCCTTAGCAGTTTCTGAGTGATTTTTTTAACAGCACTGTTTCATGCCTTAATTATGGTCACCTTGATTGTTCACCAAGGGTTCTTCCCACTCTCAGTGGTGTTGGGTGGGAAGAACAGAGCTATTGGCCCTGTGTCCTGTGGAGAGCTAATGTGCTGGGAGTCTGAGCTGCCTCTACTGCTGCAGTGTTAGAGATGCTGGTTACCTGGCTTCTGAAACTAGGTAGCCCCTTGCTTTCTGACCTGGCATTTCACTATGATGAGCTAGGCTGGAAGACCCTTTGCTGAAGGAATTTTTGCTCCTGCCAGACCTTTGTTTCAGAAGGCATCTTCAGAGTGGAAGTACTATCTTGTTGGTACTCTGCACCTGATCTGTCTGTGCTGTCTAAAGCAGTGTGTCAGAGCTCAGCCTTCAGCCTTTCCCAAAGCTTTTTGAAGGAAGGGGATTCTTTCCACAAGAAGTAGAGGGCAGCAGAAGCAGGATAGCCAGCTCTGGGGTGGAAGTATTCATAATTTTTCATCCCCTTTGTAAGCCTCTGTGCACATTCTGTGCATTTTTCCTTGCATTAAGGAGTTTGCTAGCATTTATTTTGCATCTTATATGCAGGTGAGCAGGTATGCTCTGTACCTACTAGGAATTGGAGTATATTCAAGACAGGTGTTAAAAGCTTTCTCAAGAGAAGTTAGAAGTTGATAAAACAGTAAGAAACCTTGTAGCGTCTTGGCATAAGGGCTGTTGAAGCATAAGGGATGTTGAAGGGCATCTAGGGGTGTTGAAGCATCAGGACAATGAAGAGTATAATGCTGTGCTGTACCAGTGCACTGCAAATTAAGGTCTGTTTCTGACACAGGAAATGCTTAGGAGGGGGAAAACTTGGGTTACAGGAATACAGGTCACGCGTGAAATACCCTGCTTACTGTGCAGGCTGCTAGGGCTCCAGGTACAGTCAGTCTTTCCTGCGTGGAGATCCTTGAAACCTTATGCAGTAGCATGATCCCTGGGAGTACTGTGGACTAAAATCACACTAAAGTCTCAAAAGGAAAATGTAATTCAGTTAAACATAACAGAGGTTCAGTGATCTGGTTTTGTTGTTGGTGGATTGAGGAATGTTGGTGGAAACAAGGTCCAAAAAAGCAGATTGAAACTGCAGAACATAAGCTGTTAATATTTTTAAGAGGAGGTCCAGCCCTTTGCTGTGGGTACAACAGTCGAAGATTCAGAAAGTTCTGAACGACTCTATGCTCAATCTGGAAATGTTCTTTTGTCCCTATATTTGTGATAGTACTTGAAGATAGAAACGGCTGACACTTCTGACCCCCCTCCTTCTGTTCCTTCTTTTCCTTGCTGCCCATGTGCATGAGTTGATTGAGCTAATGTGTTGTCCACTGCAGTTTAGCTGTCTTAATGCTGCATGTGCATTCAGCTGCCGTGCCTCATATTGCAAATGGTGGTGAGGGTCCTGTGACTGGCATTGCTTTGAGCTCAGCGAGCTGCCGCTTGAGCCTCAGTAACAGCTTGTGCACTTCCTTTCTGCTAGCCTGCCCCAGCTGTCAAGGAAATAGTGTTGGTTCAAGCACTCTTTATGGATATGAGAAATGAAATTACATTAAATTATGTGAAAAAGGTTAGAGACTTCATATTAAAGGTGAAGGGATTAGATAGGAAGTCTTGGTTGCTGACTAATCATTCTGCTAGTACAAAATCAGCCTGGAAACAGTTTATTCCTACTGTTATTTTACAGTTTAAGCCTCAAAATGATTGGCAGTTATGCTATTCCAGGAAAGGAAAGGAAAAGTCTCCCTGAAGGGACTAATCCATCAAGCCACCTTCCTGCAAAGCAGTGCCTCCTGCAGAAGGGGTCTCTGGGCACGTAGCCCTGTGACCACCTAAGCTTTCTTCTGGAGGCATTTGAGCACTTTTCTGCAGCAGAGACCTGCATCTTTTTGTAGCATGCTTTTGTTGAATATGAGAAATGATCTTCTCATTTTGGGAATGACTTAATTTATTTTCAGAATTGTCTTGCCTCATGCATTCACTTTGCCACAAATGGCAAAGGTCCAGCTGGGGGAGGAATTAAATCTTGAGATGCTGAAGCTCCTGATTCAAAATCTTCTAGTGCTCACTGGGGGCAGTGGGTGGCCTTTTCTTTTGAGCCTCCTTTTTTCAATATCTGTTGACTTGACTCATCTGCATTCATCTTGACTTCTATAAAAGAAATTCTATGGGCGAAGTTGTTGGGATTTGGAAACTATGGCAACAGAGTCTGTGGCTCACTTGCTGGTGGAGCTGCTGATAGGAGAGTTTATTAATTAAAAAACAAAGGGAGTGGTTCCCATGTGCTGTAATATCTCACAAAGATGTATCTTTTTGACATATGTGTATTAGATTGCCTTCCAGGTGGTATGAAAATAATTCTTCAAGATGTATTCAGTAGTTCCTGGGTTTGTTCAGCCTGGAGAAGACTGAGGGGGGATCTTATCAATACTTAAAAATATCTGAAGGGTGGGTGTCAAAAGGATGGGGCCAGACTCTTTTCAGTGGTGCCCAACAACAGGACAAGGGGCAACAGGCACAAACTGGAACACAGG
Organism: Phalacrocorax carbo; assembly: GCF_963921805.1. NCBI lineage: Eukaryota > Metazoa > Chordata > Aves > Suliformes > Phalacrocoracidae > Phalacrocorax > Phalacrocorax carbo. The sequence goes on along the minus strand of NC_087514.1, from coordinate 112,772,707 downwards.
AAGTTCCACCTGAATATGAGGAAAAAAATTCTTTCCTGTGAGGGTGACAGAGCGGTGCAACAGGCTGCCCAGGGAGGTTGTGGAGTCTCCTTCCCTGGAGACATTCAAAACCCACCTGGTTCAGTTGCTGTGCCCCCTGCTCTAGATGGAGTCCCCTTCCAATGCCTGCCGTCCTGTGATTCTGTGATTCCTGAGGTTAATCTTCCAAGGAGTAGGTAATTAATGGAAAGCATTGTCTTGTGTACCTTATCAAGAGACTGGTAATACAGTGAAGTAAAACTCACCTATGGTGGAACTATATTTAATGACTCTTTGGACTCACTAGTAAAACTTGTCAATTAGTTGTTAATTGTTATTTGATCTATTTCCCTGTAAGTTTCTATAGGTGCAGAGGAACGAATTCTCAAACTGTTCCTCTGAGATTTTTATTTCCTCAGCACTTTCTAAATGTGTGCTGATGCCCCAGCATTTCAAAAAATCTCAAACTGAATAGTCCGCTATTTGAATATTCCCTTAAAAGTTATTAGTGTTGGTACCTACTATCAACAGAAGTTAGCTGTTAGGAGACTGCTGTAGTCCTTATGCAGATCTTTCTCATTTACAGATACATGTGAGAGGAATCCACAGGTAGTTTTCCATATCACCTCTTGTAGGTTATTTTGGTAGTGGAGAAGTCAATATTCTCAAGCATGTAAGTTGTTGTACAGTATAGGACACAAAATTATTCTAGCAAGATAAAGAATGTATTGCACATCCCTTTCCACAAATAAACTCATTTGTGCATATTACTCCTTTGTGCTTTCACGGCAAAAGTTGACCCTATTCTGTCTTCTTTTTGTTGGAAGCACCAGATGGCCTGTAACCATTTTTGTAGTATTTGTATTAATTCTGCAGCTCTGTAACAGGAGTAGAGCAGCTGTGATGCTCATAATTGTAGGAGCTTGAAATCACTGAAAATCAGTTGTGGTAAGATATGTACTTGAGGAGACATGTCTTTCATCAACAGTCCCGACTACAGAAGTTTACACTTAATAGATAACATCTAACTGTGGCGTGCATTCTTGATAACTAAGACTGCAAGTCCTGCAGACGTCCTGCAGTACCCATGTTTTTGTGGTAGCAATAGCCCCTACACAAACATATCACAAGCATGCAGTCAGACCAACATGCGTAGCAAACAGTGAGTTTCACTGTGTTATTTTCATGTAACGTAGGCATGTGGTTTTTATCACTTTGTATTTCCATTAGAAGGAAATGGTTTAGAAGTATACTGTGGTAAAAGGCAGGACGGCTGTGGTCTAACTGTCCTCAGCTTATCACCCATTCTCATCACAGCCCACCTCCTCTGAACCAGTTGTGACTGGTTCAGTTTACAGGGTTTTTCCACTAAATACCCAAACCTTCCTGCAAACAAACACCCCAGCACCCAGAAGCCTTAAAAAAATCCACTTGTACTCTTATTTCAGCTAAATAAATAAAAATTTAAAACTTACTATGAACAGCATATGTCTGTATAAATAAACTTCAGGGACATGTGAGCTGTTGCAGATGTAAAACCTGCAACCCTGTACTTGAGAAACCCGAGAAACTGTGAAGTGATAGCTATGCTCAGCATGGTTTAGGATTGCACGTAGGCATGGGGGTTTTATGCAAAAAGCTTAAAAAGCTGTGTTTTCTCTCTGTTTTCCTGCACATAGACAGCATCTTTCAGTTTCACGTATCAGACACAACAAGTGGATTTAGGGATCATTTTAATGAAAGAGATCTTGGTTCAGTAATGCAATCAAGCATTTCTCTAGCAGAGATAAAGGTAGGGCAGATGAGGATAGTAATGCTACTGAAATCTAAAGTTACTGCATTCCAAAAATACCTTTGTAGCTATGTTATTTCACTTTGATTGGAACTGAGCCTTAACAAATAATAGTATGGGATACCAGCTGTTTCTCAGAGTGAGTGACTAAAGACTAGATATGACATCTTTCTTCTCATTGAAGAATAACTTGACATTGAAGGCAGTAATTAGTTGCATTGGCTTCAATATGCAGGTTGTAAAATTGCTTGTAAGATACACTGTTCATAAAATAGCTGTGGTTGTTAGAACTGAGCCTGACTTATGTTCTCCCTCTGTTGCAATGGCGTGAGCCCTAGAAGGCAGTGCTATTGCAACAGCACTGCATCCCCCCCTGGCTTAGCTCTTCAACAGAAAGGATGTAACAAGCTAGCTTTTATTTTTCTGTGTAAAAGTGTTCCTGTTTAATACATTGAAAAGCAGAAAAGTGATGGTTTTAAGGATCTTTGGTTTCCTGAGGAATTTATACGAACAGAGGAATTAATCGGGTTTTCTAGCCATCTTGGCATATGCTGTGGAAATGCTGGAGAATGAACACAGGCCTCACAAATTCATCTGGAGGAAAGCTTTTATTGCCCTCTACATCATTACTGAAACAGTGAGTGTAAATGCTGCAGGCATTATCTCCAAATGTGTTTTGCCCAAAACTGAGCAAATGCTTTACCCCAATATGTCTACTTCCAGTTTTTCCACAGAAATTTGGAAGGAACTGATTTGTGGAACTTGGAGATGAAGAGTTTGAAGTCCAACATCTGAGAATTTTTCCTCTATTGTGAAAACGCTTTCTCTATCAAAGCTTCAGATTTAAGGTTTTGCTCAACTTAAAAAGGTATCTCTAAACAAGATGATGTTTGTGATCATCACAACTCTTTCTTGCTTTAAAAATACAATGTGCAAGTTTCCAGTCTGTGTCACGGTGCTGGTGTGGGGCCTGGTGGATTTATTCTGTTTCTGTACGTGTGTACCTTAGAATTCCTTTTATGCTCAACGAACTTCTTCATTCAAAAATATTATCTTCACTTTTTAAAGCTGTATTTAGTTAACTCTTAAAGCACACATAATTTCAGAACATTTAAGTCCTGATTTGGTGGATACATGAGAGTTGCAATAAATTATTGAAAGTATATATGAACAAGTACCTGTGAATTTACAGCACAGGAATGCTCCTAATTAAGCCTTAAGTGCAATGACAAAATGCATCTCTGCTTTATATGTCAAAAGCTCCATTGCACCTCTAAATTTCTCTGTGCATGACTACTTTTAACATGACTACCTTCCTCATTTTCCAATATGGACTTTGGATTAAAATCCAAGGCATGTAACCTTACTCTTATAGCCCAGCTCAGCTCAATACTCAGAAAAATTAGGAAAGCCAGAGTGATACAAAAACACTAACACTAAAGGAAAACAAGCCCCATGCACTAATTATTTTGGGATTTTTTTTTTGTTTTGTTTTTACATCTAACACTGAGAGCAGGGGAGTCTATATGGATAATCATATAGCAAAGCAAATTGAGGATGATTTTGTAAGCCTTTCCTAAGCCAGCGTTTATGCTTTCTTTCCTTGGTGCTTGGTTGGAGCCCACATTCTGTAGATGAAGAAGAGTACGATAAGGTAGTACATGGAGCTCTTCAGAAGAAGGACGATGTACACTAAATATGCTGTCCTGTGCGTTAAGTGATCTGTAACAAATATAAGACAGAAGAGTCTTGTTTAAAGTCGATATTGTGCAACCTCCTAAAAGGTGGGTAGAACTGGGACTGTGTAGTCTGTTTACTGCTGCAATTACATTGATTCCAGTGAGCAGTGTATAAACACATACAATGTCTTGACTGTCCTTTGAGTGGGTTTGCACTGCTAATAAATTCTAGATCAAGCGGATTTCTTAGCACTAGACTGCCTCTCAACGCCATTGGGTTATTATGCTCTGCAAAGGCAAGAACATAATTCTAGTACTTCTGGAACTGATTACCAGTAGCACCGTGTTTGCTTGAATACTGTTGTGTTGGATTTTTTGAATGTAAGTGCTCACAATTCCTCCTAAATCCCTGTTCAAGCTAAAAGAAAATTTCTTTGTCTGAAGCATTGGGCAATTGCTTGGCTGATGGAGCATCAGCTGAAGCCTTGAGCATTTAACTATACAGGTATTTAAAAAAGAGGCACTTAATGCAGGCTAATAATCTAGTAGACTGAATAGCATTTGTAGCTCCCGATAAAGCTACCTAATAAGGGTACAAGAGCCCCTTCTTATAATCCACAACAGAAGTTAATTCAGAATAGCATTGAAGCATTTTTAAGTTATAGACCCCAGGCTTAAAAGATTTCTTGTATACTATTTAGATAATTTCCATGATGTCCTGATCATGTGTAGCAATATCTAACTGTTGTATGACATGCATCGCTTTCCTGCGTATTAATACATTTTAATTACCTCTATTAAAAACTGTGCCGTTTCCAGGATATGTGGTGCAGTTTTCCTGAGGAGGAGGCTTTGAAGAATCTAATGGAAAGAGAGTTTAAATGACCAATTAGGCTTTTCTTTAATTTTAACAAACATGAATTGAGAAATAGGGGTAAAAAGAGGCAGTAAAGTAACAGTGAAATGGGAAGTTAGTATTAAACAACAACAAAAAAAGATGTGTAAGATCTGTCTGCAGAGCAGATGTTCTCGAGTAGGATCCATTTGCAGAGAGACTTTAAAGGGGGGAAATGCTCGTAGAGAAGTGACTGGGTATTTGTTGCCATAAGTGGGAGGTTTGCCTTTGCCCTTTTAGGAATGTGTCCATTAGGCTGTTCCTTGGCAGAATCTCTTTTATTGGGAACTGCAGTCGATCTGACATCCCTAAATACATTCTGCATCTAAATAAACTTAAAGCATGTTATTGTCAGAGTATATTTTGAAGGTTGAAATTTAATGGCTATTTATGGCCATACTCTCACTCACTGAAGTTACATTAAGTTGTAGTAAGTTGAACAGAGGTAGGTACTGAGAAAAGATTAATCTAAACCAATATAGGCAACTTTTCTTAAAGTTATTACCACGATTTAAACAATTTGCATTGATTATAGATTACTTTTTTCTTTAAATTGCATTGTCTATCAGATTTTTCTTTGCATAATCAATATTTCTGTAATTAAATATCTTATTTTCATACATGCTTATTATCTCATTATTGCTGGACTGTAAGTAATATATTTAGACCTTGCTCTACATCCCAGCAACCTTGTTTTTAAGTCCTTAGTTTTTTATAGCTGTGACTAATGTCAGGGGGTGTCAGAGGGACTTACATCTGTAAGCCATGGGTAACAGAGAGGTAATACTGTTTTCAGGAACTTCTGTAGACTGGAAAGTAACCAACACGGCTCAGTGTGGAACTTTTGGAGCTATACTAGTTTACATGCAATGAGGTTCAAGAACTGCTCTTTTCCTGTTACAAAGGGACGTCCACTTGGGGAGCATAGCACAGGCTGGGTTGCTTTTCCTTGGAAAACTTTGTTAGTTTCTTCCAATGTGTATTTTAGCTATTGTGCCAAGGAGCACAGAGGCTTTTGGGAACAGTAATAGAAAGCATTATTTCTATCATTTTATTGCAAAGAAAAAGTGATGTCTATAAAAATACGTAGAATAAAATTTTTAACATGTAGTATATACCTTGTGTTATCACTGAATCCGAGCCTGCTTCATGTTGGTATCTGCACTTGTACTTCTTGCCTTTGTTCTCCTCTTTCACAGTTAACCAGCTGCTGATTGAGTAGTCATCCTCTCCTGAGTGCTGCCAAGGGTCTCCTTTTACCACGTCCTCTTTTATCTCTCCTTCTTCATCAGCCCATGTCACCTGAATAACTTCTGGGTAGAATTTCTCAATAAGGCAAACATATATTGTCTGATCTTTATGTTTCTTCTGCAGGATTTCAGAGTTTGCTGGTGGAGAACTTTCTTTGTCTGGATTGGTTGTTGGAGGAAAAAAAAATAGCTAAATACAGAGTTGGAAGATCAATAGTGTACAGCAAATAAATACGCAGCCACAAAATATGAATTCTGAAGAGCAACAACCTAAATGTCTTATTAGCAAATGTTTTAGCTCTCTAATTTCTTATTAAATACTTAGGATGTGAATGGAAATGTCTTGTGTATGAAAGGAATTTTAAGTAGTAGGACGGATGAATTACAGCTGTTTCCATCCTTGAAGTAAAAATAAGTTTTTGGAGAGCTGGACGAACCTGGCATTCAAACACACTTTACATTAAATATGATTTCAATGGACCCAAATGGCAAGTTTTAGTTTTCAGTCTAAACCAGTTACAGTACTATTCAGAATAATTGGGAATAGAAAATATTACTTTTAACCTTATTTTAAAATGTGTTCTTTTACAGAGAACGAAAATGAATAGAGGCTTTTATGATAATTGTACAGAATTTCAAGCTCAAAATCCGAAGACAAGACCCAATTAAAATATTCTAAACTATTTTTGTTTAGACAATATAGAGTCTTCCAGAGTCCAGAGAATGTTTGATCTATGGTTTGATACTGTGCCATGTGTAGGGAGAAACATTATTTAAGTCCTAAACCGTTTGGTGAACACTAACCTCTAGACTGCTTCATTCATGCTTCTTGTCAAGCAGCACATCTGATAGAGGAAGACTAGAGTAGACTAAGCCTACTGTTTAGTACTAGAGTAGATTAAAAAGTATCTCACAAAAGATTTCTTGAGTATTTATTAGAAAAATAAATTCAGGTCTGGTTATTTAAAACCTTAGAAACCTACTCATTTACTTTTGAGAAATGTTAAGAAACAAATATTGTTGAAGATGATAATCTCCATTTAAACTGAGTTTGAAAACTTCAGGTAACTGCTGAGAGCCTATATATTGCAGCCATCCAAGCAGCACTGCTGTCAGAAAGTGTATTTGTCTGCATGAGTTTTGACAATTATTACATAATAGTAACAGTTCCTGAAAGAGCTTTGCTCATATGTTTGATAAGAGGAATTTAATATTGCTTTATAATGTTTATGCAAGAACAACTACATGAAAATTCTCTGCAGGATTTTATAGACCACCTACCTTTCAAATCTTCGCAGTTTTATGTCCCCAGTATAAGTCCCCAATGCTAATTTATGAACATCTCCTCTATTGAATTAATTTTCTGAAAGCTGATATTAATTTTGTTATTTTTGGGGGGCGGGGGGAAGGGGGAAGGCAACAAAAAGTTACTGTTGCCATCTTTTTTAATTCATTCTTTGTATTTGCCAGGTGAAGAACTTGATACAAGACAGGAAAATGGAATCACAAAATGCTTTGGACCCCAAAGGTTGGCAATGCTCTTCCTTTAACAGTAGATTTGTTTCAATATTTGAAGTAATACATTTCTATACCCAAATAGTTTATCTATCTATACAGGGTTGTCGTATATGATGTGCTTTCTGAAACATGCCCAGTATGAACATACATTAATATATTTTAAATGAAAAGTGAGCTGTTTCCACAAGCTAACTGTAGGTAATCTCCATTTCATTTGCCTCTCTGGATTAAACCTTATGTTATTATACTAGGAGGAGTCCAAATCATCCAGATTTTGTCCACAGGGAGAAGACATTTTGATATTATAAAAATGGATAGTAAGTTTAAGAGTCTGTTTAAGTTAAATGTGAACTTCTGCAGTGTGTGTATAGGCAGTGCTCATGGGCAATCATTTTTGCCTACGCTTAACTACAAGTGAAGACTAGATACAGTTTTCAAAATTGACTTTTTTTATATAGAAGGTACCACTTAAGACTGTTTTACTTAACGCAGCAGAGAGATTTCAGGTGTTCGTCTCCTTACACCACTCCTTCTCTTTAGATTCCGACGTAAATCTCCACCACTGCATTTGAGCAGCCAGATGCACAGGGTTTAAAGTGTGTTCTGGCTGAGTGGTGAAGTTTTCATGCATTGTGAGAAAACACATGAATGTAAACATGTATTTTTGTCAAAAAGCTGCTTCCTTTCTTTAAATGATCTGGCCATTCTAGAGCAATCTACGTTGCATCCCCCCTAAAATAACTTAATGAGTATTTGAAGTATTTCATACTCAGTGTTTAAAAACAAAGATGACCAAAGCATAAGGCTGTCTACCTTCAAAAAGATAACCCTTTTATTATAAATTTCCTTCATCTTTGAGATTTGTCATTGAAATGAAGGTGTGGACTGAGTTCTGTTGTACCAGAAATAAAATTGCTAACAATTTTATGGTTCTCTAACATTAATTTAGGGGTTAATTTTATGTTCTTTATGCATCAGTCCTCCCAGGGATGCAAGGTTAAAATAATTTCTAAAATGATTTACTTGTTCCAGAATACTATATCTTCAGAAGACCACAATGTATATCCTGTCCCAGTGACATTGCACCCTGCAAAGCCTCATGCCTATTTTAGCTGTTTCTTTTAGATTTTCAAAGCTTAGTAAATTAACCTGACTAATTTCAGGAGGCTAAAATTTAATTGTCTAGTTTGATGTTGTTGTCTTGGATTATCAAATCTAAGTAGACAGGGAAAGAGAGATGTTTCCAACTGCTAGCTCATCCTGCCCATTTTAGAGTCTTTTATTAAGATGGAATAATTTCCACCTCTGGAATTGCCAATGTCTTTTCATTTACTGTAAGACGACCCTAGGTGCTTAGCTTAAATGAAACACCTAAATCATATCACAATACTGAGAAAACGTACTGCTTGAATAACTGCAACTGTGTGCGTGCATGGGAGAGTCTCAGGTACACACATAGGTAAATGGATGACAGTGGAGAACTGAACAAATTAAATTTTGCATATATACATGTATGTACATATTTGCATGTGGAAAAAATATCTCTCCATAACCTGTGGGTATGTTTATGGAGAAAAGGATGAAAACTTGTAGAATTGGCTGTAGATTTTGATGTATTTTCAGGCTGATCTGTTAAGTCATTGAAGTCAACATGAGGGTTTCCACTGGCTTTTCTGGGCAAATGATCTGATCCTTTCTGAAAAATTTTAAAGTCATGAACTTCCACTCCACTGTCTTTTTTGTTTTAGTTAAACTTTCAAAAATTTTGCTGTTAACTTTGTTAAACAGCTTTCTAAGACGCGTTTTAAAAGGTACGTAGGTCTTATTTTAAAATAACATGTAAGCATGTGCAGACGTTTCTTAAGCTAAAATCTGTCTTTCCTCTCTTGTAATAATGCAGTGAGACTGCAAAACATTGTGCAAATAAAATTCTGGAATTAGGCTTATAATTAATAAGCTATTAATGAATTTGGGTTCAAACTTTATGTTTTTACAGATTAACTGTCAGAAGTTTTCTTAACAACAACTCTACAGTTTCCTTATAAGTATCTATAAATGAGATTTATAAATAAGGTCAATGTGTTCTTAAGCTGAAGTTTTAATTCTCATTACTTGGATGATCCCACAAAATAGAGTAATTGTGTTTGATACTCAAAGCTCCTCAGTTCCCCTTCAAGCCAGTGGGAGCTGAGAGAACTCAGCACACTCAGCTCATATACAGCATTCTTGTCCTGATTGCCAGTCACTTCAGATATTATTGCTGATAATAACACAGTATAGTCCTAACCTACTGTGAGCCACTCCAGATACCTTAAAGAGCTGACAACCTTCACTCCAAAGCTTTCCCATTACAAAACTTAAAAAATAAGTCTTTGAAAACACTTACTGGAGACGATGAGTTTTGTGCCAGAGCCAAATACCTTGTAGGTCCCCCACTAGTACATTCCTTTGCAGAAACTGCTTGGGACGTTTTGGCCGGACAAGGACCAGATTTAACAACCGCCATATGAACTATTAGAGCCGATTCATTTGGCTACATTAATGTAGAAAATTTTAATTCAGTCTCAGCTAATGCTGCTATTCCCAAAGATCCTTTAGCAATACATACTTTAAATCAAGTTTCAAGTTAATCTTTGCTATCACTTGTTTAAAAAAAAAATCAAAACAAGCCAAAACTGTTGTTGTCCAGGGCATTGATTGAGCTACCATATTTCCTCTAGATATTTTTTCTAGAAAAATTAATTTTTTTGCAGGATGGTGAGTGCTTTTGACCACACAATTTAAAAATACACACATGCTAGACCATTGTTTAACTGAATTAATGAAAGGCAGTCCTGAACAGCCATGATTCCTCTCAAGCCTAGTGGATGGGCATTTACTCGTTGTAAGCCTAATCCTCTGGATGTTGAAGTTACTGTAATCTGCATAAATGGATGTGGGATCGGGGCCGTTCACCCTCAAATCCTGCTGTGCTTGCCTACACAGTACTATTGCAAGTAGTCAGTACCGAAAGGAAACATCACACGTGCATCTATGTATGCTATAGAGAAGCATCAACTGCCATCTTTCCTGCGCACATCCTTCCCTAGGGCCTTCTGGTTTCTCCTGATGGAAAACCATTTGCACCTCACATGAAATCCTGCCAACACTGAAACCAATGCCAACATTTCCAAAGGTCCAGGGTATCCCCCCACCATTTTAATCTTCTGATTAGTTATTGTCTTCCTACAGCTAACTGGTGCTGTGGTGCATCCAAGAGACCTCAGTTCCTCTTGGCTGGAATAAACCACCATTACTAGGACAAATCAATGGGGAAAGACTTTCCCCTTGACAAAACAGAGAGATGCAGAGCCTCATCCATGGTTTAGGGGATATGTTGGCACTCACAATGTTTTCCTGTATAGCACCTCTATTCCCCCTGCTCTGAGGCCAAGGGTCAATCTACAGCCATATTTCTGAGTTACCCTAACCTTGCTGCCCTGGGCAGTATGCTTTGCACAAGGTAATGACCTGATGTAGCCCTAAGTATCCAAAAGAAGTTATATTTCAGCCAATTTATAATTTATGTGAAGTCCTATAGTTTACCCTGACCTCTCTTATACAAGCATTTGAGTGCTAAAGAAATGAATTCTGCTACTGCAAAGTCTACATCACTTTTCTGTATTATACTTTTAAATCTGTATTTTAACCTGTATCGTAATTTTAAAATAGCATATCACATTCCCTCTTCTCTGTATTTTAGATTATCAGAATAAGGCATATTTTCCTAGATACTAGAAAACTTAGCAGAAACAATAAGCTTTGGGCCAGTTCCAAAGACTTTGTTATATTCAGTGCATGCAAGTGCTCTGCAAAAGCCCACCTAGCCTCAATGTTTTTAAAATCTCTTTTTGTGTCCCAGCCTAGCCTCATTTTCTTATTAGAAAAGCACCTGTTTCTTTTGACACTGATTTCTATAATTAAAACTTTCCTCACAAAATGATGTATGGATGAAATTGTGTGTACTCATACAACAGATTTCACTTATGTTAGTCTTTCAGGTTTAAATAAATAAGCTTGCAGGTACACAAAAGTAAGGATTTGGAATGCTGACAAAATGGATGATGAAGCCCTAATTTAACAGTGGGCATTAAAAATCATGGTAATATTTAGACACCTGAGATTTGTAACTTTCTAGACTGAGTCTCCTTCGATATCCCCTGAAGTTTCTGTAGAAAACGTGAAGAGTAAAGGTTATCACCTTGACAATGTGGGAAATAATGCATTGATATATATGTGAATGTACATCTGTGTATTAATATATAACCTATAACAAGAACCTATCACTGCATCCTATCACCAGTTCCAGATGATCTTTTGGGCCATGGCTTTAGGATAAGAGAATGTTATGAACAGGGTAATGTTCGCACTGAAGCTTGTTTGTGAACATTGCCTTAAAAGAATCAGATGCTGAATTAATCTTCATGCCCATGAAATCCTTGATATTTTAAAGCTGTTAGCAAATATTCCTAGTAATATTAATCACGGTAAGAGACTTTTACTCCACAGATTTATTTTGAGTGGCCACATCTCTTATTTATGTCTTACGGCTCCATCCTTTTGCCCTAATACTTGTTTGGACTTTTGAGTCTACTGGGTTTTGATTCAGAGCTTCATGCTTTTCCCTGTTGAAAAAAATACTAGTGCAAACTAGTGCATACATTAATCTTCACCATTTTGATTTAAACAGGCAGAAATCCAACTTCAGGTAATGTATAAATAAATTTAAGTATAATCTATCCTTAGGCAACATATATTTTATAATATATAGTTATAAAAAATAATTGTAGCTTTTTGAACTCTGATCTTCAATGCACTCGATGAAAACAAGGTAGGTACTTCAGTAGTATTTAGGAGATAGCATTCAAAGAAATCAAATATTGCTACCATAATTTCTGCTATGAAAATATTTCCTAGAAATGTTAGTAGATTGTTCTTTCTGTTGCTTCCAAATAAGTTAGCAATATGCTTGTGAGTTGCCAGGAAGACCCAGCTTCAGCTGAATCTGAGATGGCAGAGGGAAACCAGCCCCATGCTAGCAGAGCAAGCCACTCTGCTTCTGTGCTGAAGGAAAAAAACTGGATTTGGAGAGGCTGGGTCAGTCTCAATTTCCCTGTTGGAACCTTGTGAGTCCCTAAATTTCCTGGAAGGATACTTACAGAAGAATCCTGTATTGCCAGTTTATGTTGGATTAATATTTCCATTCCGCTGTAAGCTTCTAAAAACTCATCTATTCCACCAAATGCGAATGCCAAACCAGTCTCTCAAATCCCAACCCTTCTGTTACTTGCATTATTGTAAGTCTCAAGCGACTTTCTTTTGGTCAGAACTAATTAAAAGAGACCAACAAGAACAAAATCAAGTTCATTACAAGTTGATGGGAGTTTCGCTCTCTCTATGTTTGCCTCTTTCAGTATAGATATGGGAAAATATTCTGCTCAAGCTCAAACCCCGATGATTCAATTGAATTAAGGTCACTTATCCTAAGTCCTGGTTTTCTGCATTTCTTTCCATTAGGAGTAACTTACTAAGCTGATGTTGGATAGTCACCTCCGAAAAGACAAGCTGCAATGAAATGCCTGATCTTAAGCGTGAGGTCACTACAGCCCTTTTACTCTATTAATTGGCCAGAAGCCTTGACCACATACAGGCAAAATCCTACAGAATTAGTGTGATGCTTGAAAAGAATTTATTTTGAACTGTAGATATTAAAAGCATGGCAACTACCTAATTAACAAGGTAAGGATTTTCACTAAAAACACCACACCTATCCTGACATGGATATTTCTATTGAATTTTGGATTTACTTAGTCATTCTGACATAAATCATTATAAACCATCTTTGCTGGATGTGCTAATTAAAGTTTATATATTCAACCAGGCTTAAAACATTTGGTAGCAATAGTTCCTCTGCCTTGTGCTTGTGTAGTTGTTTACTCCAGGATTATTGCATTTAAAGCACATTTAATAGGAAAAAATATTTTTGTCCTCCACTTTCCATTAAAATAAATATCTCTGCAGGAAAGGCAAAAAAAAAAGGATCACTTCTTCATATGCGTATTAGCAATAAGAGCATTTGGGGGTAGTAATTTATTTCTACTGCCAAAGTGCTGTGTACATGTCAAAAATAATTACAGACAAGTTATTTCACTTTTACTAGCCTAATTAAAAAATTAAAATATGCAATGGCCATTGCATATTGCTCTTTGTATATGTATTGGGAAAAGGTTTTCTTTTTTTCTGCTTAATTCACAGATGCTTGATTCCCTGCTTTTTCCTTCAGTACAGCTGGGGGAAAAAGTGAGGGCTCTGGAAACTACTATCGGCCATTTTCCACTGCCTTTCCAAGGAGGAGTATGATCAAAAGTGACTCAAAATTGCTCCTTTTCAGAAATGTTGGTGATCCTAAACGACTGCATTTCAAATACAACAAGGCTCTTACTGTAGGAATGGCCAGCTAGGGAGGGGAATCTTGCACAAGGATGGTGTCAACTGAGTCTGGAAGTGGGCTAAGTGCCCTCTAGGACACCATAGCACTCATCTATATGACCACCCCAAGCTCCTATAGCTTATTGTATGGAAAATAGCATGCAACTTACCTGACACAATGAGTTTTGTACCAGAGCCGAACACCTTGTAATAATCACAGTGAATAACATCTTTGCAATAACAGTGCAGGTCTGTTATCTTTATATGGGTAAATAGCATTCTTTAAAGAAAATCAGATTTGCTGTGTGATCAATTTTTAGACCCTAGAAAAGTAAAAAAGGAGCGGTTGCCTAAACTAAACTGAAAAAAAAAAAAGTATGGAGGTTTTTGAGGGCATGTATGCTGTTAAATGGACAGGATCCATCTCAACTACTTTTAGTCTTCTGAAAGTTTAGACAGTGGTGAATATTAATCACCTTGGCTCCATCTCTGCTTTCTGGAGAGAGGCAGCCCAGCAGAGGATCTGTTTGATCAGGTATTGGCCAAGTAATTTGCTCCTTATATAACCCCATAATTTCAGACCTAGAATTGGTGAACATTTTGCTGAGATCTGAGCAGCACAAGACTCCTACCAGTATTTTTATTGTCAGTAACATGAAGAAAAACCCTGCATGGATTGGAACTGAACCTCCCACTAACCAGATACAACATTTTCAGATGGTTAAAATTAGGCAAACTGTTTTCATCTCAGGTGCTCAGCTGAGCCAAATCACAGGCAAGTATCAAAGCACCTGAAGTTTACTTGAAGCAAAATAATTTTGCTAAGTATGTCAAAAAATTCTGAATTTGGCATTCTTCCTTAATAATAGTAATAACTGATAATAAACAGTTTCTGCGAAAGCAAGGAAGAGAGACCCTTTCGACTATACGTATCTTCAGACAGCTCTTGGAATACCTCAGATAACTCCTTTCATTTGGTATCATCAGACATATTCTTAAAGGAAAACGTTTTGCTTTTCCAAGAATTTGAGTAACCCAAGGGTTTTACACATTTTTTTTCAGAATGAGAAGTATCACAAAGGTTGAATATGCATATTTAAAAACAAAAAAAATATTTCAGTTCTCCGAATGCTATCTTTGCCATATCTATATTCATCTTTAAAGAGAAAATACTAGTGGGCTTAGTTATACATCTGTGCTGCAATAGCTGTTGTGTTTCCCCCATTTCATGCATAAATACAAAACAATTACGTTGTGTTCTCCTTATGGAAATCCTGTTTAAGAGGAAAATCCTGCAAAGCATTAGGTAGGGTTAAAACTAGCTAGTGCTAAAATAGCAGAGCACTTCATGCAGCCAGTATCTAACAGTATTGAAAAGCATTTCAGGAGGAGGTAAGTTTTAAATTTTGTACTTACTTGAAACAATAAGCTTAGTTCCACTTCCAAATAGTTTGACATCAGCATACCACAGCCTGATAATGCTTAGCAATATCTCCTGCACTGTGCTTTTCTTGCACAGGCCTCAGAAAAAGTGTCTCTAATTTAGAGGTTGGTGATAAATCTGGCCCAGTGCAATAGTTGACTTTTCAGTATTGACTAGAGTGACGCTTTTAGAAATACTTCTATTTTTATAGTGAGTTAAAAGTTCAGGTTTTTAAACCCGACATTTCCCGAGAAGAAAGCAGTGCTGTACTTTTATAACTATGTTCTAATCCTTTTAGCCCTGGGATTTCTCTAACAAAGATCTGTTGCCTCTGGTGTGCTAGGTTTTCTCTGAAGTAACTTCTTTTTGCTATTTTAAGAAGAAATGTTGTTACATTATGATTCCCAGAGGAAATGAAGGAAGTTTACTAGTTGTTTGTTGATTTAAATATACAGGTAAAGATTTTTTTTTTCTTAAATGTCCTATCTTGTGAATTACTTAATATGTGAAACCAGCTTAACTAAAGTTTCATCAAACTCATATTTTGAAGCCCATATTTTAAATGCAAAGTCCATGCTCTAAACAAAACTAACTGACCCCCATAACTCATGCCTTTGGTAAGTGGTTATGCTATCGTCTTTTTGGCAAAAGCAGCTGCCTCTACACAGGCACAGTTTAATTGCTAATTGCAGCAGAGGACATTTTTGGTCAGAGGCATGTACAACATTTTAAATTTCTCCTGTAACTTTCCTCTGCTTTTTACGAGTTGACTTAGTTATAGTCACCTTAATAGTATAATGTATTTTCTGAGCAACGTAGTGTAGGCATTGCTGTATGCTTTATACTGAAAACAACATTCATCCTATTGATTGCATAGATTCACCACGGTTAAGGATAATACAAATGCAAAAGTAGACCAGTTACTTTTCAGTAGGGCCAGAAGCTAGAAATTTGTTACATTCCAGGCAACTTTCCTTCCCAATCAACTTAGACTAACCATCTCCATCAATAAGAAACTTTTTGCATCATTTACTTGCTGTTCTGAGAGTGAACGTTCAAGCAGGTCACTTTTCTTTCTCAGAACAGGGCATTTTTACTTCTCATTTTTCCATTCCCCCACCCTTAATAAATATTTAGTAATTGTTCTAGAGGCAATTTCTCTATTCATGAGGTCAACGTATTTATTGCCCATCAACCCACCCAACTGGGGCACCACACACATTTCACAGACAAAACATGATTTATCAGGCAGAAATTAATTTTCCTACAGTCTTTCATTCTTAATTATCTGAGAACCTAAATGACTGTGAAAATCAGATCAATAATAATGGTACTTACCAGAGATAATTACCTTGGTTCCTGTGCCAAAGTATTTGATCCAGGTGCTCCACACTGTGTTCTGGCTTTGCAATAAACTAACATGCTCTCTTGCTATGCCATTACTGAAGGAGATCCCCCCCCCCCCCTTTTTTCTTTTTTCCCAAGCAGCCCTGAGAGACTGAGTGAAAGCTTGGCCCTTGGCTACTGGGAAGATGTCAGGAATTTCAGACTTGCACCTGGTTGTTCAGCTGGTATCTAATGCCCTTTGGAGCAAATCTCTTTCCTAAAGTGTTACAAATTTGTTAGATAGCCCCTCCGCTTAACACCTAAGAATTAGGTAAGGGTTTCTCTTCAATTTCAGACCCACAAATAGGTGCACAGGGTTGTGCATGTTAAAAACCACATACCTTCAGGTGATGATCCTGCTCTTTCCCAAAGGGGTACACCCCCTTTCACCTGCAATTAAGCGTCAACAAGTACTACTAGCATGGAGTTAATTTTTAGTTGCCTTAAACAATTCAGCAGAGGGAAAGGAGGGAGAGCCAGCACCATAAGCATCACAAAGATGTCTGTGTGCTGCAGGTTGCATTTTCTGCCACTGGTACATAGTTATTGTCTGCCCATCTCCTGGAATCAGTCCAGGCTCTGCAACAGCAGCTCACCAGCATCTTTTCATATACTAGCGGGTAGGAGGAGGCGGCTTTTCCTTTGCGCACAGGTTCCTTACAAAACAGACCAAGATAACATCAGAGGAGTTACAACTACTGTCAATCAAACAGCCTCCCTGCTTAGTTTGCCATTTAAGAGAAACTGAATTTGAGTGCTTCTGGGATCTCGCATGGCATACCGACTGCAAAACAACGTTAAGAAATTATGATTTGTGGCTAGACGGAGGAACTAGACGGAGTGTGAAGGTCTTTCAGTTGAAGTAGGTGTAACAAAAGCAATTGTCTACTCTGAAGGCTCCTGGGCAGGAACAAAGTAATCTCAACCACAAAGCAATGGCAGGAGTGATGTAGAGAGAGGATGGTGTCAACCGGTACTTTTTCCTGCCGTGTCCCTAGACACACAGTGGAGGCGGCCACCACCATCTCATCTGCAGTTGCTGGAACTGTTGGCTTACCGTCCTGACAGTGAGTAGCTGGGAGGACTTATTAAAGCAAATAAGGTGAAATATTGCATATTGCAGACAGTATGTCTAACTCCCCTGTATGATCTGGCCTTGCAAATGTGAGTAGGACAAAACTGAACTATAGTGATTTGGAGAACCAATACACATTTGAAATTGTGTCACTTTTTCATCCCATCAGACTAATATTCCATTATGAGTTACACTTCAGTGAACCAAGTAAGGAGAGTATCAGGGTACCACAGTAAAGGAAGATATTAAGGAGAGCTTGATCGTAGAGAAAAACCTCTGTGGATTAATTCCTCAGGCACGAGAGTCGGCATGTACCTTGAGGCAGTGGCTAGGAGAGATGCACTGTGTATGAGATATAAATATGGACAGTTGTTCTTAACTATGGAAAGCTCTTTTCTTCAGTACTAGCTTTGATAACTGTCTCCAACTTTTTAGGTGATTCAGATGCATCGCTACTAAGATGAACAGCAGTGAAACACATTGATAAGCATGAAGGAGGGGGAAAAGGGCAGATACAGCTCCAAAAAAGTGAACAAATATTCTCACCTCCAGGTGTTGGGAGGAATAAATAGGAAATCTTCATCCTCCAAAAGCTACAAACTTTTAAGTGAAAATAACACTCCTTTTCCTTTCCTTAACATTTTATGAACCTTCAGGATAAGGCTCTCTGTTTCAGTTTTCTTTGTCAAGCCAGATGCTTTGAAGAGCTCCAGTACAACATGCTGACCTATTTCCAGGAACAACAATATAGAAATGTGCCTCTTACCATTAAATAAATCCTTACAACTAGAACACTGACATGCTTGAGCGAAGAGGGGGAGAAGCCGGATTGGAGAGGATGGGTTAGATATTGGACCTTCACCACTGTCCCCTTTGCACTATGCACTTGCTCAGTCAAAATCTCTACCTTTTGGCAGCTGATGGCTCCAAGGAGTCAGTCAGCACCGGCCATGTCCTGCTTCTTCAGAGCCTACGCCTGAGGCCAGGTGACTCATCCACGCTAGGGGAGGTGAGTTGTGATATTTCAAGTTGTTTGCCGTTGAGACTCTGAGGGAGTTTTTGTCTTGGTGATCTCTGAGTTCCTACCACAGTGACTGTACCAGTAGGCACAATAGTAGGTAGCAGTGTCGTCTGGAATGACATCATTTATTGTAAGAAAAAACACTTTCTGGCTAGAAATTTTTTCAGCTAAGTACTTGTTCCTTTGGAAGCCGTCATCTACTACTTTTGACCCTGAGAAGTAGAGAACCCTCTCTAGACCTTTATTTGCCTTCTGTTGATACCAGTGTATGACAGTGCTGTCAAAATTTCCAGAGACGTCTTTAAAGTTACATTCCATGCGCACGCTTCCTTTAGACTTTGTGATAGATATAGGTCTCTGCACGGGAATTTGTTGTGCAAATACATCTAGGAAAAAAAAGAGGAGAAATGATGTCATTAGCTGGAATTCAGGAATTTGGGAAGATGCCTGTTAGCACAGCCATGGTGCCTATGAGAAGAGGAGAAGAGGTAAGAAAATAAGGAAGGACTTACAAGACCAAGCGGCTGTGGCCACAAGTGCTGCCAGCATCAGCATGTTTGCTTGCCACTCTCTGCTGTCGTTGAGACTTGGAGAGGAAGAAAACCTGCCCTGGTGCAGAGTGAGCAATGCCGCATGGGAAGAGGAGGGACTCCCCTGGGTGGCAGCTGGTGACACTGTGCATCCAGCCAGAGTAATGTGTCCTATGAGCTCCTGCTGGGAGCACTGGGGGTGGGGGAGCAAAAGGGGAGGGGAGGGGAGGGGAGGGGAGTAGAAAACTCTTGCCTGTGTGGGGCTTTGCTCTGTGGACAGACCATGGGTGGCTGTTGTGAAGCTTGGGAAGTGCTGGTCCCCTGTGAGACATCCAGAGTGTGCTAGAGGTGGTGAAACCACTGGAGATGGCTCTCTTAATGGTCCACATTGATTTTACTATTATAAAATGGGCATTGTGATGCCACATGCTGCAACAAGGATGAGGTCTTCTTCAGGAAGCTTTCTGAGCAAAATATCAACATTAACTGCAGCACTGCAAATGCAGCATTGATGGATGCTGGAAGCCATTGCATGTGGAAGGCAGAAAACAAAAAATAAGGATAATTCACTGAACTAAGAGGAAACTCTCTGGAAAACTGCCATGAGATCAACAGAATGTGACAGTACCAACTTCTAGCGAAGAGTTGTGTGTCACATCACTGGCTAGACCTGAAGGTACCGTGAAATCAAAAAGAACTTGCCTGCTTAAACTTCACTTTGTGTTTAAGACTTTCAGGACCTGAGGCTAATGGTGTTTAGTGTTTATTTGCAGCAAACCTGACCTTCTTTCTGAAGTCCCATAGCTCATGCTATGTGATGGTCCAGCATTTCAGGTATCGAATTACACCCCTCATCAGGAAAAGAAAAGCTGATGAATAGGCACATACTGGGTTAATGGCACAAACAAAAATTATTCCTCTCAGTCTCCCCTGTGAAATGCTTGCTGTGCCCAGGGCCATATACTAACTCACTGCAAATTTGAAATAAGTCCATCAAACTTGATAGTTTCAGTAAAACTCCTTCCTTCTAAAAAACCCTGTTTATCCTATTTCCTGTAACATGAAATGAAAGAGGAGGATGGTTATAAGCAACATATCATCAGCTGTGGTAGGTAAGAGACTATAAATCTCTGATTTAAATTGGTCCGTGTGGGATTTTGTGGTATCTCAATTAGGTAAACAATATTTCCAGGGACTTACAGTTGCTCACACATACCAAAGAAGACTATAATGGAGAACATGGAGAGCTTTTTCTTAGAAGTGCTAGGCAGTGGCAAGCATATCATTCCCACCACCAAGGTACTTTCTTCAGCATATTGTCTTTCTTTTACTGTCTTCTCTTTCCTAAGGGAGAACAGTGGCTGGACTGGAAAATCAATTCAATGTTTGCTCCCCTCAACTGGCCACTAGACTTCTGCCATGGCTGTGCAAACAGAACCAAAGGAGCATGTAAGTTTCCAGTATTTATGTGCTAAACCAAAGGAGCAGGTGAGTTTCCAATATTTATGAGCTAATCCTTAAGGCAGTGAAGACTTCCTTTGCCCTTAAAATAGTAGGTGTGTGTTTGAAGATTGGAGTGCTAATGACAACCCAGACTTTGAAAAGGACAGTTGTACAGAATTAGTTGCTCTTTTTGGGTAGCAGAAAAAGGTTTGGCCTCTCAGCACCTCATATCGGATGGAGTGAGAAGACTGGGGGAGTGGCACAGTAATAACCCTGTGGTTCAGATGTTGAGGGAGGATTTTTTTTGCCTCGATGATCTTTGAGTTTCTATCACAGTGAGGCTCCCAGTAGGCACAGTAGTAAGTAGCAGCATCATCTGGAATTACATCTTTTATTGTAAGAACACACCGTTTCTGGCCAGAAACACTTTCAACAATGTACCTGTTTGCTTGAAAGCCGCTTTCAACCGAAACTTTCCCTTTTGAAAAGAACAGGAGCCTTTCTGGAGCTTTACCCTCCTTCTGTTGATACCAATGTATGACAGTGCTATCAAAATTTGTTGTCTGAATTTCACATGTCATCCGTACACTGTTTTTGAACTTTGTGATAGATATAGGTCTCTGCACGGGAATTTGTTGTGCAAATACATCTAGGAAAAAAAAAGAGGAGAAATGATGTCATTAGCTGGAATTCAGGAATTTGGGAAGATGCCTGTTAGCACAGCCATGGTGCCTATGAGAAGAGGAGAAGAGGTAAGAAAATAAGGAAGGACTTACAAGACCAAGCGGCTGTGGCCACAAGTGCTGCCAGCATCAGCATGTTTGCTTGCCACTCTCTGCTGTCGTTGAGACTCAGAATAAGATGAAAGGGATCCTAGATGAGGACAGTGTTCTGTGGGAGAAGAAGGTGACTCTCTTGAGCAGTCTTCAGTGATGGGCCTTCTGTGCACAAGCAGATCGAGCTTACATTTGCAGGAAACCCACTCCAGTCTAGCAAGTGCTAAAATTGGTTAGAAGGTTGCAGTCATGTCTGCTTTTCAGGTAAAGTTGAGATCTTTACCTGAATCCTAAGATTACGGCCCTTGAAAAGTTGAGCCAGAGCCACTGAGGAAGGGCTGTGAGTCAGATCAGCTCCAGCCGTATATTGGGGTGTGAAGGTTCCAGCGCGGAGGTCACACTGGTGGGCGGTGAGTGCGTGCAGTCCCCGAAGAGGTTGCAGGGAGGCTCACAGTACCTGAGCAGGCGGGAGGCATTCCCCCATGCCACTAGGGACCTCCTTTTGCTGTGTCAGCTTAGTCACCCAGCTGCAGCATGCTGAAGTGCCCGGAGTGCCCCCGTGCTAGTGCTGCCCTCCACTGAACAGTGGGAGGCCATCACCCTCTAGTTACCGGGGCAGCTGCACCATGGGAAGGCACCTTTGCTTTGGTTATGTGTGTGGGAGGAAATGCACAGCCATAGGATTTTGCTTTTGAAGCTCAGATGAGATGAAAGCACTTCTTGGAAAGGAAGACTGGTAAACAAAAGCTGCTGTCAACAGCCATGGCAGAGGGTCATCTCGATGCGTGGGGCTGATGCCGTGGGGCAATCCCCTGTGACTGGTGAGTCTGGGCTGCAATTTGCTGATTGCAAGGGTGATGAGCTGCTTCGTCCTCCCTCCTGCTGGTGGTTGGCCACATGCAACATGCCGGTGGTAAGCGTGTGTTGCTAACTGCTTGAAAAGGTGCCCGTGAGCAGAGGGCTCAACGGAGAGGCAGGCAAGGAGAGGCACCTGCTCCTGTGTGGTGGCAACAGAAAGGGTGCCTCTCTTCCAATAAAGAACTGTTGGCAAGTCCTTAATTTTATTAGGCCTCCCTCACTTTCAGGGGAGAAGAAGAAATGACTTAATGACTGGCACGCACAACAAAGTGACATGGAAAGAGGAATATGAAATGGACTTAAAGGTAAAGGGAGGGAGGTGCAAGGAAAAGGTCACTCATCAAAGTCTCCTGCGTGGGCAACTCTTGTTAATCAGAGTGAAAACTGTGTTGGCAATTGATTGCTGAGGACCTGAAGTCCAGCCCTTCTTGCCAAAACCTACCAGGACATGTATAAAACTGTTGCAGTACATTGTTATTCTTTTGATCACAGATATCTTCTGGCACGTGGTTCCAGATTAAGAAGAAAGGCTTATGGGAGTAACTGGGTCTTACACAGTTAATTGTCTAAATTACAGACACTCTCTAGGTTTTACACTGCAGCTTTCTAACAGAGCAAGTCTCTCAGTAGGAATAATTACAGATCAAACTGCATGGTGTCGGTGCCAAGAGGACACACACATGCAGTGGCCAGAGCCTTCTTCAACAATATACCTTTTCAGGTTCAAATTATGAGCAAATAGACTTGTCACTTGAAATATTTTCAAGGTACCTTGACTCCTTTTTACATGACCCAGAGGTTTTCCAGCTTGGAAGTTCCCACAAGGATGTGAGGCTTCTGGATCATTAGTCAGCCTGAACCAAAGTATGGCTAGGAGTCAAATATAGCTGTCAGACAAATGGCAGCTTTCCTCAAACCAGTCTTTGATCATAGGCCCTGATTTGTAACACTCAGTGCACCTAACCCAAAGGGCCTGAGAGTCTCTACTTGCCAGGGGCACGGCCCCTGGCTGAGGATTTAACGTCTGCCCTGGACACACCAAGTGAGAAAGTGTGAAAATAACATTGGGCTTTTTGGGATGTTGTAGATATTTATAGAGAGTAAAATGCAAAGGAAGGAAAAAAAACAACACATGAAGGAGGGTGTGCAAGATTGTCTGGTCTTCCCTTCTTTTATATTAATGTCTTTTTTTTTTTTAGATAAAAATCTGAGGGGATGGAGATGTGTTTCTCTGCTAGCTCCAAGGATTCTAACAGAGAAGAGAAATTTACAGCTTAATTTCTTGACACAGACAAGCATTTTCACTGTCAGGGGAGTGCTTTGATGACAATCAAGCCTTCGTCTTAAGAGCCATGTTCACTCCATCTATGCTGAAGTGACTGGGACTGTCTTGTTTCTGGATGTTACAGACATGCGTGAGTACTGAAATGATATGGTGATCATTATCATCATATATTTAGCGTTTGTCATGAACAAATTGCTGTTACTTAGTTGCAGAAAATCATGACATGGGGGTGGAATAGGGAACTTTCTGGATTTTGGCAGAGTTCAGATCTTGTGGTTCAGAGTGCAAAACGACCTTTTTGTATGGCTAATCTTTGCCCGTCTAATGCTGTGATGTCTTGATAAAACCCAGTATGCACAGTAGTAAGTACCAGAATCACTCGGGGTTTAAATAATCTATCCTAAGACTATAGAAAGGCTTTGTAGAATACTTCCGAGTTTGAAATCTCCTTTTATCAGCACTGTCATCATAAACAGGTGACTGTCCTGACATGTACAGTATCCTCTTTGGTGGCTGCCCAGGAAGCTGCTTGTACCAGTGCACAGTGTTATCGGCGCTCATCCGGCACTCCATGCTGACAGAGCTGCCCTTCACCTGCCTCCGGAGCGCTGGGGTTTGCACTGGCACTGCCTGCGTGTCTCCACCTGGAAGGGGAAGCAGAGAAATTGTGTGAAGGGAAGAAACCACTGGAGTTTGGAGCCCCGACTGTGCTCTCGGCACACGGGAAGGAGAGGGGAGAGGAAAAAGGGCTTACGGGACCACAGAGAACTTGCAAGAAGGACTGGGAGCAGCAACATGTTGCCCGTGTGGGTTAAACCTGGAAATGAAATGGAGAGAAAAACGTTATAAAGCCCTTCAGGTGGAGAAAGCTCCAAACAAGTGGGAGGAGGAAATGACTCATTTGTCACATCCAATGGTCGTTCTTCAACTTGCTACCATGGCGGGGGGTTAAGTTTATTGACAAGCTAAACCCCATCAGCAACGGTGTAGAAAGGAGCTAAAATAGTCAATTTGAAGTAATTTTTCTTCCTCTATCAATCTGCTACATTCCTCTCAGACTTATGTGCTGAGCTCACACATAAAAAGTCCAGTGGTTACATTTTGGCCCTTCCCAAGGACGTTCTCCTGACCTCAGACACCCCAAAGCTGTCCCAGAAGCATGTTTCAGCAGCCTTTCCTAGAACATACTGCCTGCTTTGGTAGCACAGATCAGGTAAGTCATAGTGAACTGTCACCTCTGAGTCTTCCTTAAAGCAGCTCCAAACTGCCTCGTCCCCTTATCCATCTACCCCAGACACGGTGATGTGACGCCAGGGTGAAGCGTGCGTGTTTCCCAGGCAGCCGTTTTCTGCCCTCTGCTGTTGCTTGTACTTTTCCTCATTTCAGAGCCCTGCAAAGGTGCCCTGCACAGGCTGCATGGCAAACGGTCACTTGGGCAGCAGCCACCACACAGCATTCTCTACGCTGGGAATGATTTCTCATTTTCTGACCCAAAAGAGATAATCAACTTTGGACTGCTGTAGTCTGCAGCTTTCTCTCGTAAATGATCTTCACAATAATTTCTCGGGGCCGTCTTTTCAGGAGAGGCACAGTATTACAGACCCTTGCCTATAACAAGGGGTCCTAGGGCGTATCGGTGTTAGAAGCAGCCCTCCCCATCACTGAGTGACCATCATCGATGAAACATTAGGGTGGGAGTGACGAGTGAGGAGCATCACCAGTATCGCCATCGTGACCTGGGTGTGAAGTCTCCCAGGCTACCTCTTCAGTGCAAATATGCCCCTCCTGTGCTGCCTGCCTGCCATTTGCTTCATTTTTGCCAGCTCAGACTGTATGTGGGGAAGTATCTGCCTTCTTGAAAGACAAAACTGTGCCACTGTCTACTTTCAGCTGTAACGCCATCACGCACAGGAGGGCTCCTTTTCCCCAGCACAGCGCATTATACCAGTTGAGGTGCAGAATGCTGCTTTTCTGTGCTTTTCTCTCTGTCAGTTATTTAGACTTACATACTCAGCATGAACCTGTTGTGTTGTTTTAGAGGCAGGAAGGTGCAATGGTGTTTCCCTGCATTTGACAGAAAGCCTGCCGCTCAGGGTAGAGGCAGCTTTGTGTACGGGCTGCCTGTGCTCTTCTGGTTCTGTGGGACTCCCAGTAGGCACAGTAGTAGGTACCTTCATCGCTGGAGTCGACGTCCCTGACAGTTAAAGTGCAGACATCTGTGTCTTTCTTTGAAGACCCAAACTTGTTTCTGTAGGAACTGTCATCATAAGCAGGTTGATCTGATCCGATATACAGAATCCGTTCGGGAGCTTTGGGTGGTATATGTCGGTACCAATGTATATACGCAGACCGGAAGTCAGATATGCCCTCGGCTTTACACTCAATCCGTGCAGTTTTCGTTTGCCGTTTGGTAGTAGATACTTGGCTCTGCTTCAGAAGCACTTGTCCATCTAGAAAGAAGGAGAGAAAACACAAGGAGCGCTCTTAGCCTGCTGTTCACTCACACTCGTAAATAAGGGGTACCTCCTGCCGCTGCCCCGTGCCATGCTGTGGTGACAAGGGGAACCTACGAGACCAGGCTGCAGCCAGGGCCAGGAGCGGGAGCAGCAGCATCCTGATGGCTCTTGCTGGCGTCTGCCTTCAGGAAGAAGGGGACAGATCTCCCGACAGCAACGGAGAGCTGCTGCGGCTGAGGAAAGGAAATGACTCACTTGGGCATCATCCGGAGAGGCTCCGCTGGCAGCAGGCGGGTGACGTTGAGAAAAAGCAGCGTGGCTGCACCCTGCTGAATGTTAACAGCCTGATTATAGCTTTTACACAAGCAGCACAAACTCACCTGATTTCGCTCACTCTCTCTCTCTCTCATGCACTCTCCCCCCAGATTACTTTAACTCATTTAACAAAGTAATTGTGTAGTCTGAAGCAATTTTACCACTGCTTGTAAAGTAGTTGAAGGCTGCTAAACAATGTGTGGGGTCAGACGCTTTTCCTCAGTCCCACTGCCAATAAAAGGAAGCAGAAGTAAGAGCCTGAAGCTTAATGAATTTGAAGGCCCTCAAACTCCTGCTCATCGCACAAGTTGAATGCCAAAGGCCAGGAGACTACACAGCACCATCTGGGAGCTCAGAAGGAGGATTGCTGCGCTTGTGACTGTTTCTTGTCACAGGTAAGGTGAGAGGTTACAGCCCAGAGCGGCATCTCCAAATGTACCTTGTGCCAGAGGCTGGGCATAGGGTCGGTCTTTTGGGATCAGAGCACAGCGGTCCTGTGACCTTAACAATCAGTTGTTTGGCTGCAAACAGAAAGGGGTGAAAAAACTTCAGCTGTCTTTCTGTTTGAACAATGGAAGTCTGAGGATCTGTTTTATTGTTGCTGTTTGTTTTGCAGGCTAGCTGCCGCGTTGGACGAGAAGCCCCGCTGAAGTCAGTTGAGAGACTTGTGTTTTTTAACTTAAATGAGGGTTTGATCCTCTCCAGATGGAAAACAAAGAGAAACTAAGACAAGATTCTCTACCTGCAGAGGAGTACAAAATGAGTATCTGATATCTGCAGTCCTGAGCGGTGCTTCAAGTTTGTTTTCACTTGCACCCCCCTGTTCTGCCACACAAATGGTGTAACTGGGGACTTATTCCAAAGATGTAGCTTGAAGGGTAGTGGGCCTAGAATGATTTTTCCTTCTGCCAGCTGGCCCACCCGGCCGCCCTGTAAACCCACCCAGAGACAATCCAGCCAGACCTATGAAAACGCCACCTTGTTGTTGGTGACGTGAAACCAGAGCTCTGCTGGTGCTGACTGTAGCGCGTGTCTGCAAAGCCCGCGCTAGCTCAGCAGGTCTCTTGGATCTGGCTGCCTGTACAGTGTGTCTGATTCAAGGCCGATGGCGAAGGTAGGGTGGGGGTGTTCCTGCGTGCGGTCAAACACTTCAGGCTCCGGTTCAGGAAGCAGAGCACGTCTTTGTGCAGGCCGCCTATGGCCTTCAACCGCTGTGCATCCCACCTCGCACAGTAGTAGGTAGCCGAGTCTTGCAGAGTTACTTTGCTCACTGTCAGGGTGCAGACAGATTTGGCAGGGTCCTTCTCAAGACTAAATTTCCTCTCATCGGACTTGTTTTCAAGGAGTGGCCTGGAGGACATGTAGGCAATGCGCTCGGGCGCTGCACCGGGCCTCTTTCGGTACCAGTGAATGA
This sequence comes from Phalacrocorax carbo, assembly GCF_963921805.1. Lineage (NCBI taxonomy): Eukaryota > Metazoa > Chordata > Aves > Suliformes > Phalacrocoracidae > Phalacrocorax > Phalacrocorax carbo. Next base: position 112,745,105 of record NC_087514.1, on the reverse strand, counting down.
ACAGGTTGTTAAAATCAGGATGGGAGACATGGCAGGTGATTAGCACTGTTTTGCTTTCTGGCTTGGTGATGGATCTTGGGGTTTGCTGCAAGACTTGTGCAGACCTGCCTGTGTGAAAGAAAAGGAAAGATGAAACCCACGAAGCTGAGATAAGAGAGTGTGTCCTTTGCCCCTGGTGGACATGCAGGCATAGGGGTGAGCAGGGCACGCACAAGAAAAACCAGCCGCCAGGAAGAAAATACTCAGCAGCCACATTGTCACTGCCCTCCTTATGGCTTCCTTTCAGGGACAGGGTCAGGACCAGACTCAAGTGGTGGCAAAGCAGTTCTGAGTGGCAATGAACCACCCAGTGAGACTGTGCCAACTGCGATGTGTTAAATAATTATGCACAAACCATTTCCTTTGATTGACACTTAAGTAGAAGGCAAACAAACAAAAACAAAACAAAACCCACCCATTTAAGAAGAGAGCTCACTACTGAGGCAAACATTTTTCTTTTCCCCTCTTTCCCCCAAGAAATTTGCTTAGATGATCAGTAATGAGTCTTTTTTTTTTCTTTTTCTTTTTTTCTCAACATACAATTTCTGTGCTCTAGCTTTCAAAGTCCGTTCTTCATACCCAGATTTTAAGGTACATTAGCTATCAGAGGGCAGAACAGAACAGATGTCCCTTGAAAGCAGGCAAAACTGCTGCCCTAAATCCCTGAGACCAGGAAGCATTTCTGGGTAATTGCTCCTGTATGTCTGTTTGTACAGACATACACCTCCATGCACCTATTGTTGCCTGCTGCTGGAGGCAGAGCGCAGGGTTGCACCCTGCACCAGGCAAGGAGGGACGTGGGGTTACACTTTGCCTCTACCTCACGCTGGTGATGCAATTCCCTTCTGCCTATCCTTCCAGGTTAATCACCTAAAGCAGCCAAGCAGGGCTTGTATGGTATTTTTCACAACTTGTCACCCTAGTGTATTCTTGCAGGTCTGCTGAGCCTGGCAAGCAGGACCCTGGAGTCAGGTGAGGTTTCCAGCCCTTGGGAGAACAGAGGAAGTTTTGTGTTAGCTGCCTGATGGTTTTCTAAGGATGTGAGGTCCCAGTAAGTGCAATAGTAGGTAGCCTCTTGCTGCTTTTTTATTTTATATCTTGTCAGAGTACAGGTGGACTCCATCCCCGCCTTCTCGTCCCAGAAAATATCTCTGTAAGATTTGTCATGAAAAGAAGGGTCCCCCATTTGCATGTCCAGAACGCACTTTGTTGTTCCTCCAGGGTTGTGTTGGTACCAGTGGAGGAAGGTATTCAGAAAGTGTGACCCAGAGAAACGGCAGCTGATCCGCACGGTCATTTGCACGGCTCTGCTGGTGGAACGTTTTGGCTGCCTGAGGCTTTGCATCCATCCGCAGGGAAAGCAGAGAAACAGCACTGTTGTGACAGCAGCAACCAGCCCCCAGGGCTCAGAGATTGTCACTCTCCCAAACCCCTGCAACTTACATCACCAGCAAAGGGCTGATGCAGCCAGAAGCACCTTCAGCAGCAACATCTGGGTCGTGTGATGCCAAGCCTGCCTCCGTGAACCAGCCAGGAGCAGAGTCCGTCCCCAGCAGAAGGGAGCAGCACATAGGAGGACAAATGAGTGACTCAGGTGGCCATCACCCAGTGGCAGCTCCTCTAAATGCCTTGAGCTTTTTGGGGCCATAGGAGGTCTCCTCTGCCTCTGTATGAAGGTTCCATGACCCACTGAAGTTCCCAAAGGTAAGTCCGGTGTGAGCAACTACAGCTTTTCTTTAAGGAAACTGCCTCAGGACTGTACCCAGGTCCTGGGACTGTAGCCCTTGAAAAGCTGAGCCAGAGCCACTGAGGAAGGGCTGTGAGTCAGATCAGCTCCAGCCGTATATTGGGGTGTGAAGGTTCCAGCGCGGAGGTCACACTGGTGGGTGGTGAGTGTGTGCTGTCCCCCAGAGGTCTGCAGGAAGTGGGAGGCATTCCCCCATGCCGCTATGGATCTCCTTTTCCTGTTTTCTGTTTCAGCTGCAACATGCTGAAGTGCCCAGGGTGCCCCCGTGCTGGTGCTGCCCTTCACAGAAGGACTTAAAGTCTGTTCTCCCAAAGCCCAGGGTTGTGTTTTTGCCCTGCTCCCTCCTCTCGGGAGCCTGAACCACACCAGCTCACGGTCACCGCAGCCAAGGCTGTCCCATACCTTCACATCCCCAACAAGTTCTCCCTTGTTTGTGAGTTGGAGGGGCAGAAGACCACCCTTCCTTGTTGGCTGCTCGGTCACCTGTGTTTGGAAGTTGTTGTCAACTCACGCCAGAAACCTCCTAGATGGTTGTGAGGAACCCTCACATCCCGCAATGTGAAGACACAAGGCGAGCAGCCTGCAGTTAATATCTCAGGTCACATGCTCTACAACCTATTTTTCAAAGAGTTAAGCAGGCCAGACACATGAATAGTGAGGCGTTACGTATTCAAATCTTTCCAAAAGTCCAGCCAAAACAATGTTCAGATGTTCAGATGTTCAGATGTTCAGAGCCTGCGGAACTGGAAAACCACCACAATGGAGCTATTTGTGGTCGTTTGTGAAGGCCCAGACGCATTAAAGGAGTATCTCACAGGATATTGAGGATGTGCACTCTGTCCTACCGCAGAACTCAGAGGCACAAAACTGTCTCAGTTTTTCTGACGTAGCTGTCAAATGGCAAATGGCAGCTTTCCTCAAACTCGTCTTTGATCATAGACTCTGATTTGTAACACTCAGTGCACCTAACCCAAAGGGCCTGAGAGTCTCTGCTTGCCAGGGGCACGGCCCCTGGCTGAGGATTTAACTTCTGCCCTGGACACACCAAGTGAGAAAGTGTGACAATAACATTGGGCTTTCTGGGGTGTTGTAGAAATTTGTCAAGAGCGAAATGCAAAGGAAGGTAAAAAAAAAAAAACACATGAAGGAGAGTGTGCAAGATCATCTGGTCTTCCCTCCTTTTAAATTCATGTAGTGTTTTTTTTTAAAGAAAACACAGAGGGGATGGAGATGTCTTTCTCTGCTAGCTCCAAGGATTCTAACAGAGAAGAGAAATTTGCAGTTGACATTTGTTCAAAGAGACGGGCGTGTTCACTGTCAGGGGAGTGCTTTCAGGACAATCAAGCTTTCCTCTTAAGACAATCAAGCCTTCATCTTAAGAGCCATGTTCACTCTATTTACGCTGAAATGACTGGGAATCTCTGATTTCTGGATGTTGCAGATATGGGTCAGTACTGAAATGTACTGAGTTCAGAACTTGCGGTTCAGAGTGCAAAACGACCTTTTTGTATGGCTTCTCTTTGCTGAATCTAATGCTGTGATGCCTTGGTAAACCAATAGGCACAGTAGTAAGTGCCAGAATCACTCGGCGTTAAATATTTTATCCTTAGAACATAGAGGGGGTCTGATGAAGGTTTCCAAACTTCAAATCTCTTTTCATCACTGCTATCATCAAAAACAGGTGACTGTCCCGACATGTACAGTATCCTCTTTGGTGGCTGCCCAGGAAGCTGCTTGTACCAGTGCACAACATTATTGGTCCTCATCTGGCACTTCATGGTGACAGAGCTGCCCTTCACCTGCGTCCGGAGCGCTGGGGTTTGCACTGGCACTGCCTGCGTGTCTCCACCTGGAAGGGGAAGCAGAGAAATTGTGTGAAGGGAAGAAACCACTGGAGTTTGGAGCCCCGACTGTGCTCTTGGCACACGGGAAGGAGAGGGGAGAGGAAAAAGGGCTTACGGGACCACAGAGAACTTGCAAGAAGGACTGGGAGCAGCAACATGTTGCCCGTGTGGGTTAAACCTGGAAATGAAATGGAGAGAAAAACGTTATAAAGCCCTTCAGGTGGAGAAAGCTCCAAACAAGTGGGAGGAGGAAATGACTCATTTGTCACATCCAATGGTCGTTCTTCAACTTGCTACCATGGCGGGGGGTTAAGTTTATTGACAAGCTAAACCCCATCAGCAACGGTGTAGAAAGGAGCTAAAATAGTCAATTTGAAGTAATTTTTCTTCCTCTATCAATCTGCTACATTCCTCTCAGACTTACGTGCTGAGCTCACACATAAAAAGTCCAGTGGTTCCGTGTGGCCCAGTGGTGAGCAGTGAGTGCGTGCCGTCACCCGGCGAGCTGAGGGGAGGTGCACGGTACGTGAGTGGGTGGGAGGCATTCCCCCATGCCACTAGGGACCTTCTTTTGCTGTGTCAGCTTAGTCACCCAGCTGCAGCGTGCTGAAGTGCCCAGGGTGATCCTGTGCTGATGCTGCCCTCCACTGAACAGCGGGAGGCCATCACCCTCTAGTTACCGGGGCAGCTGCACCATGCGAAGGCACCTTTGCTTTGGTTTTGCATGTGGGAGGAAATGCACAGCCGCAGGATTTCATTTTGAAGTTCAGATAAGATGCAAGCACCTCTTGGAAAGGAAGACTGGTAAACAAAAGCGAGGCTGGTGAGGGCTGCTGTCAACAGCCATTGCAGAGGGTCATCTCGATGCGTGGGGCTGATGCTGTGGGGCGCTCCCCTGTGACTGGTGAGCCTGGTGTGCAAGGGTGTGGAGGAGATGAGCTGCTTCGTCCTCCCTCCTGCTGGTGGTTGGCCACATGCAGCAAGCCGGTGGTAAGCGTGTGTTGCTAACTGGCTTGGAAAGGTGCCCATGAGCAGAGGGCTCAACGGAGAGGCAGGCAAGGAGAGACCCCTGCCCCTGTGTGTTGGCAATGGAAAGGGTCCCTCTCTTCCAAGAAAGAACTGTTGGCAAGTCCTTAATTTTGTTAGGCCTCCCTCACTTTCAGGGGAGTGCTTTGATGACAATCAAGCCTTCGTCTTAAGAGCCATGTTCACTCCATCTATGCTGAAGTGACTGGGACTGTCTTGTTTCTGGATGTTACAGACATGCGTGAGTACTGAAATGATATGGTGATCGTTATCATCATATGTTTAGCGTTTGTCAGAAACAAATTGCTGTTATCCTTATCCAGTTGCAGAAAATCATGAGAGGGGAGTGGACCAGGGAACCCTCTGGATTTTGGCAGAGTTCAGATCTTGTGGTTCAGAGTGCAAAACGACCTTTTTGTATGGCTAATCTTTGCCGATCTAACACTGTGATGCCTTGAAAAAACCAGTAGGCACAGTAGTAAGTGCCAGAATCACTCGGCGTTAAATGATCTATCTGAAGACTATAGAGGGGCTTCGTAGAATGCTTCCGAGCTTGAAATCTCTTTTTATCAGCACTGTCATCAAAAAAAGGTGACTGTCCTGACATGTACAGTATCCTCTTTGGTGGCTGCCCAGGAAGATGCTTGTACCAGTGCACAATGTTATTGGCGCTCATCCGGCACTCCATGCTGACAGGGCTGCCCTTCACCTGGCTCCAGAGCTGAGGAGGGGTTTGCACTGGCACTGCCTGCGTGTCTCCACCTGGAAGGGGAAGCAGAGAAATTGTGTGAAGGGAAGAAACCACTGGAGTTTGGAGCCCCGACTGTGCTCTCGGCACACGGGAAGGAGAGGGGAGAGGAAAAAGGGCTTACGGGACCACAGAGAACTTGCAAGAAGGACTGGGAGCAGCAACATGTTGCCCGTGTGGGTTAAACCTGGAAATGAAATGGAGAGAAAAACGTTATAAAGCCCTTCAGGTGGAGAAAGCTCCAAACAAGTGGGAGGAGGAAATGACTCATTTGTCACATCCAATGGTCGTTCTTCAACTTGCTACCATGGCGGGGGGTTAAGTTTATTGACAAGCTAAACCCCATCAGCAACGGTGTAGAAAGGAGCTAAAATAGTCAATTTGAAGTAATTTTTCTTCCTCTATCAATCTGCTACATTCCTCTCAGACTTACGTGCTGAGCTCACACATAAAAAGTCCAGTGGTTCCGTGTGGTCCAGTGGTGAGCAGTGAGTGCGTGCCGTCACCTGGCGAGCTGAGGGGAGGTGCACGGTACGTGAGTGGGTGGGAGGCATTCCCCCATGCCACTAGGGACCTTCTTTTGCTGTGTCAGCTTAGTCACCCAGCTGCAGCATGCTGAAGTGCCCAGGGTGCCTCTGTGCTGATGCTGCCCTCCACTGAACAGCGGGAGGCCATCACCCTCTAGTTACCGGGGCAGCTGCACCATGGGAAGGCACCTTTGCTTTGGTTTTGCATGTGGGCAGAAATGCACAGCCGCAGGATTTCATTTTGAAGTTCAGATAAGATGCAAGCACCTCTTGGAAAGGAAGACTGGTAAACAAAAGCGAGGCTGGTGAGGGCTGCTGTCAACAGCCATTGCAGAGGGTCATCTCGATGCGTGGGGCTGATGCCGTGGGGCAATCCCCTGTGACTGGTGAGTCTGGGCTGCAATTTGCTGATTGCAAGGGTGATGAGCTGCTTCGTCCTCCCTCCTGCTGGTGGTTGGCCACATGCAGCAAGCCGGTGGTAAGCGTGTGTTGCTAACTGGCTTGGAAAGGTGCCCATGAGCAGAGGGCTCAACGGAGAGGCAGGGAAGGAGAGACCCCTGCCCCTGTGTGTTGGCAATGGAAAGGGTCCCTCTCTTCCAAGAAAGAACTGTTGTCAAGTCCTTAATTTTGTCAGGCCTCCCTCACTTTCAGGGGAGAAGAAGAAATGACTTAAGGACCAGCAAGCTCAACAAAGTGATGATGAAAAGAGAAATATGAAATGGAGTTTGTGGTGAAGGGAGGGAGGTGCAAGGAAAAGGTTACTCATCTCCGCAGCATCCCATGAGAGTGTCCTGCGTGGGCAACTCTTGTTAATCAGAGTGAAAACTGTGTTGGCAATTGTATGCTGAGGACCTGAAGTCCAGCCCTTCTTGCCAAAACCTACCAGGACATGTATGAAACAGAAGCAGTACGTTGTTATTCTTCTGATCACAGATACCTTCTGGTACGTTGTGGAATAATCGCTGGGGGTGACTTAGAAATTACACTTATGTTTTTAGCAAAGGTACATCATGGAAGAAGCTTGCAGGGGAGGGTGCGGCTGACAGGTCAGAAATCCATTCTATGGCAGTTCCCTAGGCTCGTAACATTAGACGTCAGCAATGCCAGGGGAACTTGGTGTACTGCGTCTAAGAGGATTTGTCCAGAGATGGAACGGTGTGGAGACACTGTGGCCAGGCTCCGTGACCATGGAGCTGATACACTGCACATTTGGCCAGGCTCTGTGGTCAATGGCAACTCGCGGTACCATGGAGCTGGTACACTGCACATTTGCTACCTTGAGCCAACACTCTGTCATGCTTTTGACAAAAGGCTGTGCTTTTTGTCATTATAATACCAAAGCACACCTCCATCCCAAAAGCTACCTGCCTCTAAGGTGCAACCACCCCTCACTGGGCAAAGCAAGGAAACTTTACACCAGTCATAATAAAGGTATGTATGACTAGAGTCACTCAAGCTCCACCTGAAAGCTCAGAAATAGTATAAATTAGGCTTAGAGAAAGGGGGTGTTGGGGAAGACACCATCGCGTACCACTCTGACTTCTGGGACCAGTCGATGGGCTGAGCCTCTCTTTTACCCTCACTGGGACGCCTTTGGGTAAGATTTGAGCACTTGGCTATATCAAGTGTTTCCCCGGGAAAACTTATAAACCTCTCTATAGCTTCACTTTAAACCTCCAATGCATTAGAGTCATACTGCATTTGCTTAACGCACTCGTCGCCTAGCAGTGTTACTAATTTTCTCGGTATTTGTGTGTGTCTTGTAACCAGCAATTCCATCCCCGGTAATCCAAAGAACCTGTGTACCTGTTGCTTTAATAAATCGTACTATACGTTAATCTAGCCGTGAGCGTTCTCATTGAATGTGACCGGTGTGGGCAGCTGCCACATTAGTTACTGACAGCAATTACTCTGAGGGGTGGTTACATCTACAGTCCTTAGAAAATAAATGGTTGAGCAAGTCTGAGACTGGATTTAGCTGTGCCTAGACTCCTCTCTGAGAAGGAGTTTAGAAAGCAAGGGGGTCCTGTCTGAACCTCGTGACTCAACCGTAGGGTCTCCCCCTAGCTACTGCTCAGACTCAACCATTGCTGAGGTTACACTCTATCCCATCGTCCAGGTCATTGGTGAATATGTTGAACAGGGCTGGGCCCAGCACAGACCCCTGGGGAACGCTGCTAGTTAGGGGCCTCCATCCAGACTCTGCCCCGTTGATCATGACGCTCTGAGCTCTGCTGTTCAGCCAGTTTGATGGAATTTAACAAAGTTTAAAAGTGGTTTGACAAGGGTCAGTACGTTTGGTGGCAAGGTTCACCTTATTAATTACTACATGGGAAAACATACAAACGAAAATGAGGTTAGGCTTGAGTTAGAGAGATTCACAGAGAGAGTTAGAGACACAAAGAGTGAGGAGGACCCTCCCGTTGAGTTGTGACGTTCAGAGTGGTCCCCCCTTGCTTTCTAAACTCCTTCTGGTGCACCCTGAGGTGTGGCTGGGTCCAGTCTTAGCCTCAGACTTGGTCAATGGTTTATGTCTAATGCAATTATCCGTACAATGTTTGTAGTAGCATTGAGTAGCTACATGGGTTAATAATATTTCATAGTGTTAATTCATCATGCTCGCAGTCACTTACTGAGGACCTGGTGCGGGTAAGGGATTGTCATGTTTTTAGGTGGGATAGAGTTAATTGTCTTCACTGTAGCTGGTATAGTGCTGGTTTTGGACTTAGTATGAAAATAATGTTGATAACACACTGATGTTTAGTTGTTGCTAAGTAGTGCTTGTACTGGTCAAGGACTTCTCCAGCTTCCAGTGCTCTGCTGGGCACACAAGAAGCCCGAGGGGAGGGGGCACAGCCAACAGAACTGATCCAAACTAGCCAGAGGGATATGCCGTATCATATGATGTCATGCCCAGTATATTAACTGGGGGGAGCTGGCCGGGGAAGCAGGGATCGCTGCTTGGGGACTGGCAGCGATGGTCGGTGGGCAGTGAGCAGTTGCATCACTTGTTTTTTTTTTCCACCAGGTTTCATTTCTCTCTCTCTCTCTCTCTCTCATTATTTTCCTTTTCAATACATTATCATTATTATTACTGTTATTATTATTATCACCATAACCATTATTACTATCATCACTATTATTACTATCACTATATTATTCTAATTATTGAACTGTTCTTATCTCAGCCCACAAGGGTTTGCTTTTGCTCTTCCGATTCTCTCCCCCATCACGCTGGCGTGGGAGCAGTGAGCGAGCGGCTGTGTGGTGATTAGTTGCCGACTGGGGTTAAACACCACAAGAGGGATCCCTCGGCCTTGGGTAAGGAAGGATCTCTCAGACTCAGGTAAGGAATGGCTACCCTTGAGAGACATCCCTGCTCAAGGGAAGAGTCACCTTGTGTGCAGTCCAGCTGCAATTCAGGGAGAGCTCAATCTGGGCCCATCCTGATGGTAGTATTTATAGAGTGAAGTAGTTGGCTGCTATCAATAGTAAAGGCAAAAGAGGCGTTTTTGTGTTACCGCTTCTATCTCCTGTACTTTGGTTATCTTGCATTTTTGTGTTTCGATACCAGCCTTTGAAAGATTCAGCAAAGCACCTTCACTCCCTTGTATGTGAGGCAGGGGCTTTCCAGTTCAAGGACGTGAGGCCTGTGGCGCCTCAGTCAGCCCGAACCAAAGTACGGCTAGGGGTCAAGTGTATCCATCACAACATCCCACCAGGCGCCATGGACTCCTGTATGTTCAGTTCAAGTGCTCACTGACTTGATCCTCCTCCACCAAGGGCACATCTTCCTTGCTCCAGTCTTCTCCTGGGGTCTCAGGGGCGTGGGAATCCTGAAGTCTGGCTTCACAGGTGAATACTGGGGCTAAGCAAGCAGTGCAGACCTCAGCCTTTTCCATGTCAATTGTCACCACTTTCCCTGCCCTACTGAGCAGCTTTGCCTAGTCTCTCTTTTGCTGCTGATGTGCTTGTAGCATTCTTTCTTGGTCCCCTTCACACCCTTTGCCCAAGTCAACTCCAGCTGGGCTATTGCTTTCCTAAGCCCACCCCTGCATGATCAAACTGCAGCTCCGTATGCCTCCTGGGCCACGTGCCCCTCTTCCACCTCTTGTACACCTCAGTCTCATGCCTGACTTCAGGTAGGGGCTCTTTGCTCTTACATGAAGGCATCCTGCTGCCTCTGCTTGATTTCCTGCTTGTCAGGTTGGGCCTTTCTTGAGCTTGGAGGGGAGATGCTTGAATATCAACCAGCTCTCCTCGGCACCTTGTCTCTCCAGTGGTGTACCTGATGGGATTCTTCAAAGCAGATCCGTGTAGGACTTAAGGTCTGCTCTCCCAAAGCCCAGGGTTGTGTTTTTGCCCTGCTCCCTCCTCTCGGGAGCCTGAACCACACCAGCTCACGGTCACCGCAGCCAAGGCTGTCCCATACCTTCACATCCCCAACAAGTCCTCCCTTGTTTGTGAGTTGGAGGGGCAGAAGACCACCCTTCCTTGTTGGCTGCTCGGTCACCTGTGTTTGGAAGTTGTTGTCAACTCACGCCAGAAACCTCCTAGATGGTTGTGAGGAACCCTCACATCCCGCAATGTGAAGACACAAGGCGAGCAGCCTGCAGTTAATATCTCAGGTCACATGCTCTACAACCTATTTTTCAAAGAGTTAAGCAGGCCAGACACATGAATAGTGAGGTGTTACGTATTCAAATCTTTCCAAAAGTCCAGCCAAAACAATGTTCAGATGTTCAGATGTTCAGAGCCTGCGGAACTGGAAAACCACCATAATGGAGGTATTTGTGTTCATTTGTGAAGGCCCAGACGCATTAAAGGAGTATCTCACAGGATATTGAGGATGTGCACTCTGTCCTACCGCAGAACTCAGAGGCACAAAACTGTCTCAGTTTTTCTGACGTAGCTGTCAAATGGCAAATGGCAGCTTTCCTCAAACTCGTCTTTGATCATAGACTCTGATTTGTAACACTCAGTGCACCTAACCCAAAGGGCCTGAGAGTCTCTGCTTGCCAGGGGCACGGCCCCTGGCTGAGGATTTAACTTCTGCCCTGGACACACCAAGTGAGAAAGTGTGACAATAACATTGGGCTTTCTGGGGTGTTGTAGAAATTTGTCAAGAGCGAAATGCAAAGGAAGGTAAAAAAAAAAACACATGAAGGAGAGTGTGCAAGATCATCTGGTCTTCCCTCCTTTTAAATTCATGTAGGTTTTTTTTAAAAAGAAAACACAGAGGGGATGGAGATGTCTTTCTCTGCTAGCTCCAAGGATTCTAACAGAGAAGAGAAATTTGCAGTTGACATTTGACATAGGGGTGAGCAGAGCACGCACAAGAACAACCAGCCGCTAGGATGAAAGCACTCAGCATCTCCTCCTCAGAAGCATTTCCTCCCTGATCCTACTGTGGTGGTGGGAGTTAGCAAGTGGCTGTGTGGGCTTAGTTGCTGACCGGGGCTAATCCACAACATTCCTTTTTGGAGACCAATGTGGGCAACGAAGGGTTTGAGATAATAGCAGTTGCTGGTCACATCATCGACTCAGCTGTTCTCATTATTAGTTTATTCAGTCTACACCATACTCATGTTTTTGCTGTACATGTTTAAGATTGGTGTTGGTTTTTGTAGTTTGCTGTGCTCTGCAGTGATCAGCGATGTTTTGCCTGGGATATTTGTTATTAAAACACTAGCCTTGAGCTTTATCTGGTATTTGATTTTTTTACTGAAGCCATTACTGTACCTTGGCTACCACCTCACAGAGACAATTACCAATTATACCTCCTCCTCTGAGAGGTTTTTTTATGGAGGAAATACAGAATGGCACCTTAGCTACCTTCTTCTATGATGTCTCCTCCCTCATTACAAAAACTTTTCAACATCTTGAACATCCTTGGGCAGTTAAGATACTTCTATTGGTATTGCTTGGGCATATTGTTTCTGTTTTATCTGAGGTTAATAAGCAATTTAAGAATATCACCCAGAGGTCTGCCCCAAGGGTTGATAGTTAGGAGTGGCAGGGTATCTGGGATAGTATGGGCAAATACCTAGGACGGTGGGCACCTCCAATGTTTTGGAACTTCACCCCTGAACAAGTGCAGAATCCTGAAAAACTAGTAGAGTATTTGGAGAAAGTATGTTGTCACCTTGGTACGTCCAGAGAGGCACATATCACTGCAATGTGCTGGAGCCTGGCCCATGCCTAGCGAGTCCTGTTCAACACTATTCATACCCCCAAGGGGAAGAGAAGGCATCCGGATCTAAAATGACAAAGAAACAACAGGCACCATGGCCACTCCAACTCCAGTGACAACCTGGAGAAGAGAAGACTGAGGGGGGATCTTATCAATACTTATAAATATCTAAAGGGTGGGTGTCAGGACAAGGGGACTGGACTCGATTCAGTGGTGCCTAGCAAAAGGACAAGGGGCAATGGGCACAAATTGGAGCTTAGGAAGTTCCACGAAAATATGAGAAAAAACTTCTTTCCTGTGAGGGTGACAGAGCACTGGAACAGGCTGCCCAGAGAGATTGTGGGGTCTCCTTCCTTGGAGACATTCAAAACCTGCCTAGACATGGTCCTGCGCACCCTGCTCTAGGCGTACCTGCTCAAGCAGCAAGCAGGGGTGTTGGACAAGATGATCTCCAGAGGTCCCTTCCAACCCTTACCATGCTGAGATTGGCCTGTGGCTTGGAATTAGAAGGTAAGGAAGGCAAACAACTGGGATCCCTTTCTAGGTGGGGGGCCATTGACAAAGCGATTGGAAAAGGGACACAAGCCCTCAGCCTCTGGAGGTGACTACTCTCTGGCGTGAAAGGAAGGTATCCCTTCAAGGAAGGTGTTATATATCGCCCAGGAAAATGGACCACCATGGGGAAGGGTTTCCAGCACCTGAGGGAATTAGCTGTGCTTGAGGTGATTTATGGTGAGCTGGACGATGAACAGTCACCCAAAGATCCAGATGAAGCCCAGTGCACATGACCCACGTGGCGGAAGTTTGTAAGGAGTGCACCATCATTGTATGCAAACTCATTGGCCATAATGCCTGGAAAGATGGCGAGGCACCAGCGGTGGTGGATGTGATTTGCAGACTCTGTGATTATGGAGCAGATATCTCTTCCTCCCTCATCTCAGCTGTGGAGAAACTGTCCCGGAAGGTTCAGCAACTCAAAGAGGATATGTCCTACCCCCCACCTGTATGGACCAGTATCTCAGCCATTAGGAGAAAGCATCCTTTTGCTCAAGAGAGAGGATACACACCATGGGCCAGCCTATGGTTTTACCCACATGACCACGGAGAGGACATGAGGAAGTGGGGTGGAAAATCTACTTTGACCCTAGAGGCGTGGTTACATGAATTGCAAGGAAAAACAGTTATTCAGCGGGGTTCTCCCAGGCAAGTTGCTGCTCTGGTTTCCAGTAAGCAGTTCCCCAAACAGAGGAATAGAAGCGCTGATTTTACTTCTGCGCTTAATAGAGAGACTTTCGATTCACATTTACAAGTGAGTTGTGAATGCTACAATGAGGACTAGAGAGGCCCTACCTCCAGCCAGGTGGAGGAAAGGGACAACCGAGTTTACCAGACTGTCGATCTGATGGCACATCAGACCCACAGGAGTATAAGGCTTTAGTGGACACCAGTACAGAGGGCACCCTAATGCCATCAAGCTCAATAGGGGCAGAAACCATCAGTATTGCTGGAGTGACAGGGGGATCCCAAGAGCTAACTGTATTGGAGGCCGAAGTGAGCCTAACAGGGAATGAGTGGCAAAAGCACCCCATCGTGACTGGCCCAGAGGGTCCATGAATCCTTGGCATAGACTACCTCAGGAGAGGGTATTTCAAGGACCCAAAAGGGTACAGGTGGGCTTTTGGTGTAGCTGCCTTGGAGACGGAGGGAATTCAACAGCTGTCTACCTTGCCTGGTCTCTTGGAGGAGCCTTCTGTTGTGGGGTTGCTGAAGGTCAAAGAACAACAGGTGCCGATTGCCACTACAACAGTGCACTGGTGACAATATTGCACCAACTGAGACTCCCTGATTCCCATCCATGAGCTCATTTGTCGACTGCAGAGCCAAAGAGTGATCAGTAAGACCTGCTCACCCTTTAAACAGTCCCACATGGCCAGTGTGGAAGTCTAATGGAGAGTGGAGACTAACAGTAGACTATCGTGGCCTGAATGAAGTCACTCCACCGTTGAGTGCTGCTGTGCCAGACAAGCTAGAACTTCAGTACGAATTGGAGTCAAAGGCAGCCAAGTGGTATTGCAAAACTGATATCACTAATGCATTCTTCTCAACCCCTCTGGCAGCAGAGCGCAGGCCACAGTTGGTCTCACTTGGAGGGGTGTCCAGTACACCTGGAATCGACTGTCCCAGGGGTGGAAATACAGCCCTACTATTTGTCATGGACTGATCCATACTGCACTGGAAGAGGGTGAAGCTGCGGAACACCTACAATATACTGATGATATCACTGTGTGGGGCAATACAGCAGAAGACGTTTTTGAGGAAGGGAAGAAAATAGTCCAAATCCTTCTGAAGGCCGGTTTGGCCATAAACCGAGGTAAGGTGAAGGGACCTGCACAGAAGATCTAGTTTGTAGGAATAAAATGGCAAGACGGATGTCATCAGATCCCAATGGAGGTGATCAACAAAATAACAGCCCTGTCTCCGTCCACTAGCAAAAAGGAAACACAAGCTTTTTAGGGACTGTAGGTTTTTGGAGAATGCATATTCCAAATTATAGTCTGATTGAAAGCCCTCTCTAGCAAGTGACCCAGAAGAAGAGTGATTTCAAATGGGTCCCTGAGCAACAACAGGCCTTTGAAGAAATTAATCAGGAGATAGTTCATGCAGTAGCTCTTGGGCCAGTCTGGGCAGCACAAGATGTAAAAAGTGTGCTCTGCACTGCAGCGAGGGAGAATGGCCGTACCTGGAGCCTCTGGCAGAAAGCGCCAGGGGAGACCCAGGGTAGACCCCTAGGGTTTTAGAGTCGGGGATACAGAGGGTCCGAAGCGCACTGTACTGCAACTGAAAAAGAGATATTGGCTGCATATGATGGGGTTTGAGCTGCTTCAGAAGTGGTTGGTACAGAAGCAGAGCTGCTCCTGGCACCCCAACTACCAGTGCTGGGCTGGATGTTTGAACGGAAGGTCCCTTCTACACATCATGCAGCTGATGCTACGTGGAGTAAATGGGCCGCACTGATCATGCAATGGGCTCGAATAGGAAACGCCAGTCACCCAGGAATCTTGGAAGTGATTGTGGACTGGCCAGAAAGCAAAGATTTTGGACTGTCACTACAGGAGGAGGTGACACGTGCTGAAGAAGCCCCGCTGTATAACAAACAGCCAGAAAATGAGAAGCAATATGCCCTCATCACTGACAGGTCCTGTCGTCTTGCGGGAAAGCATTGGAGATGGAAGGCTGCTGTATGCAGTCCTATATGGCAGGTCACAGAAACTGCTGAGAGAGAAGGTGAATTGAATAATTTTGCAGAAGTAAAGGCCATCCAGCTGGCTTTAGACATTGCTGAATGAGAAAAGTGGCCAGTGCTCTATCTCTACACTGACTCATGGATGGTGGCAAATGCCCTGTGGGGTGGTTATGGCAATGGAAGCAGAGCAACTGGCAGTGCAGAGGCAAACCCATCTGCGCTGCCAAATAGTGGCAAGACATTGCTGCCCGGGTAGAGAACCTGGTTGTGAAACTATGTCACGTGGATGATCACGTCCCCTAGAGCAGGGCCCCTGAAGAGCGTCGAAACAACCAGCAGGTGGATCAGGCTGCTGATATTGCAGTGGCTCAGGTGGATCGCATAAGGGTGAATGATTTATAGCTTGGTGGGCCCATGACATCTCAGTCCATCAAGGAAGAGATGCAACATACAGATGGGTTTGTGATCAAGGGGTGGACTTGACCACAGATGCTATTGCACAGGCCTGGCAGATGATTATATCACCCTCCCACAAACCTGCCAAGGCAAGTGCCATGTGCTTAAAATGGTATAAGCAACCACCGACGCTGGAAACATATCCCGTGCCCCGTGCCACCAGCAGGAACATTATGCTGGACCTTGACAAAAAAGTCTTATAGCAACAAAGGCCCCAAAGGGCCTGAGAGTCTCTGCTTGCCAGGGGCACGGCCCATGGCCGAGGATTTCACTTCTGCCCCGGACACATCAAGTAAGAAAGTGTGACAATAACATTAGGCTTTCTGGGATGTTGTAGAAATTTGTAGAGACTGAAATGCAAAGGAAGGCCAAAAAAACCAAACACATGAAGCAGGGTGTGCAAGATCGTCTGGTCTTCTCTCCTTCATGCCTTTTTTTCAAAAGAAATCACTGAGGGGACGGAGATATGTTTCTCTGCTAGCTCCAAGGGTTCTAACAGAGAAGAGAAATTCGCAGCTTACATAGGTTCACAGCAGGCCGTGTTCACTGTCAGGGGAGTGCTTCCAGGACAATCAAGCTTTCTTCTTAAAAGGCAAGTTCACTACGTTTACGCTGAAGTGACTGGGACTCTCTTGGTTCTGGATGTTACAGCTATGTGTGAGTACTGAAATGATGTACTGATAATTAACATCATAAATTTAGCAGTTGTCATGAACAACTTCCTATTTTTCTTATCCAGCTACAGAAAATCATGAGAGAGGGGTGGAATAGGGAACTTTCTGCATTTTGGCAGAGTTCAAATCTTGTGGTTCAGAGTACAAAACAACCTTTTTGTATGGCTTCTCTTTGCCGAGCTAACGCTGTGCTGCCTTGATATAACCCAGTACGCACAGTAGTAAGTGCCAGAATCACTCGGGGTTAAATGATCTATCTGAAGACTATAGAGGGGCTGTGCAGAAGGCTTCCGAGCTCGAAATCTCTTTTCATCACTGCTATCATCAAAAACAGGTGACTGTCCTGACATGTACAGTATCCTCTTTGGTGGCTCCCCAGGAAGATGTTTGTACCAGTGCACAATGTTATCGGCGCTCATCCGGCAATGCATGGTGACAGAGCTGCCCTTCACCTGCCTCTGGAGTGCTGGGGTTTGCACTGGCACTGCCTGCGTGTCTCCACCTGGAAGGGGAAGCAGAGAAATTGTGTGAAGGGAAGAAACCACTGGAGTTTGGAGCCCCGACTGTGCTCTCGGCACACGGGAAGGAGAGGGGAGAGGAAAAAGGGCTTACGGGACCACAGAGAACTTGCAAGAAGGACTGGGAGCAGCAACATGTTGCCCGTGTGGGTTAAACCTGGAAATGAAATGGAGAGAAAAACGTTATAAAGCCCTTCAGGTGGAGAAAGCTCCAAACAAGTGGGAGGAGGAAATGACTCATTTGTCACATCCAATGGTCGTTCTTCAACTTGCTACCATGGCGGGGGGTTAAGTTTATTGACAAGCTAAACCCCATCAGCAACGGTGTAGAAAGGAGCTAAAACAGTCAATTTGAAGTAATTTTTCTTCCTCTATCAATCTGCTACATTCCTCTCAGACTTACGTGCTGAGCTCACACATAAAAAGTCCAGTGGTCCCGTGTGGCCCAGTGGTGAGCAGTGAGTGCGTGCCGTCACCTGGAGAGCTGAGGGGAGGTGCACGGTACGTGAGTGGGTGGGAGGCATTCCCCCATGCCACTAGGGACCTCCTTTTGCTGTGTCAGCTTAGTCACCCAGCTGCAGCATGCTGAAGTGCCCAGGGTGCTCCTGTGCTGATGCTGCCCTCCACTGAACAGCGGGAGGCCATCACCCTCCAGTTACCGGGGCAGCTGCACCATGGGAAGGCACCTTTGCTTTGGTTTTGCATGTGGGAGGAAATGCACAGCCGCAGGATTTCATTTTGAATTTCAGATAAGATGCAAGCACCTCTTGGAAAGGAAGACTGGTAAACAAAAGCGAGGCTGGTGAGGGCTGCTGTCAACAGCCATGGCAGAGGGTCATCTCGATGCATGGGGCTGATGCTGTTGGGCAATCCCCTGTGACTGGTGAGCCTGGGGTGCGAGGGTGTGGAGGAGATGAGCTGCTTCGTCCTCCCTCCTGCTGGTGGTTGGCCACATGCAGCAAGCCGGTGTGTTGCTGACTGGCATGAAAAGGTGCCCATGAGCAGAAGGCTCAACGGAGAGGCAGGCAAGGAGAGACCCCTGCCCCTGTGTGTTGGCAATGGAAAGGGTCCCACTCTTCCAAGAAATAACTGTTGGCAAGCCCTTAATTTTGTCAGGCCTCCCTCACTTTCAGGGGAGAAGAAGAAATGACTTAAGGACCAGCAAGCTCAACAAAGTGATGATGAAAAGAGAAATATGAAATGGAGTTTGTGGTGAAGGGAGGGAGGTGCAAGGAAAAGGTTACTCATCTCCGCAGCATCCCATGAGAGTGTCCTGCGTGGGCAACTCTTGTTAATCAGAGTGAAAACTGTGTTGGCAATTGTATGCTGAGGACCTGAAGTCCAGCCCTTCTTGCCAAAACCTACCAGGACATGTATAAAATAGAAGCAGTACGTTGTTATTCTTCTGATCACAGATATCTTCTGGTACGTTGTGGAATAATCGCTGGGGGTGACTTAGAAATTACAGTTATGATTTTAGCAAAGGTACATCATGGAAGAAGCTTGCAGGGGAGGGTGCGGCTGACAGGTCAGAAATCCATTCTATGGCAGTTCCCTAGGCTCGTAACATTAGACGTCAGCAATGCCAGGGGAACTTGGTGTACTGCGTCTAAGAGGATTTGTCCAGAGATGGAACGGTGTGGAGACACTGTGGCCAGGCTCCGTGACCATGGAGCTGATACACTGCACATTTGGCCAGGCTCTGTGGTCAATGGCAACTCGCGGTACCATGGAGCTGGTACACTGCACATTTGCTACCTTGAGCCAACACTCTGTCATGCTTTTGACAAAAGGCTGTGCTTTTTGTCATTATAACACCAAAGCACACCTCCATCCCAAAAGCTACCTGCCTCTAAGGTGCAACCACCCCTCACTGGGCAAAGCAAGGAAACTTTACACCAGTCATAATAAAGGTATGTATGACTAGAGTCACTCAAGCTCCACCTGAAAGGTCAAAAATAGTATAAATTAGGCTTAGAGAAAGGGGGTGTTGGGGAAGACACCATCGCGTACCACTCTGACTTCTGGGACCAGTCGATGGGCTGAGCCTCTCTTTTACCCTCACTGGGACGCCTTTGGGTAAGATTTGAGCACTTGGCTATATCAAGTGTTTCCCCGGGAAAACTTATAAACCTCTCTATAGCTTCACTTTAAACCTCCAATGCATTAGAGTCATACTGCATTTGCTTAACGCACTCGTCGCCTAGCAGTGTTACTAATTTTCTCGGTATTTGTGTGTGTCTTGTAACCAGCAATTCCATCCCCGGTAATCCAAAGAACCTGTGTACCTGTTGCTTTAATAAATCGTACTATACGTTAATCTAGCCGTGAGCGTTCTCATTGAATGTGACCGGTGTGGGCAGCTGCCACATTAGTTACTGACAGCAATTACTCTGAGGGGTGGTTACATCTACAGTCCTTAGAAAATAAATGGTTGAGCAAGTCTGAGACTGGATTTAGCTGTGCCTAGACTCCTCTCTGAGAAGGAGTTTAGAAAGCAAGGGGGTCCTGTCTGAACCTCGTGACTCAACCGTAGGGTCTCCCCCTAGCTACTGCTCAGACTCAACCATTGCTGAGGTTACACTCTATCCCATCGTCCAGGTCATTGGTGAATATGTTGAACAGGGCTGGGCCCAGCACAGACCCCTGGGGAACGCTGCTAGTTAGGGGCCTCCATCCAGACTCTGCCCCGTTGATCATGACGCTCTGAGCTCTGCTGTTCAGCCAGTTTGATGGAATTTAACAAAGTTTAAAAGTGGTTTGACAAGGGTCAGTACGTTTGGTGGCAAGGTTCACCTTATTAATTACTACATGGGAAAACATACAAACGAAAATGAGGTTAGGCTTGAGTTAGAGAGATTCACAGAGAGAGTTAGAGACACAAAGAGTGAGGAGGACCCTCCCGTTGAGTTGTGACGTTCAGAGTGGTCCCCCCTTGCTTTCTAAACTCCTTCTGGTGCACCCTGAGGTGTGGCTGGGTCCAGTCTTAGCCTCAGACTTGGTCAATGGTTTATGTCTAATGCAATTATCCGTACAATGTTTGTAGTAGCATTGAGTAGCTACATGGGTTAATAATATTTCATAGTGTTAATTCATCATGCTCGCAGTCACTTACTGAGGACCTGGTGCGGGTAAGGGATTGTCATGTTTTTAGGTGGGATAGAGTTAATTGTCTTCACTGTAGCTGGTATAGTGCTGGTTTTGGACTTAGTATGAAAATAATGTTGATAACACACTGATGTTTAGTTGTTGCTAAGTAGTGCTTGTACTGGTCAAGGACTTCTCCAGCTTCCAGTGCTCTGCTGGGCACACAAGAAGCCCGAGGGGAGGGGGCACAGCCAACAGAACTGATCCAAACTAGCCAGAGGGATATGCCGTATCATATGATGTCATGCCCAGTATATTAACTGGGGGGAGCTGGCCGGGGAAGCAGGGATCGCTGCTTGGGGACTGGCAGCGATGGTCGGTGGGCAGTGAGCAGTTGCATCACTTGTTTTTTTTTTCCACCAGGTTTCATTTCTCTCTCTCTCTCTCTCTCTCATTATTTTCCTTTTCAATACATTATCATTATTATTACTGTTATTATTATTATCATCATCATAACCATTATTACTATCATCACTATTATTACTATCACTATATTATTCTAATTATTGAACTGTTCTTATCTCAGCCCACAAGGGTTTGCTTTTGCTCTTCCGATTCTCTCCCCCATCACGCTGGCGTGGGAGCAGTGAGCGAGCGGCTGTGTGGTGATTAGTTGCCGACTGGGGTTAAACACCACAAGAGGGATCCCTCGGCCTTGGGTAAGGAAGGATCTCTCAGACTCAGGTAAGGAATGGCTACCCTTGAGAGACATCCCTGCTCAAGGGAAGAGTCACCTTGTGTGCAGTCCAGCTGCAATTCAGGGAGAGCTCAATCTGGGCCCATCCTGATGGTAGTATTTATAGAGTGAAGTAGTTGGCTGCTATCAATAGTAAAGGCAAAAGAGGCGTTTTTGTGTTACCGCTTCTATCTCCTGTACTTTGGTTATCTTGCATTTTTGTGTTTCGATACCAGCCTTTGAAAGATTCAGCAAAGCACCTTCACTCCCTTGTATGTGAGGCAGGGGCTTTCCAGTTCAAGGACGTGAGGCCTGTGGCGCCTCAGTCAGCCCGAACCAAAGTACGGCTAGGGGTCAAGTGTATCCATCACAACATCCCATCAGGCGCCATGGACTCCTGTATGTTCAGTTCAAGTGCTCACTGACTTGATCCTCCTCCACCAAGGGCACATCTTCCTTGCTCCAGTCTTCTCCTGGGGTCTCAGGGGCGTGGGAATCCTGAAGTCTGGCTTCACAGGTGAATACTGGGGCTAAGCAAGCAGTGCAGACCTCGGCCTTTTCCATGTCAATTGTCACCACTTTCCCTGCCCTACTGAGCAGCTTTGCCTAGTCTCTCTTTTGCTGCTGATGTGCTTGTAGCATTCTTTCTTGGTCCCCTTCACACCCTTTGCCCAAGTCAACTCCAGCTGGGCTATTGCTTTCCTAAGCCCACCCCTGCATGATCAAACTGCAGCTCCGTATGCCTCCTGGGCCACGTGCCCCTCTTCCACCTCTTGTACACCTCAGTTTCATGCCTGACTTCAGGTAGGGGCTCTTTGCTCTTACATGAAGGCATCCTGCTGCCTCTGCTTGATTTCCTGCTTGTCAGGATGGGCCTTTCTTGAGCTTGGAGGGGAGATGCTTGAATATCAACCAGCTCTCCTCCAGCACCATGTCTCTCCAGTGGTGTACCTGATGGGATTCTTCAAAGCAGATCTGTGTAGGACTTAAGGTCTGCTCTCCCAAAGCCCAGGGTTGTGTTTTTGCCCTGCTCCCTCCTCTCGGGAGCCTGAACCACACCAGCTCACGGTCACCGCAGCCAAGGCTGTCCCATACCTTCACATCCCCAACAAGTTCTCCCTTGTTTGTGAGTTGGAGGGGCAGAAGTCCACCCTTCCTTGTTGGCTGCTCGGTCACCTGTGTTTGGAAGTTGTTGTCAACTCACGCCAGAAACCTCCTAGATGGTTGTGAGGAACCCTCACATCCCGCAATGTGAAGACACAAGGCGAGCAGCCTGCAGTTAATATCTCAGGTCACATGCTCTACAACCTATTTTTCAAAGAGTTAAGCAGGCCAGACACATGAATAGTGAGGCGTTACGTATTCAAATCTTTCCAAAAGTCCAGCCAAAACAATGTTCAGATGTTCAGATGTTCAGAGCCTGCGGAACTGGAAAACCACCATAATGGAGGTATTTGTGTTCATTTGTGAAGGCCCAGACGCATTAAAGGAGTATCTCACAGGATACTGAGGATGTGCACTCTGTCCTACCGCAGAACTCAGAGGCACAAAACTGTCTCAGTTTTTCTGACGTAGCTGTCAAATGGCAAATGGCAGCTTTCCTCAAACTCGTCTTTGATCATAGACTCTGATTTGTAACACTCAGTGCACCTAACCCAAAGGGCCTGAGAGTCTCTGCTTGCCAGGGGCACGGCCCCTGGCTGAGGATTTAACTTCTGCCCTGGACACACCAAGTGAGAAAGTGTGACAATAACATTGGGCTTTCTGGGGTGTTGTAGAAATTTGTCAAGAGCGAAATGCAAAGGAAGGTAAAAAAAAAAAACACATGAAGGAGAGTGTGCAAGATCATCTGGTCTTCCCTCCTTTTAAATTCATGTAGGTTTTTTTTAAAAAGAAAACACAGAGGGGATGGAGGTGTCTTTCTCTGCTAGCTCCAAGGATTCTAACAGAGAAGAGAAATTTGCAGTTGACATTTGTTCAAAGAGACGGGCGTGTTCACTGTCAGGGGAGTGCTTTCAGGACAATCAAGCTTTCCTCTTAAGACAATCAAGCCTTCATCTTAAGAGCCATGTTCACTCTATTTA
The DNA here is from genome assembly GCF_963921805.1 of Phalacrocorax carbo. Classification (NCBI taxonomy): domain Eukaryota; kingdom Metazoa; phylum Chordata; class Aves; order Suliformes; family Phalacrocoracidae; genus Phalacrocorax; species Phalacrocorax carbo. The sequence continues at coordinate 112,722,182 of NC_087514.1, read as the reverse complement.
TGCTGAAATGACTGGGAATCTCCGATTTCTGGATGTTGCAGATATGGGTCAGTACTGAAATGTACTGAGTTCAGAACTTGCGGTTCAGAGTGCAAAACGACCTTTTTGTATGGCTTCTCTTTGCTGATCTAACACTGTGATGCCTTGGTAAAACCGATAGGCACAGTAGTAAGTGCCAGAATCGTTCAGCGTTAAATATTTTATCCTTAGAACATAGAGGGGGTCTGATGAAGGTTTCCAAACTTCAAATCTCTTTTCATCACTGCTATCATCAAAAACAGGTGACTGTCCCGACATGTACAGTATCCTCTTTGGTGGCTCCCCAGGAAGCTGCTTGTACCAGTGCACAACGTCATTGGTTCTCATCTGGCACTTCATGGTGACAGAGCTGCCCTTCACCTGCGTCTGGAGGGCTGGGGTTTGCACTGGCACTGCCTGCGTGTCTCCACCTGGAAGGGGAAGCAGAGAAATTGTGTGAAGGGAAGAAACCACTGGAGTTTGGAGCCCCGACTGTGCTCTCGGCACACGGGAAGGAGAGGGGAGAGGAAAAAGGGCTTACGGGACCACAGAGAACTTGCAAGAAGGACTGGGAGCAGCAACATGTTGCCCGTGTGGGTTAAACCTGGAAATGAAATGGAGAGAAAAACGTTATAAAGCCCTTCAGGTGGAGAAAGCTCCAAACAAGTGGGAGGAGGAAATGACTCATTTGTCACATCCAATGGTCGTTCTTCAACTTGCTACCATGGCGGGGGGTTAAGTTTATTGACAAGCTAAACCCCATCAGCAACGGTGTAGAAAGGAGCTAAAATAGTCAATTTGAAGTAATTTTTCTTCCTCTATCAATCTGCTACATTCCTCTCAGACTTATGTGCTGAGCTCACACATAAAAAGTCCAGTGGTTACATTCTGGCCCTTCCAAGGACGTTCTCCTGACCTCAGACACCCCAAAGCTGTCCCAGAAGCACGTTTCAGCAGCCTTTCCTAGAACATACTGCCTGCTTTGGTAGCACAAATCAGGTAAGTCATAGTGAACTGTCACCTCTGAGTCTTCCTTAAAGCAGCTCCGGACTGCCTCGTCCCCTTATCCATCTACCCCAGACACGGTGATGTGACGCCAGGGTGAAGCGTGCGTGTCTCCCAGGCAGCCGTTTTCTGCCCTCTGCTGTTGCTTGTACTTTTCCTCATTTCAGAGCCCTGCAAAGGTGCCCTGCACAGGCTGCATGGCAAACGGTCACTTGGGCAGCAGCCACCACACAGCACTCTCTACGCTGGGAATGATTTCTCATTTTCTGACCCAAAAGAGATAATCAACTTTGGACTGCTGTAGTCTGCAGCTTTCTCTCGTAAATGATCTTCACAATAATTTCTCGGGGCCGTCTTTTCAGGAGAGGCACAGTATTACAGACCCTTGCCTATAACAAGGGGTCCTAGGGCGTATCGGTGTTAGAAGCAGCCCTCCTCATCACTGAGTGACCATCATCAATGAAACATTAGGGTGGGAGTGACGAGTGAGGAGCATCACCAGTATCGCCATCGTGACCTGGGTGTGAAGTCTCCCAGGCTACCTCTTCAGTGCAAATATGCCCCTCCTGTGCTGCCTGCCTGCCATTTGCTTCATTTTTGCCAGCACAGACTGTATGTGGGGAAGTATCTGCCTTCTTGAAAGACAAAACTGTGCCACTGTCTACATTCAGCTGTAACGCCATCACGCACAGGAGGGCTCCTTTTCCCCAGCACAGCGCATTATACCAGTTGAGGTGCAGAATGCTGCTTTTCTGTGCTTTTCTCTCTGTCAGTTATTTAGACTTACATACTCAGCTTCTTGGAAGGGCACATCTTCCTTGCTCCAGTCTTCTCCTGGGGTCTCAGGGGCGTGGGAATCCTGAAGTCTGGCTTCACAGGTGAATACTGGGGCTAAGCAAGCAGTGCAGACCTCGGCCTTTTCCATGTCAATTGTCACCACTTTCCCTGCCCTACTGAGCAGCTTTGCCTAGTCTCTCTTTTGCTGCTGATGTGCTTGTAGCATTCTTTCTTGGTCCCCTTCACACCCTTTGCCCAAGTCAACTCCAGCTGGGCTATTGCTTTCCTAAGCCCACCCCTGCATGATCAAACTGCAGCTCCATATGCCTCCTGGGCCACGTGCCCCTCTTCTACCTCTTGTACACCTCAGTTTCATGCCTGACTTCAGGTAGGGGCTCTTTGCTCTTGCATGAAGGCATCCTGCTGCCTCTGCTTGATTTCCTGCTTGTCAGGATGGGCCTTTCTTGAGCTTGGAGGGGAGATGCTTGAATATCAACCAGCTCTCCTCCAGCACCATGTCTCTCCAGTGGTGTACCTGATGGGATTCTTCAAAGCAGATCTGTGTAGGACTTAAGGTCTGCTCTCCCAAAGCCCAGGGTTGTGTTTTTGCCCCGCTCCCTCCTCTCGGGAGCCTGAACCACACCAGCTCACGGTCACCGCAGCCAAGGCTGTCCCATACCTTCACATCCCCAACAAGTCCTCCCTTGTTTGTGAGTTGGAGGGGCAGAAGACCACCCTTCCTTGTTGGCTGCTCGGTCACCTGTGTTTGGAAGTTGTTGTCAACTCACGCCAGAAACCTCCTAGATGGTTGTGAGGAACCCTCACATCCCGCAATGTGAAGACACAAGGCGAGCAGCCTGCAGTTAATATCTCAGGTCACATGCTCTACAACCTATTTTTCAAAGAGTTAAGCAGGCCAGACACATGAATAGTGAGGCGTTACGTATTCAAATCTTTCCAAAAGTCCAGCCAAAACGATGTTCAGAGCCTGCGGAACTGGAAAACCACCATAATGGAGGTATTTGTGTTCATTTGTGAAGGCCCAGACGCATTAAAGGAGTATCTCACAGGATGTTGAGGATGTGCACTCTGTCCTACCGCAGAACTCAGAGGCACAAAACTGTCTCAGTTTTTCTGACGTAGCTGTCAAATGGCAAATGGCAGCTTTCCTCAAACTCGTCTTTGATCATAGACTCTGATTTGTAACACTCAGTGCACCTAACCCAAAGGGCCTGAGAGTCTCTGCTTGCCAGGGGCACGGCCCCTGGCTGAGGATTTAACTTCTGCCCTGGACACACCAAGTGAGAAAGTGTGACAATAACATTGGGCTTTCTGGGGTGTTGTAGAAATTTGTCAAGAGCGAAATGCAAAGGAAGGTAAAAAAAAAAAACACATGAAGGAGAGTGTGCAAGATCATCTGGTCTTCCCTCCTTTTAAATTCATGTAGGTTTTTTTTAAAAAGAAAACACAGAGGGGATGGAGGTGTCTTTCTCTGCTAGCTCCAAGGATTCTAACAGAGAAGAGAAATTTGCAGTTGACATTTGTTCAAAGAGACGGGCGTGTTCACTGTCAGGGGAGTGCTTTCAGGACAATCAAGCTTTCCTCTTAAGACAATCAAGCCTTCATCTTAAGAGCCATGTTCACTCTATTTATGCTGAAATGACTGGGAATCTCCGATTTCTGGATGTTGCAGATATGGGTCAGTACTGAAATGTACTGAGTTCAGAACTTGCGGTTCAGAGTGCAAAACGACCTTTTTGTATGGCTTCTCTTTGCTGATCTAACACTGTGATGCCTTGGTAAAACCGATAGGCACAGTAGTAAGTGCCAGAATCGTTCAGCGTTAAATATTTTATCCTTAGAACATAGAGGGGGTCTGATGAAGGTTTCCAAACTTCAAATCTCTTTTCATCACCACTATCATCAAAAACAGGTGACTGTCCCGACATGTACAGTATCCTCTTTGGTGGCTCCCCAGGAAGCTGCTTGTACCAGTGCACAACGTCATTGGTTCTCATCTGGCACTTCATGGTGACAGAGCTGCCCTTCACCTGCCTCTGGAGGGCTGGGGTTTGCACTGGCACTGCCTGCGTGTCTCCACCTGGAAGGGGAAGCAGAGAAATTGTGTGAAGGGAAGAAACCACTGGAGTTTGGAGCCCCGACTGTGCTCTCGGCACACGGGAAGGAGAGGGGAGAGGAAAAAGGGCTTACGGGACCACAGAGAACTTGCAAGAAGGACTGGGAGCAGCAACATGTTGCCCGTGTGGGTTAAACCTGGAAATGAAATGGAGAGAAAAACGTTATAAAGCCCTTCAGGTGGAGAAAGCTCCAAACAAGTGGGAGGAGGAAATGACTCATTTGTCACATCCAATGGTCGTTCTTCAACTTGCTACCATGGCGGGGGGTTAAGTTTATTGACAAGCTAAACCCCATCAGCAACGGTGTAGAAAGGAGCTAAAATAGTCAATTTGAAGTAATTTTTCTTCCTCTATCAATCTGCTACATTCCTCTCAGACTTATGTGCTGAGCTCACACATAAAAAGTCCAGTGGTTACATTCTGGCCCTTCCAAGGACGTTCTCCTGACCTCAGACACCCCAAAGCTGTCCCAGAAGCACGTTTCAGCAGCCTTTCCTAGAACATACTGCCTGCTTTGGTAGCACAAATCAGGTAAGTCATAGTGAACTGTCACCTCTGAGTCTTCCTTAAAGCAGCTCCGGACTGCCTCGTCCCCTTATCCATCTACCCCAGACACGGTGATGTGACGCCAGGGTGAAGCGTGCGTGTCTCCCAGGCAGCCGTTTTCTGCCCTCTGCTGTTGCTTGTACTTTTCCTCATTTCAGAGCCCTGCAAAGGTGCCCTGCACAGGCTGCATGGCAAACGGTCACTTGGGCAGCAGCCACCACACAGCACTCTCTACGCTGGGAATGATTTCTCATTTTCTGACCCAAAAGAGATAATCAACTTTGGACTGCTGTAGTCTGCAGCTTTCTCTCGTAAATGATCTTCACAATAATTTCTCGGGGCCGTCTTTTCAGGAGAGGCACAGTATTACAGACCCTTGCCTATAACAAGGGGTCCTAGGGCGTATCGGTGTTAGAAGCAGCCCTCCTCATCACTGAGTGACCATCATCAATGAAACATTAGGGTGGGAGTGACGAGTGAGGAGCATCACCAGTATCGCCATCGTGACCTGGGTGTGAAGTCTCCCAGGCTACCTCTTCAGTGCAAATATGCCCCTCCTGTGCTGCCTGCCTGCCATTTGCTTCATTTTTGCCAGCACAGACTGTATGTGGGGAAGTATCTGCCTTCTTGAAAGACAAAACTGTGCCACTGTCTACATTCAGCTGTAACGCCATCACGCACAGGAGGGCTCCTTTTCCCCAGCACAGCGCATTATACCAGTTGAGGTGCAGAATGCTGCTTTTCTGTGCTTTTCTCTCTGTCAGTTATTTAGACTTACATACTCAGCTTCTTGGAAGGGCACATCTTCCTTGCTCCAGTCTTCTCCTGGGGTCTCAGGGGCGTGGGAATCCTGAAGTCTGGCTTCACAGGTGAATACTGGGGCTAAGCAAGCAGTGCAGACCTCGGCCTTTTCCATGTCAATTGTCACCACTTTCCCTGCCCTACTGAGCAGCTTTGCCTAGTCTCTCTTTTGCTGCTGATGTGCTTGTAGCATTCTTTCTTGGTCCCCTTCACACCCTTTGCCCAAGTCAACTCCAGCTGGGCTATTGCTTTCCTAAGCCCACCCCTGCATGATCAAACTGCAGCTCCATATGCCTCCTGGGCCACGTGCCCCTCTTCTACCTCTTGTACACCTCAGTTTCATGCCTGACTTCAGGTAGGGGCTCTTTGCTCTTGCATGAAGGCATCCTGCTGCCTCTGCTTGATTTCCTGCTTGTCAGGATGGGCCTTTCTTGAGCTTGGAGGGGAGATGCTTGAATATCAACCAGCTCTCCTCCAGCACCATGTCTCTCCAGTGGTGTACCTGATGGGATTCTTCAAAGCAGATCTGTGTAGGACTTAAGGTCTGCTCTCCCAAAGCCCAGGGTTGTGTTTTTGCCCCGCTCCCTCCTCTCGGGAGCCTGAACCACACCAGCTCACGGTCACCGCAGCCAAGGCTGTCCCATACCTTCACATCCCCAACAAGTCCTCCCTTGTTTGTGAGTTGGAGGGGCAGAAGACCACCCTTCCTTGTTGGCTGCTCGGTCACCTGTGTTTGGAAGTTGTTGTCAACTCACGCCAGAAACCTCCTAGATGGTTGTGAGGAACCCTCACATCCCGCAATGTGAAGACACAAGGCGAGCAGCCTGCAGTTAATATCTCAGGTCACATGCTCTACAACCTATTTTTCAAAGAGTTAAGCAGGCCAGACACATGAATAGTGAGGCGTTACGTATTCAAATCTTTCCAAAAGTCCAGCCAAAACGATGTTCAGAGCCTGTGGAACTGGAAAACCACCACAATGGAGGTATTTGTGGTCGTTTGTGAAGGCCCAGACGCATTAAAGGAGTATCTCACAGGATGTTGAGGATGTGCACTCTGTCCTACCGCAGAACTCAGAGGCACAAAACTGTCTCAGTTTTTCTGACGTAGCTGTCAAATGGCAAATGGCAGCTTTCCTCAAACTCGTCTTTCATCATAGACCCTGATTTGTAACACTCAGTGCACTTAACCCAAAGGGCCTGAGAGTCTCTGCTTGCCAGGGGCACGGCCCCTGGCTGAGGATTTAACTTCTGCCCTGGACACACCAAGTGAGAAAGTGTGACAATAACATTGGGCTTTCTGGGGTGTTGTAGAAATTTGTCAAGAGCGAAATGCAAAGGAAGGTAAAAAAACAACACATGAAGGAGAGTGTGCAAGATCATCTGGTCTTCCCTCCTTTTAAATTCATGTAGGTTTTTTTTAAAAAGAAAACACAGAGGGGATGGAGATGTCTTTCTCTGCTAGCTCCAAGGATTCTAACAGAGAAGATAAATTTGCAGTTGACATTTGTTCAAAGAGACGGGTGTGTTCACTGTCAGGGGAGTGCTTTCAGGACAATCAAGCTTTCCTCTTAAGAGAATCAAGCCTTCATCTTAAGAGCCATGTTCACTCTATTTATGCTGAAATGACTGGGAATCTCCGATTTGTGGATGTTGCAGATATGGGTCAGTACTGAAATGTACTGAGTTCAGAACTTGCGGTTCAGAGTGCAAAACGACCTTTTTGTATGGCTTCTCTTTGCTGATCTAACACTGTGATGCCTTGGTAAAACCAATAGGCACAGTAGTAAGTGCCAGAATCATTCAGCATTAAATATTTTATCCTTAGAACATAGAGGGGGTCTGATGAAGGTTTCCAAACTTCAAATCTCCTTTTATCACCACTATCATCAAAAACAGGTGACTGTCCCGACATGTACAGTATCCTCTTTGGTGGCTCCCCAGGAAGCTGCTTGTACCAGTGCACAATGTCATTGGTTCTCATCTGGCACTTCATGGTGACAGAGCTGCCCTTCACCTGCGTCTGGAGGGCTGGGGTTTGCACTGGCACTGCCTGTGTGTCTCCACCTGGAAGGGGAAGCAGAGAAATTGTGTGAAGGGAAGAAACCACTGGAGTTTGGAGCCCCGACTGTGCTCTTGGCACACGGGAAGGAGAGGGGAGAGGAAAAAGGGCTTACGGGACCACAGAGAACTTGCAAGAAGGACTGGGAGCAGCAACATGTTGCCCGTGTGGGTTAAACCTGGAAATGAAATGGAGAGAAAAACGTTATAAAGCCCTTCAGGTGGAGAAAGCTCCAAACAAGTGGGAGGAGGAAATGACTCATTTGTCACATCCAATGGTCGTTCTTCAACTTGCTACCATGGCGGGGGGTTAAGTTTATTGACAAGCTAAACCCCATCAGCAACGGTGTAGAAAGGAGCTAAAATAGTCAATTTGAAGTAATTTTTCTTCCTCTATCAATCTGCTACATTCCTCTCAGACTTACGTGCTGAGCTCACACATAAAAAGTCCAGTGGTTCCGTGTGGCCCAGTGGTGAGCAGTGAGTGCGTGCCGTCACCCGGCGAGCTGAGGGGAGGTGCACGGTACGTGAGTGGGTGGGAGGCATTCCCCCATGCCACTAGGGACCTCCTTTTGCTGTGTCAGCTTAGTCACCCAGCTGCAGCGTGCTGAAGTGCCCAGGGTGCCCCTGTGCTGATGCTGCCCTCCACTGAACAGCGGGAGGCCATCACCCTCCAGTTACCGGGGCAGCTGCACCATGGGAAGGCACCTTTGCTTTGGTTTTGCATGTGGGCAGAAATGCACAGCCGCAGGATTTCATTTTGAAGTTTGGATAAGATGCAAGCACCTCTTGGAAAGGAAGACTGGTAAACAAAAGCGAGGCTGGTGAGGGCTGCTGTCAACAGCCATTGCAGAGGGTCATCTCGATGCATGGGGCTGGTGCTGTGGGGCGCTCCCTTGTGACTGGTGAGCCTGGGGTGCGAGGGTGTTGAGGAGATGAGCTGCTTCGTCCTCCCTCCTGCTGGTGGTTGACCACATGCAGCAAGCTGGTGTGTTGCTGACTGGCATGAAAAGGTGCCCATGAGCAGAGGGCTCAACGGAGAGGCAGGCAAGGAGAGACCCCTACCCCTGTGTGTTGGCAATGGAAAGGGTCCCTCTCTTCCAAGAAAGAACTGTTGGCAAGTCCTTAATTTTGTCAGGCCTCCCTCACTTTCAGGGGAGAAGAAGAAATGACTTAAGGACCAGCAAGCTCAACAAAGTGATGATGAAAAGAGAAATACGAAATGGCGTTTATGGTGAAGGGAGGGAGGTGCAAGGAAAAGGTTACTCATCTCCGCAGCATCCCATGAGAGTGTCCTGTGTGGGCAACTCTTGTTAATCAGAGTGAAAACTGTGTTGGCAATTGATTGCTGAGGACCTGAAATCCAGCCCTTCTTGCCAAAACCTACCAGGACATGTATAAAACAGAAGCAGTACGTTGTTATTCTTCTGATCACAGATATCTTCTGGTACGTTGTGGAATAATCGCTGGGGGTGACTTAGAAATTACAGTTATGATTTTAGCAAAGGTACATCATGGAAGAAGCTTGCAGGGGAGGGTGCGGCTGACAGGTCAGAAATCCATTCTATGGCAGTTCCCTAGGCTCGTAACATTAGACGTCAGCAATGCCAGGGGAACTTGGTGTACTGCGTCTAAGAGGATTTGTCCAGAGATGGAACGGTGTGGAGACACTGTGGCCAGGCTCCGTGACCATGGAGCTGATACACTGCACATTTGGCCAGGCTCTGTGGTCAATGGCAACTCGCGGTACCATGGAGCTGGTACACTGCACATTTGCTACCTTGAGCCAACACTCTGTCATGCTTTTGACAAAAGGCTGTGCTTTTTGTCATTATAATACCAAAGCACACCTCCATCCCAAAAGCTACCTGCCTCTAAGGTGCAACCACCCCTCACTGGGCAAAGCAAGGAAACTTTACACCAGTCATAATAAAGGTATGTATGACTAGAGTCACTCAAGCTCCACCTGAAAGGTCAAAAATAGTATAAATTAGGCTTAGAGAAAGGGGGTGTTGGGGAAGACACCATCGCGTACCACTCTGACTTCTGGGACCAGTCGATGGGCTGAGCCTCTCTTTTACCCTCACTGGGACGCCTTTGGGTAAGATTTGAGCACTTGGCTATATGTGCTGGTTTTGGCTGAGAAGGGGTTAATTCTCCTCACTGTGGGTGTCGGCTGCCTTTCCAGCTTCCCGCACTCTGCCGCGTGGCGGGGGGGGGGCTGGGAGGGGCAGGGCCATGGTGGGGACGGCTGACCCCAACTGGCCAATGGCAGGTTCATTCCATACCATGTGACACCATGACCAATATATGGAGGGGGGGCAGTGGCAGCACGCGTGAGCGGCGCGGCGTCGGGTCGGCGGGCGGCGAGCGGCTGCGGCACGGGCGGTTTGTTTCTGCGTTTCTTTCCCCCTCTCCCCTCTCCCCTCCCTTCCCCCCCCTCCCCCGGGGCTTTGCACCTCTCGTTGTTCTCCTTTACATTGCTTTTCTACTGTTGTTTCTTTTAATTTTAATTATTAAACTGTTCTTATCCCAACCCACGAGCGTTACCCTTCTGATTCTCTCCCCCATCTACCGGTGGGGAGTGAGCGAGCGGCTGTGTGGGGCTGAGCTGCCGCTAAACCACGACAGTCTTTTTGGTGCCCAACGTGGGGCTCAAGGGTTGGAGATAACAACAGCTGCTGGTCACAGCACCATGTTGTCTTTTTTGCAGTTGGTGTTAAAAATCGGTGTTGGTTTGTTGAGTCTGCTGTGTTCTGCTGTGATTAGTAATGTTTTGCCTACAAGATTTGTTATACAAACACTCGTTTTCAGCTTTATCTGGTATTTGGGGTTTTTGCTGAAACCGTTACTGTACTTCGGATACCACCTTGTTGAGGCAATTAGCAATTATACCTCCTCCTCTGAGAGATTTTATATGGAGGAAATACAGAATAATACCTTTGCAACTTTGTTCTATGATGTCTGTGCCTTTGTTACAACAACGTCTTTGTATCTTGAACATCCTTGGGTGGTTAAGGTGCACTTATTGTTAGTTTTTGGGCATGTTGTTTTGGTTTTGACTAAGCAACTTAAGAATATCACCCAGAAATCTGCCCCGAGGCTTGATAGTTATGAGTGGCAGGGCATGTGGGATAGCATGGGCAAATACCTAGGGCAGTGGGCACCCCCAGTGTTTTGGAGTTTCACCCCCGAACAAGTGCAGAATCCTAAAAAACTAGTAGAATATTTGGAGAAAGTATGTTGTTACGCTGGGAACTCCAGAGAGACACAGATAACTGCAACATGCTGGGGTCTGGCCCATGCATACCGAGCCCTGCTCAACAGCATTCAGTGCCCCCAGGGGGAAGAGAATGTCTCTGGATTGAAATGCAAAGTGACTGGCACTGTAGACAACCCAGCCCGGACGACAGGCACTGCAGCCACTCAAACCCCCACAACAAGTACCGGAGCTAGCTCAGAAAATAAACCCGTACCAGTATCAGTTGCCCCCATACACAAGACGAAATATTGGAAGCGGACATCAACTCGTTTAGAACGGGATGATGAAGAACCAGGGCCATCGCGGGGAGAGGAGGGAGAAGTAATAAATGAAATAGAGACCACCCGATCCCTGTCCTTAAGCGAGTTGCGAGATATGCAAAAAGATTATAGCCGTCGTTCAGGTGAGCACATTGTCACCTGGCTGCTCCGATGCTGGGATAATGGGGCCAGTAGCCTGGAACTAGAGGGAAAAGAAGCCAAACAATTGGGATCCCTTTCTGGGGAAGGGGGCGTCGACAAAGCAATTGGAAAAAAACCACAAGCCCTCAGCCTCTGGAGGCGACTCCTGTCTGGAGTGAAGGAAAGGTATCCCTTTAAAGAAGATGTTACATATCGCCCAGGAAAATGGACAGCTATGGAGAAAGGCATCCAGCATCTAAGGGAATTAGCTGTGTTTGAGGTGATTTATGGTGACCTGGATGATCAACGGTCATCCAAAGATCCAGATGAAGCCGAGTGCACACGACCCATGTGGCGGAAGTTTGTACGGAGCGCACCATCTTCGCATGCAAACTCATTGGCAGTGATGTCCTGGAAAGATGACGAGACACCAACGGTGGCAGAGGTGATAGATAGACTCCAGGATTACAACACAAATATCTCTTCCTCGCTTGTCTCTGCTGTGGAGAAACTATCCCAAGAGGTCCAGCAACTCAAGGAAGATCTGTCCTACTCCCCACCTCGACAGAGCAGTGTCTCAGCTGTTAGGAATAAGCGTCCTTTGGCTCAAAGAAGGGGATACACACCACGGGCCACCCTATGGTTCTACCTGCGTGACCACGGAGAGCACATGATGAGGTGGGACGGCAAGCCTACCTCGACCCTACAGGCACGAGTACATGAACTGCAAGGAAGAACAGTCACTCAGGAAGGCTCTTCCAGGAAAGCTGCTGCTCCAGTTTCCAGCGAGCAAGTCCCCAGACAGAGGAGTAGAAGCGCAGATTTTATTTCTAAGTGTAATAGAGGGACTCCTGATTCACATTTACAGGAAGTGAGTTGTGACTGCCATGATCAGGACTAGAGGGGCCCTGCCTCCAGCCGGGTGGAGGAAAGGGATAACCGGGCTTACTGGACTGTGTGGATCCGATGGCCTGGCACGTCCGACCCACAGGAGTATAAAGCTTTAGTGGACACCGGCACACAGTGCACCTTAATGCCATCAAACTGTATAGGGCCAGAACCCATCAGCATTGCTGGAGTGACAGGGGGATCCCAAGAGCTAACTGTATTGGAGGCCGAAGTGAGCCTAACAGGGAATGAGTGGCAAAAGCACCCCATTGTGACTGGCCCCGAGGCTCCGTGCATCCTTGGCATAGACTACCTCAGGAGAGGGTATTTCAAGGACCCAAAAGGGTACAGGTGGGCTTTTGGTGTAGCTGCCTTGGAGACGGAGGAAACTGAACAGCTGTCTACCTTGCCCGGTCTCGCAAAGGACCCTTCTGTGGTGGGGTTGCTGAAGGTCAAAGAACAACAGGTGCCAATCGCCACCACAACAGTGCACCGGCGGCAATATCGCACCAACAGAGACTCTCTGATCCCCATCCATAAACTCATTCACCAACTGAGGAGCCAAGGAGTCATCAGTAAGACCCACTCACCCTTTAACTGTCCCATATGGCCAGTCCGAAAGTCTAATGGAGAGTGGAGACTAACAGTAGACTATCGTGGCCTGAATGAAGTCACTCCACCGTTGAGTGCTGCTGTGCCAGACATGCTAGAACTTCAGTACGAACTGGAGTCAAAGGCGGCCAAGTGGTATGCCACAATTGATATTGCTAATGCATTCTTCTCAACCCCTCTGGCAGCAGAGTGCAGGCCACAGTTTGCTTTCACATGGAGGGGCATCCAGTACACCTGGAATCGACTGCCCCAGGGGTGGAAACACAGCCCTACCATTTGCCATGGACTGATTCAGACTGCACTGGAACAGGGAGAAGCTCCAGAACACCTTCAATACATTGATGACATCATTGTGTGGGGCAACACAGTGGAAGAAGTTTTTGAGAAAGGAGAGAAAATAGTCCAAATCCTTCTGAAAGCTGGTTTTGCCATAAAACAAAGTAAGGTGAAGGGACCTGCACGAGAAATCCAGTTCTTAGGAATCAAATGGCAAGATGGTCGTCGTCAGATTCCAATGGATGTGATCAACAAAATAGCAAAAAGGAAACACAAGCTTTCTTGGGCGTTGTGGGTTTTTGGAGAATGTATATTCCAAATTACAGTCTGATCGTAAGCCCTCTCTATCAAGTGACCCAGAAAAAGAATGATTTCAAATGGGGCCCTGAGCAACGACAAGCCTTTGAACAGATTAAACGAGAAATAGTCCATGCAGTAGCTCTTGGGCCAGTCCGGGCAGGACAAGATGTAAAAAATGTGCTCTGCACTGCAGCCGGGGAGAATGGCCCTACCTGGAGCCTCTGGCAGAAAGCGCCAGGGGAGACCCGGGGTCGACCCCTAGGGTTTTGGAGTCAGGGATACAGAGGGTCCGAAGCGCACTATACTGCAACTGAAAAAGAGATATTGGCAGCATATGAAGGGGTTCGAGCTGCTTCAGAAGTGGTTGGTACTGAAGCAGAGCTGCTCCTGGCACCCTGACTGCCAGTGCTGGGCTGGATGTTCAAAGGAAACACCCCCTCTACACGCCACGCAACTGATGCTACGTGGAGTAAATGAGTTGCACTGATCACCCAGCGGGCTCGAGTAGGAAACCCCAGTCGCCCAGGAATCTTGGAAGTGATTGTAGACTGGCCAGAAGGCAAAGATTTTGGATTATCACCAGAGGAGGAGGTGACACGTGCTGAAGAAGCCCCACTGTATAACAAACTACCAGAAGATGAGAAGCAATATGCCCTGTTCACTGATGGGTCCTGTCGCCTTGTGGGAAAGCACCGGAGATGGAAGGCTGCTGTATGGAGTCCTACACAACAAGTAGCAGAAACTGCTGAAGGAGAAGGTGAATCGAGACAGTTTGCAGAGGTAAAGGCCATCCAGCTGGCCTTAGACATCGCTGAATGGGAAAAGTGGCCAGTGCTCTATCTCTATACTGACTCCTGGATGGCGGCAAATGCCTTGTGGGGCTGGCTGCAGCAATGGAAGCAAAGCAACTGGCAGCGCAGAGGCAAACCCATCTGGGCTGCCGCACTGTGGCAAGATATTGCTGCCCGGGTAGAGAAACTGGTTGTAAAGGTACGGCATGTGGATGCTCACGTCCCCAAGAGTCGGGCCACTGAAGAACATCGAAACAACCAGCAGGTAGATCAGGCTGCCAAGATTGAAGTGGCTGAGGTGGATCTGGACTGGCAGCATAAGGGTGAACTATTTCTAGCTCGATGGGCCCATGACACCTCAGGCCATCAAGGGAGAGGTGCAACATACAGGTGGGCTCGTGATCGAGGGGTGGACTTGACTATGGATATTATTGCACAGGTTATCCACGAATGTGACACATGCGCTGCAATCAAGCAAGTGAAGCGGATAAAGCCTCTGTGGTATGGGGGACGATGGCTGAAATATAAATATGGGGAGGCCTGGCAAATTGACTATATCACACTCCCACAGACCCGCCAAGGCAAGCGCCATGTGCTTACAATGGTAGAAACAACGACTGCCTGGCTGGAAACATATCCTGTCCCCCACGCCACTGCCCGGAACACTATCGTGGGTCTTGAGAAACAAGTCCTGTGGCGACATGGCACCCCAGAGAGAATTGAGTCAGACAACGGGACTCATTTCCGAAATAGCCTCATAGACACCTGGGCCAAAGAGCATGGCATTGAGTGGGTGTATCACATCCCCTATCACGCACCAGCCTCTGGGAAAATTGAACGGTACAATGGACTGTTAAAAACTACACTGAGAGCAATGGGGGGTGGAACATTCAAGCACTGGGATACACATTTAGCAAAAGCCACGTGGTTAGTCAACACGAGGGGATCTGCCAACCGAGCTGGCCCTGCCCAGTCAGAAATCCTACATACTGTGGAAGGGGATAGAGTCCCTGTAGTGCACACAAAAAGTATGCTGGGCAAAACAGTCTGGGTTCTTCCTGCCTCCGGCAAAGGCAAGCCCATTCGTGGGATTGCTTTTGCTCGAGGACCTGGGTGCACTTGGTGGGTGATGCGGGAGGATGGAGAAATCCGATGTGTGCCTCAAGGGGATTTGATTTTGGGTGAAAACAGTCAATGAACTGAATGGCACAATGTGAACTGCTATATAATATTGTGTGTCACCTCTGTGTTGTATCAATGATATCAGAGTACGAGCCTCCCAACCCATGGAAGATCAACTATGAAACAAGCCGTGCAGCAGTGATGGAACGATGGCTGACTCGGTATGCAGCAACCCAACGCCACACACCATCTCTCCCACCCGGAAAGACTGATACAACAGATGGAGCCCAGAGTCATGGACTGGGTGAACTCAATGGACATTTTAATGGACATTTTACAGGGAAGGTCCATGAACTAAGGGAATGATGTCTGTGTATTATGTTAAAGGATGGGAAGAGGAGGGGTGGTGGTTGGTTCGGTTGTATTGCATCATATGGGACCTGGTCATGGTGTAAATGGTATGGAATAAGGGGTGGAGAATGTGCTCGTTTTGGCTGAGAAGGGGTTAATTCTCCTCACTGTGGGGGTCGGCTGCCTTTCCAGCTTCCCGCACTCTGCCGCGTGGCGGGGGGTAGCTGGGAGGGGCAGGGCCATGGTGGGGACGGCTGACCCCAACTGGCCAATGGCAGGTTCATTCCATACCATGTGACACCATGACCAATATATGGAGGGGGGGCAGTGGCAGCACGGGGGAGTGGTGCGGCGGCAGGTCGGCGGGCGGTGAGCGGCTGCGGCGCGGGCGGTTTGTTTCTGCGGTTTGTTCCCCCTCTCCCCTCCCTCCCCCCTCCCCCGGGGCTTTGCGCCTCTCGTTGTTCTCCTTTACATTCCATTTCTGCTGTTGTTTTTTTTAATTTTAATTATTAAACTGTTCTTATCCCAACCCACGAGCGTTACCCTTCTGATTCTCTCCCCCATCTACCGGTGGGGAGTGAGCGAGCGGCTGTGTGGGGCTGAGCTGCCGGCTAAACCACGACACTATATCAAGTGTTTCCCCGGGAAAACTTATAAACCTCTCTATAGCTTCACTTTAAACCTCCAATGCATTAGAGTCATACTGCATTTGCTTAACGCACTCGTCGCCTAGCAGTGTTACTAATTTTCTCGGTATTTGTGTGTGTCTTGTAACCAGCAATTCCATCCCCGGTAATCCAAAGAACCTGTGTACCTGTTGCTTTAATAAATCGTACTATACATTAATCTAGCCGTGAGCGTTCTCATTGAATGTGACCGGCCTGGGCAGCTGCCACATTAGTTAATGACAGCAGTTACTCTGAGGGGTGGTTACATCTACAGTCCTTAGAAATTAAACCGTTGACCAAGTCTGAGACTGGATTTAGCTGTGCCTAGACTCCTCTCTGAGAAGGAGTTTAGAAAGCAAGGGGGTCCTGTCTGAACCTCGTGACTCAACCGTAGGGTCTCCCCCTAGCTACTGCTCAGACTCAACCATTGCTGAGGTTACACTCTATCCCATCGTCCAGGTCATTGGTGAATATGTTGAACAGGGCTGGGCCCAGCACAGACCCCTGGGGAACGCTGCTAGTTAGGGGCCTCCATCCAGACTCTGCCCCGTTGATCATGACGCTCTGAGCTCTGCTGTTCAGCCAGTTTGATGGAATTTAACAAAGTTTAAAAGTGGTTTGACAAGGGTCAGTACGTTTGGTGGCAAGGTTCACCTTATTAATTACTACATGGGAAAACGTACAAACGAAAATGAGGTTAGGCTTGAGTTAGAGAGATTCACAGAGAGAGTTAGAGACACAAAGAGTGAGGAGGACCCTCCCGTTGAGTTGTGACGTTCAGAGTGGTCCCCCCTTGCTTTCTAAACTCCTTCTGGTGCACCCTGAGGTGTGGCTGGGTCCAGTCTTAGCCTCAGACTTGGTCAATGGTTTATGTCTAATGCAATTATCCGTACAATGTTTGTAGTAGCATTGAGTAGCTACATGGATTAATAATATTTCATAGTGTTAATTCATCATGCTCGCAGTCACTTACTGAGGACCTGGTGCGGGTAAGGGATTGTCATGTTTTTAGGTGGGATAGAGTTAATTGTCTTCACTGTAGCTGGTATAGTGTTGGTTTTGGACTTAGTATGAAAATAATGTTGATAACACACTGATGTTTAGTTGTTGCTAAGTAGTGCTTGTACTGGTCAAGGACTTCTCCAGCTTCCAGTGCTCTGCTGGGTACACAAGAAGCCCGAGGGGAGGGGGCACAGCCAACAGAACTGATCCAAACTAGCCAGAGGGATATGCCGTATCATATGATGTCATGCCCAGTATATTAACTGGGGGGAGCTGGCCGGGGAAGCAGGGATCGCTGCTTGGGGACTGGCAGCGATGGTCGGTGGGTGGTGAGCAGTTGCATCACTTGTTTTCCACCAGGTTTCATTTCTCTCTCTCTCTCTCTCTCATTATTTTCCTTTTCAATACATTATCATTATTATTACTGTTATTATTATTATCATCATCATAACCATTATTACTATCATCACTATTATTACTATCACTATATTATTCTAATTATTGAACTGTTCTTATCTCAGCCCACAAGGGTTTGCTTTTGCTCTTCCAATTCTCTCCCCCATCACACTGGCGTGGGAGCAGTGAGCGAGCGGCTGTGTGGTGATTAGTTGCCGACTGGGGTTAAACACCACAAGAGGGATCCCTCGGCCTTGGGTAAGGAAGGATCTCTCAGACTCAGGTAAGGAATGGCTACCCTTGAGAGACATCCCTGCTCAAGGGAAGAGTCACCTTGTGTGCAGTCCAGCTGCAATTCAGGGAGAGCTCAATCTGGGCCCATCCTGATGGTAGTATTTATAGAGTGAAGTAGTTGGCTGCTATCAATAGTAAAGGCAAAACAGGCGTTTTCGTGTTACCGCTTCTATCTCCTGTACTTTGGTTATCTTGCATTTTTGTGTTTCGATACCAGCCTTTGAAAGATTCAGCAAGGCACCTTCACTCTCTTGTATGTGAGGCAGGGGCTTTCCAGCTCAAAAATTCAAGGACGTGAGGCCTGTGGCGCCTCAGTCAGCCCGAACCAAAGTACGGCTAGGGGTCAAGTGTATCCATCACAACATCCCATCAGGCGCCATGGACTCCTGTATGTTCAGTTCAAGTGCTCACTGACTTGATCCTCCTCCACCAAGGGCACATCTTCCTTGCTCCAGTCTTCTCCTGGGGTCTCAGGGGCGTGGGAATCCTGAAGTCTGGCTTCACAGGTGAATACTGAGGCTAAGCAAGCAGTGCAGACCTCGGCCTTTTCCATGTCAATTGTCACCACTTTCCCTGCCCTACTGAGCAGCTTTGCCTAGTCTCTCTTTTGCTGCTGATGTGCTTGTAGCATTCTTTCTTGGTCCCCTTCACACCCTTTGCCCAAGCCAACTCCAGCTGGGCTATTGCTTTCCTAAGCCCACCCCTGCATGATCAAACTGCAGCTCCATATGCCTCCTGGGCCTCGTGCCCCTCTTCCACCTCTTGTACACCTCAGTCTCATGCCTGACTTCAGGTAGGGGCTCTTTGCTCTTGCATGAAGGCCTCCTGCTGCCTCTGCTTGATTTCCTGCTTGTCAGGATGGGCCTTTCTTGAGCTTGGAGGGGAGATGCTTGAATATCAACCAGCTCTCCTCGGCACCATGCCTCTCCAGTGGTGTACCTGATGGGATTCTTCAAAGCAGATCTGTGTAGGACTTAAGGTCTGCTCTCCCAAAACCCAGGGCTGTGTTTCTGCCCTGCTCCCTCCTCTCGGGAGCCTGAACCACACCAGCTCACGGTCACCGCAGCCAAGGCTGTCCCATACCTTCACATCCCCAACAAGTCCTCCCTTGTTTGTGAGTTGGAGGGGCAGAAGACCACCCTTCCTTGTTGGCTGCTCGGTCACCTGTGTTTGGAAGTTGTTGTCAACTCACGCCAGAAACCTCCTAGATGGTTGTGAGGAACCCTCACATCCCGCAATGTGAAGACACAAGGCGAGCAGCCTGCAGTTAATATCTCAGGTCACATGCTCTACAACCTATTTTTCAAAGAGTTAAGCAGGCCAGACACATGAATAGTGAGGCGTTACGTATTCAAATCTTTCCAAAAGTCCAGCCAAAACAATGTTCAGATGTTCAGATGTTCAGAGCCTGCGGAACTGGAAAACCACCATAATGGAGGTATTTGTGTTCATTTGTGAAGGCCCAGACGCATTAAAGGAGTATCTCACAGGATACTGAGGATGTGCACTCTGTCCTACCGCAGAACTCAGAGGCACAAAACTGTCTCAGTTTTTCTGACGTAGCTGTCAAATGGCAAATGGCAGCTTTCCTCAAACTTGTCTTTCATCATAGACCCTGATTTGTAACACTCAGTGCACCTAACCCAAAGGGCCTGAGAGTCTCTGCTTGCCAGGTGCACGGCCCCTGGCTGAGGATTTAACTTCTGCCCTGGACACACCAAGTGAGAAAGTGTGACAATAACATTGGGCTTTCTGGGGTGTTGTAGAAATTTGTCAAGAGCGAAATGCAAAGGAAGGTAAAAAAACAACACATGAAGGAGAGTGTGCAAGATCATCTGGTCTTCCCTCCTTTTAAATTCATGTAGGTTTTTTTTTAAAGAAAACACAGAGGGGATGGAGGTGTCTTTCTCTGCTAGCTCCAAGGATTCTAACAGAGAAGAGAAATTTGCAGTTGACATTTGTTCAAAGAGACGGGTGTGTTCACTGTCAGGGGAGTGCTTTCAGGACAATCAAGCTTTCCTCTTACGACAATCAAGCCTTCATCTTAAGAGCCATGTTCACTCTATTTACACTGAAATGACTGGGAATCTCCGATTTGTGGATGTTGCAGATATGGGTCAGTACTGAAATGTACTGAGTTCAGAACTTGCGGTTCAGAGTGCAAAATGACCTTTTTGTATGGCTTCTCTTTGCTGATCTAATGCTGTGACACCTTGGTAAAACCAATAGGCACAGTAGTAAGTGCCAGAATCATTCAGCGTTAAATATTTTATCCCAAGAACATAGAGGGGGTCTGATGAAGGTTTCCAAACTTCAAATCTCCTTTTATCACCACTATCATCAAAAACAGGTGACTGTCCCGACATGTACAGTATCCTCTTTGGTGGCTCCCCAGGAAGATGTTTGTACCAGTGCACAACGTCATTGGTTCTCATCCGGCAGTCCATGGTGACATGGCTGCCCTTCACCTGCGTCCGGAGCGCTGGGGTTTGCACTGGCACTGCCTGCGTGTCTCCACCTGGAAGGGGAAGCAGAGAAATTGTGTGAAGGGAAGAAACCACTGGAGTTTGGAGCCCCGACTGTGCTCTCGGCACACGGGAAGGAGAGGGGAGAGGAAAAAGGGCTTACGGGACCACAGAGAACTTGCAAGAAGGACTGGGAGCAGCAACATGTTGCCCGTGTGGGTTAAACCTGGAAATGAAATGGAGAGAAAAACGTTATAAAGCCCTTCAGGTGGAGAAAGCTCCAAACAAGTGGGAGGAGGAAATGACTCATTTGTCACATCCAATGGTCGTTCTTCAACTTGCTACCATGGCGGGGGGTTAAATTTATCGACAAGCTAAACCCCATCAGCAACGGTGTAGAAAGGAGCTAAAATAGTCAATTTGAAGTAATTTTACTTCCTCTATCAATCTGCTACATTCCTCTCAGACTTACGTGCTGAGCTCACACATAAAAAGTCCAGTGGTTCCGTGTGGCCCAGTGGTGAGCAGTGAGTGCGTGCCGTCACCCGGCGAGCTGAGGGGAGGTGCACGGTACGTGAGTGGGTGGGAGGCATTCCCCCATGCCACTAGGGACCTCCTTTTGCTGTGTCAGCTTAGTCACCCAGCTGCAGCGTGCTGAAGTGCCCAGGGTGCTCCTGTGCTGATGCTGCCCTCCACTGAACAGCGGGAGGCCATCACCCTCCAGTTACCGGGGCAGCTGCACCATGGGAAGGCACCTTTGCTTTGGTTTTGCATGTGGGAGGAAATGCACAGCCACAGGATTTCATTTTGAAGTTTGGATAAGATGCAAGCACCTCTTGGAAAGGAAGACTGGTAAACAAAAGCGAGGCTGGTGAGGGCTGCTGTCAACAGCCATGGCAGAGGGTCATCTCGATGCGTGGGGCTGATGCTGTGGGGCGCTCCCTTGTGACTGGTGAGCCTGGGGTGCGAGGGTGTTGAGGAGATTAGCTGCTTTGGCCTCCCTCCTGCTGGTGGTTGGCCACATGCAGCAAGCCGGTGGTAAGCGTGTGTTGCTAACTGGCTTGGAAAGGTGCCCATGAGCAGAGGGCTCAACGGAGAGTCAGGCAAGGAGAGACCCCTGCCCCTGTGTGTTGGCAATGGAAAGGGTCCCTCTCTTCCAAGAAAGAACTGTTGTCAAGTCCTTAATTTTGTCAGGCCTCCCTCACTCTCAGGGGAGTGCTTAGATGACAATCAAGCCTTCGTCTTAAGAGCCATGTTCACTCCATTTATGTTGAAGTGACTGGGACTGTCTTGTTTCTGGATATTACAGACATGCGTGAGTACTGAAATGATATGGTGATCGTTATCATCATATGTTTAGCGTTTGTCAGAAACAAATTGCTGTAATCCTTATCCAGTTGCAGAAAATCATGAGAGGGGAGTGGAACAGGGAACCCTCTGGATTTTGGCAGAGTTCAGATCTTGTGGTTCAGAGTGCAAAACGACCTTTTTGTATGGCTAATCTTTGCCGATCTAACACTGTGATGCCTTGAAAAAACCAGTAGGCACAGTAGTAAGTGCCAGAATCACTCGGCGTTAAATAACCTATCCTAAGACTATAGAGGGGCTTCGTAGAATGCTTCCGAGTTTGAAATCTCCTTTTATCAGCACTGTCATCAAAAACAGGTGACTGCCCCGACATGTACAGTATCCTCTTTGGTGGCTGCCCAGGAAGATGTTTGTACCAGTGCACAGTGTTATCGGCGCTCATCCGGCATTCCATGCTGACAGAGCTGCCCTTCACCTGCCTCCGGAGCGCTGGGGTTTGCACTGGCACTGCCTGCGTGTCTCCACCTGGAAGGGGAAGCAGAGAAATTGTGTGAAGGGAAGAAACCACTGGAGTTTGGAGCCCCGACTGTGCTCTCGGCACACGGGAAGGAGAGGGGAGAGGAAAAAGGGCTTACGGGACCACAGAGAACTTGCAAGAAGGACTGGGAGCAGCAACATGTTGCCCGTGTGGGTTAAACCTGGAAATGAAATGGAGAGAAAAACATTATAAAGCCCTTCAGGTGGAGAAAGCTCCAAACAAGTGGGAGGAGGAAATGACTCATTTGTCACATCCAATGGTCGTTCTTCAACTTGCTACCATGGCGGGGGGTTAAATTTATTGACAAGCTAAACCCCATCAGCAACGGTGTAGAAAGGAGCTAAAATAGTCAATTTGAAGTAATTTTTCTTCCTCTATCAATCTGCTACATTCCTCTCAGACTTACGTGCTGAGCTCACACATAAAAAGTCCAGTGGTTACATTCTGGCCCTTCCCAAGGACGTTCTCCTGACCTCAGACACCCCAAAGCTGTCCCAGAAGCACGTTTCAGCAGCCTTTCCTAGAACATACTGCCTGCTTTGGTAGCACAAATCAGGTAAGTCATAGTGAACTGTCACCTCTGAGTCTTCCTTAAAGCAGCTCCAAACTGCCTCGTCCCCTTATCCATCTACCCCAGACACGGTGATGTGACGCCAGGGTGAAGCGTGCGTGTCTCCCAGGCAGCCGTTTTCTGCCCTCTGCTGTTGCTTGTACTTTTCCTCATTTCAGAGCCCTGCAAAGGTGCCCTGCACAGGCTGCATGGCAAACGGTCACTTGGGCAGCAGCCACCACACAGCACTCTCTACGCTGGGAATGATTTCTCATTTTCTGACCCAAAAGAGATAATCAACTTTGGACTGCTGTAGTCTGCAGCTTTCTCTCGTAAATGATCTTCACAATAATTTCTTGGGGCCGTCTTTTCAGGAGAGGCACAGTATTACAGACCCTTGCCTATAACAAGGGGTCCTAGGGCGTATCGGTGTTAGAAGCAGCCCTCCTCATCACTGAGTGACCATCATCAATGAAACATTAGGGTGGGAGTGATGAGTGAGGAGCATCACCAGTATCGCCATCGTGACCTGGGTGTGAAGTCTCCCAGGCTACCTCTTCAGTGCAAATATGCCCCTCCTGTGCTGCCTGCCTGCCATTTGCTTCATTTTTGCCAGCTCAGACTGTATGTGGGGAAGTATCTGCCTTCTTGAAAGACAAAACTGTGCCACTGTCTACTTTCAGCTGTAACGCCATCACGCACAGGAGGGCTCCTTTTCCCCAGCACAGCGCATTATACCAGTTGAGGTGCAGAATGCTGCTTTTCTGTGCTTTTCTCTCTGTCAGTTATTTAGACTTACATACGCAGCATGAACCTGTTGTGTTGTTTTAGAGGCAGGAAGGTGCAATGGTGTTTCCCTGCATTTGACAGAAAGCCTGCCGCTCAGGGTAGAGGCAGCTTTGTGTACGGGCTGCCTGTGCTCTTCTGGTTCTGTGGGACTCCCAGTAGGCACAGTAGTAGGTACCTTCATCGCTGGAGTCGATGTCCCTGACAGTTAAAGTGCAGACATCTGTGTCTTTCTTTGAAGACCCAAACTTGTTTCTATAGGAACTGTCATCATAAACAGGTTGAGCTGATCCGATATACAGAATCCGTTCGGGAGCTTTGGGTGGTATATGTCGGTACCAATGTATATACGCAGACCGGAAGTCAGATATGCCCTCGGCTTTACACTCAATCCGTGCAGTTTTCGTTTGCCGTTTGGTAGTAGATACTTGGCTCTGCTTCAGAAGCACTTGTCCATCTAGAAAGAAGGAGAGAAAACACAAGGAGCGCTCTTAGCCTGCTGTTCACTCACACTCGTAAACAAGGGGTACCTCCTGCCGCTGCCCCGTGCCATGCTGTGGTGACAAGGGGAACCTACGAGACCAGGCTGCAGCCAGAGCCAGGAGCGGGAGCAGCAGCATCCTGATGGCTCTTGCTGGCGTCTGCCTTCAGGAAGAAGGGGACAGATCTCCCGACAGCAACGGAGAGCTGCTGCGGCTGAGGAAAGGAAATGACTCACTCGGGCATCATCCGGAGAGGCTCCGCTGGCAGCAGGCAGGTGACGTTGAGAAAAAGCAGCGTGGCTGCACCCTGCTGAATGTTAACAGCCCGATTATAGCTTTTACACAAGCAGCACAAACTCACCTGATTTCGCTCACTCTCTCTCTCTCTCTCATGCACTCTCCCCCCAGATTACTTTAACTCATTTAACAAAGTAATTGTGTAGTCTGAAGCAATTTTACCACTGCTTGTAAAGTAGTTGAAGGCTGCTAAACAATGTGTGGGGTCAGACGCTTTTCCTCAGTCCCACTGCCAATAAAAGGAAGCAGAAGTAAGAGCCTGAAGCTTAATGAATTTGAAGGCCCTCAAACTCCTGCTCATCGCACAAGTTGAATGCCAAAGGCCAGGAGACTACACAGCACCATCTGGGAGCTCAGAAGGAGGATTGCTGCGCTTGTGACTGTTTCTTGTCACAGGTAAGGTGAGAGGTTACAGCCCAGAGCGGCATCTCCAAATGTACCTTGTGCCAGAGGCTGGGCATAGGGTCGGTCTTTTGGGATCAGAGCACAGCGGTCCTGTGACCTTAACAATCAGTTGTTTGGCTGCAAACAGAAAGGGGTGAAAAAACTTCAGCTGTCTTTCTGTTTGAACAATGGAAGTCTGAGGATCTGTTTTATTGTTGCTGTTTGTTTTGCAGGCTAGCTGCCACGTTGGACGAGAAGCCCCGCTGAAGTCAGTTGAGAGACTTGTGTTTTTTAACTTAAATGAGGGTTTGATCCTCTCCAGATGGAAAACAAAGAGAAACTAAGACAAGATTCTCTACCTGCAGAGGAGTACAAAATGAGTATCTGATATCTGCAGTCCTGAGCGGTGCTTCAAGTTTGTTTTCACTTGCACCCCTCTGTTCTGCCACACAAATGGTGTAACTGGGGACTTATTCCAAAGATGTAGCTTGAAGGGTAGTGGGCCTAGAATGATTTTTCCTTCTGCCAGCTGGCCCACCCGGCCGCCCTGTAAACCCACCCAGAGACAATCCAGCCAGACCTATGAAAACGCCACCTTGTTGTTGGTGACGTGAAACCAGAGCTCTGCTGGTGCTGACTGTAGCGCGTGTCTGCAAAGCCCGCGCTAGCTCAGCAGGTCTCTTGGATCTGGCTGCCTGTACAGTGTGTCTGATTCAAGGCCGATGGCGAAGGTAGGGTGGGGGTGTTCCTGCGTGCGGTCAAACACTTCAGGCTCCGGTTCAGGAAGCAGAGCACGTCTTTGTGCAGGCCGCCTATGGCCTTCAACCGCTGTGCATCCCACCTCGCACAGTAGTAGGTAGCCGAGTCTTGCAGAGTTACTTTGCTCACTGTCAGGGTGCAGACAGATTTGGCAGGGTCCTTCTCAAGACTAAATTTCCTCTCATCGGACTTGTTTTCAAGGAGTGGCCTGGAGGACATGTAGGCAATGCGCTCGGGCGCTGCACCGGGCCTCTTTCGGTACCAGTGAATGAACAGGTTGTTAAAATCAGGATGGGAGACATGGCAGGTGATTAGCACTGTTTTGCTTTCTGGCTTGGTGATGGATCTTGGGGTTTGCTGCAAGACTTGTGCAGACCTGCCTGTGTGAAAGAAAAGGAAAGATGAAACCCACGAAGCTGAGATAAGAGAGTGTGTCCTTTGCCCCTGGTGGACATGCAGGCATAGGGGTGAGCAGGGCACGCACAAGAAAAACCAGCCGCCAGGAAGAAAAGAAAATACTCAGCAGCCACATTGTCACTGCCCTCCTTATGGCTTCCTTTCAGGGACAGGGTCAGGACCAGACTCAAGTGGTGGCAAAGCAGTTCTGAGTGGCAATGAACCACCCAGTGAGACTGTGCCAACTGCGATGTGTTAAATAATTATGCACAAACCATTTCCTTTGATTGACACTTAAGTAGAAGGCAAACAAACAAAAACAAAACAAAACCCACCCATTTAAGAAGAGAGCCCACTACTGAGGCAAACATTTTTCTTTTCCCCTCTTTCCCCCAAGAAATTTGCTTAGATGATCAGTAATGAGTCTTTTTTTTTTCTTTTTCTTTTTTCTCAACATACAATTTCTGTGCTCTAGCTTTCAAAGTCCGTTCTTCATACCCAGATTTTAAGGTACATTAGCTATCAGAGGGCAGAACAGAACAGATGTCCCTTGAAAGCAGGCAAAACTGCTGCCCTAAATCCCTGAGACCAGGAAGCATTTCTGGGTAATTGCTCCTGTATGTCTGTTTGTACAGACATACACCTCCATGCACCTATTGTTGCCTGCTGCTGGAGGCAGAGCGCAGGGTTGCACCCTGCACCAGGCAAGGAGGGACGTGGGGTTACACTTTGCCTCTACCTCACGCTGGTGATGCAATTCCCTTCTGCCTATCCTTCCAGGTTAATCACCTAAAGCAGCCAAGCAGGGCTTGTATGGTATTTTTCACAACTTGTCACCCTAGTGTATTCTTGCAGGTCTGCTGAGCCTGGCAAGCAGGACCCTGGAGTCAGGTGAGGTTTCCAGCCCTTGGGAGAACAGAGGAAGTTTTGTGTTAGCTGCCTGATGGTTTTCTAAGGATGTGAGGTCCCAGTAAGTGCAATAGTAGGTAGCCTCTTGCTGCTTTTTTATTTTATATCTTGTCAGAGTACAGGTGGACTCCATCCCCGCCTTCTCGTCCCAGAAAATATCTCTGTAAGATTTGTCATGAAAAGAAGGGTCCCCCATTTGCATGTCCAGAACGCACTTTGTTGTTCCTCCAGGGTTGTGTTGGTACCAGTGGAGGAAGGTATTCAGAAAGTGTGACCCAGAGAAACGGCAGCTGATCCGCACGGTCATTTGCACGGCTCTGCTGGTGGAACGTTTTGGCTGCCTGAGGCTTTGCATCCATCCGCAGGGAAAGCAGAGAAACAGCACTGTTGTGACAGCAGCAACCAGCCCCCAGGGCTCAGAGATTGTCACTCTCCCAAACCCCTGCAACTTACATCACCAGCAAAGGGCTGATGCAGCCAGAAGCACCTTCAGCAGCAACTTCTGGGTCGTGTGATGCCAAGCCTGCCTCCGTGAACCAGCCAGGAGCAGAGTCCGTCCCCAGCAGAAGGGAGCAGCACATAGGAGGACAAATGAGTGATTCAGGTGGCCATCACCCAGTGGCAGCTCCTCTAAATGCCTTGAGCTTTTTGGGGCCATAGGAGGTCTCCTCTGCCTCTGTATGAAGGTTCCATGACCCACTGAAGTTCCCAAAGGTAAGTCCGGTGTGAGCAACTACAGCTTTTCTTTAAGGAAACTGCCTCAGGACTGTACCCAGGTCCTGGGACTGTAGCCCTTGAAAAGTTGAGCCAGAGCCACTGAGGAAGGGCTGTGAGTCAGATCAGCTCCAGCCGTATATTGGGGTGTGAAGGTTCCAGCGCGGAGGTCACACTGGTGGGCGGTGAGTCTGTGCTGTCCCCCAGAGGTCTGCAGGAAGTGGGAGGCATTCCCCCATGCCGCTATGGATCTCCTTTTCCTGTTTTCTGTTTCAGCTGCAACATGCTGAAGTGCCCAGGGTGCCCCCGTGCTGGTGCTGCCCTTCACAGAAGGACTTAAAGTCTGTTCTCCCAAAGCCCAGGGTTGTGTTTTTGCCCCGCTCCCTCCTCTCGGGAGCCTGAACCACACCAGCTCACGGTCACCGCAGCCAAGGCTGTCCCATACCTTCACATCCCCCAACAAGTCCTCCCTTGTTTGTGAGTTGGAGGGGCAGAAGACCACCCTTCCTTGTTGGCTGCTCGGTCACCTGTGTTTGGAAGTTGTTGTCAACTCACGCCAGAAACCTCCTAGATGGTTGTGAGGAACCCTCACATCCCGCAATGTGAAGACACAAGGCGAGCAGCCTGCAGTTAATATCTCAGGTCACATGCTCTACAACCTATTTTTCAAAGAGTTAAGCAGGCCAGACACATGAATAGTGAGGCGTTACGTATTCAAATCTTTCCAAAAGTCCAGCCAAAACAATGTTCAGAGCCTGCGGAACTGGAAAACCACCACAATGGAGGTATTTGTGTTCATTTGTGAAGGCCCAGACGCATTAAAGGAGTATCTCACAGGATACTGAGGATGTGCACTCTGTCCTACCGCAGAACTCAGAGGCACAAAACTGTCTCAGTTTTTCTGACGTAGCTGTCAAATGGCAAATGGCAGCTTTCCTCAAACTCGTCTTTGATCATAGACCCTGATTTGTAACACTCAGTGCACCTAACCCAAAGGGCCTGAGAGTCTCTGCTTGCCAGGGGCACGGCCCCTGGCTGAGGATTTAACTTCTGCCCTGGACACACCAAGTGAGAAAGTGTGACAATAACATTGGGCTTTCTGGGGTGTTGTAGAAATTTGTCAAGAGCGAAATGCAAAGGAAGGTAAAAAAACAACACATGAAGGAGAGTGTGCAAGATCATCTGGTCTTCCCTCCTTTTAAATTCATGTAGGTTTTTTTTTAAAGAAAACACAGAGGGGATGGAGATGTCTTTCTCTGCTAGCTCCAAGGATTCTAACAGAGAAGAGAAATTTGCAGTTGACATTTGTTCAAAGAGACGGGCGTGTTCACTGTCAGGGGAGTGCTTTCAGGACAATCAAGCTTTCCTCTTAAGAGAATGAAGCCTTCATCTTAAGAGCCATGTTCACTCTATTTATGCTGAAATGACTGGGAATCTCCGATTTGTGGATGTTGCAGATATGGGTCAGTACTGAAATGTACTGAGTTCAGAACTTGCGGTTCAGAGTGCAAAACGACCTTTTTGTATGGCTTCTCTTTGCTGATCTAACACTGTGATGCCTTGGTAAAACCAATAGGCACAGTAGTAAGTGCCAGAATCATTCAGCGTTAAATATTTTATCCTTAGAACATAGAGGGGGTCTGATGAAGGTTTCCAAACTTCAAATCTCCTTTTATCACCACTATCATCAAAAACAGGTGACTGTCCCGACATGTACAGTATCCTCTTTGGTGGCTCCCCAGGAAGCTGCTTGTACCAGTGCACAATGTCATTGGTTCTCATCTGGCACTTCATGGTGACAGAGCTGCCCTTCACCTGCGTCTGGAGGGCTGGGGTTTGCACTGGCACTGCCTGCGTGTCTCCACCTGGAAGGGGAAGCAGAGAAATTGTGTGAAGGGAAGAAACCACTGGAGTTTGGAGCCCCGACTGTGCTCTCGGCACACGGGAAGGAGAGGGGAGGGGAAAAAGGGCTTACAGGACCACAGAGAACTTGCAAGAAGGACTGGGAGCAGCAACATGTTGCCCGTGTGGGTTAAACCTGGAAATGAAATGGAGAGAAAAACATTATAAAGCCCTTCAGGTGGAGAAAGCTCCAAACAAGTGGGAGGAGGAAATGACTCATTTGTCACATCCAATGGTCGTTCTTCAACTTGCTACCATGGCGGGGGGTTAAGTTTATTGACAAGCTAAACCCCATCAGCAACGGTGTAGAAAGGAGCTAAAATAGTCAATTTGAAGTAATTTTTCTTCCTCTATCAGTCTGCTACATTCCTCTCAGACTTACGTGCTGAGCTCACACATAAAAAGTCCAGTGGTTCCGTGTGGCCCAGTGGTGAGCAGTGAGTGCGTGCCGTCACCCGGCGAGCTGAGGGGAGGTGCACGGTACGTGAGTGGGTGGGAGGCATTCCCCCATGCCACTAGGGACCTCCTTTTGCTGTGTCAGCTTAGTCACCCAGCTGCAGCATGCTGAAGTGCCCAGGGTGCTCCTGTGCTGATGCTGCCCTCCACTGAACAGCGGGAGGCCATCACCCTCCAGTTACCGGGGCAGCTGCACCATGGGAAGGCACCTTTGCTTTGGTTTTGCATGTGGGAGGAAATGCACAGCCGCAGGATTTCATTTTGAAGTTTGGATAAGATGCAAGCACCTCTTGGAAAGGAAGACTGGTAAACAAAAGCGAGGCTGGTGAGGGCTGCTGTCAACAGCCATGGCAGAGGGTCATCTCGATGCATGGGGCTGATGCTGTGGGGCGCTCCCTTGTGACTGGTGAGCCTGGGGTGCGAGGGTGTTGAGGAGATGAGCTGCTTCGTCCTCCCTCCTGCTGGTGGTTGGCCACATGCAGCAAGCCGGTGGTAAGCGTGTGTTGCTAACTGGCTTGGAAAGGTGCCCATGAGCAGAGGGCTCAACGGAGAGGCAGGCAAGGAGAGACCCCTACCCCTGTGTGTTGGCAATGGAAAGGGTCCCTCTCTTCCAAGAAAGAACTGTTGGCAAGCCCTTAATTTTGTCAGGCCTCCCTCACTTTCAGGGGAGAAGAAGAAATGACTTAAGGACCAGCAAGCTCAACAAAGTGATGATGAAAAGAGAAATACGAAATGGCGTTTATGGTGAAGGGAGGGAGGTGCAAGGAAAAGGTTACTCATCTCCGCAGCATCCCATGATAGTCTCCTGCGTGGGCAACTCTTGTTAATCAGAGTGAAAACTGTGTTGGCAATTGATTGCTGAGGACCTGAAATCCAGCCCTTCTTGCCAAAACCTACCAGGACATGTATAAAACAGAAGCAGTACGTTGTTATTCTTCTGATCACAGATACCTTCTGGTACGTTGTGGAATAATCGCTGGGGGTGACTTAGAAATTACACTTATGTTTTTAGCAAAGGTACATCATGGAAGAAGCTTGCAGGGGAGGGTGCGGCTGACAGGTCAGAAATCCATTCTATGGCAGTTCCCTAGGCTCGTAACATTAGACGTCAGCAATGCCAGGGGAACTTGGTGTACTGCGTCTAAGAGGATTTGTCCAGAGATGGAACGGTGTGGAGACACTGTGGCCAGGCTCCGTGACCATGGAGCTGATACACTGCACATTTGGCCAGGCTCTGTGGTCAATGGCAACTCGCGGTACCATGGAGCTGGTACACTGCACATTTGCTACCTTGAGCCAACACTCTGTCATGCTTTTGACAAAAGGCTGTCCTTTTTGTCATTATAATACCAAAGCACACCTCCATCCCAAAAGCTACCTGCCTCTAAGGTGCAACCACCCCTCACTGGGCAAAGCAAGGAAACTTTACACCAGTCATAATAAAGGTATGTATGACTAGAGTCACTCAAGCTCCACCTGAAAGGTCAAAAATAGTATAAATTAGGCTTAGAGAAAGGGGGTGTTGGGGAAGACACCATCGCGTACCACTCTGACTTCTGGGACCAGTCGATGGGCTGAGCCTCTCTTTTACCCTCACTGGGACGCCTTTGGGTAAGATTTGAGCACTTGGCTATATGTGCTGGTTTTGGCTGAGAAGGGGTTAATTCTCCTCACTGTGGGTGTCGGCTGCCTTTCCAGCTTCCCGCGCTCTGCCGCGTGGCGGGGGGGGCTGGGAGGGGCAGGGCCATGGTGGGGACGGCTGACCCCAACTGGCCAATGGCAGGTTCATTCCATACCATGTGACACCATGACCAATATATGGAGGGGGGGCAGTGGCAGCACGCGTGAGCGGCGCGGCGTCGGGTCGGCGGGCGGCGAGCGGCTGCGGCACGGGCGGTTTGTTTCTGCGGTTCGTTCCCCCTCTCCCCTCTCCCCTCCCTTCCCCCCCCTCCCCCGGGGCTTTGCACCTCTCGTTGTTCTCCTTTACATTGCTTTTCTACTGTTGTTTCTTTTAATTTTAATTATTAAACTGTTCTTATCCCAACCCACAAGAGTTACCCTTCTGATTCTCTCCCCCATCTACCGGTGGGGAGTGAGCGAGCGGCTGTGTGGGGCTGAGCTGCCGCTAAACCACGACAGTCTTTTTGGTGCCCAACGTGGGGCTCAAGGGTTGGAGATAACAACAGCTGCTGGTCACAGCACTATGTTGTCTTTTTTGCAGTTGGTGTTAAAAATCGGTGTTGGTTTGTTGAGTCTCCTGTGTTCTGCTGTGATTAGTAATGTTTTGCCTGCAAGATTTGTTATACAAACACTCGTTTTCAGCTTTATCTGGTATTTGGGGTTTTTGCTGAAACCGTTACTGTACTTCGGATACCACCTTGTTGAGGCAATTAGCAATTATACCTCCTCCTCTGAGAGATTTTATATGGAGGAAATACAGAATAATACCTTTGCAACTTTGTTCTATGATGTCTGTGCCTTTGTTACAACAACGTCTTTGTATCTTGAACATCCTTGGGTGGTTAAGGTGCACTTATTGTTAGTTTTTGGGCATGTTGTTTTGGTTTTGACTAAGCAACTTAAGAATATCACCCAGAAATCTGCCCCGAGGCTTGATAGTTATGAGTGGCAGGGCATGTGGGATAGCATGGGCAAATACCTAGGGCAGTGGGCACCCCCAGTGTTTTGGAGTTTCACCCCCGAACAAGTGCAGAATCCTAAAAAACTAGTAGAATATTTGGAGAAAGTATGTTGTTACGCTGGGAACTCCAGAGAGACACAGATAACTGCAACATGCTGGGGTCTGGCCCATGCATACCGAGCCCTGCTCAACAGCATTCAGTGCCCCCAGGGGGAAGAGAATGTCTCTGGATTGAAATGCAAAGTGACTGGCACTGCAGACAATCCAGCCCGGACGACAGGCACTGCAGCCACTCAAACCCCCACAACAAGTACCGGAGCTAGCTCAGAAAATAAACCCGTACCAGTATCAGTTGCCCCCATACACAAGACGAAATATTGGAAGCGGACATCAACTCGTTTAGAACGGGATGATGAAGAACCAGGGCCATCGCGGGGAGAGGAGGGAGAAGTAATAAATGAAATAGAGACCACCCGATCCCTGTCCTTAAGCGAGTTGCGAGATATGCAAAAAGATTATAGCCGTCGTTCAGGTGAGCACATTGTCACCTGGCTGCTCCGATGCTGG
This sequence comes from Phalacrocorax carbo, assembly GCF_963921805.1. Lineage (NCBI taxonomy): Eukaryota > Metazoa > Chordata > Aves > Suliformes > Phalacrocoracidae > Phalacrocorax > Phalacrocorax carbo. The sequence goes on along the minus strand of NC_087514.1, from coordinate 112,689,320 downwards.
GATAATGGGGCCAGTAGCCTGGAACTAGAGGGAAAAGAAGCCAAACAATTGGGATCCCTTTCTGGGGAAGGGGGCGTCGACAAAGCAATTGGAAAAAAACCACAAGCCCTCAGCCTCTGGAGGCGACTCCTGTCTGGAGTGAAGGAAAGGTATCCCTTTAAAGAAGATGTTACATATCGCCCAGGAAAATGGACAGCTATGGAGAAAGGCATCCAGCATCTAAGGGAATTAGCTGTGTTTGAGGTGATTTATGGTGACCTGGATGATCAACGGTCATCCAAAGATCCAGATGAAGCCGAGTGCACACGACCCATGTGGCGGAAGTTTGTACGGAGCGCACCATCTTCGCATGCAAACTCATTGGCAGTGATGTCCTGGAAAGATGACGAGACACCAACGGTGGCAGAGGTGATAGATAGACTCCAGGATTACAACACAAATATCTCTTCCTCGCTTGTCTCTGCTGTGGAGAAACTATCCCAAGAGGTCCAGCAACTCAAGGAAGATCTGTCCTACTCCCCACCTCGACAGAGCAGTGTCTCAGCTGTTAGGAATAAGCGTCCTTTGGCTCAAAGAAGGGGATACACACCACGGGCCACCCTATGGTTCTACCTGCGTGACCACGGAGAGCACATGATGAGGTGGGACGGCAAGCCTACCTCGACCCTACAGGCACGAGTACATGAACTGCAAGGAAGAACAGTCACTCAGGAAGGCTCTTCCAGGAAAGCTGCTGCTCCAGTTTCCAGCGAGCAAGTCCCCAGACAGAGGAGTAGAAGCGCAGATTTTATTTCTAAGTGTAATAGAGGGACTCCTGATTCACATTTACAGGAAGTGAGTTGTGACTGCCATGATCAGGACTAGAGGGGCCCTGCCTCCAGCCGGGTGGAGGAAAGGGATAACCGGGCTTACTGGACTGTGTGGATCCGATGGCCTGGCACGTCCGACCCACAGGAGTATAAAGCTTTAGTGGACACCGGCACACAGTGCACCTTAATGCCATCAAACTGTATAGGGCCAGAACCCATCAGCATTGCTGGAGTGACAGGGGGATCCCAAGAGCTAACTGTATTGGAGGCCGAAGTGAGCCTAACAGGGAATGAGTGGCAAAAGCACCCCATTGTGACTGGCCCCGAGGCTCCGTGCATCCTTGGCATAGACTACCTCAGGAGAGGGTATTTCAAGGACCCAAAAGGGTACAGGTGGGCTTTTGGTGTAGCTGCCTTGGAGACGGAGGAAACTGAACAGCTGTCTACCTTGCCCGGTCTCGCAAAGGACCCTTCTGTGGTGGGGTTGCTGAAGGTCAAAGAACAACAGGTGCCAATCGCCACCACAACAGTGCACCGGCGGCAATATCGCACCAACAGAGACTCTCTGATCCCCATCCATAAACTCATTCACCAACTGAGGAGCCAAGGAGTCATCAGTAAGACCCACTCACCCTTTAACTGTCCCATATGGCCAGTCCGAAAGTCTAATGGAGAGTGGAGACTAACAGTAGACTATCGTGGCCTGAATGAAGTCACTCCACCGTTGAGTGCTGCTGTGCCAGACATGCTAGAACTTCAGTACGAACTGGAGTCAAAGGCGGCCAAGTGGTATGCCACAATTGATATTGCTAATGCATTCTTCTCAACCCCTCTGGCAGCAGAGTGCAGGCCACAGTTTGCTTTCACATGGAGGGGCATCCAGTATACCTGGAATCGACTGCCCCAGGGGTGGAAACACAGCCCTACCATTTGCCATGGACTGATTCAGACTGCACTGGAACAGGGAGAAGCTCCAGAACACCTTCAATACATTGATGACATCATTGTGTGGGGCAGCACAGCGGAAGAAGTTTTTGAGAAAGGAGAGAAAATAGTCCAAATCCTTCTGAAAGCTGGTTTTGCCATAAAACAAAGTAAGGTGAAGGGACCTGCACGAGAAATCCAGTTCTTAGGAATCAAATGGCAAGATGGTCGTCGTCAGATTCCAATGGATGTGATCAACAAAATAGCAAAAAGGAAACACAAGCTTTCTTGGGCGTTGTGGGTTTTTGGAGAATGTATATTCCAAATTACAGTCTGATCGTAAGCCCTCTCTATCAAGTGACCCAGAAAAAGAATGATTTCAAATGGGGCCCTGAGCAACGACAAGCCTTTGAACAGATTAAACGAGAAATACTCCATGCAGTAGCTCTTGGGCCAGTCCGGGCAGGACAAGATGTAAAAAATGTGCTCTGCACTGCAGCCGGGGAGAATGGCCCTACCTGGAGCCTCTGGCAGAAAGCGCCAGGGGAGACCCGGGGTCGACCCCTAGGGTTTTGGAGTCAGGGATACAGAGGGTCCGAAGCGCACTATACTGCAACTGAAAAAGAGATATTGGCAGCATATGAAGGGGTTCGAGCTGCTTCAGAAGTGGTTGGTACTGAAGCAGAGCTGCTCCTGGCACCCCGACTGCCAGTGCTGGGCTGGATGTTCAAAGGAAACACCCCCTCTACACGCCACGCAACTGATGCTACGTGGAGTAAATGAGTTGCACTGATCACCCAGCGGGCTCGAGTAGGAAACCCCAGTCGCCCAGGAATCTTGGAAGTGATTGTGGACTGGCCAGAAGGCAAAGATTTTGGATTATCACCAGAGGAGGAGGTGACACGTGCTGAAGAAGCCCCACTGTATAACAAACTACCAGAAGATGAGAAGCAATATGCCCTGTTCACTGATGGGTCCTGTCGCCTTGTGGGAAAGCACCGGAGATGGAAGGCTGCTGTATGGAGTCCTACACAACAAGTAGCAGAAACTGCTGAAGGAGAAGGTGAATCGAGACAGTTTGCAGAGGTAAAGGCCATCCAGCTGGCCTTAGACATCGCTGAATGGGAAAAGTGGCCAGTGCTCTATCTCTATACTGACTCCTGGATGGCGGCAAATGCCTTGTGGGGCTGGCTGCAGCAATGGAAGCAAAGCAACTGGCAGCGCAGAGGCAAACCCATCTGGGCTGCCGCACTGTGGCAAGATATTGCTGCCCGGGTAGAGAAACTGGTTGTAAAGGTACGGCATGTGGATGCTCACGTCCCCAAGAGTCGGGCCACTGAAGAACATCGAAACAACCAGCAGGTAGATCAGGCTGCCAAGATTGAAGTGGCTGAGGTGGATCTGGACTGGCAGCATAAGGGTGAACTATTTCTAGCTCGATGGGCCCATGACACCTCAGGCCATCAAGGGAGAGGTGCAACATACAGGTGGGCTCGTGATCGAGGGGTGGACTTGACTATGGATATTATTGCACAGGTTATCCACGAATGTGACACATGCGCTGCAATCAAGCAAGTGAAGCGGATAAAGCCTCTGTGGTATGGGGGACGATGGCTGAAATATAAATATGGGGAGGCCTGGCAAATTGACTATATCACACTCCCACAGACCCGCCAAGGCAAGCGCCATGTGCTTACAATGGTAGAAACAACGACTGCCTGGCTGGAAACATATCCTGTCCCCCACGCCACTGCCCGGAACACTATCGTGGGTCTTGAGAAACAAGTCCTGTGGCGACATGGCACCCCAGAGAGAATTGAGTCAGACAACGGGACTCATTTCCGAAATAGCCTCATAGACACCTGGGCCAAAGAGCATGGCATTGAGTGGGTGTATCACATCCCCTATCACGCACCAGCCTCTGGGAAAATTGAACGGTACAATGGACTGTTAAAAACTACACTGAGAGCAATGGGGGGTGGAACATTCAAGCACTGGGATACACATTTAGCAAAAGCCACGTGGTTAGTCAACACGAGGGGATCTGCCAACCGAGCTGGCCCTGCCCAGTCAGAAATCCTACATACTGTGGAAGGGGATAGAGTCCCTGTAGTGCACACAAAAAGTATGCTGGGCAAAACAGTCTGGGTTCTTCCTGCCTCCGGCAAAGGCAAGCCCATTCGTGGGATTGCTTTTGCTCGAGGACCTGGGTGCACTTGGTGGGTGATGCGGGAGGATGGAGAAATCCGATGTGTGCCTCAAGGGGATTTGATTTTGGGTGAAAACAGTCAATGAACTGAATGGCACAATGTGAACTGCTATATAATATTGTGTGTCACCTCTGTGTTGTATCAATGATATCAGAGTACGAGCCTCCCAACCCATGGAAGATCAACTATGAAACAAGCCGTGCAGCAGTGATGGAACGATGGCTGACTCGGTATGCAGCAACCCAACGCCACACACCATCTCTCCCACCCGGAAAGACTGATACAACAGATGGAGCCCAGAGTCATGGACTGGGTGAACTCAATGGACATTTTAATGGACATTTTACAGGGAAGGTCCATGAACTAAGGGAATGATGTCTGTGTATTATGTTAAAGGATGGGAAGAGGAGGGGTGGTGGTTGGTTCGGTTGTATTGCATCATATGGGACCTGGTCATGGTGTAAATGGTATGGAATAAGGGGTGGAGAATGTGCTCGTTTTGGCTGAGAAGGGGTTAATTCTCCTCACTGTGGGGGTCGGCTGCCTTTCCAGCTTCCCGCACTCTGCCGCGTGGCGGGGGGTAGCTGGGAGGGGCAGGGCCATGGTGGGGACGGCTGACCCCAACTGGCCAATGGCAGGTTCATTCCATACCATGTGACACCATGACCAATATATGGAGGGGGGGCAGTGGCAGCACGGGGGAGTGGTGCGGCGGCAGGTCGGCGGGCGGTGAGCGGCTGCGGCGCGGGCGGTTTGTTTCTGCGGTTTGTTCCCCCTCTCCCCTCCCTCCCCCCTCCCCCGGGGCTTTGCGCCTCTCGTTGTTCTCCTTTACATTCCATTTCTGCTGTTGTTTTTTTTAATTTTAATTATTAAACTGTTCTTATCCCAACCCACGAGCGTTACCCTTCTGATTCTCTCCCCCATCTACCGGTGGGGAGTGAGCGAGCGGCTGTGTGGGGCTGAGCTGCCGGCTAAACCACGACACTATATCAAGTGTTTCCCCGGGAAAACTTATAAACCTCTCTATAGCTTCACTTTAAACCTCCAATGCATTAGAGTCATACTGCATTTGCTTAACGCACTCGTCGCCTAGCAGTGTTACTAATTTTCTCGGTATTTGTGTGTGTCTTGTAACCAGCAATTCCATCCCCGGTAATCCAAAGAACCTGTGTACCTGTTGCTTTAATAAATCGTACTATACATTAATCTAGCCGTGAGCGTTCTCATTGAATGTGACCGGCCTGGGCAGCTGCCACATTAGTTAATGACAGCAGTTACTCTGAGGGGTGGTTACATCTACAGTCCTTAGAAATTAAACCGTTGACCAAGTCTGAGACTGGATTTAGCTGTGCCTAGACTCCTCTCTGAGAAGGAGTTTAGAAAGCAAGGGGGTCCTGTCTGAACCTCGTGACTCAACCGTAGGGTCTCCCCCTAGCTACTGCTCAGACTCAACCATTGCTGAGGTTACACTCTATCCCATCGTCCAGGTCATTGGTGAATATGTTGAACAGGGCTGGGCCCAGCACAGACCCCTGGGGAACGCTGCTAGTTAGGGGCCTCCATCCAGACTCTGCCCCGTTGATCATGACGCTCTGAGCTCTGCTGTTCAGCCAGTTTGATGGAATTTAACAAAGTTTAAAAGTGGTTTGACAAGGGTCAGTACGTTTGGTGGCAAGGTTCACCTTATTAATTACTACATGGGAAAACGTACAAACGAAAATGAGGTTAGGCTTGAGTTAGAGAGATTCACAGAGAGAGTTAGAGACACAAAGAGTGAGGAGGACCCTCCCGTTGAGTTGTGACGTTCAGAGTGGTCCCCCCTTGCTTTCTAAACTCCTTCTGGTGCACCCTGAGGTGTGGCTGGGTCCAGTCTTAGCCTCAGACTTGGTCAATGGTTTATGTCTAATGCAATTATCCGTACAATGTTTGTAGTAGCATTGAGTAGCTACATGGATTAATAATATTTCATAGTGTTAATTCATCATGCTCGCAGTCACTTACTGAGGACCTGGTGCGGGTAAGGGATTGTCATGTTTTTAGGTGGGATAGAGTTAATTGTCTTCACTGTAGCTGGTATAGTGTTGGTTTTGGACTTAGTATGAAAATAATGTTGATAACACACTGATGTTTAGTTGTTGCTAAGTAGTGCTTGTACTGGTCAAGGACTTCTCCAGCTTCCAGTGCTCTGCTGGGTACACAAGAAGCCCGAGGGGAGGGGGCACAGCCAACAGAACTGATCCAAACTAGCCAGAGGGATATGCCGTATCATATGATGTCATGCCCAGTATATTAACTGGGGGGAGCTGGCCGGGGAAGCAGGGATCGCTGCTTGGGGACTGGCAGCGATGGTCGGTGGGTGGTGAGCAGTTGCATCACTTGTTTTTTTTTCCACCAGGTTTCATTTCTCTCTCTCTCTCTCTCTCATTATTTTCCTTTTCAATACATTATCATTATTATTACTGTTATTATTATTATCATCATCATAACCATTATTACTATCATCACTATTATTACTATCACTATATTATTCTAATTATTGAACTGTTCTTATCTCAGCCCACAAGGGTTTGCTTTTGCTCTTCCAATTCTCTCCCCCATCACACTGGCGTGGGAGCAGTGAGCGAGCGGCTGTGTGGTGATTAGTTGCCGACTGGGGTTAAACACCACAAGAGGGATCCCTCGGCCTTGGGTAAGGAAGGATCTCTCAGACTCAGGTAAGGAATGGCTACCCTTGAGAGACATCCCTGCTCAAGGGAAGAGTCACCTTGTGTGCAGTCCAGCTGCAATTCAGGGAGAGCTCAATCTGGGCCCATCCTGATGGTAGTATTTATAGAGTGAAGTAGTTGGCTGCTATCAATAGTAAAAGCAAAACAGGCGTTTTTGTGTTACCGCTTCTATCTCCTGTACTTTGGTTATCTTGCATTTTTGTGTTTCGATACCAGCCTTTGAAAGATTCAGCAAAGCACCTTCACTCTCTTGTATGTGAGGCAGGGGCTTTCCAGCTCAAAAATTCAAGGACGTGAGGCCTGTGGCGCCTCAGTCAGCCCGAACCAAAGTACGGCTAGGGGTCAAGTGTATCCATCACAACATCCCACCAGGCGCCATGGAGTCCTGTATGTTCAGTTCAAGTGCTCACTGACTTGATCCTCCTCCACCAAGGGCACATCTTCCTTGCTCCAGTCTTCTCCTGGGGTCTCAGGGGCGTGGGAATCCTGAAGTCTGGCTTCACAGGTGAATACTGAGGCTAAGCAAGCAGTGCAGACCTCGGCCTTTTCCATGTCAATTGTCACCACTTTCCCTGCCCTACTGAGCAGCTTTGCCTAGTCTCTCTTTTGCTGCTGATGTGCTTGTAGCATTCTTTCTTGGTCCCCTTCACACCCTTTGCCCAAGCCAACTCCAGCTGGGCTATTGCTTTCCTAAGCCCACCCCTGCATGATCAAACTGCAGCTCCATATGCCTCCTGGGCCTCGTGCCCCTCTTCCACCTCTTGTACACCTCAGTTTCATGCCTGACTTCAGGTAGGGGCTCTTTGCTCTTGCATGAAGGCCTCCTGCTGCCTCTGCTTGATTTCCTGCTTGTCAGGATGGGCCTTTCTTGAGCTTGGAGGGGAGATGCTTGAATATCAACCAGCTCTCCTCGGCACCATGCCTCTCCAGTGGTGTACCTGATGGGATTCTTCAAAGCAGATCTGTGTAGGACTTAAGGTCTGCTCTCCCAAAACCCAGGGCTGTGTTTCTGCCCTGCTCCCTCCTCTCGGGAGCCTGAACCACACCAGCTCACGGTCACCGCAGCCAAGGCTGTCCCATACCTTCACATCCCCAACAAGTCCTCCCTTGTTTGTGAGTTGGAGGGGCAGAAGACCACCCTTCCTTGTTGGCTGCTCGGTCACCTGTGTTTGGAAGTTGTTGTCAACTCACGCCAGAAACCTCCTAGATGGTTGTGAGGAACCCTCACATCCCGCAATGTGAAGACACAAGGCGAGCAGCCTGCAGTTAATATCTCAGGTCACATGCTCTACAACCTATTTTTCAAAGAGTTAAGCAGGCCAGACACATGAATAGTGAGGTGTTACGTATTCAAATCTTTCCAAAAGTCCAGCCAAAACAATGTTCAGATGTTCAGATGTTCAGATGTTCAGAGCCTGCGGAACTGGAAAACCACCACAATGGAGGTATTTGTGCTCATTTGTGAAGGCCCAGACGCATTAAAGGAGTATCTCACAGGATACTGAGGATGTGCGCTGTGTCCTACCGCAGAACTCAGAGGCACAAAGCTGTCTCAGTTTTTCTGACGTAGCTGTCAAATGGCAAATGGCAGCTTTCCTCAAACTTGTCTTTCATCATAGACCCTGATTTGTAACACTCAGTGCACCTAACCCAAAGGGCCTGAGAGTCTCTGCTTGCCAGGTGCACGGCCCCTGGCTGAGGATTTAACTTCTGCCCTGGACACACCAAGTGAGAAAGTGTGACAATAACATTGGGCTTTCTGGGGTGTTGTAGAAATTTGTCAAGAGCGAAATGCAAAGGAAGGTAAAAAAAAAAACACATGAAGGAGAGTGTGCAAGATCATCTGGTCTTCCCTCCTTTTAAATTCATGTAGGTTTTTTTTTAAAGAAAACACAGAGGGGATGGAGGTGTCTTTCTCTGCTAGCTCCAAGGATTCTAACAGAGAAGAGAAATTTGCAGTTGACATTTGTTCAAAGAGACGGGTGTGTTCACTGTCAGGGGAGTGCTTTCAGGACAATCAAGCTTTCCTCTTAAGACAATCAAGCCTTCATCTTAAGAGCCATGTTCACTCTATTTACGCTGAAATGACTGGGAATCTCCGATTTGTGGATGTTGCAGATATGGGTCAGTACTGAAATGTACTGAGTTCAGAACTTGCGGTTCAGAGTGCAAAATGACCTTTTTGTATGGCTTCTCTTTGCTGATCTAATGCTGTGACACCTTGGTAAAACCAATAGGCACAGTAGTAAGTGCCAGAATCATTCAGCGTTAAATATTTTATCCCAAGAACATAGAGGGGGTCTGATGAAGGTTTCCAAACTTCAAATCTCCTTTTATCACCACTATCATCAAAAACAGGTGACTGTCCCGACATGTACAGTATTCTCTTTGGTGGCTCCCCAGGAAGATGTTTGTACCAGTGCACAACGTCATTGGTTCTCATCCGGCAGTCCATGGTGACATGGCTGCCCTTCACCTGCGTCCGGAGCGCTGGGGTTTGCACTGGCACTGCCTGCGTGTCTCCACCTGGAAGGGGAAGCAGAGAAATTGTGTGAAGGGAAGAAACCACTGGAGTTTGGAGCCCCGACTGTGCTCTCGGCACACGGGAAGGAGAGGGGAGAGGAAAAAGGGCTTACGGGACCACAGAGAACTTGCAAGAAGGACTGGGAGCAGCAACATGTTGCCCGTGTGGGTTAAACCTGGAAATGAAATGGAGAGAAAAACGTTATAAAGCCCTTCAGGTGGAGAAAGCTCCAAACAAGTGGGAGGAGGAAATGACTCATTTGTCACATCCAATGGTCGTTCTTCAACTTGCTACCATGGCGGGGGGTTAAATTTATTGACAAGCTAAACCCCATCAGCAACGGTGTAGAAAGGAGCTAAAATAGTCAATTTGAAGTAATTTTTCTTCCTCTATCAATCTGCTACATTCCTCTCAGACTTACGTGCTGAGCTCACACATAAAAAGTCCAGTGGTTCCGTGTGGCCCAGTGGTGAGCAGTGAGTGCGTGCCGTCACCCGGCGAGCTGAGGGGAGGTGCACGGTACGTGAGTGGGTGGGAGGCATTCCCCCATGCCACTAGGGACCTCCTTTTGCTGTGTCAGCTTAGTCACCCAGCTGCAGCGTGCTGAAGTGCCCAGGGTGCTCCTGTGCTGATGCTGCCCTCCACTGAACAGCGGGAGGCCATCACCCTCCAGTTACCGGGGCAGCTGCACCATGGGAAGGCACCTTTGCTTTGGTTTTGCATGTGGGAGGAAATGCACAGCCGCAGGATTTCATTTTGAAGTTTGGATAAGATGCAAGCACCTCTTGGAAAGGAAGACTGGTAAACAAAAGCGAGGCTGGTGAGGGCTGCTGTCAACAGCCATGGCAGAGGGTCATCTCGATGCGTGGGGCTGATGCTGTGGGGCGCTCCCTTGTGACTGGTGAGCCTGGGGTGCGAGGGTGTGGAGGAGATTAGCTGCTTTGGCCTCCCTCCTGCTGGTGGTTGGCCACATGCAGCAAGCCGGTGGTAAGCGTGTGTTGCTAACTGGCTTGGAAAGGTGCCCATGAGCAGAGGGCTCAACGGAGAGTCAGGCAAGGAGAGACCCCTGCCCCTGTGTGTTGGCAATGGAAAGGGTCCCTCTCTTCCAAGAAAGAACTGTTGTCAAGTCCTTAATTTTGTCAGGCCTCCCTCACTCTCAGGGGAGTGCTTAGATGACAATCAAGCCTTCCTCTTAAGAGCCATGTTCACTCCATTTATGTTGAAGTGACTGGGACTGTCTTGTTTCTGGATATTACAGACATGCGTGAGTACTGAAATGATATGGTGATCGTTATCATCATATGTTTAGCGTTTGTCAGAAACAAATTGCTGTAATCCTTATCCAGTTGCAGAAAATCATGAGAGGGGAGTGGAACAGGGAACCCTCTGGATTTTGGCAGAGTTCAGATCTTGTGGTTCAGAGTGCAAAACGACCTTTTTGTATGGCTAATCTTTGCCGATCTAACACTGTGATGCCTTGAAAAAACCAGTAGGCACAGTAGTAAGTGCCAGAATCACTCGGCGTTAAATAACCTATCCTAAGACTATAGAGGGGCTTCGTAGAATGCTTCCGAGTTTGAAATCTCCTTTTATCAGCACTGTCATCAAAAACAGGTGACTGCCCCGACATGTACAGTATCCTCTTTGGTGGCTGCCCAGGAAGATGTTTGTACCAGTGCACAATGTTATCGGCGCTCATCCGGCACTCCATGCTGACAGAGCTGCCCTTCACCTGCCTCCGGAGCGCTGGGGTTTGCACTGGCACTGCCTGCGTGTCTCCACCTGGAAGGGGAAGCAGAGAAATTGTGTGAAGGGAAGAAACCACTGGAGTTTGGAGCCCCGACTGTGCTCTCGGCACACGGGAAGGAGAGGGGAGAGGAAAAAGGGCTTACGGGACCACAGAGAACTTGCAAGAAGGACTGGGAGCAGCAACATGTTGCCCGTGTGGGTTAAACCTGGAAATGAAATGGAGAGAAAAACGTTATAAAGCCCTTCAGGTGGAGAAAGCTCCAAACAAGTGGGAGGAGGAAATGACTCATTTGTCACATCCAATGGTCGTTCTTCAACTTGCTACCATGGCGGGGGGTTAAATTTATTGACAAGCTAAACCCCATCAGCAACGGTGTAGAAAGGAGCTAAAATAGTCAATTTGAAGTAATTTTTCTTCCTCTATCAATCTGCTACATTCCTCTCAGACTTACGTGCTGAGCTCACACATAAAAAGTCCAGTGGTTACATTCTGGCCCTTCCCAAGGACGTTCTCCTGACCTCAGACACCCCAAAGCTGTCCCAGAAGCACGTTTCAGCAGCCTTTCCTAGAACATACTGCCTGCTTTGGTAGCACAAATCAGGTAAGTCATAGTGAACTGTCACCTCTGAGTCTTCCTTAAAGCAGCTCCAAACTGCCTCGTCCCCTTATCCATCTACCCCAGACACGGTGATGTGACGCCAGGGTGAAGCGTGCGTGTCTCCCAGGCAGCCGTTTTCTGCCCTCTGCTGTTGCTTGTACTTTTCCTCATTTCAGAGCCCTGCAAAGGTGCCCTGCACAGGCTGCATGGCAAACGGTCACTTGGGCAGCAGCCACCACACAGCACTCTCTACGCTGGGAATGATTTCTCATTTTCTGACCCAAAAGAGATAATCAACTTTGGACTGCTGTAGTCTGCAGCTTTCTCTCGTAAATGATCTTCACAATAATTTCTCGGGGCCGTCTTTTCAGGAGAGGCACAGTATTACAGACCCTTGCCTATAACAAGGGGTCCTAGGGCGTATCGGTGTTAGAAGCAGCCCTCCTCATCACTGAGTGACCATCATCAATGAAACATTAGGGTGGGAGTGATGAGTGAGGAGCATCACCAGTATCGCCATCGTGACCTGGGTGTGAAGTCTCCCAGGCTACCTCTTCAGTGCAAATATGCCCCTCCTGTGCTGCCTGCCTGCCATTTGCTTCATTTTTGCCAGCTCAGACTGTATGTGGGGAAGTATCTGCCTTCTTGAAAGACAAAACTGTGCCACTGTCTACTTTCAGCTGTAACGCCATCACGCACAGGAGGGCTCCTTTTCCCCAGCACAGCGCATTATACCAGTTGAGGTGCAGAATGCTGCTTTTCTGTGCTTTTCTCTCTGTCAGTTATTTAGACTTACATACGCAGCATGAACCTGTTGTGTTGTTTTAGAGGCAGGAAGGTGCAATGGTGTTTCCCTGCATTTGACAGAAAGCCTGCCGCTCAGGGTAGAGGCAGCTTTGTGTACGGGCTGCCTGTGCTCTTCTGGTTCTGTGGGACTCCCAGTAGGCACAGTAGTAGGTACCTTCATCGCTGGAGTCGATGTCCCTGACAGTTAAAGTGCAGACATCTGTGTCTTTCTTTGAAGACCCAAACTTGTTTCTATAGGAACTGTCATCATAAACAGGTTGAGCTGATCCGATATACAGAATCCGTTCGGGAGCTTTGGGTGGTATATGTCGGTACCAATGTATATACGCAGACCGGAAGTCAGATATGCCCTCGGCTTTACACTCAATCCGTGCAGTTTTCGTTTGCCGTTTGGTAGTAGATACTTGGCTCTGCTTCAGAAGCACTTGTCCATCTAGAAAGAAGGAGAGAAAACACAAGGAGCGCTCTTAGCCTGCTGTTCACTCACACTCGTAAACAAGGGGTACCTCCTGCCGCTGCCCCGTGCCATGCTGTGGTGACAAGGGGAACCTACGAGACCAGGCTGCAGCCAGAGCCAGGAGCGGGAGCAGCAGCATCCTGATGGCTCTTGCTGGCGTCTGCCTTCAGGAAGAAGGGGACAGATCTCCCGACAGCAACGGAGAGCTGCTGCGGCTGAGGAAAGGAAATGACTCACTCGGGCATCATCCGGAGAGGCTCCGCTGGCAGCAGGCAGGTGACGTTGAGAAAAAGCAGCGTGGCTGCACCCTGCTGAATGTTAACAGCCCGATTATAGCTTTTACACAAGCAGCACAAACTCACCTGATTTCGCTCACTCTCTCTCTCTCTCTCATGCACTCTCCCCCCAGATTACTTTAACTCATTTAACAAAGTAATTGTGTAGTCTGAAGCAATTTTACCACTGCTTGTAAAGTAGTTGAAGGCTGCTAAACAATGTGTGGGGTCAGACGCTTTTCCTCAGTCCCACTGCCAATAAAAGGAAGCAGAAGTAAGAGCCTGAAGCTTAATGAATTTGAAGGCCCTCAAACTCCTGCTCATCGCACAAGTTGAATGCCAAAGGCCAGGAGACTACACAGCACCATCTGGGAGCTCAGAAGGAGGATTGCTGCGCTTGTGACTGTTTCTTGTCACAGGTAAGGTGAGAGGTTACAGCCCAGAGCGGCATCTCCAAATGTACCTTGTGCCAGAGGCTGGGCATAGGGTCGGTCTTTTGGGATCAGAGCACAGCGGTCCTGTGACCTTAACAATCAGTTGTTTGGCTGCAAACAGAAAGGGGTGAAAAAACTTCAGCTGTCTTTCTGTTTGAACAATGGAAGTCTGAGGATCTGTTTTATTGTTGCTGTTTGTTTTGCAGGCTAGCTGCCACGTTGGACGAGAAGCCCCGCTGAAGTCAGTTGAGAGACTTGTGTTTTTTAACTTAAATGAGGGTTTGATCCTCTCCAGATGGAAAACAAAGAGAAACTAAGACAAGATTCTCTACCTGCAGAGGAGTACAAAATGAGTATCTGATATCTGCAGTCCTGAGCGGTGCTTCAAGTTTGTTTTCACTTGCACCCCTCTGTTCTGCCACACAAATGGTGTAACTGGGGACTTATTCCAAAGATGTAGCTTGAAGGGTAGTGGGCCTAGAATGATTTTTCCTTCTGCCAGCTGGCCCACCCGGCCGCCCTGTAAACCCACCCAGAGACAATCCAGCCAGACCTATGAAAACGCCACCTTGTTGTTGGTGACGTGAAACCAGAGCTCTGCTGGTGCTGACTGTAGCGCGTGTCTGCAAAGCCCGCGCTAGCTCAGCAGGTCTCTTGGATCTGGCTGCCTGTACAGTGTGTCTGATTCAAGGCCGATGGCGAAGGTAGGGTGGGGGTGTTCCTGCGTGCGGTCAAACACTTCAGGCTCCGGTTCAGGAAGCAGAGCACGTCTTTGTGCAGGCCGCCTATGGCCTTCAACCGCTGTGCATCCCACCTCGCACAGTAGTAGGTAGCCGAGTCTTGCAGAGTTACTTTGCTCACTGTCAGGGTGCAGACAGATTTGGCAGGGTCCTTCTCAAGACTAAATTTCCTCTCATCGGACTTGTTTTCAAGGAGTGGCCTGGAGGACATGTAGGCAATGCGCTCGGGCGCTGCACCGGGCCTCTTTCGGTACCAGTGAATGAACAGGTTGTTAAAATCAGGATGGGAGACATGGCAGGTGATTAGCACTGTTTTGCTTTCTGGCTTGGTGATGGATCTTGGGGTTTGCTGCAAGACTTGTGCAGACCTGCCTGTGTGAAAGAAAAGGAAAGATGAAACCCACGAAGCTGAGATAAGAGAGTGTGTCCTTTGCCCCTGGTGGACATGCAGGCATAGGGGTGAGCAGGGCACGCACAAGAAAAACCAGCCGCCAGGAAGAAAAGAAAATACTCAGCAGCCACATTGTCACTGCCCTCCTTATGGCTTCCTTTCAGGGACAGGGTCAGGACCAGACTCAAGTGGTGGCAAAGCAGTTCTGAGTGGCAATGAACCACCCAGTGAGACTGTGCCAACTGCGATGTGTTAAATAATTATGCACAAACCATTTCCTTTGATTGACACTTAAGTAGAAGGCAAACAAACAAAAACAAAACAAAACCCACCCATTTAAGAAGAGAGCCCACTACTGAGGCAAACATTTTTCTTTTCCCCTCTTTCCCCCAAGAAATTTGCTTAGATGATCAGTAATGAGTCTTTTTTTTTTCTTTTTCTTTTTTCTCAACATACAATTTCTGTGCTCTAGCTTTCAAAGTCCGTTCTTCATACCCAGATTTTAAGGTACATTAGCTATCAGAGGGCAGAACAGAACAGATGTCCCTTGAAAGCAGGCAAAACTGCTGCCCTAAATCCCTGAGACCAGGAAGCATTTCTGGGTAATTGCTCCTGTATGTCTGTTTGTACAGACATACACCTCCATGCACCTATTGTTGCCTGCTGCTGGAGGCAGAGCGCAGGGTTGCACCCTGCACCAGGCAAGGAGGGACGTGGGGTTACACTTTGCCTCTACCTCACGCTGGTGATGCAATTCCCTTCTGCCTATCCTTCCAGGTTAATCACCTAAAGCAGCCAAGCAGGGCTTGTATGGTATTTTTCACAACTTGTCACCCTAGTGTATTCTTGCAGGTCTGCTGAGCCTGGCAAGCAGGACCCTGGAGTCAGGTGAGGTTTCCAGCCCTTGGGAGAACAGAGGAAGTTTTGTGTTAGCTGCCTGATGGTTTTCTAAGGATGTGAGGTCCCAGTAAGTGCAATAGTAGGTAGCCTCTTGCTGCTTTTTTATTTTATATCTTGTCAGAGTACAGGTGGACTCCATCCCCGCCTTCTCGTCCCAGAAAATATCTCTGTAAGATTTGTCAGGAAAAGAAGGGTCCCCCATTTGCATGTCCAGAACGCACTTTGTTGTTCCTCCAGGGTTGTGTTGGTACCAGTGGAGGAAGGTATTCAGAAAGTGTGACCCAGAGAAACGGCAGCTGATCCGCACGGTCATTTGCACGGCTCTGCTGGTGGAACGTTTTGGCTGCCTGAGGCTTTGCATCCATCCGCAGGGAAAGCAGAGAAACAGCACTGTTGTGACAGCAGCAACCAGCCCCCAGGGCTCAGAGATTGTCACTCTCCCAAACCCCTGCAACTTACATCACCAGCAAAGGGCTGATGCAGCCAGAAGCACCTTCAGCAGCAACTTCTGGGTCGTGTGATGCCAAGCCTGCCTCCGTGAACCAGCCAGGAGCAGAGTCCGTCCCCAGCAGAAGGGAGCAGCACATAGGAGGACAAATGAGTGATTCAGGTGGCCATCACCCAGTGGCAGCTCCTCTAAATGCCTTGAGCTTTTTGGGGCCATAGGAGGTCTCCTCTGCCTCTGTATGAAGGTTCCATGACCCACTGAAGTTCCCAAAGGTAAGTCCGGTGTGAGCAACTACAGCTTTTCTTTAAGGAAACTGCCTCAGGACTGTACCCAGGTCCTGGGACTGTAGCCCTTGAAAAGTTGAGCCAGAGCCACTGAGGAAGGGCTGTGAGTCAGATCAGCTCCAGCCGTATATTGGGGTGTGAAGGTTCCAGCGCGGAGGTCACACTGGTGGGCGGTGAGTCTGTGCTGTCCCCCAGAGGTCTGCAGGAAGTGGGAGGCATTCCCCCATGCCGCTATGGATCTCCTTTTCCTGTTTTCTGTTTCAGCTGCAACATGCTGAAGTGCCCAGGGTGCCCCCGTGCTGGTGCTGCCCTTCACAGAAGGACTTAAAGTCTGTTCTCCCAAAGCCCAGGGTTGTGTTTTTGCCCCGCTCCCTCCTCTCGGGAGCCTGAACCACACCAGCTCACGGTCACCGCAGCCAAGGCTGTCCCATACCTTCACATCCCCCAACAAGTCCTCCCTTGTTTGTGAGTTGGAGGGGCAGAAGACCACCCTTCCTTGTTGGCTGCTCGGTCACCTGTGTTTGGAAGTTGTTGTCAACTCACGCCAGAAACCTCCTAGATGGTTGTGAGGAACCCTCACATCCCGCAATGTGAAGACACAAGGCGAGCAGCCTGCAGTTAATATCTCAGGTCACATGCTCTACAACCTATTTTTCAAAGAGTTAAGCAGGCCAGACACATGAATAGTGAGGCGTTACGTATTCAAATCTTTCCAAAAGTCCAGCCAAAACAATGTTCAGAGCCTGCGGAACTGGAAAACCACCACAATGGAGGTATTTGTGTTCATTTGTGAAGGCCCAGACGCATTAAAGGAGTATCTCACAGGATACTGAGGATGTGCACTCTGTCCTACCGCAGAACTCAGAGGCACAAAACTGTCTCAGTTTTTCTGACGTAGCTGTCAAATGGCAAATGGCAGCTTTCCTCAAACTCGTCTTTGATCATAGACCCTGATTTGTAACACTCAGTGCACCTAACCCAAAGGGCCTGAGAGTCTCTGCTTGCCAGGGGCACGGCCCCTGGCTGAGGATTTAACTTCTGCCCTGGACACACCAAGTGAGAAAGTGTGACAATAACATTGGGCTTTCTGGGGTGTTGTAGAAATTTGTCAAGAGCGAAATGCAAAGGAAGGTAAAAAAACAACACATGAAGGAGAGTGTGCAAGATCATCTGGTCTTCCCTCCTTTTAAATTCATGTAGGTTTTTTTTTAAAGAAAACACAGAGGGGATGGAGATGTCTTTCTCTGCTAGCTCCAAGGATTCTAACAGAGAAGAGAAATTTGCAGTTGACATTTGTTCAAAGAGACGGGCGTGTTCACTGTCAGGGGAGTGCTTTCAGGACAATCAAGCTTTCCTCTTAAGAGAATGAAGCCTTCATCTTAAGAGCCATGTTCACTCTATTTATGCTGAAATGACTGGGAATCTCCGATTTGTGGATGTTGCAGATATGGGTCAGTACTGAAATGTACTGAGTTCAGAACTTGCGGTTCAGAGTGCAAAACGACCTTTTTGTATGGCTTCTCTTTGCTGATCTAACACTGTGATGCCTTGGTAAAACCAATAGGCACAGTAGTAAGTGCCAGAATCATTCAGCGTTAAATATTTTATCCTTAGAACATAGAGGGGGTCTGATGAAGGTTTCCAAACTTCAAATCTCCTTTTATCACCACTATCATCAAAAACAGGTGACTGTCCCGACATGTACAGTATCCTCTTTGGTGGCTCCCCAGGAAGCTGCTTGTACCAGTGCACAATGTCATTGGTTCTCATCTGGCACTTCATGGTGACAGAGCTGCCCTTCACCTGCGTCTGGAGGGCTGGGGTTTGCACTGGCACTGCCTGCGTGTCTCCACCTGGAAGGGGAAGCAGAGAAATTGTGTGAAGGGAAGAAACCACTGGAGTTTGGAGCCCCGACTGTGCTCTCGGCACACGGGAAGGAGAGGGGAGGGGAAAAAGGGCTTACAGGACCACAGAGAACTTGCAAGAAGGACTGGGAGCAGCAACATGTTGCCCGTGTGGGTTAAACCTGGAAATGAAATGGAGAGAAAAACATTATAAAGCCCTTCAGGTGGAGAAAGCTCCAAACAAGTGGGAGGAGGAAATGACTCATTTGTCACATCCAATGGTCGTTCTTCAACTTGCTACCATGGCGGGGGGTTAAGTTTATTGACAAGCTAAACCCCATCAGCAACGGTGTAGAAAGGAGCTAAAATAGTCAATTTGAAGTAATTTTTCTTCCTCTATCAGTCTGCTACATTCCTCTCAGACTTACGTGCTGAGCTCACACATAAAAAGTCCAGTGGTTCCGTGTGGCCCAGTGGTGAGCAGTGAGTGCGTGCCGTCACCCGGCGAGCTGAGGGGAGGTGCACGGTACGTGAGTGGGTGGGAGGCATTCCCCCATGCCACTAGGGACCTCCTTTTGCTGTGTCAGCTTAGTCACCCAGCTGCAGCATGCTGAAGTGCCCAGGGTGCTCCTGTGCTGATGCTGCCCTCCACTGAACAGCGGGAGGCCATCACCCTCCAGTTACCGGGGCAGCTGCACCATGGGAAGGCACCTTTGCTTTGGTTTTGCATGTGGGAGGAAATGCACAGCCGCAGGATTTCATTTTGAAGTTTGGATAAGATGCAAGCACCTCTTGGAAAGGAAGACTGGTAAACAAAAGCGAGGCTGGTGAGGGCTGCTGTCAACAGCCATGGCAGAGGGTCATCTCGATGCATGGGGCTGATGCTGTGGGGCGCTCCCTTGTGACTGGTGAGCCTGGGGTGCGAGGGTGTTGAGGAGATGAGCTGCTTCGTCCTCCCTCCTGCTGGTGGTTGGCCACATGCAGCAAGCCGGTGGTAAGCGTGTGTTGCTAACTGGCTTGGAAAGGTGCCCATGAGCAGAGGGCTCAACGGAGAGGCAGGCAAGGAGAGACCCCTACCCCTGTGTGTTGGCAATGGAAAGGGTCCCTCTCTTCCAAGAAAGAACTGTTGGCAAGCCCTTAATTTTGTCAGGCCTCCCTCACTTTCAGGGGAGAAGAAGAAATGACTTAAGGACCAGCAAGCTCAACAAAGTGATGATGAAAAGAGAAATACGAAATGGCGTTTATGGTGAAGGGAGGGAGGTGCAAGGAAAAGGTTACTCATCTCCGCAGCATCCCATGATAGTCTCCTGCGTGGGCAACTCTTGTTAATCAGAGTGAAAACTGTGTTGGCAATTGATTGCTGAGGACCTGAAATCCAGCCCTTCTTGCCAAAACCTACCAGGACATGTATAAAACAGAAGCAGTACGTTGTTATTCTTCTGATCACAGATACCTTCTGGTACGTTGTGGAATAATCGCTGGGGGTGACTTAGAAATTACACTTATGTTTTTAGCAAAGGTACATCATGGAAGAAGCTTGCAGGGGAGGGTGCGGCTGACAGGTCAGAAATCCATTCTATGGCAGTTCCCTAGGCTCGTAACATTAGACGTCAGCAATGCCAGGGGAACTTGGTGTACTGCGTCTAAGAGGATTTGTCCAGAGATGGAACGGTGTGGAGACACTGTGGCCAGGCTCCGTGACCATGGAGCTGATACACTGCACATTTGGCCAGGCTCTGTGGTCAATGGCAACTCGCGGTACCATGGAGCTGGTACACTGCACATTTGCTACCTTGAGCCAACACTCTGTCATGCTTTTGACAAAAGGCTGTCCTTTTTGTCATTATAATACCAAAGCACACCTCCATCCCAAAAGCTACCTGCCTCTAAGGTGCAACCACCCCTCACTGGGCAAAGCAAGGAAACTTTACACCAGTCATAATAAAGGTATGTATGACTAGAGTCACTCAAGCTCCACCTGAAAGGTCAAAAATAGTATAAATTAGGCTTAGAGAAAGGGGGTGTTGGGGAAGACACCATCGCGTACCACTCTGACTTCTGGGACCAGTCGATGGGCTGAGCCTCTCTTTTACCCTCACTGGGACGCCTTTGGGTAAGATTTGAGCACTTGGCTATATGTGCTGGTTTTGGCTGAGAAGGGGTTAATTCTCCTCACTGTGGGTGTCGGCTGCCTTTCCAGCTTCCCGCGCTCTGCCGCGTGGCGGGGGGGGCTGGGAGGGGCAGGGCCATGGTGGGGACGGCTGACCCCAACTGGCCAATGGCAGGTTCATTCCATACCATGTGACACCATGACCAATATATGGAGGGGGGGCAGTGGCAGCACGCGTGAGCGGCGCGGCGTCGGGTCGGCGGGCGGCGAGCGGCTGCGGCACGGGCGGTTTGTTTCTGCGGTTCGTTCCCCCTCTCCCCTCTCCCCTCCCTTCCCCCCCCTCCCCCGGGGCTTTGCACCTCTCGTTGTTCTCCTTTACATTGCTTTTCTACTGTTGTTTCTTTTAATTTTAATTATTAAACTGTTCTTATCCCAACCCACAAGAGTTACCCTTCTGATTCTCTCCCCCATCTACCGGTGGGGAGTGAGCGAGCGGCTGTGTGGGGCTGAGCTGCCGCTAAACCACGACAGTCTTTTTGGCGCCCAACGTGGGGCTCAAGGGTTGGAGATAACAACAGCTGCTGGTCACAGCACTATGTTGTCTTTTTTGCAGTTGGTGTTAAAAATCGGTGTTGGTTTGTTGAGTCTCCTGTGTTCTGCTGTGATTAGTAATGTTTTGCCTGCAAGATTTGTTATACAAACACTCGTTTTCAGCTTTATCTGGTATTTGGGGTTTTTGCTGAAACCGTTACTGTACTTCGGATACCACCTTGTTGAGGCAATTAGCAATTATACCTCCTCCTCTGAGAGATTTTATATGGAGGAAATACAGAATAATACCTTTGCAACTTTGTTCTATGATGTCTGTGCCTTTGTTACAACAACGTCTTTGTATCTTGAACATCCTTGGGTGGTTAAGGTGCACTTATTGTTAGTTTTTGGGCATGTTGTTTTGGTTTTGACTAAGCAACTTAAGAATATCACCCAGAAATCTGCCCCGAGGCTTGATAGTTATGAGTGGCAGGGCATGTGGGATAGCATGGGCAAATACCTAGGGCAGTGGGCACCCCCAGTGTTTTGGAGTTTCACCCCCGAACAAGTGCAGAATCCTAAAAAACTAGTAGAATATTTGGAGAAAGTATGTTGTTACGCTGGGAACTCCAGAGAGACACAGATAACTGCAACATGCTGGGGTCTGGCCCATGCATACCGAGCCCTGCTCAACAGCATTCAGTGCCCCCAGGGGGAAGAGAATGTCTCTGGATTGAAATGCAAAGTGACTGGCACTGCAGACAATCCAGCCCGGACGACAGGCACTGCAGCCACTCAAACCCCCACAACAAGTACCGGAGCTAGCTCAGAAAATAAACCCGTACCAGTATCAGTTGCCCCCATACACAAGACGAAATATTGGAAGCGGACATCAACTCGTTTAGAACGGGATGATGAAGAACCAGGGCCATCGCGGGGAGAGGAGGGAGAAGTAATAAATGAAATAGAGACCACCCGATCCCTGTCCTTAAGCGAGTTGCGAGATATGCAAAAAGATTATAGCCGTCGTTCAGGTGAGCACATTGTCACCTGGCTGCTCCGATGCTGGGATAATGGGGCCAGTAGCCTGGAACTAGAGGGAAAAGAAGCCAAACAATTGGGATCCCTTTCTGGGGAAGGGGGCGTCGACAAAGCAATTGGAAAAAAACCACAAGCCCTCAGCCTCTGGAGGCGACTCCTGTCTGGAGTGAAGGAAAGGTATCCCTTTAAAGAAGATGTTACATATCGCCCAGGAAAATGGACAGCTATGGAGAAAGGGATCCAGTATCTAAGGGAATTAGCTGTGTTTGAGGTGATTTATGGTGACCTGGATGATCAACGGTCATCCAAAGATCCAGATGAAGCCGAGTGCACACGACCCATGTGGCGGAAGTTTGTACGGAGCGCACCATCTTCGCATGCAAACTCATTGGCAGTGATGTCCTGGAAAGATGACGAGACACCAACGGTGGCAGAGGTGATAGATAGACTCCAGGATTACAACACAAATATCTCTTCCTCGCTTGTCTCTGCTGTGGAGAAACTATCCCAAGAGGTCCAGCAACTCAAGGAAGATCTGTCCTACTCCCCACCTCGACAGAGCAGTGTCTCAGCTGTTAGGAATAAGCGTCCTTTGGCTCAAAGAAGGGGATACACACCACGGGCCACCCTATGGTTCTACCTGCGTGACCACGGAGAGCACATGATGAGGTGGGACGGCAAGCCTACCTCGACCCTACAGGCACGAGTACATGAACTGCAAGGAAGAACAGTCACTCAGGAAGGCTCTTCCAGGAAAGCTGCTGCTCCAGTTTCCAGCGAGCAAGTCCCCAGACAGAGGAGTAGAAGCGCAGATTTTATTTCTAAGTGTAATAGAGGGACTCCTGATTCACATTTACAGGAAGTGAGTTGTGACTGCCATGATCAGGACTAGAGGGGCCCTGCCTCCAGCCGGGTGGAGGAAAGGGATAACCGGGCTTACTGGACTGTGTGGATCCGATGGCCTGGCACGTCCGACCCACAGGAGTATAAAGCTTTAGTGGACACCGGCACACAGTGCACCTTAATGCCATCAAACTGTATAGGGCCAGAACCCATCAGCATTGCTGGAGTGACAGGGGGATCCCAAGAGCTAACTGTATTGGAGGCCGAAGTGAGCCTAACAGGGAATGAGTGGCAAAAGCACCCCATTGTGACTGGCCCCGAGGCTCCGTGCATCCTTGGCATAGACTACCTCAGGAGAGGGTATTTCAAGGACCCAAAAGGGTACAGGTGGGCTTTTGGTGTAGCTGCCTTGGAGACGGAGGAAACTGAACAGCTGTCTACCTTGCCCGGTCTCGCAAAGGACCCTTCTGTGGTGGGGTTGCTGAAGGTCAAAGAACAACAGGTGCCAATCGCCACCACAACAGTGCACCGGCGGCAATATCGCACCAACAGAGACTCTCTGATCCCCATCCATAAACTCATTCACCAACTGAGGAGCCAAGGAGTCATCAGTAAGACCCACTCACCCTTTAACTGTCCCATATGGCCAGTCCGAAAGTCTAATGGAGAGTGGAGACTAACAGTAGACTATCGTGGCCTGAATGAAGTCACTCCACCGTTGAGTGCTGCTGTGCCAGACATGCTAGAACTTCAGTACGAACTGGAGTCAAAGGCGGCCAAGTGGTATGCCACAATTGATATTGCTAATGCATTCTTCTCAACCCCTCTGGCAGCAGAGTGCAGGCCACAGTTTGCTTTCACATGGAGGGGCATCCAGTATACCTGGAATCGACTGCCCCAGGGGTGGAAACACAGCCCTACCATTTGCCATGGACTGATTCAGACTGCACTGGAACAGGGAGAAGCTCCAGAACACCTTCAATACATTGATGACATCATTGTGTGGGGCAGCACAGCGGAAGAAGTTTTTGAGAAAGGAGAGAAAATAGTCCAAATCCTTCTGAAAGCTGGTTTTGCCATAAAACAAAGTAAGGTGAAGGGACCTGCACGAGAAATCCAGTTCTTAGGAATCAAATGGCAAGATGGTCGTCGTCAGATTCCAATGGATGTGATCAACAAAATAGCAAAAAGGAAACACAAGCTTTCTTGGGCGTTGTGGGTTTTTGGAGAATGTATATTCCAAATTACAGTCTGATCGTAAGCCCTCTCTATCAAGTGACCCAGAAAAAGAATGATTTCAAATGGGGCCCTGAGCAACGACAAGCCTTTGAACAGATTAAACGAGAAATACTCCATGCAGTAGCTCTTGGGCCAGTCCGGGCAGGACAAGATGTAAAAAATGTGCTCTGCACTGCAGCCGGGGAGAATGGCCCTACCTGGAGCCTCTGGCAGAAAGCGCCAGGGGAGACCCGGGGTCGACCCCTAGGGTTTTGGAGTCAGGGATACAGAGGGTCCGAAGCGCACTATACTGCAACTGAAAAAGAGATATTGGCAGCATATGAAGGGGTTCGAGCTGCTTCAGAAGTGGTTGGTACTGAAGCAGAGCTGCTCCTGGCACCCCGACTGCCAGTGCTGGGCTGGATGTTCAAAGGAAACACCCCCTCTACACGCCACGCAACTGATGCTACGTGGAGTAAATGAGTTGCACTGATCACCCAGCGGGCTCGAGTAGGAAACCCCAGTCGCCCAGGAATCTTGGAAGTGATTGTGGACTGGCCAGAAGGCAAAGATTTTGGATTATCACCAGAGGAGGAGGTGACACGTGCTGAAGAAGCCCCACTGTATAACAAACTACCAGAAGATGAGAAGCAATATGCCCTGTTCACTGATGGGTCCTGTCGCCTTGTGGGAAAGCACCGGAGATGGAAGGCTGCTGTATGGAGTCCTACACAACAAGTAGCAGAAACTGCTGAAGGAGAAGGTGAATCGAGACAGTTTGCAGAGGTAAAGGCCATCCAGCTGGCCTTAGACATCGCTGAATGGGAAAAGTGGCCAGTGCTCTATCTCTATACTGACTCCTGGATGGCGGCAAATGCCTTGTGGGGCTGGCTGCAGCAATGGAAGCAAAGCAACTGGCAGCGCAGAGGCAAACCCATCTGGGCTGCCGCACTGTGGCAAGATATTGCTGCCCGGGTAGAGAAACTGGTTGTAAAGGTACGGCATGTGGATGCTCACGTCCCCAAGAGTCGGGCCACTGAAGAACATCGAAACAACCAGCAGGTAGATCAGGCTGCCAAGATTGAAGTGGCTGAGGTGGATCTGGACTGGCAGCATAAGGGTGAACTATTTCTAGCTCGATGGGCCCATGACACCTCAGGCCATCAAGGGAGAGGTGCAACATACAGGTGGGCTCGTGATCGAGGGGTGGACTTGACTATGGATATTATTGCACAGGTTATCCACGAATGTGACACATGCGCTGCAATCAAGCAAGTGAAGCGGATAAAGCCTCTGTGGTATGGGGGACGATGGCTGAAATATAAATATGGGGAGGCCTGGCAAATTGACTATATCACACTCCCACAGACCCGCCAAGGCAAGCGCCATGTGCTTACAATGGTAGAAACAACGACTGCCTGGCTGGAAACATATCCTGTCCCCCACGCCACTGCCCGGAACACTATCGTGGGTCTTGAGAAACAAGTCCTGTGGCGACATGGCACCCCAGAGAGAATTGAGTCAGACAACGGGACTCATTTCCGAAATAGCCTCATAGACACCTGGGCCAAAGAGCATGGCATTGAGTGGGTGTATCACATCCCCTATCACGCACCAGCCTCTGGGAAAATTGAACGGTACAATGGACTGTTAAAAACTACACTGAGAGCAATGGGGGGTGGAACATTCAAGCACTGGGATACACATTTAGCAAAAGCCACGTGGTTAGTCAACACGAGGGGATCTGCCAACCGAGCTGGCCCTGCCCAGTCAGAAATCCTACATACTGTGGAAGGGGATAGAGTCCCTGTAGTGCACACAAAAAGTATGCTGGGCAAAACAGTCTGGGTTCTTCCTGCCTCCGGCAAAGGCAAGCCCATTCGTGGGATTGCTTTTGCTCGAGGACCTGGGTGCACTTGGTGGGTGATGCGGGAGGATGGAGAAATCCGATGTGTGCCTCAAGGGGATTTGATTTTGGGTGAAAACAGTCAATGAACTGAATGGCACAATGTGAACTGCTATATAATATTGTGTGTCACCTCTGTGTTGTATCAATGATATCAGAGTACGAGCCTCCCAACCCATGGAAGATCAACTATGAAACAAGCCGTGCAGCAGTGATGGAACGATGGCTGACTCGGTATGCAGCAACCCAACGCCACACACCATCTCTCCCACCCGGAAAGACTGATACAACAGATGGAGCCCAGAGTCATGGACTGGGTGAACTCAATGGACATTTTAATGGACATTTTACAGGGAAGGTCCATGAACTAAGGGAATGATGTCTGTGTATTATGTTAAAGGATGGGAAGAGGAGGGGTGGTGGTTGGTTCGGTTGTATTGCATCATATGGGACCTGGTCATGGTGTAAATGGTATGGAATAAGGGGTGGAGAATGTGCTCGTTTTGGCTGAGAAGGGGTTAATTCTCCTCACTGTGGGGGTCGGCTGCCTTTCCAGCTTCCCGCACTCTGCCGCGTGGCGGGGGGTAGCTGGGAGGGGCAGGGCCATGGTGGGGACGGCTGACCCCAACTGGCCAATGGCAGGTTCATTCCATACCATGTGACACCATGACCAATATATGGAGGGGGGGCAGTGGCAGCACGGGGGAGTGGTGCGGCGGCAGATCGGCGGGCGGTGAGCGGCTGCGGCGCGGGCGGTTTGTTCCCCCTCTCCCCTCCCTCCCCCCTCCCCCGGGGCTTTGCGCCTCTCGTTGTTCTCCTTTACATTCCATTTCTGCTGTTGTTTTTTTTAATTTTAATTATTAAACTGTTCTTATCCCAACCCACGAGCGTTACCCTTCTGATTCTCTCCCCCATCTACCGGTGGGGAGTGAGCGAGCGGCTGTGTGGGGCTGAGCTGCCGGCTAAACCACGACACTATATCAAGTGTTTCCCCGGGAAAACTTATAAACCTCTCTATAGCTTCACTTTAAACCTCCAATGCATTAGAGTCATACTGCATTTGCTTAACGCACTCGTCGCCTAGCAGTGTTACTAATTTTCTCGGTATTTGTGTGTGTCTTGTAACCAGCAATTCCATCCCCGGTAATCCAAAGAACCTGTGTACCTGTTGCTTTAATAAATCGTACTATACATTAATCTAGCCGTGAGCGTTCTCATTGAATGTGACCGGCCTGGGCAGCTGCCACATTAGTTAATGACAGCAGTTACTCTGAGGGGTGGTTACATCTACAGTCCTTAGAAATTAAACCGTTGACCAAGTCTGAGACTGGATTTAGCTGCGCCTAGACTCCTCTCTGAGAAGGAGTTTAGAAAGCAAGGGGGTCCTGTCTGAACCTCGTGACTCAACCGTAGGGTCTCCCCCTAGCTACTGCTCAGACTCAACCATTGCTGAGGTTACACTCTATCCCATCGTCCAGGTCATTGGTGAATATGTTGAACAGGGCTGGGCCCAGCACAGACCCCTGGGGAACGCTGCTAGTTAGGGGCCTCCATCCAGACTCTGCCCCGTTGATCATGACGCTCTGAGCTCTGCTGTTCAGCCAGTTTGATGGAATTTAACAAAGTTTAAAAGTGGTTTGACAAGGGTCAGTACGTTTGGTGGCAAGGTTCACCTTATTAATTACTACATGGGAAAACGTACAAACGAAAATGAGGTTAGGCTTGAGTTAGAGAGATTCACAGAGAGAGTTAGAGACACAAAGAGTGAGGAGGACCCTCCCGTTGACTTGTGACGTTCAGAGTGGTCCCCCCTTGCTTTCTAAACTCCTTCTGGTGCACCCTGAGGTGTGGCTGGGTCCAGTCTTAGCCTCAGACTTGGTCAATGGTTTATGTCTAATGCAATTATCCGTACAATGTTTGTAGTAGCATTGAGTAGCTACATGGGTTAATAATATTTCATAGTGTTAATTCATCATGCTCGCAGTCACTTACTGAGGACCTGGTGCGGGTAAGGGATTGTCATGTTTTTAGGTGGGATAGAGTTAATTGTCTTCACTGTAGCTGGTATAGTGTTGGTTTTGGACTTAGTATGAAAATAATGTTGATAACACACTGATGTTTAGTTGTTGCTAAGTAGTGCTTGTACTGGTCAAGGACTTCTCCAGCTTCCAGTGCTCTGCTGGGTACACAAGAAGCCCGAGGGGAGGGGGCACAGCCAACAGAACTGATCCAAACTAGCCAGAGGGATATGCCGTATCATATGATGTCATGCCCAGTATATTAACTGGGGGGAGCTGGCCAGGGAAGCAGGGATCGCTGCTTGGGGACTGGCAGCGATGGTCGGTGGGTGGTGAGCAGATGCATCCCTTGTTTTTTTTTCCACCAGGTTTCATTTCTCTCTCTCTCTCTCATTATTTTCCTTTTCAATACATTATCATTATTATTACTGTTATTATTATTATCATCATCATAACCATTATTACTATCATCACTATTATTACTATCACTATATTATTCTAATTATTGAACTGTTCTTATCTCAGCCCACAAGGGTTTGCTTTTGCTCTTCCAATTCTCTCCCCCATCACACTGGCGTGGGAGCAGTGAGCGAGCGGCTGTGTGGTGATTAGTTGCCGACTGGGGTTAAACACCACAAGAGGGATCCCTCGGCCTTGGGTAAGGAAGGATCTCTCAGACTCAGGTAAGGAATGGCTACCCTTGAGAGACATCCCTGCTCAAGGGAAGAGTCACCTTGTGTGCAGTCCAGCTGCAATTCAGGGAGAGCTCAATCTGGGCCCATCCTGATGGTAGTATTTATAGAGTGAAGTAGTTGGCTGCTATCAATAGTAAAAGCAAAACAGGCGTTTTCGTGTTACCGCTTCTATCTCCTGTACTTTGGTTATCTTGCATTTTTGTGTTTCGATACCAGCCTTTGAAAGATTCAGCAAAGCACCTTCACTCTCTTGTATGTGAGGCAGGGGCTTTCCAGCTCAAAAATTCAAGGACGTGAGGCCTGTGGCGCCTCAGTCAGCCCGAACCAAAGTACGGCTAGGGGTCAAGTGTATCCATCACAACATCCCACCAGGCGCCATGGACTCCTGTATGTTCAGTTCAAGTGCTCACTGACTTGATCCTCCTCCACCAAGGGCACATCTTCCTTGCTCCAGTCTTCTCCTGGGGTCTCAGGGGCGTGGGAATCCTGAAGTCTGGCTTCACAGGTGAATACTGAGGCTAAGCAAGCAGTGCAGACCTCGGCCTTTTCCATGTCAATTGTCACCACTTTCCCTGCCCTACTGAGCAGCTTTGCCTAGTCTCTCTTTTGCTGCTGATGTGCTTGTAGCATTCTTTCTTGGTCCCCTTCACACCCTTTGCCCAAGCCAACTCCAGCTGGGCTATTGCTTTCCTAAGCCCACCCCTGCATGATCAAACTGCAGCTCCATATGCCTCCTGGGCCTCGTGCCCCTCTTCCACCTCTTGTACACCTCAGTTTCATGCCTGACTTCAGGTAGGGGCTCTTTGCTCTTGCATGAAGGCCTCCTGCTGCCTCTGCTTGATTTCCTGCTTGTCAGGATGGGCCTTTCTTGAGCTTGGAGGGGAGATGCTTGAATATCAACCAGCTCTCCTCGGCACCATGCCTCTCCAGTGGTGTACCTGATGGGATTCTTCAAAGCAGATCTGTGTAGGACTTAAGGTCTGCTCTCCCAAAACCCAGGGCTGTGTTTCTGCCCTGCTCCCTCCTCTCGGGAGCCTGAACCACACCAGCTCACGGTCACCGCAGCCAAGGCTGTCCCATACCTTCACATCCCCAACAAGTCCTCCCTTGTTTGTGAGTTGGAGGGGCAGAAGACCACCCTTCCTTGTTGGCTGCTCGGTCACCTGTGTTTGGAAGTTGTTGTCAACTCACGCCAGAAACCTCCTAGATGGTTGTGAGGAACCCTCACATCCCGCAATGTGAAGACACAAGGCGAGCAGCCTGCAGTTAATATCTCAGGTCACATGCTCTACAACCTATTTTTCAAAGAGTTAAGCAGGCCAGACACATGAATAGTGAGGCGTTACGTATTCAAATCTTTCCAAAAGTCCAGCCAAAACAATGTTCAGATGTTCAGATGTTCAGATGTTCAGAGCCTGCGGAACTGGAAAACCACCACAATGGAGGTATTTGTGCTCATTTGTGAAGGCCCAGACGCATTAAAGGAGTATCTCACAGGATACTGAGGATGTGCGCTCTGTCCTACCGCAGAACTCAGAGGCACAAAGCTGTCTCAGTTTTTCTGACGTAGCTGTCAAATGGCAAATGGCAGCTTTCCTCAAACTTGTCTTTCATCATAGACCCTGATTTGTAACACTCAGTGCACCTAACCCAAAGGGCCTGAGAGTCTCTGCTTGCCAGGGGCACGGCCCCTGGCTGAGGATTTAACTTCTGCCCTGGACACACCAAGTGAGAAAGTGTGACAATAACATTGGGCTTTCTGGGGTGTTGTAGAAATTTGTCAAGAGCGAAATGCAAAGGAAGGTAAAAAAAAAAACACATGAAGGAGAGTGTGCAAGATCATCTGGTCTTCCCTCCTTTTAAATTCATGTAGGTTTTTTTTAAAGAAAACACAGAGGGGATGGAGGTGTCTTTCTCTGCTAGCTCCAAGGATTCTAACAGAGAAGAGAAATTTGCAGTTGACATTTGTTCAAAGAGACGGGTGTGTTCACTGTCAGGGGAGTGCTTTCAGGACAATCAAGCTTTCCTCTTAAGACAATCAAGCCTTCATCTTAAGAGCCATGTTCACTCTATTTACGCTGAAATGACTGGGAATCTCTGATTTCTGGATGTTGCAGATATGGGTCAGTACTGAAATGTACTGAGTTCAGAACTTGCGGTTCAGAGTGCAAAATGACCTTTTTGTATGGCTTCTCTTTGCTGATCTAATGCTGTGACACCTTGGTAAAACCAATAGGCACAGTAGTAAGTGCCAGAATCATTCAGCGTTAAATATTTTATCCCAAGAACATAGAGGGGGTCTGATGAAGGTTTCCAAACTTCAAATCTCTTTTCATCACTGCTATCATCAAAAACAGGTGACTGTCCCGACATGTACAGTATCCTCTTTGGTGGCTCCCCAGGAAGATGTTTGTACCAGTGCACAACGTCATTGGTTCTCATCCGGCAGTCCATGGTGACATGGCTGCCCTTCACCTGCGTCCGGAGCGCTGGGGTTTGCACTGGCACTGCCTGCGTGTCTCCACCTGGAAGGGGAAGCAGAGAAATTGTGTGAAGGGAAGAAACCACTGGAGTTTGGAGCCCCGACTGTGCTCTCGGCACACGGGAAGGAGAGGGGAGGGGAAAAAGGGCTTACGGGACCACAGAGAACTTGCAAGAAGGACTGGGAGCAGCAACATGTTGCCCGTGTGGGTTAAACCTGGAAATGAAATGGAGAGAAAAACGTTATAAAGCCCTTCAGGTGGAGAAAGCTCCAAACAAGTGGGAGGAGGAAATGACTCATTTGTCACATCCAATGGTCGTTCTTCAACTTGCTACCATGGCGGGGGGTTAAATTTATTGACAAGCTAAACCCCATCAGCAACGGTGTAGAAAGGAGCTAAAATAGTCAATTTGAAGTAATTTTTCTTCCTCTATCAATCTGCTACATTCCTCTCAGACTTACGTGCTGAGCTCACACATAAAAAGTCCAGTGGTTACATTCTGGCCCTTCCCAAGGACGTTCTCCTGACCTCAGACACCCCAAAGCTGTCCCAGAAGCACGTTTCAGCAGCCTTTCCTAGAACATACTGCCTGCTTTGGTAGCACAAATCAGGTAAGTCATAGTGAACTGTCACCTCTGAGTCTTCCTTAAAGCAGCTCCAAACTGCCTCGTCCCCTTATCCATCTACCCCAGACACGGTGATGTGACGCCAGGGTGAAGCGTGCGTGTCTCCCAGGCAGCCGTTTTCTGCCCTCTGCTGTTGCTTGTACTTTTCCTCATTTCAGAGCCCGGCAAAGGTGTCTGCACAGGCTGCATGGCAAACGGTCACTTGGGCAGCAGCCACCACACAGCACTCTCTACGCTGGGAATGATTTCTCATTTTCTGACCCAAAAGAGATAATCAACTTTGGACTGCTGTAGTCTGCAGCTTTCTCTCGTAAATGGTCTTCACAATAATTTCTCGGGGCCGTCTTTTCAGGAGAGGCACAGTATTACAGACCCTTGCCTATAACAAGGGGTCCTAGGGCGTATCGGTGTTAGAAGCAGCCCTCCTCATCACTGAGTGACCATCATCAATGAAACATTAGGGTGGGAGTGACGAGTGAGGAGCATCACCAGTATCGCCATCGTGACCTGGGTGTGAAGTCTCCCAGGCTACCTCTTCAGTGCAAATATGCCCCTCCTGTGCTGCCTGCCTGCCATTTGCTTCATTTTTGCCAGCTCAGACTGTATGTGGGGAAGTATCTGCCTTCTTGAAAGACAAAACTGTGCCACTGTCTACTTTCAGCTGTAACGCCATCACACACAGGAGGGCTCCTTTTCCCCAGCACAGCGCATTATACCAGTTGAGGTGCAGAATGCTGCTTTTCTGTGCTTTTCTCTCTGTCAGTTATTTAGACTTACATACTCAGCATGAACCTGTTGTGTTGTTTTAGAGGCAGGAAGGTGCAATGGTGTTTCCCTGCATTTGACAGAAAGCCTGCCGCTCAGGGTAGAGGCAGCTTTGTGTACGGGCTGCCTGTGCTCTTCTGGTTCTGTGGGACTCCCAGTAGGCACAGTAGTAGGTACCTTCATCGCTGGAGTCGATGTCCCTGACAGTTAAAGTGCAGACATCTGTGTCTTTCTTTGAAGACCCAAACTTGTTTCTGTAGGAACTGTCATCATAAACAGGTTGAGCTGATCCGATATACAGAATCCGTTCGGGAGCTTTGGGTGGTATATGTCGGTACCAATGTATATACGCAGACCGGAAGTCAGATATGCCCTCGGCTTTACACTCAATCCGTGCAGTTTTCGTTTGCCGTTTGGTAGTAGATACTTGGCTCTGCTTCAGAAGCACTTGTCCGTCTAGAAAGAAGGAGAGAAAACACAAGGAGCGCTCTTAGCCTGCTGTTCACTCACACTCGTAAACAAGGGGTACCTCCTGCCGCTGCCCCGTGCCATGCTGTGGTGACAAGGGGAACCTACGAGACCAGGCTGCAGCCAGGGCCAGGAGCGGGAGCAGCAGCATCCTGATGGCTCTTGCTGGCGTCTGCCTTCAGGAAGAAGGGGACAGATCTCCCGACAGCAACGGAGAGCTGCTGCGGCTGAGGAAAGGAAATGACTCACTCGGGCATCATCCGGAGAGGCTCCACTGGCAGCAGGCAGGTGACGTTGAGAAAAAGCAGCGTGGCTGCACCCTGCTGAATGTTAACAGCCTGATTATAGCTTTTACACAAGCAGCACAAACTCACCTGATTTCGCTCACTCTCTCTCTCTCTCTCATGCACTCTCCCCCCAGATTACTTTAACTCATTTAACAAAGTAATTGTGTAGTCTGAAGCAATTTTACCACTGCTTGTAAAGTAGTTGAAGGCTGCTAAACAATGTGTGGGGTCAGACGCTTTTCCTCAGTCCCACTGCCAATAAAAGGAAGCAGAAGTAAGAGCCTGAAGCTTAATGAATTTGAAGGCCCTCAAACTCCTGCTCATCGCACAAGTTGAATGCCAAAGGCCAGGAGACTACACAGCACCATCTGGGAGCTCAGAAGGAGGATTGCTGCGCTTGTGACTGTTTCTTGT
Organism: Phalacrocorax carbo; assembly: GCF_963921805.1. Taxonomy (NCBI): domain Eukaryota; kingdom Metazoa; phylum Chordata; class Aves; order Suliformes; family Phalacrocoracidae; genus Phalacrocorax; species Phalacrocorax carbo. The sequence continues at coordinate 112,655,794 of NC_087514.1, read as the reverse complement.
CACAGGTAAGGTGAGAGGTTACAGCCCAGAGCGGCATCTCCAAATGTACCTTGTGCCAGAGGCTGGGCATAGGGTTGGTCTTTTGGGATCAGAGCACAGCGGTCCTGTGACCTTAACAATCAGTTGTTTGGCTGCAAACAGAAAGGGGTGAAAAAACTTCAGCTGTCTTTCTGTTTGAACAATGGAAGTCTGAGGATCTGTTTTATTGTTGCTGTTTGTTTTGCAGGCTAGCTGCCGCGTTGGACGAGAAGCCCCGCTGAAGTCAGTTGAGAGACTTGTGTTTTTTAACTTAAATGAGGGTTTGATCCTCTCCAGATGGAAAACAAAGAGAAACTAAGACAAGATTCTCTACCTGCAGAGGAGTACAAAATGAGTATCTGATATCTGCAGTCCTGAGCGGTGCTTCAAGTTTGTTTTCACTTGCACCCCTCTGTTCTGCCACACAAATGGTGTAACTGGGGACTTATTCCAAAGATGTAGCTTGAAGGGTAGTGGGCCTAGAATGATTTTTCCTTCTGCCAGCTGGCCCACCCGGCCGCCCTGTAAACCCACCCAGAGACAATCCAGCCAGACCTATGAAAACGCCACCTTGTTGTTGGTGACGTGAAACCAGAGCTCTGCTGGTGCTGACTGTAGCGCGTGTCTGCAAAGCCCGCGCTAGCTCAGCAGGTCTCTTGGATCTGGCTGCCTGTACAGTGTGTCTGATTCAAGGCCGATGGCGAAGGTAGGGTGGGGGTGTTCCTGCGTGCGGTCAAACACTTCAGGCTCCGGTTCAGGAAGCAGAGCACGTCTTTGTGCAGGCCGCCTATGGCCTTCAACCGCTGTGCATCCCACCTCGCACAGTAGTAGGTAGCCGAGTCTTGCAGAGTTACTTTGCTCACTGTCAGGGTGCAGACAGATTTGGCAGGGTCCTTCTCAAGACTAAATTTCCTCTCATCGGACTTGTTTTCAAGGAGTGGCCTGGAGGACATGTAGGCAATGCGCTCGGGCGCTGCACCGGGCCTCTTTCGGTACCAGTGAATGAACAGGTTGTTAAAATCAGGATGGGAGACATGGCAGGTGATTAGCACTGTTTTGCTTTCTGGCTTGGTGATGGATCTTGGGGTTTGCTGCAAGACTTGTGCAGACCTGCCTGTGTGAAAGAAAAGGAAAGATGAAACCCACGAAGCTGAGATAAGAGAGTGTGTCCTTTGCCCCTGGTGGACATGCAGGCATAGGGGTGAGCAGGGCACGCACAAGAAAAACCAGCCGCCAGGAAGAAAATACTCAGCAGCCACATTGTCACTGCCCTCCTTATGGCTTCCTTTCAGGGACAGGGTCAGGACCAGACTCAAGTGGTGGCAAAGCAGTTCTGAGTGGCAATGAACCACCCAGTGAGACTGTGCCAACTGCGATGTGTTAAATAATTATGCACAAACCATTTCCTTTGATTGACACTTAAGTAGAAGGCAAACAAACAAAAACAAAACAAAACCCACCCATTTAAGAAGAGAGCTCACTACTGAGGCAAACATTTTTCTTTTCCCCTCTTTCCCCCAAGAAATTTGCTTAGATGATCAGTAATGAGTCTTTTTTTTTTCTTTTTCTTTTTTTCTCAACATACAATTTCTGTGCTCTAGCTTTCAAAGTCCGTTCTTCATACCCAGATTTTAAGGTACATTAGCTATCAGAGGGCAGAACAGAACAGATGTCCCTTGAAAGCAGGCAAAACTGCTGCCCTAAATCCCTGAGACCAGGAAGCAATTCTGGGTAATTGCTCCTGTATGTCTGTTTGTACAGACATACACCTCCATGCACCTATTGTTGCCTGCTGCTGGAGGCAGAGCGCAGGGTTGCACCCTGCACCAGGCAAGGAGGGACGTGGGGTTACACTTTGCCTCTACCTCACGCTGGTGATGCAATTCCCTTCTGCCTATCCTTCCAGGTTAATCACCTAAAGCAGCCAAGCAGCGCTTGTATGGTATTTTTCACGACTTGTCACCCTAGTGTATTCTTGCAGGTCTGCTGAGCCTGGCAAGCAGGACCCTGGAGTCAGGTGAGGTTTCCAGCCCTTGGGAGAACAGAGGAAGTTTTGTGTTAGTTGCCTGATGGTTTTCTAAGGATGTGAGGTCCCAGTAAGTGCAATAGTAGGTAGCCTCTTGCTGCTTTTTTATTTTATATCTTGTCAGAGTACAGGTGGACTCCATCCCCGCCTTCTCGTCCCAGAAAATATCTCTGTAAGATTTGTCAGGAAAAGAAGGGTCCCCCATTTGCATGTCCAGAACGCACTTTGTTGTTCTTCCAGGGTTGTGTTGGTACCAGTGGAGGAAGGTATTCAGAAAGTGTGACCCAGAGAAACGGCAGCTGATCCGCACGGTCATTTGCACGGCTCTGCTGGTGGAACGTTTTGGCTGCCTGAGGCTTTGCATCCATCCGCAGGGAAAGCAGAGAAACAGCACTGTTGTGACAGCAGCAACCAGCCCCCAGGGCTCAGAGATTGTCACTCTCCCAAACCCCTGCAACTTACATCACCAGCAAAGGGCTGATGCAGCCAGAAGCACCTTCAGCAGCAACTTCTGGGTCGTGTGATGCCAAGCCTGCCTCCGTGAACCAGCCAGGAGCAGAGTCCGTCCCCAGCAGAAGGGAGCAGCACATAGGAGGACAAATGAGTGATTCAGGTGGCCATCACCCAGTGGCAGCTCCTCTAAATGCCTTGAGCTTTTTGGGGCCATAGGAGGTCTCCTCTGCCTCTGTATGAAGGTTCCATGACCCACTGAAGTTCCCAAAGGTAAGTCCGGTGTGAGCAACTACAGCTTTTCTTTAAGGAAACTGCCTCAGGACTGTACCCAGGTCCTGGGACTGTAGCCCTTGAAAAGTTGAGCCAGAGCCACTGAGGAAGGGCTGTGAGTCAGATCAGCTCCAGCCGTATATTGGGGTGTGAAGGTTCCAGCGCGGAGGTCACACTGGTGGGCGGTGAGTATGTGCTGTCCCCCAGAGGTCTGCAGGAAGTGGGAGGCATTCCCCCATGCCGCTATGGATCTCCTTTTCCTGTTTTCTGTTTCAGCTGCAACATGCTGAAGTGCCCAGGGTGCCCCCGTGCTGGTGCTGCCCTTCACAGAAGGACTTAAAGTCTGTTCTCCCAAAGCCCAGGGTTGTGTTTTTGCCCCGCTCCCTCCTCTCGGGAGCCTGAACCACACCAGCTCACGGTCACCGCAGCCAAGGCTGTCCCATACCTTCACATCCCCAACAAGTCCTCCCTTGTTTGTGAGTTGGAGGGGCAGAAGACCACCCTTCCTTGTTGGCTGCTCGGTCACCTGTGTTTGGAAGTTGTTGTCAACTCACGCCAGAAACCTCCTAGATGGTTGTGAGGAACCCTCACATCCCGCAATGTGAAGACACAAGGCGAGCAGCCTGCAGTTAATATCTCAGGTCACATGCTCTACAACCTATTTTTCAAAGAGTTAAGCAGGCCAGACACATGAATAGTGAGGTGTTACGTATTCAAATCTTTCCAAAAGTCCAGCCAAAACAATGTTCACAGCCTGCGGAACTGGAAAACCACCACAATGGAGGTATTTGTGCTCATTTGTGAAGGCCCAGACGCATTAAAGGAGTATCTCACAGGATGTTGAGGATGTGCACTCTGTCCTACCGCAGAACTCAGAGGCACAAAACTGTCTCAGTTTTTCTGACGTAGCTGTCAAATGGCAAATGGCAGCTTTCCTCAAACTCGTCTTTCATCATAGACCCTGATTTGTAACACTCAGTGCACTTAACCCAAAGGGCCTGAGAGTCTCTGCTTGCCAGGGGCACGGCCCCTGGCTGAGGATTTAACTTCTGCCCTGGACACACCAAGTGAGAAAGTGTGACAATAACATTGGGCTTTCTGGGGTGTTGTAGAAATTTGTCAAGAGCGAAATGCAAAGGAAGGTAAAAAAACAACACATGAAGGAGAGTGTGCAAGATCATCTGGTCTTCCCTCCTTTTAAATTCATGTAGGTTTTTTTTAAAAGAAAACACAGAGGGGATGGAGATGTCTTTCTCTGCTAGCTCCAAGGATTCTAACAGAGAAGAGAAATTTGCAGTTGACATTTGTTCAAAGAGACGGGCGTGTTCACTGTCAGGGGAGTGCTTTCAGGACAATCAAGCTTTCCTCTTAAGAGAATGAAGCCTTCATCTTAAGAGCCATGTTCACTCTATTTATGCTGAAATGACTGGGAATCTCCGATTTGTGGATGTTGCAGATATGGGTCAGTACTGAAATGTACTGAGTTCAGAACTTGCGGTTCAGAGTGCAAAATGACCTTTTTGTATGGCTTCTCTTTGCTGATCTAATGCTGTGATGCCTTGGTAAAACCAATAGGCACAGTAGTAAGTGCCAGAATCATTCAGCGTTAAATATTTTATCCCAAGAACATAGAGGGGGTCTGATGAAGGTTTCCAAACTTCAAATCTCATTTCATCACTGCTATCATCAAAAACAGGTGACTGTCCCGACATGTACAGTATCCTCTTTGGTGGCTCCCCAGGAAGCTGCTTGTACCAGTGCACAATGTCATTGGTTCTCATCTGGCACTTCATGGTGACAGAGCTGCCCTTCACCTGCGTCTGGAGGGCTGGGGTTTGCACTGGCACTGCCTGCGTGTCTCCACCTGGAAGGGGAAGCAGAGAAATTGTGTGAAGGGAAGAAACCACTGGAGTTTGGAGCCCCGACTGTGCTCTCGGCACACGGGAAGGAGAGGGGAGAGGAAAAAGGGCTTACGGGACCACAGAGAACTTGCAAGAAGGACTGGGAGCAGCAACATGTTGCCCGTGTGGGTTAAACCTGGAAATGAAATGGAGAGAAAAACGTTATAAAGCCCTTCAGGTGGAGAAAGCTCCAAACAAGTGGGAGGAGGAAATGACTCATTTGTCACATCCAATGGTCGTTCTTCAACTTGCTACCATGGCGGGGGGTTAAGTTTATTGACAAGCTAAACCCCATCAGCAACGGTGTAGAAAGGAGCTAAAATAGTCAATTTGAAGTAATTTTTCTTCCTCTATCAATCTGCTACATTCCTCTCAGACTTACGTGCTGAGCTCACACATAAAAAGTCCAGTGGTTCCGTGTGGCCCAGTGGTGAGCAGTGAGTGCGTGCCGTCACCCGGAGAGCTGAGGGGAGGTGCACGGTATGTGAGTGGGTGGGAGGCATTCCCCCATGCCACTAGGGACCTCCTTTTGCTGTGTCAGCTTAGTCACCCAGCTGCAGCGTGCTGAAGTGCCCAGGGTGCCCCTGTGCTGATGCTGCCCTCCACTGAACAGCGGGAGGCCATCACCCTCCAGTTACCGGGCAGCTGCACCATGGGAAGGCACCTTTGCTTTGGTTTTGCATGTGGGAGGAAATGCACAGCCGCAGGATTTCATTTTGAAGTTTGGATAAGATGCAAGCACCTCTTGGAAAGGAAGACTGGTAAACAAAAGCGAGGCTGGTGAGGGCTGCTGTCAACAGCCATGGCAGAGGGTCATCTCGATGCATGGGGCTGGTGCTGTGGGGTGGTCCCCTGTGATCGGTGAGCCTGGGGTGCAAGGGTGTTGAGGAGATGAGCTGCTTCATCCTCCCTCCTGCTGGTGGTTGACCACATGCAGCAAGCCGGTGGTAAGCGTGTGTTGCTAATTGGCTTGGAAAGGTGCCCATGAGCAGAGGGCTCAACGGAGAGGCAGGCAAGGAGAGACCCCTACCCCTGTGTGTTGGCAATGGAAAGGGTCCCTCTCTTCCAAGAAAGAACTGTTGGCAAGTCCTTAATTTTGTCAGGCCTCCCTCACTCTCAGGGGAGTGCTTAGATGACAATCAAGCCTTCCTCTTAAGAGCCATGTTCACTCCATCTATGCTGAAGTGACTGGGACTGTCTTGTTTCTGGATGTTACAGACATGCGTGAGTACTGAAATGATATGGTGATCATTATCATCATATATTTAGCGTTTGTCAGAAACAAATTGCTGTTTTCTGTATCCAGCCACAGAAAATCATGAGAGAGCTGTGGAACAGGGAAGTCTCTGGATTTTGGCAGAGTTCAGATCTTGTGGTTCAGAGTACAAAACGACCTTTTTGTATGGCTAATCTTTGCCGATCTAACACTGTGATGCCTTGAAAAAACCAGTAGGCACAGTAGTAAGTGCCAGAATCACTCGAGGTTAAAAAACCTATCCTAAGACTATAGAGGGGCTTTGAAGAATGCTTCCAAGCATGAAATCTCCTTTTATCACCACTGTCATCAAAAACAGGTGACTGCCCCGACATGTACAGTATCCTCTTTGGTGGCTGCCCAGGAAGATGTTTGTACCAGTGCACAGTGTTATCGGCGCTCATCCGGCACTCCATGCTGACAGGGCTGCCCTTCACCTGGCTCCAGAGCTGAGGGGGGGTTTGCACTGGCACTGCCTGCATGTCTCCACCTGGAAGGGGAAGCAGAGAAATTATGTGAAGGGAAGAAACCACTGGAGTTTGGAGCCCCGACTGTGCTCTTGGCACACGGGAAGGAGAGGGGAGGGGAAAAAGGGCTTACGGGACCACAGAGAACTTGCAAGAAGGACTGGGAGCAGCAACATGTTGCCCGTGTGGGTTAAACCTGGAAATGAAATGGAGAGAAAAACGTTATAAAGCCCTTCAGGTGGAGAAAGCTCCAAACAAGTGGGAGGAGGAAATGACTCATTTGTCACATCCAATGGTCGTTCTTCAACTTGCTACCATGGCGGGGGGTTAAGTTTATTGACAAGCTAAACCCCATCAGCAACGGTGTAGAAAGGAGCTAAAATAGTCAATTTGAAGTAATTTTTCTTCCTCTATCAATCTGCTACATTCCTCTCAGACTTACGTGCTGAGCTCACACATAAAAAGTCCAGTGGTTCCGTGTGGCCCAGTGGTGAGCGGTGAGTGCGTGCCGTCACCCGGCGAGCTGAGGGGAGGTGCACGGTACGTGAGTGGGTGGGAGGCATTCCCCCATGCCACTAGGGACCTCCTTTTGCTGTGTCAGCTTAGTCACCCAGCTGCAGCGTGCTGAAGTGCCCAGGGTGCCCCTGTGCTGATGCTGCCCTCCACTGAACAGCGGGAGGCCATCACCCTCCAGTTACCGGGGCAGCTGCACCATGGGAAGGCACCTTCGCTTTGGTTTTGCATGTGGGAGGAAATGCACAGCCACAGAATTTCATTTTGAAGTTTGGATAAGATGCAAGCACCTCTTGGAAAGGAAGACTGGTAAACAAAAGCGAGGCTGGTGAGGGCTGCTGTCAACAGCCATGGCAGAGGGTCATCTCGATGCATGGGGCTGGTGCTGTGGGGCGCTCCCTTGTGACTGGTGAGCCTGGGGTGCGAGGGTGTTGAGGAGATTAGCTGCTTCGTCCTCCCTCCTGCTGGTGGTTGGCCACATGCAGCAAGCTGGTGTGTTGCTGACTGGCATGAAAAGGTGCCCATGAGCAGAAGGCTCAACGGAGAGGCAGGCAAGGAGAGACCCCTACCCCTGTGTGTTGGCAATGGAAAGGGTCCCTCTCTTCCAAGAAAGAACTGTTGTCAAGTCCTTAATTTTGTCAGGCCTCCCTCACTTTCAGGGGAGAAGAAGAAATGACTTAAGGACCAGCAAGCTCAACAAAGTGATGATGAAAAGAGAAATACGAAATGGCGTTTATGGTGAAGGGAGGGAGGTGCAAGGAAAAGGTTACTCATCTCCGCAGCATCCCATGAGAGTGTCCTGCGTGGGCAACTCTTGTTAATCAGAGTGAAAACTGTGTTGGCAATTGATTGCTGAGGACCTGAAATCCAGCCCTTCTTGCCAAAACCTACCAGGACATGTATAAAACAGAAGCAGTACGTTGTTATTCTTCTGATCACAGATATCTTCTGGTACGTTGTGGAATAATCGCTGGGGGTGACTTTGAAATTAAACTTAAGATTTTAGCAAAGGTACATCATGGAAGAAGCTTGCAGGGGAGGGTGCGGCTGACAGGTCAGAAATCCATTCTATGGCAGTTCCCCAGGCTCGTAACATTAGACGTCAGCAATGCCAGGGGAACTTGGTGTACTGCGTCTAAGAGGATTTGTCCAGAGATGGAACAGTGTGGAGACACTGTGGCCAGGCTCCGTGACCATGGAGCTGATACACTGCACATTTGGCCAGGCTCTGTGGTCAATGGCAACTCGCGGTACCATGGAGCTGGTACACTGCACATTAGCTACCTTGAGCCAACACTCTGTCATGCTTTTGACAAAAGGCTGTCCTTTTTGTCATTATAATACCAAAGCACACCTCCATCCCAAAAGCTACCTGCCTCTAAGGTGCAACCACCCCTCACTGGGCAAAGCAAGGAAACTTTACACCAGTCATAATAAAGGTATGTATGACTAGAGTCACTCAAGCTCCACCTGAAAGGTCAAAAATAGTATAAATTAGGCTTAGAGAAAGGGGGTGTTGGGGAAGACACCATCGCGTACCACTCTGACTTCTGGGACCAGTCGATGGGCTGAGCCTCTCTTTTACCCTCACTGGGACGCCTTTGGGTAAGATTTGAGCACTTGGCTATATGTGCTGGTTTTGGCTGAGAAGGGGTTAATTCTCCTCACTGTGGGGGTCGGCTGCCTTTCCAGCTTCCCTCGCTCTGCCGCGTGGCGGGGGGGGGGCGCTGGGAGGGGCAGGGCCATGGTGGGGACGGCTGACCCCGACTGGCCAATGGCAGGTTCATTCCATACCATGTGACACCATGACCAATATATGGAGGGGGGGCAGTGGCAGCACGCGTGAGCGGCGCGGCGTCGGGTAGGCGGGCGGCGAGCGGCTGCGGCACGGGCGGTTTGTTTCTGCGGTTCGTTCCCCCTCTCCCCTCTCCCCTCCCTTCCCCCCCCTCCCCTGGGGCTTTGCGCCTCTCGTTGTTCTCCTTTACATTGCATTTCTACTGTTGTTTCTTTTAATTTTAATTATTAAACTGTTCTTATCCCAACCCACGAGCGTTACCCTTCTGATTCTCTCCCCCATCTACCGGTGGGGAGTGAGCGAGCGGCTGTGTGGGGCTGAGCTGCCGCTAAACCACGACAGTCTTTTTGGTGCCCAACGTGGGGCTCAAGGGTTGGAGATAACAACAGCTGCTGGTCACAGCACCATGTTGTCTTTTTTGCAGTTGGTGTTAAAAATCGGTGTTGGTTTGTTGAGTCTGCGCTGTTCTGCTGTGATTAGTAATGTTTTGCCTACAAGATTTGTTATACAAACACTCGTTTTCAGCTTTATCTGGTATTTGGGGTTTTTGCTGAAACCGTTACTGTACTTCGGATACCACCTTGTTGAGGCAATTAGCAATTATACCTCCTCCTCTGAGAGATTTTATATGGAGGAAATACAGAATAATACCTTTGCAACTTTGTTCTATGATGTCTGTGCCTTTGTTACAACAACGTCTTTGTATCTTGAACATCCTTGGGTGGTTAAGGTGCACTTATTGTTAGTTTTTGGGCATGTTGTTTTGATTTTGACTAAGCAACTTAAGAATATCACCCAGAAATCTGCCCCGAGGCTTGATAGTTATGAGTGGCAGGGCATGTGGGATAGCATGGGCAAATACCTAGGGCAGTGGGCACCCCCAGTGTTTTGGAGTTTCACCCCCGAACAAGTGCAGAATCCTAAAAAACTAGTAGAATATTTGGAGAAAGTATGTTGTTACGCTGGGAACTCCAGAGAGACACAGATAACTGCAACATGCTGGGGTCTGGCCCATGCATACCGAGCCCTGCTCAACAGTATTCAGTGCCCCCAGGGGGAAGAGAATGTCTCTGGATTGAAATGCAAAGTGACTGGCACTGCAGACAATCCAGCCCGGACGACAGGCACTGCAGCCACTCAAACCCCCACAACAAGTACCGGAGCTAGCTCAGAAAATAAACCCGTACCAGTATCAGTTGCCCCCATACACAAGACGAAATATTGGAAGCGGACATCAACTCGTTTAGAACGGGATGATGAAGAACCAGGGCCATCGCGGGGAGAGGAGGGAGAAGTAATAAATGAAATAGAGACCACCCGATCCCTGTCCTTAAGCGAGTTGCGAGATATGCAAAAAGATTATAGCCGTCGTTCAGGTGAGCACATTGCCACCTGGCTGCTCCGATGCTGGGATAATGGGGCCAGTAGCCTGGAACTAGAGGGAAAAGAAGCCAAACAATTGGGATCCCTTTCTGGGGAAGGGGGCGTCGACAAAGCAATTGGAAAAAAACCACAAGCCCTCAGCCTCTGGAGGCGACTCCTGTCTGGAGTGAAGGAAAGGTATCCCTTTAAAGAAGATGTTACATATCGCCCAGGAAAATGGACAGCTATGGAGAAAGGCATCCAGCATCTAAGGGAATTAGCTGTGTTTGAGGTGATTTATGGTGACCTGGATGATCAACGGTCATCCAAAGATCCAGATGAAGCCGAGTGCACACGACCCATGTGGCGGAAGTTTGTACGGAGCGCACCATCTTCGCATGCAAACTCATTGGCAGTGATGTCCTGGAAAGATGACGAGACACCAACGGTGGCAGAGGTGATAGATAGACTCCAGGGTTACAACACAAATATCTCTTCCTCGCTTGTCTCTGCTGTGGAGAAACTATCCCAAGAGGTCCAGCAACTCAAGGAAGATCTGTCCTACTCCCCACCTCGAGAGAGCAGTGTCTCAGCTGTTAGGAATAAGCGTCCTTTGGCTCAAAGAAGGGGATACACACCACGGGCCACCCTATGGTTCTACCTGCGTGACCACGGAGAGCACATGATGAGGTGGGACGGCAAGCCTACCTCGACCCTACAGGCACGAGTACATGAACTGCAAGGAAGAACAGTCACTCAGGAAGGCTCTTCCAGGAAAGCTGCTGCTCCAGTTTCCAGCGAGCAAGTCCCCAGACAGAGGAGTAGAAGCGCAGATTTTATTTCTAAGTGTAATAGAGGGACTCCTGATTCACATTTACAGGAAGTGAGTTGTGACTGCCATGATCAGGACTAGAGGGGCCCTGCCTCCAGCCGGGTGGAGGAAAGGGATAACCGGGCTTACTGGACTGTGTGGATCCGATGGCCTGGCACGTCCGACCCACAGGAGTATAAAGCTTTAGTGGACACCGGCACACAGTGCACCTTAATGCCATCAAACTGTATAGGGCCAGAACCCATCAGCATTGCTGGAGTGACAGGGGGATCCCAAGAGCTAACTGTATTGGAGGCTGAAGTGAGCCTAACTGGCAATGAGTGGCAGAAGCACCCCATTGTGACTGGCCCCGAGGCTCCGTGCATCCTTGGCATAGACTACCTCAGGAGAGGGTATTTCAAGGACCCAAAAGGTTACAAGTGGGCTTTTGGTGTAGCTGCCTTGGAGACGGAGGAAACTGAACAGCTGTCTACCTTGCCCGGTCTCTCAAAGGACCCTTCTGTGGTGGGGTTGCTGAAGGTCAAAGAACAACAGGTGCCAATCGCCACCACAACAGTGCACCGGCGGCAATATCGCACCAACAGAGACTCTCTGATCCCCATCCATAAACTCATTCACCAACTGAGGAGCCAAGGAGTCATCAGTAAGACCCACTCACCCTTTAACTGTCCCATATGGCCAGTCCGAAAGTCTAATGGAGAGTGGAGACTAACAGTAGACTATCGTGGCCTGAATGAAGTCACTCCACCGTTGAGTGCTGCTGTGCCAGATATGCTAGAACTTCAATACGAACTGGAGTCAAAGGCGGCCAAGTGGTATGCCACAATTGATATTGCTAATGCATTCTTCTCAACCCCTCTGGCAGCAGAGTGCAGGCCACAGTTTGCTTTCACATGGAGGGGCATCCAGTACACCTGGAATCGACTGCCCCAGGGGTGGAAACACAGCCCTACCATTTGCCATGGACTGATTCAGACTGCACTGGAACAGGGAGAAGCTCCAGAACACCTTCAATACATTGATGACATCATTGTGTGGGGCAACACAGTGGAAGAAGTTTTTGAGAAAGGAGAGAAAATAGTCCAAATCCTTCTGAAAGCCGGTTTTGCCATAAAACAAAGTAAGGTGAAGGGACCTGCACGAGAAATCCAGTTCTTAGGAATCAAATGGCAAGATGGTCGTCGTCAGATTCCAATGGATGTGATCAACAAAATAGCAAAAAGGAAACACAAGCTTTCTTGGGCGTTGTGGGTTTTTGGAGAATGTATATTCCAAATTACAGTCTGATCGTAAGCCCTCTCTATCAAGTGACCCAGAAAAAGAATGATTTCAAATGGGGCCCTGAGCAACGACAAGCCTTTGAACAGATTAAACGAGAAATACTCCATGCAGTAGCTCTTGGGCCAGTCCGGGCAGGACAAGATGTAAAAAATGTGCTCTGCACTGCAGCCGGGGAGAATGGCCCTACCTGGAGCCTCTGGCAGAAAGCGCCAGGGGAGACCCGGGGTCGACCCCTAGGGTTTTGGAGTCAGGGATACAGAGGGTCCGAAGCGCACTATACTGCAACTGAAAAAGAGATATTGGCAGCATATGAAGGGGTTCGAGCTGCTTCAGAAGTGGTTGGTACTGAAGCAGAGCTGCTCCTGGCACCCCGACTGCCAGTGCTGGGCTGGATGTTCAAAGGAAACACCCCCTCTACACGCCACGCAACTGATGCTACGTGGAGTAAATGAGTTGCACTGATCACCCAGCGGGCTCGAGTAGGAAACCCCAGTCGCCCAGGAATCTTGGAAGTGATTGTGGACTGGCCAGAAGGCAAAGATTTTGGATTATCACCAGAGGAGGAGGTGACACGTGCTGAAGAAGCCCCACTGTATAACAAACTACCAGAAGATGAGAAGCAATATGCCCTGTTCACTGATGGGTCCTGTCGCCTTGTGGGAAAGCACCGGAGATGGAAGGCTGCTGTATGGAGTCCTACACGACAAGTAGCAGAAACTGCTGAAGGAGAAGGTGAATCGAGACAGTTTGCAGAGGTAAAGGCCATCCAGCTGGCCTTAGACATCGCTGAATGGGAAAAGTGGCCAGTGCTCTATCTCTATACTGACTCCTGGATGGTGGCAAATGCCTTGTGGGGCTGGCTGCGGCAATGGAAGCAAAGCAACTGGCAGCGCAGAGGCAAACCCATCTGGGCTGCCACATTGTGGCAAGATATTGCTGCCCGGGTAGAGAAACTGGTTGTAAAGGTACGGCATGTGGATGCTCACGTCCCCAAGAGTCGGGCCACTGAAGAACATCGAAACAACCAGCAGGTAGATCAGGCTGCCAAGATTGAAGTGGCTGAGGTGGATCTGGACTGGCAGCATAAGGGTGAACTATTTCTAGCTCGATGGGCCCATGACACCTCAGGCCATCAAGGGAGAGGTGCAACATACAGGTGGGCTCGTGATCGAGGGGTGGACTTGACTATGGATATTATTGCACAGGTTATCCACGAATGTGACACATGCGCTGCAATCAAGCAAGTGAAGCGGATAAAGCCTCTGTGGTATGGGGGACGATGGCTGAAATATAAATATGGGGAGGCCTGGCAAATTGACTATATCACACTCCCACAGACCCGCCAAGGCAAGCGCCATGTGCTTACAATGGTAGAAACAACGACTGCCTGGCTGGAAACATATCCTGTCCCCCACGCCACTGCCCGGAACACTATCGTGGGTCTTGAGAAACAAGTCCTGTGGCGACATGGCACCCCAGAGAGAATTGAGTCAGACAACGGGACTCATTTCCGAAATAGCCTCATAGACACCTGGGCCAAAGAGCATGGCATTGAGTGGGTGTATCACATCCCCTATCACGCACCAGCCTCTGGGAAAATTGAACGGTACAACGGACTGTTAAAAACTACACTGAGAGCAATGGGGGGTGGAACATTCAAGCACTGGGATACCACGTGGCTTTTGCTAAATGTGTTAGTCAACACGAGGGGATCTGCCAACCGAGCTGGCCCTGCCCAGTCAGAAATCCTACATACTGTGGAAGGGGATAGAATCCCTGTAGTGCACACAAAAAGTATGCTGGGCAAAACAGTCTGGGTTCTTCCTGCCTCCGGCAAAGGCAAGCCCATTCGTGGGATTGCTTTTGCTCGAGGACCTGGGTGCACTTGGTGGGTGATGCGGGAGGATGGAGAAATCCGATGTGTGCCTCAAGGGGATTTGATTTTGGGTGAAAACAGTCAATGAACTGAATGGCACAATGTGAACTGCTATATAATATTGTGTGTCACCTCTGTGTTGTATCAATGATATCAGAGTACGAGCCTCCCAACCCATGGAAGATCAACTATGAAACAAGCCGTGCAGCAGTGATGGAACGATGGCTGACTCGGTATGCAGCAACCCAACGCCACACACCATCTCTCCCACCCGGAAAGACTGATACAACAGATGGAGCCCAGAGTCATGGACTGGGTGAACTCAATGGACATTTTATTGGACATTTTACAGGGAAGGTCCATGAACTAAGGGAATGATGTCTGTGTATTATGTTAAAGGGTGGGAAGAGGAGGGGTGGTGGTTGGTTCGGTTGTATTGCATCATATGGGACCTGGTCATGGTGTAAATGGTATGGAATAAGGGGTGGAGAATGTGCTCGTTTTGGCTGAGAAGGGGTTAATTCTCCTCACTGTGGGGGTCGGCTGCCTTTCCAGCTTCCCGCACTCTGCCGCGTGGCGGGGGGTAGCTGGGAGGGGCAGGGCCATGGTGGGGACGGCTGACCCCAACTGGCCAATGGCAGGTTCATTCCATACCATGTGACACCATGACCAATATATGGAGGGGGGGCAGTGGCAGCACGGGGGAGTGGTGCGGCGGCAGGTCGGCGGGCGGTGAGCGGCTGCGGCGCGGGCGGTTTGTTTCTGCGGTTTGTTCCCCCTCTCCCCTCCCTCCCCCCTCCCCCGGGGCTTTGCGCCTCTCGTTGTTCTCCTTTACATTCCATTTCTGCTGTTGTTTTTTTTAATTTTAATTATTAAACTGTTCTTATCCCAACCCACGAGCGTTACCCTTCTGATTCTCTCCCCCATCTACCGGTGGGGAGTGAGCGAGCGGCTGTGTGGGGCTGAGCTGCCGGCTAAACCACGACACTATATCAAGTGTTTCCCCGGGAAAACTTATAAACCTCTCTATAGCTTCACTTTAAACCTCCAGTGCATTAGAGTCATACTGTATTTGCTTAACGCACTCGACGCCTAGCAGTGTTACTAATTTTCTCGGTATTTGTGTGTGTCTTGTAACCAGCAATTCCATCCCCGGTAATCCAAAGAACCTGTGTACCTGTTGCTTTAATAAATCGTACTATACATTAATCTAGCCGTGAGCGTTCTCATTGAATGTGACCGGCCTGGGCAGCTGCCACATTAGTTACTGACAGCAGTTACTCTGAGGGGTGGTTACATCTACAGTCCTTAGAAAATAAACGGTTGAGCAAGTCTGAGACTGGATTTAGCTGTGCCTAGACTCCTCTCTGAGAAGGAGTTTAGAAAGCAAGGGGGTCCTGTCTGAACCTCGTGACTCAACCGTAGGGTCTCCCCCTAGCTACTGCTCAGACTCAACCATTGCTGAGGTTACACTCTATCCCATCGTCCAGGTCATTGGTGAATATGTTGAACAGGGCTGGGCCCAGCACAGACCCCTGGGGAATGCTGCTAGTTAGGGGCCTCCATCCAGACTCTGCCCCGTTGATCATGACGCTCTGAGCTCTGCTGTTCAGCCAGTTTGATGGAATTTAACAAAGTTTAAAAGTGGTTTGACAAGGGTCAGTACGTTTGGTGGCAAGGTTCACCTTATTAATTACTACATGGGAAAACGTACAAACGAAAATGAGGTTAGGCTTGAGTTAGAGAGATTCACAGAGAGAGTTAGAGACACAAAGAGTGAGGAGGACCCTCCCGTTGACTTGTGACGTTCAGAGTGGTCCCCCCTTGCTTTCTAAACTCCTTCTGGTGCACCCTGAGGTGTGGCTGGGTCCAGTCTTAGCCTCAGACTTGGTCAATGGTTTATGTCTAATGCAATTATCCGTACAATGTTTGTAGTAGCATTGAGTAGCTACATGGGTTAATAATATTTCATAGTGTTAATTCATCATGCTCGCAGTCACTTACTGAGGACCTGGTGCGGGTAAGGGATTGTCATGTTTTTAGGTGGGATAGAGTTAATTGTCTTCACTGTAGCTGGTATAGTGTTGGTTTTGGACTTAGTATGAAAATAATGTTGATAACACACTGATGTTTAGTTGTTGCTAAGTAGTGCTTGTACTGGTCAAGGACTTCTCCAGCTTCCAGTGCTCTGCTGGGTACACAAGAAGCCCGAGGGGAGGGGGCACAGCCAACAGAACTGATCCAAACTAGCCAGAGGGATATGCCGTATCATATGATGTCATGCCCAGTATATTAACTGGGGGGAGCTGGCCGGGGAAGCAGGGATCGCTGCTTGGGGACTGGCAGCGATGGTCGGTGGGTGGTGAGCAGTTGCATCACTTGTTTTTTTTTCCACCAGGTTTCATTTCTCTCTCTCTCTCTCTCTCATTATTTTCCTTTTCAATACATTATCATTATTATTACTGTTATTATTATTATCATCATCATAACCATTATTACTATCATCACTATTATTACTATCACTATATTATTCTAATTATTGAACTGTTCTTATCTCAGCCCACAAGGGTTTGCTTTTGCTCTTCCGATTCTCTCCCCCATCACACTGGCGTGGGAGCAGTGAGCGAGCGGCTGTGTGGTGATTAGTTGCCGACTGGGGTTAAACACCACAAGAGGGATCCCTCGGCCTTGGGTAAGGAAGGATCTCTCAGACTCAGGTAAGGAATGGCTACCCTTGAGAGACATCCCTGCTCAAGGGAAGAGTCACCTTGTGTGCAGTCCAGCTGCAATTCAGGGAGAGCTCAATCTGGGCCCATCCTGATGGTAGTATTTATAGAGTGAAGTAGTTGGCTGCTATCAATAGTAAAGGCAAAACAGGCGTTTTTGTGTTACCGCTTCTATCTCCTGTACTTTGGTTATCTTGCATTTTTGTGTTTCGATACCAGCCTTTGAAAGATTCAGCAAGGCACCTTCACTCTCTTGTATGTGAGGCAGGGGCTTTCCAGCTCAAAAATTCAAGGACGTGAGGCCTGTGGCGCCTCAGTCAGCCCGAACCAAAGTACGGCTAGGGGTCAAGTGTATCCATCACAACATCCCACCAGGCGCCATGGAGTCCTGTATGTTCAGTTCAAGTGCTCACTGACTTGATCCTCCTCCACCAAGGGCACATCTTCCTTGCTCCAGTCTTCTCCTGGGGTCTCAGGGGCGTGGGAATCCTGAAGTCTGGCTTCACAGGTGAATACTGAGGCTAAGCAAGCAGTGCAGACCTCGGCCTTTTCCATGTCAATTGTCACCACTTTCCCTGCCCTACTGAGCAGCTTTGCCTAGTCTCTCTTTTGCTGCTGATGTGCTTGTAGCATTCTTTCTTGGTCCCCTTCACACCCTTTGCCCAAGCCAACTCCAGCTGGGCTATTGCTTTCCTAAGCCCACCCCTGCATGATCAAACTGCAGCTCCATATGCCTCCTGGGCCACGTGCCCCTCTTCTACCTCTTGTACACCTCAGTTTCATGCCTGACTTCAGGTAGGGGCTCTTTGCTCTTGCATGAAGGCCTCCTGCTGCCTCTGCTTGATTTTCTGCTTGTCAGGATGGGCCTTTCTTGAGCTTGGAGGGGAGATGCTTGAATATCAACCAGCTCTCCTCGGCACCTTGTCTCTCCAGTGGTGTACCTGATGGGATTCTTCAAAGCAGATCTGTGTAGGACTTAAGGTCTGCTCTCCCAAAGCCCAGGGCTGTGTTTCTGCCCTGCTCCCTCCTCTCGGGAGCCTGAACCACACCAGCTCACGGTCACCGCAGCCAAGGCTGTCCCATACCTTCACATCCCCAACAAGTCCTCCCTTGTTTGTGAGTTGGAGGGGCAGAAGACCACCCTTCCTTGTTGGCTGCTCGGTCACCTGTGTTTGGAAGTTGTTGTCAACTCACGCCAGAAACCTCCTAGATGGTTGTGAGGAACCCTCACATCCCGCAATGTGAAGACACAAGGCGAGCAGCCTGCAGTTAATATCTCAGGTCACATGCTCTACAACCTATTTTTCAAAGAGTTAAGCAGGCCAGACACATGAATAGTGAGGCGTTACGTATTCAAATCTTTCCAAAAGTCCAGCCAAAACAATGTTCAGATGTTCAGATGTTCAGATGTTCAGAGCCTGCGGAACTGGAAAACCACCACAATGGAGGTATTTGTGTTCATTTGTGAAGGCCCAGACGCATTAAAGGAGTATCTCACAGGATACTGAGGATGTGCACTCTGTCCTACCGCAGAACTCAGAGGCACAAAACTGTCTCAGTTTTTCTGACGTAGCTGTCAAATGGCAAATGGCAGCTTTCCTCAAACTCGTCTTTCATCATAGACCCTGATTTGTAACACTCAGTGCACCTAACCCAAAGGGCCTGAGAGTCTCTGCTTGCCAGGGGCACGGCCCCTGGCTGAGGATTTAACTTCTGCCCTGGACACACCAAGTGAGAAAGTGTGACAATAACATTGGGCTTTCTGGGGTGTTGTAGAAATTTGTCAAGAGCGAAATGCAAAGGAAGGTAAAAAAACAACACATGAAGGAGAGTGTGCAAGATCATCTGGTCTTCCCTCCTTTTAAATTCATGTAGGTTTTTTTTAAAAAGAAAACACAGAGGGGATGGAGATGTCTTTCTCTGCTAGCTCCAAGGATTCTAACAGAGAAGAGAAATTTGCAGTTGACATTTGTTCAAAGAGACGGGTGTGTTCACTGTCAGGGGAGTGCTTTCAGGACAATCAAGCATTGCTCTTAAGAGAATCAAGCCTTCATCTTAAGAGCCATGTTCACTCTATTTACGCTGAAATGACTGGGAATCTCCGATTTGTGGATGTTGCAGATATGGGTCAGTACTGAAATGTACTGAGTTCAGAACTTGCGGTTCAGAGTGCAAAATGACCTTTTTGTATGGCTTCTCTTTGCTGATCTAATGCTGTGATGCCTTGGTAAAACCAATAGGCACAGTAGTAAGTGCCAGAATCATTCAGCGTTAAATATTTTATCCCAAGAACATAGAGGGGGTCTGATGAAGGTTTCCAAACTTCAAATCTCCTTTTATCACCACTATCATCAAAAACAGGTGACTGTCCCGACATGTACAGTATCCTCTTTGGTGGCTCCCCAGGAAGCTGCTTGTACCAGTGCACAACGTCATTGGTTCTCATCCGGCAGTCCATGCTGACATGGCTGCCCTTCACCTGCATCTGGAGCGCTGGGGTTTGCACTGGCACTGCCTGCGTGTCTCCACCTGGAAGGGGAAGCAGAGAAATTGTGTGAAGGGAAGAAACCACTGGAGTTTGGAGCCCCGACTGTGCTCTCGGCACACGGGAAGGAGAGGGGAGAGGAAAAAGGGCTTACGGGACCACAGAGAACTTGCAAGAAGGACTGGGAGCAGCAACATGTTGCCCGTGTGGGTTAAACCTGGAAATGAAATGGAGAGAAAAACGTTATAAAGCCCTTCAGGTGGAGAAAGCTCCAAACAAGTGGGAGGAGGAAATGACTCATTTGTCACATCCAATGGTCGTTCTTCAACTTGCTACCATGGCGGGGGGTTAAATTTATTGACAAGCTAAACCCCATCAGCAACGGTGTAGAAAGGAGCTAAAATAGTCAATTTGAAGTAATTTTTCTTCCTCTATCAATCTGCTACATTCCTCTCAGACTTACGTGCTGAGCTCACACATAAAAAGTCCAGTGGTTCCGTGTGGCCCAGTGGTGAGCAGTGAGTGCGTGCCGTCACCCGGAGAGCTGAGGGGAGGTGCACGGTATGTGAGTGGGTGGGAGGCATTCCCCCATGCCACTAGGGACCTCCTTTTGCTGTGTCAGCTTAGTCACCCAGCTGCAGCGTGCTGAAGTGCCCAGGGTGCTCCTGTGCTGATGCTGCCCTCCACTGAACAGCGGGAGGCCATCACCCTCCAGTTACCGGGGCAGCTGCACCATGGGAAGGCACCTTTGCTTTGGTTTTGCATGTGGGAGGAAATGCACAGCCGCAGGATTTCATTTTGAAGTTTGGATAAGATGCAAGCACCTCTTGGAAAGGAAGACTGGTAAACAAAAGCGAGGCTGGTGAGGGCTGCTGTCAACAGCCATGGCAGAGGGTCATCTCGATGCGTGGGGCTGATGCTGTGGGGCGCTCCCTTGTGACTGGTGAGCCTGGGGTGCGAGGGTGTGGAGGAGATGAGCTGCTTTGGCCTCCCTCCTGCTGGTGGTTGGCCACATGCAGCAAGCCGGTGGTAAGTGTGTGTTGCTAATTGGCTTGGAAAGGTGCCCATGAGCAGAGGGCTCAACGGAGAGTCAGGCAAGGAGAGACCCCTGCTCCTGTGTGTTGGCAATGGAAAGGGTCCCTCTCTTCCAAGAAAGAACTGTTGTCAAGTCCTTAATTTTGTCAGGCCTCCCTCACTCTCAGGGGAGTGCTTAGATGACAATCAAGCCTTCGTCTTAAGAGCCATGTTCACTCCATTTATGTTGAAGTGACTGGGACTGTCTTGTTTCTGGATATTACAGACATGCGTGAGTACTGAAATGATATGGTGATCGTTATCATCATATGTTTAGCGTTTGTCAGAAACAAATTGCTGTAATCCTTATCCAGTTGCAGAAAATCATGAGAGGGGAGTGGAACAGGGAAGTCTCTGGATTTTGGCAGAGTTCAGATCTTGTGGTTCAGAGTGCAAAACGACCTTTTTGTATGGCTAATCTTTGCCGATCTAACACTGTGATGCCTTGAAAAAACCAGTAGGCACAGTAGTAAGTGCCAGAATCACTCGGCGTTAAATAACCTATCCTAAGACTATAGAGGGGCTTCGTAGAATGCTTCCGAGTTTGAAATCTCCTTTTATCAGCACTGTCATCAAAAACAGGTGACTGCCCCGACATGTACAGTATCCTCTTTGGTGGCTGCCCAGGAAGATGTTTGTACCAGTGCACAGTGTTATCGGCGCTCATCCGGCACTCCATGCTGACAGAGCTGCCCTTCACCTGCCTCCGGAGCGCTGGGGTTTGCACTGGCACTGCCTGCGTGTCTCCACCTGGAAGGGGAAGCAGAGAAATTGTGTGAAGGGAAGAAACCACTGGAGTTTGGAGCCCCGACTGTGCTCTCGGCACACGGGAAGGAGAGGGGAGAGGAAAAAGGGCTTACGGGACCACAGAGAACTTGCAAGAAGGACTGGGAGCAGCAACATGTTGCCCGTGTGGGTTAAACCTGGAAATGAAATGGAGAGAAAAACATTATAAAGCCCTTCAGGTGGAGAAAGCTCCAAACAAGTGGGAGGAGGAAATGACTCATTTGTCACATCCAATGGTCGTTCTTCAACTTGCTACCATGGCGGGGGGTTAAATTTATTGACAAGCTAAACCCCATCAGCAACGGTGTAGAAAGGAGCTAAAATAGTCAATTTGAAGTAATTTTTCTTCCTCTATCAATCTGCTACATTCCTCTCAGACTTACGTGCTGAGCTCACACATAAAAAGTCCAGTGGTTACATTCTGGCCCTTCCCAAGGACGTTCTCCTGACCTCAGACACCCCAAAGCTGTCCCAGAAGCACGTTTCAGCAGCCTTTCCTAGAACATACTGCCTGCTTTGGTAGCACAAATCAGGTAAGTCATAGTGAACTGTCACCTCTGAGTCTTCCTTAAAGCAGCTCCAAACTGCCTCGTCCCCTTATCCATCTACCCCAGACACGGTGATGTGACGCCAGGGTGAAGCGTGCGTGTCTCCCAGGCAGCCGTTTTCTGCCCTCTGCTGTTGCTTGTACTTTTCCTCATTTCAGAGCCCGGCAAAGGTGTCTGCACAGGCTGCATGGCAAACGGTCACTTGGGCAGCAGCCACCACACAGCACTCTCTACGCTGGGAATGATTTCTCATTTTCTGACCCAAAAGAGATAATCAACTTTGGACTGCTGTAGTCTGCAGCTTTCTCTCGTAAATGGTCTTCACAATAATTTCTCGGGGCCGTCTTTTCAGGAGAGGCACAGTATTACAGACCCTTGCCTATAACAAGGGGTCCTAGGGCGTATCGGTGTTAGAAGCAGCCCTCCTCATCACTGAGTGACCATCATCAATGAAACATTAGGGTGGGAGTGACGAGTGAGGAGCATCACCAGTATCGCCATCGTGACCTGGGTGTGAAGTCTCCCAGGCTACCTCTTCAGTGCAAATATGCCCCTCCTGTGCTGCCTGCCTGCCATTTGCTTCATTTTTGCCAGCTCAGACTGTATGTGGGGAAGTATCTGCCTTCTTGAAAGACAAAACTGTGCCACTGTCTACTTTCAGCTGTAACGCCATCACACACAGGAGGGCTCCTTTTCCCCAGCACAGCGCATTATACCAGTTGAGGTGCAGAATGCTGCTTTTCTGTGCTTTTCTCTCTGTCAGTTATTTAGACTTACATACTCAGCATGAACCTGTTGTGTTGTTTTAGAGGCAGGAAGGTGCAATGGTGTTTCCCTGCATTTGACAGAAAGCCTGCCGCTCAGGGTAGAGGCAGCTTTGTGTACGGGCTGCCTGTGCTCTTCTGGTTCTGTGGGACTCCCAGTAGGCACAGTAGTAGGTACCTTCATCGCTGGAGTCGATGTCCCTGACAGTTAAAGTGCAGACATCTGTGTCTTTCTTTGAAGACCCAAACTTGTTTCTGTAGGAACTGTCATCATAAACAGGTTGAGCTGATCCGATATACAGAATCCGTTCGGGAGCTTTGGGTGGTATATGTCGGTACCAATGTATATACGCAGACCGGAAGTCAGATATGCCCTCGGCTTTACACTCAATCCGTGCAGTTTTCGTTTGCCGTTTGGTAGTAGATACTTGGCTCTGCTTCAGAAGCACTTGTCCGTCTAGAAAGAAGGAGAGAAAACACAAGGAGCGCTCTTAGCCTGCTGTTCACTCACACTCGTAAACAAGGGGTACCTCCTGCCGCTGCCCCGTGCCATGCTGTGGTGACAAGGGGAACCTACGAGACCAGGCTGCAGCCAGGGCCAGGAGCGGGAGCAGCAGCATCCTGATGGCTCTTGCTGGCGTCTGCCTTCAGGAAGAAGGGGACAGATCTCCCGACAGCAACGGAGAGCTGCTGCGGCTGAGGAAAGGAAATGACTCACTCGGGCATCATCCGGAGAGGCTCCACTGGCAGCAGGCAGGTGACGTTGAGAAAAAGCAGCGTGGCTGCACCCTGCTGAATGTTAACAGCCTGATTATAGCTTTTACACAAGCAGCACAAACTCACCTGATTTCGCTCACTCTCTCTCTCTCTCTCATGCACTCTCCCCCCAGATTACTTTAACTCATTTAACAAAGTAATTGTGTAGTCTGAAGCAATTTTACCACTGCTTGTAAAGTAGTTGAAGGCTGCTAAACAATGTGTGGGGTCAGACGCTTTTCCTCAGTCCCACTGCCAATAAAAGGAAGCAGAAGTAAGAGCCTGAAGCTTAATGAATTTGAAGGCCCTCAAACTCCTGCTCATCGCACAAGTTGAATGCCAAAGGCCAGGAGACTACACAGCACCATCTGGGAGCTCAGAAGGAGGATTGCTGCGCTTGTGACTGTTTCTTGTCACAGGTAAGGTGAGAGGTTACAGCCCAGAGCGGCATCTCCAAATGTACCTTGTGCCAGAGGCTGGGCATAGGGTCGGTCTTTTGGGATCAGAGCACAGCGGTCCTGTGACCTTAACAATCAGTTGTTTGGCTGCAAACAGAAAGGGGTGAAAAAACTTCAGCTGTCTTTCTGTTTGAACAATGGAAGTCTGAGGATCTGTTTTATTGTTGCTGTTTGTTTTGCAGGCTAGCTGCCGCGTTGGACGAGAAGCCCCGCTGAAGTCAGTTGAGAGACTTGTGTTTTTTAACTTAAATGAGGGTTTGATCCTCTCCAGATGGAAAACAAAGAGAAACTAAGACAAGATTCTCTACCTGCAGAGGAGTACAAAATGAGTATCTGATATCTGCAGTCCTGAGCGGTGCTTCAAGTTTGTTTTCACTTGCACCCCCCTGTTCTGCCACACAAATGGTGTAACTGGGGACTTATTCCAAAGATGTAGCTTGAAGGGTAGTGGGCCTAGAATGATTTTTCCTTCTGCCAGCTGGCCCACCCGGCCGCCCTGTAAACCCACCCAGAGACAATCCAGCCAGACCTATGAAAACGCCACCTTGTTGTTGGTGACGTGAAACCAGAGCTCTGCTGGTGCTGACTGTAGCGCGTGTCTGCAAAGCCCGCGCTAGCTCAGCAGGTCTCTTGGATCTGGCTGCCTGTACAGTGTGTCTGATTCAAGGCCGATGGCGAAGGTAGGGTGGGGGTGTTCCTGCGTGCGGTCAAACACTTCAGGCTCCGGTTCAGGAAGCAGAGCACGTCTTTGTGCAGGCCGCCTATGGCCTTCAACCGCTGTGCATCCCACCTCGCACAGTAGTAGGTAGCCGAGTCTTGCAGAGTTACTTTGCTCACTGTCAGGGTGCAGACAGATTTGGCAGGGTCCTTCTCAAGACTAAATTTCCTCTCATCGGACTTGTTTTCAAGGAGTGGCCTGGAGGACATGTAGGCAATGCGCTCGGGCGCTGCACCGGGCCTCTTTCGGTACCAGTGAATGAACAGGTTGTTAAAATCAGGATGGGAGACATGGCAGGTGATTAGCACTGTTTTGCTTTCTGGCTTGGTGATGGATCTTGGGGTTTGCTGCAAGACTTGTGCAGACCTGCCTGTGTGAAAGAAAAGGAAAGATGAAACCCACGAAGCTGAGATAAGAGAGTGTGTCCTTTGCCCCTGGTGGACATGCAGGCATAGGGGTGAGCAGGGCACGCACAAGAAAAACCAGCCGCCAGGAAGAAAAGAAAATACTCAGCAGCCACATTGTCACTGCCCTCCTTATGGCTTCCTTTCAGGGACAGGGTCAGGACCAGACTCAAGTGGTGGCAAAGCAGTTCTGAGTGGCAATGAACCACCCAGTGAGACTGTGCCAACTGCAATGTGTTAAATAATTATGCACAAACCATTTCCTTTGATTGACACTTAAGTAGAAGGCAAACAAACAAAAACAAAACAAAACCCACCCATTTAAGAAGAGAGCTCACTACTGAGGCAAACATTTTTCTTTTCCCCTCTTTCCCCCAAGAAATTTGCTTAGATGATCAGTAATGAGTCTTTTTTTTTTCTTTTTCTTTTTTTCTCAACATACAATTTCTGTGCTCTAGCTTTCAAAGTCCGTTCTTCATACCCAGATTTTAAGGTACATTAGCTATCAGAGGGCAGAACAGAACAGATGTCCCTTGAAAGCAGGCAAAACTGCTGCCCTAAATCCCTGAGACCAGGAAGCATTTCTGGGTAATTGCTCCTGTATGTCTGTTTGTACAGACATACACCTCCATGCACCTATTGTTGCCTGCTGCTGGAGGCAGAGCGCAGGGTTGCACCCTGCACCAGGCACGGAGGGATGTGGGGTTACACTTTGCCTCTACCTCACGCTGGTGATGCAATTCCCTTCTGCCTATCCTTCCAGGTTAATCACCTAAAGCAGCCAAGCAGCGCTTGTATGGTATTTTTCACGACTTGTCACCCTAGTGTATTCTTGCAGGTCTGCTGAGCCTGGCAAGCAGGACCCTGGAGTCAGGTGAGGTTTCCAGCCCTTGGGAGAACAGAGGAAGTTTTGTGTTAGCTGCCTGATGGTTTTCTAAGGATGTGAGGTCCCAGTAAGTGCAATAGTAGGTAGCCTCTTGCTGCTTTTTTATTTTATATCTTGTCAGAGTACAGGTGGACTCCATCCCCGCCTTCTCGTCCCAGAAAATATCTCTGTAAGATTTGTCAGGAAAAGAAGGGTCCCCCATTTGCATGTCCAGAACGCACTTTGTTGTTCCTCCAGGGTTGTGTTGGTACCAGTGGAGGAAGGTATTCAGAAAGTGTGACCCAGAGAAACGGCAGCTGATCCGCACAGTCATTTGCACGGCTCTGCTGGTGGAACGTTTTGGCTGCCTGAGGCTTTGCATCCATCCGCAGGGAAAGCAGAGAAACAGCACTGTTGTGACAGCAGCAACCAGCCCCCAGGGCTCAGAGATTGTCACTCTCCCAAACCCCTGCAACTTACATCACCAGCAAAGGGCTGATGAAGCCAGAAGCACCTTCAGCAGCAACTTCTGGGTCATGTGATGCCAAGCCTGCCTCCGTGAACCAGCCAGGAGCAGAGTCCGTCCCCAGCAGAAGGGAGCAGCACATAGGAGGACAAATGAGTGATTCAGGTGGCCATCACCCAGTGGCAGCTCCTCTAAATGCCTTGAGCTTTTTGGGGCCATAGGAGGTCTCCTCTGCCTCTGTATGAAGGTTCCATGACCCACTGAAGTTCCCAAAGGTAAGTCCGGTGTGAACAACTACAGCTTTTCTTTAAGGAAACTGCCTCAGGACTGTACCCAGGTCCTGGGACTGTAGCCCCTGAAAAGTTGAGCCAGAGCCACTGAGGAAGGGCTGTGAGTCAGATCAGCTCCAGCCGTATATTGGGGTGTGAAGGTTCCAGCGCGGAAGTCACACTGGTGGGCGGTGAGTATGTGCTGTCCCCCAGAGGTCTGCAGGAAGTGGGAGGCATTCCCCCATGCCGCTATGGATCTCCTTTTCCTGTTTTCTGTTTCAGCTGCAACATGCTGAAGTGCCCAGGGTGCCCCCGTGCTGGTGCTGCCCTTCACAGAAGGACTTAAAGTCTGTTCTCCCAAAGCCCAGGGTTGTGTTTTTGCCCCGCTCCCTCCTCTCGGGAGCCTGAACCACACCAGCTCACGGTCAACACAGCCAAGGCTGTCCCATACCTTCACATCCCCAACAAGTCCTCCCTTGTTTGTGAGTTGGAGGGGCAGAAGACCACCCTTCCTTGTTGGCTGCTCGGTCACCTGTGTTTGGAAGTTGTTGTCAACTCACGCCAGAAACCTCCTAGATGGTTGTGAGGAACCCTCACATCCCGCAATGTGAAGACACAAGGCGAGCAGCCTGCAGTTAATATCTCAGGTCACATGCTCTACAACCTATTTTTCAAAGAGTTAAGCAGGCCAGACACATGAATAGTGAGGCATTACGTATTCAAATCTTTCCAAAAGTCCAGCCAAAACGATGTTCAGAGCCTGCGGAACTGGAAAACCACCACAATGGAGGTATTTGTGTTCATTTGTGAAGGCCCAGACGCATTAAAGGAGTATCTCACAGGATGTTGAGGATGTGCACTCTGTCCTACCGCAGAACTCAGAGGCACAAAACTGTCTCAGTTTTTCTGATGTAGCTGGCAAATGGCAAATGGCAGCTTTCCTCAAACTCGTCTTTCATCATAGACCCTGATTTGTAACACTCAGTGCACCTAACCCAAAGGGCCTGAGAGTCTCTGCTTGCCAGGGGCACGGCCCCTGGCTGAGGATTTAACTTCTGCCCTGGACACACCAAGTGAGAAAGTGTGACAATAACATTGGGCTTTCTGGGGTGTTGTAGAAATTTGTCAAGAGCGAAATGCAAAGGAAGGTAAAAAAAAACCACACATGAAGGAGAGCGTGCAAGATCATCTGGTCTTCCCTCCTTTTAAATTCATGTAGGTTTTTTTTTAAAGAAAACACAGAGGGGATGGAGGTGTCTTTCTCTGCTAGCTCCAAGGATTCTAACAGAGAAGAGAAATTTGCAGTTGACATTTGTTCAAAGAGACGGGTGTGTTCACTGTCAGGGGAGTGCTTTCAGGACAATCAAGCATTGCTCTTAAGAGAATCAAGCCTTCATCTTAAGAGCCATGTTCACTCTATTTATGCTGAAATGACTGGGAATCTCCGATTTGTGGATGTTGCAGATATGGGTCAGTACTGAAATGTACTGAGTTCAGAACTTGCGGTTCAGAGTGCAAAACGACCTTTTTGTATGGCTTCTCTTTGCTGATCTAATGCTGTGATGCCTTGGTAAACCAATAGGCACAGTAGTAAGTGCCAGAATCATTCAGCATTAAATATTTTATCCTTAGAACATAGAGGGGGTCTGATGAAGGTTTCCAAACTTCAAATCTCTTTTCATCACTGCTATCATCAAAAACAGGTGACTGTCCCGACATGTACAGTATTCTCTTTGGTGGCTCCCCAGGAAGCTGCTTGTACCAGTGCACAACGTTATTGGTCCTCATCCGGCAGTCCATGGTGACATGGCTGCCCTTCACCTGCGTCCGGAGTGCTGGGGTTTGCACTGGCACTGCCTGCGTGTCTCCACCTGGAAGGGGAAGCAGAGAAATTGTGTGAAGGGAAGAAACCACTGGAGTTTGGAGCCCCGACTGTGCTCTCGGCACACGGGAAGGAGAGGGGAGAGGAACAAGGGCTTACGGGACCACAGAGAACTTGCAAGAAGGACTGGGAGCAGCAACATGTTGCCCGTGTGGGTTAAACCTGGAAATGAAATGGAGAGAAAAACGTTATAAAGCCCTTCAGGTGGAGAAAGCTCCAAACAAGTGGGAGGAGGAAATGACTCATTTGTCACATCCAATGGTCGTTCTTCAACTTGCTACCATGGCGGGGGGTTAAGTTTATTGACAAGCTAAACCCCATCAGCAACGGTGTAGAAAGGAGCTAAAATAGTCAATTTGAAGTAATTTTTCTTCCTCTATCAATCTGCTACATTCCTCTCAGACTTACGTGCTGAGCTCACACATAAAAAGTCCAGTGGTCCCGTGTGGCCCAGTGGTGAGCAGTGAGTGCGTGCCGTCACCCGGAGAGCTGAGGGGAGGTGCACGGTACGTGAGTGGGTGGGAGGCATTCCCCCATGCCACTAGGGACCTCCTTTTGCTGTGTCAGCTTAGTCACCCAGCTGCAGCATGCTGAAGTGCCCAGGGTGCTCCTGTGCTGATGCTGCCCTCCACTGAACAGCGGGAGGCCATCACCCTCCAGTTACCGGGGCAGCTGCACCATGGGAAGGCACCTTTGCTTTGGTTTTGCATGTGGGAGGAAATGCACAGCCGCAGAATTTCATTTTGAAGTTTGGATAAGACGCAAGCACCTCTTGGAAAGGAAGACTGGTAAACAAAAGCGAGGCTGGTGAGGGCTGCTGTCAACAGCCATGGCAGAGGGTCATCTCGATGCGTGGGGCTGATGCTGTGGGGCGCTCCCTTGTGACTGGTGAGCCTGGGGTGCGAGGGTGTGGAGGAGATTAGCTGCTTCGTCCTCCCTCCTGCTGGTGGTTGGCCACATGCAGCAAGCTGGTGTGTTGCTGACTGGCATGAAAAGGTGCCCATGAGCAGAGGGCTCAACGGAGAGGCAGGGAAGGAGAGACCCCTGCCCCTGTGTGTTGGCAATGGAAAGGGTCCCACTCTTCCAAGAAAGAACTGTTGGCAAGCCCTTAATTTTGTCAGGCCTCCCTCACTTTCAGGGGAGAAGAAGAAATGACTTAAGGACCAGCAAGCTCAACAAAGTGATGATGAAAAGAGAAATACGAAATGGAGTTTATGGTGAAGGGAGGGAGGCGCAAGGAAAAGGTTACTCATCTCTGCAGCATCCCATGAGAGTGTCCTGCGTGGGCAACTCTTGTTAATCAGAGTGAAAACTGTGTTGGCAATTGATTGCTCAGGACCTGAAATCCAGCCCTTCTTGCCAAAACCTACCAGGACATGTATAAAACAGAAGCAGTACGTTGTTATTCTTCTGATCACAGATACCTTCTGGTACGTTGTGGAATAATCGCTGGGGGTGACTTAGAAATTACACTTATGTTTTTAGCAAAGGTACATCATGGAAGAAGCTTGCAGGGGAGGGTGCGGCTGACAGGTCAGAAATCCATTCTATGGCAGTTCCCTAGGCTCGTAACATTAGACGTCAGCAATGCCAGGGGAACTTGGTGTACTGCGTCTAAGAGGATTTGTCCAGAGATGGAACAGTGTGGAGACACTGTGGCCAGGCTCCGTGACCATGGAGCTGATACACTGCACATTTGGCCAGGCTCTGTGGTCAATGGCAACTCGCGGTACCATGGAGCTGGTACACTGCACATTAGCTACCTTGAGCCAACACTCTGTCATGCTTTTGACAAAAGGCTGTCCTTTTTGTCATTATAATACCAAAGCACACCTCCATCCCAAAAGCTACCTGCCTCTAAGGTGCAACCACCCCTCACTGGGCAAAGCAAGGAAACTTTACACCAGTCATAATAAAGGTATGTATGACTAGAGTCACTCAAGCTCCACCTGAAAGGTCAAAAATAGTATAAATTAGGCTTAGAGAAAGGGGGTGTTGGGGAAGACACCATCGCGTACCACTCTGACTTCTGGGACCAGTCGATGGGCTGAGCCTCTCTTTTACCCTCACTGGGACGCCTTTGGGTAAGATTTGAGCACTTGGCTATATCAAGTGTTTCCCCGGGAAAACTTATAAACCTCTCTATAGCTTCACTTTAAACCTCCAATGCATTAGAGTCATACTGCATTTGCTTAACGCACTCGACGCCTAGCAGTGTTACTAATTTTCTCGGTATTTGTGTGTGTCTTGTAACCAGCAATTCCATCCCCGGTAATCCAAAGAACCTGTGTACCTGTTGCTTTAATAAATCGTACTATACATTAATCTAGCCGTGAGCGTTCTCATTGAATGTGACCGGTGTGGGCAGCTGCCACATTAGTTACTGACAGCAATTACTCTGAGGGGTGGTTACATCTACAGTCCTTAGAAAATAAACGGTTGAGCAAGTCTGAGACTGGATTTAGCTGTGCCTAGACTCCTCTCTGAGAAGGAGTTTAGAAAGCAAGGGGGTCCTGTCTGAACCTCGTGACTCAACCGTAGGGTCTCCCCCTAACTACTGCTCAGACTCAACCATTGCTGAGGTTACACTCTATCCCATCGTCCAGGTCATTGGTGAATATGTTGAACAGGGCTGGGCCCAGCACAGACCCCTGGGGAACGCTGCTAGTTAGGGGCCTCCATCCAGACTCTGCCCCGTTGATCATGACGCTCTGAGCTCTGCTGTTCAGCCAGTTTGATGGAATTTAACAAAGTTTAAAAGTGGTTTGACAAGGGTCAGTACGTTTGGTGGCAAGGTTCACCTTATTAATTACTACATGGGAAAACATACAAACGAAAATGAGGTTAGGCTTGAGTTAGAGAGATTCACAGAGAGAGTTAGAGACACAAAGAGTGAGGAGGACCCTCCCGTTGACTTGTGATGTTCAGAGTGGTCCCCCCTTGCTTTCTAAACTCCTTCTGGTGCACCCTGAGGTGTGGCTGGGTCCAGTCTTAGCCTCAGACTTGGTCAATGGTTTATGTCTAATGCAATTATCCGTACAATGTTTGTAGTAGCATTGAGTAGCTACATGGATTAATAATATTTCATAGTGTTAATTCATCATGCTCTCAGTCACTTACTGAGGACCTGGTGCGGGTAAGGGATTGTCATGTTTTTAGGTGGGATAGAGTTAATTGTCTTCACTGTAGCTGGTATAGTGCTGGTTTTGGACTTAGTATGAAAATAATGTTGATAACACACTGATGTTTAGTTGTTGCTAAGTAGTGCTTGTACTGGTCAAGGACTTCTCCAGCTTCCAGTGCTCTGCTGGGCACACAAGAAGCCCGAGGGGAGGGGGCACAGCCAACAGAACTGATCCAAACTAGCCAGAGGGATATGCCGTATCATATGATGTCATGCCCAGTATATTAACTGGGGGGAGCTGGCCGGGGAAGCAGGGATCGCTGCTTGGGGACTGGCAGCGATGGTCGGTGGGTGGTGAGCAGTTGCATCACTTGTTTTTTTTTCCACCAGGTTTCATTTCTCTCTCTCTCTCTCATTATTTTCCTTTTCAATACATTATCATTATTATTACTGTTATTATTATTATCACCATAACCATTATTACTATCATCACTATTATTACTATCACTATATTATTCTAATTATTGAACTGTTCTTATCTCAGCCCACAAGGGTTTGCTTTTGCTCTTCCGATTCTCTCCCCCATCACGCTGGCGTGGGAGCAGTGAGCGAGCGGCTGTGTGGTGATTAGTTGCCGACTGGGGTTAAACACCACAAGAGGGATCCCTCGGCCTTGGGTAAGGAAGGATCTCTCAGACTCAGGTAAGGAATGGCTACCCTTGAGAGACATCCCTGCTCAAGGGAAGAGTCCAGCTCTTGTGTGCAGTCCAGCTGCAATTCAGGGAGAGCTCAATCTGGGCCCATCCTGATGGTAGTATTTATAGAGTGAAGTAGTTGGCTGCTATCAATAGTAAAGGCAAAAGAGGCGTTTTTGTGTTACCGCTTCTATCTCCTGTACTTTGGTTATCTTGCATTTTTGTGTTTCGATACCAGCCTTTGAAAGATTCAGCAAAGCACCTTCACTCTCTTGTATGTGAGGCAGGGGCTTTCCAGCTCAAGGACGTGAGGCCTGTGGCGCCTCAGTCAGCCCGAACCAAAGTACGGCTAGGGGTCAAGTGTATCCATCACAACATCCCACCAGGCGCCATGGACTCCTGTATGTTCAGTTCAAGTGCTCACTGACTTGATCCTCCTCCACCAAGGGCACATCTTCCTTGCTCCAGTCTTCTCCTGGGGTCTCAGGGGCGTGGGAATCCTGAAGTCTGGCTTCACAGGTGAATACTGAGGCTAAGCAAGCAGTGCAGACCTCGGCCTTTTCCATGTCAATTGTCACCACTTTCCCTGCCCTACTGAGCAGCTTTGCCTAGTCTCTCTTTTGCTGCTGATGTGCTTGTAGCATTCTTTCTTGGTCCCCTTCACACCCTTTGCCCAAGTCAACTCCAGCTGGGCTATTGCTTTCCTAAGCCCACCCCTGCATGATCAAACTGCAGCTCCATATGCCTCCTGGGCCACGTGCCCCTCTTCCACCTCTTGTACACCTCAGTTTCATGCCTGACTTCAGGTAGGGGCTCTTTGCTCTTGCATGAAGGCCTCCTGCTGCCTCTGCTTGATTTCCTGCTTGTCAGGATGGGCCTTTCTTGAGCTTGGAGGGGAGATGCTTGAATATCAACCAGCTCTCCTCCAGCACCATGCCTCTCCAGTGGTGTACCTGATGGGATTCTTCAAAGCAGATCTGTGTAGGACTTAAGGTCTGCTCTCCCAGAGCCCAGGGTTGTGTTTTTGCCCCGCTCCCTCCTCTCGGGAGCCTGAACCACACCAGCTCACGGTCACCGCAGCCAAGGCTGTCCCATACCTTCACATCCCCAACAAGTCCTCCCTTGTTTGTGAGTTGGAGGGGCAGAAGACCACCCTTCCTTGTTGGCTGCTCGGTCACCTGTGTTTGGAAGTTGTTGTCAACTCACGCCAGAAACCTCCTAGATGGTTGTGAGGAACCCTCACATCCCGCAATGTGAAGACACAAGGCGAGCAGCCTGCAGTTAATATCTCAGGTCACATGCTCTACAACCTATTTTTCAAAGAGTTAAGCAGGCCAGACACATGAATAGTGAGGCATTACGTATTCAAATCTTTCCAAAAGTCCAGCCAAAACGATGTTCAGAGCCTGCGGAACTGGAAAACCACCACAATGGAGGTATTTGTGTTCATTTGTGAAGGCCCAGACGCATTAAAGGAGTATCTCACAGGATACTGAGGATGTGCACTCTGTCCTACCGCAGAACTCAGAGGCACAAAACTGTCTCAGTTTTTCTGATGTAGCTGGCAAATGGCAAATGGCAGCTTTCCTCAAACTCGTCTTTCATCATAGACCCTGATTTGTAACACTCAGTGCACCTAACCCAAAGGGCCTGAGAGTCTCTGCTTGCCAGGGGCACGGCCCCTGGCTGAGGATTTAACTTCTGCCCTGGACACACCAAGTGAGAAAGTGTGACAATAACATTGGGCTTTCTGGGGTGTTGTAGAAATTTGTCAAGAGCGAAATGCAAAGGAAGGTAAAAAAAAACCACACATGAAGGAGAGCGTGCAAGATCATCTGGTCTTCCCTCCTTTTAAATTCATGTAGGTTTTTTTTTAAAGAAAACACAGAGGGGATGGAGGTGTCTTTCTCTGCTAGCTCCAAGGATTCTAACAGAGAAGAGAAATTTGCAGTTGACATTTGTTCAAAGAGACGGGTGTGTTCACTGTCAGGGGAGTGCTTTCAGGACAATCAAGCATTGCTCTTAAGAGAATCAAGCCTTCATCTTAAGAGCCATGTTCACTCTATTTATGCTGAAATGACTGGGAATCTCCGATTTGTGGATGTTGCAGATATGGGTCAGTACTGAAATGTACTGAGTTCAGAACTTGCGGTTCAGAGTGCAAAACGACCTTTTTGTATGGCTTCTCTTTGCTGATCTAATGCTGTGATGCCTTGGTAAAACCAATAGGCACAGTAGTAAGTGCCAGAATCGTTCAGCATTAAATATTTTATCCTTAGAACATAGAGGGGGTCTGATGAAGGTTTCCAAACTTCAAATCTCCTTTTATCACCACTATCATCAAAAACAGGTGACTGTCCCGACATGTACAGTATCCTCTTTGGTGGCTCCCCAGGAAGATGTTTGTACCAGTGCACAACGTCATTGGTTCTCATCTGGCACTTCATGGTGACAGAGCTGCCCTTCACCTGCGTCTGGAGCGCTGGGGTTTGCACTGGCACTGCCTGCGTGTCTCCACCTGGAAGGGGAAGCAGAGAAATTGTGTGAAGGGAAGAAACCACTGGAGTTTGGAGCCCCGACTGTGCTCTCGGCACACGGGAAGGAGAGGGGAGAGGAACAAGGGCTTACGGGACCACAGAGAACTTGCAAGAAGGACTGGGAGCAGCAACATGTTGCCCGTGTGGGTTAAACCTGGAAATGAAATGGAGAGAAAAACGTTATAAAGCCCTTCAGGTGGAGAAAGCTCCAAACAAGTGGGAGGAGGAAATGACTCATTTGTCACATCCAATGGTCGTTCTTCAACTTGCTACCATGGCGGGGGGTTAAGTTTATTGACAAGCTAAACCCCATCAGCAACGGTGTAGAAAGGAGCTAAAATAGTCAATTTGAAGTAATTTTTCTTCCTCTATCAATCTGCTACATTCCTCTCAGACTTACGTGCTGAGCTCACACATAAAAAGTCCAGTGGTCCCGTGTGGCCCAGTGGTGAGCAGTGAGTGCGTGCCGTCACCCGGAGAGCTGAGGGGAGGTGCACGGTACGTGAGTGGGTGGGAGGCATTCCCCCATGCCACTAGGGACCTCCTTTTGCTGTGTCAGCTTAGTCACCCAGCTGCAGCATGCTGAAGTGCCCAGGGTGCTCCTGTGCTGATGCTGCCCTCCACTGAACAGCGGGAGGCCATCACCCTCCAGTTACCGGGGCAGCTGCACCATGGGAAGGCACCTTTGCTTTGGTTTTGCATGTGGGAGGAAATGCACAGCCGCAGAATTTCATTTTGAAGTTCAGATAAGATGCAAACACCTCTTGGAAAGGAAGACTGGTAAACAAAAGCGAGGCTGGTGAGGGCTGCTGTCAACAGCCATGGCAGAGGGTCATCTCGATGCGTGGGGCTGATGCTGTGGGGCGCTCCCTTGTGACTGGTGAGCCTGGGGTGCGAGGGTGTGGAGGAGATTAGCTGCTTCGTCCTCCCTCCTGCTGGTGGTTGGCCACATGCAGCATGCCGCTGGTAAGCGTGTGTTGCTGACTGGCTTGGAAAGGTGCCCATGAGCAGAGGGCTCAACGGAGAGGCAGGGAAGGAGAGACCCCTGCCCCTGTGTGTTGGCAATGGAAAGGGTCCCTCTCTTCCAAGAAAGAACTGTTGTCAAGTCCTTAATTTTGTCAGGCCTCCCTCACTTTCAGGGGAGAAGAAGAAATGACTTAAGGACCAGCAAGCTCAACAAAGTGATGATGAAAAGAGAAATACGAAATGGCGTTTATGGTGAAGGGAGGGAGGTGCAAGGAAAAGGTTACTCATCTCCGCAGCATCCCATGAGAGTGTCCTGTGTGGGCAACTCTTGTTAATCAGAGTGAAAACTGTGTTGGCCATTGATTGCTCAGGACCTGAAGTCCAGCCCTTCTTGCCAAAACCTACCAGGACATGTATGAAACAGAAGCAGTACGTTGTTATTCTTCTGATCACAGATACCTTCTGGTACGTTGTGGAATAATCGCTGGGGGTGACTTTGAAATTAAACTTATGTTTTTAGCAAAGGTACATTATGGAAGAAGCTTGCAGGGGAGGGTGCGGCTGACAGGTCAGAAATCCATTCTATGGCAGTTCCCTAGGCTCGTAACATTAGACGTCAGCAATGCCAGGGGAACTTGGTGTACTGCGTCTAAGAGGATTTGTCCAGAGATGGAACGGTGTGGAGACACTGTGGCCAGGCTCCGTGACCATGGAGCTGATACACTGCACATTTGGCCAGGCTCTGTGGTCAATGGCAACTCGCGGTACCATGGAGCTGGTACACTGCACATTAGCTACCTTGAGCCAACACTCTGTCATGCTTTTGACAAAAGGCTGTGCTTTTTGTCATTATAATACCAAAGCACACCTCCATCCCAAAAGCTACCTGCCTCTAAGGTGCAACCACCCCTCACTGGGCAAAGCAAGGAAACTTTACACCAGTCATAATAAAGGTATGTATGACTAGAGTCACTCAAGCTCCACCTGAAAGGTCAAAAATAGTATAAATTAGACTTAGAGAAGGGGGTGTTGGGGAAGACACCATCGCGTACCACTCTGACTTCTGGGACCAGTCGATGGGCTGAGCCTCTCTTTTACCCTCACTGGGACGCCTTTGGGTAAGATTTGAGCACTTGGCTATATGTGCTGGTTTTGGCTGAGAAGGGGTTAATTCTCCTCACTGTGGGGGTCGGCTGCCTTTCCAGCTTCCCTCGCTCTGCCGCGTGGCGTGGGGGGCGCTGGGAGGGGCAGGGCCATGGTGGGGACGGCTGACCCCAACTGGCCAATGGCAGGTTCATTCCATACCATGTGACACCATGACCAATATATGGAGGGGGGGCAGTGGCAGCACGCGTGAGCGGCGCGGCGTCGGGTAGGCGGGCGGCGAGCGGCTGCGGCACGGGCGGTTTGTTTCTGCGGTTCGTTCCCCCTCTCCCCTCTCCCCTCCCTTCCCCCCCCTCCCCTGGGGCTTTGCGCCTCTCGTTGTTCTCCTTTACATTGCATTTCTACTGTTGTTTCTTTTAATTTTAATTATTAAACTGTTCTTATCCCAACCCACGAGCGTTACCCTTCTGATTCTCTCCCCCATCTACCGGTGGGGAGTGAGCGAGCGGCTGTGTGGGGCTGAGCTGCCGCTAAACCACGACAGTCTTTTTGGTGCCCAACGTGGGGCTCAAGGGTTGGAGATAACAACAGCTGCTGGTCACAGCACCATGTTGTCTTTTTTGCAGTTGGTGTTAAAAATCGGTGTTGGTTTGTTGAGTCTGCGCTGTTCTGCTGTGATTAGTAATGTTTTGCCTACAAGATTTGTTATACAAACACTCGTTTTCAGCTTTATCTGGTATTTGGGGTTTTTGCTGAAACCGTTACTGTACTTCGGATACCACCTTGTTGAGGCAATTAGCAATTATACCTCCTCCTCTGAGAGATTTTATATGGAGGAAATACAGAATAATACCTTTGCAACTTTGTTCTATGATGTCTGTGCCTTTGTTACAACAACGTCTTTGTATCTTGAACATCCTTGGGTGGTTAAGGTGCACTTATTGTTAGTTTTTGGGCATGTTGTTTTGATTTTGACTAAGCAACTTAAGAATATCACCCAGAAATCTGCCCCGAGGCTTGATAGTTATGAGTGGCAGGGCATGTGGGATAGCATGGGCAAATACCTAGGGCAGTGGGCACCCCCAGTGTTTTGGAGTTTCACCCCCGAACAAGTGCAGAATCCTAAAAAACTAGTAGAATATTTGGAGAAAGTATGTTGTTACGCTGGGAACTCCAGAGAGACACAGATAACTGCAACATGCTGGGGTCTGGCCCATGCATACCGAGCCCTGCTCAACAGTATTCAGTGCCCCCAGGGGGAAGAGAATGTCTCTGGATTGAAATGCAAAGTGACTGGCACTGCAGACAATCCAGCCCGGACGACAGGCACTGCAGCCACTCAAACCCCCACAACAAGTACCGGAGCTAGCTCAGAAAATAAACCCGTACCAGTATCAGTTGCCCCCATACACAAGACGAAATATTGGAAGCGGACATCAACTCGTTTAGAACGGGATGATGAAGAACCAGGGCCATCGCGGGGAGAGGAGGGAGAAGTAATAAATGAAATAGAGACCACCCGATCCCTGTCCTTAAGCGAGTTGCGAGATATGCAAAAAGATTATAGCCGTCGTTCAGGTGAGCACATTGCCACCTGGCTGCTCCGATGCTGGGATAATGGGGCCAGTAGCCTGGAACTAGAGGGAAAAGAAGCCAAACAATTGGGATCCCTTTCTGGGGAAGGGGGCGTCGACAAAGCAATTGGAAAAAAACCACAAGCCCTCAGCCTCTGGAGGCGACTCCTGTCTGGAGTGAAGGAAAGGTATCCCTTTAAAGAAGATGTTACATATCGCCCAGGAAAATGGACAGCTATGGAGAAAGGCATCCAGCATCTAAGGGAATTAGCTGTGTTTGAGGTGATTTATGGTGACCTGGATGATCAACGGTCATCCAAAGATCCAGATGAAGCCGAGTGCACACGACCCATGTGGCGGAAGTTTGTACGGAGCGCACCATCTTCGCATGCAAACTCATTGGCAGTGATGTCCTGGAAAGATGACGAGACACCAACGGTGGCAGAGGTGATAGATAGACTCCAGGGTTACAACACAAATATCTCTTCCTCGCTTGTCTCTGCTGTGGAGAAACTATCCCAAGAGGTCCAGCAACTCAAGGAAGATCTGTCCTACTCCCCACCTCGAGAGAGCAGTGTCTCAGCTGTTAGGAATAAGCGTCCTTTGGCTCAAAGAAGGGGATACACACCACGGGCCACCCTATGGTTCTACCTGCGTGACCACGGAGAGCACATGATGAGGTGGGACGGCAAGCCTACCTCGACCCTACAGGCACGAGTACATGAACTGCAAGGAAGAACAGTCACTCAGGAAGGCTCTTCCAGGAAAGCTGCTGCTCCAGTTTCCAGCGAGCAAGTCCCCAGACAGAGGAGTAGAAGCGCAGATTTTATTTCTAAGTGTAATAGAGGGACTCCTGATTCACATTTACAGGAAGTGAGTTGTGACTGCCATGATCAGGACTAGAGGGGCCCTGCCTCCAGCCGGGTGGAGGAAAGGGATAACCGGGCTTACTGGACTGTGTGGATCCGATGGCCTGGCACGTCCGACCCACAGGAGTATAAAGCTTTAGTGGACACCGGCACACAGTGCACCTTAATGCCATCAAACTGTATAGGGCCAGAACCCATCAGCATTGCTGGAGTGACAGGGGGATCCCAAGAGCTAACTGTATTGGAGGCCGAAGTGAGCCTAACAGGGAATGAGTGGCAAAAGCACCCCATTGTGACTGGCCCAGAGGGTCCGTGAATCCTTGGCATAGACTACCTCAGGAGAGGGTATTTCAAGGACCCAAAAGGGTACAGGTGGGCTTTTGGTGTAGCTGCCTTGGAGACGGAGGAAACTGAACAGCTGTCTACCTTGCCCGGTCTCTCAAAGGACCCTTCTGTGGTGGGGTTGCTGAAGGTCAAAGAACAACAGGTGCCAATCGCCACCACAACAGTGCACCGGCGGCAATATCGCACCAACAGAGACTCTCTGATCCCCATCCATAAACTCATTCACCAACTGAGGAGCCAAGGAGTCATCAGTAAGACCCACTCACCCTTTAACTGTCCCATATGGCCAGTCCGAAAGTCTAATGGAGAGTGGAGACTAACAGTAGACTATCGTGGCCTGAATGAAGTCACTCTACCGTTGAGTGCTGCTGTGCCAGACATGCTAGAACTTCAGTACGAACTGGAGTCAAAGGCGGCCAAGTGGTATGCCACAATTGATATTGCTAATGCATTCTTCTCAACCCCTCTGGCAGCAGAGTGCAGGCCACAGTTTGCTTTCACATGGAGGGGTATCCAGTATACCTGGAATCGACTGCCCCAGGGGTGGAAACACAGCCCTACCATTTGCCATGGACTGATTCAGACTGCACTGGAACAGGGAGAAGCTCCAGAACACCTTCAATACATTGATGACATCATTGTGTGGGGCAGCACAGCGGAAGAAGTTTTTGAGAAAGGAGAGAAAATAGTCCAAATCCTTCTGAAAGCTGGTTTTGCCATAAAACAAAGTAAGGTGAAGGGACCTGCACGAGAAATCCAGTTCTTAGGAATCAAATGGCAAGATGGTCGTCGTCAGATTCCAATGGATGTGATCAACAAAATAGCAAAAAGGAAACACAAGCTTTCTTGGGCGTTGTGGGTTTTTGGAGAATGTATATTCCAAATTACAGTCTGATCGTAAGCCCTCTCTATCAAGTGACCCAGAAAAAGAATGATTTCAAATGGGGCCCTGAGCAACGACAAGCCTTTGAACAGATTAAACGAGAAATAGTCCATGCAGTAGCTCTTGGGCCAGTCCGGGCAGGACAAGATGTAAAAAATGTGCTCTGCACTGCAGCCGGGGAGAATGGCCCTACCTGGAGCCTCTGGCAGAAAGCGCCAGGGGAGACCCGGGGTCGACCCCTAGGGTTTTGGAGTCAGGGATACAGAGGGTCCGAAGCGCACTGTACTGCAACTGAAAAAGAGATATTGGCAGCATATGAAGGGGTTCGAGCTGCTTCAGAAGTGGTTGGTACAGAAGCACAGTTGCTCCTGGCACCCCGACTGCCAGTGCTGGGCTGGATGTTCAAAGGAAACACCCCCTCTACACACCATGCAACTGATGCTACGTGGAGTAAATGGGTTGCACTGATCACCCAGCGGGCTCGAGTAGGAAACCCCAGTCGCCCAGGAATCTTGGAAGTGATTATGGACTGGCCAGAAGGCAAAGATTTTGGATTATCACCAGAGGAGGAGGTGGCACGTGCTGAAGAAGCCCCACTGTATAACAAACTACCAGAAGATGAGAAGCAATATGCCCTGTTCACTGATGGGTCCTGTCGCCTTGTGGGAAAGCACCGGAGATGGAAGGCTGCTGTATGGAGTCCTACACGACAAGTAGCAGAAACTGCTGAAGGAGAAGGTGAATCGAGCCAGTTTGCAGAGGTAAAGGCTATCCAGCTGGCCTTAGACATTGCTGAACGGGAAAAGTGGCCAGTGCTCTATCTCTATACTGACTCCTGGATGGTGGCAAATGCCTTGTGGGGCTGGCTGCAGCAATGGAAGCAAAGCAACTGGCAGCGCAGAGGCAAACCCATCTGGGCTGCCGCACTGTGGCAAGATATTGCTGCCCGGGTAGAGAACCTGGTTGTAAAGGTACGTCATGTGGATGCTCACGTCCCCAAGAGTCGGGCCACTGAAGAACATCGAAACAACCAGCAGGTAGATCAGGCTGCCAAGATTGAAGTGGCTGAGGTGGATCTGGACTGGCAGCATAAGGGTGAACTATTTCTAGCTCGGTGGGCCCATGACACCTCAGGCCATCAAGGGAGAGATGCAACATACAGGTGGGCTCGTGATCAAGGGGTGGACTTGACCACAGATGCTATTGCACAGGCCTGGCAGATGATTATATCACCCTCCCACAAACCTGCCAAGGCAAGTGCCATGTGCTTAAAATGGTATAAGCAACCACCGACACTGGAAACATATCCCGTGCCCCGTGCCACCAGCAGGAACATTATGCTAGACCTTGACAAAAAAGTCTTATAGCGACAAAGGCCCCAAAGGGCCTGAGAGTCTCTGCTTGCCAGGGGCACGGCCCATGGCCGAGGATTTCACTTCTGCCCCGGACACATCAAGTAAGAAAGTGTGACAATAACATTAGGCTTTCTGGGATGTTGTAGAAATTTGTAGAGACTGAAATGCAAAGGAAGGCCAAAAAAACCAAACACATGAAGCAGGGTGTGCAAGATCGTCTGGTCTTCTCTCCTTCATGCCTTTTTTTCAAAAGAAATCACTGAGGGGACGGAGATATGTTTCTCTGCTAGCTCCAAGGGTTCTAACAGAGAAGAGAAATTTGCAGCTTACATAGGTTCACAGCAGGCCGTGTTCACTGTCAGGGGAGTGCTTCCAGGACAATCAAGCTTTCTTCTTAAAAGGCAAGTTCACTACATTTACGCTGAAGTGACTGGGACTCTCTTGGTTCTGGATGTTACAGCTATGTGTGAGTACTGAAATGATGTACTGATTATTAACATCATAAATTTAGCAGTTGTCATGAACAACTTCCTATTTTTCTTATCCAGCTACAGAAAATCATGAGAGAGGGGTGGAATAGTGAACTTTCTGCATTTTGGCAGAGTTCAAATCTTGCGGTTCAGAGTGCAAAACGACCTTTTTGTATGGCTTCTCTTTGCCGATCTAACACTGTGATGCCTTGAAAAAACCAGTACGCACAGTAGTAAGTGCCAGAATCCCTGGGGGATAAATAATCTATTGTAAGTCTATAGAGGGGCTGTGCAGAAGGCTTCCGAGCTCGAAATCTCTTTTCATCGCCACGATCATCAAAAACAGGTGACTGCCCCGACATGTACAGTATCCTCTTTGGTGGCTCCCCAGGAAGCTGCTTGTACCAGTGCACAGTGTTATCGGCGCTCATCCGGCAGTCCATGCTGACAGAGCTGCCCTTCACCTGCCTCCGGAGCGCTGGGGTTTGCACTGGCACTGCCTGCGTGTCTCCACCTGGAAGGGGAAGCAGAGAAATTGTGTGAAGGGAAGAAACCACTGGAGTTTGGAGCCCCGACTGTGCTCTCGGCACACGGGAAGGAGAGGGGAGAGGAACAAGGGCTTACGGGACCACAGAGAACTTGCAAGAAGGACTGGGAGCAGCAACATGTTGCCCGTGTGGGTTAAACCTGGAAATGAAATGGAGAGAAAAACGTTATAAAGCCCTTCAGGTGGAGAAAGCTCCAAACAAGTGGGAGGAGGAAATGACTCATTTGTCACATCCAATGGTCGTTCTTCAACTTGCTACCATGGCGGGGGGTTAAATTTATTGACAAGCTAAACCCCATCAGCAACGGTGTAGAAAGGAGCTAAAATAGTCAATTTGAAGTAATTTTTCTTCCTCTATCAATCTGCTACATTCCTCTCAGACTTATGTGCTGAGCTCACACATAAAAAGTCCAGTGGTTACATTCTGGCCCTTCCAAGGACGTTCTCCTGACCTCAGACACCCCAAAGCTGTCCCAGAAGCACGTTTCAGCAGCCTTTCCTAGAACATACTGCCTGCTTTGGTAGCACAAATCAGGTAAGTCATAGTGAACTGTCACCTCTGAGTCTTCCCAAAGCAGCTCCAAACTGCCTCGTCCCCTTATCTATCTACCCCAGACACGGTGATGTGACGCCAGGGTGAAGCGTGCGTGTCTCCCAGGCAGCCGTTTTCTGCCCTCTGCTGTTGCTTGTACTTTTCCTCATTTCAGAGCCCTGCAAAGGTGCCCTGCAAAGGCTGCATGGCAAACGGTCACTTGGGCAGCAGCCACCACACAGCACTCTCTACGCTGGGAATGATTTCTCATTTTCTGACCCAAAAGAGATAATCAACTTTGGACTGCTGTAGTCTGCAGCTTTCTCTCGTAAATGATCTTCACAATAATTTCTCGGGGCCGTCTTTTCAGGAGAGGCACAGTATTACAGACCCTTGCCTATAACAAGGGGTCCTAGGGCGTATCGGTGTTAGAAGCAGCCCTCCTCATCACTGAGTGACCATCATCAATGAAACATTAGGGTGGGAGTGACGAGTGAGGAGCATCACCAGTATCGCCATCGTGACCTGGGTGTGAAGTCTCCCAGGCTACCTCTTCAGTGCAAATATGCCCCTCCTGTGCTGCCTGCCTGCCATTTGCTTCATTTTTGCCAGCTCAGACTGTATGTGGGGAAGTATCTGCCTTCTTGAAAGACAAAACTGTGCCACTGTCTACATTCAGCTGTAACGCCATCACGCACAGGAGGGCTCCTTTTCCCCAGCACAGCGCATTATACCAGTTGAGGTGCAGAATGCTGCTTTTCTGTGCTTTTCTCTCTGTCAGTTATTTAGACTTACATACTCAGCTTCTTGGAAAGGCACATCTTCCTTGCTCCAGTCTTCTCCTGGGGTCTCAGGGGCGTGGGAATCCTGAAGTCTGGCTTCACAGGTGAATACTGAGGCTAAGCAAGCAGTGCAGACCTCGGCCTTTTCCATGTCAATTGTCACCACTTTCCCTGCCCTACTGAGCAGCTTTGCCTAGTCTCTCTTTTGCTGCTGATGTGCTTGTAGCATTCTTTCTTGGTCCCCTTCACACCCTTTGCCCAAGCCAACTCCAGCTGGGCTATTGCTTTCCTAAGCCCACCCCTGCATGATCAAACTGCAGCTCCATATGCCTCCTGGGCCACGTGCCCCTCTTCCACCTCTTGTACACCTCAGTTTCATGCCTGACTTCAGGTAGGGGCTCTTTGCTCTTGCATGAAGGCCTCCTGCTGCCTCTGCTTGATTTCCTGCTTGTCAGGATGGGCCTTTCTTGAGCTTGGAGGGGAGATGCTTGAATATCAACCAGCTCTCCTCCAGCACCATGTCTCTCCAGTGGTGTACCTGATGGGATTCTTCAAAGCAGATCTGTGTAGGACTTAAGGTCTGCTCTCCCAAAGCCCAGGGCTGTGTTTCTGCCCTGCTCCCTCCTCTCGGGAGCCTGAACCACACCAGCTCACGGTCACCGCAGCCAAGGCTGTCCCATACCTTCACATCCCCAACAAGTCCTCCCTTGTTTGTGAGTTGGAGGGGCAGAAGACCACCCTTCCTTGTTGGCTGCTCGGTC
The DNA here is from genome assembly GCF_963921805.1 of Phalacrocorax carbo. Lineage (NCBI taxonomy): Eukaryota > Metazoa > Chordata > Aves > Suliformes > Phalacrocoracidae > Phalacrocorax > Phalacrocorax carbo. Next base: position 112,611,000 of record NC_087514.1, on the reverse strand, counting down.
ACCTGTGTTTGGAAGTTGTTGTCAACTCACGCCAGAAACCTCCTAGATGGTTGTGAGGAACCCTCACATCCCGCAATGTGAAGATACAAGGCGAGCAGCCTGCAGTTAATATCTCAGGTCACATGCTCTACAACCTATTTTTCAAAGAGTTAAGCAGGCCAGACACATGAATAGTGAGGCGTTACGTATTCAAATCTTTCCAAAAGTCCAGCCAAAACAATGTTCAGATGTTCAGATGTTCAGAGCCTGCGGAACTGGAAAACCACCATAATGGAGGTATTTGTGTTCATTTGTGAAGGCCCAGACGCATTAAAGGAGTATCTCACAGGATACTGAGGATGTGCACTCTGTCCTACCGCAGAACTCAGAGGCACAAAACTGTCTCAGTTTTTCTGATGTAGCTGGCAAATGGCAAATGGCAGCTTTCCTCAAACTCGTCTTTCATCATAGACCCTGATTTGTAACACTCAGTGCACCTAACCCAAAGGGCCTGAGAGTCTCTGCTGTGCATCCACTACACGCGCTTTCTACCCTGGGAATGATTTCTCATTTTTCTGTCTTTAAAGGTATGATCAACTCTGGACTTATTATTTTTTTTGCACCTTAGTGAATAGCGGTGGACACAACTAAACCTTGTCTGAAAACTAGTAGAGGAACTTCATATTGTTCTGTTGCCTTTGTGATAGACACAGGGATATCAGAGTCATAAAGCAATTTGCTTCAGCAATTCATTGCCCCACCCTTACAGATTTATGTCTTATTTGTATCTTGAGTTCTCCTTGCTTCATTTCTGCTGGATGTATCTTTGCTTGTTGTGTTGAGAGCCCTGTTTCCCAAAATTTATTCCCAGATATTGTACTAGATGGAGATCTGCTTCATTTTGTTTTAGAAGTTGGATAAAAATATGCAGGAAATAACAGACTAATAGTGGAAATCGACTCTTGGCTACGTGGCTGGTGCCATTGTGAGGGTTTTGACTTTTACGACAATGGGACGTTCTTCAGCAACCATAGACTGCTAGGGATGGATGGACTCCACCTGTCTAGAAGGGGCAAGGGAATCTTTGGCAGCAGGCTGGCAAACTTGGTGAGGAGGGCTTTAAACTGAGGAACTTGGTGGGTCAGGGCCAAAGTGGCAATGCTAATGCCATCACACAGAATGGGGGAGTAAGACAGGACAACCGGAGTAGCGACAAAAGTGCCTTAGCTGCCTCATGAGGTTACAATCAGAAGACCAACCACCTCAAGGGTGTGTGTAGCTATAGTGGGTCCTCATGTGCCCCTCCAGGATAACCTGCATGCTCAAGCACCTTTCTGAAATGCCTGTATGCCAATGCATGCATCATGGGGAATAAACAGGAGGAACCAGAGGTCTGTATGTGGCCGCAAGGCCACGATCTCATTGCAGTCACAGAGACATAGTGGGATAGCTGGCATGACTGGAATGCTGTCATGCATGGCTACATACATTTAGGAAAGACAGGCCAGCAAGGCAAGGTGATGGCGTTGCTCTTTATGTGAGGGAGCAACTGGAATGCATTGAGCTCCGCCTTGGAGTGGAAGGAGAACAAGTTGAGAGCTTGTGGGTAAAAATTAAAGGACAGCCAAATATGGGTGACACTGTTGTGGAATTTTGGTACAGGCCACCTGTTCAGGAAGAGGAAGTTGATGAAGCCTTCTACAGACAGCTGGAAGTAGCCTTGCAATCGCAGGCCCTGGTCCTCATGAGGGACTTGAACCACCCTAATATTTGCTGGGAAAGCGACATGGCGAGGTGTGCACAGTCCAGGAGGTTCCTGCAGAGTATCAAGGATAAATTTTTGACACAGGTGGTGGAGGAGCCAACAAGGTGAGGTGTGCGGCTCAACCTTATACTAATGAACAAGGAAGGGCTGGTTGAGTATGTGAGAGTTGGTGGTAGCCTTGGCTGCAGTGACCATGAGATGGTCGAGTTCAGGATACTGTGTGGTAGAAGCAGGGCAACGAGTAGGATTACAACGCTGGACTTCAGGAGAGCTAACTTTGACCTCTTCAGAGACCTGCTTGAAAGAATCTCATGGGTTAGGGCTCTGGAAGGTAGGGGAGGGGTCTAAGAGAGCTGGTCAATATTCAAGTACCGCTTCCTCCAAGCTGGAGATCAGTGCCTCCCTGTGAGGGGGGTACATTGTCTGTGAATTGGAGTTTCTCATCCAAAGTCACAGCGGGTCTTTCCACTTATATCAGTGGGATTTTGAACACACTCAAATAACTGGAGACAACCTATACACAGAAATGGACAAACACAGGGTCAATGTGGGAATAGAGTTCTTTGTGATTCAGCATCTGACTCAAATAATGATTTTTTTCCTTAAATCTTTGCTTTATAAAACTAATATGCAATAAAATACTGAATGCTTTGTTCAGAAAACTTAAATCTATATAGCTCTGACAACTTCAGAAGCACTGGCTTTCTCTGTCTCTCATTAGTGTTAGTTAAAAATAATTTTCAGACAAGGACTCCTTTCTTGTGAAGCTCCCAGAGTGTTTAGCATTCTTTAGCTGTTGCAGGAAAAAATGGCAAACCTGTTCTTCTGTGACATAGAAGAGTAAGTGAACTCAAAGTTAGTAGCCTTTGCTGGTACAGCAAATTCAGGCTGTCAGTCAAAACAATGTCCTGATCTTGAGATAAACCAGGCTGTAGCCCATCATTTCCCCTTGGAGATGATGGCAACTCCATTTCGGGGACTACTAAGATTAGATTATGATAGAAACAATATAAGAAATAATCCTACATGGAAAACAAGTTGGACTGCAGGATCTGACAGGTGTCTTCAAATGTCACTTCTAGTTCTAGAAACCCTTAATACAACTTCATAAAGACTGCTGAGAGTGTATATTTAAGTACCATATTTCTGTAAATAACTCTTGTTTGTGCTTGTCTTTTATCTGATAAATAAACTGTAGGTTAGCAGCACCTCCCAGCTGCTTATCAGCTGTGTGTCTTACCTCACATCACTCAACAGCCCAGGAAGGAAGAGACAACAACCTAGGAAGGAACGACCAGATGCTCAGCATCATGCAAAGTAGGATACTTCTCATTGACTCTCTCAAAGACCGCATTTACATTGAATTTCTCTTGACTAGCAAGAGGGAGCTGCAGCAGACAGTGCTACATGGGTCCTGGGATGGCCTCTTAGAAATCACAGGCACTATGCAGTCCCTCCTGCCCAGGTGTTCAGCTGAAGATAATTTGAAAAGGACTCTAAGATGGAGGCAGTTTTCTCCAGTAAGAATTCCCCAGCATTTACTGTGCCCTTCCCTATTTACATCTGGAAAGCATTCTGCTTCTTCAACCCTCTAGAGTTTGTATCCATAAAGTTCCTTACCTGGGGTAAAACTTGAAAACTCCCACAGGACATGCAAACTCGGCAATTTTCATTTTTGGGGAAACCTGTGTCCCAATTTATATCAGACCCAGAAAGGGTAATAAAGACCAGTCTCTCCGCATGGGGAGCGGGTCCTAGGTGACATTTGGTACCAGTGGATGTAGGTGGACTGTGATCCTCCAGTTACTTTGCAGGTGAATTTGACAGTGTCCTCTGGGAGAGGGTGGACTGTGATGTAGACTGGCTCCTGGTCCAGTTGGAGGGCCCAGAGCATACCTGGAGGGAGAAGACACAGCAGTGATGAAGCTACAGCAATAAATCCTCATGCCTGGGGTCATGGGGGTATCCTCAAACCACAGGCCCCCCATCTGTGAGGAAAAGTGACTGAACTTTACTACCTGCTTCTGCTGGCAAAGGCACATAGTGCTGCACCATGTGAAGAGGGGGAGAAATGCAAAACCTTATGTCCAGCCTGTGGGTTGTATTGCCCACATTTGTCAGCCATCACACAGGCAAATCAAGCCATTTGTCCACAAGTTATCTGCCAAGTGTCATTTGAACTTGGGACTTGGGTAATAGGACATTGCAGATGTTAAACTGCATAATTAGGCTGGGGGACAAATGAAGTGTGATATAAAAGCAAGAAGAAATATATTCTGACACCTTTAAGAATAACTAATACATACAACTTACTAGTCAAGAGATGAGCTTGGAGGATTTTCAAGAAGCCCATAATTTTTTCTCGTTCTGCCACAGCTCCTCAGAAAAGGAAGTTCAGACATGCTGGCATAGTTCAACCCTAGTGAGACAAAGAAAGACATTAAAAAATATATATACTGATACCTTGCCCCTCCAAAAAAAGCAAATGAATTGGTGAAGAGAAAAGTGATTTTTTTTCTTTTTTTTTTTACAGTGTTGGCTTAATTTCCTGTTAATAAAGAGGCAGAGAGGCGTGTGTTGATGTGGAATCTTAGTGATGTCATTGGCAAGTGCTGCCTGTGCCTGCAAGCCTCTAACCTGACCAGGTCACTGTGCTGTTGCCCTGCCCAGCAGGAACCAGCTTCTATCTCTGTTCTGCCCCTCTGTGCCATAGTATGGTTAATACCAAGCCTCCTCACAACCCTCCTGGATAATCACAGACAAGTGACTAAGGGGCAGGTTTCTGAGAGCTGGGGAGCACCCATGCAGGTCTCATCAGGCAGGGATGTGCTCTGTTCTCCTGGCACTCAGCCCTCAAACCTTCCCAAACCAAAGCTATCTACACTCACCTGTGTATGAGCACCATCCTCTTCCCTTTCATCGAGCCTTTGCTTGTTGTGCTGCCTGAGCTTGTGAGTGCTCAGACAGACAGACAGCTAGCCTCGGCATTTTTAATGTACTTAACACACTTGCAGGTCAGTCTGAGCTCGAGTGTGACAACATAACAGTGATAAGACATTCAGCATAGCTGGCCTTGAATAGGAGAACAAAAATAAAAATAGGAACAATGTCTTTATACCCTGTAAGACATGTTTTGTGCCCAAGATCTTCTCTTTTGCCACAAAACCATTTCACCACTTCCTGTGCATACTGCCTTGCCTCTCATCACAGGCAGGGAGGACACAGCTCCAGGTGGCTAATACTCCTCCTGTCTTGGAATATAAAGCACAGCACAATAAGTAAGTAGGGCTTTCCCCCAGCCCAATAAAAATCCTGCACTATCCAGTGTCTGGGACATCAAACAGAGAAGACTTTGGCATTTTACTGTTTAGTGCAGGCTTAGTTTCCTGTAAAAAAATGGGGTGTGTGGGAAGTCACACACACAGCATAACTGTGGTCTCACCACTGCATGTGTTGGGATGGTTCTCTAGACATGTCCCTCTCTCTGAGGAATGGCTTCACAGTCTGGCTGCTTCAGCGCTGCTGGCTCAGTCATGTCTGTGAGCAGCCTGGTGAAAGGGCAGTGCCGGTGCCTGACCTCAGCCCCCTCTCCCTCTCTGCCTGGTCTCAGGCCAGCTGCAAAAGCTTAGGCTTGCAGCAGTGGAGAATGCCCACTCCGGCAGCGAGCTCAGCCAAACACAAAAATGCTTGGTGATACCTAACCAGAAACCTCTCTGTGTTGAAGTGCTTGACAGGAAAGAAACCATCCTTTGCCTAGTCTTCATCTGTTTTCTTAGTGATTGAGAGGATAACTCCCCAGGGGTAGGGACAGTTTCACAGGGCATTCTTCTGAAGCATCTAACACAGCAATGGGTCGGTCACAAACCATATAACCATGACTGCAATCATGATAACTGAATTAATCTCCTGCTAAATGTTCACTTTACTACATGGAGGATCTTAGAATCATAGAATCGTTAAGGTTGGAAAAGACCCTTAAGATCATCAAGTCCAACTGCTAACCTATCACTGCCAAGTCCACCACGAAACCATATCCTCAAGCACCACATCTACCCTTCTTTTAAATACCTCCAGGGATGGAGACTCCACCACCTCTCTGGGCAGCCTGTTCCAATGTCTGACAATCCTTTCGGTGAAGAAGTTTTTCCTAATATCCAACCTAAACTTCCCCTGGCGCAGCTTGAGGCCATTTCCTCTTGCCCTATCGCTTGTTACTAGGGAGAAGAGACCAACCCCCACCTCGCTACGACCTCCTTTCAGGTAGCTGTAGAGAGCAATAATGTCTCCCTTCAGCCTCCTCTTCTCCAGACTAAACAATCCCAATTCCCTCAGCCGCTCCTCAGAAGACTTGTTCTCTAGGCCCTTCACCAACTTTGTTGCCCTTCTCTGGACATGCTCCAGCACCTCGATGTCCTTCTTGTAGTGAGGGGCCCAAAACCCAACACAGTACTCGAGGTGCGGCCTCACCAGTGCCGAGTACAGAGGCATAATCACTTCCCTGCTCCTGCTGCGCACACTATTCCTGTTACAAGCCAGGATGCTGTTGGCCGCCTTGGCCACCTGGGCACACTGCCGGCTCATGTTCAGGTGGCTGTCAACCAACACCCCCAGGTCCTTTTCCTCCAGGCAGCTCTCCAGCCACTCCTCCCCAAGCCTGGAGCGTTGCATGGGGTTATGACCCAAGTGCAGGACCCGGCACTTGGCCTTGTTGAATCTCATACCGTTGGCTCTGGCCCATCGATCCAGCCTGTCCAGGTCCCTCTGTAGGGCCTTCCTGCCCTCCAGCAGATCAACACTTCCACCCAGCTTGGTGTCATCTGCAAACTTACTGAGGGTGCACTCAATCACCTCATCCAGATCATCAATGAAGATATTGAACAGGACCGGCCCCAACACTAGGCCCTGGGGAACACCACTCGTGACTGGCTGCCAACTGGATTTGATTCCATTCACCACCACTCTCTGGGCTCGTCTGTCCAGCCAGTTTTTAACCCAGCACAGAGTGTACTTGTCCAAACCATGAGCAACCAGCTTCTCCAGGAGAATGCTGTGGGAGACAGTGTCAAAGGCCTTACTAAAGTCCAAGTAGGCAATGCCCACAGCCTTCCCCTCATCCACTAAGTGGGTCACCCTATCATAGAAGGAGACCAGGTTAGTGAGGCAGGACCTCTCTTTCATAAACCCATGCTGGCTGAGCTCGATCCCCTGGGTGTCCTGCATGTGCTGCATAATGGTATTCAAGATGATCTGCTCCATGACCTTTCCCGGCACTGAGGTCAGGCTGACAGGCCTGTAGTTCCCCCAGATCCTCCTTCCGATCCTTCTTGTAGAGGGGCATCACATTCGCTAGTTTCCAGTCATCTGGGACCTCCCCGGTTCACCAGGACTGCTGATAAATGATGAAAAGTGGCTTGGCGAGCTCCTCTGCCAGCTCCCTCAGTATCCTCGGGTGGATCCCATCTGGCCCCATGGACTTGTGAACATCCAGGTGAAGGAGCAGGTCGGTGACTGCCACCTCTTCAACAACTGGGACTTCGTTCTGCATACTATCTCCATCTCCCAGCACAGATGCGTGACAACCCTGAGGATGACCAATCTGACTATTAAAGACTGAGGCAAAGAAAGCGTTAAGTACCTCAGCCTTCTCCTCACCTTTCCTGGCAAGGTTACCTTCCGCATCCAGCAAAGGAGGGAGATTCTCCCTGGCCCTCCTTTTGTCACTTATGTATTCATAAAAACATTTTTTGTTATCTTTAACAGTGGCGGCCAGTTTAAGTTCCAGCTGGGCCTTTGCCTTCCTAATCTTTTCCCTGCATAACCTCACAACATCCTTGTAGTCCTCCTGAGTCACCTGCCCCTTCTTCCAAAGGCAGTAAGCTCTCCTTTTTTTCTTGAGTTCCAGCCAAAACTCCCTATTCAGCCAAGCTGGACTTCTCCCCTGCCTGCTCAATTTATGGCACATGGGGACAGCCCGCTCCTGTGCCTTTGAGACTTCCTTCTTCAATAACATCCAGCCTTCCTGGACTCCTTTGCCCTTCAGGACTGCCTCCCAAGGGACTCTGTTAACCAGACTCCTTAACAATCCAAAGTCTGCCCTTCTGAAGTTCAGGGTAGTGGTTTTGCTGACCCTCTTCCTTACTTCTCCAAGAATCAAAAACTCTATCATGTCATGGTCGCTGAGCCCAAGACAGCCTCCGGCCACCACATCACCCACCAGGCCTTCTCTGTTCGTAAACAGTAGGTCTAGTGGGGCACCTCTCCTGGTTGACTCGCTTACCAGTTGCGTCAGGAAGTTATCTCCCACACACTCCAGGAACCTCCAAGACTGCTTTCTCTCTGCTGTGTTGTATTTCCAGCAGATATCTAGTAAGTTGAAGTCTCCCACGAGAACTAGGGCTAGAGATTGTGAGACTTCAGCCAACTGCTTGTAGAGTACATCTGTCTCCTCATCCTGGTTGGGTGGTCTATAACAGAATCCCACCAGGATGTCTCCCTTATTGGCCTTCCCCTGGACCCTTACCCCTAAGCACTCAACCTTATCATTACCATCATTGAGTTCTAGACAGTCAAAACACTCTCTAACATACAAGGCTACCCCTCCACCTCGCCTTCCTTGCCTGTCCCTTCTAAAGAGCTTGAGCCATCCATTGCAGTGCTCCAGTTGTGCAAGTCATCCCACCATGTTTCCGTGATGGCGACCACATCATAGTTTCCCTGATGCACGATGGCTTCCAGCTCCTCCTGTTTATTGCCCATGCTGCGTGCATTGGCATAAATGCACTTCAATTGATCTATTGATCTCTTTTCCAACACAGGCATGCCACCCCTAGGCTCATCCCTAGCAAGCCTGGTTTTATCCCCTTCCCCCTTTGTATCTAGTTTAAAGCCCTCTCAATGAGGCCTCCTAATTCCTGAGCCAGAATCCTTTTCCCCCTTTGCGACAGGTGAACCCCACCTGTCTCCAGCAGGCCTGGTGCCATGTAAACTGCCCCATGATCAAAAAACCCAAAATTCCACCGCTGGCACCAGCCTCTGAGCCACGTGTTAAAGAGATGGGATTTCCTGTTCCTTTCCATATGTCTCCCGGCTACTGATGGGATGGAGGAAAATACTACCTGTGCTCCTGATCCTTCAAGCAATCACCCCAGTTCTCTAAAGTCCCTTTTGATTGTCTTTGCACCTCTCTCAGCTACCTCATCACTGCCGACCTGAACAACCACTAGCGGATAATAATCGAATCCTTTTACTAGCCTAGGGAGCTTCCCTAGGCTTAATTCTTCTTGATTAAGAGAGTGGTCCTGAGTTTTGTTCAGAAAGGAAGAGCAGCCTTGTTCCTGCCTGGAGTACTGGTAATCAGATTATATCTAGTAGGCAGATAAGAGCAAGCCAGATTGAACATAAAGGGAGCATTTTAATTGACTGAAAAAAAAATGTTTAGAAAAGTAAAGTTTGGACATTTTTCAGGACTAAAGCAAAATGTCTGATCAGTGCATGTGCTGCTCACTTTTATGTAGGAAAAAATATCATTGCACCTTAAAGCATGCAAAAGCATGTACCAAAAGCGTAGGCACTTATTTCCAGTCAAATTCAAAGTTGGAAGGAAAGATGGTGGCATCCTGTGCTAATCTGGGCTCATTAATAGTCATGGGCAATCAGGACTACGACGTCACCGCCAGCTTCTCCATCAGTGCTGAAAGCAAAGATAAAGATATTTAACTCTGCCCTTTTCAAAGTGAGTGCAAACCTCTGCAGCCTTCAAGCATTCAAACTGGGTGAAAAGAAACAATCAATTTGGAAAGCTGTCATGTTAATGAAAATCTACCACGACATTCACTAAAGTGTTACCCCTTGAATCTACCTCCAGAGTAATTGAATTTGGTGCCCATCTGGTGATGGACTCAAAGCAACTGATCACACAAATAAATTATTCTGTACTTGCACAGGGCATGAGGGTTTGCTCAAAAGAAGGTAATTTCTGTAAGAGTAAAATCTTTGAATAGCCGAAGTAATGTTATGTAAAACAGATATTGCTGCTCATCTGCTCATACATGATGCGAACATAATTAGCTCAAAACTTCAAACTCATTTCCCTTCCTTTCTTTATTAGGAAGAGTTTGAAATCTGTCAAAAAAAGGGACTGTATGTCACAAACCACTAAACCTGCTAAGGTCTGCCTAGAGCTTTTATCCCTGCAAACCAAGTTACTTCACCAGCGCATCCTCTCCTGTGCTGAGAAAATTTGCTGCCCGATGTCTACCAACATTCCCAGGGCTGATGCAGAGCAAAGAGGACTGCTGCCAGGCCACACCTAGGAGCCTGACACCCCTAAGAGGAGCCAGAAGCCTCTGGAGCTAACAGGAGCCTCCTGTGTTGTAGGTAGAAACATATTTGTACTACAGAATTGCAACTGGATTGGAGCCAGGCTTGCATTCCAGTAGCTTCCCACTCTATGCTTTCTCAGTATGCAGATGTCCCTGGGTGGGAAATAGTCTCTGACCTTCATGGTCACCTGTGTCCTGGACAGGACCTGGGTTTGAGGAGAGGTAGAGTGGTGGCCCCAGGTCTTGGTACCAGTGGATGTAGCTGGAGCTCAAGCCATCAGCCCCTTGGCCGATGCTGCTCTGCTGCAGCTACCAGCTGATGAAAGTCTGGTGCTGATCCACACGGTGCGCCCACAGCAGGTCTGGAGGCAAATGGGAGAGAGTGTGGCAGTGAGGAGATGCTGGCTGGAAATCCGTTTTTAGTCTCCCATCCTCCTACCAGTCTCAGCATCACAGCTTTCCCTGGCCTGGAAAGGCCAGCATGGCTGTCAGAACAGCAGCACTGATCCCTCCCTCTGGTCTCAGAGTGGAGGTTGAGAGCTGGGAGGGAAAGGGGAGGATACAGCCCCAGGGCTACCATAGTGAGGCTAAGGGTGATGATGGGCTTTGCTGAGCAGGGGAAGACACGCATACGTGGCCAGAGAGGCATCCTTTTGGGAAACAGCCTCTGCAGGTATGTCTGGGGCGGTCTCTGCTGTCTCTCGTGTGACCTCTTGTTCTTTCTTTCCTCTGTATAAAATGCAGAGCAATGCAGGCCTTGGGTATTCTAGTATATTTAAAAATTTATCGGACCTTTTGCAAAGGCAGGACATGTTACACAGCTCCTAAAGGATAATTTGATCCCTCACTCAATTATAATCACAGAGCTGAGTGTGTCCAGGTGTTTAACATTCACTAATATCCATATGTCCTTCACCATTCCATATTGTCTAGTCATTTTGGTTACCCATATTCACTTCAGTTTTGGTTGGATACTGTAAATTTTCTTCATTTCTTCTCCTCTATTCCTATATGCTGCCATTGAATTTCTCACAGATAGCTGCTGTGACCATCTGCTTGAGGACATATTGTTTTGTTATAGGGACATGCCAACATTTATCATTTATCTCTCTATCTCAAAATGATGTTCCTCCTGCTCAGTCTCTACACTGGTTCCTGTGGCTATCCTAATGGCAAGGGCTGAGGGGAAGGAACCCTGGTGGAAGATGCCCTACAAGCCAGCCCTGGTAGGTAGGGTTTGCAGACTAGAAGAGGCTTGTGGCTTGGTGCCTGCTCCCACATGGCACAGGAGCAGCACTTGCTGCCTTCCTTCTCCCACTTGAACCCTAGCAGGACAAATGTGTCTTCTTGTCCAGAGACTGAGGTTTTTCTCTATGGAGATGGCAGTTCCACCAGTGAGATCAGAGCTTGAGAGATGGAGGTGGAGCTGCTTCTCTGGGGCCTTCCCTGGGGGGACTCAGTGCCAATGGATGTAGGTTGCCTCTGACCTGGCTGTCACATTGCAAGAGACTTCAGCATTGCTGTCCTTGTGTGCCTGGTTTATGACAGGGTCCTGCTCCTGGCTAACAGCCCACAGCACATCTGGAAAGTGAAAAGAAAGCAGCAACGAGGAGGCCATAGTGAGAAATAGGCCCCTACCTGGGGCAGCAATGCCCATCCCTAAGCTGGGTCTGTGCAGCTGGGGTTCACTGGGGGTGAATCTGTCTTTGGGGCAATGCACATTGCTGATGGTACAGAGGAGAGAAGTTTCACACTGACGTTTTACACTCACTGAGGAATACCTAGCTATGCTGCAGCCTTGGAGAATCAGTGCATGAGCTTGCTGTGCATCCATACTTTGCTGATGATCTGTGTACCTAAATTTTCTCTTCGTTCCCTAGTTTCACAGTAGAGAAATTTTTGCTCTCTGGAATATAATGTTACCTTGCAGGGAATCAGGCACATGGCCTTATATAAAAAAGACTAGGACCTTTAAAAACATTAAAGAACATGGAAATAAATGTGTACTTACAGGGAAAGAGACAAGCTGAGGAGGCTTCCAGGAGGCTTCCATACCCAGCTGCTGCTCAAGGGCCAGCAGCATTGTGTGCTCCCAGGCAAGGAGTACTCCAGGGCTGAAAGAGCAAGTAGAAAGACAAGTCCTAAATGCTCTGATAAGAAAATAAGGAGGTTCACCAGCTGCTGTTGCTTCAGCTGTATTGGAAAGTTTCAGGCTTTGACAGTGATAGGGGACATGGAAACACATAAGGGCTGAGAGGGGATGCGCGGTCACATCATTGTGTGTGAAAGCCTGTAAAGGTGGGGTGTGCCTCTTTCTACTGAAAGGGAGCTCTACAAAGTATTTCGTATCTGAGAGGGGGGAAAACCCTAGACAAAATGTCATGTTAATTCCCATTTGGTAAAATGGAAGAGTGAAACAGTCCTCAGAGCATAAAGACTGCATTGCATTTCTTTGAAAAGCAGACAAGAAGCATGCAGAGACCACTGAATTCAATTCACTTCTGACCCCCAACACTGCACTATTGGACTTCTGCATTGCCTCCTACTGACATCCATTCCCAGCTTTAACTCACCTACATCTTGGAGAGGAAACCCTATGAGAATGATGAGAACCATGTGCGGGCATGTCCTTATTCCAGGAAAAAGCTGTAGTGGGGGTAGCTATGATGGGATAGGCAGCGCTATTCAGCCAGAGACCCTGCATCGATCAGATCTGTCTAGAAACCCTCACCTCACATTTCCTGGCAGTACCTCTTTTTTTCACCTAGACCTCTCAGAAAAGGGCAAAAACAAAGGCTAGGAATACTATGAATTTGTATGCTATTTTGCAGACCTTAGTTGAGCAGGGAGTATAGAAAAATGGTGGAATATTTACTTACTGATGTTATTCCTACAAGTCTCCTCTCTCTATCTCCTTTACTGTTTCAAGGATGCCATTAGAGGAGAGGTGCTTTTGTGCAGTGTTTCTGTAGCCTCAAGAGCCAGAGTCAGGTAACTGAGGACTGACTGGCTTGCTGATTTTGAGCACTCAAACATTAAAAGACTGCAAATATTCATTTATCAGCATTGTTTTGGCTGGAAGTCAAATAGTGCAGCACTAGTGTCTAAGAACCACAAATCGAGCAGGGCTTTCAGTCACCCCAGTGAAACCAGGACAAACCATGGGTAGATTGAACAGAGAGAGACAGAGACAGGAGACATGAAAAAATTATGAGGGAAACTGGCTTTACAAGGTCAAAGTAGTGTGAAGGAGCTAGAAAATGAAGACATTTTTTGTTCAAAATGTTTTCCCATAGTTAATAATTTAGCTATTTATTTAAACACTGGTAGGATATAAAATTATTTTAAGCAGAGGTAGCATATAATTTTTTTTTCCTTTTAAACCAACATTGCGTCTTTCAATTGAATCAGGTGAATAACTGGTTAGTTGGTGCAGATTTACCATGTTTGGTATACAGCACATATATGAGATGCAAGGATATGTTGCTCTAATGACTTATGGTACAGCTTGATAATGTCCTTTTCAGTCTTCGTTTGCCTGCAGGTTGAAGTAGCCAGTTACTGAGTACATAAAACTGTTTTTGCTTCTGTTATTGCACTGAATTTGCTCTGTGTGTCTACAGCTATGAGACACCTTCAGATAATGAGAGATATTAATGAAACAAACTCATAGCTGAAGACTGATCCAAATGACAATTTGGCAGATGCAAATTCTAGTATCTACCACCCTCTGCTGGGTATGAGGGAGTAAAACCCTCAGAAGCCCTTTCTAAGCAGCTGTGTGAATGCCATACAGCATCCACAGGCATGGATGGGCACTGAGAATTCCTGTAATACTCTGACATTTTAAAGCAAAACAGTTGTGCATCAGTCACTTTTATTTTCATGACCGCTTTTAAAGGGACAGCATTGTGATGTTCTTTCTTGGGCTAGGAGATACATGAAGATCCTCAGCATTTATAAAGCTTCTGTAAAACATACACATTTGTCCTGGTTTCAGCTGGGACAGAGTTAAATTTCTTCGTAGTAGCTAGTATGGGGCTATGTTTTGGATTTTTGCTGGAAAACAGTGGTGATAATGTGGAGATGTTTCAGTTGTTGTTAAGTAGCCCTTACACTGGTCAAGGACTTTTTCAGCTCCCCGTGCTCTGCCAGGTGCACAAGAAGCTGGGAGGAGACACAGCCAGGACAGCCGACCCCAACTGACCAAAGGGATATTCCATACTGTATGACGTCATGCTCAGTATATAAAGCTGGGGGAAGAAGAAGGAAGGGGGGGGACATGTTTGGAGTGATGGCGTTTGTCTTCCCAAGTAACCGTTACGCGTGATGGAGCCCTGCTTTCCTGGAGATGGCTGAGCACCTGCCTGCTAATGGGAAGGAGTGAACGAATTTCTTGTTTTGCTTTGCTTGTGCGCGCAGCTTTTGCTCTACCTATTAAACTGTCTTTATCTCAACCCACGAGTTTCCTCACTTTTACTCTTCCGATTCTCTCCCCCGTCCCACCAGGGGCTGCGTGGTGCTCGGTTGCTGACTAGGGCTAAACCACGACACCATTATAGGCTTAAAATACAGTGTTCTGAATCCCTGCAAAAGACCATGGACAATTTCCACTTTTGTTTATATCTCTACAAGACTTCAGGAGTGACAGCACTGTGCCAGGTACAGGGTCTGTCAGATTTCGGCCATTGAGAAAGAGAATTTTGTATGACCTCATTTGGCAATTTTGCCTTAACCTGCACAGCTTATTCCTCAGGACTACATGTTTTTTTTTATTCACTGACACACAGGCAGACAGTGTTTAAACTAAAAAACTTTTACATAGAATTTGACCTTCTTTGGAATAATTATCTGAAGTATGTGAAATATAGGAAGCCTGGAGTACATTCACCTTCTCCTTTGTAGCATGTAACCTGGAAACATAATAATTTAAGTGTACAGTGACTTACCTTTACAGTGTTTTATGTTCTTGGTCCAGTTTTACCTTGTACTACACAAGCAGTCTGTCTAGGCAAATATAGTTGCATGATTAGTCACCTGGGGTTAGCCTGGCTTGCACAAAATCCTATGCTCCTGTAGCACCAAAAGAGACCCTGGCCTGTTTTCTCCTCTGAAGCCAGGCTGAGGACATATAGGACTTTTGCATTTGTTGACCCTCTTCAGCAGCTGTGGGTCTCAGTGACTCCTGGAGACTCTACTTCTGATGGCTACATGCTGCTTTCTTGCTCTCTGCGTTGCATTTAGTGCCTGTGACTGGACAGCAAGCCTGTATACACATGGAGTGCTACTTTTACTACTGTCTAGATATTTCCTTTCACTAAAGTTTCCTTTAACTGCTATTAAGCGTCTGAATATGCAGCACAATTTCCTTTGGGATGATTTCAGCTTTGCCAAATTAATGTTAATTTCGAGGTCTTGCTGTTGGTTATGGGAGACACCATTTGGAAAGTACTGTAGTTTTCCCCATATAATGCTTCTGTGCTGATTGAACAGGTCAGACTGAAGATATCGATTCAAGAGAAACACAGACATATTTGAAATGCTGCCGGAGACACGGTACACACAGAGATAGCATCAGAGCTGAAATCACACGGGTGAGGAGCTAAGAGAATAATCTTTGAAAAGCTACTATCTCATCATACATCTATACTTTTAGAGAGATGCCGAGTCCAAAACCACAGCCCATTTCATATTCTCTAATTCTGAACCTGGTCTGAGAATACGCCTTTTCCTAAAATTCCTCTTCCTAATTAAACAGGATTTCTTTACTCCAGAAATAGCTGACATTTAGAACAGGAGCAACGTGGTTGCTATTTAATGTCACTGACTCTCTTGCACCAAGTCCATTACAGCCCTCTCATCTGCAGCAAACGTCTTGCCACCAGGGAGCACATCAGAGCTAACAGTGACACTGCTGAGTACAGCTGGCTGGAAAACACCTCCAGGTTTCTTTCAGCTGCTTTCAGAATTGTGACCTTGCTTAATTAATTTAATTACCTACTTTCTGTAGCTGGGGATTGGCTTATCAGGTGGTTTCATCAATTGCCTCCTTAGTTGTTTAAATACAAAAAGATAGATCTTTTAAATCTGCTTTAAAAACTAACAATAAAATCTGAGTTTGTCCTTCAAGCAGCGAACTCTGATGTTCTGGAGGCTACTGTGGTACTTCGGGCTGCTACAGCTGTAATACATGCTCATGCTCTGCCTGCACATGGGTGTGCAAGAGGGGACAGCCTTGTAAACTGTTCCTACAACCAGTGACTGCTCTTTCCCAACCCCATCCATCTAACCAACCCATCACGGTGACTTTCTTTAAGCATGAGCTTAATGATTCTATGATTTACTTTACATCTTTCTGGCATTAGGGGATCAGAGCATGCTGGAATCAGATGCCATGCAATGAGTAGGACCATACCCCTGCAGCCTCCCCTCCTTCTTCTTGTGGCAGGGACAGACGCACGCAGCTGTGAGGTCTGGAAGAGGTGAAGCAAGGTGGGGAGAGGAGGAAGAGGGGCAGAAAAGGGACAGAAGTGGCATTCAGCTTATGCATTTTTCATTTTTCATGAAAAGTTGTAAACCAGATAGATGAGCTACAAATGTACAATTTACTAGTTCACTCACATGAGATGTTCCTCCATCTTCAGTTATTTAGTCTTACTTGCAAGTCCACACTGTGCATAATCAGCCTGTGAAATCAGGAGGTTGGGTCCCTAAATCTTTCATGGTTTTATCTGATGTAGAATTAGAAATTATAGCTGCTGTACAAGGTTAGTAGTGTGTACTGTCTTAGGCATAAATAAGCCTTAACAGAAACCAAGATATGATGTGTTATTGTTTTACAATCATCCCAAAAGCATGAAATTCAGTAAGTTGCCAAGTCTAATATAGAGTGTTAATCAGAAAAATCCCAGAAAAGGGGGAAATAATTCTGGGCTAACATAACTCCAGGGGGAGAGTATATACACTGGTATGTAGCAGCAGTACATAACATACTGGAAAGAATTCCCCTTGCTTGCCCTAGAATAAGCTGCTATAGATCACAGAGAAATACACCCGTTTTATACTAGTCATCTCAGGAGCTGCAGACATAAAAGTGTCTGAGAGGTAAGTCTGATTGTCTAATGAAACTAGAATAAGAAGAAATTGAATAAGAAACAGTTGTTAACCCAAAATGATAAATACATTTCTATTCATTAACTCCTGTTAGAGGGAAAATTAGGAAAAGTATCATCTTGGCTAACCTATCAATGTCCTTCCTTTATTATCTGTCATCTTAATAATGAAATTTTGCAAGGCATTTTTAGAGATGCAAAATTAATAATTCTCTTCATCCTTCCTGCAAGACATCTGTTTGCTTTGTGGCTCTGGTGTGCATGTGTGAGATATGAAGACATACTTATTGTCATAATGGCATGCCATATTCATATTAACCCGCAGCACTTACATGACACAGGCATCATGTGCAATAGCATGGCTTTTGGGGCACTATCAGTGCATCAACTTATTGCCAGCAAATAATGATAGGCCTTGCAGGGAGATGTGGACATTTAATAGTTTTTGAAATTATATTTTTCTTTATACTGAGGTGGAATTAAGAAATAATCATAGAAATCATAGACAATCTCAAGTTGGAAGGGACCTGTAATGACCAAGTCCAACTCCCAGATGACTTTATGGATATAACAGGAAGGAGGAAACGATAACTACGGAGAGAATTCAGAAGTCACAGGGATTGTCCAGCTGGCCTACAAGGAGACAAAATCCTCTGCCTCAAGGATGTGGCTGGAGAGCTGCCTGGAGGAAAAGGACCTGGGGGTGTTGGTTGACAGCCACCTGAACATGAGCCGGCAGTGTGCCCAGGTGGCCAAGGCGGCCAACAGCATCCTGGCTTGTAACAGGAATAGTGTGCGCAGCAGGAGCAGGGAAGTGATTATGCCTCTGTACTCGGCACTGGTGAGGCCTTGAATATTGTGTTCAGTTTTGGGCCCCTCACTACAAGAAGGACATTGAGGTACTGGAGTGTGTCCAAAGAAGGGAAATGAAGCTCGTGAAGGGTCTAGAGAGCAAGTCTTAATGAGGAGCGGCTGAGGGAACCGGGATTGTTCAGTCTGGAGAAGAGGAGGCTGAGGGGAGACCTTATCGCTCTCTACAACTACCTAAAAGGAGGTTGTAGCATGGTGGGTGTTGGTCTCTTCTCCCAGGTCACTAGTGATAGAATGAGAGGAAACGGCTTCAAGCTGCATCAAGGGAGGTTTAGGTTGGATATTAGGAAAAACTTCTTCACCGAAAGGATTGTCAGACATTGGAACAGGCTGCCCAGAGAGGTGGTGGAGTCTCCATCCCTGGAGGTATTTAAAACCCATGTAGATGTGATACTTCAGGGCATGGTTTAGGAGACATGGTAGTGTTGGGTTGATGGTTGGACTTGATGATTCTAGAGGTCTTTTCCAACCTTAACGATTCTATGATTCTATGGCTAGCACCATGCAGTTCAGGGACTGTTACTTAAAACAGAGATGATGTAACCTACCCTGCAGGCCAGCAACAGTTCACTCACCTGCCTCATCTCAGTTCTGACATGTTAAGCGACACTTGAAGCTGCCAGCCTCTGCCCATGGGCACAATCTCCCAGAAACATAACCCTCCCAGTGGGCATGCTGTACCGGGATGCTGTAAGAGAGTCAAGCAGTATTTCTGAAGAGCATGTCAGAAGAAACCATGAAAGCTCTTTGCTGTAGACCAAAGACCTTTCCTATCTGTATACAACCTCAAGTGTGCTGTAAAGCCCTTACCAGTGGGTTTGGCACATTGACCCCTACCAAGGACATTAGAAGAATCAAGGCCAAGGGTGTTGACTTTGACTTATGTACTTATAGCACCCAAGAGGGCATAATGGTAACTGCACACAATCAGCACTGGGTAAAGAAATGCTTTGGGCTGATCACAGCATCCTCTGCTTCCTTAGGGTTATGGTTGTCACACATGACGGTCTCACTTGATTGTAGGCCCCAGTCAACCAAGTGGTGACATGGCAACCACAGGGAAACTGAAGCTGCATCGTCCAGTGCTGGTCTGTTACAGTGACCTGTAGAGCAGCTATTACTGAAATGCAAGTGTTGAGACATAGTTAAGCAGGAAACTCGCCTGGAGGCCATCAGAGCCTCACCATAAACCATATGTAATAGGTTATTATGACCACCTCAAAGTGATGGACTGGAGTCTGGAATTTATTGTAAAACTCCAAAACCAAAAGAAAGTTGTTTCCCTGGTGAGATTCTTGGCCCTGGATCACTACTGACCACCAAACCTGTTAAAGGAATGAACAGAAAACCAAAGAGCTTTCCTGCAACCTCCTTAGACTCTGATTGCTCATCATGACATTTCAAAGCCAAAATCCCAGCTACCACAGTTGAGCCATTCAGCCCCTTCACAAAAATAGTTATCATTAGACTTGCTTTTGAAAGCTACTGTATTCTGAAAAACAGAGAGAAACTAACTTTCATCATCTTCCAGAGCAACCAAAAAATCTGTTTCTTCAACTGAAATCTGACAAATTAGAAACAGAGTAGAAACAGGTACTGTTTGCATACAAAATGAGCCCCCAACCAAAATATCATGAAAAATAACTGAATTGCTTGGAAAATACAGACGTTCCTAAGTATTTGCAGCTTCCATGCATCAGCAAACACAATAGAGCAGATTCATGGAGAACTTTCTTTTCACACAAAATGAAGGGACAAGCAAAAAACTACTAAGAGGTAGCAATCTTCGGCTGAGTGATGGTCAAGCACAGACAAGCTCACTTGGTGCTTGTGGACAGATATTAGCTGGTAGTCAGAGTCTGGAACAGGAGGAGCAGCCAGGACATGTGCTGAGCTGGGGTTCAGGCCTTTCAGTGCTCTGGCCATGACTAGGGTTGAGAGCAAGAATTTAGATGGTGCACCTGCTACGGCATGTTTCTTTGGAAAAAGAGCTATTAAATTAAGATTGGATTCTCTAATACAACATAAAAACTACACAAACTTCAGTGTTACAAAACTTCAAAAGCACCACAGATGAAACAGCTTCTCTGGATCAAAGGTTTATTTTTAATGACACAGCACTGGAAAACATAAGTTACAGATGACTTTTTGATACAGGATACATTATATATCTCATTTTAAAAGGATCTGTGAAGGTATGCTGCATAAATACATATAGTGAAAATATATTGTGTTTATTTCTTCTCAGAGATTAGGTCTCCTCCTTTTTTTTTTATTATTTATTCAGCCAATTAAATAAAAAAGTATAGATTAGCATCATACCAGCTCCCCCTCCAGTTTATCTCATTGTAACTACTGCAGCTGGAAGGGGAAACCGAGCCATGCCTTCTCAAAGGTTTAGCAGCTTTGAACATGATGTTATTCATCATCTCAGAATGAAAATTTCACATTACAAACACAGATACTGTATCATGTTTTGGCAATGGAGCAGCTAGTTTTGCTTTGGAACAAAACCATTTCCTGTAATGCCAGACAGTGAAAGAGCAATGCATGTACTGATGATACTACACAGTCAAAGAACTACGATGAAGTTGAGAGAATGCATATATATCCATATGCACTTATATATACACATATAAGTTCTTGTGTATATATATATTATGCACATCCAAAAATAACATTGAAAAACGTTGCAGCAGTTAATTCTTTTTTTAAACACATGAAACTTATAATAGTTTGACCTCATTACTACAGGATAACTAATTAAATCTTCTGCAGTGCAACTCAATACAATACACTTAGTGCAGAGAAGTTAAGGTTTTGGTATTGAGGAGGCTAATTTCAGATTTCATGGGAAAGGACCAGATACAGGATCACCATAGCTCTGACAAAGCACAAACAAACCTGTTGCCACGTACATGTGAACAAATAAGGACATTTCTTTTTTATTTGATTTTTTTTCCCACGTACTGCTTCAGAAATTGCTAGCTTAACTGTTTGCATTCATGCTCATTTTGATATGTTTCCACAAGCTTTGTCTGGCACCAGTCTGTAAACCATTAACAACTTAAACTACAAAAAGGTGGGCTCCTGTGTTTCAAAGAGGTTAAAAACCTACTGACTGAGCTTCATACCACGTTCATCTGCCTGAGAGGAGAACTAATCCAGGCGGTGTGTGAAGTTCTCTGGGAAAAGTCCTTTATAACTATTTGCATCTCTGTACTGAAGCCACTCGGATTCCTTAATGCCTGTCAACCAGCCAGCCTCCTGCAAGGAAAAAGACAGAGTCTCTTAAACTTCAGGTCTCCCCTCTTCCTTGCTATAAGCTTCAGACATGAAGGCATTTCAGAGTCACATGGCTAAAAGATTTGGTGCTTTGGTTAAAAAGCAGCCTCTGATTTTGCACAGACTGTTCTCTTTGCTCTGCCAGACCACAGTTTTGTGAGAGTGAGTGACTGTGAGCATATTGTGTGGCCTTTAGCCCATCCAACCCCTAGCTGAACTCAAAACTGGATAATCAATCTTCCAGGCCATCCAGTATTATACCAGAGCTGCATTTGCGCAAGTATCTGTTAAAACTTTTCCACGGTTCCCACAATAATATTGGCGCACTTGTGCAGGAAGAGCAGAGCAGTGGGCCAGAAACATTACATAGTTGGGGGGAAAAGTAGTTTCCAATCTGATTTTTTCCCCCCCGAGAGTTCTTTTTTCTTGTTCATGTATGGGCAGCCAGAAGAAATAACAGTTCTTGCATCCTCTGAAGTTGCTCTCTTTAGAAACTTAAGCTTAGTTGATATTCAGCTATTTTCAAAAAAATTCCTGGAAACCTAAACCAGAATTTGACATGCAAAATTGCAAGCCAAACCTGCAGCCTGAGCAATCAAAAGAGAGATTTCTTACTGGAAAGTGCTGGGTTCTCTTTAAGTGTTATCAATTTTACCTGGAATAAAATCAATTCTTTTTTTTTTTTTTTTTAAATGATCAACACATTCTCATCTCACTAACTCTGTGCTTTGTTGCTTTTAAGAAGAGGAGCCAGAGCACAGCCATGATGAACAGGAAATTTCTAATGCTGCCATATTATTATTGCACAGAGAGTACACAAGGAGATAAAGTAATATAAACAGATCTTCATGTACAACACCATGTCATGATGGCTCAGTGGCTGCATGTGGTGGGGTACTGCCTCTCTGCCCCAAAATGAGCATCGTTAAAGCAGATACAGCTATGTATGGCATTGGCTGGGTACCTGTAACCAAGGGCACATTCTTCAAGCATGTGGAATATCTGAGAGAAAGGTGAGAGAAACTACAGCTTTCTAGCAGAGGCAGAGTAGACTGTACAAAGGAATGAACAGTTTTACTTATCCAGTAAATGGAGTATAACTTCCACTCAAGACTACTGGAAAAATTGGAGCCCCAGGGTGGGACTGGTTTGCTTCAAATGGGGAACACAGGTTGCTGTTACCAGCTGTATTAGAATTATGGTTTTAGACAGGTCAGTTTTGAAGGAGAATAAAGAATAACAAAGATAAGATGACTATATAAATCAACAAAGTACCTGGCAAAAGACAAAAAAATTATGCTTTATGGTGATGTTAAACATGAAGGGTAAATATGTACTGAGTAATAAAGATACGACCTGAATGCTTTCAGAAACATGAATACATAAAGGTTTATTTTCTCCATCATTGCACACAATTTACTCCAATTAATGCTAATGGAATTTCAATGCACACCACAAGAGAATAATATACTGTGGATTCACCAAGTGAAGATTAAGCATATTTAATACATAGCAACCTAAGAAAAACAGACTGAAGACAGAGAGCAGAATTTGGTATCCTTACAGCAGTGTTCTATTCTGCAAATACTGATAATGAAATTAGTTGAACTGCCCATGAGGTAAGATGCAGTGTAATTTGAGTAAAGATAACAGAATCTATGCCTATAAAAAGAGCAAAGTGCTCTGCTGAAAGAAAAATCTTTTATTCTGAAATAAAAAACAAAAACAAAAACACAAACACAAAACCCAATTACTTCTCTCTTGTATGAGAAGAAAGCTCAGCTGAGATGATGAACACCGGTTGTTACTTACCTTTGGACAGCAACAACCATTGAAACAATTTCAAGTCCAGTCCCCAGCACTCATATGTGCTTAGGGCGTTAGTATTTATACCTATTTTAAGAAATATTCTTCATTCAGAGCAGTGCTTTTGGCTACCTCACTAGGCAGGATCCAGTCCCCCACCTCTTACAGTCCCCTTAAATCAACAGGAGACTTTTCACCAAGACTACTGGCACTAACAGATGTCCACAAAGTCGCTGGTACTAACAGTGTACAGTATGGTCTTCTTTTTTAAAGCAGTAGCCCAAAATCACTTCACTGTAATACACTTTAAATTGTTTAAAATTGTTTAAAAATTCACCTAAAATGCATTGTTAAACAAAATTAGATGTCTTAAATGAAATTAAACCGTTGTTTAATTCAGGTTCAGGCTTCCAGAGGGCAGAGTTAGTTTCAGAGGCATGGTGCACACATATCAGCATCTCCATACGTGGTGCAGGTGGTGCAGGACACCACAATTTGTGTGCAGCGTCAGTGCTCTCTGAGGGTGAATTTATATTATTTCTCCAAATCCACATGTAAAAGCTCTGACCATCTAGGGACCATGTAATCAGTTCTGCTCCAATGTTAAGACAAGATGATATATAGCAACATAATGCACAATTTGTAATTCATCTTCCATGCTACGTCTTTGTGTGCATGTGTGCCTATATAAAATCCACTATAAAGTAGCATTAAAAAAGCCCTAGAAAATATGCTGAGACCAGATCCTCTTAGTAGCATATATCTGGGACTTTAGCTGTATCTGACCATGCCATTTAGTCTCAAATGGAACCAAGTACAAAGACAAAATTAGAATCTTCATGTTTTCCAACAGTAATGACGTTTTGAATACACGTTTTCCATTAACTATAATCTGTGAGAAATAAAATGAAACAAAGCAAAATGTCAACAAGGAAAGAACCACGTGTTTTTACCTGATCAGCTGTGGTCTCAGAAGGAATTACAAGTACAATATCTCCTCGTTTTAAATTAAGCTCATCACTGTTGGCTGCCTCAAAATCGTGTAGAACTTCAACCTGAAGAAAATAACACCAAACATATAGACATGATCTAAATGGAGACCTTTTCTCAACGAAATTTTCCGTTAAATCTTTATTGCAAACAAAAAGAATAATGTGCCTTCTTTACGCAAACATATGGTTATAGGTAGGTATATTCAAATCATTAATGTTGACATTGGTTCATGTTAAAGTTCATGTTCATATCCTTGGAAGCAGGCACAGCTTAAGTAAGCCTTCCTGAAACTACTGAAGGAAACCTGAGATCCTTTCCCAAGGTCACAGGATCTCAAGAACAGATGATACTGCAACACCCCACAAGTCCTGCCTCTCGGAAAAGTCCTGCCACCCTTATTTCTTCTGTGTAAGGAATTTGCTTTCAACTGTCATTACTGGATCTGAAAGAGATGGCAGGATTTTGTAAATAAACTTGGGAAAGACTTCCAGGAACCGATACTGCAGACTCTCACTCATTCTCTTGTTGTGGCCACTGGATATTATTGCAGTACACATCCATGGAAATTTGATGGGATGTACAACACAAATTTCAATAGGTGATCAAAGAGGAGAGTAATGGTAACCCTGCTTTATGTTTGTCCTGGAAAGAGCTCCCACTGACTGGCAGATGGGCATGAAAAAAATATCCTTCTTTCAAAGGGGTGATTATTAAAACACTGGCAGAATCAGCATGCCGTTGTGACCAGACCATTTTAACTAAATGGTTCTACCTCCTTAAGAAATATGCTATTCTAATTTTCTCAAAGCACAGCCAGTTTCATGGTAACTGCAATAATGAAAGAAAATGGCATCAAGAACCAGATGGCAAGCATATATTCTGCTTCTCCTTATTTAGGTCTGACCCAAGGGAGTGTGATGAAAAACAAAAGATGAACTATGCCAGCACGTCTGAGTCAGAGTTGCACGATATTGTTCACCCTCACATTAATGTTATTCTAAAAGTTTGCTGAAAATATTGAGCAGTGAAAGTAGAGCAAGAATTACTTATGGAGTGCTGTGGGACTAATTACTCTGAACTACGCAAATTATAATAGGAAGCATGTAAAGTTCATCCACCCTCAAGGAGCTTTGCTGCTGCTCAGTGATTCTGAAGTGAGAAGCATTATCAAAGAACCTTGTGAACCAGGAAACCCTATGGGTCTTGCCAGCCAAGGAGAGAATTTCTCTTACACCTCATTAAACTTTTCTGTTTGATTGCCCTAGCAGTTTATAACTATAATATTACTAAAGTCATAGAATGACATTTTAGCTTCATTACCATGAATTGTAGAAGTCCCATGGGTTTCAATAGAGCCAAAACTTCTACTATAGATTTTCAGGCCAGAAAAATGCCATTTTTAAATATTCATAGAATCATAGAATGGTTTGGATTGGAAGGGACCTTAAAGATCAAATATATTGTTAGTATATCAGATATATCGTTAGCATATATCATACAATATTGCTGACTAACTCTGGCAGTGCAGTTGTACTCAATGTATTAACTGCCAGTAGTAATTCAGTGAGATGAAAGGGTTCTTGTACTTCAGTGAGTCTTACACCTACATAAGAATATGCACAGCAACAGCAGTGTGGAGAAAATGTATCTTATCAGACGTCACATAGGAAGCAACAACACAACGTTGAAGTTGTGTTTGTGCATATTGGTGTGTGCGTGTGGCTGGCTGTTAAACTAAGCATTCTTTGGCCTCAAGAACTCATTACTCTGCCTGAGCAGACAGACACATCCACGGAAGCTAGATCTGAAAGGGTGTCTAAAAGAAAAATGAAGAAGCAGACCTTAAAGAGAAAGCCGGGTGGCATCGCAGAAGCTGCATCTTCTGCTAGCACAGGCTGATCTTGAGAAGGTGCAGCCTGCATTTCTTCAGTGGGTTTCTGCTCACTCCCACCTTGGGAAGTTACACTGGGAGAAGTGTCAGTGCCCTGAGTGCCCATCTCTGCTGTGCCGTCTTCGGACTCGTTCATGACAACTTCATGTTCTTCTCCCTCCCCTTCATTGTTTGATGCTGGCTCTATTACTACCGAAGGGATGCTGCTGACCTTTTCCTGGGGAAAAAAAACCAACAACAAAAACCCAAAAAAGCACTGTAAGAATATTTAGTACTGTATTTCAAGCAGGAAAACACAATTGTTTGTTTATTGCACCGGGCAAATATGGGAATGGGGATTTCTTTCATCCCCACAGAGGATTCTTACATTAAGACAGAAAACAGTACTTCTGCAAGAGTGCAAAGGAGTAATCACTTTCCTGTTTTCTCCATTCCCCTTAGACCTCCTAAGTCTTCTTTCTATATTACCACAAATTATTGCAGTAAATAATAAAAATGCTCTGCAGGTAGTTTGGGTTTCATTTTCAATGTGCACAGAAATTAACAGACCTTTTTCTTCCACCCTGCTCTTAACTTTGGATGGGTTTGGGTAAAGCCACAAGTTCCAGGAGGCACTGTTCTATATTTCTTTGGGAATTCAAGTCAGCAGGAGAACAATGATATAAAGGTGATGAAAGAAGGAAACACGACTTATTTCTTTGACTGACAAGATTCCTCCTGATTTACAGCAATGTAACTTGGAGCAGAGAAAGCAAAAAGGCTAAGTAGGTAGCATCGGACCAATAATGAAGCCTAGGACAAAAAGCATTTAATGAAACTTGGAGCATCCAACCTGAAAAAAACATGTTCACAGATCCTCTGCCAGACCATCCTGTTCACGTGCAACGACAGGAGGTGGCAAGTGGCTGCCCAGTTGCAGGGTCTGCTCTAGGAGCTGTTCCCCAGCTCCTCAGAGGTTGCAGAAGAAAAGGCAGTAGGCCAGATGCAGATACATAGGTTGACCACCGTGATTTACATTAAGTGAAGTAATGCTATTGATAGGACATGGTGCCAGGAGGCAAGAAAAATCCATTACTTTCTCTGCCTATTTCTCCAGAAAGCCCTGTTAGGTTATGTGATAAAGGTTGCCTCCACAGAGGAGCACAGAGAAATGACAGCAGGAGGGGAAGGCCAAACAATACCATGCCCATGCTGCTCCCATACCCATCACAGGAGCCACCAGCCCATCAAGTCCCATCTCAAGCCCAGGGGAACACAGGAGCACAGAGTCAGGCACAACTGAAATTAAGGACTCAGAAGAAGGGACACCCTGCGTGGGCTCCTCCCAGGGCTATCCCAGGAGAACCTCAACCTCACTACTGGTTGGAGCTGGGGGCACAGAGCTGCAGCAGCCTCGCCTCTCTTGGGCTGCTGGATCTGTCATGATTCCCCTAACACACCCTCCCATGCACTGACATGAGTTACCTGAGACACATCAGCCTCCTTTTCTTCTCCCTGAGCTTTGTCACCTTCAGCAACACCCTCCTGCTCAGTGGTAGCAGCACCATCACCAGCTCCTGCTGCCACAGCCGCACTGTATTCTGCTGCTGCAGCCCCCTCGGTGGCAGGTACCCCCTACAAACAACAGGAGGAAGGGACTTTTCAGGATAAGATTTCTGGATATCTGCTGGAGAGACCATGGACCAGCCTCTGCTCTGCGACTTCCCTGGGTGGTGCCAACCCATGACCTTGGTTTCATCGGGGTTTCTCATGATTTGTGAGGGAGAGCAGTGCCAGGGGCTGCCCTCCTGGCCCAATGCACCGCATGGGGAGCGTAGGGATAAGCTTGCACAGTGGAGATGATTAACAGGTGTGAAAGAGACATTTATGAAAACTCGCTAGGCACATTTAGCAGACTCCCCAGTGGAGTAACTAACAGTTTGCCAAGGCTCTAGTATTTTTTCCTTCTCTTGCCTTCAAGCTGTATTGTGGAAGAAATTCACCACAGGTTTCTGCTTAGGAGAAGGAGCTCGCAAGCTGTCCAGGTGTCCACAGGACCCTGCTAGTGGAGTCTGTCCTTGTGAGGAGGCTCCAAGCCTTCTCCAGCTACTATCATCTACCTCTAGACTTGGGCTTGCTTCAAAAATATTGCCTTAATTACACACTCCTTTCTAACAGGCAGACTTGCAAATCAGGCTATATCTGTGAGCAAATATATTCTATGGCTGGATAAAGATCAGAAATCTTCATATTCCATCACATATCAGAAAAAAATATAACCGTAACAATCTCTAGCTAGGTCAGTATGATAAAAAAAGAAACACACACAAAAGCCCATTCAGTCTGGATATGACTAAACGATTTGTGATTAGTCCACGTTGAAAAGTTAATGTGTGTTTTGTTCCAGTTCTTGAAAGGTAGATATAAAAGTACCTGACTACAGATCAATGTTGAATCCTTCATATGTTGCTGTAATCTACATATCGCCCTAGTATTTGTATTGGTATATACTAGTATGTGCTTACAGTAGCATATTAGTTATACACTTACAGTGGATTAATCTCATTCTGTCAATCCAATTGACTTCAACATGGAATTTTTAACATATGGCAGACAGCACCAGGATAAAGTAAAAACACTGAAGAAAAATTGTGTTCTAGGTACAATGTCAACCTACAGTTAGGAGAAACATCTCTGATCTCCAGTTAACAGCTGATACTCTATTTCCTCAGTTTGAACCTTCTTCCACGGATCAGGCTCTCTCAGCTACCTGAACTCAACTTGAACTAACTGCAATTGTTCATGGGCACTCTTCAGGCATTGTGTTTTAGCAATATCTAATATTCAGCACTACTCCTATTCACTGCTGTTAATTGATGTGATAAAGAAATTCTTCTGGAATCCTTGAAGGCAGAAAATACTATAGGGTTTTGTTGAAATCACAGGAGAAGCTTTAGTTTAAATTGAAAATGCTGCTGGCAAAGGATGCCCTATCATAAAGAGAAGTAACATCAAAAGACATGGGCAGATGTTGGTATCTTCTCCTGTGACTTGTAAGGCATGCATCTTGCCACCCATAGTATTACCAATTTTAGCAGCCTTGACCGAAGATGATGTTTAAATAAATGTTGAGTGTAAAAGCCCTGGAAGAGGCTAGTAGGAAAGAGGGGGAACAGGGTGCATATCAGATTGATTTTATACCCTATGCTTCTAACAGCATACTGCAGAAATTGATCTTGTTGTCTGTTGTGATTAGGATCAACAGTTCTTTCCTATTTATTAGATTTGTATAGCCCATTTTATTTCACTACGGAGGAGAATACTAATTCACATGAATCAGCTCTCAAATGCCTGGCTCTGAAAGGACGATGCTCTCACAGCCTGTAGCCATGAGTCACTAAATGCAGACCACAGCTCACAGTTGCACAATCATTTGTTCTTGTGTCTTAAGAGTACAAAACCAATGCAAGCTAGATGATTAAAAAAAACTTTTACAAAAATGCATGTGAGGTAGCACAGAATGAACCTCACTATCAGCCTCAAATAGATTTGATTAGTATGAAGAAGAAAAAAAATAAAAGGGATGCTCATCCCACTGAATTCATACCCAACTATGGTAAACCACATACTTGCATATATAATTACCTGTATTGCCTTACTTCATATTGAAAATGAATCCTACAAACCTCTTTTCTGTAGGTCATCAATAATATTAGACAGTCTAATAGTATTTGAAATTAGCTACCTCTAGCAGTATTATTGAAATTTGGACATTTGTCCCATTATACCAACCACACAGGGGACAAAGGAAGGGTCATCTAGTATAATGATGCCTGTGATAGAAGAACCACTTGACTGTCTTAACTGCAGCAGAAGTGAATGTTTCTTTACCTAGGATGCAGCCGATTCACAGGGTTGCACTCTCTTGTTAACATTGCTGTCAGCTCAACACAATGGCACAGATTCAGCTGCAGCAAGAATGAGCCCAGGGAGAGGAGGAGGAGGGATACTGAGCCTACCGCTGGGAGTCTACCAGAGGAGCTCCCTGAGCTATGCCTGCTCTCCAGAGCTGAAGGTCTTGCCCCTTGGCTAGATTTAGAAAGGGACTGGGTAATTTTTATGGCGGTTATAATTGCAGCTAAGCTAGCTAATACAATGTCAAGAGGAACTAATCATCATGCTTTAGGGAACACATCAATTGCTTGCAAAGTCTTGAAAGACTTTTGGGGCAGTACTGAGGAATTTGTTATGCAAGTTACAGTATCAAATGGATCACCCTCACTGTAGGCCAGATATCAGCTTAGCAAATAGCTTTATCTCTTATGGCAGCTCTTCTGCATACAGTAATACTGCTCTTTTAAACAGAACACCAGGTGTAACTCACCAGATAAAAGATGTCAACTTTATCAGGACAAGTGGTATTAGAATAAAGGGGAAAGATTTCAAAGAATTAGGCTTGGTGTTCAGAGGACAGTGAGGAGTATCTTGCATGTTTCTTCTTGGACCAGACTTGGGAGTGAGAAGCCGATGCTAGAGAAGCAATGCAACACTCTGTTGCACTGTGTCAACACCAAGCTGGACTTGATCTACTACTCCTATCGTGTACTTTCTTGCTAGTGTAATTCCAATGATTTCTACCCAGATGTGGAAGCGCTGGTGAGGAGTACAGTACCAGTGAGTCCCAAACTCACTTCCCAGTGTCACTGGGATACCCTGGAGCCGCAGATATATATCTGTGCAAGTCTAGTAGAGCTAATGCTGTTTTACAGCAGGGTAACAAACCCAGGCTTGGACAGCTGGACTCACCATGTTCTGAAACCAAAGAGAATGGAGCCCAGTTCATGATCTTTTTGTATATGTTGTGGCACCAAAACGAGTTACAACAAAAAAGAAGGTTGTCAGCACCTTGGGGTACAAATCCTAAGTGGTTAATAACTAGGAGTTACAATCTCTTTCTCAGTCCCTCCTTCTCTCCCTGCATTTAATATGTAGCCATTCCTCTTGTGCTGCTCTCTGTGCACATTTCAACACATTATAGTTTCACTTCTGTATGGAAGGATTCACAACAAGTAGTTTTCTCACCTCTGAAGAAATATAAGCAAAATACAGTTGTTCAAGTCCACACATGCACAGCTTAAAGTATGTCACTTGGCTTTTCAGTTGCTTTCTTGCTTTTTTCTTTTTATAAGGATATTTACAGGAAGGCTAGGCAAACAAATTTATGAGAAGCGTAAAAGCTACTGGGAATCTATGCAACATACTTCCAAATGTCAATAGAAACAGCGCTGTACCTCCTTCTACCATGGAGCTGCTTTGTTTGCTGCCCCAAGATACCTATCACTCTATACTGCTGCAACAGGCAGTTTCTAAGGCAGGTCCTGCATTAAATGAGGGGTGCTCTGGTGTTAGAATATATACCACAGATATAGATATATCTGTGCAGCGTTAGAATAGATACTGCAAGCTAGGCCACAGTTGCATCGTATCAGCCTGCATATTGACGACATGCAAATGACAAATATATTTTTTGCCATGATTCTCTTGAAGATATTAAAGCACAACCACACTTTTGTGGCTGCTCGTATGTACCTCGCTTTCTTTCTCAGCAACTCCAGTTGTCTCCTTATCCCCTGCCTCGACATTGTCCTGTATAAAGAGGAAATATGGTCATCACCTTACTCATGCTGAGGCAATGGCTGCAGAGAAATTGGTATTAATCAAGCTTAACAGAAGCACGGCACGTATGGGATGCAATGAAATGAATGGCTGGAACTAAATGGAACAGTATATAGCAGGCAGAAAGATTCTTGCTACCACATATAATCTGAAATAGAAGTCGTTATAACCTAATACCCAACAAATAAAAACTTTTACATATGCCATCATCACCATCACGCTGTAAGTGCTAAGGACAATTTTATTTACTTTTATTATCTGTATTCTCATAATAGCATCAGCTTTGAAGAACTTTTTAGTAAGCTCAACCCACCACACTGCTGACCTTGCAGTTTCCAGCAAGCTCAAGCTTCTCCCACCCAAGACTCAAACTGTTCCCATTACAACCTGCCACTGCCCCTGCAACTCACCAGTTTCAAGGTAAGCTTTCTAAAACACTTACTTCTTCCACTCATGTTGGACTGCAACTCATTTAAAGGGGCTGTTCAAAAGAGGTGGGTCACAAAGTTCATTATTTTTTTGCAGAATCAAGTTTCTCTAGGTCCATATGCAGTGGTACATGCAGCAGGTGCCTGACATTTAAAAAATTAGACATGTGTCAGTGGTTTTCCAAACGTTACACCCATTTAGGTGTTCAAGGGATTGAATACACTGAACAGTAATGGGCTCCCCCCAAGGAGTACTTTTTACCGCACAGATACCATCTAACACTTGGTCCTTTTCTACAGAAGGTCAACAGTCAAAATTGCTATAATTCAGGCCTGGTTTGGAACAGTTGGAAGTGCTTTTCTTCTGTTCAGGTTTGACTCCCTGTGGACACAGGTTATTTCTAAAGACGATCTGCTGAGGAATAGCAAATCAAAGCCCTGTTACGGAAATCCACTTTGCTAATAAATTTTGAGCCTGCTTTGCAAACACAGCTAGGTCAGATTTTTCAAAAGGGCTGTAAGGATGAAGACAAATTCTGCAAACCTATGTGAGAACACGGTAAATTGGACCGTCTGCTTTAGCTATGAGAAATTAGGACTCGGTAACTCAGGCTCCAGCTAACTGCCTTCACACGCCCACAACTGTCACTCCAAAATTTCTACAAGTTTCAGCTGAAATGGCTGAATTTTCTTTTTTAATAAAAGGATGCGGAGTTATATCACTCATGTTTTTTCTAATCTAATCTTCTAGTATTGCCTGCAGTCACCTCATAAGCCCCAAACATGTCCAGATGCCAGGGCAAGGCAGCTGCTGACTGTGGTGTTACCATAGAAACCTGTCACAGCTTAATCCTGTTAAAATTACGATGTTATATAACCTTTTTAAAAAATGATATTTTTTTTTTTTTACATTTTATTTTATTTTTTATTTTTTTGAATCTGCCAAGCCTTTGCCATGGAGTCCTTGATTTTATAGTAAGCTTGAGGAGATTGTAGAGGGTCTTAAATAGAAAAAGCAAATATCAACAGCAAAGTATAATTATTTCTCACTCTAGTGATGCATGCACGCCCACAGCCGTCTCTTTTTTTTTTTTTTTTTAACACGGAAGAGATGTACACAAACGTTTCTATTGCCATAAAAGCCTTACGTCCAACTGCAAGTCGGTGCCTTTCCTACTTTTACTATTAAAAAGTGCCAAATTTCTGCCATCAGCTATATTTACAAGTCCATTTGCCTTCAGAAATGAGCATCATCCTGCACTTTATAGTCAGGAATGTGCCAGCCTTTACCCTTCTCTAAATAACACCCTTGCAATATTCTCTGGTAAGAATCCCATCAGCCCAGCTTTGCGTCTCTTTGCAGAAGAATCTGATATATACATATTTTTAAATGAGGACTGTTTTGCAGGCTGTGTGAAAGCACAGTTTTTGTGGGAAAGGGGCAAGTAAGGAGAGCTCCCTTGCTTCCCAAAGCTTGGGACTCCCCAAAGTTAATTTGACTAGTGTGCACTCGTCAAATTAGTAGCATTTTGCTTTTGCTTTTTTGGTTAGTTGGAAGTTGGGATTTTGTGGATGGTGGGGTTTGAGAAGAGAGGCGTGGTAACATGAACTATACCATTTTTAGGGCATGAAAGCCTAGTAAAAAGGATGACTGAAATAACATCTGAGTAAAGTAACAGACTAGTTCCATAAACAGAAAAATCTGCTTCTGCAGACTTCAACAGAATGACGCTATTCTACACCAGTTCTCTCCCATATATGAGAACCATATATTTTTAATGGCCTCGTGCTCCAACTTTGCACCTACACTTGCCTGCACATTCAGAATTCAGACACAGTTGACTGCTCTTCTCTATCTAACCATTGTATTGCTCTCCCAAATGACATGCTCCACCATTTGGGCACTGTGAATTGTACCTACAGTGGGATTCAACCATAATCAGAGACCCTCAAAGCTGCAGGGTGTTTCCTGGCCTCTGCTGTACTTGCTCAGTGTCTGCAAAGAGCTGATCAGGAGGTAGTTTCATACATGCTTACACACAGCTTTGAAAATCACAGTATTTAGCTGAGTGTCTGACTGATTTAATGGGAGAACATCAGAGTCCGGGCAGCCATCAGACCCAAAGCACTGAAAGGCTCTTTCCAAACTAATGAGCGTAATGGAAGTAGAAAAGCTGATCTCTGAGCAGTGCTTTCAACTCCAAGCACTGTCTCACATGTAGGAGAGGAAGAAAGGGAAATAACAAGATTTCATAAGCTTTCACTTTATTATAATGTCCTCGTGTCATCTTTGTTTGAATGTGACAAAATGATCTGATGAGATGAGTAGTATTATTTGAAAAAATATATCTGTGATTAACGCATTATATCCTTTAGAGTGTATCTTTTGGATTTTACAGCTGCCTTTGGAGATGCTATGGAAGTAGTGAAACAACTGTTTTGATGTGCAGAAGTCCATGCAAGGACTTTTTACCATTGTTAATTTCACTTCTGTTGGTGCACATGGTCATTGTCTGCCTTTAATTACCAAACATTTTATCCACTCCCCAAAAAGGATCAACTGTTGACAGCTACTAATAAAAACTTCATTTATTCTACGACATTTGAGACCTGAAGGACCAAGACAAAAATATGTAGTGAGATCCCAGGCAGCAATTCTGATGAGCTCTTGTAACAAAGTCTTAGCAATCTTGTTGCAGATTTCTGAATTTACAAAGATTAGACATATGTGTAGGTATGTATATATATAAAATATACAAAGATACATAGATACAAATCTACAGAAATCTATAGGCAGACTATGAAACAGCAAGCAACTGAAACCAAAAATCCTTGGGTGGCAAGTGGTACCCTGTCCCCTTGACCATTCTCTCCCTCATTTAAATGAAAACCCTACCAGAAAATTTACGGTGAAGCTCCTATAATGAAGAATGCACACCATAAATTTTCTGGATTAATGGGATGTGACAGGAAACTTACCACAGAAAAATTAAACTGATTAGTGGCTGTCACTCCAAACTGGAAGTTACTAAACTCAATAGAAAATTGCCAATAAGAAAGTATCTATCAATATTTTACAGCTCCACTTTTAAAGTAAAATGGCACTCATAAAGCAAATGAATGCAGAATTGCTGTCAAGACATGACATGTTTTGATCTTTTGCAACTCAGTGTACTTTTCCTTAGCTTTGATCATATTTGTCATTAATCCTAATCTTCAAAACTCTTCTTTGCAAGTCCTGGAAAGCCCTTCCTCAAATAACAGCCCCTCAGAGCCAAATGCAGAATGACTCCAATTCAGACATTTTTTAAGATCAACTCTTCGAGCTTTTTTTCCCAAAATAGCAATGACAACTTCATATTCAAAAAGCAACAAAAGCCAAGGCACAAACCTAATAAAAACTGTTTAACTTCTATTTAATGCCTATGGTCTTCCTCCTGGATTGCTCTTAAATTGCCTGGCTCTGGCACCATGTTTCTCTCTGCCTCTCTCCCAACAGCTCTGCAGTCTTGTGCTTTGGCTAGAGCAGCAGCTGACAGACCATGAACTCAGAACTCCTCACGGACAGTCAGGCAGCAAAAGGGATCATCTGAAAAGGTCACGCCAGCTGACGAGCAGATGCATGGTGCTGCAGCCACAGCATTTAATAAGTGCTTAAGATGTGCAACAGGATTCAGAGCATTGCTTTGTCTTAGTGCAAGGCAAAAAGGAGCTGCTTCCTTTTAGAAAAATGGCAAACTTGTTTTACAGTTTGCTTCTTCATTAAATCCTTAGAGATAATCCAAATAAAACCACATAGAAACAACCTTTTCAGCTTCATTAATATCTGTTCTTCCACATTATTCCCTGCCTGATTTCCCATCCCGCCTCTCTCCACCCTCCCTCCCTCCTCCTTCATTCCAAACTATCAAATTTACTTTGACTAGACATGAGGTGTTCTGCACAATAGTTTAACAAAACACTGTCCCTCAGACAGGCAATTTCATTGTTTGCCTTACTATAGAGTTGACAAGTTATTACTGTGATTTATATCATCTGAAAAGGAAACACACAGGAGGGGAAGAGCCTGGTCTCCACAGACCATGAAGCTTTCTTAGTTCGATTATATTACTGTAAGGGGATGATCCTGAAGTCACTTGCTCCAGTGTGTACCATGGAGCCAAACAAAAAGTGAATTTAAAAAAAATGAAATAACTATTAAAAATTCATGCAAGTGTAATCAGAATTAAACCCTAAACATAGTTCTGGGGAACACACCAAGGCTGCTTCCCTCCATAGCTGTGATGCTGCTAAGAGCCTACGGAGAATGGGAAGGGCTGGACAGAGGTGGGGATTATCTTCCCTTTCCCCCAGAGCCTTCCAGAGCAGCCCACCCAGCACTGCCCTCCTTTCCTTCCACAAGAAATTATTTTTCCTCTCTTAGGAAGATGGGAGTAAGGAAGGAATGATAACTAGGCAGGTGTTACAGCTGAAGCTCAGCTTGCCTCTGCATCATCCATGCTGGATACCATTTTTTAATCTCATGGTACAGACAGCTGGAACCTCCCAAACTCATCAGTCTTTAAGAAGGTCTTTAAATTACATTTGTACTCCAGACCTTGCACACCAACACTAGTACTTCCTTCTTTTTGCTCAAAGCAGTTTCCTTAGTATCACCTGTGGCTTTTGCATGGGTCTCACACCTCCATCAGATAACCAGCCTGTCCTTGGGGGTAGAGCTAGTGGCCCTAATGCTACCCCTCTAAGTTAATGACACTACCCAACCTGGAGTCATTGATAAATGTCTCCATCAGGCTTGTAAAGTCCAAGCCATTGCCATTAATAAAAATGTTAAACAAGACCAGCTCCAGAGACAGATCCATGAGACGCTACTGTAGCTGCGCATCTGGTAAGTCTTCTGTCCATGCTCTGCGCTCCCACACCTATAGGTGCCAGCTACTTCCACTTTCTTCAGCTAATTTGTATCTACATCAGCCTACTTAATATTGCTTCCCACACGGAGTGTATCAAACGCTTACTGAAAACCATCTGCTTTTATGATGAACTGGGTATCATCATTCCTGCTTAACAGATGAACGTACACAGGGACTCACCCAGGGCCGAGAGCAGTTCAGCAAGCTGAACCTTGTTCTTCTGAGAACACTTACAGCATCAAACCATGCCTGATGGTCAAAAAGCACAGCTATACAGCTTCCACTGGCTTCTGTGGCAGAGGAACTGACCCACAAAACAACTCCTTTTTCTGTCCAGTTTTTCAGTAGTAATCTGCATATTCTAACAGTGACAAACACTCATTAGAGATTTTGAACATGTTTTTGTCTTGAGGAAAGCATGAAAACTGTCAGCCTGCAAAACCAGCTGTAATTTTCCTCTAGGGTTTCCTAGCCTGTGGGTATCACCCACCTCCAAGACCTTCTGACAGCAGTATGTAGAAGAGGAACTTCAGTGGGATAAAAAGGTTATTCACTTGGACACCTGTTATAAAAAGGGATGCTAGTCAGCAGAAAAAACCCATGCCTACCATCTCAGACCACCTCTTAATTTGTACTGGTATTGGGTGCCCTGCTTTTTTGTTCTTGCAGAGCTGTCATTTCTTCTCCTCCCACTGTTTCCTGAATGCTGACATGTAAAAATCTCCAAAATGGCACTTGGGAGTTCCCTCTTCAGCTCACAGCTGGCTTCTAAAACCATGAACCTTGTAGACATTTATATTACAATCAATTTTTCTGATATTTTCATGCTCTAGCAAGGACAATACAAGACGTACATTGGCTTAGTGCTTACAGCTTAGCTTGAAATGAAATGAGAGAAGTGGTAATAAGGTTGTATTTTTAAATGGCTTCAATTCTTTCCCCTTCTGAAGTTCATCTGGAATCAAACAATCTGTGAAACCACAATCACTCAACTGAACTTCAGTCTAAAATGCCAAACATAAGAGGAATGACATTTTAGGGCTGAAAGGAGGACATGTGCTGGAGAAGAGTGCTGTGACACAGCCGGATGCTGGGGAAACTGGCCATGGACAGACAGTAAAGAATGGAAAGGATGGCTGAAATGCAGCAGGCGCATTCACGATGACAAAAGGTGGCTCGGATGAGGCCTGGGAGGTGGCATGGGGGACAGGTCACTTACCGCAGCCTGCTCTGCTGGTTGGCCAGGCTCAGCAGGGACAGCCTCCTTTTCCACAACAGCAGTGGCAGGGGTTTCCTCGACCTTGGCTTCCTCAGGTGGAGCTTCTTCAGCCTCAGTCTTTTGTTTCATTGATTTTTAGGTAAACAGTGGAAAAATTGTTGAGGAGCACATGATAGTAGGGAGGGAGGAGGGTTATGGGAACTGTGCCTGGTACAGTGCTGCTTCAGGCTCAATCTTGCCAAGCTTTGCTGGGGAGAGGATGGCAGTGCTTTGCCTTACAGCATATAAAGGGCATTTTTATCCTCAATGTTCTATACATAAACTGAGGCAGTCCTACATCCCTCCCTCACAAAAAAAGAAAGCATCAGCTGCCTGAGTTACAGAAAGGGACGATGGAAGTGGGAGAGGGTGCTCAGTTTGCTCAGAAATGCTCCAGATACTGATGGCAAGGCCATGAGTTGAAACTGGCACTCGTGTGTACCAACCCTGGGCTTCAAATATGGGT
The DNA here is from genome assembly GCF_963921805.1 of Phalacrocorax carbo. Classification (NCBI taxonomy): domain Eukaryota; kingdom Metazoa; phylum Chordata; class Aves; order Suliformes; family Phalacrocoracidae; genus Phalacrocorax; species Phalacrocorax carbo. Next base: position 112,572,258 of record NC_087514.1, on the reverse strand, counting down.
TTTTAAAATTATCCCTTCTTCTCTAGTTCTGGCTGTTCTCAGACAATATGGTTCCTTCTCCAGTGAACGTAAGAAGCAATTAGCAGAGACTCAAACAGTTTTTATATGCACAAGGGCAACCACTGGCTGCTTGAATTCTGGCAGTGTGAAAAACATCCCTGGTTTCTTATTAAAATGCATTCCCTCCTGAGCTCCCAGTCACCCACAAGGCATCCATTTGTCAATCCACTACTGGGATTTCCACCCTTTTAAATTCTGGCCTAAGCTTCTTTTTTAGCAAGAGTATCTAGCAAATATCACCAGCCCTACAACACGTTCAGTCCTGCGGCAAAATAGCTCACAGCGAAAGTGCAATTTCCAATGGCGACATCACTTTGCAAGTACACACGCATACAAGGGGAGAGCTGCCAGCTGTGCTCAGCATATTCCATTTATAAAGATGGCTGACTCAACCAGATAAAATAACACCAGTAGATTAATTTGCCATGAACAAATTGCTCAGCATAATATGAAGCTCAAAAGCTATTTAGCTGCTTTGCAGTAACAGGCAGCTGGTTAGAAGGTCTCCTGTGATGAAGAGACAGCTTCCATGAAATTCTTAAAGATAATAAAACCTTCTCCTCCATGATATCTTTCATGAAAAAACCCCATAGCCTCTCACTTCTTTTCTCGCATATTCCTTAAGCAGACTGATTTTTAATGAGGTACAGTCTGCTTAAGCAAGACCTTCAGGGTTTAGCATAGCATGAACGAACATTCATTATATTATATCATGCTGTGCAGAAATCTCTCTGTGTAATGCATTAATGCCAGCTCTAGGGAATTTCACAAAGAAGAAATAGGACTGAAATGGGAAACACAAAATGGATTTATCCCAGGTAAGATATCTAATGAGTTTCCTGAGGTTTAATGCTGGAAGAAACTTTCAGGCTTAAAATCACAGGTAACGTGTCGTGACGCAGATTGCATTGATGTGTGTCAAGACGCTTGTGGACAAGCAGTCTTCAGACTAGTTACCACATTTCAGCTGCAAGTAAAGATACTCTCACCATGTTCAGTAACCATTATGAACATGAGCACCACCAGGGTAATTATACAAAAGACACATTAAATAATACTGAGTATCATTCTGCTGCTACGAAGTAGCTAGAGCACTCACCCAGCAATGCTGCTATTCCACATCCTTACTCCAGGCTAAGCAAAGACTGTAAGAGAAACTAAGAAACTGCCCAAGTATGATCACTTCCAAAAAGATTCTCTGCCCCTTAGAAGTAGACTGTGCCTACTATTAATTTGTGGAGAGTGGATAAAGCTACAGCAGTATTGGAGATATTTAAGCAGCCATCGTGTACTATCATGTACACCTCTCTGCTGTACACTGGACCATAGTACTCATTCTTGTAACTTCTTAAATGCAACAAATGAACAACTGTTTGACTACACCTTTGAAAAGTAAACATATCATAGAACATCCAGGTTTTCTGTTTCACTGCACTATCCTTGTGAACAACTGTTTCGGTGAGAAAAGATATACAACTACACTACAATGATATCATCCACCAACCCTTCCAGGTTTAGATTTTGTGATTTAGAGGATGGAAAACTCAAAAAAGGAGAAAACATCTTTGCACAAAGGAAAAATTATGCCATTTTTTGCAAGGCATTTAAAAAGGAAGCAAAAGCCACCACTTACCAAAGGCTCTGTCACATTCTCATTTGATTGCACTGTAAATGCAGAGGTATCCTAGATATAGAAATGAAAAACAATGGTGCAAAAATATTTGAAAGGGGATGTTTGCAGGTGTCTGTTAAAGACCTGATTTTTTTAGTGGTTTATTCAGGTAAAGGAATAAGTAAATTCAAATAGAATAAGACGAGAAATAGGTAATCTAAAAAGGTATTAATAATAATAATTATTAGTTAAGTACTATAAATATTAAATACATTCCTTTTCAATTATACATCCTATGCTTCTAAACCATGCAATGTTATTAAAGGCAGTGAAAAACCCTTCATTAAATACATATGAATTGCAAGGACTTTGTTTCAGGCGCAATGCACTTATGTCTAAGTTGTGAAACTCAGAATCTTTTTTGCAGACTACACCCGCCCATGTCTGGGGAGTACACTAGCTCTAAGCTACTTTCACATCCTCTTGATTCTGGGCTTTTATCTGAATGGTAACTATAGGAATTACTGACGCAAAATTTTACCTGCATTAAGAGGGTGCAAAAATGGAGATATTCTCCAACATATTACTCATTCAGAACCAATTAATCTGCAAAAAATTCATGGCCCAAATCCTTTTCCTGGTGCGGTCAGGGCATCAAAGTTTGATTTCTTCAGGGCAAACATTTTGCCTTAATTATTAGAGGTGGTAACCGTGGATCCTTTACTAATTTAAATATCCTGCAGCAGAATGGTTAAGCACTGCAAGACTCATTTCCATCCTTGTATAAATTCAGCCTTTTTGGGTGCTTTCAAAAAATGGTGTACAGAGTGTGCTGTGGGTGGGCCAGTCTCTAAAAGGATGCTGGAAATTAATGAGGCCCCAGGTTATCCACCTGAAACTTCAGATCTTGGCACAATCCTGGAGTTTGATAGCAAAACATGGTATCTTCATGTGCTGTATCTCTGTGATGCCTAACACAGAGTCTCACCATCAGCACAGCAGTGAACAAATAATTTAGGTTTAACTTTCAGATTAAAATATATCTTAAATGAAAATAAAGATGCAGAAACAAAGAGAACTCGTTATATAAATACATACACACAGAACCACTGGAAGTATCTGAACCTAAGGAAACCACACTTTACAGGATTTTGGTATTATGAAAAAAAATCTACAAAAGAGAAAAATTAAAAAACTAAACCAGCCCTTTTAGGAGCAGAAAAATCAGTCCCACTAAGGTAGTCAGATCTTTGCTATTAAATTCCGTCAGGCCAAAGTACCAAGAGTATCAGCATCATTCTAGTAACATCTAGGAATAATTTCTGAGAGAGATAAGGTTTAGATTTAAGTCAGTATGACATCACTGTGCAGCTCATCTGTAGAACAGATTTTCTGCCAATCCTAATCCCTTCCGAACAGCATAGAAAAAAAATAATCTCAAAACATGTTTATTTCTTACCTGTGCAAATCCATTAAATGCTGCACTGGGTGCCTAAGTAGAAGTGAAGATCAGAAGAAATTATCATTTATTTACTAAATCAGAACATGAGTCAAAACATTTTTATTTGCAAAATAAAAATGTAGGCCAGACATTATAAAAAGAAGAAATAAAATAATAAAATTAAGGGTAAGGCAGCAAGAAATTTGACGACAGTGCTATTTGATAACAGGTGTCACAGGCTTAAAGAAAACAACAACAAAAAAAGCAGAGTAACTTAAGTATTTTTATAAAATAACAATTAAAAAAACCTAGGTGCATTTAAAGTTATACATATAAAACAAAAACTGTGAGACACAAAGTGCCTTCACAGTTCAAAGCTTCATTCATCGTTCTGAAACACATTTTTGTCAGCCTGCTTCACCACACGGCTGAAGGGCACCACACTATGATCAGTAACACGGCAATTTTTCAAAAAAAGAATAGCACAGGCTTAGCAGGGGCAGTGGGAAACACACAAATGGATTGTTTTTAAACAACGAGGTTACGCATGGCCTAAGGAACTCTTTGTCTAGACTAGGCTACACACTGGGGTAGGTACCTCTTCTTTATCAGCCTCAATTTCCTGGTACAACAATCCATATCTCCGGTTAGCAATTTCATCTTCAGATAAATCTGAGTTGTTGGTCTCATTGTCTTTAGGACTAGTTGAACTCTCGGTGCTAGCATTTCTGGAATTTCCCATTTGAAACAGAGCCAAGGGTCTAGCTATCTCCTTGCTTGGTCCAGGATTGCTAATGCCTGCCTGCTCCCCAGGCAAGCCTTGTTTTACTGGTGCCTCCTGACTTTTATTGCTCATGCTCACACCTACTTCTCCCCAGCTGTTATCAGTCCCTCCCAGGTCTTGTGTAGACCATTTATCACTAATGCCTAACCAAACATTTTCCATGTTACCTTCCTCTGAGTCTTGCTGCTTGGGGAAAAAGGGCCAATTATCCAGTCCATTGGTTTGGCCATCTGACAGACTAGAAAAGCCCCATGAATCATTAGTAACTGTTGGATCCCAGTTTGACAGCCAGGGGTCTGTTTCCAAGGTTTCAGGAAGACCGCTGCTGCTAGGATGCTCTTCTGCAGCTGCTGCTGCCGCCCTACCTGTCACTTGGTCTTCTGCATTATCTAGGCAAGGGTTACTGCAGCTTGTGCTAGAAGCATCAGCTGTCTCAGGCAGCAATGGCCACTCTTTTCCAGCAGCAGCTTGATCTTCAGCAGCAGCACTACCATTTGGGAGGAGGCTGATGTTACTGCCTTTGGTTCCTTTACCGGACTCTTCTGCACTGAATAATTCAGCGTCACACAGAACATTTCCAGTATTTGTAGGGTCCTTTTCTGTGTGGTCAATTACCTCTAGGTCAACACGTGCCATCATGTTTATACACTCCTTGGATGTACTCTCTTCAGTACCACTGTCAGTTTGCTCTAAGCTGTCCTCAAATGTCCTTTCACCGACCTGATCCCAGATACCAAAGACACTCTCAGGTTCAGCACCAGTGTCTTCTATAGTTTTACAGCTGTACACTACTATTGTGTCCCCACCTTCCAGCCCTGTGCTCAGCAATGGTATTTCTCCATCTGCCTCCTCAATGACATTGACCTCTTTGAGTCTTTCTTCCCTTGGGTTTTCTAGGGTAGCAACAGTAGCTCTCCCAGCATCCCCATCAATATTTTCCAACTCATACAAATTTTCTACCTCTGTGCTGACTAAAATTTCAAGATCAGATTTTGCTAAACCCTCAAGAAATTCTGCCTCACTGTTTCCTTTGGTTTCACAACCTTGTTCTTCCAGTTCCTCTGTACCTTCTACCTCCTTGTAGTTAATAGCTCTGGTCTCTACCTTTTCACTTGGTTTGACACCTGCCCACTCTTCTTCCTCCTGCTCTGCCTCTTGCACATCACATGGGACGGGTTCATCCAACAAGCCATTGGTTCCCAGGATGGGTGTCTCAAAACCAGTTATGTTCTTTAAAGGCTGATTGGTCACCACATCTTCCCATGGAACATTTTTGGTATCCAACTGGTCCTCCAGTGAAGTCCTCTGGTTTTCATTTACAGAATCTGACCCAGATGCAGCATTCTCCTGCTCACCTACAGCAGGCCAAACACTAGCAGGCAGAGTACCCGTGGATTTGCTTGAGGTTTGCTCTGCCCCCAGGGAAAGCAAAGAACCGCCTGCAGTAACTTCCTGGCTGACACTGGGTGTGCTAACATCTAGGCCCCAGTTGAGTGAACCTAGATTAGTTTGAGATCTGTTAATATCTTCTGATGACCCACTGTTTGGGGTTTCCTCCATGACCAGGTTACACAGGGAAAGACTTTTTGAAGAATCAGGCTTTAAGCAGACAGAAAAGCAAAGAAAAAACACAAGATGAAAAAGATACAGGCTGACTTGATGAGAAAACAAAAAGTTTATATTTTACTACAGCAATTTTAATTTAAAGAATGAAAGCGACTACATTAAACCATTTAAGGAAAAATTCTGTAGTTTGCAACATTTGGTGGCAGTAGATTGCAATGTAAAAGAGCACCACTGATAGACAAAACCAGAAAATTATGTATTACACCACACTGATTAAAGCACGTCTCTAGAGTGGTTGCGATTTTGGGGAGAGGTTTGCTTACCGGCTGCACCAACTCGCTGCTTGTCTGTATAAAAGAAAATCATACATATAAAACAGAAAAAATAAGAACACGATGTACTTTGTTACAGCAGCAGTTCTTTAATTAGAAGTTCTCTAACCAGCAGCAGTTACTAAATTGGCATGGGGAAGAGGCAGTGGCTCCCCTCCTGCCACTCCACTGAAGACTAATCACAGCCCCCTAAATTTAAGCCTCATTTCCAGCCTCTGGATTACATTATACAAGAAGTTCTACATGTCAACGTATAGATCACACCTTGCTTTCCTCTGTGAGCCACTGACATTTTTATTGCAGGTACCATATCACATCTCAGTTGAAAATTGGGGTTGTTCTGTGAGATGGTGAACAAGGAAGGAAGCAATCCAAGGGGCAGCGGACCTCACTTGTGTTTACACTAAGGCATTAGTGCATCAGTCAGGCAGTGCAGAGGGCCCTGAGCATGCAGCTGTGATTCCCCATCACCCTGTGCCATGCAGTGGCATTTACATCCACACAGAGTAAGGCATCAAGTCACAAAGCCTGCTGCCTACACTGTCACTTTGAACAGATACAAACGCTGCAAGGAAGATCAACAGCTACTCTGCACTCAACTTATTAAGATAAACTCAGTAAAAGGTTGAGTATCCCTAATTTCAAACATTTAGCTGTGAAGCTCACTTCTTACTTTTTTTTTTCACTAGATCAAAGAGGAAAATAATTATAATACAGAATACATAATATTAACAAGGTATAAATAAAACTGTGAAAGGAAGACATTGATAAAGCTATCCAATATAAGTCTAGAGCAATAAATTCAAAACATTTCTGGGTTATTTTAGCTTGTCTAGATATTGGCAGCCTTGAAATTTTGGCTAGCCTACATATGTGACTGATTTTTCAGTCCTTAATTTAACCTTTCCAATAGAAAGAGATGAGCATTTAATATACATCACATATGCCATGTATTGACAGAACAGTGCTTCATGAGAAGCATCCACAGATTTCTGTGCTGGCTGAAGCTGCAAAAGGTCAAAAATGAGCATACCAGGCTCTGTGTCAAGTCAACCCAGCCATCTCCATGATGTGAAGTCAAAAGAAAGCTCACAAAAATGAGTTGTTTTCTTCCTGCAGATCATTGTATCTGATTTGGCACCAGGAGGAAGGAGGAAGGATTTATGCAGTTTCCTAAAGTAGCAGCTTATTTTGTGAATAACTCCAGTTCACTGTATGCCCCGAAAGACAAGTTAAATTCTCTCTTCATTCCTGAATTTTGAGAAAATGCTTGTCCGTTGGGTTAAAGTCCTGAGGAACTACACCTTCAGATAATTAAAACAGGTGACCTGTCATCCATTCCTACCCTCCAATAGCTGTAATTCAGGCATGAGAATATAAGCAACACATGCTTAGCTATAATGATTGTGAACCTTATTAGCCTAGTCTTCTGACATCATTTTGGTTTCACAGGCCAAGCAACAGAGATTATTTTTGTTGTTGTGTGTTTTAAAAGATCCCCAGTGGCTTCATAAACTTGAAAGTGTTTGTGACGGTCCATAATTTCTTTATCTTGGCTTTTGGTAAAAACATTATAAATCTGAGTTTAGGGTGTAACAAAATCAGAGGCACAGAAATATCCCAGTTCTCAATGATAAATGTCAGGCTTACCGTCCATAGATCCCATGGCAATGTCTGAAAAAAGGAGCAGAAAAAAGAAGCTTTAGAAAAATACTGTTCATATACTGTATGCTCAACATGCTACATAGCTGTGTGCATTAACCATAAAGAAATTATTTATATGCGTATTTATAATACATATTCTATATATTAGCACATAATATACTTTTTGGTCAAGTGGGATGGGCGGTATGTGCCGGATTGTGGTATTTCCCACTTCAAAGCAGTTGTTGCTTTCCAGCAAACTCCTACCGCCCCGTGCTTGAGTAACAGCCAGATTCTGAGCTGATGACTGAATGATTTTCAACAGGTACAGGGGTCTCTGCAAAGCGTTAGCTTTGAAGAGCTTACATGGGTCAGGTCAGGTTTTTAGCCAGATAATAAATGGTTCACCTATCCACTGATAACAAGTGGGTTATCTTATAACTCTGACACCAGGAAGGAAAATGGCATGCTTTGGGGGAAAGAAAACAAGAGAGTTGATGAATGTTTTAATTTTCTTGTTCAGTATGTTAAGTAATAAATGTTAGTGACCTCTCTGCAGAAGAGCTGAATGGATAGATGAAAGAGAAGTAGCAAACTTCATGCCAAATATTAAGTCCCCCCCACATGAGAAGGAACTCTGTTGGTTGGTCTCAAAAGCTGTCTGAGATGCCTTAAAACATATCTACTATATTCACACCTAGGTTAAAGTCCATGAAAAACACTAAAGACATTTGTAAAGTAAAATGTAAAATTGTCCTGAAATATTTGCAAATGTTAAATGTGGCGTCTAACATTTGACTAAGAGAAAGGATTGCTGCATTTAGCTTCTTGTCTGCTTCTTGTAAGGATAGAATGGCTCCCTGAACAACTGCTTTCACAAACAAAACACACAGTAATAACTCACTACTCAGATTTACAGCAAATTAACATCAACAGCCATTTCTCAAGCAGTTTAATTTTGTTTAAGTCCAGGTATGTGCTTCTTCAGTGGAAGTAATTCACAAGTGTACCTGCCTTCTCCACTGTAACATTATTAGCTGAACATTCAAGCATTAAGGAAAAATGATAGGTCTCTTCTTATAGAGCTAACGGGTGCAGACTCTAGCTGTCCTACAGACTTCGATGGAAGGAGAGATTGTTCATTTTTCATTTTTTCATTTTCCCTTCATTGCTGATGAGGCTTTTATAATGAGGGGGAAGGAACATACTGAAGGAATGGGGAGACAGACCACAGCTAGCAAACGGAGGCGAGGGCCAGGCACGTTTAGAAAGGCCACTTCTGAAGCAGTCAGGAACAGAAAAGCAAGTGAAGGAGGGCAGCCTGGGGCTCACTTACTGTGATCTGATCACCCTGGCAGAGCAGTGGAGGGAGGTAATTAATTAAATGATGAATAGGGAAGTCATGCCAGGCCTCCGGAGGCATCATAGCACAGATGACTGCTGTTTTCACATCACTACTTCAGCAAAATTTGCTGAAAAGAAAATATCCATGATTGAGGCAAAAACTATATGCATATAGAAAGACCACTTAAGGCCCTCTTAACCTCCCTGCAAAGTAGCACAGGAGTCTCCAAAGACTGCAACCAGTGACTGTGGCAATATGTGCTGCCACAGCAATGACCCTGCCACATCCAGTAAGACTGAGACCCAGACTGCAGGGCTATCTTCCCTTCTTCTAAAAACATGGTGCTCTGGCTCATGCACACGCTTTTGTAGATGTGGACCATCCTTCCTTGTAAGTATTTTTTGGGAGGAAAGGCAAAAGGAGAGGAGACACTGAAGGCACTCAGTGAATGCTTCTTGTGCACCTAGATGAAAAAATACAATGTACTTTTCTACACTGAATTATATTCTGTATTTCAGAGTACAGCTGAAACTAAACTAACTCCTTTCCACTGAAGTAATAAACCCTTCGACAGTCTCTACAATATGATGCCAGGAAAAACATGCTCTGTCACAAAAGTTAAATGTCTTTGGTTTAATGATCCCGCTGCTCTAATCAGTGTTATTACAAGACAATCTGAAAGTGTAGAGTTAGCAAAGTCACAGCTAGAGTCTTCTGTCACACTGAATGTAAAGGAATTTCCTTGCCCTCCCCTGTTTAGAGGGAGCAAGAAAAATAACAAGAAAGATGCACAAAGCCTCTGCTATAATTAAACACTCCTCCTAGCAAACCACAATGAGAAATTTCAGCTAATGTTCAGAGTGCTGACAATACACTGTTTATCTGACAGTGCATAGCCCGTCAGGGATCACTACAGATCTCATTATGTAACTAGGACTGCACACAAAATAAGAAATTAATTAACTGAGGAAGAGAACACCAGAGAACCAGGACTATCTCAGCCTTAAAGCTTCTTGTCTTCTCACTCCTTTCTTGCTGTTGCATTCCTGAGGAGCTGATTAGTCCTCTCATGTCTCACAGTACAAACCAGGTTAGTGATAGCCACAGGGATAAAAGATTTTGCTAACAGTGTGTTACAGTTGTTTCCTTCTTGGCATACAACACAGCGCTCCAACTCTGCTGGCCAGGAGAATTTCCCTGCTGTACTAACAGCCCTACTGGCAGTGAGGGTGAGTTCTGGATCTTAAAATAGCAGGTCCCCAATAGGGGACCAATGAAAATCAGCAACTTGTTATATCAACCTTTTTTTTTCTTTTCTCCCTTTTTTCATATCTCTGCAAGAAACTACCATGGCAAATATGACCGTAAAACACACAATTCCTTTAACACAACATCTTGAAAGGGAACACTCTACTCCATCCTCTCATTTTCCTTGAGGTAGGTCTAAAATAGATTTAAAAAGCAAAACCACTCAATATCATATCCCGTTTGGTACAGAAACTCCATTACAGCAAAGGAACTGCATACTAACTCCATCACACCTAGGTGCCCTGAGGCATCTTTCCAGACACAAAGAGCCAAAGCCAGGTCAGAAAAATTGCCAGAAAAACAGGTGCTGGAGAATTATAATGTTGGCATTAAGAGCTATTCTAAAGTTGGAAAATAACAGCATGCCGAAGTCAAGGCCAAGGTACCAGCAACCGTTCTCATTGGCGGACATATCATTTTACCACTTGACGATTTCCTCTCTTTTCAGTACATCATCAGCTACAGGGTCACTGAAGGGGAAAGATAGAAGGCTGACAAGAGCTGCTCAGGAAGATCAAGTTTTTCAGACACTGCAGATTCACTGCTCATTAGTACACAAGGCAAACCTTTGCTATCAAACAGCACGTTGCACTTATATGCTTCGCCCACCTCAAGGCAGAGATACCTGAGACATGGGTGAATGAGTAACTCCTGTTGATACAACTTCTGGCTTGAAAGGGTCGAAGTCCAGATCTAGCAAAGATTCCTCTTTCTTAGCTTCAGGAACTTCATTCTGTTAGAAGAGAAACATAACAATTGAAAAACTCATCTTTCAAAAGCTGCTCTTGGCAGCCAGGCTTTAAGAGGCCCAAGAAAAAAAAAAACAAAAACAAACATCACAGACTTTCTGGCTGCAGTGCAAGCCAGGATGGGAGGAAGCTCTGAAGACTTTCCTGAGCTTTAGTGTAACTTTTAATTTTATTTTTATGAGCTTCGCTCTTACAATGCCTTTGTTTTCTGTGTAGTGCAGCTTTGCCATTTCAGGCTAAACAAATCACAGCCCTTTTGAAAAGTGCTGAATGTTCACTGTTTGACAGTGAAGGCTCTTTTAAAGTGCTTTGAGTCAGACACCAAAATTAAAGACTACATAAATGGCACCCAGTGTCCATACAGTGTAATAAGTGAATCTCTCCCCAAATACAAACATCAGTAAAAAAGCCAATATAGAAGGACATAAATGCATCTGAATAAAATTTCAATTCTGAACATTATTACCAATTAACATTCAATGCTGTCCTTAGCTCTAAACTTTAGGAAACATCTTACATAACACTAACTAAATCTTGCTTCACTGATCTGCTCTTCACAAAACTGGGTTACATGGTAGAGCCTTTACTGTTTGCAATTAATGAATCAGCCAAGGCCTCTGAGATCGCTATAAATATATAGATTGGTTCAAAGGGCTACAGGTCTTTCCCTCTGTAAAGTAACATGAACAAATTAGTGTGCTTCAATGTTACAGTGAAACTACAGCTGAGATTTATTAATTCCTAATGATAAATATTCCAGCAAGCATCTTAGCTTTGGTAACAAGGCTAGTACTGACTACTGCTAGTAGTTCAGTGTTTACTAAATAGTGGAAGAAGCTTGTCTTTTGATGTACAGAATATATAGATAGTAAAGTATTCATTAGAATGCTGTCTTGAAAAGTCTCCAGATTAGAAATTATACCATAGGAACCTATTTGTACACACAAATTCGCATATAATCTTACATAAGAATGGTAACACAGGGTCAGACCACATAGCCCAATGTCCTGTTCCTGACTGTGACCTAAGTGTACAGCAAGGGGAGTCTACTACAACAGGGCAGTCATAAGAACAGCAAAACTAGGAGATAATAATGAAAACAATGATGATGATAATAAAATAAACACATAAGCCTTTCTATTATTAAAACATCTAAGAGTGTAAACTTAGTGTTTAAAATTAGTGTTACTATTGGTAAACAGATGTTCAAACGTAGGTAATTAATGGCTTCCATATGCCACAGGACATCTGAGCTCTCTGTGTCCCCTGAAAACATGATCAAAATAGCTCCCCCGCTAGAAATGACAGAGTGACCTGGAACTCTTCAGTTTGGAAGAGGAATGCTAGGGGTGGTGTGAGCCGGATCTCCATGGCTGCTCCATGAGTCCTCCAAAGCAGGAAAGCAGGTGGCAGTGAAGTTGATGGGGCAGATTCGGAATAAAGAAAAGGTGGTGGTACCCCATGTGGCACAGAGTTCAGCTAGGGACCTCACTGCCACCGGATAGTGTGAATACAAAAAATTTACATGTGCTGAAAGACTGAACAAACTTGAGGCAAAGTAGTCTCTTGAGGATTACTAAATATGTAGAAATTATGTTGAGGAAGTCCCTGAGCTGCAAATGGCTGGAGGCTGAGAGACTATAGAAGGGGGTGTAAGAAGTACCAGCTTTGTGTGCCTTATTTTATAGTCTTCCCTTGGCCTCTGCTTTTGGTCACTGGTAAAGACAGGTAACTAGTCTGACACTCTGAAGCCAGTGTTATGGTCTCACACTTCAAGAAGTCAAAACCAAAGCACCCCTCCCCACCAGTAACCAGCATAATATTCATTCTGCCATGTTTTTCATCCGATGTATTCAGATTTCATCACATGTGTCCTTGAGGCACTAGCACTCATATGGTCATACTACAGCTTGATGAAAAAACACAGCATTAGTTAGCATATCAGAAATGAACGGAGATGGAAAAGTTAATTATCTGTCAGTGAGGTTTGAGAATGAAGTTGCTATTTATGAATAGGAGTCTTACTTAGGCCATGTGTGATGACAGCTAAGATATCTGTAGTGACAGGGTACTGATCACTGACTGCAAAAATTACCATTACCCTCAGACTGAAGTGAAGAGAACACTTGTCATAACTTTAGGAACAAAGGCCCAAATAAACAGCTAGAGTAAACTGAGATGTTGTGTTTGATGGAGATTTAGGAGAAACAGGAACCTCAGGAAATCCCTCAATAAGGGACAAAGCTGTGACAGAAAGGCCGGCGTTAATTCCACCATAACACGATGAAGCATGAATAAATGCCACATTTGAAAGAGATGGCTGTGGCAGAAGCAAGACGGTACCTTTCAGAGGACATGTATGCAACAAGGGACAGAGAAGGCACAAGAAACCTGCAGTGACCACCAGAACTGCCATCCCCTCTCTGCACGCAGTCTGTACAAGCCTTAAAATAGCCCTAGCAGATATGAGTTTTTCACTACAGAGCTGTCGGACACACTCAGACACATTAAGTACCTGGAGGGGGCATGTTATAAAGGCCTACAATGTCCAAGCTAGTAACTGGACAGCAGGGAGCAATATGATGTGAAGAAAACAAGAAATAAAGCAAGGAACACTCATTTCTAAATGATCCTTTCATCCAGTCACCCAGATATCACATCTTCTCACCTCTTTCTTTTTCTTAGCAGTAATTAAATCCATCCTTGACAACGAATAAAGTGGAAGTATGAGCTGCTTTGTTGAATCAGGACCAAAATATTCAACAGCATCAAGCAGAACTGTCTTTCAGCATCTTGCACAACACCGAATGCACTAGTACTGCTTGGTAAAGAAAGATGAAGACCAACAATTACAGGTTATTTGTGTTCCAGAAGAGAAAAGTGTTTGGCCTGTTCTAATCCTCTCTGAAACATCGGATAAAAGCAGCAAAGCTCTATTCACCAGCCTGTTGGTTTTGTGCCTCTGCATGAACACAGTTCCAGGGACGCCAGCGGTGGTCCTTTGGGAAGTCCTGCACCATTAGAGGGCTCTGTAGGCTCAACAGCTTCTTCCATACTGCCCAGCAAGCACTCTGGGAGTACAGGAGATGCCATAAGCACCAAGAGGAATAAGTAGTCCATGTTTCCTGTGGATTTCATGCAATATATTTTCAATAACTGGTTCTCTTACAGAAGGATATAAAATGTATACATCATACTATTTGGGTATGCCTGTACATACTCAGAGATCTCAGATACAGTGAGGATGCTTTAGTGATGGATGTGGGTTTTGTGGAGGGAGAAGTGTAGATGTTTCATGAGAAGGTGGCCAGGGAATAGCTTAGGTTATTCCCAGGTTATTGACTGCGGAGGAGGGAGGGACATAAATCACTCGCTGAAGGGAGATCAATTTTTCCTTGAGAGACAAGGGAAAGATTTCAGTTCTCAGGAGCATGCCCCACCTCTATTATGGCATTCCATTTTTATACCAATCTCTCATAGAAAGGATGCAAAGATTCTGGAAATGTGACTTACACTCACTTAAAGCCCCATTCCAGTGTCAGCTTTTAATAGAAAAACAAACCGGTTCCATTTCTGCTTCCTTGGCTGGCCTGACTGGTGAAGGTTAGGTGGATACCGCAGTTAACGCAGGGGGCCACATCTAGCACAGGTTACACCAACTCTTACCACTGATGTCAAGGCTCACGTTGCCAGAGTGATAACTCCCATGATGTCAGGGTACAATGACGCAACAGAACTGCAATCTCCCTTAAGCAGGAGGGCCCAGCAGCGGCTGCATACTGGGAGCTGCCATTAATTCTATAATTGCATGGGGACTCAACTACAAATAACTCTTTTCTCTTCCAAATAGATCCCTATGGACAGCAATGTCTTTTTCTCCCCTCCACAAGAAAACAAAACACACATGTTCAAATTCTCTAAAATTATTTTGTTGTTCATTGCTGTGCCTACATGCTCCTGTGTTGTCAGATGAATTAGTACAAAACTAATAATTCACATGAAAACAAAAATTCATAAACATTCTGTGTAAGCTTCAGATCTGCATATTTCTCCCCTGTCTATCAGACACAGGCTCATATTTCAGAGTTGTAATTATCATAATAGAAAGGGCCCATTATTGAACAACCAGCAGTTACCACAACTACATAAAAGCTGAATAACTGAATACAAATCATACAGACTTGTTTTACACAACTCTGGCTTTTCTGTTTGTTATATGCAATTTTTAAAAATTCCATAATTTCATAATAATGACATATAAGTAAGTTTGATCATTTCTCAGCTGTGTAACTAACGTTTCTGTGAGTGAAAAACCAAGTGAATAAATAATCTAGCCGGAGCAGCCTTTTACACCTGCAAGAAATTAAAACAGCCAAGTTCCATTTTGTTTAAATCACTCAAAACAAAAAAGGAATACTTCTTATGATTTTGATGGAAGAAAGAGAAATAATGAAGGATCACTGTAAAGTGCTACTCGAGGTGCTTAGGATTAGAAAAAAAAGCATCTTAGATGAACTCTCAGCTTCTAATGTAACCTGGATGCAGTTAAATCTCAAACATGGCTACTTCGCAGTATTTTTAGCCAGGCCTCTCAGGAAATCTCTCATTTTTTTTTCAATATGTTAGCAATGCTAGCCCTTTTGAGTGATTATGGTGGTCTATTCAGAGATAAAACGCCATATGTGTGACCCTTTCAAGATAACGTATAATGGTAATTGTGCCCCTGCCTTCTACCTGCACCTGCCTCCTCGCTCCCCACAGAGATCAGCCCCAAGGTCACTACCTTGGACAACTCAGGATGACTGCAAGGTTGGACCCATACACCATCCTCTGAAGCTTACCTGTGATGGGGTTGTCACATTGATTTCTGGGACAAAGTTGTCATCAAAGAAGTTAATGATGTTCTCCTGTTGCAACTCCTTCGTGGGTGTGAGCTTAGGCAGTGGTGGGACTGGTGGACCTTTCCTCAGCTAGGCAGACAGCAAAAATGTCACAGACTTGTTCAGGCATAAAAGAAAGAGCTTTAAACTAGGCCTAAACAATTTGTGTTAGGTTTTTTTCTCTGCTGCTTCACCTTAAATGTGGGAATAAGCCATGGGTTGAAAGGAACTGTTTGGTTGTTCATCACCAAATGCCTTCAAATAAACATTTTGGGAAAAGCAAAATAACTCTATGTCTCAAACTCATTCCAATTCAAAATTTAATATTTTAACAAAAGCATTTCTTGGCTGATTTGTTTTTTTGCTGTGACAGGCTCACAGTGCAAGACACTTCCTCTCCTATGCAGCACATAGTTGAAGAGTGATGCTGCACAGAACCAGGCCTCTGCAGCTTTTTGGCTTCTCAAGTTCATTCCTGCTTAGCTTTGGGATTTTGTCTCTGCCCACCTGCCACTACCTTTAAAGCCTACTTAATTCTATGACCAATATCGTCTCTGGGAACCACAGCACATCAAAGGTGCTTAGGTTGCTAATTCCCCCTGCTCTCCAAAGATTCACATAACTATGACAACCTAATTGCTAGAAATAATCCCAAATACTATTGAATAATTTAAAAATCTGTCAAAGTACCAAGAAAAAAAATCCACCAAAAAATCCTCAGGTGTTATAGTGACATAACATCATTGGCACCAGTAAGACTAAACTGAGTCCTACCAGATAAATATGTAGGCATGAGGTGTCACATTTTGGGAGACCAGAGAAAACAAGAGTGCTCAAATGAAACCAAATCCAAAATCAAATTTCTTCTAATATTCTCCCACCACAGAAATAGCAATCAGCACAGAAGCTGTCCCAATTCTGAAAACATCAGTAACATCAACACAAGTCTTTGATATGTTCACAAAGTATCACATACAACTCTTATGCTACAGATGAAGCTGATGCATGAAACCAATTCTTATTTTGCCATACTGGTGAGAATAGGAATCACTCCAGTGACTCCAACATTGTCAAAATTCTCAATCCAGTGCTACACAACCACTAAGACTTTAGTTATCAGTAATCATCACAGCAGTATTTAAGCTAGCTCTATTATTTACTGTTTTAGAGGTTGGCCAGACCAGTGATACTCACAGGCTAATTTTTTTCCAGAGTAACCATAGATTTGAAGATGAATGAAGAGCAGAAATATATAATGAACTGAAATTCATGAGGGGGTTTTAGAAATAGGTTTTTCAAACTACTTCTGCTGGGATATGGGTCCTTACAGACTCTGCAACTTTTTAAGAGGGTTTTGCTTTCTCACAAGTACCCCCAGTTCACTGGGCACCTTAAATTTTCTTCATTCCCCCTTATACAAAAACCACTTTCCACCCATGCTCGTGACACAGGGACGAACAACCAATGAACAGAACAGAGTGCAACAGAGTCAGTGGCATCCCTGTCATTCCCCAGTCACAGCCTAGATGAAAAATCCACTCAGCTATCTTTTACTGCACAACAGGCCAGTTTCTGCTGTTAGGTTTCCACTTACCTGTGTGGGTGACTTAGGCCGGGCTGGTGCTGGAGATGCTGGTGCCAGCATATGATTAGGACTAGCAGTAGGGCTAGGCAGGGGTGAGACCTCCTCTGGTGGTGATGGTGTTTTTGCAATGCGGAGTGGACCTGAATCACTAGACAGAAACAAAGCAATGGTGAGGACATACATATCATGCTGAAGTATTACCTTGGGAGTTTGATGCAATAATTAAACTGCATCCCTGACGTAATGCCAGTGACCACAAAATACAGCACACACTGGAGACGAACTGAGCCATTATATAATGACAAAAACTAAAACTGAAATTAAATTCAGTTAAAATTCAGTGATATACAGTGTCAAAGGAAGTTTTAATTTTGAGTGATCCTGATTTTTGGCACATCTGTTTACCTGATCATTGTAACTTGAGGGAAACAGAGTACCTGCATTTCTTCAAATTCTGTATTTGAAACAATATTTCACGTATAGACTTGTAACTATCATAAAATGTGAGATGGAATTATTCATTTCACACAGTTCTCAGAATAAAACACTCTAAAGATAAAAATCCCAGGGGAAGGCATAACAATGAATAATGCAAATAATTTTAAAAGCTCAGCAACTTCAGAAAGGTTCCAAATAAAATAACACACAACCAAGATTATTATAAGGATATCACTATTTAGAGGGACGACTCACCACAACTATAAACAAGCAGTAGTCAAGAGACTTCAACAGACCTCTGCTGATACTAAGATCTGATGAAGTCCTGAGAAAGGATCTGCCCTTCCCATGAAAGGACCTGGTGCAAACACTGAGACATATTCAGCTACCTAGAAATGCCGAAAGCTTACAGCTCGGGGAGGCTATGAACTACAGCACTCAACGACCACAGTACTCAGTAAGAGAAGAGCGACTCCTACACATCTTCAGGGAGAACAGAAGCACTACCTGATTGAGGAGACCACACCATAAACATGTTCCTAATGCTAACACAAGAAAATTAATTCTTTGGACTTAGCTCACACTCACCACCTCTTTCTGTGGAAGTATTAAAAAAGAAAAAATAAGCAGTTATTAAGAAATTTCTTTCCCAGGTACAATATTTGCCTTCAGGATAAAGTATTTGGTAGTGTACAAGTTTTTAAGATGTTTCTTTTTATCTAGTTCTTTAAACAAAAGATTAGGTACTGTACTTGTCTAGTATCCACTCCTCATGCATATAAAATTGAAAGCTGTTTTATCTTACAAAGACTCATTCCTAAGTAGTCTTTTAGAGCATCATAACTGATAATGGAAGTCAAAATCTATCCAGATTTTCACACAGTGCTCTGTGAACAGTACAGCAAAAGACAGTAACATTCTAACTAAAAAAAATGTATTTTTAAAAAGCATTTTCAAAATATATTAAGAAGATCACACTGCATTAACCTATGTCTACTCATTTGCAGTAATAATTTTCTTTTCTCTCATTGATGGAACGAGTAATTCAGTGGGAACAAGCTAGACATGGTCTAGGAGACACAGGTGGACAAAATATCTGTTTGTTACAAAAACTGCTTTAAGTTTTCCAACACTGCACTATTTTTAATCCCATAAAAGTGTTTTACAAATCCTTTATGGAAACATAGTCCAGCTCGTGAGTCCATCCTAAAGGGGCTAGAAGTGGTGATGCACGAGCTAACAACTCCAGAGGCACTGTCTGAGTATATATGAGCATGGATTAACAGTGAACTAATCCAAAACAGTGTTGGACACGTTCTTAATAAAGTAGTTCTGAATTTTGCATTAGGTAAAAAAATTCAATATTTCATTCTTTGTTCTTCCAAAGTGAGGTCAAAACAAACAGAAATATCAGCCCTATGTCTGAGGCGGATGTTATGTTGTTTGGTCAGTTTTAATTGTTGATAAACTGAGTCCATCTTGAGAGCAAATCAGCAGTAGCTATAACATTGTTCTGATTGCTTCTGATGAGCTGGGATTGGCTGGAAATTCAGGATTTATGTATTCACTCTAAATATCATCATGTTTGGTAAGTTTCACTTAATTTCAACCTCTTCTGTCTATCACTATTACAGTACCAAGAGATCAAATTATGGCAGAAAGGCTCCATTTGTTGCAAGCGAAAAACCAAAAATGCTGCACCGGCATTCACTGACCTTAAGAAAGCATCCTCTGATTTTAAACTTTTTTTGCTTTTGTTTTTACTTTAAGACAAGTTTTCTCTTGAAAGTCATTAAAATATGGTATTTTTTGACATTCTTTTTGCTTTAGCTTTTCAGCTTTTATCATGCACCCTCAGGTCAGATTTTTAACTTTTCCCCATGAGCAGAAGAGGGAAAAGCTGACTTACAAAGGTTGGGATTCCGACCTAATCATATGCCTTTAGGAGCTAAAAACACACCTAAATATTTCAAGGCTTTAAAAAAAGATTATGAGAGTTAGCAAGAATGCTGTAAACTAAACATCTAAGAATAAATGAGCTATATAGTTAGCTGGTGTAAATTGGTGTAACAGTCTATAACGAACTAGGCCAGCTGAGCATCCGGCCTTTCTTTTTTTGAAAGGACAAATAAGTGGGTGATGAAGGAGGTTTTGCACCTTTATTCACGTTGAGAAGAACTTGATCCAAGGTACCTTTACTATCCTGAACAAACAGACCCAGTGACCGTGCTCTGTGCAGCAATCGCTACACATGGTGTAGGTGATTGCTACACGTGCTGAAACCCAAAAAGCCTACTGCAACGTAATTCATTACAAAATGCAGCAAATTCACCTTGGTGCCCCTTGAATGGTGAAGGCCTTGTCTGCATGCTGATCTCCCAGCTTTGTCATCACTTCATATAGTTTGTGACATAGCTGTAAAAACAAAACACTTGCTTGAGTGTGTATGAAGCACTAAAGTAATGATTAAAAACACAGGTGATAAATCTGGTCTGATAGCTGATATCCTGATAATATATAATCTGATCACTTTAAAATGGCATGTAGATCCTTCCAAGAATACTCAGTGCCACATATATGAAAGCCAAAGTTGAAACTTATCAAAATCCACAGAATCAATGACATCAGCAGTTCTTCAAAAACATAAGCTGGTTTTCAGAGAAGTTTATACGTGTGACTGACTGCTGCCTGATTTCCGAAGAAGGGGATCACCTAAAACTTAAAGCAACATGGGGAGCCAAGAAGATTCATGTTTTCCCCTCAAAAACCTAATCCAAATTTATGTGGAACTTCAGTCAAGAGAGTTTCCCAAACAATTTTGATTCCTTTTGGTAGGTTACTCAGCACCTTAGTACTTAGCAAGGTACATTCAGAAGATCCTCATTGAAACTGCTTGATTAGCCTAACAGTCACAGATACAATGTTGCATTGCTGACAAGATATATAGCAGTCTTGAAAGGAATGCTTGACATGTTTTTCTTGTACTGATTAAAGCAATGAGACAGTCAGCAATTGGGCACGGAAAAAATACTGAAGGCAACAGTATGCTAAAAAGAATGGAGAAGCCGTCAAAACATAAAGTGAATTTAGCACTGCAACTGATAAGGCACTGTAATCCAAAATTGTACGGGCTACCCTTTCCTCAAGGAGAGTACAAAAACGGCAGGTAGAAATCAACACACAGGTTATACTACAAATCTGGATCTAGGGCAAATTCTCACATGTGCCTCTGCTAAATTTTTTTGTGCTGCATTACTAGACATTTGCTTGCTGTTATGCATATCACATAATCCATTATACATGAGATATTAATTTTTACTCACTAAAGCTATTTCCTTGTGAAACTTGGCTTCAAGGCTGGATACATTTTTGAAGGTGTTCACATAGAAGCCAACTCGCCTATGGAGGATGGCACAAAGAAAGGAAAAAGAGAATAAAAGGTAGGGGTCGGAGGGCCGCAAAGGCAAATTAATTTCTTTCCAGACTACAAGTGGTATTCTTGACTATTATTGTCAGCAAAGCGAATAATTAGATCAAATGTCAAAATTTCAGACTAGTTCATTCATGGCTATTTCTGTTTGTGTTAAAAATCATCATATTTCACACCGCACAGAGTAAACCAAGTTGAGACTACTCCACAGTAGGGGACTACAGCTTGTTTTAGAGAGGGGAAGACTGGAAAAGGATTGGCACAAGTGGGACACAAGCACACGGAAGGCAAGATGCTCTGGGCATGCCATCTCCCACTGGGCAGCAGGCAACCGTTGACTAAAAGGAGAGAGGTACCACTCTGGCACTGTGAGTGCCTGCGCCCTAGATGCTATCGCAGCACCTAGGTGATGCGGGTGTGTCTGGAGGCAGCTTTAAGGTATACAGCTCCATACAGCCTGGGGGTGGGTGTCCCATGCTCAGCCCTCCTTAAAGAAATCAGCCCTGAAATACATGCATATGTATGTAAGAGAAAATAATTTCTAATATAGACTAGACATTTTTGCACATGCAGTCAAAAACCTGCTTGCTTGGGGTGAGTGATTACATACCTCTTGTGCACTTTGAAAGTGGAAGGTGTTTTCTTAGGTTTTGAATTATCCTTTTTCCTATTTAAAACTTTCATGTGTAATTGCTCCAGACTTTTATTGACAAAAATAATCTTTGGCATAAGAATAAGCCTGCAAAATGTCAACTCAATGTATTATTTTCTTCCTGAAGAATTGTAATAACCGGAAAAAAAGGACTCTGAAAGCAATTGCTTTCTAAATTATGGCTATTGGTCAAATTAAGTTCTACCTTTTCCTGTGACTAGTTAGTGGGCAACACACATATTAAAATAAAAGGGTCCTTACTCTAAATCATTCATATACAGTTTTACTTTCAGTAAGCCCATAAATAAATATCTTGAAGTGCTAAGAAGCTTTTCAACAGAAATAGGCAGAAACACACCAAGAAAACCCTCTAAGGATCTGAAATGTAATAGGAATTAATTTAGAAGGCAGAGAAGACAGGATAGTTCAGTGACTCACAACACATTTCCACTCCAGACTGTCATTTGTTAAAGAACACAGCATGCTAATAAGATGCTTATTTTTCTACTGCTTTTGTTCTCCTGTTCATTTTGTCTGCATTTTCTGTATAAACACAATTAACGATTAAATATCTTAAATGAATGATCGATGCCATGAATTGTTTGTACATCGCAGACATAGCAGAGCAAAAATATAAAATGTGTATTCTGATGTAGTTACAATGTTGTTTTTCCCATCTTCTACCATTTTGGTAGTACCTTATAGGAACTTGGAAACAATAATTACCATAAAATCTTTATACCTTTGTAAGATTCTTTGTTTCAGTACCTTTTACAGAAAAATGACCTATAAGTAGACCCACTGCAAATCTAGAAAAGCATTTGGCTGCTCTGTACAGTTACTTTTGACAGTGGAAATACTTGATCCTTCTTATTAACAAGTGTCCGGGTTTTTTTCTTGTAAGGATCATGTATCCACCACTAAGGTGTCTGGGAAAGGTTATGGAAGCAGTTGGTTGTAGTCATGATCTGCCATTCTGTGCTCTGACACAGTTCTTTACCCGCAAAATGGAGACCTTTTTGTACCTCAGAATGAAGATATGATAAGAAATCTTAACTGCCAAGGTACACTGAAAGAAATAAGCATAAATACACTTACATTAAGTATAATTTTAGATCCTTAGCAGGCATTTTCCCTTTTATTATTTCAAAAAGATAATGGATTGGATCTTCAAGGAGCCATCAAACCATTTTCTATCAGTTCATTAAAATCCCCTGGTTCCCTTTCCTTACTCCCCCTTTAGGCCTTCCAGACAATATCTGCCTAGGCTTACCGTGACCACAGAGTTGGCAACTCTTCCTGTAAATCAGTGTTAAACTCCTCAAACACTTTCTGTGCTTTTTGGAATTCTTCTTCTGCCTAAAACAAAATGAAACAGGGTAACTTCTGCAATCTCTATGATGTAGCAAAACCTGCCAAAATTGGTTTTGTGTATTTTTTTGTGTCTCTTTACAATTTTTATTAACAAAGGATGTGACTCAGTCCTACACCATGCAGGCGAAGACAGGACTTGCTGTCCCCAGTCTCATCAAGACAGAAAGTTAGGGCTCAAATGGGACTCATTCCTGAAAGAGTCTATGTGTTCCCTCCACATGCACTAGAATACTTAATACACATTTATGCTTAAGGATACCCTTATTTCAATTTCTGAGAGGAAAAAGAAAAGAAACTGTGCTCTGTCTCTGCACAGAAACAATTGCCACCCGTGCTCCCTAAGTCTTCTGCCAGCATCCTCCTGATTGTGCTACCTTGGTAATTCTGCCTTCATCTTTTCTTTTTGAGCTCTGCAGGGCTTCTAGATGATGCCTTGCACTGTCATAGTCCACCAGCTTTCTGCTTCGTTTTGCAATGCGAGTCTGTACAGGGGAAGAACTGAAAGTCAGCACAAAAAGCACTTTTTTAAAAGCTATTTTACCTGCGTTGTCATTAATGTTTTTGACATATTTTTATTCTTCCTTATCTGCTGTTCATATCTGAATTACTATATCATGCAGGAACATGGGAATGGTAAAAGAGACAAACTAATCACCTTATTTTAAATAAGGAATTAATTTACAGATGGTTTGGCAAGGTTTTTTGTGGGTGTAGGGCTTACAGGCCTTAAAAGCAAGATACCAATTTTATGCAGGTCTTGTCTCATTCTCCAGAATAAGTGGATCTGTTAAACTCATGGTAACACCACTTTTTTCCCTTACATGTAGTGTGCAAATTTAATTAAAAATTAACATTTTTTTTCTAGAGTTGGAAAAATGCTTAAAATATACTTCTCAGTATAGTTGCTCTGACACATAACTAAGATAACTGGAGTTCAACATACAATAGGAATTCTAATTTACCTGCTATGATTCTTTTAAAGCTAAACAAAAGTCCTTTGATATATACTGAATTTACAAAGCTATATATTATATGGAAAGTCCACATGCTGAGAGGGCTTAAGCACAGTTTGATTTAGAAGCAAGTTTGAGACTGAATGTCAGTATTGTTGGGATTTTTTAAATTATTTTTTCTTTAGTCCCTGATATAAATGACTAAGGGGATAACTGCATGATACCTACTCAATTATAAACCATCACAAAGAATTGCCAGCTATGTCCATATGGTCACATTCAAATATAAAAGTATTTACTTCCCGCCTGTAACTATTCTTTATCCCCACACATTTCATTTAGCAACCATCTCCCTGGACTGTACACTAGACAGGCATCTGGGAGAGGCTAGAATCTGCATAACAGTCTCTCCTGATGTGTATTACAAAATCTTTTTATAACTAATTAAAAGTCAGGAATCATGGCTTAGAAAGATATTTAGATACCCACAGGTGCATCTAGCCAATAACAACAGGCCTGCTTTTCATGTTGTAATTTGTCTCGCGTTTTAACAGTTGAAGAGCTTAATGTGTCCCTGTTGAATTTAGTGAGAATTATCTCATACCAAACAAACAGGATCAGGAAAACACATCAAAGTTTTACCTACATAGGCTAATTTACTTCCAAGGACTACTGCATGAAAAATAATTTTGTTCACTTGGAAAAACAGTGCAGCCTGATGTCAGGGATTTGCTTACAGAACATCATCTTTTACATTGCAGAAGAGAACGACTTCCACTTCCCCCCTT
Source organism: Phalacrocorax carbo (assembly GCF_963921805.1). Lineage (NCBI taxonomy): Eukaryota > Metazoa > Chordata > Aves > Suliformes > Phalacrocoracidae > Phalacrocorax > Phalacrocorax carbo. Next base: position 112,547,317 of record NC_087514.1, on the reverse strand, counting down.
TTTTTTTATTTTTCTTTGCTTGTAATCTCATTTTCTATTTATTTTATGACTCAGCAATAATTTTTACAAATTGTTCTTCACAGGAAATTATTACTGTACTTTGATATCAGGAAATTGTCCTAGATATGTATCCAAGGTCAACAATGACCCATCCACCAGTTTTTGATGGAAGTCTTCCCAAAGTTCATCACATTTCTGTAAAGATAGAAAAGAGAAAAACACGTTTAGTAATTTAATTCCACTCCAAACCTAGGAGAAATACAAATGTAATTGGCAAAGATTAATCTTTCTGAAGTTTTGAAATATTCTTTATGGCAATAAATCAGAATGTACTTAAAAGGCAAATGAAAAGGAATACCTTGACGTTGCAAGTTTTAATTCACAACTAAAGAAGATTTAGCTTAATAACTAGTTTGTATTTTCATTCTTTCAAATAGTAACTGCTATGTGAAAAGGATACCATGGATTCAAGGTCTTCCTCAGGGTTTCAGGTCCCTGAGGGACAACAACACAGAATCAGAAGCTGCTCTAGTTCTTATGCTGATGATGAACCTTCCTTACAGAGAAAAGAAGTACAACTAAAAATAGAAGAGTAAAGGGAAAAAAATAAAATGGTTTCATATCAATTACAAGGATTTGTAAGCTTAGCTTTGCTTGGTCATTCTTAAAATTAAAGCTGTAGACACCCACCCTAAGAAATGTCTTTCCATCCCATACTTTTTTTGCCATTACGGTACATTTGATGAAATGGCTGATGCACAAAGAACTCTACCTCGCACTGCTAGAGAACTGGGATGCCAGATCTGAAACATGCCAACATCAGTAAGCAAAATAAACAAAATCCCCCCCAGAAGCTAAAATGCTTTTCTCCAGCCTCCTTTGCAGCTCTGGGGTAGTCACCAAGAGACACTCCTTGTAGTTTTCTAGTTTTTAAGAACATGTTAATGCAGCAGAAGTGACGAGGATCCTGTGGGAAGCAGGATGAGACTCCTTGCCAGGAGCAAATCCTGTTACGTAAAGACATAGTGCTCGAGGTTCTGGGGTTCTCAGTTGAACAAGTCATTAGCATGAGTTAAACATCCTGATGCCCCTTTTCTTTACATGTTTCAAAAATCTCTGAACTCCCTGCTTTGATAGGAGGGAGGCTAAAGGGGGCCAGTGCTGCTTTACAGGGCTGTTGTCCTCACCGGCAAGTCCAGAAAGCTATTCCCTAGCATTTGTTTTATCATAAGCTACTATAGGGCATATTATAAATGCCAGCATTCAGTTCATTCATTTCCTACCCTAACAGAGTCCCTAATGAAATATTACAACCTATTAATCCTGCTTAAAAGAAATACCTCATTTATTAACACAATATTTAATCATAGAGGTCTACAGAGCAGCACAGCATTAGATCATAGGAAGCAACTGACAGACTTGCGCATTTGCCTTTGTATCTTGGCGATACATATTTTGGACAAATTAAAATCATGAAGGTTTTCTGAAAGATACTGGTTTCAAAAAACATTGCTGAAGAGTCCTTTAAGCCCTCGTCTTTCTTACTATACAGAATAAGGTCATTTAGGTGAATCTCTTTTGGAATGATCATTTATACCCTGGACTTCACAAATATATCATTCTTTCTTACTCTATGTTGAGGGATGCATAAATCTACATTTGTGATTATAACAGGACAAAAATCAGGAACAGAGATTTTGTAACATTGCCCATGAGTCCCTTAAGAAGAAACATCTAACATTTATCCCTATGTCTAACAGAGATTAAGAGCCAAATTTTGGTCCTTTCACACACAATTTCAAATTTCCAAGTGTAAAATCTAATAGTCTACAGATACAAGATGAGGTGCTACAGCAAGATGCAGCAGGAGATCTTCCAGCTGTTTAGGCTAAAATAATATATATGGTATGGTATCTAAACTAATACAATTTGGAAGCTGGGTGCTTTTGAAATCAAAAACACGTCATGCCTTCAGCAGCAGGGAAGTGTAGAGGAAGGCAGCCATAGAGAAGAAAAACAATCATCATGCAGTATTCCAGTTTCTTGTTAATCGTATTTACCAGGAGGCCTTGCAAACTGAATGCAGGTAAAAGCTGCACTGATAACAGTTTGCACTTTCTTGTTGCCACCAGCACATTTGCTGACAGACTCCCCCAGAATTAAGGCTGTTTAAGCACGCAATTCAGACCACCTCAAGTCAAATTCCTGCAGCGTCCTCTAGAAAAGCCTATTCTTCTCTAATCACTGGAGGAAGCTAAAAAACCTAAAATGAATAGTGCCCTGCAGCCTAATTTGCCCCTAAATTCCAGATTCTTGTCAGAAAGAGGTGAATTTTCCTCTCTTATGAGGAAAGGCTGAGAGACCTCGGTCCGTTAAGCCTGGAGAAGAGAAGACTGAGGGGGGATCTTGTCAATACTTATAAATATCCAAAGGGTGGGCGTCAAGAGGATGGGGCCGGACTCTTTTCAGTGGTGCCCAGCAACAGGACAAGGGTCAATGGGCACAAGCTGGAACACAGGAAGTTCCACCTGAATATGAGGAAAAACTTCTTTCCTGTGAGGGTGACAGAGCAGTGGAACAGGCTGCCCAGTTCTTCCCTGAAGATATTCAAAACCCGCCTGGACATGTTCCTGTGCCCCCTGCTCTAGGTGTCCCTGCTCAAGCAGGGGGGTTGGACAAGATGATCTCCAGAGGTCCCCTCCAACCCCTACCATTCTGTGATTCTGTGAATGTCCCGTCAGATATCCTGTTTAGTGCGACTGGCTCAACAGTTGTTACATAGTACACAAGGATAAGCAGATTTGATAATTTTTGACATTCAATTGAATAGAGAATCCCAACTGTAAAACTGCATATAAGATACTTTGTATAAACTGTCAATCAGTTGCTATCAGGACCAATTCTGCTCACACTGATGCTGATCTTAGTGGGTGCTTGCACCAGCTAGTCATAAAACAGGCATTACAAATGAGGCATCTGGTCAGCAGGAGGTGCAGTTGACAAGACTAATAATTTATATGCTCAGAAAACAGGATTTAATGTGCAATGAAAAATTAAGAAAAATTTGGGATATACACTTCTCCTCAACAGCTCAGATTAATCCTTTTGCAGCCAAAATACTTTTTTCCTCTTTCCACACATCCTACCTCTCCGATCATTTTCACGTCTTCTCGTCCGTACCAATCTGGCTCGTACACTTCGTGAAGAGACTCTGTAAGCTTCTTTGAGGCATCTTGCATGCCTGTAATTAGACAGGAGGAACATATAACTGAAAACTACAAGAAACAGTTGCTAAATATCTTTATTTTGATCCACATGTACCTACTATACTGTTCCCACTGGCACTTTTAGAGCATCAAATTCAAGAGTTGAAACAAAACCTTTATTTTTACCCAGCTCCCCAAGGTTAACAAGAAATGTCCCTCACAGAAGGATTAACCCACATTTATATGCAGGAAAAAGGTTTCTATCAGATTGGGGATTCCATTCTCTATTCTGAACTAAACATATCTGAACATGAATAACAACTCAGAGGGAGGTCCTGCCCAATAAAGACATTTAATACCTGCCTGAAAGACTAGCACTGAGAAGGCAATCAAATGGAAACCTGCCTTTGGTTATTCACAGCTCTTCCAACGTACAGAACAGTTTCCTACCTTGCTCACAATAAGTGCCATATTCCTCTGTGTGGAAAAGGAGGCATCTCCAGGGTGGTACAGTTAAAATGGCAGAGATTTATGGGAATTGCTGGCTATAAAAACAGACTTAGGAGAAAAGCTAGAAGGGGTCTGGGCTAACCAAAAGTGCTCCCCAGAATGGAGAGGTCACACATAGGCAGAATATATCTCAGGATTTCTGTTTTTCCTTCTTTTCAAAGATATTTAAGTCTCAGAAGCTTTCACATGTAAAGTGAGCGGTTAGGAAAAAGCAGCTTGTTATTCTTGTGCCCACAATAATGATGGTGACCTAAAAGTATGCAAATAACAAAGCAAAGGACTGGCAAGAGCTGAGGCAGTGTCCACAAGTCTAGGGAAAAGAGATGCCTGAACCTGGGGAGAGTGACGTAACGGACCTGGTTTTATGAAGAATTATCTTGCATGCGCACCCACTAGGTTTAAAATATGCGGAGCCCAGCACTGATGTACACTTGCAGCACAGAGAAGTGCACTGAGCCAAACTGCATCAGTCACCTTTGGAGCTCTTGCTACCACAGGTGAAACAAGAACAAGGACTATGGATGGTTATTGCTCTGTAAGACACAAAGGAGCTGGCTTAAATGTAAAGTAGCTTCAATGAAATCACAAGAAAGCCTAAATCTATCTTCAGTGAGGTCAGTTTGACCCCAGTGAATAAATTACTGCCCTCAGTGAAGGCATTTGGGTTTGCCTTCCTGTTTTGATGGACCACAAAACAATAGATGTTGAAAATTATTCCGAATCCGGTGAAACAAAACTCATATCACCTAACATGTTAAGTGTCAGTTCAGAATCAGTAATTTAAAAATTACTTTATTTCAACTGCTTTGCAAAATCTAAACAATACTGCTGATTTTTTTACCTAGCATTAATTTTTCTTTAAAAAACCACATTTTTTCTCCAGCCAAAGTCTGTTTGCTGCAGCAAATCTGTGCTGTCTTGAAAATGTCTCTAGTGTGATCTTCAGATTTAACTGCTCAGTGGCTGAATTTAGGAATAACTTTGATATTTCTGTTTTCTGAACAAAGAAGCATTTAGGAGTGGAAGAGGAGAATTCATTTGAAACTTGAATGTCTCAAAGAGCAGACTTGACCTAGTCAGTAGCTACTCCACCATGCACTCCAAAACACAGACTGGAGATATGACAGGAAAATAAATGTAATGATGCATAATTCCTAATATAAAAATGGTGGTCTATGGAATGGGTAGGACATGACAACAGATACTGAAAAAGCTGAAAGTAGATGGCTGTTCTCAGACCTTGGGTTCAAGGGAGAGAATGGCATGGGAAAGGGGGAGAACAAGTACAAAGGAAATCCTGGTATTCAGAGAGTAACAGCTTCCACCCTTAAATCCAAAGGTGCTGTGCCAAACAGAATAATTTATCTCTTCAGGGATTGTCTTGGGATGCTTTTTAATGACAAAGCTCAGCTTAGAGGATTGGTATAGCACATGAACTGAAGACACACTTCTTTCATTTCTCCTTTGTGGTTAATGCTTAGGATGATGCATCATTAGCTAAGAAAGGGTTCCTGAATGAAGGGGCTTTTTTGCCTAGAATATGCCAGATTAAAGCAAAATACATATGATCTTCACATATTTTCCTAGGCAAGACTCATTTAAAATCTTTAATACCTCTGCAAATTAATCAGCTCAGGAGGTACAGCAAAACCAGCACAGTACTGCTGTACTTAAGAAGGTTGCTTCTGTCTACTCAGGGTGAACGCACAGACCAGGAAGGTTTGCCCTGCTCACACTTGATCCTTTCTGATACCTGAACTTCTGCCCTGAAGCACGCTGCGTGCTAAGCCTCCCACATAGGTTCCTGTGGCAGGCATGCTAGCACAGCTGCTCTCTAATCCCTCCTGCAGCTTGCATTCAGCTCAGTCACAGACCAGGCTTGGGTAAAGCACATTTTCTTATGCAGACTTTCTTTTTTTTTTAAGTACTACAGGACTCAGGCATATATCTGCTGAAGAGAATAAGTAAAAGCCACAATATCCCACACTTGAGTCATATCAAAGTTGCACCGACTTTTACACTTGTTTCAGTTCTGAGAATCTGGTATTCCTTCGTTCTACCAGATTCCTGTAAAAACATCAATCAAATCCAGCTGCAGCACGAGGCAAGTGAGCATTACAGTACTTGGCTTCCTCCATCAGGGGCTTCAGTCTGAAATTTCCACAGACCAAAAACATCCGTCCTACTCCCCTAATACTGCATTTATACTAGCTTTACTGCAATACCCCACGTAAGTGCACAGGTAAATACCAGTCTGGTGGCTTCCCATTCTTTTTTCACACCTGTAGGCACAAACCTACAATGTCCAATGATTTTTTATTTGGCTGGTTTTCACACAGAATTATTGGTTAAGCACTGATACCTTTTATGCATTATTCAGCACTAAAGAGGATTAGTGTCAGCCATAGACTGCAAGCTGTCTATCTCTGCTGTTTTTAACTGCTGTCACTGAGAAAGATGACTTATTTAAAGCACGTCATTAAAGTACTAAGAAATGTGAAAAGAATTCTTACTGCCAATGAACAGCTAGAAATTTATATTTAATATCTATTGTTTCATTTAGTACTGCTCCTTCTTAATAATTGGGTCACTTATTTCATAACTACAAATGCCAAAATAATTGAATTGCTGAGCAAAAATGATGCTAAATAATCCAGTTACTGAAGTCTGAGGCTCTTTCATTAAATCAGCCCTCTTTCTATGGGAAAGAACCCCTGTCCCTGGAACCCTGAAGGACTCCTGGAGGTGCCCAGGTGGTAGGCATCCTAGGGGTGGCAGTGCAGATACGTTCCCATTCCAGTGCCCTAGAGACAGCAGAGTGTAGGTGACTTTGCCATCACAATTCCAGTGTATTCAGGCTCCCATGGAGATTCAGACTGGCCTGGGACTCCATGTTGACCATAGGACCCATATACTATGGGGTTTCTTCACTCCCCGGCAGGGAAATCTAGACTGAATCACGGAGAAAATTCCATTTTCCTGACGGAGCAAAGTACATTGGTCTGGCTCTTGATATTTAATTATTTGAGTGGGGAAGAGAGCTTCATGTGAGGTTCTCCAGGGAAATAACCTATCCTGCCATAAGGGTTGTATCTGATATTGCGAGTTATCCATTAGAGATTCCACTGGAAGAATACAACCCTTTCATAAGTCATTACTAAATTTTACAGAAAGATGATGAATAGTTTATTGCTTCTAAGAAATTACATTATTTTAAGATTCGTGTGTAGGATATGTGCAGTTCTGTCAGTCACAGACTGACAACTAGGCAGCAGAACTGCTTACAGACCTCCAAAACCTCTCCTTCCCTTCCTCTAGACCAGTTATTATTTCTCACTATGTTAAGTCACTTGAAAAGTATGGTTCTTCGTTTTCATGGTGAAGGATTCCTTTTCACCTCTGCCACCTTGCTGCCTCTATACAGATCCAGGTCTGTATCTCCCTATCTCTAATGGTACTTGTAAAGAGCTCAGGGTAGAGAACAGGAGGCTGATTTAGGGTTTCTTTAGCACTTGGCCCACAGAACTGTTCAAGTCACCAACAGCTCTCAAAAGCTTAAAAAAATAAATCATGAAGTAGACAACCCAGATACACGTTGCCAAGGAGACTGGAAGAGACAGAAGACTGAGGCATGAGATGGGGAATAGTACACAGTCTCGTCAGTATAAACACCACTGATACATAGCAGACATTAAACTATCATGCTTAATGATATGAAACTATATGTGAAATAAAGCAGCACATAAAAGCCATTCACAAGTTCAACAGCTTTATGACATGGTTCCTCTGAGTCCTTGAGTAACCAGCAGTAAAGATCAAGTTCCAGCTAAGACTAGGAAGCATTCCTGAGAGAGGAGTCTGAATACAGCAAAAATTCTTTTCTTTTAAGAATGTATGATACTAAACCTCAAACTGTTAAGTATATTAAAATGAAGGGATAGAGGGTTATAAGAAGGCTCAGTTGACAATTCCTTGCTTAAATTGTGCCTAGATCTCATACTTCTGACTTCCAATACCCAATCAGTCAAAAGCCACACAGCAAAATGAAACTTATTATTAGAGTTCACAACATAACCACTTCATAAAATGCTTTTAAAGTCAGCTATCTTGCCAGTTCCTGAAACCCTTTCAAATGAAATGCTTTTCTCACATCTGTAAGGGTACAAGGATGTCAAGTGCATTATTTTCCAATGATATACTGAACTTGTTCCCTGCAAAACGAGCCCCTGATGACAGCATGCCTCCAAGGCTCAGATGTCCTAGCTGCAGAAATTCCACTCCAGTGGCTAAATTCAGGGGTTCCCATGCTTTTGTGCAGAGCCACCCCAAAATGTTTTAATGATGGCAGTCCTTGAAAGAATAGCAGCAAAGAGGCCATAGCAGTTGCTGGCTTTGCTTCTGCAATTCAAAATCTGGAAGAGCCTTTGCCACTGCTGAGCTAGTCAGCTTTGGGGAAGCCCCAGCCAGAGCTGTCTTTGTGGACTACGGTCTTGGGCTGTCCTCCCACTCCACAGCATGAAGGTGTGCCAACATGTGTGCCAAGGATGCCCACTGGTGGCTTGTTGGCTTTGGAGAATAACATTTTAAAGGTGTTTGCAAGCTGCTTATGACTGGGTCTTTTTTAAGACATGAAGATACTGAGGTGTTAGCAAACACTCTTCATTCTCAGTATGAAAGCCAGTCCAAATTATTTTCAAATATGGACTTACAGGCTGCAACAAGAAAAAGATGATGAACAGAAAAGCAAGTTAAAAACAAAACTCAGTGCAAAGAGTAGCCCACTAGACAGTAAACCAGCAAAAGGACCACGAATGCACAAAGTACTAGGAAAAGAAGAGAGAGAAAGAAAGAAAATGAAACAGACAGGAGGATTGTTGTCACCAACATGGAAATCAAAGCAGCATTTAAACAGTCAGCCTACATGACAGAAAAGCCATCTGGCCAACAAACCACCTCATCACGCTGCTTCTTAGTTTCCATCTGATAATGGGAGTGGGGAAGGGATGACTGAAAAATAAGAATGTAAAACCAGCATCCAATGGGTTCCAAACAAATGACCGATGCTGACATTTCCTCTAAGAACAAAAGACATTGTTCAAATCCCTACAAGGCAAAATACCTCGTCTGGTATAGGATTTTCCTTGCCCAGCCCACCCAGAAAATAGATGGTCAAAGACATTAAGCTACTGCTTTCCCCCCCATTTTATAATTCCAACCAAATAAGAGGTTTCTTCCCTGCCTGCCAACAGCTGCTGAAGCTTTATTATGGAACAGTGATTTCCAGGGATGTTAATACTGGCTTGTAACATTTTCCCTACTGGACTCGTGCCAAGTTAAAAATATATGCACATATATATACAGACATATATATTTATCACATATATATATATATACACATATTTATCTCAAGAAGCCATTACTGTCTCTCTGTCAGTCACCAACTCTTACTGCCTTCCCTTTAGCACCTGGCCTTAAACTCCTCCAGAGAGAGGCGGTACAAGAAAGAGAATACTGTACGGTGCTAAGTTGAGTGTGCTGGATTTATGAATTTCCAGTAGGATTTAAATGGCTGCTTACTTGATCTGTGATATTTAAGCACTAACCGGTGAGCTTCTGCTACTTGGATTTTCAATGTAGCATTGAAAGAGATCACATTTGATTTTTAAATGTAAAAAAGGATTAAGCAGGCAAAAATACATGAGAAATCACGTCATCACAGGGAGCGTGGTTTTGGAGGGAGGAGATCATCATCCAACTAGTAATACCCGGAAATGTTACTGTTGTGGAGGTCAAGAAATCCCTTGCCTTGCATGGGGTATTTCATATTCTAGCATTGGCAAAGACAAGTAACAAGATGCATAGATTTTTTGGGTGCTCAAAACACATGCAATGTGAAAATCTGGGCAGCAGTCCTGCACACAAAGGACAGCCAAGGATGAGCTGTGAATGCAAGACTGTACACACATGGGTTGGTGTCAAAGGTGCAGAATCCCCAGCAACAGGCTAAAAAGCCTATGCCAGATCCAAAGCAGAAATGTGGACTAGTAATGACAGAAGCAATATTACTTGTATTTGTCTCTGTATACATTAAACAAGCCTACTTGTCTCAATTTTTTTAAAAAAGCTTGCTTTATGAAAACATGATGTAAAACTTAAAAATCACCTTTGATGGCTGCTAAATATCCCCTCAGTTCTCTCTGGAGCCTGGAACCCTCTGCCTAGAAAAGGGGGGAAAAAAAAAAACCCAAAAGGCAAGGAAGTTAAAACACATTTCAGTTATGGTATTGAAAACACATTTCAGTTACATGTTATACCTTGAAACATGCATGCAGTATGTCAAACAATAAAAAGCAATTTCAGTAGGTATCTGATGAATAGTGTCACATATTGCAAACACGCATAGGTTCATACAGAAAAGGTGACCTGGCCGAGATGTTATGCATAGTGTACTCTCTAGGCTAAAATTTCTGGTTTTATTTTATCAGTCATCTGCACAGGGAAGAATTCCAGCCAAAGAAAGACTGGTTTATTTTACAGCCAAGGTCCCATTCAAGTCAGCCTGGCCAATGTCCTAACCTGAAACGCAAAGAAGTATAATCACATCCGCTTGAAACCACTCAAATGAGGATAGTCTACATTTGCAGAAAATCCATGCCCTTACATAAATGGCTTACTTCTTTTGCAAACATTTTGACAAGTGTTTTAACATTTTAATATTTTGCTACCAAATAACTACTAAAATCCAATAGCATTAGTTATTCTGCTTAGCCTGGCTAGCGCATCTTGCAGTCTGCTGTGAAATCTCAACTGTTTGTTTGGCAAATACATCAAGACGATCTTTATTTTATAACAACAGCCTTTGAAAATCTCAGAATAGACAAAACAAAACAGGTTGCTTTATCTCTGACTGTATCACAAGTTGGACTTTGCAGCTCCAAGGATTTACAATAAAATCTGTGCTACACTATAGCACATACTTTATTGCTAAAAAGCTGTTGTCTAAGTCACCTTCAATAGCCTGAAGATTTTTGAAACACTCCACATTAATTGGTTCCCAATATCCTTCAATTTTTTTTTATTTAAGTAGTTGGAAACTATAGGAATATCAGCTTGCAGTCACATTTTCTCACATACAGCTACACCATATGGAAAAATCAGCTGCAAAATATGACTGACTGCTTTGGAGTTTTTCTCATATTTTTTGTGTGAAAGTTAGACCCCAAAATGCTGCATGTGTGAATACTTTAGAAGGCAGAGTCTCAACTGGTATAAGCTGTTGTGACTCTGCTTAAGTCAAACGACTTCTGATGTCAGTAAAGGATTTGCTATCAGCGGCAGTGATGTTCAGAGTGTTCAGACACAGAGAATCATAAGAAATTCAGGTTGAAAGGGACCATCTGGAGCTTAGAATCCATCTACCTGAGCCACATTAAATCCAAACAGTGGTTCTCAAAAAATACTCACTTGCCTCCCCAGTACACACACCTGCAGATTACATCCACCAAATTCACTTGCCTCTCCCAGCTCCCTGCAGGGAACTGGAGGCTTTTAGAACAGGATCAAAAGCCCCCAAACTGCAATGCACCATAAGAAGAGAACAACAGTTTTAAGGTCCTGGATATATTAAAGTATTTAGAAGGTAAAAATGCCCGAGTGGGCAGACTGAATGCACTTTATGGATTCAACAAACAGAAGGTTGCTTTTTCACTATTTTGCTCTGAAACAAAACTCTTTTTTGAACATAAATCCATTAATCAACTAAATGTTGAGCACAGGTATAGACCCACCAGGGTGATATCTGAGAAGCTGCTGAATAACAGCAAGAGCACAGCAGCACTCAGACCACCAATCTGTCTCTGGTTTGGGACTGTATTTGATGCTCTGAGGATAAGCAAACCCTTCCCTTGGTTCAGGATCAAATTTACATATCAAAGCAGGAGCCAGACAGGCACGGGTTGAGTAATCGGTGGATTAAACCTCAGGCTTAATTACTTACAACACAATAGAAAGTTCTGAAAGTAGTGGTAGCTTGATGTTGTGTCCCTTAAGAAAATATATACATGCACATCTTCATACTGCTTAGTAAAAAGTGACACCCTAACGCATCATAACAACACATTTTATCATCCTACACAACATGGTAGCATCCTAACACACTTCAAAAGCTGACTTTTTTCTACTTCTTTCTGTACTGGAATGGGAGGTAGAGAGACGACAGAAGTTGACAGCTTTCCATGGAGCAAGGCATTAAGTGAACAACACTGCCACAGATGAAAGGAGATTGAACCCAGGGGCAGAATTTCTCGCTCTAAGATCTAAAAAGGAGTACCAGTAAACATGCAGCAGAAAGAGGAGGGAAGTTCCCCTTTTATGCATACCAGTCTCCTCCTGGGAGGATGCCTTGTACTCTGAGAAGCCACATGAAGGTATAGAAATAATCTTCTCTGGCCTGACCACTAGTATAGCCTAGTATAACTTGTGGTGAAAATGGGAAGTAGATACTCACAGCAACTCAATTCTTCATCGTGGTCCAGCTGAACAGCTGCCCATGCAATAACAATTTTTAGTTATTGAAGAATTTCTGTTTCAGAAGCAGCAAACTGCAGCTGGAAGGCTCAGAACCCTGTTAGCTGTCCTCATGTCCAGTAAATGGCATATATTTACTCATACGCGTGCCATTTTGTCACTAACTAGCACACCATGAATGGCATGTCAGGGACAGGCATTGCTCAAACACCATGTTTATAACTGTACTGTTGTGCAGTTTTATGATCGGTACCCTAAACCACTATGAGATCTACTGTAGATGGTTAGCGTCGTGAGTCATCAGCAACCACTGCTTAGGAAATCATAGAAGAAGTCAAAGCAGTAAATCATGATGCAAATATTTTGCTATATGTGCTGTTATGAATTCTGACAATTCATTCATAAGACTAATATTAGCACAAATCTCCCTCAAGTTATTAACAGGTCACAAGCCACTGAAACACCGAAGCAGCATAGAGCCATATGAATGTTCCCTCATTAGCAAATGTTGTATGACACGTGACATTAAAGCACCCATGGGCAAGGGCCAGCTCCTATTGAATTTGAGGGCAAACATCTCCATTTCAATGGCAACAGAATTAGACCTTTCTATAAAATACCAGAAATAAAAATCTGTGTCAGAAGTCCTCAGTCCTGTGAATTATGCAAAATGTGCCTCTGGTATACACATTTTACTATAGTAAACCTGCTATTAGTAAGGGTAGGTACACTTTTTTCACCTAACAGACTAATTAATATTCACAGGATTAAAATACTGCATTGGTAGCTCTGCACACCTTGCAAACCATGGCAAACCATCGTGGTTTTAAAAAGCACTGTTTTTAAGACTGCCACATATTTAATATTCCCCCTTCCTGATGCTTACTGATACATCTTTTCTCCTTTCTGGTCTATCATATGAAAGAATCTGGTGGCTCCAAAACCACTGCTCCAAGCATCGTCAGTAAGGCCACAAATTTTGTTAATTGAGATGCAGCTGCTTGAAGAAGAATGAAAAGTTGGTGTCTTTTTGCAGATGTTGTGCTCCTCTGAAATGAGATCTCCTAAGAGAGCACTGATGCTTCCTTTACCTTTTCATAATTTCTTTTATTTGTTCTACATGAGGCAGCAAAATTAGTCAGAGTTTTATAATATGCAAGAAAACTCCAGAGAGTACGCTATCTCAATAGCACACTTAATAGCAAGCTTCTGACAATCAGGTTGTTTGATAACAGCGGACACATTCTCAGCGGACTCCAGCACCAGAAATCACTACTCTTATCTTACCTGGTCAAACTCAACATACAAATTTCCAGAAATCTGTAAGGCAATCCTGTTAAACTGCACACAAGAGCAAGGGAGGCATGCTAACAACCCAAAACAACGTCCCTCACAAGGACAACTGACATAGGTGCCTATAGTGATGTCCCAAACAACTAGTTACTCTGAACACCGTAGCATACAGTCAGTGCCACTGTCAGCTCCCCTTTTCTACTCTCTGGTCTTATTATATGGTCAGTGTTATGTAGCCAGTAAATACACATGCACCCAGTGAGATAAGGAGGCTCAGTGTTTCAGGATCCTGTCATCTACAGCCATAGGTCTCACACACCTTTACAGCAGCATTAACCTTTTTCAGTACCACTGATTCTTGGGTATGGCTACTTTTGGTTTTCTTTTTAAAGAACAGTATTTAAGCATGTCTTAGCACTGGAATTAAGACAAAGAGTCACAGCACTGTTGGCTGGAATACTGATGAGACCTACAAAAATTTAATTACTAAAACCATAAAAAACATGGTTTGTGTCTTATCAGCTTTTGGTTCCTGATGCGTTAGAAAAATCGTTGCCTCCACTCAGAAATTAAAGGCCACCTTGCCTCCACGAAAGCTGGAATTGGATGACCTATTTTCCAGGCATCATTTATTCACAGCTTTGAAGGGACAACAGAAGAGTTTGATTTTTCTATCACGTCACATACAGGATGTAAACACAATACATCTTTACAGGAAAGGTCAGCACAGCATGTGCTTGTTACCAAAAACAAATAAATCACTCCACTTAAGTGAGAGTCAAGATCACTGTCAATGCTGAACCCTGAGCATAGGTTAATTAATAATCTGCCCTGTAGAAATTCAAACCAGATGATTATTAATGCAGCTGTAAGTCTAATTTTGTCATTCCATCACTAAGACATCAGGGAAATACCTCAAAATAAACCATTTTCTGTATCACCTAGAAGACATTCTTTATTGTAATGTGCAGTTCTTAGCTGCAATGTAAGGCAGTACTGTCTCTGTTTGCGAACACTCTAGGTAGTATTTACTGGTAGTTCTTTTAGGGAACTCAGAAGTATGAATGCAAAGGGCTATTGCATTAAGTGAAGCTTAACAAAATAAGAGGCTACTGGGACAAATCTGTAATTCAGTATGAAATATATCTGCATATCAGAGTACCCTATTTTACCATTTCTCAGTCTCCTCATAGTTCTTAGAACTGTCTCCCAAATTTTGGAATCTTTTTCTTAAAGAAATATATTTCTTCTTTTTGCTTTCTACAAGCTGTAAAAGACTTGGATTTTGAATTATTTGTTTAGTGCATCACTTGGAAAAAAGTTGGGTTTGCAACATTCTCTGGAAACAGAGGGTTTTGGCATCCCGGTACCTGTCAGGACAACACCAAATTTGTGGTCCAGCCACTAAGAAGGCTCAAGACTGAGAATGTCATCATTCTGATTATTAGGTAACATGAAGAGTTGAAGCAAACTGCATCAAATCAAACAGGCTCCTGAGATAATTTGGACTAATCCAAAAATTATGAACTCTAAAGTTAAGACCGGCAAGCTGTGCCCCACATAGTAGTGACTCCCAGTAGTCAGATGAGAAAGCTCTCTGCCCGCAGTGATGCTTAACTAACCCACCCTTTTACTGAACCAACAGTCCCTGTTTCAGACGAGGACTGAACAGAAAACAGTTGGCACCCTCCTTAAATGAAATCCCAACCTTCTTGCCTCACAACTAAACCTCACCCTCCCTGAGCTAGGATCCTACTTTCATTACCTATTACGTCTTCCTACAAGCATATTCATGTCCTCAAAGAAGGGCCCAGGATAATGGTTTTAATGAAAATTTGGGGTGTGCAAAGCCAGCAAGTGCAGAGTCTACAAGTCTATGGTTAAACATAATCTATACATATTAAATGTCAAGTTAGACTTTCTGAACATGTACTTAGCCTCTGTTTATGCCTCTAGCTGCATATCCATAACCACGTTCTTAAACAACATATATAAGCTCTGTATTAACAGGTCTGGTGGAAAACTGTCTAGAACTGTTTGTTGTGAACTGGATCACCTTCAGTCCATGTGTTAAATCCCAGAGCTGGGCTGTGTCAGCTATGCCCAGGGCTGGTTATCCCAAAGGGCTCCTGAAGAAACATATACCAGTCTGCTTTAAAAATAGTCAGAAATAACCATTTGACAGCACTGCCCAGGAGAAAACAATTAGCACAGTTACTAAAGCTGCAGAGGCATAATAGTTTATATCAAAGGGGTAATCAAAACTAGCCCAGTGTGACAACAGTTTATATTTGGAGCAATCAGTAGGTAGAATCTAAAAAGCAAAACATTGGATCAGTGCTTTCTCCTTTGAAGTGAAGAATTAGTCGGAATAGATCCGGGATGTTCCTGTAGGGATAATTTTGAAGCAAAAAACAGAGGGCCTTGTCTTCCTGGGTATCCTGCCTGCTAGGAAATTAGTGAGGATGAGATGAGATTTAACAGCCCACTATGTCTCTTCTAATCCTGGGAAAAATGCACCTTCAGACATAAGATAATTATTAAACATACATTTCAGGACAAAATGGTAATCAGCAAAGAACCCCTTCCCGTAGCCCCCAAAATACTTTGCACATTGTATTACTTGTATTTGGCTTAGTGGTCATCTAGTATCTGAAGCATGCCCCTGAAAAGATGGCCTGTCAGATGTAGTCCCTCTGAATGCACTTTGCAACTACTTCTTGGCATGCAGAAGCTCCCTCCCACTAGTATAGATTGTGCTTTCCTGTGTCTGGCGTACTTCAGAGTATCTAACAGGGACAGCATTTGGCATCAACTTTGTATAGCAAAGGAGTCTCACAAGTATCAAGAATCCCCTGCAGTTTAGTATGGGATTCCACAAACAACCAAGGAAATCTGGGTATCAGCTAAGGGAAAACAATCTCTCCTACTCCAAGTAATTTTAATGCTCATATTTTTTGTTTGTTTATTGCCTGGATTCCTTTCTCTGTCTCAAGCCTGTGCACAAGATCAGTAAAATAAGGGGCCTAAGGGAAGGACATAAAGTAGGTTTAAAGATGGTCAAGTAGGCATGTGGGATGCCTAATAATTCCCAGAGGAAAGAGGGTGTTGCAGAATACAATGAATTTCACAGGATTACAAAATATATTGAAGATCCCCTTCTTCATCATGTCCTTCATTCAACTGCAGATTAAGATACCTATGACTGTCTACGTGAGTCAGATGCCTCTCCTCCTCTTAGAGCCAATGTAGATTGCTTCAGTGCAACCTGTGGAGTCAGGAAGGCAATTAAGAAAACTCTAAAGCCAAAACCAATCATTCAGCCTAGCTGTCTAGTGTCTTTTGTGATGCCCTGCAAGACATCCACAAATGGCAAACATAACCTGTCCTATGGCGCCTGCCAGCTTTGTTGAACAGCATTTGGAAGCCAGGAAGGACACAGTAGGGCCTCAAAAGTGGCAACAGATGCCAACATTTAGACAACTGACTCACAACCCTCACGGCAGCTGCCTAACTTGGTGGGGCTATGCCAGGAGCCATGAGTGACCCCAGCAAAACCATGCCCTTCACTGATGGGTGCCATCCTGCAGGGTCTGGGCCAGGTGGGCAGAGTCGGGGCTGCTTAAGAGGCTTCACTGACATCCCCTGACTTGGCTAGTGTTTGAACCAGGTCCAGGGTCTGCCTGGGAGATCCAGACAGGAGCACCAGAAGACGCAGCTGAAGCATGGGTCCCCTAGGCATGTCATCCTGCACACCTATGACATGGCTCAGGAAGGGACTATGTGCCCAGGGCTGAGCTAAAATGGGACTCCTAGACCCATGTCCAGGGTTAAGAGTCCCAGATGGGGCTGATCAGAGCCATTAAGGGCCATAGACGCCCCCAGGTGACTGATAGGTTTCTGTCTTAGCCCTCCAGACTAGTTCAGCACAAGCACCTGGAAAGACCCAACTCAAATACAGACATTCACATCCAGGTGTTGCAATCTGGAACTGGATGGCCCCTCCAGAGGCAGGGTTCGGCTTCCAAAACATGTGTCTGGTGCCCCTGGATATGCTATGTGGTGCTCAAGAGGACCAGGGAGCCAGCAGGTATGGCACAGGACTGCAGGCAGAACCACATGCCTCTGTTTGGAGAAACCACTGGGGGCCAGGTGAGACATTGCAAGGCTCATCTGGTGCCTGTGTGTAGGTGGTGAATCTCATCTTTGGTGTCTTTGGTCATTAATAAATTGCAAAGAATCAGTGGCATGTCTGATGCAAAAAGAGCACTTCAATGAACGTTAATTGTCCCACAGAACACCTTCAAGTCAACGTCATGCTACAGCTGTATGGCAGCTAAGCATGTTTGCGTGAAATTAAGACCTAGCCAGGCTGGAACTTTTCAGGACCCCTAACAATTACACCTGATAAGCAGCTCTTTCTGTGAGGCACACATTAAGTAAAGCAGTCCACAGTAGCAGGTTCTGGTCACCCAACAACAGCATAAAAAGTCTCTTAATTTTCACCTAACTCTATAAACTAGCAACAGCAGCACTTGACCTTTTACTTTATTTTGACAATGTCATGGGCAGCTGCTTTTGTAGTAGCAACTGGTATATCTGTGTGTACATATACAAACCATGATTGTTTTAAACATTAAAATATAGTTTAACTGTAGTCTGTAAAATAAGTCTCATAACTACATAAGGAAAAATAATGAGACATAAATATGCATAGACACAAAACAGAATATTGATCTCTTACAAAAATGAAGCAAGCACTGTGTGTCATTAAAACATACTTGGCGATAAGGAAATTGCTATTTTACTTCCTGCCAAAAGAAAAGAAAGTGTAAGATACAGTTGCTTGAACAACAGAATACAGATGAAATTTCAGGTAAAACCCCAATGGACTTGATGATATTTTCACAGTGGAGAAATATATGCAGGAATTGCCTCTTTTTTCCCCCTTCTCTGAACTTCAGGGTCGATTCAGAAGCTGAGAACATCCACAATTAGTTGTGCTAAATCAAGAGAAACGTCTAAGCATCAAGACGTTTCTTGCAATACACTGAATATCTGTGTCATATATGAATTTTTATACGTTTTGTTTGTTCCACAAGTTTTGATTTAGAGTGGCAATTTCCAGTTTACAACTTAAGTGGAAGGTGAATAACAGCTGTATTCACTGTTAAAAATCAGAATGTTTTTCCTGGTGGTTTCAGCTACAGCAGCTTACTGCTTCTGATAGTGAAAGTCCTGAGGCTCTGCAAAGCCACTGTGCTCTGTTCTCTCCAGACATGGGATGACTCAGTTTCTCCACAGTGATTCATCTGGGTAATTCAACTCTGGCTTGTCAAGTCCAGGGGGACTCTTATCCAGCTGTATTCAGAAAAAGATGGAAACATATCACTGAGGAGTCTAAATAAGATTTTCGTGCAGATAGGTCTGCTGGACATATCCTTACACAGAGCCTTGGTACATACCCACCATCCAATCTGCTATTCAGGCAAGGAATAGCATGTTAAGATTTCAGTTTTTCAATTATCTGTTTCCTGGGTAATGAGCACTATGGTCTTTCCTTTCCCTGAGCTGAACTGGGAGTCTTCTTTTATTATCCTTGGAGAGTATTAATAAAAAGATCATTTTACCCATAAGATCAGTTGACCTCCCAAGTGTTGCAGGCTCAACAAGGTAGGGAAACAAGAAAAACAGACCACTTTCACAGCTTTCAGCTTACCAGGATTCCCAGAGCCCACATGGTACCATCTGCTACAAAGAACTTACAAAGAGACACAGAGTTGAAGTGACAGCCTTCCTCAAAACCAAATGGAGGTAGATGAGATGGCCAGGAAAGAGCCAAATCACTGCTAAATGAGACTGTAAGAAACAAAGTAAAGTTTGGACCTTCTCTCAAATTGCCTCTTCCACAGAGAGGCCCAGTTAGGTCAGCAACTGCCATGGAGACAAATAATCCTGGAGGGAACCTGCAAAAGAAGGGACAGCCTCTAGCAGCAATGGTTCTGCTTGCAAGACACCTGAAGGGTCCACATCAACAGTTCAGTGGACCTCAGCACAAAGAACAATCACCTAGACTCCCTTTTATTCTTTAAAACCTAGAATTTAATTTTATTTTTCCTAAGGGCTCTAGAGTTGCAGAGATAATCTTGAAAGCAGGACTGAATGTAAACCAAGAAGAAATGGCTGCCTGAGTTCACAGAAGACAGCAGTTCTGCAAGGTATTAATCAGTAAGGGTGATAATTCAAATGCACGTTGTAATGCTTCGTATCTTTGCATTGCTACTAAGTTGTAGGTCAAGGCACGGACAAAACTAAGAAAATTTAAGTAATTTATATGCTTCTTGTTGGTGAATATGGCAGAAACAGTGCTTTTGCAGCATTTTTTTCCCTTGTACTTGAAGAACTGAGCACAACAGAACTCTCAGAGCAAGCTCAGCAGAGCACAGTAACCACATGTGATTAGTTTAATAAATATACAGTCTCTGTCATTTGGTGTGCCAGTGGACCTAGCCTAATTTGCATGTGCCCCTCAAGAGAGTTGTAGTAGTTCCCTCTGCACTCACTCCTCCCTATCCAGTTCCTCCCCTGGCCCCAAGTCACATTCACATCCAGATTTAGCATCATGCAGTTCCTGCAAAGTCCTTGACTGCTTATTACTGTCTCTCTGTACATCAAAGGAAGAGGAAATAAAAAGGAAGAAATGCTAAGATCCTGCTTAGCCCTTAGCAAGACTTTCAGCTGAAAATCACCATTTTGGAAAATTCTTGGTAGAGGACAGAAAAAAAAACCCACCTGAGACATAATTTTGTTTAAAAATAATTTTTTTGTTCTTTCATCTCTAATTTTTTTCAGAATTTTTAGCTAAAAAACTATCCCACAACACTCTGTTTCATTATGAGGATGCTCCAGCTGCTCCTTCTGCACTCAATAAGAACCTTACAAATACACCTTTTTTCTAGTAACACAGTTACTGGCTGTGCAAATAGCTGGGATATTGACAGCAAGCATAACTAGCAACATAAGGACAATCACGAATAAAGAAATACTCCTCGAGAAATTTGAGGGAGGAACCACCCTCCTGAGAGAAACAGGTTCTTCTACTTCCCATCATTATCATCACTGGGGAAGAGCAAAGACCTACACAACAGGCCAGTGGCTCCCGAAACCTCCCTCTCTTCTACACTGAGAGGAAAATAAAGGCTAAGTGACCATAGGATGCAAAAGAGTTAATAAGCACCCAGCAGTCAGGATGCAGGGTTTGTGTTTACATGGAAAGGACAGAAGTGCATGTGGTAGATAGGACTGATTCAGGGCAGAAATTGCAAACTCTGACATGAGCCAATTTTGACACCTTGTAAAACGCGTGGGAGTAGTTCTCTTACCCTCCAGTGACTTTCTATATGAGCTCTAAATGATAGCTCACAAAGACGACAGGTACCTCAGTTCATACTTATGTAAGAAGACTGTTTTCTTGGTGGCATTAATGCAGCTCATAGTTGGCATTAATTTGTACTGGAAAGCTACAATATAATTATTCACAATTAATCACCTCAGAGCCAAAAAGTCTGTCCACAAAGTAAGGATTAATTGAGGTTAGAATTTAGGATTGCATTGGGAGTAGATTAGAAACTCTTCAGGGCACCTTTGTTTTCATGTCTTGTGTTTACAACACTAAAAGCAATTGAGCACTGCTCCCCAGTAGTGCTTCATCAATACTGTCACCACAGTCCCCTGCACTGACAGGGAGTGTAACACAGAGCAGTTGAACTATTAATCTATTGTCTTTGTATAAAACTGCTGATTTTATATACCACTGATGAAAACAATCCACAAAATGAAACCAAGGAAATATTTCTTTCTAAAAAGGAAACTAAAAAGCTGTATTTGGTCAGGGTTAGGTTCTGCTCTCGACTATGTGTCGAAAATGTGGCATCTTTCCATTGATCCCAAGCGGTTCAAGCATGATGGCGTTATATACAATTACAATATGTCCTTTTATTATGACTGCATTTCTTAGCCCTCCGCATGCACCAATTCAACTGTTCTTTCCATTTGAAAATAGCAGAACAAAATCTTATAGCCCGCGAAAAAATTCTTTTTACCTGTTACCCTGTAACATCATCTTCAAAATTGGAGTTCAAACACACTCCGTTCTTCTCAAGACACAACTAAAGAAACTGGAAAAGTAACTGACCTCTTGGCGTTTGAAATTTTGAACGTATTCTTCAAACTGTTCATCTTTCGTTTCATCTGCTTTTCCTAGTTTTTGAAGTACCTGCATTGAAAAGAAAAAGAAAAAGAAAAAGGAATAACTTAATATTTATGTCACAAAACAAAAATGCTGCTACTTTTAAACACTTCTGTTCTTGCAGTTAGGCTTAAATAACATTTTATTTTTGTGGGTATTGAGTGCACTACTGTTTCCAAAGTACACACAGGAAACCATTTTGTCAAAATAAAAAAGGATAAAAGCAGAAGTATGGGGTTTGTGTATGTGTGTGTGGAAATGCACTTCAAAGTATGGCATCCTTGGGGGGTATGTGGTTTCTTTAATGAAGCAACTTTTCTTTCAGGAAGGAATGCCAGGGTTTCAAAGCAAGGAAGAATGAGAGAAATTTGCTAGCACTGCAAGTTGTCCTCCCATTCAGACAGACAAAGAAAGAAAAAAAAAATCAAATTTCATTAGGTTTTTATCTCTTTATGGCTCATTATATCAAATGGTATTAACATTTTCCTTATCTGCATGATTTTCAAGATCAAGTCATACAGTGAGAATAAAGAACTGTGAGGCTGCATGAGAAATGGTTATGACTGATGCTTATTTAAAACATCTATTGGTGTTTGTATTTGCTCCCCTCACTAATTCAGCAGTGGATTGTCATCCACTAGATAATAAATATGCTGCAACATGTCAGCAATAAGGGCTATTCATGTGACAGCAATCTCAAAAGTAATTTGACACAACTACACTTTACACTGTATTTAACTACAATAAATGCATTCTATTATTAAACCCAGCTCTATCCATTAATTTTAACGTTGAAGACTTATGTGTAGCTGCAAATAGGCTTCAGCCTTCTTGTCAAGCAACACCCAGTGCACTGTATGTGGGATGAACCATCTCACACAGTCACGTTAGGATTGCTCTCCCAAGACAAAGCATCCAAGGTTTCCATTTTCACGGGAAAACACAAAACAAATTTAACTCCCCTCCCAAACTGAAACAGTAGCAATTAGCTGATACTATGAATAAACATATAAACATCCCCTCCTATTCCTCTCAAAACAGTCCTGGCATATTCTCTCTCCAACTGCCTGCCTCTCCCAACCCCAGCCAGCTCCACACCATAAAACCAGGCTACACAAAGGTGGGGCGAGCACAGCCACAGTGGAAACCAGGGGTCAAGATGACCACGAAGGGGATGCAATGCTACCTGTGGGCCTGGCATGTGGAACTTCAAGGAAGTTTTGACATATTTACAGCAGAAAGACAGAAAGAATTACATCAGAGAAGAAAAAAAAAAGACAAAGACTAGTCTTTTGCTGCATATAGCTGTATTTTAGCTTTTCATTCCCCTGGCTCATTTCAGCATTTTGGGTTGCTTTTAAGCCTGCTGCTGACTAGTCCCAAAGACCTCATATGCTCTTACCACCAATCTCTTCATAAAATATTAAAAAGTATTACAGATGGCTTTACAGAGGAATCATTTAATTTAATGTTTCATCTCATCACACGCCTTCACATTGCTCCTTGTCACCAATGAGCCAAACAGCCTGCCCCCAGCTGTGGCACAGCTTTGATCAACACCATGCAGCGCTCTGAAAATCCAATGTTTCCTTTTCAAAGAGGTGGCTACCAGGTAAGCCTCCTGACCACAGCAAAACATTAAAGCTCTGTTCACAGGAACAAGTAGCAGACAATAACTCCAATAGTGAATTGAAGTCTGAGCGATTTGTAACATAGGTAACAAGCCACAGCAAGAAAGGTTGTCATGATAAACTTTTTCTCTTTCCCAAAATATTAATGGCACATACCCATGTCTCCAGATGTGCACTCAGGTCCAATAGCACAAGGCTCAGAGGGGAACAACCTACCTCTCTCAGCACTTACCTCCTATGGTTTGTTTTTTAATTCTATCTCCAACTTTCAACTTCTGAACAGGTATTCACTGAACTGAGATTAAAATACAGTGTTAGAACTTGGCCTCGACAACCACCAACCCTGATCTTAACCCACAGTTACATTAAATAACTATTAATATCATAGCTTCCCAATTTTCCTAATCCTAACCCAAACCATAATGTAAATATTCACTTGGAACTGTAAGTACCAAGCCAGAGACTTGGCATCAGCTAATAATACTCACCCTCACAGAAGTCCTGCAGCCCATGCAAAACACACAGATAACGGGTTCACTCACTCTTTTTCTAAATTTAATCCTAATCCTAACCCCACAATCCTGTATAAAGACAGCCGAGCAGACTGTGGCGAGAATATACTGTTCCTCACAGGCCCCTTTTGATCCCATCCATACAGCCCCATGGACCACTCAACATGTAGCATGGCCTTTTACAACTAACCTTTTCCTAATTCATAAGCATAATTTTACAGCTGGTAGTCTAAATAGAGAGGTAACTAGACAGGGTAAGTCTTAGAAACTGATCTACCTTTCAGCACTTATTTGTGCACTTTTCTCTCAAAGTGGAAGTCTCTTGTCAACAGAAGTCTATAGTTTGTAGTTTGTTTTTGCTCAGTTTGGTTCCTACCTACAGGGTGTCTTTGGGATAGGCTTTAGGCCAGATGAAGAAGGCTTGTCTACGCTACACATGGGTTCCTCTAACTCCAAACTCTCTTGTGGACAGGCTGAAAGAAATTTAGACACATTGTTCATCTTGTTATATAGAGTACCTAGGTCAAGATTAGAATCAGGGTCTGGTTTAGGACTAGGGTTAGGAAAAGGAAAGTAGACAGCCTACTAGCATTAGGTTTAAATATTGGTCAAGAGAAAATAGTCTTAAAATGCCTAGGTTACTGGAATGCATCTGATGGCCATTACAATTAAAATAAAGGCTGTGCTCAGGAGCAGCCAGTGCCTACGCTCCCCTTTAAGCCTCAGTTCAACCACCCTTATAGATAAGGATTAGATTTAGTAACAGGAATAGCTCAGTTTATTGGTGGCCCCTGAGGACAGGAGAAGGGTAAATGGACAGTGTTTTACAACAGCCTTGGAGTGCTCTACAATGTCCCAAAGACAGGAGATTTGGACAGATAAGTGGCTAATATTTTATTTCAGGTCCATGTAGTAGGTAACCCATGTCATGGATTTGAATTCAGGCATTAGAAAAAGAATGAATAGAGGAACCAAAGCTATTGCTGAACATTCAATGGCCCATAGGGCTATAATGAGGCCTGGATTCAGATAAGGCAGGTGGCTAGCATTTTTTTTTCCTTCTTAGCATGCCCTCAGAAAGAAATAATATTTGGGGTTGGGGTTAGCTTTAGGAACATCTATCAATGTGTATGAACAGCCTGTACTATTTAAATATGAAATAATTTTTTAAAAATTAAAGAAACAGTCATGAACTAAATCTCAAGGACTCTGTAGTCTTCTAAGACTGTATAAAATAGTTTGTGAAGATGATCAACCATCCAAAAAAGAAATAGGCAAAAAGCTATCCCATTTTATACAATGAAACTGAATCATCTACCGGGAAGTATCCTTTTAAAATGCCATAGAAAGACAACAACAACAACAAAAAAAAGACAAGAATTTGAAACAGCTGCTTTATTTTTTTCTTGATTTAACTGTAGTCTCCAAGTGTGATAGCGTACAATTTGCTTAATGCAGTGAATTACGTTCAGGATCTAAAATGAATATCAGAGTTGACCCAGCATGTCACTAAGACTATATGAACTAAATAATTAAGTCCAATCAGCATTGAGAATGCAGTAAATAACCTACATGTTGTTGAGTGAATATATGTATAGATAAATTGCCTGGCAATGTAGTACTGAGATAAATAAATGGCAGATTCTAGAGAAACACATAAAATTTGATAAGAACATCAGGCATGTCTGATATTATTCATAAATATCATCAAGAGTACATGTCTAGACACAAAATGCAAGAATATTTCCATTTGGGGATGTTGTATCCTCAGTAACCCTTTTGGAAGACATAAGACTGAACAGTTCCCCTTTAAAGTCATTTGAGTACCTTCACTTACCAAATAATACATTTAAGTTCTATAAGGATCTGAAGTGTTAGGAAGAAAAAGTCAATAATTTGCTGATCTTGAACTAAAATGATCAGTTGTACAATGACTGTGAACTGAATGTTGCTAAATGTCTGCAACATACCAAAGAAAGGAAAGGAATATAATAGAAAAAATTACAGATGAGCTTGTGTAATTTTGATTATATTGAAAACTCATGTCTTGTGGCAAGGAAGAGAGCATTATAATACCTGATGAGACTACCACCCTGACCAGCCTACCCATCCTCCTCTAAAAAAGTTTCTAAGACCATAACAATTCAAGGAAGAAAGAAAAAAAAGGGGGGGAAAAGAAACTGAAGAAACTGATTCTCTGATGTAAACTGTGGCCACCCAGGAGCTGCCTCAAGAGCAGCTCAGCTCCCTGCTCAGCAGCAGCAGGGTGGACAGAAGCTGACAGTAACCTAATCAGACATCCCAACATGCGTCATCCTCAGTTATGCATTAGTATTCTTAAAGAGCAACCAACATGTTCAAAGTCACTTAGGGCAGGAGGACATGACAGATCAGACAGGGCTAACCAGGAGAAGACTTTATGAGAAATTCCTAGGACTATTAAAACACTGAGAAAGCTATGCTAATCTAACTTGCCATAAGTAGCACTATTTAAGGACATTACAGAGTAATTCCACTACAAAACGCAAGACGAACACTTGTGAGAGTCCAAAACCTTTGTCATAAACTCACTGCCCAAAATATTTTGAGAATAGCAAAGTGCTCTAGATCTCAGCAGATGCAAACTCATGCACCTACAATGCTGTTCCGCAGCACTTTTTTTTCTAATACAGTACGCTTCTTCATCCTGTAAAAGAAATAGTAGGGCTTGTCGTGGTTTAATCCCAGTTGACAACCAAACCCCACACAGCTGCTCACTCGCTCACCCCCTGCAGTGGGATGAGGGAGAGAATTAGAAGAATAAAAGAAAGAAAAGTCATGGGTTGAGATGAGAACAGTTTAATAATTTAATAATAATGAAAGACTGTAATGAAGAGAGAAATAAAAATCAGGAAAACCAAGTTTTGCAACCGCTCACCATCTGCTGACCAATGCCCAACCTGTCCCTGAGCAGCAATCCCTGCCCTCCAGCAAACTCCCCCTGCTTATATACTGAGCGTGATGTCATATGGTATTGAAAATCCTTTTGGCCAGTTTGGGTCAGCTGTCCTTGCTATGCCCCCTCCCAGCTTCTGCACCTGGCAGAGTATGGGAAGCTGAAAAGTCCTTGTCTTAGTGTAAGCACTGCTTAACAACGAAAACATCAGTGTGCTATCACATTATTCTCATGCTAAATCCAAAACACAGCACTATTCCAGCTACTAGGAAGAAAGTTAACTCTATCCCAACTAAAACCAGGACAGGACAGGGCTGCATGATTAATATGTGCAGATTTACAAAGGAGTTTCAATATGGTACTTCTGGGCAGAAATTGGTTAAAATGAAAGCAGACCATTCAGAAGAAATCATTTTAGAGTTATATATGTGCAAAACATTATATGGATTCTGGCAAATGCTCACAAAACTCAAAGAAGTATTTGCTCAATGTAAAACAGAAGCTTTGAAAGAAGCTTATGTGGCATGACAAGAACACTTATCTGAGGTGAACAAAAGAAACACAATAAGTTTGAAATAATCGTGATTATATTTCAACTTACCCAACTACAAAATAGTATATGATAACTCATACAGAAAACATATAATGACCCCAAGCTTACCACAGCCTGACAGTAATTCCAGACAGACAAAAAAAGCCCCACTCCCACAAAATCCAACCCTTTCCCCCTAATCCCCCCCAACCTAGCACCTCCAAGCTTAAAACCACTAAATTTTTCATGTGATGGAATGCTATACAAAGCATCCAATGCCACAAAACCATAAAAAAAGTGTCACATTAGAAAAGCTAAGCATGATTCGTGATGCCCAGCTGGTATCTGAGAAGTGTAGGAACAAAGTTTAAGAAACCCTGTTTGTTCCAGAAATAAAAGCTGGCTTGGAAGGCAACATATCAAAGTATGAAATATGCAACAGAACTAACTCCAAAACGTATCTAGTGACTCTCACTCAAGCGTTAGAGCAGGGTGCTAAACACAAGAAATAGAACAAAAATTCAAGACTTGCTGAAGCCACATGAGATTCCCACCCCCTCACCATTAGCACATGGGTAGCTGAAGCGAAACCAGAGGGTAAATCATTACAAGCATGTTACTCAGTCATTCCCCTGCAAAGAGGGGCAAGAGGAGACAGTGAATTGGATTATAGATATGCAATTGTAAAGCTGACAGACCTACATGTTTAGTCCATCTAATAAAAAGACTCCTCTCCAGGGAGGTAACATTCATACCTATCTACTCAAGATCTACTTGGGTGGCATTTAAAAGCAAAACAATTTCTTTTTTTTATAGTGATTTCAAAGTCTACAGTCTTATCCTGCCTCCACTTCACTCCGGCGCTGAAATCTCAAAGTATGGGCAGAACAAGAAGATGGGAAGAGAGGTATTTTTCAGTATTGTTACATGGCAGGATTAAAATATGTGCAATGTTTTTAATAAAAAATAGGTCGGATTTCCTAATTAAAAAATAATAAATAAAAGATTCTTTTAAAACTTGTTAAATTTCTGTCTAGTGAGAAATGAGTGAGAAAAAAGTGAGAAAACCTCCAGTATTTAACACTTTCTTTTTAGGGTGAAAGCCTCGGCTTTCCAAACAAGCTCAGTTTTTTGGCTTAGCCAGAAACCATACCATATTCAACGTTGTTAGGATTTCGTAAAGTAAGTAGAACAGCAACTAGAACATACCCAGTAAGTATTAATTACCATTTTATCACAGAGTTAAGATATGCATGTCTGAAATAGCACAGTGTACTGCTGTTTCAATTCTGCTACGAATATTTTGATTCCAACATAGCTCCAATGCAACAAGCTCAATCGCTTCACTTTTCCAAGAGGTTGATTTTCCACACTATACAGCCTATACACTTTCCAAGAACTTAGGCCTGCCTTTGTACTGCTGCTGCCACTACTACCACCATTGCGTTCCTCAGAAACACAGCTGACAGTGACAAATGTTTGCCCAAACCTCTGTTCTCATTAATATCTGCTGGAGGGTTGTGGGGAAAAAAATCCCTTTGTCATTAACAGACTCTCAAAAGACCGGAAACATGTTTAAAAGAGCACACTAAGCATTTTACTAAGAAGGCTATAGAAAATGCAGAAAGACACTGCAATAAAGGTCTTCACTGATAAGCAATTGCTATGTGTGGTGCTGGTTTATCGCAGAACCGCTCCAGGCATCCTGAGGACTGCATCTGGCCACCAGCCTGAGATGGGAGCTGAGTCAAGAAGGGTGATGCTGTGGCCTGTTTCTGAAGTCTCAAGAAGATCCACTGGTGCATAAAACACAGAAATGACAATTTAAGAAAACACACTTTAAAACATTAAGGAGCAAACAATGACCCACCAACCCAGAACACACAACTCTTTTTAAAACGAAATAATTGCTGTGGAGACGGCCAATAAATTTACAAGAGCTCAGTCAGACACAGAAAGAAACAGAAGACTTGCAAAAAACATCTATGTTCTCGCCCTCCTCTGACCACTCCCTCTTCTTCCTCATCTTCAGCAGAATCTGCAGTCCGGATTGTTTCTGTTACTGATCTTAAGAAATTACTAAACTTGTCACATTTCCAGATTAATGTTCGGTGATCTGTAGTTACCACCCCTTTTTTTCTGTACACACTTGCAGAATTAATGATATAGAGAAAGCCTGAGCATTCAGTAATTTACAGCCAACGTTCATTGTCAAGTAATATATCTTATATCTCTATTAGTGTACACTGGTATTTGTTCCCCAGCCTCCCATTTAGGTTTCCTTTTCAACTGGGCAAAATAATCCTTATTTGCCCACCATTTACAGCCAAATTTCATTGCTGAAGTTTCACACACTGAATCACATACTAGGAGAAAGGCTGTCATGGTAAACTGCAATTTGGGAATGTACCATTTAGCAGAGGACTGAGATTCCACAACTGCTATCCTGATGTATGACAGACAATTTCTGCTGTACAGAGTTACAAAGCAAATGAGAAGTGACAGGATCACAGAATAGTAAGGGTTGGAAAGGACCTCTGGAGATCATCTTGTCCAATGCCCCTGCTTGAGCAGGTATGCCTAGAGCAGGGTGCAAGTCATATCCTGAACTGCATTAATGCATGAAATATGGCCCAAACAATGGAAGAGGGTAGCTGATAGGTACCAGGCACTCTCCAGTATGGAAGAGCATAAAAATGACTCTACAAGTCAGACTAATTGTGCGTATGATCTACCAACCTATCTTCACCCCCTCCCAAAGACACCGCCTAGGGAAGGTACATGAGAAGCGTGCAGTGACAGTCCTGCAGAACCCTCTCCCAACCCCTAACAAACTGCATTTCAATGAATTCCTGATGTGGTCTCTTTATATTTTATAGCCTTGATGGATTTTTCTTATTTATGGATTGTCCTGCTGCTTGTGCAGCCCTGGTAAGGTATTCACTGTTGCAAGAAGCATGAAGGTTCGCTTTTTCTCATGGCTGCTTTTCTTTTGTTAATTTTTTTTTTGTCAGCTTTTGCTTGCTGGTGCTTTGGGTATTGTAAAATACCACAATGCCTGGAAAGTTTGCTAACAAATGAGAAGAGTACTGAATAATATCCAGACAACCATACAATACTATGATATGGTCTCTTAATCAAAATTGGAAGAGGGAAATATGGTCTTTCTACACAGTCTAAATGACAAATGTGACCATTATGCTGTGAGAGATGATTATTATAACCTTTCTGCAAATTACAGGATGTAATTGTACATTATTGCCCAGATGATGTAAAAATGCTCGAGAGACGCACAAAATAAACAAGACTGGTTCCTCTCAGAATAAAGCTACAGACTTCTACATTAGTCCTTGGTCATTTGGTTAAAAGCAGGAAGTACTTTACAGAGACCACTGACTTGCATATCGCAGGGCACTACAATGCACAGCCCATTCCTCACCTTTTCCTTGTAACTTCCAGCAAATTTGGTCTACTGGAAGTAGGCACCCTTGCAAAATTTAACATAATAGTACCTGGCTATTGTTCTGCGTAAGTGAGATCCTAAGAGGTCCAGCAGTAAAGCTTAGCTGGGCAGTAGGAATTTAAGGAGATTGAAGGATGAGCTTTGGAGTTTGCAAGGCCTTGCTTTGCTGGTGAGAAGTGAAGGGATACTAACAGCTATGACAATGTACTGCTAGGGACTTCTGCTTGTCTCCGGGGACCTTCACAGGTCTAATGCTACGGGGGTCTCCCACATGGTATGGTGGCTCATCAGACACTCTCTGTATGTAATCTGAAAGGTGCTTATCCCCAATGGATGTGCAAGCCTGGCACAGCTTCCAAGAACCACCATGTACTAAAATACACAGAGGCAAGCTGTTAGATGAGCTTTCCCCAGTCTGCTCTGCATAACTAGCCTGTATAATAGAGGACAGCATCCAGGTAGAGAGGTTGGAATGGTGCATGGCAGGTGATTTTCATGGGATGTAGCTAATCATCATGTAGGAAAACAAAATGGAAAGAAACAAGAAACAACATAGACCAAGCTTAGATGTAGAGGGAAAAGAAAAGTGTGAAATCAAAGAAATAATTAAGAGGAAGAAAAACCATTTAGAGAGAATAGGGACCAAGCTAAAAGCAAAGAATCAACTTTGAGAAAATGTGGGGTTTATTCATTTGCCTTCCCATAGGCATCTCAGATGGCACAGGATGTCTCAAACATCTCTGTGCAGGTGGCAAACATAACACAGGACCTGTGGAAGTGTCTCCTGGTATAGCAGCTTGAGGCGAGGCAGGATACAACTCAAGCAGCCTATGTGTGGGCAGATGAATTGAGCTATTAATATCACAGCAACATCTACAATCCTCAAACTTTTGAGTACTCTTTTTCCCCACAAAATCTCTCAATGCAGTAATAGTTCCTTCCTTGCTCACTTTACCATTGGGGAAACATGGTACAGGAAAGGCAAGTAACTTCTACACCAAGTTAAGAGTAAGTTAATCACAAGCAGGGTACCAAAACTGATTATTCTAGACTAGCATCTTAACCTCTGGGCTATCCTCCTGTGAAAAGGAGATTCATAGTGTAACCAGGGTGATGAAGTTAACCAACCATGGATGCTGCTATACTATCCAACTGAACATTAAGTCGGGACAATCAGTGTATTCTTTGATCTGTATTTTAGTCATTAGTTAATCATTAACGCAAATGAAACAATAGACAATGTGTTTCTGTCAGAACCTCTCTTTTAAGGCTCAAAGCCTAATTTTTAGATCCCAAACCCTTTCTTTTAGGGTCCAAACTTCTGTTTTAAGGATTAAAGCCTCATTTTTTAGGTAGCAGTGATTCAGGGAATAAATGGTGGGCATTACTAATGCAATCTAGTGTAGCTCAACAAATGCTGTGGCCCGGAGCCAAAACTTAGCCAGGATAATGAGGTAGCCTTAACAGGAACAGCCTGCACAATGACTAAAACTTGTTGCTTTGGGGGAGTCAGAAAGGCCTCAAGGTAAGAAGCGCCTAAACAAGTTACGATGACATTTGACCTTAAGAAAAGCAGATGTACAGAACTATAAAGATAAAGAACAGCAGAGCAAACACTAAACCAGAACAGACCATCCCTCAAGGATAGTACACACACAATCTCAGATCTGAGTTTGCGCGAAAACAAGTGTTAACTAGCGGACACAGTGAGGAAGAGTATATCCTTCATCCAGAGACCCCTGACGACCACCCAAAGACACCAACAGGCATGGGCAAATGACATTTGCATATCATGAATATCTATATCTTTTATTGGAAAACTAATGAATATGTACTTAGAGCATGTACTTAACCGGCACAATAAGGTCTGACATTATGCACGTTAGGAGGAGCGATCCCCCATGCATCCGGCACCATGAATAAAGAATGCCTGCCTTTTAACACTACATTGGTCTTACGAGGTTTATTCCCGATTTCAGTGACAATAGTACAGAAATCTGCTGTGGGCAGATTATCTGCATCAGAGCTATACAGAAGAGGAAGAGTGAACGAAAAGGCATCTTAAAGAACTGGAAAGACAATCTGTTTGCCCTTCTCAGGCTATTGTTGCTCTCACGCTTCTTGAAAAGATTGATCACTTCTTTTGGTGGAACAAGAGCTAAATTTAACCGCCTGCAAAAATAGCAATAATATCCTTGGCTGAATTTCTGTGTCCTTTACTGTATCCCAAATAAATAAAAAAGCCACTCTGCTGAATTAATCAAAAACCCATCAGTTGCTGCTGCTTCTGACTATACTCGGCTTACTCATCTGGCTGAAAAGTACCTGGATATGTTTCTATAGCAGTAACCAGAGCATCTCAAACTTGTAGAAACTGGTTATGAATCCACTTACACTCTCCTCATCACTTTATTTTCCTCTTTCTTACCAGTTCCTCCACTTTCCTACTCCCTTTGATTTGTCCTCTACACCTACTTTTGAGCAGACACTTTCCTTAATACTGCTCTGTCCAAAAAACAACAACCATGGAAGAAATATGTTATTTACTGCCCTGATAAAGTTTCACTCTGTTCATGTGACAACTTCATTTACCTGATGTTTCGGCCCTATTTGGGCTGCCAGCTTTTCAAAGGAGAGACCACCTCATCCTTTACCCATGTACAGCACCAAAGAAGAGGGATCATCATCTTGATTTGTTTGATACAGCTACAAAAAAGCTAGGATTAATAATAATTTATCTTCTGATGTTTACGTTCGCTGGGTGACCAGCTAGCACTTTTGCTGTCTATTTACTTATTACTCCTAGTCCTTAGAAAGCAGGGGGAAAAAAAAGGCTAAAGCAGCCATTTGAAAAACTTTTTTCCCCATGTTTTAATGCATAAAAAGTTGCAATGGACTGTGACATAATTATCATTCACAAAACTTATAATTATTTAAATCAGATTTGAATAATTATAAAACAATGGAGTAGATTGCCTATATAGAACTTTTTCAGAACTAATCTCTGAGATCTTGTAAATAGAACATTAAAATCAACTACAGAGACATTTAGCACAAAAATCTTTCAAGCTGGAAGCAGCCGCGATGCAATAAACAAATCTGTTTCATATACAGAAGGGCCACTAAAGCTCATCCTTGCACAAGGAACCTAATATAATTCATCCTACCAAAGTCCTCAGCAGTGCTACCTGACAGGCAATCTGTTATCTCTAAATTAATCAAGTTTTTCCTGGGCCAAGATGACAGATATCAAATAAAAAACTATAATTTATCTGTTGGATACCACAGTTTTGTTTTCTTAATTAAACATTTAAATTCTAGCTGGAAAAAGACAACTTTGTTCTTTACAGACTGTCTCTCTGGATTTATCACATGAAGCACATAATGCTTTTCCTGTCTGTTGGGAGTCAAGTAAGAAATAATCAAGCAAAAAGCTTTTCAGTCACAAGGCCAAAATAAAGGTCACATTCAATATAACAGACCTTAAATTTAAAATGCACATGTATTCTCCTACTGTCTAGTTCCACAGGATATGTATAACGAACGCTTGTTTACTTTATTTAGCTCTGGTGATATGTTTTCAGTGGATCAAAGAACTTAAGGAAACCAGGCTTTCACTTTAAGTAGTGATGCTTTTCAGCCTATTTCCCCTTCTATTCACATTGCGGTACATGATTTTCTGCACTCAGTTCCAAGGTCCAGTAACAGTATTTCCTATTGGTCTTGATTAAACTCAGACTGAACCAATTTATAAGAAAAGAAATGGATTTTGGCACAAAGTAGATAAAGAGTGTTAGCGGTAAAATATAATGTCCCCACAGCAAAATGATACGAAGTTGGTAAATCTCATTGGATAGCATTATAGGTATCTCCAGGTTACTTCTCATCACAAGACAGACAAAAGGTAATTTACAAATGGAAGTAATTTCTTCAACCTGGAGGAAGAACCAGATAAAATAATAAAAAAATCTGATTAAAAAAAGATATTTTGATTTGATGTAATATGTTTTTCTACTGGTTGCCTGTGAGATTATAATCCACATTCTTAGACCCAAAATTACAGTTCCATCAGTAACCCTGCGGAGATGATGACAGAGACAAGAGTTCAGCCATTCCTGACACGGGTAATTAACAGAGCTCACGCATTTCCCATTCTATGGCCTCAAAGGGTTAACAGGTGAATTTACTTTCCTTCCACTTCACCATTACATCTACAGGCTACTAGTGGTTTTGTGTCTTATCAGTTTGGCTTCTAAATTAATTCATATGCTCAAAGTAGCGATACAGATGCCTAATCTTGACTGCCTCCTCCAGTCTGAGCTGTGGCATTTCCAGAGATACTTTTACACCTTGAGAAAGGTGCTGGCTGAGGCTAGAAAGAAATGCCCACATTTGGTCCAGCATGCACTGAGGTGTGGATGCTGCCCACCCTGAGGCTCCTGCATGTCCAGCAAGGACAGGATTTCTCTCTGCAGCCTCAGGGCAATCTTCATTACAGGACTGATAGTGGAGCCCTGGGGAAACAAAGCCCAAAGTTTCCAGCATGGTTTGACGGCTTGCCAAGAGAATATTTCACCACCTGTTAAGACAGACTCATGTCATGCCACACATAGCAACGCAGAACACGAAGATAACTTTGTCTAGTACTTTGCAAAACATTTTCCAGATTGATGTTCATCTGTGGAGGAATTTACTGTTTCTTCATAGATCAAGAATACATTGCACTTTAAATATCAGTGATGTGCCTGACATGGTAACACTTGCTGATGAGCTACTATTTACCTTTGAGGTGCTCTAGACCTGTCTCCTCTCTTCTCATCCAGAGGAAGACAGTGACACTGACATAACACTGCCAGGTGAATTCAGTCCTCTCTAGATGGAATGATAAATAAGTTTGTTTTGAAGTATTGAGGAAATTATCTCCCAACAGTATGAAAAATTAGACAGAGCATATACACTTCATTCAACTAATTTAAAAACTCAGGAAATCTTTGAAGCCACCCAGGTCTATCCTTTTTTAAAAATGTACTGATCCAAAAGAGATTAATTTCTGACTTATTGGAAGTATTTGTGAAAGCATAATCTCATTACAATCAAATTCCCCAAGGCCAGCTCTGCAAAGGGATAATTAAACCAGCATAATAGGGCTAGCATTATGTGCTAGTCAGATATTTCTGAAGAAAGGTACCAGTTTTCTTTCTCATTGCTTTTTAGAATTATTCAGCATTTTTGCATTACTGAAGGTCAAACAGTACCTTACAACATTGAAGTATTCTAAAGCTGCTCAGCTAACATAACATATTTCTACTTTTCTCATTAATTGCTGCTAAGGATAAGCTTGCCTGTTCTCAGGAGTTTATATGCATCATTTCTTCATGCTCAGGTCATGGCCCTTTAGTTATTGAAGAAATTTATTAGAAGTTATTTCATGCAGACACCTGAGGTGGGGGGAACACCACAAACGAAACAGGACTTCAGGGTGATACATAAAATGAGAAAAAGCTCTGAACTGAAGCTGAGGTCAGCAAGGACTTCAGCAGTGGTAGTGTCAGTGCTCCAGCTGTGACACCTAGAATTTTGCACAAGATGCTGCAGGCAAATAGGGCTTCATCCTCTTCCATAGGGCCTGGGGATAAGACTCCACAGTCAGCACTTCCTGGACATAGCTCAGAGCTGCTGAATGTGGAAACAGATGTGCTATTGCTCAGATCAGCAGCATGTAGAGCACAGGTACGGCCCGCTTTTCAGAGAAGTCCCTTCTTTGCCGAGCAAACAGCAGTTCTGTTCTACTCAATGTGCTTCTGTGAAAACAACATATTTAAAAGCTCTCCAACAGTCACAGTTTCCAGGCAAAAATGTGTCCAGAAAAGGAGCCTATCTGCTGACGCTGGAAAAAAACTGGCAGGTAAGCATTGCTTTACTGTGAGAGATGCCATGTTCTTCTGGGGTCGCTGCTCACCTGGAGTCAGAATCACATTCTGATGCCTTTCAGTGGTCCTTACTTAGGCAAACACCAAGTCAGAGGTTTGCACTATAGTGAAAGCATAATTAACAAGGAGAGAGAGATCGGGTTCTGGACAAAGGACATTTTCAATACAGAAAGAGGTTTAAGACAGGTAAGAAAAAATATCACAAACTCTGTAAGTGTAAGGAAATTTAGAAAATAACACTTCCAGAATTGAGACAAAATAAAGTAACAGTGTGATGCTATGGCCATATGACCTGTTAGCAGAGTCACCAAGGCATGCTGGAGAAACAGCAGCAGCAAAGACAAGCTGGAGTGACCTTCATCAGCAAGTCCTATGCTGTGAGGCCTCTCAAAATCTTCAGAAGCAAACTGTTTGCACTGAACCTGAACCCATGCATCAGTGAACAGCTCAACAGAAAAATTCATCATCGCATGTAAGATGGAAGGAACTTCTTCCACAGGAAACAGGCATAGGCTAGCTACTAATGAAAATAACTGGGAGTATGGTACATAGCTAACTTCAGCTGGTACAACTGGAGGGAAGAAGACACTAATAGTCTTTCACACCGTGTCATGGAACAGCACAGGGCAGTGGCAAACAACTCTAGTCTTTCCTTTGAATATCAGCTGTGCTGGTGTCCTACATCCAGTGGCAAAGATGGAAATGATGATCACCATTCTCCTTAAAATCACTTTCTTTAAAAAGTATTTATTTAAATAATTTGAAAGACCGATATAATTCCTGCCTTCAGTGTACTCTATTCTCTGTTGAGAAAATACCATTATTTCAACCTTCCCTTGTGGTCAAGTTTTCTAATATTCAACTATTCTCTTGGCTTTTCTCTAGATTCTTTCCAGCCTGTAGGTAACTTTCTTCTCTAGCAATAATATGTCTGAGTTTCCTCAAATTACTCCAGGTACTTGAATTCCCTTTGATTTTGCCATCTTTTCAGAGGCTTTGAAAATCAGTCATATGTAGGAAAATAATTAGAAAAAACACTCAATGTATTTTAAAATCAGTGGTAGAAAGCAATGTGTTAAGCACTCAAAATCAGCTTACATGTGAAAATGGATCTGAAAATGGTGTTGGTCATGAAAAAGCAGCAAAGGAGATTACACTACAACAATTTGATATTCAGGGCTAAATCCTATGAAAAACCACCTTGCACATCTCTCATCAAAAAGATACCAATTCCTCAGTGTCTCACTATATTTGGAACTCAAATGTACACTCAGTCCAAATACTCCTATCCACCAAGATCACTATTTTCCAAGCACCTCTTACAAGCACTCCGGGATTGGATTATAACACCTCCATGTCTAGGGGAAGGAAACTAAGGCACAGGAATTGATTAAGCAGCTGTGCCAGCCTTTAATTAATCATGCAATATGCCAAAAGGAGAGCTTTAAACTGAGCATGTAGACGTTATGCATCAACACTGTGCCTATACAAAAACTATTGAGCAACACAAAGAACTAAAAAAGCATGAGTAAGAGTACAAGTGTATAAAAACATCCAAGTCTCAATTATTTCACTCAGGTAATTAGATTTGTGGATCTGAACGTGTGAGAAAGATGAGCGGGATTAGTTTCTCTATCACTCCCAAAAATAAAGTGATACATATGGCAACGATTACTTAATATTGTCTGTCATACCTACTCAAGCTCTCACATTTCTTGCAGCAAAAAAGTTGAAAGTTAAAGATACTAGTGCAAAAATAAGTAAATCAAAGCTTACTGGAAATATTTCTCTAAGTGTAAAGCCTAATTTCATTTTTTCTTTTGTATCAAATGCAGACCCTGAAATTTTCAGCTTTGTAAAATAGCTTCTACAGCAAGTAATTTCTTAACAAAGACATTTTTAGAGTGATTTTGATTACATGCTTTCATAAAGGATGCTTTTCACATAATGAACCATAATGGCTTTAAAAGTCAAGCAGAACTGTGGGCATTTATAAATACAAATTTAACCTCTGGCAGCTACTAACAGATCAGAAATGCACCACAGTCGTAGCATTTTGATCATTTATAGGAATTTAAAGGAGTTTTTCTAGGAATACAGAAGTATTTGTCACCCACAGGTACTGAAGCATGGTAGACAGGACTACTTTAGGAAACTCATGATGTTCTTAGGTGTCTTTAAAAAAATACTTTAAAATATTTTAAAATACTTTACAAATACTTTAAAAAATATATTTAAATGTATAGAGACATTGTTTCAGACTAACAAAGATTGCTCCATGCACTGTAATAGCACAGAAGCTTACTTAATGGAATACCTAAAGTTGCAGGGATAAATTGTCTGTCCCAGGATGTTTATCTCAAGTATCTTCAGGGTTGCCTTGACTGAGCAAGATAACAGCTTTAATAATGTAAATCCCTTCAAAGCCAATGGGATTAATCACGCAGGGGGAACTATACTGTGGTGTTGAGGCCTTGCCCACATGGTGCAGAATCAAAGCCCACCAATCTCGTTCGTTGGAAGGCTTCTGGAAAATCCAGCCTGACACCAAGGACTTCCCAGCATTTACACTCTGGGTGAATATTCTGATTACTCAATGCCTTATGCTGTTGCAAGATAACAGCAAAACAACATCTAGGACCTTGAGTACTGCAATGAAAATAGATCCAAACAACAACTGTGTACAAAAGGAAGGAACTTTCCTTCTAAAACCTGCAAAATATAGACTGAAACCAGATGGAAGTGATCCACACTTGTGACTGTCCCTGTTTCACCTGCCTGTATGGTGCAGAAAGTCCTCCAGTTTGCACCAAAATGTGTTTGGATTCCCTGATCTCTAGAGGTCCCCCTTCAGCAAGAATGGAAGCATCATCCTTTATAACCAAATATAATTACTGTCTTTATCTGGTATTTTACTCTGTTAACCAGATGCTAAGAAACATAGTATCAAGAGGATTTGTGAGAAGTTTGAATAAATATTTTTAATGTCAAGGTGAAGACTGCTACCAAGTTAGCCTCATTTTTATCTGAAATATCTATATGACACCTAACTTAGGGCAACAAAGTATATACACCATACTTGATCATCAGATCTGTCCCTAGAAAGCCAGCTTTCTGCTCAGTGCTAGAAGATATTGATAGCTGGCTGCTGAGGTATGCAAAAGGGATGGCTACAAAAAGGCTAGAATGAGATGTACCCTGCTGCATGGTGTGCAAATCCTTCTTCTGCACATGATTCCAAATTATTATAATACAGTAAAGGAGTATTATAGACTTCCTCGTGATCCAACAGACCTATGAAGAAGTACTTGTACTTCAATCTGAGTCCCATCACTCCCCTGTTGCCAAATTCCACCTCCCCACTCTTTTCTTACAAGGTGATTAGGATGGTACTTGAAGGCAGCAGCTCCCAGAAAGACTATGGTTTCCAGGGAAATAGATGATTATTTTCAGAATCCTCTTATCTACTATAACAGTAACAAAATACTCTTAATAGAAAGATTTAATGGATTCCACAGCACAAAGTCCCATAATAGATGACATCCAGAAGTTGTGGAAGATGGTCAATACTTTGCTTATTAGATTACACACTATAAGATGCAGTCTATTAAATTTTGCCCAATGCTTGTCTCTGCAAAGACAGTGAGGTTGCTGGTAAGAGCTAAAATAACCACAGTTCTCCACAGGGACCACAGGAGGCAAAAAAAATGGTACCCACATCTATGAATTTTTAAAAACAAAATACTTTAAAGGCCTCTGTAATCCATCAATCAATGCGACCATGGCATATCCCTTGTCCAATCCTCTTTAGGGGGGAAAAAGTCCCTCCAGGTATTTGCAGTGATTAAGTTGCTTATTCTGCAGGCAGTTTACATCCTTAGACTATGGACCAGAGATTTTAAAAACTGTCAGACCAGCTTTTTCCCCATAAGGGAAAAGGTTATCA
Source organism: Phalacrocorax carbo (assembly GCF_963921805.1). Lineage (NCBI taxonomy): Eukaryota > Metazoa > Chordata > Aves > Suliformes > Phalacrocoracidae > Phalacrocorax > Phalacrocorax carbo. The sequence continues at coordinate 112,506,585 of NC_087514.1, read as the reverse complement.
AGTCATTAATGTTGTAGTTAGATTGGATTTACCCAAATTAACTAACCCCTGGCCTTGTCCACAAAATGCAACTATTGCAGCAGCACTCTGGGACACAGCTTCCTCCTAAATAAGCAGCGTTTGCTGCCTTTAAACAGAGACTGTCTTCTCCTTCAGCAAAACAGTAGGCACTTTAAAGATATATATATATAAACATACATTAATATACATATATACACACACGTATATATATGTTTGCAAAATTTAGAATGGGGCCATTGCACTGATTTCCTGTCACAGGAGCAGTTTAACATTAAACAATCAACTTGTACTTGACTGCAAATCCTTATTCTGGAGCAAGCTGCTAGTATCACCACCGCTCTGACCCTGAATATGGATGCCCGCTGTAATCACAACCCTATAAGCCTTCAAGAACTGCAGGAATGAGGCATCCGCGGGTAAGTTTGCTCAGGGATATATATACACATACATACATATACACAGCCATATTTATATATATGACATGTATCTATATAGTTACACATACATATAAACATGTGTGTTTGTCCAGCAGCACATATGTACAGACACACAGATATATCTATACACACACGCAGCCCCATACCTGTATATATCCTCTCCAGTATACTCCACCCTCAAGCAGTCATTCAATCCATGGTACTAGAGTTAATCTAAGTTAAAACAAAAACAAAACAAAAAAACCCAAACAAAAAAAGCAACACCCAGAAATGTATAGAGTGCCAGGTCCCCAACACCGTTTTGATCTGGAGATAGACCATCATCAGTTCTCCATCCTAATGTAGACACAGCCCTTGTGTCCTGGCCTCCAGGGAACTGATAAAGACAAAAGAAATTGCACTGTGTGCCATTTTATCCTGGATGGGAGAGTCCTGGGGCCAGTTTCTCCTTCAGGTGCGCACATCTGGGTAGTGCAGCATAACTTAACCCCAGCTTACATAGAACCTCTACTACAAGTAAATGGTATGACCCTGTTCAGGTCTCATGTACTCCAGGAATGTCCAATTTTGGAGTTTTGGTGGTGTTTTTTAAAAAGCATTAAGAAATTGCAATAAGTATGGATCACATAACCACAATTCTGTTGTTCACCCGTTTTCAAAGATTCTGTAGAAGACTATTTTTTTACTCATCCTTTATGTTACAATCAATGCGAAAGTTTAAATAAAAACATAAATATTAAAATTGCATAATTACAGAATAATTGAAATCTTAAAACTACTTTCCAGCCTCCTTGAAATATATAATTTCTAAAAAAAAAAAATCCACGTATATATACATAAGGTGCAAATTAATACAATAAATTGAGCAAAACTTTTTTTAAAAAAAATCTGTCTATGTCTGTCATGTCTATCAGACTTCCTTTTACAATGCGAGGAACTCCATTTGTACAGAAATCTGAACCACAACATTAAGGAAAGGTAACAATATCAAGTACCACAAGCAAACCTCTTCTGTCTCCATTAATAAATTAGAATGCTGTGAGAAAATAAAGCAGGAAAAGCTTTATTTAATACATTATAAACTCAAGGAATCAGCTGTTAGTGAGCATAATTTTACAGATGTAATTTCCTAATTCTTCATAACAATCCCAGAGCTGGGAAACAGAAACCTGAAATTGACTTATGACCTATCTTTCTGTGGTCTGAACTACAAACACACATTAACATCTGATGCCTCTTTCAGACATCATGTCATGCTGAGTGATAAAACTTTTATATCAGCACTCCTGGTCTATTTATGCCCCCTCCACTGTAATTTCAATGTGACTCACGCTAACTTAATCCATGCAATGCTCTTGACTGCTATGATTCCTGTAGGCCTGCAGGTAGATTGATGAAAATATGAGCAGGTGATTATGTGAGATATTCCTAAACTGTGACAGTGTTAAGGCAACACAAGCTGACAAGATGCAACCTAAAGGAAAGGTTGCCTGAATAATGATGTTTCTCCTCCAAAGGTAGTTCTTGCCAGGTTAGCCACATGCTCCTCTATAAAGACCCAGGACTCTACATCAAAAACTTGTAATATGCAAAGTAATAACAGGAGAGAGTTGTTATTCTTAGCTTTGTGCCTGATTATAACTTTTATCTTTTTTTTTTTCCTTTGGGAGATGAATTTTATGCACTAGATATCTGCTAAGACTGATAACCACAATGGAAATCCTGGATGCTGCAAGAAATCATATTAGTTATTCAGTAGATGCCATTACTTCCTCAAATTTAAATTAATCCCAGCACCTCAGCAGGTTGCTAAGCGGCCATCAGAGATGCTACATTTTCATAAAAGTAGTGAAGCTAAATCTTGTTAGTCCCAAGTATTGATCACAGCATATTTTTCACAGCAGTAAGAATAAAACCATCCAAGTTGTTATGTTCTACCTTTCCTAACTTTCTCCTTTCTCCTGTTTTCCTCTTCCTGCCCTCAGCTGTTGTCGGCACTGCTGCGTACTGTGAGATATTCCCCACATCCTTCAAAAGGAAGCTGTATTTCAATAGTGCCTGAAATGGTTTCTGCATGAAACACTGCGGTCCTCATGGACGATAAAACAATATAAACGCAAAGCTGTGTGATTAATGTAAGGCTGTGTGATTAAGTGCGAGTCAGTGTGATTAACAGGGCTACAACATACGAGTCCTCTGCTTTCTCTTTCCATAATTAACTTAATTGATTCTAAATCTGCTCTGAAATTAGGATGACACTATTTAAAGCAAGGTTTTCAGATTCAAAGTACCATGTTGGTACAGCATTTCTCGTTCTAACCTTCAGCTATTTACTATTTTGTTTCAGAATAAATACACGTCTGTGAATGCCTGAAAATCCTCTGTCACAGTGGCAGATTCCTGGGGAAATCACTGTGCATGGATTGCAACACTGGTCTAAATATAAATGTTTCGGAGATTTCAGGGTCATGTTTGGGTAAGAAAAAAATAGACAGTTTTGCCATAGTACTACATGAATATGGACAAGGAAGGTTTTTCATTATCAGGTATGAAAGTAGCATTTGAAACTATATGAAATCTATTAAAATTTCTCAACCCCTGAAGACAGACAAGGAAGAATCCAGCTTGGGTGCTCAGAAATCAAGTAAATAGACATATACTGCTCAAAGCAGTAACCTTCTAAAAACCAGTTATCCTTAACAGGAGTCAAGCTTGGTCACCCAAAAAGCTATTTTTTTCTTATGACCACTTCCCTACATCCACCAGGCTGTCCACAGAGTGGGAGAACACTGACAGTTCACTAAAAGGTTATGCTGCTGCTGCAGGCAACACCAGGCACCACTCTGGGTTCCTTGTTCACATGGCGTAAGTCAGAGTCAGCTTTGCTGCACACAAATTGCTGCGGGCTCACAGCCTTATGTAACAGCATCCAGCGACCTTCCCATCGCTACCAGTTCCTCCTCACCCTGCTGAGCAGGACCGCCTCATCACAGCACCCACACGCAAGCATTAATAGCCCAAAACAATAGAAGGAATCAGTAGAACAGACCAGAAATATAAAAGAGATCCCAAGAGCTGCTGCCTTTTCTTTTCGCTTTTTTCCTTTTTATTTAGCTTCCTTTCTTTTTTCCCTTCTTTTCTTTAAGGCAGAACTCTTAGACAGATGAAGAACTCATGACTGTGCAACTGCATTAAAAAATCACTGCACGTAAATCACATTCATTGAGAAACAGTGTGAGAAAAGAAGCGTGGAGATGAGAACAGTTTACTGCAGAATGCAGGACCCTGCATCCTAGGTAGAATTAAGCAGCCTCACACATATGAGGAGTCACAGTAAGATCTTGCAGTACCACAAGAATTTGCACTTCAAATGCAATACGTACAATCAGTGCAAAAATGTTAACAAAAATAAAAGATAGATCCTGGTCTTAGTAGTGTATTTGGGTTACAAATTACACAACATCCAGAGCACCTAGGCTATTTATTGAACATATAAAAAATTATTCACGTTCCTTTTCCAGGCTAAGTAAAGGTGGCTTGTCCACCTAAGTAAAGACCACTAATTAATGTCTTTTGGCAGGAGAGATGATGCGTCATGACTCTGAGTCCATTAACGTCCCTACATACTATCAATACCCTCTAAAAAGCTTTTGTTCATCGTGTCTTTCCACCTCTCACCCTTGACACTCCTGGGGGGTCCAGCTTCCACCTTAGATAGATAGATATAAAAAATCAGTTTATTTACAATTCATTAATTAATACAATTACAATTAATTAATTCATCAAGATCTTGTAATAGTCCTTGCTTGACTAGCAAATATATGTTACCTCACACACTTCTGGAAACATGGCCAACCTATCAGTCCAGGTGGAGCGATGATAAGATGCCAATCCATCAACCTTTGAGTTAATGAACTGCATTCCATACAAATTTAATCCCTTCCATGAATTTCTTGTGATCTTTGATGTTTTCAGTGACCACGTTATCACACAAGTCCATAGGACATGTTTGCATGGCCACCGATAAAAACAACCTGCATTGTCTGACCCATTTTGCCAATGTAATGTGAGGGTGAGGTAAAGCCAGACAGGACCACTTTCCAAAGCTGTCAGAGTGGGCCCCCAACTATACCTGTGGGCTCCAGCTCTGGGCAAAGATACACACTTGATGCTGGAATTTGTTTCACCTTTATAGATACTATCGAGTGCCGGTGAAGGCAGTCGATAGAAAGGAAGGAAATATGACTCACTCACACTGGGGCAGAGGTCATCTTAGTTACCCCAAATGGTATCCACACAAGAAGGTGTGGCGTCTGCAGCTATGCCCAGTTAGTAACTATGAATCTGTCTTAAAAGAGTTATAGTTACTTCGCAATTACATGTCTCAGGCTCAGCCTGAGCCCTGTCCCACTGAGGGGCTGTCTCTTGTGCTGTCCTACCTTCCAGCCTGTGCTGATCAGAAGCAGCTGGGAAGTGCTGAGCATATTCACAGATATGCTGAATAACCCCTAGGAAATAAGCTAGTCTCTGGTCAGAGTGGATTTTCCCATCACTCCCACATCTTCTCTTGCCAGTATGCAGTGCATGTTCAACACTATTCTATGCTAAGAGTCCTTCTCTTCTTGATATAGCCTTTCTGACTGGAAAAAAAAAAAATCAAGAATATTTGTTTTTCCATAGAAATGAGTCTGTCTGTTCTATTAAAGAACAAAAAAAGGGGGGAAAATCTCAAAGGGATATTGTTTAACTTAAAAGAAAACATAAAAAAAACCAGCAAACCAATTCTTAGCACGGAGGGGACCCTGCAAAACTTCACCTCCAAGTCAAGGCAACTCGGAAAGCCATCGCCATTAAACTGAAGGGATATCAGAAGGGAATCTATCAAGTAATCAAAGAGACTAAGAATAAGAATGCAACCTCCAACTCTGCTGCCATGATAATTTAGAGAAGAATTTGAAGTTGCCACAGGGGAATTTATGCTGTCACCTTGTACAAGATAGAAAGCCCAGGAAGTACTGGAAGGATTACTATATACAAGTAAAAGAGGAGTGCAATGTGTTTTCCATAACATGCCGTAAAATGTAAGGCTTTAACTTCACAGCATTTAACCCATAAACCTAAGAAATCTACTTTTTGCCCAAACAACCATGCAATCACTGCCAGTTAATTTCAATGCAATTATTTCTCCTCTGAGCAGATTTTACATTCCAAAAAGCTGCCAATAGGGTAAAGATGACAACAAATAGGTGAGGACTGAAAGACAGTTAGGCATTCATATGGCCACAGTTCAATGACCCTGAAGTTGAGCTACAGTAAAAAATATTTAGAAATTAAATTGCAAGGTACCTCAATGTCTAGTTATGGACAGAAAAACCTCATCTTTGGATAAGCTGCAACCCTTTATAGCCTGTCCAAAAAGCTACAACATCTTTTGCCGGTTTCCTTTGTCATGAGGTAAATTACCCTCAAAAGGATTTTTCTACCAGTTTTGATTCACAGCATACTGCAGTAAGACTTACTGTACCTAACCAGGCATGAGAAAAGTTAAGAGTCTGTGAGTGCAGATTTTTAACAAGGGTTAATCTGAACCCAACAGGGCCATTCTAAACACTTCAAAAAGCTACTATTTGAGAAACTTCCCCGTGCACCATATCATTACAAATCACAAATCTGGAAACTCAGATACAGCTTTCCAATAGCTGAAGAGCCTTAGCAATAGCTGTGATATGAAAGGTAAAGAATATTAAACTCTTCAGAGTTGCCACTTTGTACCTGGCCAAACTTAAAGGAGATCTATATTCCTCAAGACAGTAGATGTTGGGAGAAAGTGTTATGTACTACGTGTAGCAAGGGACAAGGCAGCAGAATGTCTACCTTGCCCCTTGTATACTGATGGTGCTGAGATTTCTCACCAGCTTTCAAGCCCTAGATAGCCTTTTGCTGCCAGAATTCCTCCTTTCTCTTTTTGTGAACGCAAGGATGGAACAATTTGCTTTAAGTGAAAGAGACATGCTGGACATGGTGCTGCCCTGCAGTCCCAACCCACACTGCTTCATGGCTGTGGGTTTTAATCTTCTTCTGTGGGATCCAGAAAGTCTGATCTTTGTACAATGCACAAAGAGGCCATTACATTGACATCTCCAAATTTTAACCTGAATTTGAGGTAAGAGCTGAGCAATTCAGGGATGAAATTCTTTTGAGAACAGCTAATTTGCTCAGTCAGCTGCTTTCATACAGTTTAGCAATCTATGCAAGAAACTGAGCAGGAGTCCATAACTAAGGAGAATCAGAATTCCCCTATTCAAAGCCAGAAATTTTTTCCTCTCTGTCTACAAGGATTGCCCCTTTTGAAGTCCACTTCTGCTTACATTGACCTTTTATTGAAGAAGTGCAACTCCTGTGTGATTAAAAACCATTATATAAAAATACCTCCTTACTTAGCAGAACAATTTCCAATGCCTTTCAAGACATGTCTAATCTTGGCCTTTGAAGTGCAATTATTATACCTCATTTTGTTAGAATTGCTATGCCAATAGAGAACTGGATTTTATTTTACATTAAATTCACCCACAGATTTTGAGAAAGATACTCTGGTTGAAAAGTCTGTTTTATCATCAATGAGTATGATAGCAAGAACTTTAGTGAATTCCTACATTTTGGGTTCTGTATACCAAGATATCGGACTAGAAAAGGTTTGGGTTTGTTATCTGTTTTTTTAGGGGGGGTGCTTTTTGTTTGTTTTGTGGGTGGTTTCTTGTTGGGGGGGGGTGGGGGGTGGCGTGTGTTGGGTTTGTTTTTGGTTGTTTTTTAATTGTAAATTGAGATGCTTTAGTGTTGAGAAGCAAGGTGAACAAATGTGCCATTTCTAGAATTTCTTTCTTCTCCAGACCATCCCAAATTTAGTTTTTCACATGTAAGGGATAAAAAGATAGGTATGGAAGAATATTACTGAAAAACTGAAAGCACATCTGGGTATGCAATAAAACCTCTATTACGTTCTCAACATTTATTGGGTAATTTACATGACCTTGTTTGCAGTCAGAAATATCAGAGTATCTTTCTAATGATGTAGTGGTTGAGCTGGTATCAGAACAGTGTATCTTCATTTTCTTAATCTTTTCCTTAGAGATCAGATAAACGCTTCTCAGATGATAATATAGTCTCTGACAGGAAGATGCTGTTGGTTCTGTAGGAAAAAATGTACTCTTGGAAAAGAAATTTTGTGGGACTGAGGCATCTATTCAGTTGTTTTTCCTTCCTGAAAAAGAAAAGGGCTTTTTGTAAACAAACATTTTTCACAACCATGCTCAGCCAGGGTCTGCTGCTCTGGTTGAGCTCCTCTGCACCAAGCTGTTCTGCTGACTCACCGCATCCCTGGGCAAGGTGAGTCCCGTCACTGCCAGCTCAGGAAAAGGCTGAGCATGGGAATGGAAATACACACTCACTGTCACCCCTTGAGGAAGCTGTGGGAAGGAGGATGCTGCCAGAAAGAGAACTTATGAGCAGCTGACCTTAGCTGGAAGCCCTCATTGAAGGTTACCTGCTTCTTACTTTTATTTAAATATAGCACAGGGGAGCACCAAGACAGACATATATTCAGAGCCTCCATGCAGGGTGGCATACCAGTGACCCATGGCTAGAGTATTTACATTGACTTTTGGAAAGAACATGGAGTTTTTTCTTCCTGAGAAAATGTACTGGCTGTACTGTTAGCCATATGCAGCATTTAGTTTACACTTGCCCGTTAACTGAGTCCTTGGTTTTCTTATTAAAAAAACCCAAAATCTAATTTCTGCTATTGGAAAGACCAGATTGCTGCAGAAAATTACAATCCAAGAAAGATCAAATTTTTTTTATTTATTTCTTATAATTTGATATTTTAATTATCCTGCTGTCAAATGTCTAGAGTTGTTGCTTGACTTAAAGGATTTGGAAGCTGTTACAGCAAAGGCAGGAGGTAGATACCATAGCTAAATGAATACCAGATGGCTTATTGAAAAGCATAAACACAGGGGTATGCAGAGACACCAGGCTTGGGTGCGTTTACATGGCTTTGTTAGAGTAGCAGCTCCATCTTGCCTAATGAAACCCCTCTTCAGCTCTCAGGCACATTAACATGGCTGTACAGCTCTTGAGAGACATAGCTTTGGTATCACTGCACTTTCTTTTATTTTATCACATAGGCACACTTGGTTATAAGTTTGGTTGCATGTTAGCAATAGATGATCAATTCTGTGAATGAAGAAAAGACTGGCAGCCATAAAAATAGCAGCAACCTTACCCAGATATGAAAAATCAGGGGAAATTTATTGTGGCTTTTTCTGTGTTCTAACAGGTTTAAATAAATAACTATGACTAGGGTTTTACCGAAGTAACCTTTGCTAACTCAGAAAAACATCTTTCAGGGGACCCTTAACAGTACAGCACACAGCCAAACTGCTTCTGTGAATCATGGCTTTGTATGTTGAAAATCTCATTGACTATGAACAGGTATCATACAAGGTTACATCAGGATTTTCTGTCCTTGTATAAATACTCCTGTGCAAGAGTGAGACACTGCACTGAGCCCTAAAGGTATATCATGCAAGAAAACAAGAAAACTAGTCAGCATTTCTGAGAGAAAACAACTGCTACTCCCCTAAATTAAACATGCATAGAGACATAAATCTGATGTGCAGCTCTGCTCTCTGCCCCTTTCTCTCCACCTACCGCCCATTTCCTTTCAAAAGTTCCCTTTTGGTTTTCTCTTTTATTCTGTACCAGCATCTCTGAGATTTCTGGTTTCTTGCTCTCTCCTTAGTCCAACTGTCATTCCTTTCTCTCCCAAGATATTTTCTCCCCAACTCATCTTCCTCTCACCATCTTTGTGATCACCTTTTCTTTTAGGATAGGTGCTCTTCATCTCCAAACTAAAAACCTCACCACACAACCTACCTTGGCACTGCCTCTAGGACCCATTGCCTCAATTAAACAGAAGCTTTGCTCATGTCCAGAGAAGCAATTTTTTTAGCTCTTCGTTAGACAGGCAGGTTGATGAGCTCCTCTTTCCAGTTTAAATCAAGTATATTTTTGTTTTGTACTAATAATTTGTTTAAACTACATGATAAAAAAATACCTGTGTGACTAGTTCAACTATTTTTTTTAATTTGTTCTTTAATAAATGCAGCCTATGTGTAGACAAGGCAGTGAGTGACCACGGAACACACAATTAAGAAATTCAATTAGGAGGTTACAAAACCCAAAGGAAAAAAATAAAAAAAAAAAATCAAAGAGCTATTCAAAAAGTGCAATAGAGCAATAACTAACTTTAAGGAATTGCAATCTGTTCAAAAACATAAAGGAAGAAAAGCAGATTAAATTCAGAAATGAATATTATTTCCACATGAATAATTCCTTCAGCTGTAACCAGACACCTGCTCATGCTTTGGTATTGTCATCTCCAGCTATCTGGAGGCCTCCCTGTGCAGTCACAGCAGTGCTAGCCAGCCTCTTAGGACTGGGAATCACTCCCATATTTATACAACAGAGGTAAACAGTTTCATATTCGTAAGGCCTCTCCTGGGAATAAGTCACAGGAGGCTTGTATTTTTGCAGGAATAGCCTGCTGCTGTTTGATGTGGTTAACTTTCAGGAGGAAGATGCTGTTTTAGTGCTTCTCTTGCTCTGCATTTCTTGCCATATGGTCAAACAACCAGCAGATTTTTGGGTAGTAGCATGAAGACAATTATAAAAGAAAACTGCTTCAGTGTCCATCCCCCTCAACCAACAATCAGTACACAATATTCCCATTATTCCTAAGAGCAACAAACAATAGTAACAACTGCCTGATCTAGAAATTGCATTACAAACAGTGGTGAAAACTTCAACCAAAGAATTTGTTTGCATTATTTTTCATTTCCTGCACCATTCCATTTTTTTCCTCCTCTGAAGATGGGGCTATGAATAAATAAAATCAGGGCTTGAGGCTCTTTTTTTGAACTTAGCAGACCTCAGAATGATCAATGCTGGCTGTTCATCATGCTTTCAAACCCTTGGTAGCAAAATACTGCTTCTACTCTTCATTAACAAGTTATGAAGCATTAATCGCTAGTTAATCACATGAAATGCTTATTAGCAGTGTACAAATCAGTAGCTTGCAAAAAGTAATTTGTAATAAAGATTGCTCCTATTAACTTATATCAATTCTCCTTGTTTATCTCAACATTTTACTATCTCGCCATTAAATAGGCTAAATTGCTCCTCAAAAAGAATTCATTTCTTTAAACATAACTGCCAGCTAAAGTAAACACAGAAGATTATCTGAACCTATTTCAAATAGAATATAAAAATATTGCTGCTTGCTGGTAAAATGACTAGTTCATCTACGCATTAGCCTTTCAGATACTATATTTTTATAAACATTTTACATATGGTATAAGTGGTCAATCTTTTTTGAGGAATGCACATACAGTTCCCTGACGTGTTTTCTTCCTTCACGTAAGCCAAAAATTAGCAAAAAAGCTATTCAGCAGGAACACAGCAAGATGAGAGGAGTGTCTCACAGGGCAGTGGGCATCGGAGTCCAAAGCTCTGAGGCAGTATGGAGGAGATGGTAGGGGAGACAATCAGACCCATGACTCAAATTTGTAACGTTTCAGATAATAGTTTTGGTGTCTGGGAATTTATAGAGGATGTGAGCCAATACTGTAAACATTTAAGCGTTTTCTTAGCAGTGAAGGATTATACTAACCAGAAAATGCCAGCAGCTCTGAAAGTCCACTCTGATCTGTTCAGCCACGAATTTTAAGATTGCCTCAAAAAGATGAACTTCAGTTTGAGTTTTTTTTATTTGCCTAACAGCATGTTTCCTCTGTGTACAGAAAGGGCCCACCTACCAAGAATAATGTAGAGCCATACAGAAGTATTTCAGCAAACCTAGAGACCAGAAGCATGGGGTCTCATGCCCACAGTACTGCAGGTACCCAGACATTTGGCTCAGGGAGCTGGATACCACCGTGTGGTGCTGCACAGCGCAGAATGGATATACCTAGACGCCCAGTGCTGATGCTTCCTCAACAGAAACCTTGAGCTAAAATCACTGCTTTGGACTAAAACTCACTGAACAATGTGTCAAAGGCCTTAAAACAAGCAAACAAACAAACTGAAATGCAATCCCAAGCAGGTATTAGGAGGGCACTCCTCAAATACCATGCTTGTGTTCCAACATTTGGTACACACATATCAACAAGGGCCACCTTGGACCACCCATCGGGGAAACTGTAAGCACGAGGATGTTGAATAAAGACTGCCATGAAATCATCTGCAGACAGTTTCAAAAGTTGTATTTCCAACCATAAATCTACTAAAGATGCTTTGACATATGTAGAACCTTGGATGCTTTTACGCTCCTGGAAAAAATACTGATGGCAAGATGCCAGGTATTTCAACTTCGTGATGCCAGGTGGAGAGAATGCATGACACAGGAGAGCGTAGAAGGTGAAATGCTCCTCTTCTGTTTATCTCCACAGACACTGGCTCTGGTCTTGGATTTTTACACCTCTGATTTCAGCCACAATACCCCAGGTAGAGCCAGGCACCCCAGTCAGCACTCACTGGAGGCTCGGTGCTGACACAAGACTACATGTCTATACCTTAAAATGCATCCTACCAATGACCTGTTATTCCTGCTTATTTCCTATTGAAATTTTCATATTTTTCATTAAAAATAGAAAAAAACTCAGGTGAACCAAATCAGCAAAGACCTGGACGTATGAAGAGAGGTATACAATATTCTCCAAACTACTGGCACGTGTATGTTCATTTGAAAATATCTATAGAGATAGTTGTTTCAAGATTACATTTACTCAGGTGAGCTCTTTCAGTCTGACGCTTCCCTTTGATGTTAAAAGAAAGGGGGGAAAAAGCAGCAAGTACTGTTAACTTACACTGTAGATTACACTTCTGATTATATTTCACCCCACAGTAATTTAATGACTCAGGGTTTCTACATAAACCATTGCTCCACACATAATTGTTCCAGTTATGTTTACTATTTCCACCTGATTTCTATCATGGCATTTTTATTCAATCTTTTCTCCCATGCAGGAAGAGGTCAACAGGATTGCAGGAAGACTAGAATTATCTTACAAGTGACAGGGCTCTAGGAAATGAAGATGATTTGTAGGGGGCACTAGTTAGCAAGACCATACTGGGGTCAGCAAGCAAGTATGCCTAGTCCTTCAGCAAGCTGGTACTGGGGAAACATGTTGGTTCAATGTCTGGAGCACTTTTGCTAGTGCAGCTCACAGCCTTTTAGCAAATTTGAACATGGGATAATCACCTTGCTAGGCTAGCCCCCTGTAACCACATCATGCCACTTCACTAAACTGCAGTGGAGTAGGTACATCAGAGCAATGCAAGACTCAGAGACATGTATTTGGTAACCCATTGCATGATTTTCCTCAGCTTGTTTCGTGGTCTTTACAACAAAGGGCGCATTTGCTCAATAAATGTCTCTCAGCTGGATGCATCTATAGCTTATGCATTTAGGTGCATCCTATTTCTGATGCCTACACACTGTTCTCTGGGAGTTACACGTTCATCAAAATTAAAATATGTTCCCTGGATTCAGGCATCACAATCAAGGCTTGAGAGCAAAACTGTGAGCAATCAACACATTAAAGCATTCATGCCTTGGCAGAAGACAATAGTGTTCAAGTCAAGAAATAATTCATGCTCGAAATAAATAATTAAGGGCTATATTGTACCCTTGAGGTAGAGCCCTATCTTGGGAGTAGCTCAGATATACCACCAAGCCTGGTGCCTTCTGCAGCCTTCAAAGGACTGTCAGAACAGGGCAAGATGATACCAGGCTTGAACTCCTTTTCTCCTTGTAATTGATCTGTAAGCCAGAATCTCACTCACAGTCCAGATCCTGCAAACAGCCTGCCATTAGCAGTGCCACACTGCTCAGTGAAAAGGAAACGAAGTATATGCTACCTGCAGCCTACCCAGGCCAGTTCGTAACTGAAGATAGCACTTCTAGCATATGACAACTTAAGGTTGGAAATTTCCTTTTGGATCCTCCCAGTGCACTAAAGAGGTCCCAAAAGTCAGATCTTGACATAATTATTACGCCATGTCACAACAGATCAACTTCTGTGACATGTTCTCTCGCTTTGCATGGTGACAAGTAGTGAGACACATTAATATTGCTAACAGAGCAAAATTTAGGGAGGAAAAAAGTATTTTTACGGTCTGCCTCTAAGTGGCAGGGATATCCTAAGTGACAGGGTATTTTATGTTATTGTTTTATCCCTCTTCCTTCCACAGTAGTGAGGGCAGCTACAGTCTCCCTGCAGATGCTCACAAAATTCATCTAGCAGGAAAGAGCATTTCCAAAGAAGCAAAGACTGACAGCTCAGCAAAAGTTAAAGAACTTAAAAAATAATTGATAAGGTTTCCCTGCAGGCATTATTATTCCAGTGGCTCATATTTTACCTAAAAGCAGCAAAACTTTAGTCTTGTTCATAAACAAGTTTATGCCAGCATTCAGATTCAAGACTCTGCAATATAAATATTTATAGACTGGCTTTTGCAATTTGCCATGTTCTAGCACAGACCTTCATTAGCAAACCATGACAGTGGTTTAGTGAAAGAGAAGTCCAGAGTTCCAGAAAATACAGCAATTCCCCTTCCATTAACATGGGAGCTGTTCTATTTTGCATTTTGAATACATCAAATGCACACAACTGTGTGCATTTTGGGATGAACTCCAATCTTACTTCAGTCTCATATTGGTGCGATTTAATTTCTTCACATTTAAAACTATCTTAGTGCATTCATAGTCCTTATATATATGTCCTTCAAGTCAAGCCACAACTTATGGACCAAAATTCTGAAGTTGTGTGATGATTAAATTTTACATATATGCTTTTAAAGAAATTATAATCTAGAAAAGAGTTCCCACAAATTGAACAGACACTGAGCTCTCTTCAGCCATCCCAATTAAGCCCATAAAAAGTGTACAGTCAAGATACCAAACTCTGGGGAGCATAGATCTCTAATTTCAATTCCGTTTTAAAAATTGCTTCCAGAAGAAAACCAGAAAACTTCTGAGAAAGCACAATCACCAGAAAGACTGCTTATAAAATGAAAGTATTTCCAAACTCATTATTAGATTATGATTCTTCCACTAGACAGGACACAAACCTTACAGCGCTCCTAATAAAGACCGTGTGCAAGCATGCTTCTTAGAAAGAGACAGCAGAGAATCAACATTTATCTAAAAAAGCAATGTTATCAGTGCTCTAATTGTGAATCTTACTTCAGACAATAGAGTAATTCCTTTCTCAGATATGGTATTTTCCACATACGGACTCTTTGGAGTCCCAGGTGGTGCAACTGAAGGTTGTCTTGCAAGCTGAACTTTGACGTAATCCATCTTTGAATCACACCACAGACCAATCAACTGGAATAAGAGATGCAAAGCCACTGCAAACCAGGCTTCAGTATTTCTGGTGTTCATGAGACCCCATGCGTCCAATAACTTCACCATGAAAATGTTACATTTCCACATGCATCAGAAGCTCACTATGCAGATTTGACCCCACCTGCATGAGGAGCATGCATTTCTTCAGGATTTGTTACTACCATGTCATACACTATTAGGCAGTAATTAATTCATAATTTGATTTTTCTCCTCTGTGTGTGTGCATATATATATATGTAAGCATTTGATGTACGTGCAGAGCTGAGGAGCCACTGGTGCAAGGCTACCATCTGTGGGATTATGACAGGATGCATCTGTGACTGAAACCCCTAAATGGTTAGTTTTACTCTACTGATTATTTTGCTCTTCTCCCTGCTTTGCCATATGCAGTGCTTTCAGACAATTTTCCCTTCCCAGGGAAAACTGTTTTAATGAAATTTGTATACACCATACCCAGTAATACGTAGCTCACTTTTGTTTCATGTCATTTACGTGGCTCAGAGTTTGCAGGTATGCTGTTTTGAAGAAAAGAAAATATAATAGCAGGCTGCCAGAGCATATTTGCCCTACATTATGGCTTGACCCCACAACTGCTCTCCCAACAGTGAACACCGATATCTGGAGAAACAAGATCAATATAAGACAGCAAGAAAAATACTTAAAGCTAAAAATTATTCTCCCAAATAAAAACATACAATCACATATGGAATTCAAAGACTTTGACCCACTTCCCAAATCTTTGTCTGAGTTGAGGCAGAGTGTCCAAGGATACCTGCCACCCTTCATGTAAGTACTCCACACTAGCCTGATGCGCTTACCTTTCACAAGTATGAAGCGTCAGATTTTACTGCTAATTTTTTTTTTATCCTTAATACTATTTAGTGGGTTCAAGCCTTTAGTAAGACTCACTTTCAAAGAGGTTCTGATCTACCTTCCTATACGGGAGCTTGATTCATCTTAACAGGCCAAAAGAAAAGTTTGGTCCTCTAAATTAAATAGCATAAAGCTGTGAAACAACTTATGTTTAAATTACCCTTACTGCCTTTTGACTTCTCCCATCAGTCAGATGAAGATTAATTTATACCTCAGAACTGTACAGAGTAATAGACCTCAGGACATCATTTTTCCATATGCCGGCACTGAAACAGGATTCACATATGCTTGTAAACTGACACATTGGTCAGACCTGTTCTATAAAACACAAGTAAATAATATACAGCATAAGAGATTTCCATGACTTGGTAGCCAGTTTCAGTGCTTCATTATCCCTAAAGACAACATTTTTTCCTAATAAGCAGCCCAAACCTTTCTTTCTTCACATTAAGCTATTTGCACTTTGTACTACAGCCAGTCAACAGAGAAGACAGTTGATCACCATCATCTTTAAAGGTAAGCAAAAGCAAGTAGTTTCACACATATGAAGAATTATCATATCTGCACTTAATGTTTTCTGTTCTAGATCAAGAAAACTATTCCCTCAACCCCTTATTATGTTATTTTTCTCCCTGAACCTCTGTGTACATCTTCTATGTATTTTTCAAGGAATTGTTGCCCAAAGCTATGCAAAGGACACCAGCTGGGTTCTTAACATCTCTCACTTGAGTAATTTACCTTCTGCATTTTCATAAATATTTCTCCACCAGCCCTGATCTTCACCAAATGGAAGTTCTTGTTCCTTGCACTGGCCTTGTACTGTTGACTTTCGTTCACTTTTACTGCACTGCAGCTTGCTGGTTCTGTTTGCCAGATTACCTTGGATTATCACCCCATCCTCCATTTTGCCTTGGGAAACCTGCACCGCTCTGAAGTCAAACACATTGTCTATTCCATCCAGCGATGATAGCCACAGGGCCAAGTTAGCATGATGTTGGAGATGTTAGCCAGAGCCTTTCTTCTCTACCTGCTTCTTAGCAGAAGTGATAATGCTTGCACCAAACAATCCTCTCTTTAGAGACGTCCTCCTTGATTCTGCTCACTCTCTCCCTGCTAAGAACAGGGCTTTCTGACATCCCTGGATTTACCCTCCTCCCTGTAACACACTTGATGTCTTCTCTACCATTGTTTCAGTAACCATCATGCTTTCATCTGTCCTTTTAGGACTCCTTTTCATAGGTAGGAGACGGAAGTGTTGTTTGTTTCTCTCAACAAGCTGTTGTATTTACACAAACCCAACTTCTTGGTCAGCTGTTTTGAAATATTTTCAACACTTCTACACATAGGTGGATTTCTGAAATACTGGAGCAACTATTCAGGGTCTGTTCCCTTCCACTACCCTACCTGTCCCTGTAACTCAAACAGAAGTCATTTAAAGTCATCTTCTGAGCATTCACAGCAAAAGTGCTCTAGAAGAAGCATGTGTATTTGCCCAAGATACCTCATGCTATATGCTATTCAGTCCAGCATCCATTAAGACATTTGTTTGATTGACAATGATGCAGCTCAGCATTTCATTAATCTTTTTTTCTGCTTGGAATTCCCTCACATATCTACACTTTTTACTAACCTCCCATGAGGTTGTAGCTGGATTCCTCTATAGGGCAGCTGTAATGAGCAAGTCTCCTGTCCGAACACTACTGAAAACAATCTCCTGAGGCAAGCACTCCAACTTTTCATTGGAAGTGTCACACAAAGACTGAACAGCTGACAAAATAGCAAAAGAAACAGAAATTTTGTTTTTAAAAAATATAAGAAAAATAATCAATATGGGCAGAATGGCAGTCCTTGTTTCGCGGTGTCAAATGAGAATGCAAAGAAGAGAGCGCCACTTATATTTTGAAGTAGTCATTTGTTGAACTTCTACCACTTAACTAAAAATGTATCTTATTTGAAGAAATCAGCTTTCCCCAATACTTACTGACTTAATAGGGGAAAATAATATTTTTGTTAGTTTTAAAAATAGATGTTATTCTGGTTTTATGTCAGTTAGGCTGCCAAAGTACTTTAATTCACAGAAGTTAAATGGAAAATGAACTTCCAGTAGGAACGTTTAATAAAAGTTAAAATGAGGTGCCCTGACTTTATGCTGGAGACTGACTTTTTAAATACAGGGCTTATGGAATGGCAAGAAGTAAAATTAGTTTTGTTGATTTTGCTGTGAATTAAAAGTATAATGAAAATAATTTTGGGACAGGATTAAAGTAATTGCCAAAGTGTACTTGATATTTTATACACTAAGGGGCACTTTCAGTCAAAACTTCATTTTGTTCTCAACTTAAAAAAGAGTTTCAATGGGAAAATTTCTGCCACCCATAATAATTGCATTCATGCTTCTCACAATTTACACCAGAGGAATCATTTGTTGAATATTGAAATTACTTTGTCATTGTGTTGATTTGCAAATGCAATTAAAAAACAGAAAAGTTTCTCACATCCCAAAAAATACCCTACAGAATGCTACAAAAATAAAGCTTAATGCTAGAAAAATTAGAGAAGTGATAAAGATTAAAGTCTTTTTAAAGTTAGTGAGATCTAAAGATTTCTTGACATCCTTCCACTGTAAGGGCAGAATTGCTGACACACCAGCTTTTTATCATCCGGGCTGTGTAAGGCTAACAGCTTTCTGTTGCCTCGTTTGTTCTGTCTATAGAGAAAAACAATGGCCCCCAATGAAAAATGCATGCAAGTACACAATATTAGAGGTATTTTTTGACTGTCACTGGACTCAACCTGAGCTCTTCATATGAAACTTCAGAGAAGGACTGAAGTCATTACTCAGCAAAGAGATAAAAGAGGTTTGAACATTGTTTCCTGAGCTGCCCTATGCCTTAAGGGTCTTGTGCCCACTCTTTCCCATCCCCATTTACTCTGGGGGTAGAGAAAAAAATTAGAAGATAAATATGACCTATCCAGGAAAAAGAAAAGAAATGCTATGTTCTGGTTTGTGCTTTGTTCAAAGGGAGAAAAATATATACTGTATGCACTTAATATTGCAAAATACACCAGTAGTTCACAAATCTTTGGATCTGTTTCAGAGATGACATATATACATTTTTATTTGTAAACTTACTAAAGGTACAAGGGATGCTATAAACTACTTAATGCAGACCTCTAGATCTGTAGCCTGCAGCAGAACAGAGCATTACCAGTGGATTTACAGTTGGTCTGCACTTTAATAATGCAGTTAACATAGTGAATGCCAAACAGACCAAAAACTGCAGAATCAGTTAGTAAAAAGTATAAGGTAAAGAACATCTTGTGCTTCAGAGTATCTGTTCTGTCAGGAAAAAAAAATAAAATAGAGGAACATAACAGAATTGAGAGCAAAATATGCTGCAAAAGCATAAATATATTAAAAATCTAAACAAATACATAGTCAAAAATCTATCAAGGGCTATTAAATATGAAGCTATACTTTCTGACAAAGGGGAATGGTGGAAGAGGAAATACAGTCTTCTACTGCCCTCAGCCTATATTTGCTCAGGCAGCGAGATCCTCCGAAAGACACACGTATTGTGATCCATAAGGTCTTGGTTCAGACAAACCCTTCAGTTTGTGCTTACCTTTAATCAGATGCGAGCCCAGATTAATTGCCCTTTTTTTTAAGTTTTTTTGGCTTATTATCCCAAAGTGGAGATGAAGCAAAGTACATCTAAGCCTATGCTCAGGAGCCATATAAGAAACCAAAGGAATAGGACTATTTGTTTAGCAGTTGCTGCCTCAGGTTCATCCTTGATAATGGTCTGGAGCCCTTCCTAGGGTCAGCACTCTCCAGATAAGACTTTTCCAAATGTAGTAATGGTCCATACAGAGGGTTGTAGTTGCTGTTGATACCTCTGTAGCCTATGACAATTTCAGGTAACACTCCCTGCTTAGATGGCTGAAGTTGCTTGCCATCTACTGCCATATTGTAAAGCACAATCAGCAAAGTATCAAGTACCACTGTAAATCTCTTCGCAGCAAAGCAGCAAATGTAGAGATGGCCCAGAGCCCACACAGGTAAGAAAAATAATGTGAATAGTAGCCGCCACTCATTATGGATAAAAACATCTGAAAAGTATTTACTCAGATGTTACTTTGTTCCTACTCAGGCAGTGCTTCTGTTTGAGAGAGTTTGCTGGTGTTAGGGTACAGGGCAAGCAGGGCCACACCATGAAGGGGCTGAGCTGGGAGGTTTAAATGAGATCCTGGGCCCACAGACAGGCATGGGGAGAGGCTGGGCAGGGACAGTAATGGCCCCTCGGGGCCCAGACAGCTGGAATGATACTGAAACAGCATATAAACACCTAGTTTTGACACCTACTTTTTGTGTTTCCTTTTTTCCCCAGTGCTTTTGGAATCATGGACAGCACTTGCCTTGACTAACTGAACATCTTTGTCCACCTCTCAGGGCAGCATAATCTTCAAACAGGCAAGATCTGTCGTATGTGTGGTGATACTTCCTGTATTTACATGTGCGATCCTTAAATACATTTTCAGGAAGGCTCCACATGTACGTGGGACTTTCCCATGGCACGGAAGCTGTCACAGCAGGAGCGGCACATTTAACGCAGGTAGAGTCACCAGCAGTTGACCAGCTTTTCACCTTGTATAAGATAACAAACACAAAGCCAGCAAAGGCAGCAGGCTGACATGAGCTTACATCCCTGTATTTCCACTTCAGGTTATACCATGTTACCTTCAAATCAGTAACTTTGATATATATCATACACAGGAGAAATTTCTGTATCATAAACCTGGCATCAAGGATAAGGTGTGAAGAAACATTCTTAATCTTCCCAGGTCCAGGATTCCCACACAGGAAGGTACATGCTCCTGTGTTGAATACATCAATATAGCATACAATTACCAATGATACCATCTGGTAGGAGTGGCTGATATGCCAGAAGGTTGTGCTGCCATCCAGCAAAACCTGGACAGGCTGGAGAGCTGGGCTGGGGGGAACCTCATGAAATTCAACAAAAGCAAGTGCAAGGTCCTGCCCCGGGGAGGAACAACCCCATGCACCAGTACAGGTTGTGGGCTGAGCTACTGGAAAGCGGCTCTGAGAAGGACCTGAGAGTGCTGGTGGACAACAAGCTGACCCTGAGCCACCAATGTGCCCTTGCGGCCAACGGTATCCTGGGGTGCATTAAAAGGAGCATGGCTAGCAGGTCAAGGGAGGTTATCCTCCCCTCTACTCTGCCCCAGTGAGACCACATTTGGAGTACTGTGTCCAGTTTTGGGCTCTCCAGTTTAAGAAGGATGTGGAACTGCCTGAGCAAGTCCAGCAGAGAGCTACCAAGATGATCAGGAGGCTGGAACATCTCCCTTCCTTGTGAGGCAAGGCAGAGAGACCTGGGTTTGTTCAGCCTGGAGAAGAAAAGACTGAGGGGTGAGCTCATTAATACTTATATCTGGAAGGGTGGGTGTCAAGAGGGTGGGTCCAGACTCTTTTCAGTGATGCCCAGCAACAGGACAAGGGGCAATGGGCACAAATTGGAGCTTAGGAAGTTCCACGAAAATATGAGAAAAAACTTCTTTCCTGTGAGGGTGACAGAGCACTGGAACAGGGTGCCCAGGGAGGTTGTGGAGTCTCCTTCCCTGGAGACATTCAAAACCCACCTGGACAAGTTCCTGTGCCCCCTGCTCTAGGTGTCCCTGCTCAAGCAGGGGGACTTGACAAGATGATCTCCAGAGATCCCTCCCAACCCCTACCATTCTGTGATTCTGTGAACCGTAACAGCACACATAGAAGAAAGTCTAGCCTGAAACTACTCCCACACAGTAAATGCATCCAGGAAGTGTCAAATAAAATGTAAAAAATTTCCACACAGATGTACTTTATGTAGAGAGCTGGAGAAGGAAGGTGTCTGGGGAAAGCCTTTCCTCCCTGCTATGGGAAACAAAACCATTTCCACCCGGTATATCATATGCTCAAGGATGTTATTTCTTGTTCTTGGACTCTCCAGAAACATGGGAGAATTAACAACAGAGCACAAACACCAGAAAGTTGCTAGGTTTTGCAATTTAATGACATTTTGGCTGCTGCTGTAAATAAAAGCATTTTACAGTGACAGAATGGCACTCTGAGTGCATCACATGGGCAGGCTGAAGCTAAATATGTTGAAGTATTCCTAAGTTTTCCTAGTCAGTATGCAAAGTAGGGTTCTTGATTTACTAAACTATTCCATATAGTCCCTCCACTGAGGTACCCAGTAATTTTTTCCCTCCTCCCTGTTCCTCTGTCCATAACTCTCAGTTCTTCCAACCAAAGAAAATTGCTGCTGGTCTCCACCACTGAGGATCTGCACCCTGAGAGTCATGTGCTCCCTTGCAGGGATGAAGGCCAGGACTGCAGGACAGACACAGATCAAGGGCAATGATTCTTCTTCACTATTTGAAGTTCACGAGGCACTGGTAGTGCTGCCACATCCACTTCTGGGCTACCTAGTGAAAGAAAGATGTGGGAAAACTAGAAAGAGGCCAGTGGAGGACCACTGAGATGCTCTGCAGGCTGGAGCACTGGGCATAAAGAAGGGAGCTGGTTTGTTCATCCAGGAAGAGACAAAGCTAAGGGAAGAAAACCTGTTTTCTATTTCCAAACACCTAACTAGACATTACAGAGAAGACCAAGCCAAGCCCTACTCAGAGGTTCACAGAGAAAGGGATAGAGGAATAGTCACAAGCTGCAACAAGAGAAATTTTGAGCAGATATGAGGGATAACAGAAATCACCATGAAATGGTAAAGTGCTGCAACAGATTGTTCAGAGAGGCTGGGCAGTCTCCATCCTTGGAGATATTCAAGATGCAACTGGACACAGTCCTGAGCAACCTGACCTGTCTTTGAAGTTATCCCTGCTCTGAGCTGGAGGTGCATAAGTCAGTATCCACAGGTCTCTTCTGACCTACATTATTCTACAATTCTAAATCCAAATTTGAATGAAGGATCAGCTGCTGGTCTGACTGAAAGACAGAGGGAGAGAAAGAAGGGATGGGAATGGGAACTGTGCAGGTTGTGTATGTGATTGAGAAATGCCCAAAGGGAGAGAAGGGGAAAGCATTTTCTCCCATTTTTAGTAAACACGTCTTAGAAGATAAAACAATCCAACCCTATCCTTCTTCCAAAATAGGAAAACAGCCTGATACACTGTCCTCTCCTGTTTCTTGTGACAATATTGGTGTTTTGGGGTTTTTTTATTGATTTTGTTTGTTTTATTAGACAAATCAACATAAACAGTTTGCATTTATTCTGCAAAAGTCAAAGGAGAAGGACAAATGTCTTTTAAGCTCAACCCAAAGAATTACTGACCTACACATTGAACACCTTCAGCCAGGCCTCAAGTGAAGTGATAGGTTTAAGGTGTAGACTTGTATAAAAAGAAAAGGGAGCAATTAAACTGCACACATGTTCCAAGTATTGTCAACTGATGGGTACAAACAGACAAGGAAAAATTAGCAAGATTATAAACAGGGACAGACAGCCCCAGGCTGATCTATTAAGCCCTCTGTATTTGTGCACAGGTGTTCATTCTAAGGGGAGAAAGCAAAAGGCTTGAGCAAGTGAACCTGCATGCACCCATGCACAAAGTCAGTGTCAGGCATTTGCCCCTAGTGGATGTAGCAGCTATGCAGGTTTACTCAAATTTGCTGAAACAGTTATAATTAGCCACGAAACTCACAGTATCAGCAAATTAGAATTGATTTATGCAGGGCCATGGGTAGGTCAACCAGAATTTTATGATCCCAGGACAGATTTGCTGCTGACGTAGCCAGGCAAACTCCCTCAGAGCAAGGAGAAACCCCAGCTTATAACTGCTCAGGAACTCACAACATGGCTTCTGATATTGAAGGGATCCTCAAAGTAAAAATTCCTCTTACCTCAGAAGATATGTATACACACTACTACACCTATAAGACCAGGTGTGATTTGCAGAAAGCCATGCAACCAGCTACAACTTAAATCCAGTCCCATGCAGAGCCAGTACAGAGAATACACGTACCATTAAATCTTGTGCTAGCACAGTGAACTGGATTATATATTTAACCCACAGACCCTCATCCTGCTGGGAATAAAATCAGCATGAGCAGAACCAAATCTTTAAAGGATAGTTATTACAGGGATATGATATCAAGTTCATCACAATTCATAATAGGCATAAAGCCTAAATACTATGATGGATGTAATTGGTGTTTCTTAATGCCTGGCTCTGATCTGAATTCTTTTATTCAGACTAAACTCCCACACAATTCAATTCAAGATCAGGTTTTGTATTAAAACAACTCAAAACATTAAAAGAAGACAAAGGGAATAAATTGAGCCTAAGTGGAAAGCTGG
This sequence comes from Phalacrocorax carbo, assembly GCF_963921805.1. Lineage (NCBI taxonomy): Eukaryota > Metazoa > Chordata > Aves > Suliformes > Phalacrocoracidae > Phalacrocorax > Phalacrocorax carbo. Next base: position 112,482,403 of record NC_087514.1, on the reverse strand, counting down.
TTGACACTATTTTTGCACATTTCTTCCTGCTGTATGTACATGGGAGCAATCTGCATAGTCCATTACATTTCCATAAGATTACTGATAAGAGTAAAATACCTCTCAGTATGAATATGAATCACAGAAGTGTTCTTGTCAGTGAAGGACCATTCCCCTGATTTATGCCATACAAATCAACCCCTGCCTTTTCTTTTGAGGGGGTTGAGGAAGCAAGAGCTCTTATCACTCCTACGCTCATCAGAGACCAAAGGATCAGTCAGATCCCAGATGGGAGTACAGACATTTCCTCATGTCTCTGGTAAAACTAGCTACTGCAGATTTTATGGACCAAGCAACAATACATACCCACACATCCAGGATTAGAAAACAACCCATTGTTTTGAAATTATTATGTTCTTTACTATAGCTCAGGTTTACATAACACAAAGAATAACTGGATTTTATGTTCTACAACACATAGACTCTTCTGGAAAATATGAGCTATCAACTGTAAGTCTTTACCATTTCTCATTTTTTATAATACAGCTATAAAAACTTATGCCAGGCAGTGTTGATTTTTGTCCATATTTGAACCCTTCTTTTCTCCATGTCTGAATCTTTCTCTTCTTATTTTTTAGTATAAGAAAGTTAATAGGAACTTATTAATTTTACCTTTAATTTTAAATAGATAGCCCTGTTACCAAAAAACGCGGTAAAATCAGAAACAACTCTTTAACACCAATTTAGTATTAAAGAGCAGGCACTCTTTATTCACAGCGCCGGGCGCACGGGGGATTGCTCCTCCTAACGTGCATGCCTTACACACCTTTCTCATCCAATTTATAGATCAAAAATTTACGTATTCATTCATATTCATTATTGTCCTTTCTACTGATTGGTACAAACTTGCTCGTTCCATATTTAGATTACTTTGCAGACTCAGTTGTCCTCTTCTATTGCTTTCTTGAGTAGGTGGTATTACTTGGGTCAGTGGTCCGTGAGTTGGTGGTCGCGATTTCCCCTGCTGGAATTACCTTTTACCCTTTTGGCTCTCAGTCCCAGCAATCCTGGCCAGTTTTCTCAGTCCACTACACAAAACTACATATTTCATCCTTTTCTGACACAAGCACATTGTGTATTGTTTTGTTCACATTAATGATTACCTAGGGACTAAAATACAGATCAAAGAACACACTGATTGGTATACCTCATGTCCCCAGACTTAATGTCCAGTTGGATAGGGCTGTACAAGGAGTAAAGCAACATCCATGGTTGGTTAATTCTATCGCTCTGGTTAGAGCCCCACTGAAACTTAAATTCTCACCTGGAGGTGCTGGCTTTTGTTATTGTGTCACTTTAGTCCTATATCAGCACTACCTTGTGGTATCAGACCCAGTTCCTTCATCGTTTACTAAATTGTAAATGCTTTAAGGCTGAGTTCTTTAATTCTCATAGCATCATACATTATATAAAAGTTATCCAGCCATCTGTTTGGGTTCAATTTATATTAATGTGAGTGTTTGCTCTCCATATCCACATAAAGTTACAACAAAATTCTGTTAAGACTGCATATGTGAAAGACAATTTATCATCTTAGTTCTTAAGTAACATGGAAAAGGACATTGTAGAGAAGCTATGATGTTCTCCTAAAACTTTGGATAGGAGTTGCATTTTGTTGTGGAACAAGATCTGCAAAGAAAATCTGTGTATCCCATTCAGGACAGACCGACCCCTACAGCAAATGTGATAAAGCTGGGGGGACCTATCTAGCAACTTTACCTTGACCAAACATTGGCTGTCTACTAGGTTCCCATTGCAACCAACTTAACTGAATGCTGGCCTACCATGGGAAGTTTCCCAGTGATATTTCTCATTCCCTTCAGTGGATTACCAGTGCCTTTTACATGTCTGTGGTTTGTAACTGTTCAGCAGCTTTGCTGTTGTGCACGCTAGTCTGGCCCTAAAGTCTTCTCTTTGTGCACAGAAGCATTAGGTTAGGGATAAGAAAACAACATGCTCTCACAACTTATTTTACTAATATCATAAAGACCAGACTAACTGCTTTAGGATATGGACTCAATTTTTTCCTGGGTGAACATAAATGCAATCCCTCTCTCCTGTAATGCACAGAAATACCTCCCCTGCCCAGAAATGGGACTTTACACCTTCAGGTGAGACCTTGCCTAATGCCACACCAAATGAAGGCTTGGAAAACTCCTTTTTTGCTAGAGGAAACACTGGATGGAAATGAGGATGCAGACAACATACCGTGCTTTCACAGAGTACCCTAAAACTACTCTCTGCATCCCCCCAGTCACCATTTCAAGACAACTGATGAGTACAAGGTGGAAACCTCCCGTACAACACTTAAGCACATACTAGCATCATGGAAAGGTGTGCTCAGGAATAAGAAACTGAGTTATAACCAACCCTAAATTAAATGAGAAAGGTCAGTGGGAACTGAGCTCTTTTGAAAATCCTAGAGCTAAAAACTTTGGATGAAACATACTCTGTGTAATGCTTTTCAGTAGTACAGCAGGTCATTTTTGCCTGATAAGGAACCACCTTCTCACTTGCAGGTATAGCTAAAGCTAGTTTAGATGTAGACATAACCTGTTGGTGTACATATCTTAGAGTGGAAAGGAGTTTGTGACTCTTTAGAAAGCCCTTCCCCACCTTTCTGCTATTTCTACTTTTTATTTTATAAGACTTAATAAAAAAAGACAGAAATCCATCACAATCCACCAGAGGTGGTTTTTTGTCAACACTTAATGATAACACCTTCCCTGAAGCAGAACTGAAAATACCCTGAGTTTCAGAGAGAGGAGGAATAACAACCACTTTGCATTCAAGACTGACTTTTCACTGCTGTTTTTTTTCTCTCCAGATCCATGTACAAATATTCCAAGATGCATTAACATGTAATAAAATCTGCTTGATTGGTGACTGTTTTCATGCAAGTAAGGAGTCTTTCTGTATAATGGAACGTAAAAAAAATCCTTCTTTAAGCCAGAGGAGGGAAAGTCTGTGCCAGGTTTATATTATTACTTCAATCCTGCAAACAATTCTGATAACAGATACTACTGAGCAATCCAGCATCACTGTTAAGCAGAGTACTTCATGGTAAGCCTTTGGTAGGATGGACCACTGATGAGCATTAGCAGACATTGGTCCAAGTGCTTTGAATCAAACTGCAAATTGGATACTAGAAGGGGGAAAAATTATTTATTGCTCACAGAAATAGATCCTTCAGAGAAGTGACTTAGCAATCTCAATACTGCACAGTGCCTTCTTTAAAATATACTTTTTAAAATGATCCATTTTTAACTCTTTCCTAGATAAACACTGGGAAAACAGCCCTTACTATAGAACTCAGAACCGAACAGCACAATCTGAGTTGAAACACTGAACAAAAGACACCATACTCAAACTTGCATTCATCCTGCATTCCACAAACACATGTTCTTGATCCAAGATATTTTTCAGCCAGAGCTGTTCCTCTCTGTCCTACGACACTGCTATGGCATGACTCTTGGAGATGTGACTCCTTAGGGAGTTAAGATGCCATAATGGCACGTGTGTTTGTCAGCTAACAGTTGTCTAAATTCCTTCCTGATTTGTTTCTCAGTTTGGCTGTCAAATCAACCCAAATTCTCAGCCAACTTCCGAATTACCATTTATTTTTGCCCTAATATGAAGCTTTCCACAAAAGATTCTGGCACTGTGCTTGCAACAAATATGATCTTGGATTGGTGCTATAGGAAAACATGATGCCAGGGTGGTGTTAAGAACAAAACCCTCTTCAGTTCTGCTAAAAGTCAGCAAGGTTTGCCTTCTCTGAAACATGCTTTTCAGACCCTGGAAGTACAGATTTCCTAGGAGGGGGTTTTTTTAGTACAAGAACAGAGGGCAGAAGTAAGTTCAAAAGCCCTGGGGTACACATAACACCTTGACTTCACTGAATCTGGAGTGACAGCACTGCTGGGCTAACCTTAAGGCGACCAGTTGGGTGAAGTTCCTGTGGACTCATCTGGAGCTCCAGATAAAAACAAACCTTGTGAATGGAGCCCACTGTGGACTCCTTCAGCTTGCACATTTGCACTTCATGCACTTCTGTCTTAATTACTAGGCTTTCACCTCCTCTGTCTTTCAGCATTTCCCCAGGTACTCAGCACTGCCTGTATAGGATGCTGTCTCTTTATCCACAGCTCCCCACTACACAGGGAGGACCTTGGTCAGCCCTGCAGACCCTGAGGGAATAGCACTGTTCCGGCAGTACCATCTGTCCCTCCTCTCACGCACAACAGGAGGCAAATAAAACAAAATGAACATTCAGTACTCTTTGAAAGCCTGCAACATTCAGAGGCTTGGTACTGATTTTTAAACGCACAATCATCTCTGAAGTGTGCAGCTGTGCTCACCTATCAAGTAACCAGATGGCGCAACAGAAGTCAAACCATTCTCTAAATGGCTTTGGTGGTTAAGACTGCAACAACTTGTTTGGTTAGCCATACAAGAAGAGAGGAAGGGAAAGAGAAAGCAGCAAGGAAAGGATGATGGGAGAAGGGAGTGACAACAAAGGAAGAGGGGAGATGAAAAACATGAAGGAAGATATAACTGTCCTGATATCAACTCTGCACGCCCATTTTTGTGGAGAATTAAGTAGGACAACGTTTAGAGATGTGCTATCAAGAAAGTTACATTTTGGCATTTTGCAAGAGGGTCACATCATAAGGAATATATTCATTTCTTTACTAATTAATCCAGAAACTATTTGAGAATATAGAGGGAGGGCTGCACTGTTTTTTAAAATCAAAAAAATTTCCCTGCACTGTTATACTTCCACGTTTCTTGAAATCCAAAATCCATATTTCAAATTCGTATCTTATCTCCAAATGTCCAGCTTGGTTTCAGGCCTCAGCCAGCCATCTTCTCACCTGGGCATCAACCTCATTCTGTTGTGGTTGTTTTCCACTTGCTGGTTCACATATAATGAATCCACTCCTTTACTGCTTCCTGAATATGGTCCTGCAGTGACCATGCTGTGGTTGCAGCAGCTAGCCATCCCATACCTGCCTGGGGTCCCTTTGGTTACTACCATGCACTTTTCTCCCTATATATTTCTTCCCTGAGTAAGGTCAGCCGTGGGAACATCTGCCCTAACACTGCACCATACCAACCTGGCTCTCAACTGAGCCACGCTCCTGCCTCTCTTCAGGCCTCAATACACCCATGAATTTTTCTTTTCCTTTGTTCTGCCGCTGATCCTAGCACTTCTGTTTGCCCTGTGATAAGAATGTGGTTAGTACAGATCTGAAAAACATGAGGCAATCAATTAAATTCTTTCCTAATTAAACTCATGAACCATTTCTTATGATTTTTACAGGACTAAAATTTCTCCTACACTTAAATTATTTTGTGCTCACAGCAGATCTATTTTAGCAGTATACCTTTTAAATTCTAAAAAGTTCATCCAAACTGCATAGAGGGGCTACATTAGTGTGAAAGAAATAACACCCACCTAAACCAACAAGGATTTAGATGACAATGGCAAGCTAAACAGCTGGAAGCCTAGTTTAAATATAAGCAACAGCATTCATAGAGAGATCTGTACAGGTTTAATAACAGTATCGCATTCTTGTTTATTCTTCTACATGACCTGCATGCAAATAAGTCTTTAAACAACCTCCTAAATCTAAACCTAATGTATGCATTTTATGTGAAAAATCAATGTCATTTCTCAGAAATCACAGACTGGTTATTCTTCATAGAAGATGGATCACATTTAGTCAATTAAGCTTCTTCTCTGTATGCAGCATTTCATTTGCTTCTACTTTGTGCTTAATGTGTATTAGCCCTCATGCATGTGGGTCACTTAACTGGGCTTTGCTGTGACAAAGTGTGAATCATCAGTAGAAAGAACCGTGTTCCTATGGCACTGCAGACCATCACCTACCTCAGCTACATACTACTAACTACTTATACTTCTGTAAGGACACAAGCAAACGCTTACTGAAGATCACAGTCTAGAAAGGAAATACAGATTCTCTGTGTTCTTTAGGCAATTTTTATTTTCTTAAACCCCTATTGTTTTAAAAAGTAAGACATCAGTCTAGTCTTAACGTGTTTTTTCAAATTGAAACCTGGGAAAAGGAGGATTGACATTCTCTTGTAAGCATGGGCAGACACACATGTATACACTATAAAGATACCATTTTGTGAAATGTTTCTGTAAAAAAAAAGGGGGGGTTGTTTGCTAATCTGAACTAGAAATAGTTTTTCAAATGGTTGTTTTAGTGACAGCCCAAGACTTTGGCAGGCCTTCCTTTCCTCTTTGTTTCACAGATAAAGAGGATTGATTGGAGTTCAGGGACTGTAGCGCTGCCCTCTGCATCACTTACAAAGCACAGATTTAGCAATCTTTTGGGTACAAAAAAGTGGGGTGAAAATGACTCCAAGCTGAGACTTCAGGGGAGTATCAAAAGAATCTGCTACAGAGACAGCGAGAACAAAGCAGAGGATCTTATCTGGGAGTAAGCAGGAGTTTGTCAGAAAGGAGATGGTGAGAAAAAGAAAAACAACAGAAACAACTGAGAAGTAGTAACAGGGCACTGGGAGTCAGACACCAGAGATTTGAAGATTGGTCCAGGCCCTGACTTCTTTGTGCCCCTGCCCAGAGAAAGCATGATGAACTCCTCTCTGATTGCCCCACCAACATTCTTAGAAAATATCTAAACAGAATTTTACCAACTAAGTGCTTGTTCACACCTGCCCCCAGTTCTGCAGAGTCTCACAGATGCTCCTGCCCTACAGGTAATGGAGAACAATTACTGAGAAAACAGAAAGAAAGGTAGAACAGCCAGGAAGAAGAACAAGCTACTTCCTGCATTAGCTTTCTCATAGCACAAATAGACACTTCAGGAATCTGTTATATGTGTCTTTACCACAGGCCTATGTTTTACCTTACCCTCTTAAACAGATTAATAAAACTCCAATTAGCAGAGACTCAACACGACAAAACAGCACAAATGCTTTTCCAAGTTGGTCATTGGCTTATGATTCTGGCAACTATTGACTAACTAGCTACTCATTAGGTCAGGGACAAATTATCTTGTATTCAAGAACAGCAAAGGCTCAGTGATGCACAGCACTGATGCTGCAGAACATTTAGGGAAGAACAACCCAGCACTTGAAACACTTTGCATTGGAGGCTCCAAGCAGCTGAGTCTGCAGCAGAGCCAAATGACCTAAACAACAGTTCCCTAGGGAAAAATGCTCCCTGTGTTGAAGCAGCAGAGCCATCTGCTACCCTTTCTCCCCCTACTCCACAGTCCCTGAGGTGAGTGGGAGGACTGGCATAGCAGGCTTTGACGGCTGCCTGTGCATATTTCAGGCAGATGAAAAAAATCCCCCTTCCCCACAGAAATCTCCAGGCAAATTCAGGGAGTTATGGTACTCTTCACGTGGGCAACTGCAAAGAAGTGTTAAAAGGCATCTTTCACTTTTTATTTTCATTTTCTACCAAACTCAGGCTGACAACCAGAATCTACCTCCACCTTTTAATTTGCACATTAGAAACTACAACAACTGAAAGCAATCAATATTTTAATAATAGCTACTATTTGGCCTAGTTGGGAGGGTCATATGATAACTGCAGTTAGATCATAGGGAATACTGACAGGAAAACCACTTTGTATATTTTGAGGCAAGAAGCAAGAACACTCTCCTCTACATCAAGCAAAGCTAGAACAGGGAACAGAGGGCTTGAACTGCAAAAAAAGGACATTTATATTAAGTGAGAACTGTCTGAATGGAGGTGCCTAAGCAATGGTGTAGATCATCTGGGGGAAGGTGCAAAACCACCACCATTACACACTTAAAGGTGGCAAGAAAAATCACTCCTAAAGAATAATACAGCTGATACTGATTTGGTTTAGAATAATGGGCCAGCTGACCACTTCCTCTCCCTTTTCTACAACTTCTATGAAAAGAAAGATGTTTAAAAACAGGAAATTAAAGGTTTTATTAAACTGGATCCTGAAACTAGAAGAATCTTAGCTGTGTAGTTTAGACTGTACCCTTCACATGACAAATTACTGACCTCTAATTGGTTTTGTTTGTAAACTCAGATTAATCTCTGAAGAGCTAATTGTTAAGTTGCCTCTTCATTGTATGTGCTTGTGCCAGCAGGGCCATAAATGTTGAGGTCTGTCATGACACCATAATGACTTTAGAGTACTAGATTTTATAACTTCTGTGCAGCCAATGTTATAAATCATTAGACAATAATTTCCTTTTTTGAACCCAAGGTTGCTGGAACCATATCATCGCATTGCAGGCAGGTCAGCATAGGTACAATAAAAACCTTTCACAAATATATTCTTCATGCAGATATCCATCTCCTGCCTCAGCACTGATGTAATCAGTAACAGAACACATGATGCGTACAGAATCGTCAAATTGCCTGCTTGGGGAGGGGAATATATTTTGCCTTTACGGAATCTCCACCTTTACAACAATTTAAACAATACTTACATTTCCAAAGTTCCCATAAATTGGAGTATTTACTGCTTTAACTTTTGTATTAAGCTGAATGTACTACTGACTAGAAACTCAACATCAAAAAACCTCATTACTTAAGTTTTCAAAAGCTACTCAAGAAACACCCAGGAACAAGCCTTACAGAACCTGAGTTTCTGAAATGTTGAGATGTCACCAAATGAGTTTACTATCAGAGGGTGATCAAACTCTTCAACAAGCCTCCCAGAGAGACGGTTGATGCCTGTCAGTGTTCAAGAGGCAGTCGGACAACATCATTCATACCATACTTAAACTCTTGGTCAGCCCATTGGACTAGATGAGCATTGTAGGTCCCTTCCAGCTTAACTATTCTATTGTATTCTTATTCCTACCTCCTCCTTTCCCTAACAGTACATACCAAGGAAATCTGATGACATTTTTCCCCAGCCCAGCACTAGCAGAAGGCATTCAATGGGCAGTTGTGTCCCATCATAGGCATTGGTTCTGTCACCTTGTGGGAAGGAGGCACGTACCTTCTGATGGGGGTGAGAGCTGTGGATCGGCTCAAGGTAACTAGAACATCTGCACAAATGGGTCAAAAGCAAGTGGAAGTGCAGTTTTTGAAAGCCTTCTGCGTCCATCCAGTTTACCTAGGTATCTGCAAGATCGCAAAAACCCACATCTCTGACACTAGCGAGGCTCAAAGATCAAGCCATCAGTCTGAAGCAGGATGTTCTCCTGAACTATATATTGCAAACATTTCTGAGGTGAGCAATACATGTTCTTTTCCCTGTGGATTTCTTTTTTCACTGTGTATACATGTTTTCAGAAACACCTGAGCTGTTTCTTCTGGAAACACATTTTTGTGCTATACCAGAAGAACCTGAGAACAGTACTCCTTCAGAGAGAAGATCCCTCTGGCTCAATGTTCTTGCCTCCAAAAGGGCCAAGCACAAGCACCTAAAGGACAGTGTATGAGTAGTGCAAGTCTATTTGTGCCAGGGCCCTGGGGGTGCTCATAAGCCTCAGTGGATGGGACCAGCCTCCCCTGCCAAGGGCCCAGGGGTCATGTCTCAGCTCAGCCTGGGGCCTTCAGTCCCTGCCTGAGCCATGCTGTAGGTATGCCTGTCTCTGCCCCTGCCTCCTGGATGGGCCTGGCCCCTGCATTGCAGAGACCTGCCCTCCTGGATGGAGCCCTCTGCCCTAGGTCAGAGCTTGTCATGCAGAACTCAAGCCATAACACAGCATTGCTCCTCTTCTCTCTCTAACCTGCGCTCACCATGAGTCAAACAACGACGACACTGGCCTAAAATGCTACTTTCAAGGACACATAACACAAAGGCTACAAGTGGAAACAGGATGTTATTTGTATTTTTCTGAATCTGTTTCAGAGCCAGTGCTCACAAGCATTAACACATCACACATGTGTAACTAGGAGCAGGCTGATGTGTTCTTCAGTTCAGCTTAAAAACAACATCCCTTGCAGTCTGGCAAAGGCAAGTCACAGAGCTGCAGAAAGTAGCAGCAGGAACACAGGCCAAGCAGTCCCTGTTTCTTGGAGAGTGAGAACGTGAAGGATGAGGATCAGGACTGACCACACACAAAAAGAAAAAAAGGAAGATGATGTGTGGCACCGTGGAGAATCTTCCAAAGTATGGCACGTGGCGATGACAAGCACAATTTTGCCTTCCAAAACCTGCTCTGCTGTTCCTCTTGGCCAGTGATGCAAGAAAAGCGCTCTCGTGCCTGCCCTGCGCTCGTATTGCACGAAGGGAACACTGGAAAGTGGCAGCTCCTGGTGGTGCAGCAAGCCTGGAGCCCTTCCAAGCACAGGCTGTTTTGCACAAGCAAGAATCCCCAGGGAAATGGAGCCAAGGGAAGAGCAGAGCTCGCTTCTGCTCCAAACTTGCAATGGGCGAGAGCCAGAGAGAGCCAGGGCACTAGTGGCACCTTGGAGGTGCAAGAGCAGCAGGCGAGAACCGGGCGAAAAGGGCCCAGAGGAGCCCTGACAAGGGGCTGTGCTCAGTGCTACAGAGGACAAGAAGCAGCCCCCGGGGGCCACCCTGGGGCCTGCCCTGGGAGTCGAGAAAGCTTCCTCCCCCCGGATGCGGGGCACGAGGGCCACCTTCGTGGAGCACGAGCAGCAGGCACCTCGCCAAAACGGCCTAAAGGAGCCCTGGCAAGGGACCGTGCTCATTGCTGCAGAGGAAGGCAAAAACCCCCAGGGATGCTTGCTAGCCCACCATGGGGGAAAAAAAGCCTTCCTCCCCCCAGCTGCAGGGCACGAGAGGCCACCTTCGTGGTGCACGAGCAGCAGGCAGTGACCCAGCTAAAAGGGACCAGGGGAGCCCTGACAAGCGGTCACGCTCCATGCTGCAGAAGAAGGCGAAAAACCCCCAGGGACCAGTGCCAATCTGCCCTGGGGGAAAATTCCTTCCTGACCCCAGCACTGGCGATCGGCTGTTCCCTGAGCATGTGAGCGAGACCTGTCTCCTTGTCCCACAAGCTGGTCATGCCTCCCAGGAGATGCCCAAGCCCTATTCTCCCTCAGAAGCCCCTGAGATGGCTCCAGGCTGAGATTGGCCACATAGTCCTGGCCTGACTGACTGTGGGCGTGAGAATCCTTCCTGCGCCTGCTGGGACACCAGTGGGTGCTCCGAAGCACTGCGACCCCTTGCAACATCTCTGCATCCCTTTCCTTGCTGCTGCTGCCCTGGTTCCACAGGGGATGAGGACGGTGAGCTCTGCAGTGCTCCTCAAGAAGGCATTGCCTTGGTCTTGCGCTGCTATCCAGCTGAAAAGGCCTGATAGCCTTGGGTACCTCCAGGGGTTGGTGGTTCTTCTCATCTCCCAAGGGGCTTGCGTCTACTCCCTGAAGGCTGAAGCAGGATTTCCATCCAGCAGATGGGCTTTGAACGTGGCCCTACCGGGAGCTGGCCTTGCAGCAGAGAACCTCGTCCAGCCTCTCTCTGGTCTTCCTTCTTCAGCCCCCTCCAAGTAATTCCACCAGCTCTTCAAGGTTTTTCTCTCAGATGTCTTCAGGCTGCCCCCAGGCCAGCACTGGCAGCGGCCACTGGACGCTGCTCCCTTTTATCCTGTCCCGGGGCATTGTGACTGTTGCGTTGCCGGGTGGTGGCCCTGTGACACAGGGATGACAGGGCCCCCCATGTGCAGCCCCACCCACCAGCCCTCTGCCCAGCATCGTTTGGAGGAAAGCTTTTGGGTGCTGGCCCTTTGCCCAGGAGGCCCAGGGTGCTGTCCCTGCCCTTGGTGGCCATACACCTGGCACAGCTGCTGTGTCCCCCGCGATGTGTCCTCTGCCACTCAGCTCCAAAGGACAAACCCAGTGCTGTCACTCTTCTCTCAGGCTGTTGCAGAAACCAACCCTGCAGCCCAGAGACCACCCCTCTTAGCTGTCTTCTCTGTACCAGAGCTAACATCTACGGGGCTACCTTGGGCTTTCAGCCTTCTGAGTTGGAGGACCACAAGCATGGAAACAAGAACTTTCCATTTGTGGACACTGAAACTGTAAGGGACCAGCTGCATCAGCTGAATGGTCATAAATCCATGGTGCCTGATGTGATTCATTCCATATTATGGAAGGGACTAGCAGATGTTACAGCAGGACTCCTCTCAATCATCTAGAAAAGGTCTTGGGATACCCTTCTACAATAACGTCACCCACCTAGTGGATGAAGGGAAGGTGGTGGATATAGTTTTTCTGGGATTAGTAAGGCTTTTGATAGTCACAGCATCCTTCTGGACAAGTTGTCCAGCTCTGGGATAAGCAGATTCACAGTGCATTGGGTGATCAACTTTCTGAACAGCAGGGCTCAAAGGGATGCAGTGAACAGGGCTACAGCTGGCTGGTGACCAGTCACCAGTGGTATTCCCCAGCATTCAATTCTAGGGCCAAATCTGGTCAATATTTTTTCAATGATCCAGATGCAGAGGTTAGTAACTTTGCTGGTGATACTAAACTGGGAGGAGCTGTTGACTCTCTCAAGGGACAGCAGCCTTGCAGAAGGAATCTGTATAGATTGGAATACTGGGAATTCCCAGTAACATGGGAATGGCTCAAAGCTGTGTCTGTCAGGGGGGTTTGGACTTGTCATGAGGAAACATTTCTTTCCTGAAAGGATGGTCAAACCCAGGAACAGGCTTCCTGGAGAGGTGGTCAATGTCCCAAGCCTGTCAGTGGTTCAAGAGGCATTTGGACAATGTCCTTTATACCATGCTTGAACTCTTGGTCAGCCCTGAAGTGGTCAGGCAGTTGACTAGATGATCATTGTAGGTCCCTTCCAGCTTAACTATTCTATCATTTTCACTTAGAAGTGTTGGGTTACGAAGGGGATGAACAAGAAGATAACTAGTGTGATAAATTGGGTTAGCATCTTAAATTTAAGTTTCCAGAGGAACCTAAGGATACAAATTCAGCATTTTCATTCAAGTAATCTTATGCTCAGAACTGATTCAGCCAGCCTCAGTTACAAATACATCCATTCAGGTTTCACTATAAACATTTAAGAGTGTCAGTGTTTTGTTTACTGTTATGACTGTAGGCTCCTAAATTGCTCTTATGCTTTTAAAACTTTTATCCAGATTCTTCAGCTGACTGTTGGCAACTTCCAGTAGATACTGCAAGATCAGCACATCCATGTGTCCTGAATTTGGGGGGGAAGTCACTGAAGACTACAGTGAAGAGCACTGTAATTTAGCACATGGGACACTTATTGATTCAAAAATCAGGATGCCAGGGCACATTTGCTACCTCCAAAAGTACTATCATCTCCGTGACATGAAAAATGGAGTGACCAATTATTATTTCTGCTTGTTTAAAAATCACATTTCATTTTGAGTACTAGCCTGCTACAGCTTGTTTTGGACAACTGCCTTCCTACCCTCATTAGCACTTCAGTTCATGAGTAAGTGCACAATTTCTTACTGTCTTTAGCCTGACACTTTTGGGTTTTTTTAAAATGTCATTTGCCCTATCAAGCCATTAGCATATTTACCTCACCCATTTCCACAGTGTGGAGCAATCTAAATATTTCTATGATAAGAAAAAACAACATTATTGATGTTATCAATAGCCTGCTCTATCACAGATGGATGATTGCTTTGGTTTTAACTAGGAAAATAGCATCAAAGGTTGCATTCATGTAACTCAGATTTAACACTTCTAATGCAAGACAGATAGGTTTGCACAATCTGAGATGTTTTCACATCAGTTATTTAGCTTTTGTCATTGTGTATTGTATTTGTATTTTATATTGGCACATGTGCCACCTATGCCATGCAACTTAAATTTCTCCTAGACTGCAAGGAACAGAAGATAATGACAGCATCTTTAGAAAAATAGTTTCTATAGATTAAGGTTTGTTTTACAGCCACTCCATGTTTTTAATACATGTGTTACATCAACAACACCTAATAGAAAGCTTGTATAAATGCTTTATAAACACAATTGCCTATAAGGACACATTAAGTAAACTGAAGGTGCCCAAATCCAATATAAGCAACAGGATAAAACAACTCAGGATATATTTCAAATCTCTTTAAGCCACTGTGATATTACACACCTGTCACAATGCCATCTTATTCACACCATCAGAAATCAGATAAATCAGACTTAAACCCTAGATACAATTTACTTGTCCTCAAGCACCCAAAGAAAACAAACAAAACACAATCATTCTGTATCATTCCCATCTGGGGGCCTTTTTTTTTTTTTAAAGTAAAGTTTTAGCAAAAATAATAAAGGGTTTTATGTTGTATAACCACAAAGGAACTCAAATCTAACCAGAAGTGTAGGCACAGGAGAACAGATTCACACAGCTCACACAACAGCTACACACGCATGCCATGAAGAGGGAAGCAAGGATACAGAGCTACATGGTATGTGACCTACTCTGTGTCAGGCCCCTAACAGCTTTTACTTCCTGTAAATAAGCAATGTTTAGACCCACTGACATAAGAAACAGCCACCACAGATGCAGCAATGAGGCCAAAATTGCCAGGCACCCGATTGCAACACATGCAGATGAAACCAGACAAAATTTTCCCCTTGTTAGCGTGGCTGATCACCAAAGCAAAGGTAGACCAGACCATTCATCAGAGCCCACCATCATCCCTGGTTTGCACTCAAGGTGCCCACCAGGCTCAACACAGCCACCCCTGGGCTGGCGCACGAGCCATCTTTGCCACGACACCACGACCTCAGGCACTCAGATCGGGGCATGCTCTGGTATGCCCACACATTTCTGCAAACAAGACCTTCCATGTTTGAACAGACACAGTACATCTGATTTTTAATACTTACACCAATGCTTTATTAGAGAGAGTTAATTGTAACAACACTACTAAAGACACAAGGAAACAAATGCATTTTTAGGCTTCTACTCCAACTACTAACCCAGCTCAACTCACACCATAAACCCATCAGATCTCTTCAAACTATTAAAGACTATATTATGTGTTTTACTTGAAAACAGTTGCAGTCCAAACCTGCATGAATGGAAATGCATCGTGACTTTGGTATTGAAAAGTCTAGTACTTTATGACCTTGTGGGCTATATAGGAGTATTTGAAAGGGAAAATGCACCACCACTTGCCTGTGACAGTCTCAACTATTAGATTCTTAATTAATGACATGATTACATATGAGACTTTGCTACATATTAATTGTCACAATTTTTATTCCCTTATACATCTGCAGAGTTCATTGTGTGGCAAAAAGGAAGTGGGGATTTATAGGCAGTGAAGTATGAGAAATAGCGGTCAAAATAATTTCTTTTAGTTCTCCAGAGTCCTATTACATATAGCATGTAACAACAGAGGATACATGCTAGCAGGGTGTAAAGGTTTTATTAGTCCTCAAAAGAGAGGGTTTGCAATGCTTGCCGACAACTGTACCTCCCAAATTCATGCCAAGGACAGCCTTATAACAAACCATACTAATAGCTGATACGGATGCTATATAGGTTTGATGTCTGTTATCTACAGTCCTGTTCCGAGACACCCAACAGCTAAACAGGAGCTACTTGTGTAGAACATAGATACCTACCGGTTTTTATTAGCAAAGCTGAACGGCACAAATAATGGCTAACAAGGCCCTCATCTTTTATCCCATACTCCTGCAAATTTTCCCCGACTTTGCCGTAGCCTGGAAATGAACAACCGGCGAGACAAGAATCGGCGCCGAGTTCTCCAAGTAATAACCCCCCATCAGCTGCACAACATTTCGACCAGCCTCACGACATTTTGAGCAACTCCCCAAAATTGAAGCAGCTGCTACGGAAGGCGCGGGCCTCCGCCCGCACCCCCGGCCCCCCGCGGGCTCCCTGTCACACGGCTGCGGATCGCTTCAGCCGCGGATGAGCCGGCGCGGGTATTAAGGGAAACGCAATCCTCTTAGGAGGGCTGGCGGCGGGGCGAGGCGAACCCCGACTTCCCGCGGGGCCTCCCCCGGCGGGGAGCCCCGCTCCAGGCGAAGGAGCGGCGCCTCGCTGGGGCCTGCGGCAGGTGGACACCGGCACGGCCCGCACCGCCGCGTCCCGGCGGGGAGCGACCCCGGAGGCGGCGGCACGGCCGGGGGGCGGCAGCCACCGTTAAACGGGCCAGTTACATAACGATACACCACCCCCCACCCCGAGCCTCCCCTTCCCGCCACGCACCTTCTCCTGGGCACGGTTGAGGCGTTTCTGGACGTTTTTAGCGAAGATGCCGGTCTTCATGTCAGCCATGGCTGGCGGCGGGGATGGGGAGGGTGGGGGGAGGGGGGGTGGGGAAAGACGGGCGAGGCAGAGCCCGGCGGCGAGCGGCAGGGATGGATGGAGGGAGGGAGGGAGGGAGGGAAGGCTGGCGAGGAGGAGGAGGCTGAGGAAGAGGAGGAGGGTGAAAGAAGGAGGAGGAGGGCCTTAAAGCCACAGCGGGGAGAGGCGGGGCCGCCGCCGCCCCAGGTGAGGCGCGTCCCGCCCCCGGCCCCCGGGAGGCGGCCCGTGGGCACCCGCAGGGCGGGCAGAGCTGTCTCCAGGGGGTGAGGCGATTCCTCTCGGTAATGCAAAGCGCCAAGAGACATAACGGGGTCGAAGGCGCCCAGAAGCCTCAATCGCTGCAGCGGCTGGCGGCCATGTCCACTACCGGCACAAGCCCCCCTCACACAGCCGAAGGGCGCCAGGCACCCGCTTATTTCCCGAGAAATTTCCACCAGGTCAGAGTCTCTCCCTGTTTCCAAGCTCCTCTGGCACCTTTCACTCTGGTTTCAGGGATGCATCATCGTAGGCCTCCAGCAAAACAGTTGGGCACTGCGGCTGGGGGTCCTGCACCCCTAGCTGGGCCCAAGCGGGGCTTGCTGGCACAGCCGTCGGGCTCACAGTGCCCACGCTGCTGGATCCAAGTGATACATGTTGACTTGCCATCGCACTGCTCTCGGCATCCTCCTCCTATCCATCGCTCGCTCCTGTCTCGGTGTAGCAGTGAACAGCAATAAACTGGCTCCAGGCCAGTTTCAGATTTTTGATCTTCTCCTAAAATTACAACTTCCAGTCAAAACTAGAGGGCAGTCGCAACAAAACTCTCCATCCTCCCTTGACACTGAACCAGCCCAAAATATTTCAAATAGAGAATCGCTTAGCCCCAGTGGTCACTCAAGGTCAGCAAAGTCACTCTTCCTAGATGCCGTGGCCCCAGATCAACTTCTGGCATTTATTTCTGCTGTTTGGCCAAGCACAGAGTTCCCTGATCTGGAGAGCAGAAACCAAGCGGCAAACACAGCAAAGCAATACAAAGAAAAACACTACAATACAAAGCAAAACACTGAAACTCCAGGCTCTGAGCCTGAGCCTGTATTCTTCTATAGGGGGCGGTTCTGTGCTTGTAATTCTTTTCATTGATTTTTTTCAGATTAGTACAAAACACAAGCCAGAAGGTCTTGTACCTGCCAAAACAAAATGCCTCATAGACCTCGTAAGTCTGGATATGTTCCTGGAGACCTTGTATTTCTGACATCTGTCCAGTCCCAGACCTGCAAGACACATTTTCATGTAAAATTAGGAGGCAGATTTAGCACACTAAATCTAGTTACTACTAGACCAAAACTAGTTGCTGCAGCAGTAACAATGTTTATTACAAAATTGTGACAAAATTGTGATTAAGTAAGGTAGGCACTTACTTAATTCTCACATCAGCATCTTTTAAAAAGAAGAAAAAATACAAAACAAAAGCAGAAAACCAAACAAAACACATCATAGCAACCAAGGAAACTATTTTATTTGAAAGATCACAGGCAGTCTCGTGTTAGGCTGGTGAAAGATCAAAACAAAATCCCAGTGTGCACAGGGCTCCCGAATTCTTTGAAATAATTTTTCACATCTTCTTCAGAGTTTTACTTTCTAGCCAGTTTGGCTTCTGATTCCAAAAGGATCACAGTACTTCAATAATAAAAAAAGTCATGAAAAGAGTTGTTCCTAACTTTGATTACTGGTGCATTTTCGTCACCAAAGGATAACCAAGGTAGCGCATATCACCAGCAGAGTACGTTATTGCATTTGGGTCGTTACGGGGAGGGAAGACACCCTCCCATGCCTTTTTGTCCCAAGCTGTCTGATATAACAATAGTAGATCCCTCACTGCCAAGCCTGAAAATGCTTTTTCACGCTGGTGGATGAGGAGCATAAAGATGCACGGGCTGTACTCAGTCATACAGCCACTCCCTTCCTCCCCTGTCAGCCAACCTGCGCTGGCTTTTCACCATTTACCAGCCTTGGAAAACAGCCAGAGATGGTTTTTTCACTGGCCGGTTTATCAATGCACATGTTACTCTCCATCAGCTAGGTTTTGGAATGTAATTATCAGCAAACAATCAGGCTGATCTCCCTATACAACCTATCCGTCACATATAACATTTATTGTTAATCTCTTAAGAGAAAACTTCCCCATTAAGACATATTTTAAAGCAAATTTCTTTCTCTGTGTTGCTGATACCTTAGTCTGACATAGATGATGTTTAAAATGAATAATCATTTACTACAACTTACCCTGCTTGTTTCCTCCTTATATTTGTGTTGTTATTGTTTACTTGGAGTTATTTTAAAATGAGATTTCACTTTGGTTTCACTCTTGAATAGCAGGCATGACCAATTATTCATTAAAAATACTCCAGTGGAGTGGTGATTTTTGAACATAAAATCTCTAAGGGGAAGGGAGAAGGTAATCACCACTTTTGCCAGGTGATAGACCCTGTTCACCCAAAATGTTAGTCAGAAGAAGAAGAAACCTGCATCTCTTCTGACTCATCAGCAGTATGGTTTTTCATCACACATTTCTGCTTTTCTGAGCACTCTTCATAAGTGTAAAGCAATAAAATTAGAAGACACTGGTCCATAGGAGTCAATCTTACAATAACAATAACAGAAAAAAATTGGCAGGTGTCTTGCAGCCACCTTCACTGCAACGATAATTGCAACGTAGATATCAACTGCTTCGGAGTAACACAGCAACTTTCACCTCACAGAGCTCTAGAAACAGCAGCATATGGAGGCTCACAACGCACACCCCCAGACATGGCAGATACATCCCCATCACAAGCACACCACTTTAATAGTCACGACGGTGGCAAATTGGGGTGGGAAATGAAGATTATTCAAATGAAGCTGCAGGACAGCCTGGGAGTTGAAATCACACTGTAACTGCAGATTTTGGGAGGCAAAATGTATGGACCCAAAATCAATGCCAGTTGAGACAAACAGATTAGCAATCGTGGGAACGCAGCATGACAAGTTAGATGATTTCAGGTGTACAGGACCTGAATTTTAAATCTCCTTTTGCAAACAACAGTTTGGTACTATACTTGCAGTTGAGGTCCGCATATAATTGGCAGTAGAAGACTCGCTACATTTTCAGGGCAGTTTCTGTAGGTCTCACTGCTATTTAGAAGTGGGTCACAGAGAAGAGAGCTGCCTGTCAGAATGACAGGACAAGGAAAGTAAAGAACATGGTGGAAAATACACATCAAAAGAGAAAATGTTTTCATAAATTAAATGTAGTGCCCAACGCTGTAAAAATCCAGTCCAGAGGAAATTTTTAATAAATAACTGAAATTAAAAAACATACATGTTCTATATTTAAAGACATTGGCATTTTTTTTAATTAAAATTCGTATTATTAAAGTCAAATATTCTTTTTTTTTTTTTTTTCTTCACTGCCATAACTTCAGACTAGCACCTCTCTCTCAGGCATTACCATGCTGACATATGTTGAACCTGTACTTACATTCTGGCACAGAATACCAGCTCCATCACTGAGAAGCATTTTATCTGAAAGGTGCCCTTCAATTTCAGCTTCATTATTTGAAACTGCCTGGCTTCACAGAGCTGCACACAGGTAGGCAGCGCTTGGCACTGGCCTCGCTTTGTTCCCCTGGGGGTCTGACCTGCCACTGACTTCAATCAACAAACAGCTGGATCGACAGCCCAGGCTCTGAAACCCCCTGAAACAAGGGCTCGGTGGGAAAGCAGCACTAATGAGGAGCCTGCAGAGCTCGCTCGCAGAACAAGCACCAGTGATGCCTCTGGATGAAATTCGCTCCTGGGTAGCACCCATGGGACATGGATGTCTCTGCTGGACTTCTGCAGGGGGCAGGTGTGTTCCTTCCCTCCTTCAAGTCCTCTTCCCTGAAAAAGAATAAATTAGAGAAATGAGCTTCAAATAGAGAAAAAAAAATATGCTGGAGAGAGAATACCTGGAATTACTGCTCTCTTTGGGCTAATCTTTCCAGGTTTGAGGCTGCACAAGTAGGTAAGACATGACAAGAGATCCAAAATCTGTTAGGGTTAGCAGATGGGGGTAGCAGTGAATGATTAAGTATCACTTAATACCAGGCATTTTTACTTTTTACATAGTTGGAGTGTCAATAAAATAGGAAAAGATTAGGGCGATGAGAAGGACAAGCTTTCCTGAGATTCAAGAACGAGTTTCTTCATGGCCAGAGCTACAGGGATCCACAGCTCCCTTCCCCCGTGAGGGTAACTGCCAACCCGGACCCATTGCAAAAGGGGCTGCACAAAGAAATTGGCTTTAGGTTGTATCATTTAGGCAGCAACAGTATCTTGATAGATGGTGTATACAGGACCCATTCCAGCATTAGCAATAAATGCTGAATAGGATACTCATGCTCTGGTTAGCCTCATCCTGATGTGTCAGGTTTTAAATTAAAAACACAAGGAATGGTACAGAAGATGAATTTTGGAGAATCATGCTGAAAAAAGATGAGCTTTCCCACATAAATAGGAGAAACTCCCATAACACAATTAATTAATTAAAAAGAGGCTCCCAAACTAAGACTCTTCAGAAGCATGTAATTTTTCTGAAAAGTACCACTTTTAGCTGAGATTCAGCCTCCCTTTGTCTACCTCAGGCACTCAGAGGTCATTGAAAATTGCTTTTGAAAAATCTGGGCATAGATGTGCTTTACACATTTAATCTTCTCAGTCAGAAGGTCACAGGCCAGAACCAGAATTATCTGCCCTTTATATCTGCCTCTGCTTTAAATCATGGAGTCAAAAGTCGGGTTTTAAACCTATGGACTCTCTGAAGATATCCCTAGTTTTCATTATCAAGGATCCTTATTCAAATCTCTCCACTCTTCTTTCTTAATAGATGGTTTGTTCTTAATTGAGCTAGACTGGTCCTGACTCCTCTCACCATAATCCATAAATTGTTCCAAGGAATCCCAAACTGAATTTAATGCCTGTGCTCTGCATCAGAGCTTTGGGAATGCCAGCACTTCTCTCACCAAAAGTAGTAAGAGCGGGACACTGAAAAGTTGCAGCGCACATTTCTACTTGCAGGAAGAAAGTCTTTTATTCACAACAGCTCCAGTTATGTTATTATTCATCCTAAAGGTATCCCTGATAGATGCAGGGGGAAGAAGTCCCTTGAGTCAATTAAAACAGTCCTACCTCTAAATGGCCTGACTGGCTTAAGAGATTGTTATTTAGCTGTGGCGGGTATATTCTTCAACATATTTGAAAAGTTGCGTTCTAGGTTTGTTTATTTTTTTTTCCAGAAACCTAGCTCTGCAGTATTTATAAGACCTATAAGCAAACAGCAGGGACTGAAGGCAAGATAGTCTTTGCACCCAGGTCTCAGCAAAACTTTCTTCGGTTCTTCCCCAGACTCCATTTCTGATCCTTATTATAGATGCATGCATGATAATAAATACTCCACTCATTCAGCATCTGTCTCTGGAAGCAGATTTTTCTGAACTGCTTCAATCATTAGATGAAATGGCACTTTGGATGCTAACAGTTGCTGTAACAGTCACTATAGGAACCAATCTCTAACTGTTGCAGGCTTCCTCGTCCTTGGCATGTGAGACAGTGATTTTTCTCACACTGTGGAGGAAAAAAAGTCTTTAGCTAATAATGTTATGCTAGTCTTATTTTAGAAGCAGCTTTTTGCACCTTTTTTCATCTTTTATCAGAGGCAGCCTTGGTAAAAGTTAAAGTTATACATCATCCAAATTAAATTCTAACACCTTCTCCCTTCCCTTTCCCCTCTTCAAAACAGTATTGAGAAATGTTCACACATGCTACTCTTCTCCCTGTTGTATCTCAGAAACGGCACACAGCAAGACGAGAGAGCTCACTACGCAGTAATGATATCTTCTAACTGTACGTCTCTTATAAACAGTGCTTTGAGGAGGTAAAGCTTTAGTAAATCTTAATCACCAATAGATTAATGACAATTACATATCAATTACATATCAATTAAATTTTGAAAAACCCTGCAAAAGCCTTTAAATGAATACAACTTGTATAATCAATAATGAATGCATTGCTCTGTGGAGAGAGGTCATGGACTTCATAGACTTCTCTGTATTCCCTGAACACCTGTAAAACAGGGAGATAAAATAGAATTTGTCATACTAAGGAAAATGAGGAACAGGGTCAGAGAGCAGACTGAAGGCTCAGGCCCCTTGGTGCTGTACTAGAATAAAGATTTTCAGTGGATGGGGCAAAGATTTGCAGAAAAGAGATGACTAGAACCTGGTGGTGAATATTTTTCACTGTGCGCTGATTTCTCTTCACCTCAGTATCTCATTGTTCAAAACCAGTATTTTCAGGTACCCTCCTACTTTTCTTTTAAAGCAGACAATCCAGTGATCTCCCCTTCAACATCAAGGGAAGAATCTCTGTTCAAGGTTGATAGAATAGTAGATGAGCATTAAATAAATTTAAGAGTGTTAGTAACATAAGTGCAGATGTCAATAGTTTCACTATGCCAGAGCTGATGTGCACCAGCTGATGTGCACCTTAAGAAGGAGCTCAAGGGGGCTGCTGAGGAAGGGTGTGGAGGCATGGATCAGAGCAGTAATACACAGAAAGCTGATTATTTCAGTGTAGCTGGTATCACCCATGAACAAATCTTTGAAGCTTCCACTGCTTCTGTACGTCAAGCATGAAACAAGTTTCTTCTGATCGTTCTCTTAATGTCTGCCAAAATCCCATTTTTCCTGTTAACCAGTATCTGATAAAATGCTTCTAAAATCCAAAAGCAATATTAAAATATATGGGCATTTTTGGAAAGGAAGAAGAGGAGTCTTTCTGGAAAGTCTTTTTTTTCTCTTTACACCACCTTAGACTTGGGGTGAGGTTGACTTTGTCTCACTCCTCCTGCTGGCCTCAGAGAGAGCTGAGGTGAGGTGCCTGGGGCTCTACCTGGCAGACTGAAGTCCAGCTCTGTGCCTGTCCCTGCCATGACACCTATGTTGAAGGTGCTTCTGTGGGCAGACCCACAGCATGAGCAGGCATGCAACTTCTGCCCCTTCAGTTTAATCCCTGGGGCAGGAATGAGATGAAAAACTGAGAGGAGATGATGTGATGTCTCAAGAATTCATGGGGACACTAGTGATACTAGTTTGCTTCATGAGGACCAGACCTATTAACCATTCATACCAAGTTTTCCCCCACATGGTCCCTCCATCCCTTGACAAAAAGACTGGGGTGCCAACAGACCTGGATTTCTGAGGCAAACTGTACTACTTGAGAGATTCCAGCCTGGCTGCACATTTTTGGTCTCTTTACGGGTTTTCACTGGGACTGCAGGGAAGTAAGGTCCACCTAACCCCAGAAGACTCCCTCATAGCCCACCGCAAAGCCAGGAATGGCTGCTGCCGCTGACTGCTGACTAACTGCCCTCTAGCCCAGTGGTCATAGCACTCTCATGGGATCTGAGAGACGAGGCTTTAAGTGAGGTCCAAAACCCATGTCTCCCTTTGCAGAACAGATGCTCCAAATGCCAGACTATTACTAGACAAGTGGGTGGTAATAATCTCACCTCCTACCCTTCCCACCCAGCGAAGAAAAATCATTATTTAAGGCGTCAGGCACTCAGTTCCAGTTTCACAAATATGCCTAGCTACCCTCACGTTCACGTGAGAAAAACATCCCTGTCTTCAGCATTTCATAGCAACTGGCAGAGGTATGCTTGCAGTCGGAGTCGCTCTAAGGAGCCCATTTGCAATCCTCCTCCTCAGGTTGCAGCCACACGTGAGCTGAGGGCTGGTTTTGATACAGCCCAGCTGCACAACTCAGGCTCAGGCTCAGGCTCCTGAGATAACAGCTGAGATGTGAGGAGACACTGTGAGAAAGCACGTTGGCTAAAGATGTGCAAAGCATGGAAGATAAAACAGCAGGCAGAGACAAATTTGTTGAGACTGAGATAGACAGCAAATTGAGGAAATTTCACAGGGAAAACTGTGACCTGAAAAGGTATTCAAATATAAGAGAAAAACAAGGGCTTGGAAAAGCAACGTGAAGGTTCAGCCCATTGCAAGGAGGGATGGAGTCCAGCCCTTGGCCTGCCAAGACTCATCCCGCGCTTTGCTGGGCTGGTGGCATATTAGCTTAGCACCTCGCCAACCTTAGCTATTAGACAACAGCAAACTGCTTTGCAATTTTAAGTCCTGTGTGTGTGGGATATACTGTGTAAACCCTGCTATTAGTTTCCATCTGCTCATAGTAAAAGTTGCCTGAAAAAAGTGACTGAGGGAGTCTGGGTTGCACAGTTAACGAGTCTTTTCTCCCCCTCCCACTCCTCAGAGCTCAGGAAACTTTGGAAGCTGTCTTAGCCCCTCTAGACCCAACTTTGCAATGTAATGTGGGCTCTGCAGATCTAAGCTGCTGAGCTTTTTATTTGCATCTGGGCCTAACGACCTAGGTAGGAGACGAAAGGTGATGGTGACATATGGAAACGTAGGGGTGAGCTGGGAGCAATAGGATGTGATGAAGATGAGCAAAACCAGACTGAACCAGGTTGTTATAGTCTAGATGTGAAAAGATATTTTAAGCCATGCTTTATGTTACATGACTCATCAAAGTATTGCTTAACATGTAGAGTTTACATGACACATTTCCACATGCTTTGAGATATAACTCAAAACCTTGATCCAAAAGAGCAGCGCCGCCAAATCCTGAGCTCCAAAATTAGCCCGCAGATGTCAGAAGGGCAGTAAGATGGGATCATTCAACAGCACGAACCAACATGATCCTTCTGTTGACATAATCTTTTGCAACATTTATTACTTTGAAAAACTCCCTTATATAAAGAGTTTGGAAAAGGTAAACAGAACTCGGCAAGAGAGAGGTAAAAGGCTCGTATTGAAGCATCTCACGATGCAAATGAACAGAATCTGGTTTCCATATTGCTTTCATCTTTATAACTAAGATAGAACACATTTAACTTAGGTACACTATGAAAATGGTTTTAGAAGTATGCAAGAAGATAGGAAAATAACTTGGACAAAAGCTTTCAGTCTGTGTGGGGAGTGACAGGTAAAGGACCACACAGTGCAACAGTGCCAAACTTATTGCCTGGTTCCCACAAATAGATCAATAGTCAATTAATGTTGGTCTCCCTTGTAATCTGATGAGATCAAGAACCAGCCCTTGGTAGAGACCAGGTGGAATTACTTACATTTTTAATGGATTTTTAATTACAGTCATAGAAAACTACAAAGCTCCTTTGAAGTTCTGGGGCTTCGAGGCCTGTCCCAGCTACTATCAAAGTCAATAAAAAGTTCTGCTTGAGTTTAATAAGCTTTGGCTTAGGATTTCATACTCTGAGGCAGAGGATGCATCTACCCACGTGTTTTGTCTCTGTGCAACACAAACCAACTTTAATTGCAACATAGGCTTTGGTACTACCCAACCTTAATGTGCAGTTGCCTATGCAAAGACAATGAATGAACAGTTTTGCTCTGAATTTTCAGTGCAGCTGTTACGTTTAATTTGTTTTTAATGTGAATTTCAAGGCACACATTTTTCTTAGTGAGTCGGTGTCATTAGGTGAAAGTGAAAACATGCTCCTTTTGAAATGGAAAAACTCCAAGCCTAATCCCTCTAATTGCGTTGCATTCTAGAGGGAACAAAATTAAAGCACGAGGCCAGCGTTTAAGATCGTGGAGGAAATCAAATTCCTTTGTAAGCCTTTACGGTAATTGTTTAGCGTGAGTTTCATCTTCCCTCCCTGCAGCCCTCTACAGGTTAGACCTCTGAATAGAAATTAGGCTCTGTGTAGACAAAGGGATGGAAGTACTCCTTTCCTAAGGCAAATGACAGCAATTGCCTACAGCCCCCACGCTGTGAACTTTAAAGCTAACATTTTTAAATGGAAAAATTTGGACTGATGAATCAAAGTCATCACCAAGAAGAGCCACAAAGAAGACTGAAGTAAAAGTCTAGCCAGGTAGATGCTGCTTAGTGCCTGGAAGGCCAGAGGCTGGAAAGGGGAGACGGAGAAGAGGTTGGGATGCATATCAAATAATGCTGTGGTATCTAGTTCAGCCAGCGTGGTTCAGGCAGGTGGCCATAATGAATGTTTAAAGAGATGTGGCAGGTGAATCGTAATGGAAGTGGAAGTAATGCTGGTGTCAACGTGAAACCATAGAAACATTGTTCAAAACCATAAGTTCAGAAGTTTTAAATTTAAAAAATATTTTTCACTGTCCCAGGATCACAACTTCATTTTAATGCTATGATATTTACACTGGTGATCCATTGTGTACATGACAGTCACACCACTGCATTTATGAATTCCAGGTATACATCTCTTGTGAAGTATCCATAGAAGCAGTCCCCATATTTTACTGTAATATCTTAATAAATCAGGTCATGCACTTTATGACTGTACTGGAACATTTGTCATGAGAGGAACATATTAGGAACAGCCATTTATGAATTCTAAGAGGTGCTGTGCACAACTCACCACTGGACAAGGAAAGGCAGCTGCCCGAGAGCTGACATAATTTCAAAATAGACAACAAATGGCAGCATGCAGAACACAACTGGTTTCTTCCTACACCTACAGAGATCTTTCTAAAGTGCATAATTAACTTCATTAGGAAAATCTTCTTACCATTCTTTGCTAAATCATCTGCCTATGGAGAAATTGAAAAGTTGGATGATCAGAAAGGTTATATCAGTTAGCCAGACCTGTGTGAATTTGATCTGATGTTTATTGAAGGAAATGAGACTCTCTCAACTGTCTTGTATGAGCTGTGTGTCGAAGTCTATAATTCAGTGAGTTTTTGAGTAATGTGTAGATGATGACACAGGGCATGTGCCGATAAGAGCTAGTGATGGGAATATATTTAGTGCGTTGTAGCACTCATCAGCAGATAACAGAGGAGGGACAGCTAATGACAGGATAAGCTAGAGAAAACAGACCCACCTGGAGGAAACTATTTGCTCTAAAAAAAGCACATTATAAATTCATTAGTGCTAGTAGCTAAAACTACAGAAGTTTGAAGTATCATTTCGGGGAGGATCTCCAAGTTTGAACATTTGGTTTCAACCTGAATTTTACTGAGCACTGAGAAATATAAAATAAAATTAAAACTCTAGAAGCAAAGATCATGCCTGTAGTATAAATTTTTTCCCACCCATTTCTGCTCTATTATCAAGTTAAAAAGTGATTAAATGAAAAACATATTTATGTGCATATCAAAATGTAGCATATGAAAGATGCCTAACCAGAACATTTTTACTCCCTCCCCCCCTTTTCTTTTCCCTCCAAGGTGCTCTCTAAAATATTCAAGTGAAACTGATTCAGTTTGCAAAGCAGGGATATTTCTGCACTCTGGCAGAATACCTACCAGCAGCTTGAGGCGTAAGTCTATTGCAGACACAAAGAAGCAATCCTATAAACAGATTAATGCAACATTACGAGGAGGTTCTGTAGCTGGTTACACACCACCCTCTCGCTTCTTAAAATACACAACTGAGAACAAACAACCAGAATATATATTGAATAAGATAACGCCATTTAGGAGACATGGTAGTGTTGGGTTGACGGTTGGACTTGATGATCCTAGAGGTCTTTTCCAACCTTAATGATTCTATGATTTTTCTGTTCCTTTTCATAGTTAAATTAGGCTTAAATGTTGTATTGAAAAGAAGGATGAATGCTTGAGTCTAATTAAAATTACTGCAGTGATTTTAACTATCAGTGTGCTGAGGTTCTGCTTTCATAAGTCTTGTTTTACACAGTTGATCCAAATGGAGTCCAGAATAACAAAGAATTGCAGACATAAAACTGAATATATCTGAGGTATAGTGTCCGTAAAAACCAAATGGACTGTGTTATCACATAAAATAGAAATCTACCGTTACCTTTTTGTTGATAAGCACCACTAAAAATCTGCCAAACCAAGTTTCTATGCCATTCTGGCTGAGTTTTGTTATCCTGTTCTCATAGGTGGAGATCACAACCACAGACTGTCACTCATCCATGTTGGCCTTGTGGTTCAGGCCATCCTCGAACCATCCCCACTTGCAGTGCTTTGATTCACGCCCCAGAGCAGTCACAACATGCAAACCATGCTCCTTTTGGATGAAACTAAACCAGAAAATGTGCTACCAGAGTTGATCTTGTTTAAGTTGCTTCTGGGTGCACAGCCCACAAGACCAAACTAGACTGGTTCTGAAGCAAGGCAGGTAAAGCATCTGTAATGCAGACACCAAATCCTCAGCTGCTTTGCTCCATGGACCAACTCCTCTCACATCACACTGCTTGCTGATGCCAACATAGTCAGAGATTGCTTTTCTCTGTTTTTCAGCACCAAGAAATCACTCC
This sequence comes from Phalacrocorax carbo, assembly GCF_963921805.1. Lineage (NCBI taxonomy): Eukaryota > Metazoa > Chordata > Aves > Suliformes > Phalacrocoracidae > Phalacrocorax > Phalacrocorax carbo. The sequence continues at coordinate 112,453,768 of NC_087514.1, read as the reverse complement.
AGAATATGGATTTGTGCCACCTCACTCTGGTAAGCTTGCACCAAGGTCAGAGTGCGAGACAGAGATTTTGCTTTCATCACAGGAAGGTTTTGTGCTGGGTACTTTTGCCTGTCTTATTTTTTCTCTTGGCTTTTTTTTTTGTTTGTTTTTTTGTTTGTTTGTTTGGTTGGTTTTGAGTTTATTCTGGTTCTATTTTACAGTTCAATCACATGATAGAAAGATTCACAACACATTAAAAAAAGTTGCAAAGAGTTATATTAATTTCTTTATGAGAACCACATGAAAAGGACATAGAGGAAGCCTATGTACTGTGCACCTTTACATGTATTTGTTTATTTTAACCCAAACAGCGAGCTATCTCATTCTAATTTACAAGGTTGTCTTGACCTTTATGCATGTATCAAGTCATTGTGGTGCCCAGGGTTCTCAGAATAGCACCAGCTATGAATTTTCTCCTTCATTGTCCTTCTGAAACCTAACCATCTGTCATTCAGTGAGATTTATTGGCTATTTGAAGTGAAACAGGAATTGAACTGTTGCATTCTCAGGATTGCTGCTACCTTGGGTATGGGCTTCTGTTGTACCAACCAGTAGCCTGAGGAGCTGACAGGAGCTGCAGTGTGACATTCTCAATGACAAATTTTGGCTGAGTGAAATCATTGATTCTATTTGCTTTGGTGCCAGTGACCCTTTTAAGAAAAATTAATAACAGCAGAGCAATGACGGCCACCTCAAAAGGACTGTAATGCTCCCTTCTAGTACATCACCTCCATTCCCCACGCCAAACACCAAGCAGCAGCCAGCCAGAAGCCTGCTACATTGAGATGCAGTAGAAGGGGAGAAGAGACAAACCCTGGGACAAGTCCTGGTTTAAGAGAAAGAAAGAACAAAATTTTCTACGTTGAGCAAATAAAATGAGGGATCCTGGTTCACTTCTCCTTCATGCTCAGAGTAGGAACCCTTAATTGCTTTTACTGGCTCCATCACCAGGGAGAGCGTAGGGTCTTGGTGCAGCTCGTGCCACATGAAGCAGTTCAAATGGCCTAGGGTAGGGGACCTCGTGCACAGCAAAGACTGGCACATCTCTCTTATGTGAGCTGCCACCATGGTAGGTGGGGCAGCATCTGACATCAGGGGGAGGGAAGAGAAGCCTGTTACAGTGTGCTCATGCTGAACCTGCCAGAGACACGCACAAACACAGGTTTTCTGCTGACGCACCGACGTGCCACCGGTTGCTGCCACAGACGGTACCCTGTGGGCTCCATGCCTGGACAGAGGACACTTACCTCCATGCCAGAAATCACTGAGGTTCCACAAAATGTTTTTTTTCAAAGCTCCTTCCTGTTTCCTCAAAATGTTTTAACTGACTTTAAATCAGCTTCAAAACAGGTTTGCTACCTTAGAACAGATTTGAATTTAAAAATTTTTACTCTGGTTCATTAACCCAGAAACCTCTTTCTGTCGTTGCAGGGATCATGGGAAAACTGGCTGTGTACCTGATGAATGCACATCAGAAGAGGAAATTCAGTGGGGACTGAATGAACCTTTGCATGGAGCCATTATAGCCCCAACATAATTTATCTTTTGTTTGTGAAACTTGTATTAAAGATAGATGAAGGCTTTTTGTGTGAAGAAGCAGTGGAGAGGAGCACTAGCACAAAAAAGAGGAAATAAATGCTGTAGCTTATCTCATGTCCACAGCAATTTCAGCTGCACAGCTCAACCTTTTCTGGAACAGCTGTCTTTGTATCAGGCGAGAAGCAAAAGGTGGTAAAAGAAATTCACATGTTCAGTATAAGTTTTAAATGGTAAGATCTATTAGACCCTACATGTAGACCTTCAAGGGACCTGTAGGATCTAGTATTGCGTCGAAATATCTAAAAGCAGATTCTGTACCTCCAGACAACGTGCTAGTCCTGTAGGGACAACTCTTAAGTGACAGGAGAGAGGATTAAGCAGCTTAATGTTTCTTCATCTCTGGGTTACTATATCTTTTGGTAGGGAAACATTTTGGCCACAAAGTATTTTTGAAAGATTCTTCTCACATCTGACAAAATGGTATTAAAAATAGCAAAGGCTTCCCCTAGAGCATGGAAGTTATTATCTACTTTCCCAAAGGTATTGTCCATATTATAATCTACACTTCAATTACTGGTTTTTATTTCCTCAAAACCGTGTCTTTTGATTCCATTTCTTTCCTAATACACACTTCAATATAAGACACCAAGACTTACCACGCCAGAGCAGGTCCATGAAGCCTTGTTAGAATTTGCTATGGCCTTTTGAGATGGAGGAGATGGAAACTGGGATTTCATATGGAAATTTACAAGTGCAGACACCAAGGAAATGTGCAGTAGACCAATATTTTGTGGTGTATGCACTCTGCTCTTCCTAATAATTTCTCTGATTGGCATGCTCTTTGGCTGTCACGGAGACTTTTTTAGAACTGCATACAGTGACTCCCAGGTCTCCATGCTCAAATATCTAATTTGAAACCTATCATTGTCTTTAAGCTAATGCTTTAATTTTTATTTTCTTCCTCTTTTATAACTGAAATCGGGTGAAAATTCAATAAAATATCTCCCAGTCAGAGGAAAAGATCCTTTATGATACGTTGAAGAGAAGAGAAGGGATTATAATTCAGTTGCATGGGTCTTACAATGATCATCTAATCCAACTGCCTGACCCCTTCCTTCAGGGCTGACCGAAAATTAAAACATGGTATGAAGGATGTTGTCCAAATGCCTCTTAAAAACAAAATAGTTCAGGACTTCTTTCCAAGAGGATAACCTCGCCAGAAACAGCACAGTAGCAAACATCATTTGATGTCCCTTGGTGCATTGGTAAGGAACAGTGAAGAAATCATCCCTATGTCTCTGCAGGGTTGATGCTGAGGGAACCAAAGTGCTATCTTTCACCTCTGGCATCACCACAACCAAATGAACGTTTATGGTATAAATGCCCTTATTTACATAGTCTGAATGTACAGATTAATTTACAGGAATGCCTGGTAGCTGTGCCCAGCGCACAGCCATCGAGGGCAGGGACAGCCCCCTGGGCCTCCTGGGCACAGGGACTGCCTCAGGGCCAGCACTCCAAAAGCTTTCCTCCAAACGATGCTGGGCAGAGGGCTGGTGGGTGGGGCTGCGCATGGAGGGCCCTGTCATCCCCATGTCACAGGGCCACTACCCGGCAACGCAGCAGTCACAATGCCCCGGGACAGGATAAAAGGGAGCAGCGTCCAGTGGCCGCTGCCAGTGCTGGCCTGGGGGCAGCCTGAAGACATCTGAGAGAAAAACCTTGAAGAGCTGGTGGAATTACTTGGAGGGGGCTGAAGAAGGAAGACCAGAGGCTGGACGATGACACTGGAGGTTCTCTGCTGCAAGGCCAGCTCCCGGTGGGGCCACGTTCAAAGCCCATCTGCTGGATGGAAATCCTGCTTCAGCCTTCAGGGAGTAGACGCAAGCCCCTTGGGAGATGAGAAGAACCACCAACCCCTGGAGGTACCCAAGGCTATCAGGCCTTTTCAGCTGGATAGCAGTGGAAGACCAAGGCAATGACTTCTTGAGGAACACTGCAGAGCTCACCGTCCTCATACCCTGTGGAACCAGGGCAGCAGCAGCAAGGAAAGGGATGCAGAGATGTTGCAAGGGGTCGCAGTGCTTCGGAGCACCCACTGGTGTCCCAGCAGGCGCAGGAAGGATTCTCACGCCCACAGTCAGTCAGGCCAGGACTATGTGGCCAATCTCAGCCTGGAGCCATCTCAGGGGCTTCTGAGGGAGAATAGGGCTTGGGCATCTCCTGGGAGGTGTGACCAGCTTGTGGGACAAGGAGACAGGTCTCGCTCACATGCTCAGGGAACAGCCGATCGCCAGTGCTGGGGTCAGGAAGGAATTTTCCCCCAGGGCCGATTGGCACTGGTCCCTGGGGGTTTTTCGCCTTCCTCTGCAGCATGGAGCGTGACCGCTTGTCAGGGCTCCCCTGGTCCCTTTTAGCTGGGTCACTGCCTGCTGCTCGTGCACCACAAAGGTGGCCTCTCGTGCCCTGCAGCTGGGGGGAGGAAGGCTTTTTTTCCCCCATGGTGGGCTAGCAAGCATCCCTGGGGGTTTTTGCCTTCCTCTGCAGCAATGAGCATGGTCCCTTGCCAGGGCTCCTTTGGGCCGTTTTGGCGAGGCGAGGTGCCTGCTGCTCGTGCTCCACGAAGGTGGCCCTCGTGCCCCGCATCCGGGGGGAGGAAGCTTTCTCGACTCCCATGGCGGGCCCCCACGGTGGCCCCCGGGGGCTGCTTCTTGTCCTCTGTAGCACTGAGCACAGCCCCTTGTCAGGGCTCCTCTGGGCCCTTTTCGCCCGGTTCTCGCCTGCTGCTCTTGCACCTCCAAGGTGCCACTAGTGCCCTGGCTCTCTCTGGCTCTCGCCCATTGCAAGTTTGGAGCAGAAGCGAGCTCTGCTCTTCCCTTGGCTCCATTTCCCTGGGGATTCTTGCTTGTGCAAAACAGCCTGTGCTTGGAAGGGCTCCAGGCTTGCTGCACCATCAGGAGCTGCCACTTTCCAGTGTTCCCTTCGTGCAATATGAGCGCAGGGCAGGCACGAGAGCGCTTTTCTTGCATCACTGGCCAAGAGGAACAGCAGAGCAGGTTTTGGAAGGCAAAATTGTGCTTGTCATCGCCACGTGCCATACTTTGGAAGATTCTCCACGGTGCCACACATCATCTTCCTTTTTTTCTTTTTGTGTGTGGTCAGTCCTGATCCTCATCCTTCACGTTCTCACTTTTCAGGAAACAGGGACTGCTTGGCCTGTGTTCCTGCTGCTACTTTCTGCAGCTCTGTGACTTGCCTTTGCCAGACTGCAAGGGATGTTGTTTTTAAGCCGAACTGAAGAACACATCAGCCTGCTCCTAGTTGCACATGTGTGATGTGTTAATGCTTGTGAGCACTGGCTCTGAAACAGATTCAGAAAAATACAAATAAAAATAACATCCTGTTTCCACTTGTAGCCTTTGTGTTATGTGTCCTTGAAATTGGCATTTTAGGCCAATAAAAGTGTTATTGTTATTGAACTTATGGTGAGTGCAGGGAGGAGAGGGAAGGGAGAAAGGGAAAAAGAATTGGAGAAAGACAGGGAGAAAGGATGAAAGGGAGAGAGAGAAGTGATGCTGTGTTATGCCTCGAGTTCTGCATGACAAGCTCTGACCTAGGGCAGAGGGCTCCATCCAGGAGGGCAGGTCTCTGCAGTGCAGGGGCCAGGCTCATCCAGGAGGCAGGGGCAGAGACGGGCACACCTACAGCATGGCTCAGGCAGGGACTGAAGGCCCCAGGCTGAGCTGAGACATGACCCCTGGGCCCTTGGTTAGGGACGCTGGGGCTGGGGGTCCCAGGGGAGGCTTGACTCAGCCACTGAGGCCACTGTTTATGCTTGGCCACTTTGGAGACAGAATATTGGGCCAGGTGAACCTTTGCTCTGACGGAGTATTGTTGTTCTCACGTTCTTCTGGTGTAGCACAAAAATGTGTTTCCACAGGAAACAGCTCAGGAATTTCTAAAAATGTGTACAAGGAGTAAAAAGCAATCCACAGGAAAATGACTGTGTGGAGCTGGACTCCAGCAGGCTGCTGAGGGGTGAAAGCCCCCTTAACACATCTCTCAGGCTCCACCCTTCATGCTTTGCTGCCATCAAATGTATGAAACAGTGAGGTTCATGGTCAGGTCTTTTGAAATCAGATTGCAGAAAAACAGCAAGAGAAGTTCAAGAAATGTAGGTTTCCTTGTCCACATCATATTCTGGATTTCATGGCACCCCTGAAGCAGAAAAAGCTCTATCTCATGGCATAGTCCTACGGCCCCATCCTCCCTACCAGCTGAAGCTCTGATGGAAGAGACATCCCCTACATCAGATAAACCCTGCGTGAAAGACTGCAGGTAGGAATAGGTAACACAACGTCAGGTGGAGCACCATGAGTTTCTGCTCCAGTTTGGGAACATTGGAGGAGGCAAATGTTCCTGGAGGCATGAGCAGATGATCACAGGGTGACTGTGAGCCACGAATGTGATACAGGCAAATGCATTCTTGTGTGTCAGGCAAGGAAGGCAAGCATTGTGCAAAGGCCTGGTGAGAACTCACCTGTACCACTATGGCCTTTTCTCACTCCTTGGGTTAAAGAAAGACAAATTCCATCCGCGATGAAGGCAAATAACGTGAGATAATCACCTCTTTGGCTGGTTATGCTGTGTTGGATGTGGTTTGCCCTCTTGGCTGCCAGGGCACACTGCTGACTCCTGGTGAGCCTCCTGTCAGCCAGCACCCCCAGACCCCTTTCTGCAGGGCTGCTCTCCAGCCACTCGTCCCTCAATTTAGACTTGGGTCTGGCATTACTCCATCCCAGGTGCAGAATCCAGCATTTTGACTTGTTCAATTTCATGCCACTGATGATTGCCCAATGCTCCAATCTATACAGATTCCTTCTGCAAGGCCCCTTGTCCCTCGAGAGAGTCAACAGCACCTCCCAGTTTAGTGTCATCAGCAAACTTACTGAGGTTGCATTCACTCCTGCATCCAGATCATTGATAAAAGACATGTTCTCAGTGAGATTTCGTTTTTAACGCTGGCTACTTTTGTAATGTTAACAAATGTTTTTCTTTTTGCTATCCAGCCCTTTTCCAGATGATTGGTGATTATGCTGAACACCCTGAGCCGAACACTTATCCCTGTGGAACTTTACCAGCAATCACTCCTTCCTTATGAAAGCTGATCATACATCAAGTCTCATTTTAAAGAGAATTAAATCTATTAGAAACCCTTTACTTCTTGTTTCAAGGCCATTTTTTAAATCCCATTGAAGGATTTTAAGATGAGCTTTTGGGTTTATTTCAAGTGTAAAACTATTATACCATCTGAATCAGTTATTGACAGGTTCATCAAGTCCTAGAAACTCAGATAAATGGGAAGCATAACATCCATCTCCATAGTCCATGTTCACTTCTCCCCAGTGTAAGATATAAAATAGATATATCCAAGTGCCTTTTTTTGTAAATAGCACTTCTATTGATTTATTCAGCGAAGAAGTGAGAATTACTGATCTGTACTTCTACGGATTTTTTCATGAAGCCTTTCAGAAAATATTAGTGCCATATTTACTACTTTCTGTTCTTCTAGTATTAGGACTTAAAGACATTTAACACATCACAGTTAATCATACAGCAATATCCCATTTTGAGATCCACCAGAGTTTTAAGTGAATACCTACTGATGCATGTGGTTTGATACTACTTAGTGATTTTTTTCCCCACATTTTCTACAACTAGTTTAATTTCAGAAGTTCCCATGTTAAAAAAAGGCTCCAGTCTAGGCTTTCCCTGAACGCTTTCATAATAAATACTTATTCAATACTTACTTCAAAGAACCCTGCTGGGGTCTCTCTTAGTTGAAACCCTTTTTTGCATCCATTGTCTACAGGTGGCCTTATATACAGCTTGCTGGTGGGGTTTTTATTGTTAGCTTTCCCACTTTTAGCATATTGCTCCTCACTGAGTCTCTTGGCCTACTTTATTGTGGCTTAACATTAACTTGCCGGAATATAATGTTCTTTTCTGTTTTCCTTCTCTAGACACAATGGGTATTTTTGGAAGCAGATCTGTTTGCTTCTAAGTACTCCCTTTACTTTGCTGTCTATCGTGGCTTGCTTTGGAAAGGGGAGATGCTTTTAAAAGAAGTCCACTATTGTGAATTTAGCATTTTTCATACCACTTGTAAACACTTAACAGCTTTTAATTTGCTCCCACATTTTTGTATAGTTCTTTTTTTTGATATTGTTGTTTTTTGAACAGTTAAGCTTTACTGTGACAGATTACTTTCTTGCTTCTACATCATACAAGGACATTGAATTTGATCACAGGCCTCACGTAGTACGTGCCTTTCAGTTGTAGCGTTCAGGTTCTGTGCAGTTCCCAGGGCAAAAATCAAGGATGCTTCTCCTTTTGTGCTCTCTGATGAGGTGCTTCGAGGGGTAGTCATTTGTAGTACTCAAAATGTAGTTTTCTCATGATGCCTCACCGTGACTTACACAGGCACGGTTGAAGTCTGCCACTGTTATTGCTCTTTCTGTCCTTGACTCCTTGCATTCCGTGCTACCATATTGGTCGGGTGGCTGACAATATATCCCTACTGTTATTCTGCTTTATAGGCAGGCGTAATATTTCAGGTCATTTCTCATTCTCTATTACCTGTTGATAGTATTAGTTGATTTACCTCTTTTGATTCTAATTTTCCTAAATGTACAGTGCCTGCCTTTCACTCACAAGGTTTTTTCTGATACCTCTACATAATTTGAATGTTGGTATCATGGTACCATAGTGATACCTTCTTCTCAGCAGAACCTGAAGCCTGGACTAGACAACCTCCAGAGATCCCTTCCTACCAGCACTTCTATGATATACATTACATCTTGCTCTGAATTTTATGTTATCCAATTACAGGTTTTAGGGTTTCTTTTTACAAGATTCTTTTTTTACTGTTCCCTACCTGAAATATATTAAAATCTGTCTTTTTGCTTTACAGAGTTTTTGTAGTTTCACCCTTAGAGTCTTCTGGGTGAAGACTAAAAAATTCCTTGTTAGTCTTTGGTTTAAAACATTTCTAACTTACTTCAGTGCCAGAAACTTAATTGTGTACCAGCTTAGGTGGAACCCACTTCCTTATAATCTTAAACCCCATTTCACCACGCTATTTTCTCGAGTATATTTTGGGACACTGCCTTTCTAGTTTTCATGTTTCAGCTACTGGGAATGTTTGAGAAGTGTTACCATGAGGATTTTAATAGATTTAAGCGTTTTATATTCTTAACCCATTTTAGGTTATTTCTCGTACATGATCATGTGCTGGCCACAGTTACTATGAATACTCTTTGAGACAATAAAGCCACCATCACAATGGACAAAAAGGGAAGTAAGAAGGGCTTTTTCTTTGGTTGGTTGGCTTTCTTTTTCCCAAAAAGATAGACAGAAATTTGCAGTAGACCAGAATCAAATGATAAGCATGACATAACACCAGAAATCAGTGACAGTTTTAGATGTCATTTGCTGGGATTAATTCCCAACAAAATATACAAAATCATCTCATCACCTCCCACTGCATGAATTGTAAAATGGTAACTGAATGAATAGTAAATTAATTCAGTAACACAGCTTGATTCTATTCAGTGGCTGCAGTCACAAAAGAACAGGTTGGGGTGAGGAAGAAGAGGAGAGAGGAAGGATTCGATATTGAGAAAAATCTGTTTAAGAAAGCCTGATAATTTTATTTCTTTACCCAATCTCATTGTGCAACAGAACTAGATTTTCATTCTTCAGATCCAACAGCATGAGCCTTTCCAGTATAACACTGCAATGCAGCATATGGGAAGAAGCATTCAAAAACAACTACAACTATCAACACACTCATATTTCACAGGAACACAGGAACAAGGTATTATCTCTTTAAATGACCTCATCATTTTGTTTTAATACAGTTTTGGAAGTACACATTATTAATTAAAATGGTTTTCACTGCTTCCTAGAATGATAAATCAGAGCTATAAACCTCTTTGATGGTGAATCCTATGGATGACCACCAAGCTCCACTATTAAAGTTATTTTGTACTACATGCACCTAGGCAGTTACAGACTCTCGCAGCCAGCTCAAAAGGAAAAGTTCCTGACCTAATTGATTGAATAGTATTTACTCATCATGCAAACTACTATCTAAGGAGGGTCAGATGCTGTCCTCATTTAAGTTGAGGCAAATTTGTCATCAGTTTCAGCCGGAACAAAACCTGTCTCATGTTTCCAAAGCTCCAACGCATACTTCAGCAAAGGTCCTTCTCACATCAGTTTGCAGCCTTGGGGCCTGTGAATGCTGAGCTGCCTTGATGTGTGGCTGTTGAGCATGGAAGAGATGCACATCCAGACTACTCACTTTTCAGACTGCTAAAGGTGAGTGATTCCTATCATGAAAAGTAAACCAGAGGGAACAGCAGTGAATACAATGCACCCTATGAAAGCAGAACTTCCATTAAGCTCTAAAATAGTTGCAGAGGATTTTTTATATGCTGATGCTTGGCTTGAGTCACAGAATCACAGGTTGGAAGGGACCTCAGGGATCATCTAGTCCAACCTTTCTAGGAAGAGCAGAGTCTAAACAAGATGGCCCAGGACCCTGTCCAGATGACTCTTGAAGGTGTCCAACGTGGCCGAGTCAACCACTTCCCTGGGGAGATTATTCCAATGGTTGACTGTCCTCACTGTGAAAAATTTCCCTCTCGTGTCCAATCGGAATCTCCCCAAGAGCAATTTGTGTCCATTCCCCCTTGTCCGCTCCATGGGACTCCTTGTAAAAGAGTCCATCGTCTCTGATCTCTGCCATCTAGCAGAGGCATTACAGCCTGCTTTACATATAGTTGACAAAAAAATCTGGTTGTTTCAAAAAATAAAATCAGTACCTAATCCTCTATAGTGATTCTGCTTAAAAAAATAAAATTTATCCCACCCTTCCCCAAAAAAGGGCCTGCCATTTTTTCCTCTTCCTACCACAGCAATGTATTTTCGTTCATTCCTCCTTGGTACTTAGAGACAAGTAAGTGTCCAGCTTTGTCCTTCATTCATCAGTAATGACAAGGTGTTACATCTGCTTGTTGAGCTGATGTAAGATTAACAGCTTCAAAGTCGCCTGCCATGGCTCTTGGTGCAGTTGTTGGTTATGCAAGTGAGCAAGACAAGCAGCAGTTACCTGTGACAGAAAGAGGCAGCAAAGGAAAATTTGCATGCCAGAAACGTGCTTAAACGCAACTGCATTTTTACCACTGCTAAGGAAATCTGTGTTGTTTCTGTGAATGACGACTGTAAATACTGAATAAGGCTTCTGCCAAGCCAGGTCCTTAAGAACATCTGCCCTTTTGTTGGGGACCATGATCTAACCCTATTGTAATCTATATTAGCTTCATCTCTGGACTAAGCTGCAGCATTATAAAATACCCATGCACAAAGCCTTCAGCATGACAAAAAATTTCTGGATTATCTTTGAAAGGCCATGTCAACCAGAAGAGCTTCCTGAAGACCAGAAGAAAGCAAGTGTCACTCCTCATGGCTATAGTCCTTGTTTTAACTGATCCTCTGGGATACCATCATCTTTAAGAAGGGCAAGAAGTAGGATCTGGGGAACCACAGGCTCATCAGCCTCATCTCAGTCCCTGGGAAGGTGACAGAGCAACCAGTGCTGGAGCAGGGGGACTCGACTAGATGATCTTGAGAGGTTTCTTCCTACCTCAATGATTCTTTTGGCACCACTGAAAATTACTGTTATTCTGGAAAGTTTACCGCTGAAGGAAAATGTTTTCCTTGACTTGACACTAGGGAATTAATTCCCCCAGGAACTAAGGATGAGAAAAAATTTGGCTACCTTCCACATGACATACAAAGCATACACTTTTGATCTTGGCTGCTTTAACACATACACAGCACCGTGTCTGTGTTTGCAGATACTGATGGAAAATCACCACTCAATTCAAAACAAGGCACTCACTCCAATGCATGTACTTTGGCGGGGGTGGAGGGAAGAGGGGAGAAGGAGAAAGAGAGAATGAAGACGGGATAATGTAAACAGAACATAGTCCCCTTAGAGCATCACAAGAAAGTTTTCAGATACTGCAGAGAGAAAGGAAGTCTGCACAGCATACAACTGAGTTATTCCAGAAATACATTCTTGGCTCAGCTTTACATATTGCACAGAGAAAATGCTTCCCAAATTTGGTTTTGTTTAACTAAAGATCTCCACTACTTTGCAGAAATTCCAGATGAAGACTCTTAATAGCTGGCATTGGGCACACTAAAAAGTGCTTCAGTGACTCTTGTGCCAGCATGTGCAAAACCAGCTGCTACTGAATGGGTCCTACAGAGTAAAAACAATATTGCCACCTGCGCCTTCCATGGCAAGACATGGTAATATGTGAGACAGTTGCTCATTTTAAAAAGTATTTCGCTTAATCTGATTTAAAAAAAAAAAAATCCACAACTATTTATTGTGGCTCTTGTCCCTCACTGCTACCAGAGACAGACAAACCAGCATCCTATGTGAACACTATTTGGAACACATCATCCAGCTGACATCTTGCTAAATGCTATTTTACAGCCATCAGCCACCAAGATACCATTACCTTGTCAATGTAGTTGGACTTAAATCCCACTGGGATCAGACTAAAAGTAAGGGGAAAAAAAACCCAACCAACAATTCCACTGCCCTCTGCAGCTCCTGCCACTTTCTAGCCCTTAATTACTCTACGACACCTCCAACTCTGGCAGCTCCTCCAGGCTGGAGGGGTACAAACCTCCACTCAGCAGATTTCTGACTCCTGCTGCTGCAGCACCACAACTGGTCAGAAGCTCAGCCCAGCAGCAGTCGTCACTGGCAGCCTTATCCATTCAGATTGCAGACTCCTGGGGGAATGTCATAGCCTAAACACATCAGAGCATCTAAGACCTGCTCTATTGCAAAAGCTTATTATGATTGCCATTTACTGAAGTCTTTTAAGACTAAATTTAGGTCATTCCCACTATGACTCATTGACTTCTCTTAGAACTTCTCACACATGCTATTCTCTTGTGCGTTTGATGCCTCAGACACTTCTTCAGATGTCCTGTTTTCTGCATAATTTAATATTTGATTCTGGTAAAAGAAAGCACACATTGTCTTGAAAAACAGAATAAAGCATAATCTAGGGATTTCTCTAATGCCAAGAGAAAATTAATCTTTCATGGCACAGTGGAATAAGAAGAGAGTCCCAAAAGTACAGAATTAAAGAGTCATTGTCTAAATGTGGTACTTTGTTTCTTACAAGTCTTGTTTGAATTGTTTTGAGAGTACAGAATTTATTTAGAGCTAGTATTTGGCAAAGATCTGCTCGAGGGGGAAGCTCTTCTAAAGAGGAAGGCACCCCGATGCTGTGTCTAGCATTTGTAAACACAGGTGAAAGTTATGCTGCATAGATATGAAGTCAGAAGTGTACAACAGAACAGGAGAGAGGGAAAACAGGCTTCTCAGAGAGATTTTCTCATTCAGGTAATGGTCCTTGTTCAGCAACAGGTAAGAATTTTCCTGCAAGTATTTTTTTCAAACTGCTATCAAATGACACAGGGAGGGACCAGGCCAACCAACTTGCAGAGATGACACTGTATTTTCCAAGGTGACTCAAACATACCACACTTGAATGTTAAATCACAGCCTTTCAGAAACAGGAAATCTAACATGCACTTTTCATTTAAGAGGTTATTTTCAATTCCAGTTCCCTCAAATTGCAGTCAGGAGCTCTACTCACCAAGGAGAAAACCACTGTGATAGTGTACACAACAGCAAAGAGTAAAACAGTGCCTGCTTAAAAGACTCTAGCTGAATAACCATCAACTCTAAGGTAGAAATTGATTAAATTTCTTAAGACGAAAACTTGATAAGCCAACCTGCTGTCTATACAGAGTATTGACAGCCTCTATCCAGTTGTCAGCCAAAATTTAGAAAAAGATGTTGCAGCAGTCTCCTATTAAAAATACATTACAAAACATAGCAGACAACTAGATATTTCTTGTTCTTTGCCTTACAGTAGTCCTTGACAAATCTGCAGTCAAGTCCCTGGCAGCAACTGTCCATGAAAGCACTTATTTCAAATAGGAATATGATGTGGATCTAAAAATGAGCAAACAACTCATTTTGTCTTTGCTCTGGCTCTGTAACACAAGAACAGTCTCAGACACTGAACAACTTACTCCTGTTCCAATACACAAACCCCCCTATGTTCAAGGTTTCTCACAGGTGAGCAGCTGTCAGATGCAGCTACAGCTAGAGGACATACCTTATATATAGAATGACTCCTTGAAGTATTAACTGACCCACTGATTCATGTAATGCTGGGCATTTGCGACCACCAAACTTGCCCAAGCACCAAACACAGCTGATTCAATACATCACTGATCTGACAGAGGAGCTCCCTCAAGCCCACCGAGACACAGCTGCTAGCCAGTAAACACATGAGATTCAGCTGTAGCAGGAGATGGCAAAAGCCAGCCATGCACCTCTCAACTTTCATGAGACCCAAAAGATCCGCAGAGCCTGTCCAAGTCCCTTTCAGACACTGGCTATCATCCATAAAAAGATCACCCAATAAATTATTAATTTATTACATGAGAAACAGGCACCTCTTACTAATCCCACAAATTGCTCGCTAAAGCTTTACTCCTGGCAGGTCTCTCCCAGTCCTCACAAGTCTGGTAGGAACAGATTAACTCCTCCTTTTGCAGAAGTCAACCTCTATCCTCATGTGTCACTTTTAAGTGAGCTCTCAGCAGGACTAGCCAGCCTCACGCTCACCAAGCACTAGCTTCTCGCTCTGCAGGGCCCACCAAAACCTTCAGTGTAGCCCAATATTGCCACCAAGCCTCTCACACAGCATTGGGGGTCTCAAAATCATAAAACAAAGACAGATGAGAAAAATGATCCGAAGACTCATAGACTCAGACAAAATACTTTTGTCTCTTTGATATGGCAGACCAATACATTCTTCCTTGATCCATCACATACCCTTTCAGTTAGCTTTATTGGTCCCTATTGAAGAAATAACACAGAACTGGATGTGTCAGTGGAAAAACTAATATTTCCCTTGTTAAATTTACCTTAAATTTGCCTTAGTTAGAAGCAGAAGCACTTTGACAAATGGACTGACATGTGAAGTAAGCTCTGGTGAAACTGGGTAAGTGCTATTCTGTACTTTTCTGAAGGGTTATGTAACTTTAAGGCTACTTCTCAGGCAGAACTGTTCTCCAGAAGAAAAGCTCTTGGGTAGCTGAATATTTTAGACTCTAAACTCAGACATCTTCTATGATGTGAAGGTTTCTTAGGAAGAAAAGTGAATCAAAGTCAGGACTTTGTACATTTCTTGCTGAATATTAATGACCAAATTTGGAATGCAGGAACATGAAAAGGGTAGTCCCTGAAGCCCAAATGAAAGAAGCTTTGGATTTAGAGATTTTGATTAGATCTACATACAGTGATTTTAAATTACTCGCATAATGCAAAGAATATGCCATAACGCAATATGATTGCTGGCGATGGCAGGCTAGCAAACTGAGTCACTGAACACTCAAATGCTTTAGAGACTTTAAGGCCAAGCTGGAATAAATAATATACCTGCTTTAAATTACCATATAACTCTGAGCTACAGAACACTTTGTGGAATAACTGTATAGGAGTAATTTGACTTTTTCCTCCTGCAAGCTGGCTTATGGCATTGCATAGTTCATTCTTAGGGTATAATAC
This sequence comes from Phalacrocorax carbo, assembly GCF_963921805.1. Taxonomy (NCBI): domain Eukaryota; kingdom Metazoa; phylum Chordata; class Aves; order Suliformes; family Phalacrocoracidae; genus Phalacrocorax; species Phalacrocorax carbo. The sequence goes on along the minus strand of NC_087514.1, from coordinate 112,438,443 downwards.
AGAAAAGCTGCTTAATGCTACTGAGAAAGAGGATCTTTTAAAAGTTTCTCAACTTACCTACAGGCCTGCAATAGCTCAAGTATCATGGTGAAACAGCCCCTGCCTGAGCTCACTGGAGCACTTCGTTTACTAGGAATCAAAGCAGCTTTCCTGATCAGTGTAGTAAAGAATGGATAAATGAACAATATACCTGAGAATATGTACTAGCCACTGAAAATGAACTGCTACAGAGCCAGGCAGTAATTCTTATGGGTGAAGCCTGACACTTACAGACTATGCTCTGCACTACAAAGCTCCTATCCTTCTGTTTTTCCATCTACTGCATGTCCATAAATAATCTGCACCTTCTTTTATTTTTTCCTCAGCTGTCTGTATTATCACAATAGAATATGATTGCTATGTTTTTGAGAGGTCTATCCTTTTAATGATAATTTTGCCTCTGTAACCATGCAGAGTAAATCCTAGCATTTCTAATACACTTAAAATTTTATTCCAGTATTATACAGATCTACACAGTGGACAACAAAAATCACTCTTCAGACTGCTAGACCAGCTGAGCCTGGAGGATATCAAAGAGTATATTGGATATACATAAACTAGAAATCCAGGTTTCTACAATATAAGTCATTTTGCAGTGTACCTACATGGGAGTAAGGCACAGAAGAACTTAAAGGTGTTACATTTTCCCATTGTACAGACACACTGCAGTATCACTATATTGTCGTTTCAGAACTTAGGATGTTAACTGCTTGTTTAAACCTCACAATTTGATGGTAAAACAATGTATTTTTACTTTCAAACTCCAGTTATTAAAAAGAAGAAAAATATCTTGGGAGTCCTGAAAAATTACTTTTCTTAGGGAAAAGATGCTTATATTTAATCAGATAACACTATAAAGAGATTACATTACTGTGAAGACATTCTGAAAGCTCACGTCCTTTGGATCAACAAAACAAAACTGTTGAAATTAAAAATAATTTTTTTTTTAACATCCAAATATATTTATTTAACTTAGCTATTAAGTTGCTAAGGCCAAAAGAAACTCCTAGGGATCTTATATTTGAAAGGTCAGATGTTTTGGGTTTTTTTTTCTCCCTGTACTTAAATGAAATCATACACTACAACCATACTTATAAAATAAGTGTAAAGACCTACTGCTCACATTTTAAAAAAAGTTTCTGGAAGAGTTTAACATGAGAAAAGCACACCTTAAACTACTGCAGTGTGAAGATCAATTGAGAAAATAACCAGTTTATAACAAAGTATGAATGTGTAACCATACAACCAAGGTAAATTGCCAATGTGTGGAATTAACAGTTAACGAGTTTGTTAATTTAATGTATGAGTCAGCACACAGCCAGCTTCAAGTCCTGAAGCAGTTCCACTGAAAGCAGTCGGACTCCTATGGGTCTCAAGCTAAACAGTTCACTAATAGACTAAATCAGGACTGAAGCAGTTTGGTGAGCTGAATTCACAGCAATTCATCTTTCTTTGCAACATCTAACCATGAGCCTGATATGGCTCCAAACTGTAAAGCACACTGACCGATAGCAAGCACAGATCTTCAAACCGTTTTTTTTTTCCTTTCCTTTTTATTTCTCTTTTCAGTTCCAGAGTTAAGTAACAAGCTGAGCAAAGGAACAGTGACATATGGATTGCATAACAAAGACTTACTAGGGAAAGATTTTCATATTTTCTCTTTCCCAAAACTGTTTAATAAGCTGGATAACTTACAGGAACCAGTTTTAAATCACTATCAGAATTATATACAGAAACAAAGACTAACAGAAACTGCAGTGGCTCTGCATGGTCCTAACAGAGCTGGTGTCACAGACTGGCACGGTAAACTAGGAGACTGCTATTTCTTCATCTCCAGGATTGTGCTTCCTGGCCCTCGGTGTTTGGCACTGCATATGTTGCAGAACTGGACAGGAGATACCTAGAAATCAAAAAGAAAACAAGAATCTCTTAGAGAGATGCAGCCACATTAGAATGTGGCAAGATGAATGAAAAATGCCTTTCTCAATGTTACGATTCACAGTCAGGCTGCTCCTTATAGACACTCTCGTGGTTTAACCTGGCAGGCAGCTAAATACCACCCAGCCGTCCGCTCACTCCCCCGCACCCAGTGGGATGGGAGAGGAAATTGGAAGAAAGGTAAAACTTGTGGGTTGAGATAAAGACAATTTAATAGGACAGAAAAGGAAGTGAAAATAATAATAATAATGGTAAAAGAATACACAAAACAAGTGATGCACAGTGCAATTGCTCACCACCCACTGACTGATGCCCAGCCAGCTCCTAAGCACGGATGCACCCCCCCGGCCAACTCCCCCCAGTTTTTTGGTCAGCATGACATCATATGGTATGGAATATCCCTTTGGCCAATTTGGGTCAGCTGCCACGGCTGTGCCCTCTCCCAGCTTCTTGTGCGCCTCCAGCCTCCTTGCTGGCAGGGCAGTATGAGAAGCTGTTAAGTCCTTGTAATCACTTCTCAGCAACAACTAAAACATCAGTGTATCAACTGTATTCTCATCCTAGATCCAAAACACCGCACTACAGCAGCTACTAGGATGAAAACTAACTCTATTACAGCCAAAACCAGGACAGACACATTCATGGCTAGGTGCAGGAAGGTGATATAGTGGAACACAATAAAACAGGCTATTCTGGAGTCAGAGCGCAATACACCTCACCACTCACTCCAAGTGTATTACCACCACCCTCCAGGACAGTAAGGCCAAATTTCCTCCAAACAAAAATGAAAATCAGAGAGTAAAAAATGTCACTGATTATCTTCATAGATAAAAAAGACAGTAAGTCACTTGGTCAGCTCTACTGACCACTGGATGTCTTTCTTACAGTTCTGTCTTTGGATATTGTTCTACAGATTTCCAACAGCTGAGAATACGTCCTGAATTCTGTCCATCTGATATCAAATATGTGTTTATTGTTTCTCCTGTGTTTAGTTCTGTGTGACACTTTATGCATGCACTGCTTTCCTTTCAGTATGTCACCAGTAACACAACTGATTACCTAAGGCCAAGAAATGCTATAGCAGTGAAGAATCTGGCTCAGAAATATGCAGATACCTGTGTATTCATACATGCCATAGGACATATATGACGTAATATCCATGCCACATATAAAAATCCCATCTGACATGTTACCCAGTCCTGCCACTTTACTAGTTGTTGGGCTTTCTTTTGCAAATGATCTAATTCATTAAGATTTTCATTATGTTATGAAAATTATAAGTATACATAAGTATACATGTTGTACCATATGGCTATGAGCACTTTGCTTGGTTACTTGCTGATCAAGTGATTCACTAAAGTTATTTTTTCACTAGATGTGCATTTTCAGAGACAGATACAATTTTGCAATTTTGTTACCATTCTGATGCTTTCATTCCCAAATTCAAAACTGATTATATCCAGAAGTTACTTTTTTAGTTTGTTTTCACTGGAGGGGAATAAAAAGTTTCCCTGATGAAGAAAAACATATTCTGAGCATAAAGATGATTACAAAGATATTTAAATATTCACTCTGAAATGAGTGGGATTTTTTTCTTCCAGGTGAGAATCATTTAATATGGTTCACTTGAGAAAATATCTTTATTCTTGTCTTTAATTAAACTTACTTAAAGTGAGAGCTGCAACAGGGAAGAATTTAAAAAAAATCAAACAGGTCGTATTCCCTGTATGTCTCAAAGCTGCATTGCATATTCAGACTGCAGGAAGAGATAAAATACTTCTCAAACAGCAGCAATTTCTTTCTAAATTGGATATACTTTAGTTGCGATTGCCCTAAAAACCCTTTCCCTAGTCACATATTGCTATGGGGTATCACCACAAATAATTACTGTAATCGTATTATAATTCCTGATAGACCCATGCCCTTCTCCACAGTTAACAAAAGGAAATAATTTGCGCTTTCATCTTTGGCAAAGGTGTCAGAGAGATTAAGCTAGTTCTTACTGTGTTGGACACCGGGAGGCACTCTTTGTGAAACATATGCCTGCAGTGGAACACTACCACGTTGAAGGACTTGGATGCATCTGGGAAAGAGAGAAGTAAATTCATTACAACAGGGCAACGAAACAAATGATTCAGTGGTTACAGCAGTATATGCCTGCATTCTATTGTACACACAGAAATATCAAGTAACATCTATCAAATTAATTTCGAAATTATTCTGCCTCATTTATAGATATCATGCAGAGTGATGGTTTCAGGTAATGTGTTCCAGTGATGGAATTACAAGACAATTTTATTCTGTGGTTTAAATGCTGTACACTTTTTCACCAGAAATTTTTCATGTCCAACATGTGCTACATGCTAAATTTGGGGGAAGAGAAGAGTAAACTACCCTCAAATAATTCAGCCATTTTGAAGAAAAGTTAGCAAAAAAATCCTTGTGCTAGTGCAGGGAGAACCAGAACATTAAGCAGCTCTAGCACCTACACTGCCCGCCACAATCCTGAAATTTGGCAAGAAGCTGACTAAGTGCATGATGAGCCTTTTGATTCCCACACGAATATTTTGCCCAATTAGAAGCCTACATACAACATCCACATATTCAAAGAATTACCACCTCACTCATCAGCATCATCCACATTCGATTCCTTGGCTCCCATTCCCTCTACACATGTACCTCAAGGCACTAGCACATTCAGCTCTGCCAGGTTTTCTATCACCATGTGACTGCTCTGGTCTGTACACTGGTGCATGTGATCATAGTATAGTTGTTTGCATTTATTTACTTATTTAAGTGAAAAATGGTAGAAACCAGATTAAAAAACTGTAAGTTATTCTACTGGGCTATGCACATTCAGTAAACAAAAAAAAAAAGGACCATTAATATACTTTGTATTACGTATTCTTGTTTGAAGATGCCGCGACAGATATTCTCCTAGTAAAACTATTTCTTCTTAAGATGCCCAACAACTATATTGGTATTTCTGAAATATAGTTGCCTTGGAGAATGTACATCTTCAAAATAATACCCTGAATTTCTAGTTTCCAGACTAACTTTAGAAGGTGTTTTAAAACTACAGTATGTTAAAGTTGTTTCAGATATGACAGCAGTGACTGAAGCCAAGAGTTTTCCACCACTCAGACAAAAAGTATATTCCATAAAACTATGATCTACAAATTCAGTCTAAATCGTCCAACAGAGTTGGACAAGATTTGGTGACAACAGCCTAGTTTTGTGATTCTAATAATCTTTGAGAACATGTAGGTTGATGGAATTAAAAGTTGCCTTCCATTCCATGTAATTCAAAACAGAAAATAAGAAAGTCAAAGATAAGAAAGAATAAGAAGGAAAATCTGTGTTTACTGCAACAAAAAAAGTTCAAATTAGACTCCACTCTCACCTCAGAATTCATAAGCAAGCTTTGCACAGGAGACTGAAATCTATACAGTGATGACCACGGGAGACTACTATACATTTCTATGAATAAAAGCATACAGTAGCGCCTCTAAAAATAAAAAAAATAGACCGCTTCTTTCTTTTCTAGAAAAGCATCCTACCTGAAGGAAGTATTGGAGACAGACATGATTCACAGATATTCTCCTCTGGAAAAACAAAACAAACGAAACTTGTAACAGCTTTGTTAACAAACTCCATTTTACCTTTTTATAAAGCAGGCGTGAACATACTGCTATTACAGAAACGGAGCTTGGTCTTAAAGTATTTCCTTAAGATGCCTAATGGAGTCTATTAAAAATTGAAGAGCAATACTGAAGCAGCATTTCTACTAACAGCATGAGAATTGTTTACATCTTCTGATTATGATGGTGGCAGAACTGCAGGAGTGAGCCTGTCTAGGATCAGTGTTGTATAGGCACAAGGCAAACTGAAAAAAAAGGAGCACGGGATGGGTGCCTGATTTCTCTGCAGCATTTTGTAACAGAAGCTCTGACCCTCTGTCCTTCCTTCAGCTTTTGCCTCTTGGTATTAACACTCAGCTGGTGTGAAATACAGTGCTGCTCACATGCATCATTAGCACCCTGCAAAATATTTTCAACTGTTTCTGAAAACTGTCTTGCAGCTTTTGCTTTGGTTGCAGATTATTACTGTCTGACTATCCGTGCTGGCACTGAACAGCATTTTTGACCTTTACAGTTTACAAACTGCAGGGCACAATACATTACTGGCTATGCAGAGACTGATCCAGAGAAAACGCTGCATGCTGGGTCTTGTAGTTTTTGAGATACAAGTAGTTCCTTTTCAAAGGGGAAAGCACCTAGTGTCCCACTACACTCTACAAATAAGGTACTATATTCAGGCTTTTGGGCAGCTTCCAAAGCGGACCGTCACGTGGCTTGGGTCTATAAACCAAGTAAAAGACTTCAAAACCCTGAAAACTACCACATTTCCTCAGTACCCACCATCTACTAGAACACCCTTCATCTGAGTTCGATGCATTTTCTTCAATAAAGAAAGAGAATCGGCAACAAGTATCTTCTTGCAACCTTCCCGCAGCAAGATCTGTTGTGCAAAGAACACAAAATACAGCGCTTGTTGAATAGATGGGCAAATCAACTATCTTGGCAAGTCTCCACTGGGTTTCTGCTGCCACAGAGAGCACAAGGTATGTGTAAGACATTTCAAGCTATTATAAAGGAGGGAAAAGAGGAACTCCTGTCACCATCACCTCTACCTAAATGAAAAACCCAGATTATTAAAAACCCAAAAACCAAACCAACTCAAAAAAGTAAAATACTTTACAAATATGCTACTGTCATAAATTAGGATCTCCCTCCTATAAGCTTGCCTTAACAAAAAACAATGGAGAGTGCCCCTCACAATCGGTTTCCAAGCCATTTCAAAACTTCTTCTACCCATATCTTTCCTGTCTTCTTTAGGAAAGGCATTTGATAATCATAAAACCTTCGTAAACACAGCAATTCAAAATTTATTTTGTTAGAACACATTCCCTGTTGAGGTGTCATTTAGTAAGCAGTATTAAATGGCCATTCAACTAACCAAAGGTCCAGAGTTCGTTCCTCCTTAGCAAATGTCTCAGCCCCCTTTCTACTTATTTAATATTTTTTATGAGATTGATGTGTCATTGCCTGACAATGTTGTGAAACAGAAAAAGGAACCAAAGGCATCAAAATTATACAGAGCCTTATTTCACAATACTTAACGAAGCAAGCATAAAAATATGACAAACCCAAATAAGTCTTACGGAATTTTTCTTCCTCCTCTGGAGGTGATGTTTGGAAAGTTGTTTTCCAACATAATAATTCCTCCGAAAAATGCTTTCAGAAGAGTCCCACGGTGAATTTGATGCTGAATAAACCTACCAAAAAGGTGCCATAAAAAGGCAACACCCATTCCTTTCTCCTGATTATTTGCATTACAGGAGGCATTAAGCATCCTGAAATAGTCCAAGATACCACTAATGCAAATACCTAAAAAGAAGTATAATAATGGATTTTACAGCCAGGTCAACACTGTCCAAAACCCTGTCTTCTCACATACACATTTTGAAGTAATAAGGGTACGCTGCCAAGACTGATATGCCGTTAAGACTGCAAATCTGAAATACATTAAAAAAATTGAAGATGAGTAAGACTTTAAGCATTTCAAACTGGACATGTCAGTAGGTAAATGACATTCTCCAGTATTAGACACTTTGAGCTATAAAGGTTTTCAGAGCACCAGAAACTGAATGCAGCTCTACAAGACAAACACTTAGAAAATGAATCAGTTTTATCTGTGATAATCTCAGGAACTATCCGAGTATGTCTTTCCCCTTCCTACTTTATCCAAGGGCAACAGGGAATGGTAAATTCTGCTTTAAATATAGAAAAATGTCACTAGGTTTGAAAAAATACTAGAAACTTTTTGCATGGACAACTGAATGAGACTACGTTTTGGAATGACTGTTTGCCTGATTCAAAATATTCTCAATCAGCAAATTATATCCCAAAGACAGGTACATAACTTACAGTGGATGAGGTCTTGGCTCTATACTGGCGTCTTTGCTAGCTGCACTCAGCATAAGCAGATGAAAAATTCCATGTTTAAATAAAAGGAGCAAAGCAAGCATGTTAAATGAGAGGGGTGGAACAGAGATACAATGGGAAGAAAGGAGCATGATTTACTATTCGTATTTACTTAAAATGCAGTGTGCCAATAGAAAAAACTTAATTTAAAAAAAAAAGAAAAATTAAGAGGGAAATAGTAGACATCATTACGTCACTGGAAAACCTCAATACTGTTTGATGCCTTAAAAACAGAAACAACAGAGATATCTCATGACATATCTTGTAAGATACATGCTCTATCTTTCCCCCATTTTTAAAATTCCACAAAGATTTTTCCATACCACATTCAGTGACTGTTTGTCTGACCTTATTTTGCTAGAAATGGAATACAGTAGCCAGCTGTTGTTATATAAAAGGAAAAGTCACAATGAAGAATGTCAAATGTCAAACCTCAACGTAATAAATCTCAACACTTCTGCAGAAACAGATTTGAAGAGCTCAAAGATGAGATGACAATTTAAGAGTTATAGAAAGAGAAGCAGGAGAGGGAATCTGGAGGTGAGATACAGCAAGAAAGAATGTTTGAATTAACTTCTTTATGTTGAAAGGAAGGAGAAATATACAACTGTGCACCCTAAGATTAGGCTTACCTAGTTAAAACTGCCATTGGACATAAATCTGCAATGAAACCACCTTCCAAGGAGAAAAATAGGATTCAGAGAGAATGAAACTGAAGAACATTTTTTTACCCTTTAAAAGATAATGCTTTTTACTAAATTAATGAAAACTGCTGAAACCAAAATATTTATTGCAAAAAAGAATTCTAGTTAATTTTCTGTTTGTTTAGGGAAGATGCTACTGTGTAATTAAAATCAGAAGCCATGAAAACTTCTATTTAATTAAAAAAATCCTGATTTACAAATGCCTAACATCATCTTTAAGGGAAAACGCTGCAGTATGCAGTTAATTTGAAGGGTATACTCAAAGCACTGGGAATAAATTCAGGCCTGGATTCAGCTTAGCACTCAAACAAGTCCAAGTTTCTCAAGGCCGGTTAACCAAATGCTTCTAAACTGTGTCACCACCACAGTTAAAAGCACAGTATTTTTAGTCTTTACAATGGAAAGGCAGATGTCCCTCTGTGCAAGCTGCCACCTGCCCCCTAGTGCTTCCAATGTGTCTGAACAGCAGCTTATTCATGTTCAGGAGCAAAACCCAACAATTTTTCCAGATGCTGTTTCAAGCAGCATTCTTCAGGTTATCACTGGGGTCTGTTAGTTTATAACCTCTGTTGTGAATGCATGGACATGAATGCTATGAATGGATGAATGTCTGCTACCCAGCAGAATTGCTGCAGGTTCAATCAAAGATGAAACTAGTAATTCAACTTTTGAGTATATGGCTAATCCACAAAACCTAGATGTAGTTTATCTAAAGAAGTTGCTTTTATATTTTAAAACTAGGGAAAACAAGTCTTAGAATAACATAATCTTCTGAAGTCTTATTCTAACAATTGTCATACAAAGGGTGAGAAATCACGCATTTCTCTTTGAAACGAGGTAGGGTATTTAAATCTTTTCCAACTCCACAAGCATTTCCGAAATTTCACTCAGGTATGGACTAGAGCTGAAAAGACACATACTTTATACATCTGGAAAATGTAACAGGCTCATAATGAACTCAAAAGTGCGCAAATAGGGATTTTTATACCAGCCTTCTCTGAGAGATTTGAGTGTGATACAGTGCTTCAGAAACCTGGAGCATGATTACATGACTTATTTTAAGAAAGGCTCCTGTATCTCCCATTCATAAGTTAACACGACTGTGTAATCGGATACCAGAGTCTTAAACATGTGTGAATCATTTCATAATCTTTTTCAATTTCATTTCCAGGGAACTGAATATGGAAGGCAAACACATAGTTCAAGGGTACATTAGAGAAAGAACGTCTTTGTTAAGATCAAACTGTTGTACGACTGATGAGTTCCAGCCCAAATAAGTTGTGTAAAAACAACATCAGCAGCACTGGTTTCCCTGAAAAAAAGTAATACTTTGAATTTCTGTTTTGCAGAACAACACTAATAAACACTGATTTTGCTACAATTTTCAAATAAAAGCATTACTGCCCTAATTGTGTTGACTAAGGCAGGTTTTAAATATAATTGCGCTGGTAAATTCCTAATGGGAACCAAGGTTCTGTATGAGTCTCAGAGAAGCAACATCTATGTGTGGAAAGCAAATTAAAGTGACTGACAACAACTTTTTGACTGTATGGAAATAAAACTGAGTTTTGCTTCTGTGTCTTCGAAAACACTTTTAAATCCAAGCAGTAAAGATGAAAATTATTGATATATATGACTTGACCCAATTTGGTTAGCCTGCCATAGATTTGAATGGTATTTAGTTATGTTGAAAATGTTGACGGAAGAATGGTGCTTTATTTGCCATTAAATAAAAAATGTGCTAGGAACGTGTCATGTCTAATAAATAAACACGTTTCTCCTTAAGACAACACATCTTCACAAGTTTATAAATTCAAAGGAAGTAGTCTGTGTTATATTTTATCTATATATTTATGGTACCAAAGAACCAGATTTCAGGAGTTAGGTATAAAATATAATTTTAAAGTTTTAGACTACACTTTACTGATAAACACTCCTGTTAAAATTCAGACAACTGTAACTTCATCTTTGTTGTCTATGTCTTCATAACTTTGTTGCCTATGAATGTAACTGTATATAAACACTAAAATGAGTATTATTTCAGCAGTAAATAAACTTTCATCACTACCATAAATCAGTGTCACTCGACTATGTTCTATGGTTTTAACACCTTAACTCAGATGATGACAAAGGGAAAACATTATAATAAATGATCCTCAGGAGGGAAAAAACAAACAAACAAAATTAATCACTTGGAGTTTTAATCCCAATTCAGAAAACCACTGAAACAAGTACTTGAACATTTTCCTGTTTAGGAAAATACTTAAGGGTGTGTGTAGCTTTAGGTTCATGGAAGAATTGCATTTCCTGGTTGGAAAATAAAAATGGGTATAAGTTAACCACATTACTTTGAAGCTGAGGTGAGCTTAGAGTAGAACATAGGACAGTTGCGGTGGTGCATCTAATAGGTAGTAATTTGTTAAAGTGAAGCAATCAGTCTGCAAAATATGCCAACATTAATACAAACATATATTATTCAGGGAAGATCCCAGATTAAAAAAAACTACAACAAATTTATTGCATCAGTAGACTTCCTTGTTGGATTCTCTAACGCATACTGTAAGCCACATATGGTATGCTTTGGCAGCCACTCAATTTGATTCACTTGGGTTTGCTGCGATGTAAAGAATTCTTTTCAAAACGACAAAGTCTGTCAAATGCACTGCTTTTAGCTCCTACCTGTATTTCAAATCACATCTAATGTAAAGTTTACTGCTAAGGGAATTTAGGAGCATAATAGGAAATTTGCATCTGCATACTTACATAAGCATAAAACAATCTTATCAGGGCTTGCAAAAGGAGGCCACAATTAAATAATATGATGGCACAGCTGTAATACCTTTTGGAGAGCCAATGTTATGAAAAGATCAGCACAGTTTTTATTGTAGGCAGTGACTTGAGAGCCAAGCAACAGGTTCTAACTTCACCTGCGTACCTCCTTTGTGGATCTTGGCACAAGCTTTCCTTTTTTGCCTTTGAAAATGGGAACAATAAAACTTAAGTGCATACGGAGCTTGAGATCCAAAGACATGAAATTACAGACAGTCCTAGCCAATGAAATTTGGATTTCTGTATGCGTTCAAAATGTCTCGTGTGTTAGGTGATCCAAATCATGAAGTTTTTACCAAAATCCAAAGAGTTGTGCCAGGCCAGAACAGAGGACATAGACTTCTCACCATGAACCTACATAACATGATGTGATGGTGTAACCAGGCGTCATACAAACACACCAAAGCTAGCTTTAAGACAGCTAATGAGGCAGTAGTAATGATGAAGCCAGGGCAGAATAGTCCTCAGCAATGAGAGGCCGGTTAGACATTTACTTGAAGTCCCAGACATGTCCTGAAGCACACACTGAATGCAGAAACAGTCCTGCTCCAAAAAACTGAGCTTGCCAATCTAAGGCACTTAGGTGAGTGTGCAAGAGCTGTGATCACATCTCTAAATTTCACAGTAGACACACCATCTGTTCATAAACAATGCACTTTACATTGCCTGTAACACTTCAGGAACAGCCTCATTTTAAGCTATAGCTTTCATTTCTCTAAAGAAATGAGAGTCCCCCCCTTTTTCTGTCTATATTGTTTTGCCATTGTACCAGCAAGCCAAGTGAAAATTACATTAAACTTCCCTAATTTCTATTTTTCTATGAGATCTCAATTTTAGCCCTAGAGCTATCCAAATCTACTTCAAAATGAATTAATTTGAAATCCATGAAGCATTTCAATGCTAGCAGCAAATAATTTTAGATATCACTCTGAAGGTTAAATACATCCTTTTAATCCCAAACTAATTTTGTTAAAAGGTATTTGAAGACAAAATGATTCTTCTCTCCTCAAAGCATGACCAAACGATGTCATCAGCTTTGTCTGAAGCCAAGCAATACACTTTGCATATGTGTAAAGTTCCAGCTATGCACACAGCACTCTCTCTCTGCCTGCAGACACACCAAAAATTACATTTTGATTTCAGCAGAATGCAAGAACAGGAGGATCAGCAGTGCAAACAGCTGGGTACTGACAGCAGCAAGATTAACATACAACTGTTTTAATGCAGCATGCTACTTAGCTAGTATAATTTTGCAAGGATATTAGTATCTCAAGAAGTCAATTAAAAACTGTAAGTAATGTTACAACATGCATTATATGCAAACTGGTATCTGTTTATCTGGGGTAGCTCCTTGCACATAATGACTGTCAGGGGAACAAGACATCTAAAATGCTTCTTTGAAATACTGCAAGTCATTATCTAAAGCCCATATGATAATACAATAATGGAAAAACCTTGGAAAGCCTTAAACCCTACCTTTTAAAAAGGCCTTCTGACATCACTGAAGGCTCTAACAGATATGGGCTTTATCTGGCCTGGTTAGAGACCAACCATGACCTTACTTAAAACTGTCAATCCCACCTATTTGCTAAAGATGCCCAAAGAATAATAGCAGATGGGAAAAAAAAGTTTGTTCAGAAGAGAAATGAGGTTCAGAAAACTGGAGTTTCAGCTGCTTACTGGGCTATGTTTTCTTGGACTCAGCATAGTCACACCAGAGGCATTCAAACTGTTCTAGATCCTTACGTCTCTCAATAGAAAGGTGCAGAGCAGCATCACAGAGAACTCAAGTTGGGGCCTCCTTTGGTAGCAGGGAGATTTAAAGGATGCAGTGCAACTCTCTCTGTTGTTACTTTCAGGAACATTGAAGGGTACGCTTCTTGAAAGTTCTTACAAACATGCTCAGAAACCAGTGATGTAGGGAACTGCATCTATCTGTACAGTTATGCTGGGATAAGAACACTCATAATCCAATGAGCAGTCCTTTTTTTTTTTTTTTAATGCATGGACATCAACACATTCTGCACAACAGACTTAATTTGATTTTAAAAGTTCATCTTCCTTCAGTTAGTATGACACTTCACACCAGGCACAATACCTGGTGAATCTTTCAGTAAGTGCATGTTGTGTTCTGCCTCAATGAAAAGTATGGGTCATGAGACTTTCCAATATTGGACAATCAGGCAGTATAACATAGTCTGAATCACCCAAGATCCTTCCAGTTCTACTTACCCACCATGCTTATGACAGCATGGAAGCGATTTAGAAGTGCTAGAAGCCATCAAGAGATGAGACTATTCGTCTTGGCAAATTTCTACCCTTTTTGTCATAGTTTTGCACTAACCCACAGCGTCAATCACAGATGTCTGAACAAAATGAACAAAATGAACAAACCTTCATGACAGCCATTTCTCGTGCTGTTCGGCAGCAAAGCAGTTTTGCTGTCTCTCTGAAAATGAGTATCACACGAAGAATACAACACTTACCTGCAAGTTGTAGTCCTGAAGAATTTTCACTAGTGAGTCCCTCAGATTAGGAATCTCCATGCCTTCCTTAATGCGGTGGATCAAAAGAATGGGATCCACATGGGTTCCAATATTGTTCAGCAAACCAGTAATAAAAGCTGTGAAAACCAAGAGGCAAAGAAATTAAGAAAAAAAATCCAGCAAAATACCTGATTAAAGGATGCTTTGGTGACAAGCTAAGGCTTCAGCTGATTCTATGACAGTTCCCTACTAAGAGATGACTCTAAGCCTCTTTTATATAGCCTTCACGTTTCTTGCAGCTTATTTACTCAAACACAGGCCTTTAGGTAAGAGAGGAAGATACAGTTTGGCAGTTCACAGAATCTTCTAGGGTAGGCAGAAAAGGGGTAACAGAGTATCCAGCACAAGCCACAAGTAAATAAAGCACTTCAATAGAAAGGGCACTCAAGATAACAGAGCTAGAAAATTAATTACATTATGTGACTATTCCATTCCCAGTTCCAGGATTTAAAAACAAATTTTCAAGCACTTAACTCAAACATGTTTCTAAACATTGGTGAGAGTCACAGAAAAGAAATCTTTTGCTTTTTGAATTGCACTTGGCTAAATGAAACACTAAAAGGATGAAACTCAAGGCTGTGCTTTTTCTTCAACCTCCAAAACTGAGGAATATCACTGGAGTTGCTCTGCATATGGGCGGATGGAACTGAGAGAATTCTATATGCTTTGAATCCCTTTTGCTCTAAAGATGTCACTAATTGTAACATTACTTTTAGTGATGAACTGCATCTAAGTATGGGTAACTTGAGAATGCCATTCTTCCAAAGGAGTAACAGATTTTTGGTTGCCTTTTCCTGTCAGAATTAGTGGCCAAGAGATGAAAAGACAGGTATTCTGACACTAATTATACAAGACATTCAATCCTTTGGAGATCCCAAGAGAGACTTTAAAGCCTTGCTTAAAAGCCCCAGAAGAGGTTGCAAAACTAATGGAGCAGATAGTTAAAATAATTCTCTATTTTCTCAGTCATATGAACTCCTTTGAACCTTCCTCCTGAACAAAACTGATATTGCTTATGAGATTCTGACAGTTTCTGATTCCATCTAAACTTTAAACTTGAGTAGTTATTCATATAATGGATGAAAGGCAAAATGCACTCATTATTACAGATCTTACTTTTGTGCCACAGAAACAAAACAAAATGGTTATTCTACCGAGGGGCAGAAAGGTGTAGGTTCAAAGGGAAGCAGCTGCAATTAACACACTATGCAACATCCTCATCAAGCTTGCAGACTGTGTTTTGAGGCTGCCTGAAAATAAAGCCTCATTCTGCCAAATTAAAAGCACCGTCCTCCCCTTAATTTGTCATAAGGACATAACTATGCAGAGCTTAGTCAAATGTTAAATCCCTAAATACTCATTCTGCAGCATGCCTGCATGCTGCCTTACTAGAAGTAAGGCACGATAGGACAGCTATGTTGTGCTCCACAAACCAGAACACCTCCCTGGCGATCCACAAACACTTCGTCTAACATGCATGGGGATAATTCAATCTTTTAATTGCAACAGCACTCCACAAAAAAAAAAAATACATATGCAAGGCTTCTGAGAAACTATCCTGCTTACGTGGTTTGTCGATAGAATATAAAATGAGGTCTTCCCAAAGTTCTCCGTCATCTTGTTCTTTGGCAAATTCAATAGCTTTATCTACATCTTGCAATTCTTCCATTATCATCTTCAAGGCGCTGCGGCTATTACCCATTCTGCCTAAAAAGAAAAATAAAGAGATTATAACCCCTAAACGCTTATCAATGCTCAGTGCTTTAAGGAGCTCTTTTAATGTGAATTAGCGTAAAGTTGCCTCAGACTAATACAGCCAAGACCACATCTAATCTAATCTGACGTAGGAATGTAAATCCCAGAGCAATTAGTATAAACTGAGCAACTGCTTGGAGCACTTTGCTTGACTGGGACCTGGAGCCTTTCTTAAGGATGTGTTGGATCATATTAGGGATTCTGCACCGTAGCAACATCTAACAAAGGGAAGTGTGTGTATGTGCATACATGTAAACTATGACATGAAATATCCCCTTTAAGAGCCTGCATGGACACCCTTAATTTGCAGTAAGTATAGTGCAGTTTACACCCATGAAAAATTAGAAATAGTAGAAGCACTGAACTATTCTTTAAGCAAACCTATGAGTAAATCCTACTCTGCTCTCAAATGGTCCACAAACATTTTTCTTACTAAAACAAAGACTGATTAAAAAATGCTTTCCATTTTGTTCATGACTAATAGATAAACATACATAAAAATCATAGTCTTACAACGCCTCCCATTCAGAGGTAAATTCCTTGCTGGGGGAGTTAATTTACGATTAATTTTATTTAAAAAAAATCAAAAACCCAAAACAAAGAGGCAACATAAGCAAATCTTCCACCTCAGCAAAATATTATCTTAAGCTTCTGAGATGTATTCAGAATAAAATATTTGTTTTATTTCTCCCTCTCTCCAAACCGAGAGTATTACTCTGCTCTTCAAGATTGTCTCAAAAATACGCCCCCATCCCAATCTGTTCCCCATAGTGTCCCAACACCTCCAAAACCCCAGAAAAAAATCACAATATCTGGAGTTAAGACATCATAAGAATACTCCAGTGCTTCGTTTTATTTTCTAAATCATGTTATTTGGTCCTACTAACTCTATACCAACTTTGTTTCTGGGAAAGTGTGTTAAACATTATTAGACATACCGTACATTTTCGCAGCATAAACTTTGACAAGATTAAAAGCATGTTGTAATTTATCACACTGAGTGTTACTTACTCAGAAGATAGACTGTCTCTTCTACAAAGTTCCTCTGTTGGCAGATCTCAAGAGCCTTGAATTTAAGGGAAGGGAGGAGGGAAAGAGAATACAGGGAACCATGTAACATATTTTATTGATCACAAATGCTGCAAGAGGCTTAAAGATACTTGTCCATGAAGTTGCATTGTTCATTTTGACAGGAATACAGCTCCCTTAATATGCGCTGTCAGGTCCTCTGGCATTAATTAAGAGGAGAAACTCCATGGCATTTTTTTGATTTTTCTGAAAGATTAGTTACATCTGGGGACAGGACAGGTATTTTAGTCTGGATTATGCCAATTGCTACCTTTAAATCTACTGGCAACTCCTTTCTTCTGCTTCCAAAAGTTGGTTAGTCCAAAGCATTAAGGTTATCTGCTGTCAAGACTTGCTTCCTGTGGGTGGACTTATGAAGTCTCTAGAGATGGAGGTCTGCTTGACATTCATTCATAATACAAGCCTGTAGATCTCCTCAGGGTAACCAGAATGGTTCTGGGAGGTAGAGTGCCCTCCAAGAAGACAATATAAATATAATCCAACCCAGGTATAAAAGAATAAGGAGGAAGCATTTCTTGTAAATTTGGTTTAAAGACCTGAGGGCTAAATACCATCAGCAGTTACTGAATCTATATGCAGTTGACAAACACTGAGCATAATTACCAAAATTACCAAACTGATTACCAACAAGTTTTTAGTAGTAAAAAATTGGCAGGGCTGGTATGCCATAAATGATGCCTTGTCTGTTTCCAAGTTGGAAGTAGAAAGCAAACTCAAGATTCACAGCATTCCTGTGAAGACAACTGTTCACCAATAAAGATTTTCATACTTGGAAATCAAAACTATAAATACATAAGATACAGCTACAGCTAAAGATGTAGGTAGGAATTAACTTCTCCTTCCATTGTTAAATTATTACAGGTGGGTTACTATGAAGATTAGAGATACGGACAATGAATTTCAGGGTAGAGGTAAGTGAATTTCCAACCAGATACTTCAGAGGAATGAAGGTGTGAATAATGCTAATAAGTTATAAACACAGCTGACAGCCTTTTTTCTCTCCACTTAGAAGTTAAACTACAAAGTACCAGGTATTCAGTATTTCTGGATGCTGCACATTTATTGACTGTCATGCTCCCTCTAGAGGAATACAGGGAACATTCATAACTCTCTTCCAGTTCATTTTATAAAACATTTGCTAAACTGCACTTGAATAAAAGTGGCTTACTTTTAAAGAACAAAGAATTATTTCTTCCTGCCAGTTTTGTAATTTCTGAAAAGCAATAAGAAATGTGAATTTGTTCAAATATCATGGGTTTTTGCAATTTATACACTGCACTGGAATCTGCTTAACAGCAACTGAAAATATTGGTAACTGGGAAATTCTTGGTCCCCTTTCTATTTCCTTAGAACAAAGATTGGTATGTGGCAAAAAGTGTTACTATATGATATGTATGTTAAGAAGTATAATTACAGAATTAGCTGTTGGTATCTTTCCTCTCTTCCTTAGCTTCTTACTGAAACATAGTAACATTTTAACGTAAGGTTAGAATGACACTTTTTCTAACATCCTTTGGTGATTCTTGTACCACACCTTCCGAAGGTTCATGGGGCTCTGACATACTCTTGCTCACAGCCCATAACTTCAGCAAACCAGTGCCAGCAATGTGTTTGCATCACTTACACACAGCACTTGCCTGCACCACCCATCATTGAAGACAGGTGGCTAGATCTGCAATAACTAAAACTAATTTGCACCAAAAGAAAAAAAGAAGTGCAGGTAAGGTTTTATACATAAAACCATGATCACACAAATAATACATAAGGCAAAAACGAAGAGAGAATCAGAGAGTTGAAAACATATAAGCCAACGTTGTAGACAAAAGTCTTTGGCTGGAAACCTCTTAGGCTCATTGCCTAAAAAGACCACTGAGACAACCTAGTTTCATGTGGCAGTTTCAACGAAGACCAAACCTGCAACCCTAATGAAGTATTTCCCAGTGTTTGCTGCTCTTGCATGGCGAAGTGGACAAAAGCATGGAAAACAAGAGAGGTGCCAGGAACAGTACTAGTACTCTTCAGAATGTCAACCATGTAAAATGCAATATGCAATATTACATTTAAAAGTCCTCCACTGATGTCATCATTATAGCTGCATACAACTATGCATCCTTTCACAAAGTCTGCTCTGCTTGGCCATTACAACAAATACAAATAATAAAATACTGACCGAACTAAAGAGGAAAACTTAAATTTCCATTCAATTCACCTTAATTCAAGCAGGGGGGGAAACACAAGACTGCCCTTAACCTAATTTATTTTTTGATTTGACAGGAAAGAGCAAGGAAGGAAAATGTAAAAAGGTTAAAGAAGGTGGACACATGGTACTCTGTAAAACCCCAAGTCTACTAGTGGAAATACAAAGACAAAATACTTTTAGCTCTGCTAGTTCAGTGACTGTTACATTGCATATATTATATGAAAACAACTTAGGACCTTAGAATACAAACCTATAAAAACTCCAGTTACAGCTACTCATTTTTCAAAATCTAACACTGATTTGTCCTAGATTTGGCAAAACGATTGTTGATTTCTTGCAGCCACAATCTGCTGTCCAGTCAGGCCAGGCACTGATGCACAGATATGCTGTAGGTACGCACCTAGTGTGAATTCAAAACTTCTGCACTAAAAATCCCCACCGATTCCTGCCCTGTGAGCTGAGAGAGGAAGGTCTCAGCTGTCAGGCAGCTCTGCAAACCAGACTTCTAAGGGTGATGGTCACAAATTCAAAGGATCTCCTCCTTTTGGCGGTAGAGGGCAGTACCAGACACAGTTATACATTTACAACACTACAAGCTACAGACCTCAAAATCGAGGACCTGTGTTTAGTTTTGGGGCCTTACCTTCTCTAGTGGACAGTGCGTGCTGTCTCTGAGAAATGGTAGTAAATTTGGACGATCATATTCAGCATAAAGGCTGATCTGTTTCTCATGATATCGCTGGCCTTTATGGTGGTCTCTCTTGAAAAGCTTGTGCAAATACTAGGAATCAAAAGAGAGAATCAGAACTCAGAATCACTTAGGCAATATTATTTGTTCTCTGCTAATAAAAAACCCCTAATCTCCTCAGGAATATGCTAACACTTACTAAAAGGCACAGAGGTTAATTCCTGATTCAAAAGACTAATTTTACATTTTTCTGAAGAGCCCTCATCACAGCAATCTCTAAAACCAGCTCTTTAAAGGAGGTTTTCAGCAAGTTAAGAAACTGTCCTTTAACCTTCAGTGAAACTACTAGATTTCAAATTTTACAGAAAACTTTGGACAAGTATGTCAAATGATGCATTTTGGTTATCTAGATATACTTGACCATTACTGATAACTATAGATCAAATTTTTACCACATGAAATGTTTTAACCGAAGTACCTCAAACTATAGATACTGGGGCAAAGCTCCTTCTCTGTAGATGAGCACAGAAAAGCCTTGAGAATCACGTGGAGAGTTGCTTTTACGCAAAGGGAAGCAAGTTTCACACTTTGAAACTGATGCTTCCTTCCATAAACTGACAGTCAGTCAGCGGTCTTCGCAAAGCTCCTGGGCTGCAGGCTGCACACTTCATAGAGCTGCTTTCTATAATCAGATCTCTAACACACAAACCTGCTCTCCACCAGATCGATGCCCTGAGCCCCAACTGTACACAGCTGCAAGTTAAACTTCCCTACCTAATACAGCCCAAGCCCATGGTTACATGTTATGTATTCCACTGACAGCACATTCAAACCAAAGAGGTGCTTTTGGAATAGCAATGTGGAGCCACAGCCTTACAGTGATATTGTAATTCTGCACAAACAAGAGCAATCCTGCAGTGTATGAAAGCTACAGCTCTAGAAAGACAAGCAGTTCACTGTCTCTGTGGATCAGCAAAACGTGTTTCAGAGTTGCACCCAACATCCCATCCCATTTTTGTGTAGGGAGAGAGGAGGGATACAAGCAAGAAGTAATTGACCAGGGAAGACAAGTGTCTGCAATGCTATAAGGAATACCTCATGGTACATTAACAAGTAAGCAGTATGTTACTAAGTTCTCACAGGTACACATTTTAAAATTATTTTACTATTGTAATAATGCTGTGACCATGTTAAAAAAATGGATTAGCAAAGTAGCCGCTTTGGCTCTGATCATATATGACATATTAGTGTCACGTACACTTTGCCAGGATAACCACATTTGTAAAAGATGTGCCCAGCAAAGAGTTTATTCAGCTCAACTTGAAACCAATGGAATATACAAATATTTACCACATGCTGTAGTTCAGGCCTGTTTTCTAATTCTTCAACGACTCTGTCAATCTGAAAGAAAACAAATAAAACCCAACAGATTAGCAAATCTGTGATGAACATCACATTTACAGGACTGAAAGAAGGATGGGTAATACAAGCAAGCATTGGACTGCCAGGCCATGACCTTGTAATACTCACGGAAATTTTATCTTCGTTATCCAAAAGCATGTCTACAGCTTTCTAAAGTAAAGAGAGAGAATCCAGTTAAGAAACAGGTCCTCATATTTTCTCACATTCTATATAATATTACGCTTGTCTACTGATGGGTATCAGATGGATATTGCAGACCTACTCTTCTCAGCAACAGTAATTCAGGGAGCAGTTTGCATAACGTCAGCACTCCCTGACAGCACAGCATTACAGGAGAACACATCATGTATTCTTCTAGAATACTTTTCCTAAATTTCCACACTAATAGCAATCAATACTGTGCACTTATATTGCAGGTGAAGTATGCCCATCGAATCATGGGTCACAGAAGGCCACTGTCAAATGATGTAGAAGTTTGTCCCATTGCAAAAGAGAACTGCAAGGTGATGGCTGCATAAGAACCCATGACTCAACTTGCCTTACAACTGGATTCCTCCAAACTATCTGCACACTGATACCATAATGCAAGCAGACAGGATCATGTAAGCAGAGTGGCCACCAGGATTCTGGTTCTGCTTCCTCTTAGAAGAGCAAACTTTGCTTCACGCTCAAAAAAATAAAAAACTACAGACTCCTGATATGATTCCCTCTGTTTAATAAAAAAGAATTATACTCTTCTTTTCCCCATGTAGTTTAGAATTGGCATGCCAAAGATTATAATGTTTGATACAGATGGCTCCATATTTTAGCTCTAGTGCTTGAACAACCACTGCACTGAAAGAGCAGATCTATTCCCCATAAGGATCATACCAAAACTGGTTTTATAGCCAGCTGGGAAGAAAGAAGACTGAAGTCAGCACAAAACACATTATTTTTCGAATTTAGGTTAACAACTTTGCAAACTTTCAGAAGGAAAAAAATTTGTCAGTTCAGGTAGCATTTTCCTCAATCCTCCCCGTAATGGGGGGAGATTTGGAAGAAACAGGCTGCCCAGGATATCAACACCTGGCTCCAGGACAGGTGCAACACCTTGGGCTGCCCGGTCCTCTGAGCTGGAGGACCACAAGTGTGGAAACAAGAACTTTCCATTTGCGGACACTGAAACTGTAAGGGACCAGCTGCATCAGCTGAATCTTCACAAGTCCATGGCGCCTGACATGATTAATTTCAGATTACTGAAGGGACTAGCAGATGTTACAGCAGGACTCCTCTCAATCATCTAGAAAATGTCTTGGGAGTCTGGGGAAGGTCCTGCTGACTGGAAGCTAGCCAACATTATTCCAATTTACAAGTAGGGCATGAGGGAAGACCCAGGAGACTACAGACCTGTGAGTCTAACCTCAGCTCCTGGAAAAAATAAGGAGAAGATCATACTGTGTGCTATTGAAAGGCATTTAAAGACAAGGCAATCATGAGGTACAGTCAACATGGATTCACAAAAGGAAGGTACCGATTAACTAACTTGAGATCCTTCTACAATAAGGTCACCCACCTAGTGGATGAAGGGAACGCAGTGGATGTAGTTTTTCTGGATTTTAGTAAGGCTTTTGATAATGTCCCTCCCAGCGTCCTTCCAGACAAGTTGTCCAACTGTGGGATGAACGGATTCACCATGGCCTGTGTGAAGAACTGGCTGAATGGCAGGGCTCAAAGGGTTGTAGTGAATGGGGCTACAGCTGGCTGGTGACCAGTCACCAGTGGTGATCCTCAGGACCCAATTCTAGAGCCAGTTTAGCAATGATCTGGATGCAGGAGTTGAATGCACCCTTAGTAGGTTTGCTGATGGTACTAAACTGGGAGGTGCTGTTGACTCTCTCGAGGGATGAGGGGTCTTGCAGAAGGAATCTGTATAGATTGTAGCATTGGGCAATCATCAGTGGCATGAAACTGAACAAGTCAAAATGCTGGATTCTGCACCTGGGATGGAGTAATGCCAGACCCAAGTCTAAATTGAGGGACGAGTGGCTGGAGAGCAGCCCTGCAGAAAGGGGTCTGGGGGTGCTGGCTGACAGGAGGCTCACCAGGAGTCAGCAGTGTGCCCTGGCAGCCAAGAGGGCAAACCACATCCTGGGGTGCATCAAACACAGCATAACCAGCTGGCTGAAAGAGGTGATTATCCAGCGATATTTAGATCTGGTGTGGCCTTACCCTGAGTATTGGGTGTGGTTCTGGCCCCCACCATTTAAAAAAGGAGGTTAAGGTCCTTGAATGAGTCCAGAGGAGGGCACCAAAGCTGGTGAAAGGGCTGGAAGGCATGTCCTCTGAGGAGCAGCTGAGGTCATGGGGCTTGTCTAGTTTGGAGAGAAGGAGGCTGAGGGGTGACCTCACTGCTCTCGACAGCTTCCTGAGGAGGGGAAGTGGAGAGGGAGGTGCTGATCTCTTCTCCCTGGTACCCACTGCCAGGACACGTGGGAATGGCTCAGAGCTGCATCCATCAGGGAAGGTTTGGACTTGACGTGAGGAAACATTTCTTTCTTGAGAGGGTGGTCAAACCCTGGAACAAGCTTTGTGGAAAGGCGGTCAATGCCCCAAGCCTGTCAGTGTTTAAGAGGCATTTGGACAATGTCATTCATACCATGGTTTAACTTTTGGTCATCCCTGAAGTGGTCAGGCAGTTGGACTAGATGATCACTGTAGGTCCCTTCAACTAAATTAGTGTATTCAACTCCATTAATTGACTGCATTGAAAGAAAAGTGGCAAATACATTTAACATATGTCTCACAGTAAGTTCACTGCCTCCTTTCTTTGGCTTATTAATAGCATTTTTTTGATTAGAAATCTAGAAAGAATATAATGGTGAAAGTCTACTTGAAAATCACAACACTGATCTCAAATCTGGCACTCTTCCCACTGTGAGTGAGAGTCAAATGGAAATAAAAAGGAAAAAAATCATCCTTGGGTCAATTATTTTGCAGTCTAGGCAAACAACTTCCTCCTTACCTCAGAATGTATCCAGACACAAACAACACACACTCTGCCTCAACACTATTTTTAGCTCATTTATTTTTAATCTGTTAAAATATCTCTAGTGGAAAGTGAATGAAAAAATCATTAAGATCTCCATACCTCTGAATCAAAATCCATCAGCAGAACAATTTTGTCTCTGATAGAACTGAAAAGATTGTGTTTGTGGATCAACTGGAAGACATCCTTATGCCTCAGTGTTAGGTAGATTTCTAGGGCTCTGCCATAGCGCTGGTCATAAGTATACCTGATAAAAAACAACATTATAATACATGTGATCTTACATATCTAAGTGTACGAAAATTACCTATGAGGGAAAATATAAATATACTTTAAGATGTAAAGCTTGTTAGGATGCTACTTGGTTTGATGAATATCTAAATAGTTGCTGTGACTCATTATTGTTAAAAGGAAATACAACACCGGACAACATTAATTTAAACTCTGCTTATATCAGCCACCACATTTGTGTTCTGATCTGTGCTTCTCTATATTTTCATTTTCCCACTTTCAAACCCCTGGGGAAGCCACACAAAACACTAGCTTTTCTATTTTTGGAATCTAATTGGAACTCTGTTCAGAGCTGAAAAACATTGTTCTTTTAAAACTTTGGGACAGACTGTAACACAGCAACAGACAATAGCAACAGACAGTAGCTCTGCTTTCTTCAAAGAAGCAGTACGCAAAGAACTTAATGTAAGAATTAGGCTGAGAAAAACTAAGAGCTTTATCACTGTACAACGTAGCCAAGAACCAGGTCAGTTTTGGCACATTCTTCAGTCACATATTTCCAGCCACATGGTAAAATTAAATATACTACTTTTGAAATAGTGGGGAAAAACACTTTTATTTTCCTGTGGGTAATTCTGAAATGCTTTACAAAAGAGCCTTCCTCTGACAGCATAAAGAGGAATGCTAGCTATTTGCTTTGGAAAGAGGAGTAGCAAATCCAATTTTATACCAAACTCTTTGCTTTCATACTCAGCATACACTTTATAAGGAAGGGAAGAGAATTGTGAAGCTGTGCAATCAGCAGAGTGGAGAGCAGAGAAAGCCAAATACTCTGTAGACTGCTGCAAAGCAGGTATTTCTGTTAAGAGAGTTAGGCAAATATTTATAAACTATAGTACGCTACTTCAAGCTTACTTTTTGTAACAGGAGTTCAAGATTGTACTCACAATTCTGCAAGTGTTTGTAGCAAAGTCCTGTTCTGTGGATCTTTCTTCAGGTGATCCACTACAGCTTGAACTATGATTGTGTTGTTGTAGAGATCTCCAGGCCACTCTTTTATCAGGGTTGCAAACCCCTAAAAGTATAAGAGATTGTAACAGAAATAGAAAGAACTGCCTAAGGAACATTTCAAAACATCAAAGCTTTGGCTAAGCCTCTGAGATGATACCTGCTGTGCTTCACCTCTGAGCCACTTTTATGTGCCCACAGACGTGCGTAGTGCAGAACACAGATTTTCCTTCTTAGGGCAATGTTATTAACATTCATGAAGCTGGATCTCTTTCAGGTGCTGTATGCTTTGCACAGCACCTCGACCACTTGTGCTACATTAAAAAACCTAAAATAATAGTATTTATAATAAGTAACCAATCGCACAGTATTTGCATGCTCTGAAGAA
This sequence comes from Phalacrocorax carbo, assembly GCF_963921805.1. Lineage (NCBI taxonomy): Eukaryota > Metazoa > Chordata > Aves > Suliformes > Phalacrocoracidae > Phalacrocorax > Phalacrocorax carbo. Next base: position 112,412,534 of record NC_087514.1, on the reverse strand, counting down.
TATTCTACCTATTCTTTTAAAATGTAAACCAGATCTTTTTAATCTTTTCATTATTGTTACATTGTCCATTGAAAATCTGTTTGAATACAAAAAATAATTTGCTATCAGAATTCCACATAGCTGAGGGTGTTTTTCTGGCAATGGATATTACATGTTGCCACATCAGGCTGCAGTACCTCATAGTCACTCTCCAAAAACTCATGCAGGACCATTTCATAGATCAGAGGTTTCAAAACTGGATCCCGTCTGGGCAAGTAACGACTAATTGCCTATAGGAACAAAGAGAACAAAGCGTCAGAAGGGGAATGACATGTAACATCCTGGTACACTGATGATAGAAAAAGGAATTGTTGTGAAACAACAAAAAAACAACCAAGCAAGCAAGCAAACAAAAAAAACCCAACAAAAAAAAATCCCAAAAGACCAAAACCAAAAACCAAAAAAACCCCAAAGCTAAGTGCAAAACATGGCTCTTGGTAAACACTGGAAGTGTTGTATATTCATATTTGTAAGTAGTTATTTACTTTAGGATTGTACACATTGGAATTGTATTACCTATCTGAAAGAATTTTAATTAGAAAGAGAGTGGTAGGATACTAGTTAAAATGGGAGAATAAGGCATTGCACTTAGAGAAGTCTGAATATTTACTGTTAGTCATTTAGAAAATAAAACCCACGGAAGATCCCTCAGAAGAAGAAAGTTTTCAAATTCCATTTTCTCCAGCTTTGGTCTTACATCTCATAAAAAGATACAAGCATTCATTAGCTGAAAAATGTGTACTTCTGATTTATGACTTACTGTGAGGTCAGTACATTTTATAAAAAGTTCTGTTTGCCAGCTATTTTTACATACCCAAATGAAAATTAATTTGAGAACACATCTCTCCATGGAAAGGGTGAAGGCGTGTGATCTTTTGCTCTACAGGAGGTGTTAAGGAACTGCATTCTGGCAGGCAGGAGACGAGAACCTGCCAGAATGAATCAGCTCATACCCTGGAATTTCAGCACAGCATCTTATTAGCACTATTATTCCATGCAACTAGAGGCCAAGGTTATTACCGCCTGCCAAAATAAACCCTACCACTGCCAGCTGTGTTGGGATTTGGGGGTTTATAGCTAAAGACCTTACACTTATGAAATTCCTCCAAACACTCAGAGATTTTGCCTGTTGCCCACTAATGGCACATGGTGCAGCAGCATTTTGTTACTGAAGTTGCATGAACAAAGAAGGAGAAATAACATCTCGCTACCACAATTTTTTTTGCAGTTTTACAGACAGCAATGATTATTCACAACAAATTCTCCAAGTATTTAAATCAAAACAATTGCCTAAGTTACTTATTTCATTAAAGTCTTCCAACTGTAGGTGAAAAAGGACATAAAAACAAATGATCAATACAAAAAGCATTCTTAATGACTGTGCAAAAATTAAAAGTTCATTGCTCACAGGAGATCTCATCTCTCTCCATGCTGTTTGAGCTTGGCCAGTTTGTGAAATGTAGTGCACTGCCAACATCAGCTCCCACCTTCTGTTATAGAATTTAATAGCTAACTCAGGGCATGGTCTTGCTAGCTGCCCTGGGGAATCTATTCCTGACCACCTCAAAAAAGCATCTTCTGACCATAAAGCAAGCAAGCTGAACATCAGCTGGAGGCTTGAAGGCAGAGGACATTCTCCAATGACTGTCTTTGTACCCACTTTCTACCTTCCTGCCACCTCCTAAATGAACAGCCTTGCCTGACAGGCTTTGCCTCAACTCTTGGCTGCGGTTCGGCCTCACAGCAACATGCAGAGCAGTGCAGCTGCCTCGTTGTGTGGGGGCCAGGCTGCCTCAGGAAGGAAATCTCTCCTGCCCCAAATCCCCCTTCTTTGAAGGAAAAGCGCAACCACCTCCTGCAGTTTGGCCCCCGTGCTCAGCAAAGACCGAGAAGCATCTGAGTTATTTTTAACTAGGCACAAAGGTGGACTAAGACCTGTCCTGGAGGTTGCAAACTCTTCCTATTTTATTTTTAAGCAGTAGTTAAGGAATGAGGTCAGACGAAAAGCTCAAGAATCAGGACGCCTTTGTACCAATTCCTGAACCACATGGTGAAAGTGACTTTAAATAAAAAGAGGATATTATACACAGAAATATCTTCTTCCTTTGTTTCTTTGTAAGACCTGCTTTCAGACTTTTGATCAATAGGTGTAAGGGCGGGGTATACACACGAAAGTCCATATAAAAGTTGACATGAGATAGCCTAAAACATCTCACCAATAAGCCCAAACCACAATTATTTATTCCTCAGAGGATACCTATGAGATGAAAGAGGCTTTCTGGATAATGCTGCTCTACACTACTCCCACCAGAGTCAGGTAAAGTCTTTCATGTGTCCTCTAGCCAACATTTAGTCATTAAAGCATTGCTGCTGCTAGCTGATCATCCTGCACCCCTGCTGAAAGTCACTGCTGTCACAGCAGAGTCAACAGAACGGAGCATATCCCTCATGCCACAATGGCCAGCACTCACAGGGTTTGGCATCTCCCTCCAAATCCACCTTCCTCAGCTGTTTGAACTGAGACATTGGATTTTACACTGAAGTAACTCAAGCACAAGCATGTAATCCCATCAAGCCACTGCTGCTGGAGAGGAGAGGAGCAGATCGTTGCAAAGCTCTAAAATCTTGAAACTGCCATAACAAGGATTGCTAGAGGACATTCACCGAAGAGAGGAGAGACATCAAGATACTGAAATGCAGCCTCTGGTAGCCAAATAGGACCTTTTAGAACAGAATACTCAAAAAAAAAACCTAAACCCAGAAGCAAACAAACAACATGCATCCCACAGGCTTTGACATTGGGGTATGACTAATTAGTCCCTCTGCAGGAAGGGAAGTTTAAAGCTTTAGTTTTACTGCCACCTTAGTTATTGGCAAATCGCATTATATTGGAAATGTCAGGTTTCATGCAACTGCTTATATGCAGTGCAAATTCTTTAAGAAAATTCCCTTTCAAAATACACTGTCTCCAAATCTGAAATAGAGTCACCTCATCAGGGCTTAAAGCCTTTATAGCCCAGTTACACTATCATGTTTAACACTTGCTGGTTGGATAAATAGGTAAAAATAGCATACAAGTGATCCCAACCGTTTCAAAACCTGCTTCATTTAGGTCTGGCTTAACTTTGGTCATCCTTTATGATATTCAGGTATCTTTAGGAACTTGGGAAAAGTTATATGTGATTGAAATAGTAAAATAAGAAAGGAGTCTTCTAGAACTGCAGCTTGAAGCTGAATAATGTAACGGATTGCATCTTATGTTTTTCTAAGTCTGTTTTCAAGGGGCTGAAAACAACCAAATGTTTAGAAAGGCAGTAATTTAGCAGAGATGTTTTTGCAGCAAACCTGCAAATATTTTTATATTTTACAGTCTGCTGGATGACATAAGTGGAGACAAGAAAAACATCCATTCCAGACACTTGCATCCGAAAAACAAAATGAATCCAAAAGGACTAAGATGCAGTGCATCTAAATTTCACCTGTACCTGCACTTAGGTCCTTTATTGGATTGAAATAGAGAAACATGAGATTTCATCTTCCAAGGTGGCAAAGAGTGCACTGAAAACACTAAGAACTCATACAAAAGGCAAGGCTGTTCTCACACTGGTGTGGCTCTAAAACAAAAGCCAGACATTTCTGAAAACTGTAATGCAGGAACACTTTCGCTCTTCGAACAGAATTAAACAGCTCAAAACCAGCAAGGGACTGCATGCTGTGAGACCTTAATAATATGTCCTTTTTGGCTCATTGAGTTTGAATAGGAAGACATAAAATTCAGAAATAAACGTACACGCGTTACCAAAGGGAGTGTGCATAATGTTTTCTGCTGGTTTGGCAGTGACAGCACTATAGCCTTATGTCCCGGGCAATTTACTAACTGAGAATCTCACGTTAAACATGTACCATTATGGTAGTTGGCTTGCGACCAGGGAAAACACAAGACAGGGCAGACTGCTTCTCTTTCTTGCCACCATTTCTAGCACACAATATAGGTTTTCCCTGTTGCTTTGCAATTTAACCATCCTTTGACACTTAAAGCTGTGTCTCTCTTGCAAGAGACTTGGATTTTCAGGAAAGGCTGGCACCCACAGAGGCTGTCTTCCTTAAGAGTTGGGGTACGATTTTTCAGGACATACTGGAAGGGAATGAAAAGCAAATGGGAAAGACACATTTAACTGTGAGCATCTTTGAAAGTAAAGGCCTTGGGGGTGGATCTTTTACTTGCAGGCTGTCAACAAGTTAAAAATAGGTACCAAGTACCTGGATGTGCTTTGCCTCCAACCCTGTTCTGAGACTTGTTAACATATACACATCAATCTGAATGACAACTACACAACTAGAGATCTGGGGTAGGAATTTCGAGGGCAGTGTTATATCCTGCTACCACACTAGTACCATTAAATGTGATCCTTTAGATATTTGGTCAAAACATGCAGGAAATATAGCATGCCAATTACTTGAGTTCAGAGATAGAAATTAATTTACCTTAAGCTGACCTATTTCTTTAAACTTGTACACTTCAAATTCCCAGAGTTCTGTGTTTTTGCCAAGAATTTTCTGGCACTTTCTAGAAGGAAGATGAAAGGGGAGAAAACAAAAATAGGTACACAGAATAATACAAATGTGACAGCATTGCTGCAATGATTCTTTTCTCCTTTCTTCTCCCTATCAAGATGCTTTCAAAGGTCACTTATTTTGGCAACCATTGCTTCAAGCAGAGTATGCCAGGTACTCCTCCATTCAGATCTTACAATTTATTTGCATCTAATGGAACTTGACTGCTTACTGTGCATTCACCCTTATTGATTAGGGCCATATTAGCTTATGAGTGAAATTTTAAAATCTCTGCTGAGTAAAATTGAGCACTTAAAAAGATACGTATACATGAAAACACAAACCTTCGGTAATTTCTGATCCTTACTTTGGATACCCAAATTTGACATTTTTGTTTACACCCATGTAACTCCAAATTATTTTCTGACGGTCTCACATGTAATGACATGCTAGGAAATTTAAGATTATCAACATCCAAAGAAAATTTCAATTTTGAAAATCTAGTGTGACTGAAAAAAATCAAGGCTTACTTTCAAAAATATGTATGTCTCAATTCTAATTAAACTTTCGAAAGATTACAGTAAATTTTGGGTCACTAAAGGCAAAAAAATAGAAGGTGCAGTAAAACATTGTAAGTTTTGAATCCTCAGAAACTCCAGAATACACAGAAAAATCAACATCACAAAATACTTCAGAATCAATAATTTGCTTTTGCTTTTTCCTCACACAGATACATTTTAGTCAGCAAAGAAAATCTTTAATATGTTACCGGGCAGCCAGGTCATACTCTCCTTTCTCCACTAGGTGATTTATATAGGCTAAGCCAATGTCCTAAAGGGAATAAAAATAAGGAATTAGTTATAAAAGTTTGGAAGTCAAATACTTGACTGCCACAATAACCATCATTCCAGCTGTATGCACCGTTGTTATGTCAAGTACTAGGCCCTAAGTGGATACTCCCAGTTCTCCTTTAAATACAGGGCCCACAGACCAGTCGATACAAAATACTTGCCTAGACCACTCACAGGTTCCAATTTAGATGCTCTTCTCATAATGACATTGACACTGGGAAGACTGTGCCACCTCTACACATTAAGGATTGTTCAAAACACATAGCTGATCAGTCAGTGCTTGCATTAGTTATCTCAGAAATAAAGCCACCAGCCATTGTATGAGACACCTTCTTTGTCAACACAAAGTTTGCAGAGGGAAAAACACTGATTGAGAATATAAATCCTAGTGTTGCTCCATAAGGTAAAGGAATTACTAAGAATTTAGCAAGATTATTACATATTATTACATAATAAATTCCCCTCTCAAGAGTTTATCACAAAGGTTAGCTCTTGGTATGCATCTAATATATGGTAGGCATTTAATATATTAAAATTTTGGTGAAACAATCATGCCTTCTGCTGTAATCCCAACACTGGTGTCAAGGTCAATGAAACCCAGTGTCCCCACTGCATAATTTAAGAATCATATCACTAAAAGCACGTTGTTTCCAGAAAAAAAGAGGGTTGTACAATTAAAAGAAAAGTCATTGCTTCTTACAAAAATCCTCATTTGGGTCTTCTGAGGTGCAACATAAAATTTTTAATCAACTCAAGGACAGTACTGAGTGGAGCAGAATATGAACTGAGGTACCTAACAACTTCAATTGTTCAACCTACTACAAAGTTAAAAAAAAAAATGCACAAACACCAGATTTTAGGATTTCATTCCACTGTAGAAACCACCACTGCACTTTCAACTTCACCATTCTCAAGAATGAAGATTTGTGGCAGTCTCCTTCTCCTGTGGGTCAGCTCTGCAGTGAGTAGGGAAGACAGTATAAGGAAAGGAGCTGTACATCTGTGGTTGCTTAGGACCCTTGCATTCTGCTCACGAGGGGCAGAGGGGCAGTGACCACTACTGCAACTTAAAAAATTGCCAAGACCACCAGACTTGTCAGGTGGTGTGAGTGTGGTTCATTGGTCTAATTGCTGCTGGGCAGTGAGAGCATGAGTTGTTTTAAATCCCTGTACCACTAATCCTTCATTTAGAGCTTGGTGTCAACATTCTTTCCCTCAACACATTCTATGGGTTTTTCATTAAAGACCAAACACTCAATAGCTCTGCTTGTACATACCCACACTGAGTTTCATCCTACCAGAGCTAATTTTTGCAAACCAAGAGAAAAGGTTCCCCCCTCCCCATATTGCCAGGATTTAAGAATTCTTTACATCTTTTGCAAGGGTCACAGAGCAGCTAAATCATACAAACTCTGTGATAGGTGATAGCATGCCATTAGGTCTTGATTCAACTTCTGGACAACACAAGAAGAAATTAATTTTTAAAACATACTGATATACAGTGTGCATATTAAGCAGTAATCTGGCTAAAAATTAAACACATCTTCTAACACTTTGTACTTAAATACAAACTTCCACTTAAAGAAGCAGCAGTATTAATGAAATACCAATGTGTTCACACTGAGGTCAATTTAAACAAACAAAACCCACTGAAATTAGCAATGCTTTTGTAGCTATTACATTTGTCTTTTGTCTCAAACAGCGATACCCTTTGCTGCTCTTTGAAGGGACTATAAACAAGGGAAATAACTATACAGGAGAAAATGAGTTTAACTATGTAAAAAAAATGAGAATTGCAAAGCGACATGAGAGAGTTAGATGTGAAACTGCAACTGAATTTCAATAGCATTTAAAAGGTCTTCCAATCACACCTTTTAAACTCCTGCTGAAACCCTGTCACATGTACAAGGTAAAAGTTAAAGAAAAATGTGTCACCCCCCGCCCCCAATCTCTAATATTGTAATACTGTGTGTTACTTGAAGCAACATCAATTTTAATACAAAAGTAAAAGCAAAAACAAAAACAAAAACAAAAAAAAACCCCAACCCATCAGCAATCAGAGAAGTGCAATTCTCTTCTTTTTAATGCCAACAGCACCTTCACAAAATCCAGATCCTTTTGTGTTTTACACACTAACATTCCTGTTCTGCAGCCAAAACCAGCAAATCGAATGCTAGTTGGAGTATGCCCAACAGCTACTGTCTGGTGCTATACAGACATATACTGGAATGCATTTGTAGCATCTCAGAGCATTCTAAAAGAAATCAGATACTTTGTTTTGAAAAGAAGTTTTGAGACTTACCAAAATCTTGTGCTTTTTTATGGTTTTCTGACTTATCTCAGCTGCCATCAAAGCCTCCTAAAATCAAAAAGTAGAAAACAGAGATACTAGCCAAATACAAAAACTTTCAATACAGAAAGCTCTAGAACTGCATAAATCAACTATTTTTCAGAGCAGGGTGTTTGAAGCACTAGAATTTTTAATGCCATGGATGGATGAACAGCTTTGAATTCATACTCAAACAAAAGCAGTCAACCAAAGAGAAAACTACTTTTGTTTCCATCTGGGTTCACTTCACATTACTATATTAGGATCAAATCGCAAGATTACGATGAAACAGACAATGCAATCGCATTGGATCATTTTCAAATGAGAACCCTTCACTACCAAAACCTGTGAAAAAAATCATCAGGAAAGGGGGTGGGGGAAGACTACCTTCCACTTCCCCAGCCCAAAAGTCTTATCCAGTCAGCCTGATTTATATTTGTCATTTGCCATTCTTCTACTTCTTTCAGACATACAGAAACAAAGCTGGCACTTTTACAAACAAAATGAAACCTTTAGCATACATCATAACACACAAGCTATCTACTACCCTGAATGGCTTTCTCAAAGGCACACGCACAGCTGTCACTTGCAAATTACTGGAGTCTTTGGGGACCAAATGCTGTGATTTACATAAACTGCAAAACTGCAGTCATCATATGAGTTTGCCATTCAGATGCAAAAGCATCCACAAGGATTTAAACAAATATGCACGAGGAATATCATGATTGCATTAACAAAAGGAATGCGTGCTGAATGGCTTTCTCACTTTTTTTTTTCCTTACAATGGGCGTCCAACAAATAACATGTAAATAAGAATCTACAAGTTACTTTATGCATCGTAACAAGTGTTCCAAGTCATTAACTGCAGGACCTCAGAATCCAGAACACAGGGTGCATGTTGATACTGTCTGTAAGAATTTATTATTATTGTTTTAGGTGTTTAGATATACATTCTTAAACACACCAATATTTATGCAACCAAATATTGAGCTGCTCTTTATCCAAGGGAGCTGTATACCTTTGTTTTTTAATATTGGCTCTGCTTTTTTGTGAGTAACAGTACTTTCAGCACTAATACCTACTGTTCGAGCCCACATTATTTTACTTTTAAAAGCTTCAGTGCTAAAGGTAAGTAACACAGAGCAATGCACAGTACCCTAACACAATGATATAGAATGAGAAAAATCTAGTATTGCCCACCAAGTCCATTTCCCGTCCCTCTTTAGGCGGGTAGACCTAGAAAAATATCCACTGTTAGACGACTGTTAGTTAACTGTTCTGCCGCTTTAAAACCAAAACCAGCTTTAATAATTTCCAGTGCCAGATAATACATTTCATATCTTATACTGAGAGCAGTATTCACAGCATCTAGTTCAGCCACCTCACTCGGGTGCAATTCAGATGAGTTGTTTCAGTAGTAAGACTAACGCTCCAGATAGACAGAAAGATGCATAGTCAACTCCTACCCTTTACAAGCATTTAGTCAATGACTGTAGGAACAGAAACTATCCAATCCAAATGACCTAGCAAAGTTCATCATCCCAACCCAAACCAGGAAAGCCTGAAGGAAAGAATGTTATAAAAATTACTTCGTATTTCTTCTTTTCAAGAAGCCAGTCAATGTGGTCATCTTGGTCCCGCTCTTTAGCCACAACCACATCTCTTGGGCTGATGATATAAAAAAGTGATTCACCTTCCGAATACTCTGCAAATGCATACACAGTTTTATTATTATTATGTTTTTCTTAAGTAAAGCCCTGCTTTTTAGTACACCCTTGAGGGGAATTTAAAAAGAGGAGATACAAGGAAGACGGCAAGGCTACTCCTGCAGAACATGCTTGTTTGGGAAGCTGTATTTTCCAATAAATTAAAACTGGTTTAAATGGCAAAATAGCTTTCAGAAAAAAAACAAACCACTACAGCTTATTGCAAATTCTGATTCATCCACTATGTGTAAACTTTATGATGGTTTAGAACACATTATTATACTTTTAGAGGACTATTACACTACATAGCCTGCAATAAACTTATCCTCCCCATCAAGGTCAAGGCCATCAAAAGCATACATGATAGATGCCATAACCCCTGGGGACACAGCACATCATTACAGCAATGCATTTGCAATGCTATAAGTTAAGGTTATATGTATAATGCATTTGCTTATACCATAAGCCTCTATTTTTGAGTAAGCTCAAAGTAAAAATGTACTTAAATGTAAAATCAAACAGAGAAGATGACTGTTGAGAATAGTTATTAGTTCCACAGAACCCATGAAGAAATACCATCAATATTTTGTAGGTACAGGAAAGAAATCCATCCCCCATCCTTTATCTGTATCTATACATGCATACAAATACACCCCTGAACTGATAAGCAACTCACAAAATAATGTTTCTTTTAAAGCTATCAAAAAAAATTTAGGCTTGTCAGGTCAACTAGAATATTCATTAAGCCTAAAAGTACAACTGTGGGCATCAATGTTCTGCTTAGGGACAGGTACAAAGAAATCCCAGTTCTACTGATAGCAGCAGAGATGTTCTGGAGATCAGGAGGAGATATACTATATTTCTAGTGGCTTAAGGGCACTGATGTACACAAAGAGGCCTGCCAAGCCTATGATTTGAAGGATGCTGCCAGAGAAGATGCTTAAAAATCAGATTCATGGATTTTAAAAGCCAGAAGGAATGTTTCTGAATAACACAGGCTATAAAATCTTCACCAAGGAAGGATTTCTGCATCAGCTTTGCCATATGTCTTTCTGAACTACAACACATATATCAGAAAACCACCCCATCTTATTTAAAAGGCTGGTATATATTGTGCCAGAGCTTAATCTCCCTGCCTGTTACATAATTAAGCCTATCTTCTAGGCTGAACTTGCCGAACTCCAGGTCCTATTCATTACATTTTACCATTCTGGGGTCTGTTATACCCCAACAGCTTTGTCAGTACAGGGAAGCTAAACATCAGTGTGCTCCTTTTATGTTGATCCAGGTGCATCTTATTGTTGAAATGACATTTATTTAATCTTTGTCTCTGAAACAGCTTTTCTGGACATTGTATCTCTCATTTCACTATTCCTGAAGGCCCTTGTGCCTGAAGAGACACAGAGCTCCTACAGATCACATGTTGAATACATATCCATTAAAGATACTGCCTTCCGTGCCTACATCAAGTCTTTTTTAAACAAATTATGAAAATAAAAAATATTAAGAACACCTACCTAAATGATAATCTCTACATTCGTTTTCCTGAAATCCTCTTACTGTTAGTGCATCAGAAGAGATTTCTTCACATGACTCAGGTAGGGGTTGTACAATATCCAGTCTAGGCCTTGCACAACACTCCACTTCCTAGAAAAACACAAACATCTTAGCTGCATCCTACACAATTTACCTTTGCAATGTCAACTGATGGTCATCTACAAACAAGGCTGAAATTCAACAGCTGCAAACATTCCCAAAGGTCCAGTACTTTGCACTGGATACTCAGTTGCGCACCATAAAAGTTGCATAGTTGTACTCTACAGAGTAGCTGTAATTGCATCTGAAACACAAAGGGAAATTATTCCTACTTGCAGCTTGCCTCCCTTGAACAGATCAGTGCAGAGAAGGAGGTTTAGACAAGACACAGGTCTAACTCTTCCCCTGAGTTTGCTCACTATTTTCTGCCCTTGGTCACAGAACTTTTCAGGGTTATCACAGATGGTCGTCAACCATTGCATTCAACAAGCAACAGAGCCATTTAAGACATGTTCTTAGCTGGGCTCAGGCCCCGAAGGACAGAGCTCTATGAATCAATGATATTCTGGTACCAAGATGAACTTGTTTTTTTTCAAAACTGGTGTTTAAGTTTGCACTTTTAAGAGTCCAGCAGCAGCAGGGAAGAAATTAATCTGAGAATAATGTAAAACCCTTGCTGTGCTGATAATCTTAGAATATCATGAACTTCCAAGTGCAATGTAGGTGGTTATGGTAAGACAATGTCATAGATTTTCATCTTCTGTTCTAGGGAACCCACTGCCTTCAACTAGCTGTATTTTTAATTAAGGTCCAAGACAATCCCTTATTTTCTGCTTCTGGCTGTGAGTTATACAAAATGCAGAATGAAAGAGTGAGGAGACATATAAAGTGGATTTACACAGCTCTAGCCTACCCATTTGGCAGCATCATCACGTGGGTCTTTTCTCAATTTAATTGTTCCAGTGCAAGTGGGGGGTGAGCAGAGAGGCAGGGAAATCAAAGCAAGCCATGAGTTCAGTTCTGATTCAATTTGTACAAGTAGGAAGCTGTTGCTTCAAAGCTGTGAAATCAAGCATAGGAAGAACTCACAACCCAACAGCATTTTTGGCGAGCAGTACTTCTCCTGGAAGGTCAGGCAGCTTGGGCTCCACGGAGCCAAGATGGCGTTCCCACCACACCAAGACACAGACTCAGTGTCAGGGAGGAGAGGAGTTTTGTTTCTTTGCTAGAGTTACCCGGAGGACCGAGAAGTTATCAAAGTCCAGCATTCAGAGTTTGTTTAAATGGCTAATTAAAAGCCAATACATGAAAAAAACCTCTTTCCTATGTTCTATTACCATTATATCACCTGAAATTCTCATCTTTCTTTCCTGAAGCAGTTAGACTTTAACCTTTATCAGTCACTACCTCCTTTATACTACCTCCTTTCACATGTTGCTACTTCATTAAGAGCAGCTTCCCAATTTTCTTGCTCCCTAGCATTTCAACCCACCTTTTCCTCCCCCTTCCTTATCTGATTTGTTTGCCTCCTCTTCTTTCACTGACTTTCCTGCACTAGAGGACTACTGTACCGGCTCTCTTGGGAAACACTGCTGTGACATTATTTTTCTCCTTAATACAAATAAAGAAATTATAATCTGACATCCTGCAGCAGAGCTAGAAGCTAACCCTATTGATTTCAGCAGGCTCGAGCATTTGTTTGAACCTACAGCATTTCATTGCCTAGCAACTTGTGCACCCAGTTGCTTAAGGTTACTATGGTGATGGTTGTCTAATGCAGACGTACTATCAAAGAGATGATCAAGAGCATCTGCCACTCTCACACCGCATCTTCAAGGATTTCCTCCACTGCCTCGCCTTTTATTTGGCAACATGAAATAAATGCCGGAGACAGACACAGCACTCGCCTGTGCGCAGTAAAAACGGCTGACATGAATTCTAATTTCTACCTATCTACAGATGTATCTTGGTGCACACAACTAAAGGTCCTGGAAGCAAGGGAGACAATGATGCCACTTGCTTGCAATAATGCATCCCACCCCTGCCGCAGTGACTCCTATTGCTTGAGTTGATCAACTTCACTACTCTCATTTCTTCTAAGATGCAGTGTCAGCAAGCTCCTCTTATAGCTAAAAAAGATCCTTTATTTCATCTGATGCAGAAATAGCAGAAAAAGAAAAGGAGTGAAGGGGGGCGGGGAGGGGAGAAGGCATTAAAAAGAAGAGAGAAATACCATCTATATCTAGAGCCCTTCTCTGCCTCTTGCAAGAAACAAAGGAACCCAGATAGGACTTCTGAAAGGTAAGTACATCAGTCATCAGTATCACCTCCACTGACCTTATTTTATAGGTCAGAGAAGTTTCTGTTCGCTACCAGCGGACTACAAATTCTTTCACAGATCAACAGATCTATGAGACTAGTATAAGCACCAAGTCACAGGGCAGTTTAGTGTTGTGAAGAAACTGTAACATAAAAACAATTACCGTTTTTTCAGAAATCTCCTTTACATAGGAAAGTATAACAAGCTGGTCACAGAGAGGCGCAAGTCCACTGATATAGAATTCGGTGTCGAACTGGAAAACTGAAATACAGGAAAGATGACAGATTGTTAAACAAATTGATGTGTATGAACTACTCCCTAAGAAAAACATTCAACTGATTTTCACTGGCGACCAACTCCATGCAGTAGCACTTCAGAGAAATGAAGACTCGATACATATAACAAACCTACAGACTTTTCCCAGTTGGATCAGCAAGATGAAAAATTACATTTAACAGATTAAATTCCATTAAAGCTTGCAAGAAGAAATGTTTGTGCTCCAGGACATGCTAGAGATGAAACATTTGAAATGAATGGTCAGCCTGATTTTCAGTGATCACGCTGAAAAAATGGAAGCAAAACCAAAACCAAACTCAAGAATACAGGCAATAAATAGAACATCTTCACTGGTTTGCATATTCGCAGCTAGTTCATGTGACCATAAGAGAATCACATGTACTACACCTACTGGTATGATAAATGAAAATACAAAGATCATTATTTATTTAACTATCAACACACTAAACGTCACAGCAAGATTTACAGATACCCTCACTACAAAGAAAACATACAGTTAAATAGTCCCTTTTCTTGTTCATAAAACTGAAAATGTAATTTCCCAAAATGGAGACAGTTACATCACAACTATTTTGAGAAAGAAAAAAAGAAAGCTGAACTGCATTTATTAAAAGCCTCATAAAAGCAGACCTCTGCCACAGAAATAGTTAGTTAGTTTTATTCTGCTGGATTTACAGTGCAGGCATTCAACATCTGGGAAGCCCTCTCTCATGGGGCCCAAAACAGGCATCACCTAAGTGCTTATTTTAGAAAAACTTATACCTATAAGCTCTTACAAAAATATTAGATGCATCATCATTTTCTCTCAAAACATGGGTTTAGGAAAATCTAAGTATAAGTAGGAAAAAAAGTTTCCTTGTTTACTGCTTAGCATGCTACATTACTAATATCTACTGCTTACTAAAATAGTTACTGATTATTTTAGTAAAGCAAAGAGAAAATGCAGCATGACACAAAAAAAAGCTAATTTTCTTTAGCTAAGGTAATAAGAAGGAACAGGAGAAATAATCATCTTCCTGCTAAAGGAGAAAAAAATACTGTCAAGTAAAGTACAGATTTGACACCTGCCTCTCAATGAATAAGCAAATACTGTTTTTCTCTTAATGACTGTTGACACTTTGACATCACTGGGGGACCAAAGCACAGCACAAGGGTAGAGCACTCAGTCTATTCTGGGAGAGGGTAGGTTCACATTTGTAATCCTGTACATAATTATTTTGTTCTAGCGTGCAAGACTGATATTACTTTGACTGTGTCACATGTTGCTCTGAGTGATGATTTTAAACAAACCATGTCAGAAACACCTACATAATATATCTTACTCCCAGTTTACAATTTAGTATTTGGCATTTTAAAAGAGCACGGAAGGCAGGAGATAAAACATGGAAAAGAAAAAACCAAGTGAAATCCATAATGCTGGCTAGAAGGACAAGCAAAGAAACTTTGATTTCAGCGTTAAAAAGTGTCAAGGGAAGGCTATCAAAGGCATATAAAATATTGTGGTTTGAATTTGCAGAGGAAAACAGCATGGTGAATGGTACCTTTATAAAGATTACGGGGACAGTTTTAAAAAAAAACATGTGTGCTTCTTTGACTTTCACTGGAACTTTAGTTCCTTTGCCAGTGAAAAAGTACGTAACGTCCACATAATGGTGTATTTAGAATCAAGCAGTGGTACTGTTCCACAAGACAGAAGAAATAAACAAAAATAATCACTTTAAGTTTGGTTTTTAAAGAGTTTAATTTCCTTGGTTCCACTTTCAGCTTTCTCTCAGTTCATCCTCCTCAAGAGGCCTTGTTGAAACACAATGCTCCATCTCTGCTGCTACAGCCTTGAACAAAGAATAGCTGGCACAGACAGTGCATCTTGACCTGATAAAAAAACCTTTGATGCAGCTAATCAAAAAAGTTTTACTGAAAAAAATTATAGAAGTAATAGCTGCACAGAACACTAATAGGTTAATTGGACTTACTCTCTGGACACTTTGTTGTGATGAAAGGGGGGGAAAAATCCAACACACAGGTATTGCAGAGATGCTGTTAATTTGAAAAGGATCCAAAACAATTAAAACAAACATAGTACTGAAGTAAATGGGAATGACCAAGGTTTGGCCATGTGTCATACATGTTTATGCCTGTCATAAGAGAAGATGGAAGATAATGCTGACAGTGGATCTACTCTATGTTCAGCATCTATGTACAGCTGTCAAACAAATCACCAGCAAGCAAAAAGAAGAAACTGGCAAATCTGTTTTGTTGTTCATTAAACGAAATGTATGAAATACACCACACTACAGAAGTAAAACAATAGATGCTACATTATTTACCTAAAGTCTATAACGCAACTTTCTTGGGAATTTAAAGATCCACACACATGTGGTGGACTGAAACTAAAAGAATTCTATTTCATTTAATCAAATCTCAAAACCAGCCCCTGCTTTTCCAGTGCAGATTTATAGAGTGAAACTCTGGTTACATTGATTTCAATGGGTCCAAGGTTTCAACATTGTCTTTTGGGAAAGTAAGCAGGAAGCTGAACTAGCATGCAGAGAATTAACATGAAATTTAATGTGTGGAGAAAAAGATGGATTTTTCATTTTTTTTTAATTCCATATGATATATGAAAGAAATGGAAAAGCCAACACACAAGCTAATTTCTAGGTAGTCCACTCATGTATCAACAGCTGCAGAGCCACAAAGCACCATGAACTGGCCCAGCTTACCTAGAACTCTGGTGCACTGTTAGATGATGGGGTCATGATATTATGCATTCCCAAATCACCTTTTAACCGGCTACTTCAGGCACATCTGCAAAATTTTCAGTCATTGCTGTGGGCCACAGTACAGCATACCCTTAAGTGTTTTCAAGATGGTATCTCCAACACCAGTGCTTTTACCAAGCTAGGTTATTTATGCAAAACAAAATAGTATACAAAATGGCTATGATACAAATATGATCATGTTCACGCAGTTGCATCTGATATAAAATATAAAAAGACTTTTTTCTTCTTTTTTCCACAGTATGTGCATTCAATTCTAGCTAGACGACCAGAAAAGGTCCCATATAAGTATCACTTAAGCTGTCTTCAGATGAATAGAAGCAAATCACAAAGCATAAACATATATACACCGTATATTTTGTTGAAATAAAAGAATATTCTTACTTTTAGGTGTACTACATAACATAATCCTTGAAGAAAATAAAAATCTCCTATTTTTTTAACATTCATATTTTTCTCTGAAAAACCTTCATATACAAACACCTGCCCCAGCATTTAAGTATTTCCCTACAAATCGTTTCTATCTGCCATAAGACTCTGCAACAGTCTTAATACATTCAAATTTTCAGGGCAGACCTACCTCTGACTAGAAGCCTGAGCAGAAAGCTCAGGATGTGCCCAGTTAAAGACAGGTCAACCACAACTCAAAAGAAACTGTGAACTTCTGGGGAGGAGCAGTGCAGTAACCCATATGAAGGTCCTTTATTTGGGCTTGAATATCCTGAGAACTCCCAACTCCCTGCAGATTTTCCACCCATACTACTATATGTTAAATAAAGCAACTATTTACCTAAACATATACATGTTTTGGCATTTTAATGGACTAATCTTCTCCTTGAATTTCAGTAGGAAAGGCAGTAGGGTAAGACTAAAATCGATTGTGGGTCCTATACATCAATGACTAGCAAAAACTGTTGCTTCCAAACTTGGAATTCACACCATCTGCTATTCATTTACAATAGAAATGGGTGGAAAAAATCATATTCAATTTTATTTTTGTTCAAATGTTGAAGGTCCAGAAAAGCTTTGGAGAAAATTTAGCAAGCATTAATCAATCATTCTGTATACAACTTCAAATGCCACATGGCAAAGAGGAGGAGCATTTTCATTAAAGCAAAGCAGGGCAATGAAAATGATACCGTTAATTGAATATAACCACCGAACAAAAAAAGCCACCTGGGTTTAAAATCAAAACCCTGTAAAACCTCTGTCACTGAAAGCTGTTGTTTTATTACTTGCTAGCAGCACAAAATGGAAACGAACAAGAATTTCGATACTAAAACAAAACAATTTACCTCATTTACAATATCACACTAATCAGAAACATCAGGAAAAAAGCCCATTCCCTCCTCATGCCAGTAATCATCCATCTGGTGAGGTCTACTCTTTCAATTAAATCAGAAAAATGTTTTGTCTACTGTAAGCAGTGTTACAATTTGCTGTTTTACCTGCAGTCAGGTTGTGTGAAATAGAAGTGCTACCATGGTGCTGAAATCATCTTACCCCTATTCCACCTCACACAGCAATAAAAATCATCTTTAGAAATAAGGCAATTGCCTGTACAACTCTCCAGCTACAGACACACAGAACTGTTAAAGAAATCCCGTGGAATCCCTGATGACAACTGGAAAGTCAGGAGCTTAAGTTTCAAAGCTTCAAAGTTGATTTTCTGAAAAACTCTTTTTTTCCGTTACACACTGAACTGACAAAACGTTGTTAACCAACAGGGAAAATATTCAGGAGTCTGATAGCTTTGACTAATTTTATCAAGAAATTTATAAATGATCGGCTTGGTTTGTGGCAAAACAGGATGAGCAAAAGTCTAAATTGAATCAGCTATATAAATGGGTTGAGATTTTTTTTTTCTTTTTGGCAATTTGCTTCTTAGAGTGTAGCACACTTGCTCCAAAGAAATGTCTACATAAATCAGCATATAAAGTTGATGACAGGTAGTCACAGTTAATTTTCTGCTCATCACATTCATCACCTGAGCTTTAAGTTCCCTCTATATGAAGAGAAAAATGCTGGTATGGTAGATGCCAGTATCTCACTTTACAAACCAAAAACTAAATACTCCCATGTTTTCTTTTCAGATAAAATGTGCTGTGTCAATGCTTGGTGGTAACTTGCTGTGCAGTTATACAGCTATTCCCTCACAAAACATATGAATGTGTTATTACAAGCATATCCACAAAATGTAATTTTAAAACCAGAATTCTACATTGTGGGGAATTTGGAGGAATGCAGAGGGGGGACAAGTGCTCAAGAGGCGTTGCTGGGTGGTTGGCACCTGAAATTAAGCTGAGATTCCCCAGATAAAATTTGGGCTAAAATAAATTGAATAGGAAGTCGAACTGACAAGTCCTCTACTGACTTCCAGTGTTAATATCTATTTTCCACTATCATTAACAACCTCAGTAACTGAGGCAGAGATAAAGCACTTCTTTATAAAAGTATATAAAATCTCGAGTTACTTGACCAGGCCATCAAAGACTACATGCCCTGTTTCACTTTGAAACGGCACCTTATTAACTGCAAAGTGCTAATTGGTTCTTTAGCAACCACCCTTCTTGCAGGCTCCCGTCGAGGAAAGGTTCTCTGTTCAGACCAGTAGTTGTCCAGCATTACAGCTTTTGTACATACATCAGGAGCAAGCACAGAGGTCAAGCACTCTTTAAGAAGGATCACAATGGCATTTAGTCCACGTTAAGCCTGTAATTCAATACCAATACTTTCTAATCAATACACTACTTCACAGCGGTAGCTGACAGAGCTAAACTGATAGGATCTGCTCATCTAACATACATTTAAACCTAAATAGAAACATTTCACTGGAGTTTATCGTCAACACTGAATGATGACCCATGTAGGCAATGAACTGTAACATATAACCAGAGACAATGGAAAAGATTACTGAAGAAAAGTGCCATTAATATACCGAAAGATGTAAATAAAATTAGCAATGCTACACGGGTCTCAGTGCATGAGACCTGTATAATTAATCTAATTTATTTTACATGTAACCGTGGCATTATCTTCTTTAAAGTAAAACAGCTAGAATAGTTTAGTGGTGTTACTTTTCTACATTATGGGCCATTTGGTTTAGCTTCACAGTAGATACCATATTTATTTCCTGCCTCAGAGTACATATGGCTATGTGTCAAAACAGAATCAAAGATGAGGAGGGCCTTGTTACACAGGATCCTACGTACCTAACCTGCAATGCAGGAAATGCTCTGTTTCCTTATTCAATGGGCTGCAAAACACTGAAGAAACATTTATGATCTACTGATACGATCATGGTTTACTATCATATTATTGTGGAACTTTGGGGCCCTCAGAATGGCTCTGAAAGAGTATAAATCTGAAACCACTGAGATATGAGAAAACACTATATTGTCATAGGCTCCATAGGTATTACCCTGATGAACAGAGTATGAAGTCTCCTACTTTACCTCTGGTTTTTCAAAAAATTTTAAAGGCAGGAAGAAAGAAAACAAACAAAAACACTAAATGTGGCAAAAGTTATACTGTTACGGGTTTCATGATGCCAAGATATTATAAGCCAAAACATCTAAAGGATATTCAGCTATCCTGCCACTGAAGGGTATCATTGCCTTGTGTAAATTCTTAACATTATGAAAGTGTTTATCAGCTTATGCACCCACTTAGGATATTAATGGTCTTGCAAAAAAACTATACTGGCTACTGCTCTGCCGATTAATAATACCAGACGTTCCAGCTATGCCTTTGAAAAGTAAAGTTGAAATAGATGCTATGGCATGACACACAGCTCTCAAGAAGACCTTCTATATGATTACATCAAAAGCTATTGTAATTTATATCAGAGCTTGAACAAATAATGTGTCTCTCTTTTCCCTCCCAATCTAATATCCACGTTCCAATGAGTGCTGCTGACAGCATTTGGCAGAGCTGTTTCAGTGCTTTGACCTGAAACCAGAAAGAAAAATCTAAAGCACATTGTTAACAGGTTAAGTTAGATAAAACACCAGTCCTCAAGAATACAGAGAAGATTTTAGGCTAAAAATTCTAAGATGAAAAAGTTACTTCCACAAAAATCTCTAACCTTCAGGTCTGCACCTAAATAGTCTGATGGCAGCTATTTTATTTTAAATGAAATTCCAATAGTCAGTCACATAAGACTAGCTCACTCCACACAGACACACTATAGCTGAAGTAGAAGTTGCCTCTGTTCACTATGTAAACCCCCCCATGTAATTATTTTCTAAAAGCTACTTATGGGTACAGAAAATATTATATAAAAGATTGGAGACTAAAACTCAAGACTAAACTTCTCCTTGACAAAATTATCTCAAATATCCCAGAATTCTACAGTCAACAATTCTGTTGGGACTATGTAATCTTAAACAACAAATAGCTTTCAGGTCTCAGTTAACTGTCAGGCATGTCATCGCCTCTCAGTATCCAGAGTTCCTACAGAGTTTAACAAGTCCCCTCGTTGATTTTCAGAAGCTATTTTAAAATGTTTCTTTCCTGAAATCAGAAAGCAGAATATACACCTATGTCATGCACCATTCTAATCTGACATGAGTCAGGATCTTCCTTGAACACTCTTGTCTACAATCTCATGTCGAAGTTTACAAACTGTTGTCCGCTCCAGCCTGCATAGTCCCAGAGGGGCTGTTTATCTTCCCAGCACTACCTCTTCATAGATATTTCCTTTCTCCAGAATAAGCTTCTGGGGACAGTTGTGACCTTTTGTTTACATCCCCTCTTCCCCTCCAAATTTCCCCTGAATTCAACTTTACACTTTCCTTAACATACAGTTTTGTCAAGACCTCTTCCATTAATCAGCAATAATGAAATTTATTCACATCACCTAAACCAGACAAATAAGAAAGCGAAGGAGAACATAGAACGCAGAATCAAAAAAGGCAACAAATGAAATTCAAATCCATTTTCTAGTACTAAATGAGAGAGATATTAAAAAAAAAGAGAGAAAAATTATACGCAGTATAGTCAAGCAATACATAATCAAATAAAGTAGTGTCTATTTTCTCCTTACTACTACACCGATCATCAACCAAGATGAAAAACCAAGTTCTCTGTAGGAATCTGCGTGAAGAGAAAGTTAAGACATCCACTTTTCACACAAAGATCTCTGATTTTAGATGATCACAGAATTTAAGACTGTCTATTAATAAAAAAAAAAGAAAAAAAAAGACTATGCAGGAGGCCATTATGACAACCTCATCAACTAAAAATGAGGAGACATTTATGCTACTACTACATGTTGCCTCTGAACTGTAACAGCTTTTTCAGGCTAGAATGTGAAAACAGATCTTTACAGCTTATATCATTCTGAAAAAGAGTGCATTCATACAATCGTACCTATTTCCACATAGCGGTTTGGAAGGTCACGCATTTCGCTGGCATGCCGTTCTTTTACTGAGCAGATCTAGGAAACAGAAATTTGGATCATTATGATGAACAAACAAACTGTTAATTCCTAAAATGGATCCAACTTTTCCCAGAAATTCTTTTTCTTACTGAGGCATTCTCGGACATGCATTTCTGTATTTGAAAAACACAGGCTAAAAAACAGTGTCGATGCACCACTGAAGAAAACCAGACAGAAAAGTTGTAGCTGTAGTCCACTGCCTTATAAATATGCTGGGAGAGGCAAAGTAAGATGGACCACACGAGAGAAATCTGAAAACATCTGCTCACTATGATTTCTTCATAATAGCATATATGTGTTTGGTTTTGGTATCTGCTCACACTTTGCATCTCATTACCTTACCATTTCAGTAAAAATATGCTACTGCAATTTCAAATAACAGGAGGAGAGTATGTACCTATAAAGAAATGCAAATACCCAAATGTCATGAAGCACACACAATACAAGGGGGAAGACAGATGCCAAACTTAGGACAAACCTCCTCATTTTTAAAAGTCTATGTTTAATGCTCCAAAAGGTTTTTATACTTCACCTACCTCACTTTACCCTCCTTTTCCATCTACTCCTACCAAGCACTTCTAATTTCCCACTGTGCAGTGATGTAGCAGCCTGTTATTAGAAAACAGCTAACAGGCTTGTAACAAACTCATGTCAGGTGCTGGTCTGAGCAAATCATAGTCAGTCTGCAGTGCACAAGTTTGAAATGCCAGTTTCCTGTTGAAAGCGGAACAAAACCCCAAGCAGCCTGTCCCCCACCCCATCCCTTTTTCCCCTCCCCACCCCACGGTTGACCAAAATGATGTGGTTGTTTCTGCAGTCACAACCTCCTCAGCCCACAGAACAGTCCTCTCAAAAAATACCTCATGGAAAGTTGTTCTTCCTTAATGCTAATCAAAAGATGTGAATTCAACAGCCCACTAAAAGCTTTCAGAAGAGGAAATCTCTCCAAGGCACAGAGGAGAGAAGTGTCCCCGAGGATTACATTCGCTGCGTGCTCACACACAGAGATCTGTCTGACCGCTGGGTGTCTATCACTCCTCCCCCTCATGAGGGTCAGTTCAATGACATTTCTATGGCAGCAGGAGTTCTGCACACTCTAGTCAAACCAAATTCTATTTTTTTCGATTGTCTTTGCTTTTCAGAAATAATCCTCTGTTTGTCTGTGATAACAGCAAGCATTTATTACAAAGACAGGTAATTGCACCTTTACTGAATTTCCCCAGCCAATAATCAGCGTTAAATTATCCTTCCAGCAAAGGCTGCAGGGATACATATCTGGGCGAAGGCTTATGTCATCTCGAGGCACATTGGTAATTCTTTGCTTGGAGATCATGTCAAGTATCTTCACGCCCTGAAAGTTTAAATACAAGAGAACTTTATTAAGTATGACAAACTCCTACTCAACACATCCCATATTATTTTGTACGCTAAGGCAGCCGTAGCAGTTCATGGCGTAAGTTTCAGGGTAGGGCTGAGTGCGCCAACAGAAAAAGCTCTTGATACAAAGACCCATCTAACCCAGGAGGTGACAGAAGGAATGAAGGGATTAGGGTAAGTTAGATATTTTAAATTCACATGCCAAATGAAAAGATATAGTAAGTAAATGGAAAAGATACAATAAGTGAATGAGTGATAGATTAGCAACTCCAGTCAGGAGCCAGTTCAGCTTCTTGGCCTGCTGCTACTACTGGAGAAATTAAAAAATCCCAGCTCTTCCACAACATCCCCTGTAGAGAAGCAGAGATTTCCACCTTGGAAAAAGAAATGATGCAAAGCAACAGCTCATTAAGATAAATTAGGCCAATCTGTACTTCTCCAAAAACGCCTTTCTACTCTTACATTAAAACAGGAAAGCAAGCGTATTTAAATGATGCCTTGTTTTGTATCCTGAGATTTTTCAATGCCTCCTCAGGAAATCTCCTAAACTAACAGAACAAAAAGTTTAAAGAAAGGAAGATTAAAGTCACTGGGGGAGGGGGGTGGTGGCGGCACAGGGAAGAGCCATTAATCAGATTTTAACATGCCATTTAGAAAAGGTGAGCTATAACCTTTCCAATAGTAAAATGAGACTAATTTCGTGTTAAGTAATAACTTGTTCTTAGTGATTTAAAAACAAAAGTCCCCAAAATAAACTAAAATATTTTAGTAAATATTTCCTTAAAGGTCAGTGAGTAGAAAGAACAACTCTCATGACCATAGGAAAGGGGTTGGAAGGGACCTTGAAAGGTCAGCGTCCAGGATGCTGAAATATAGTTTGGGATTTCTGTTGTTCAGATGTCTTCTAAGTGTCTCATGATGTTCAAGAGATGCCCCCCGCCCAGGTTTGCCTGCCGGTCTCGTTAAGCGTGGTGAAGGTAAGGGGCCATCCCTCTGCCTGGAGGCTCCTGGCTCTGTCTCCAGCGGGTGCCCCGCAGGTGCGGCCGAGAGGGCTGCCTGGTGGGAAGAGTTGGGGCCCCCAGGGACCGGGGCTGTTTGTTGCCCTGGGGAGCCTGTCCCAGCGCGGGAACAGAGTGGGAGCATGGCCGAGCAGAGCCCGAGAGAGACGTGACACCGTCCTCTGGCACGCTCCTGCTCTGCCGTGGGGCGGCCGCCAGCCTGCAGACAGGGGCTGGGCGGGCTGCAGCTGTTTGGGGGGCTGCCCCACTTTTTAGTTTTTAGCAGAGCTCCCCTTTTTCTGGGGGGTGGTGTGTGTGTGTGTGTACCTTTGTAAATGGCACTACTAAAGAGCTGCAGGTTGGAGCAGATTCCCTTGTTTAGTGCCCTTCTTGGGGGTGAATAAAATAGGGGGAGTCCTGGGGGGGGTGATGGCCCCGGTGTCACTGGGGGAGCTGATAATGCATCAGAGGAACAGGTTTCCCCCCACTGCGAGTTTCTATGTCCCCAGCTGTACAGATTCAACCGTTTGTAAGTCAGAGAGTCTAAACATGGGCGTCATGGTCGAAGCCAGGTTTTGCCTTTTCTGTTTTTTTGTGTGTGTGGTTTTTTTTTTGTTTTGTTTTGTTTGTTTTTTGTTTTTTTTAATCACAAGAAACAGTAAGTGGTATGGGGGTGGGCCAGGTTTTTGGTTTTTTTTTTTCCTGTGATCTTTGTCACTGAAGAACTGTGAGCGTGGAACACACTCCTATTGGTGACTCTGAGGTTAACAGCCATCAAGGTTTCAGAAGCAAAAACTTATACACAGCATCTTCAACATACAGAGCCCAGATCTCTGGGTAACATAAAAAAGGAGCTTGTTTTGTTTTTTCTAAGCTCATCTGATAAAATTTGCAATCTTGCTTGAACTGCATTTTAGTGAAGTTTTTTTTTTTAATTAATCTTACCACTTTGACTTCAAGGATGATTTTCACATAAAAGTGACCCATATCACACCTTCTGTTTTTCTACAAGTCAGCAAATCCTCAATGGGATAGACTAGCTTACGTTTTAAGTGCCTTTCAAACCAATAGTGTGGGATCCTCTATAGTCAAAAGTATGCCATTGGCACCATAAACCAAAAGGACTACCAGAGCCAACATCTGACCATGAAAGAGCCTAAAACCTGTTCAAATGGGAGTTGGGCAGCCTAACGCCGCTAAGGATTTGGTCCTCAGGTGTCTCAGTTTGTAAAACTTACACTCTTGGCCATGGAGGAAGAAGAGGGCGAAGCAGCAAACATGGGTTACCTGAGCATCTGACAAGCAGAATTAGACCTTGCCTAAATAATCTGCAGCCCATCTCAGAATACCCAATGTCAAACAAGCTCACATATAGTGTGCCAAAAAATAAAAAGGCATAAGAAAATAAAAACTAGGTAGCAACATACAGAGAGTAAGAAGCAAGGCTATAAAAGATTTTCTCTGACTTTGAAAGAAAAAAATGGAACACAACACCTCGCTAGAGGATGGAGAAATTTTTAAAAGGTAAAGGGGGAAGGGAAAGGCCACTAACCAAATATATTAATCTTTTGGAGGGCAAGTGTCATTTCATTTTTCATTGAAAGATAGGCCCTGACCATGACTTTTTGTCTCTGACAGATGGCTCTCAACATTTTATTAGTATTCTGTGTTCTGATGTGGCACATCATCTCTAGGGATAGCTCTCCTCAACTGTCCTATCTATTCCCAGCAGATTCACCTAGAATATATATTTTAATTGTATGGCTCTGAAAACAACAAAACCTTCAGAAGAGCTAATGTAATGACAATGAAGCACTCACTGAAGTTTCAATTCTAATACAGTTATTAAAGGGGAGTAAATAAACAAAAGTCTACCTCTAACGATTTCATATCAAACTGGTTTTGAAAGGAATAAAAGAACAATGGCTTTAAAATATTTTAATAAATGCTTCCCTTCAGGAGGGAAAAACAACAGAAGGAAAAAAATCTAGTGTTTCAGAAATGCTTTTTCCACATTTTAAAATAAGACTTTGGAATTTAGACGTGATACACACATAAAAACATATCCCTCACTGCTGAGCTTTAAAACACAGACCTTGACCCATCAATTAGATATACAGTGATAGGTGAAATGCAACACTCAGCATGAAAGCAATGGCTCCCTTTAAAATATGAATTACCCTTAGAGGAAAAAGGACCTATTTTCTCCTAAGTCTAGCCTTTTCTAGTGGCCTACCAAAATGAGAAATTGTAACTATCATTTTTTTGTAATCTACAACATTAGAAGCACATATGATAATGCCACTTCAGTACAAATTACAAAATCCAGACAGGTTTGGGGTTTTTTACAGGATGAAAAGTGGGGGTGATGATGGGTTTTTTTTGTTGGTGGTGTTTTTGGTTTTTTTTTTTTTAAATAGATTTACATTGGCATTCCTTCCTCAAACAGTTTGCTTCAGGACATTGCACTGGTCAAAACTCTGCTAGGCAATACTGTATAGCAGCAACCACCCCCAACAGTGGTATGTAGAGCTACTTTTCTTAATTTCTTCAGAAGTGGCAATCATATGGAGAATGCTGCCTAGCCAGCAGGAAATGCCGGAAGAAATGTCTACAAAGAAATAGGATCTAAAACACGATCCTTCAATGCCTTTTATACACGATTCTTCAAATGTACCATTTTTCAACAGAATATTTTGGCAATTAACATTGAAACATTTCAAATAGTGTAATGGCAGTGGTATTTTTGTTCATTTAAAAGAGGTGAAAAATACTTACCATATTATTGGCCCAAGCAATTAAGTGTCCTCTCCATTTTACATTTCTTATATTTCCTTCCCCTTCATGTAAAACCGAAGGCTTCCATCTATTCATCCAGCCTCTCTCATACAACAGCAACTACGAAGGAGTGCAATAAGACATATATTCTGTGACACGCTGCTGTATGTAAACATGGGAGGTATTTTTGCCTCATTTTCAAGGGCAATGAAAAATACACACCTATCACAAAACAAAAACAAACACAATCAAACATTTTCATATAGTACATATGAATTTAAAATCTTGTATCCTACAGAATTCGAGTTACTTCAATAATAATATTAATAAGCAGGCCTTCGTCAAGTTTCTCTAAAGAATGGTAAGTATAATTATTTCCATTTTAAGGACAAGGAAGTGAAGACATTTGAGAACCTAAGCCTACAGCACTAGTGACAACACTTCAGAAATCTGGTAAAGAAACCAGACCGTCTCACACCTATCCACTGATCTGGTGATAGGCTCCTTCTTCCCTCCAAAAAACAGGAGATAGGAAAAGCGTCCCGTATGCCTGGTGTAGTCAAAACTATCAAAGACCCCCAAGACTTTGGCCTTTTGCTTGGACCCACGTGAAACTACATGGCCTTCCACAGGGCTCTGGAGATACTGTGTGTTAGTCCCACATGTGCAAACTGCACTGTACCACAAGTGCTGCTGACTGTAAAACTTGTCTGACTGGGAATCCCAGGTTCTGCAAATAGGGAAGGTATGTTAGAATATCTAAATGCATAGGAGATGTTACAAAATGCTTTGCAGCAGCAAAGAAAAACCCAGCTACATGTAGACAATCTGCATGACATTTCAGCTCTTTTACCAGTTCCTGTATGGTTTTAGGAAGTTCTTTAATAGTATTATAACATGGAATCACTGAATGATGCAAAGTTCAGTGCTTGGAGGGATACCTAAGTAAGAAGCTGAAGTATCATACTCTTAAGGTACCAGTCCTGCCAACTTCTGCATGAGTACGCCCACATACAGACACATGCACAACCTGAACCCGAGCTCATGTAAGTGCACAATGACCATTAAGAGGTGTAAAATTGCTACCTGTAAGGACTTTTGTCATTCTAATACCTAAATCGAGTACCTATGTTGCTACTATTTCCTATTTAAGATCCAGCTGTACATGCTTTTTTATACGTGGTTTCCCCCTGCCCGTATTTGCCATAAATATGTCAAGTGATAAGACATTAGTTGTTTACAATAACATCTTTTTAACAAAATAAGGGATTTTTGACAGCAATTAAACTGACTGCCTCTCTCTCCTAAAGCCACAAGATGGCACCAAAAGACAAGTATTTTCTCCAAACGTTTAAAGCAGTCACTAGCTAGGATACTCTATCAAGAAACTTTTGCGTGACGTATACTGCAGACATCAAACTTCTCACTCGTGTATCTTGTCACTTTAACCCCACCCAATACACCTCTGTGTCCTTCACATAGCTTGCATGAAAGCCCACCTTTTAGACAGTCTAGGGATTTTTTTTCTACCTACAAAAAGGCTACTCAATAAAACTCTCATGGAATATGCTATTTCACAGCAACCAAGGCATGACACTGAAAGCAGGGGTAACATCTGCTCATAAGGCCATGCCACAGAGAGGAATGTGCCTTAGCAGGCTGGTAGGTGGATGTGAAACACAGGAGCAGCCCTCAGCCCAAACTAATTAGCTCCACCCAGAAGCTGGGGATGTCATAAAAAACTAAGTGCTGTGCTGATCCAGACTTGAAAATTACTTTTTTCCTAGTTCACAAACTCCTACGGAGGGGCTCAATGGAAAAAGAACTCATTCAGATGCCTCTTTCAATACAGTCCAGTAAAGGCAGCAGCAAATACATATAATTTTCATCTGAACTTACTGGACAAGGCTGTGAAAACTGATGTGGATGATGTGAAAGGTTAAAATTGCTGACGTCAATTATATTAACTGAACTTTGAATCTTTTCTGCTTGTGACTGAATTGTGATTTAAGTTTATTTATTACTACACACAAGGTCCAGAGTGAGCCTGGAATGATGCTTTGCAGTTATTTTGTTACTCTTCATGGTTCGTGAACACCATGCTTTTTCGCTACCCGAGTAAGAGGCTGCGAAGAGAATAATTGACCTGAGAAAGCACTGGTGAGGAGAAAAGAAAAAAAAATTCTGCTCAACTCTACACACATGCTTAATTAAATTCTCAGACCAAGGCAGTAGAAGACAACAGTCTGATATTGCCTGTAATAAAGATGAGAAGTGAATCTGAATCTCTGCAGCACCCAGAATTCCCCTTTTCATATCATCAAGTGCAATAGGTCCAACACTGAAACCAAAGGACACACAACATTGTGGCTTCAAAAAAAGTAAGAAAAACATCTCAAAACATGCTTTACTAATTTATCTGCAATGTAATTATCTGCATTTTACTGATCTATGATGTGATTTATTTATTACTTCTGACAGCAATGACACCTGGAAACTGAGTTACTGAACCCAGAATTTTGCTATACAGTTTGGAACTGCTATCCACTGAATGCATTGCTCTCAAAAAAGCAGCCTAATTTATTTCTTAGTCTTCCTTTCTGTTTTCATAATGTTTATTGCACCAGAAAGCCATTTAAAACTTCAAGAGAAACCAGACACATAACAAAATCCACCATTTCTGGAGGGGTTCCTCCTACCACCCTCCTCTCTTTTTGGTAGGGGAAAAATATTTTAGGGCTTTATTTCCCATAAATCCTATATTTTGGCAGTCAGCATTCACAGTACTTATATTTCAACAGCAGCCACAAAAATAACTTTCTTGCATTCTCTGCAATACAGTTTATATTTTCCCCTTTTTTATTTGCTCTGGTAAATCTTTCTGGTCCTTTGTTACAATATAGTAGTGCTTAGAATGCAATTCCAGCATCTCTTGCATGTATCGTGAAATGATAATATCGCTAAAATAAAATAAACTTACTTCAAGGGTCCCCACCCACAGTCCTTCAGAGTACACTGCAATCTTCTGATAGTTTACTACTTATTATTTTGGGAGTCTTCTTAACTGCTTATGCTTGTCCATTGGATCATTAAGAAAAAAAGACACACTGAAATGCATGAGACAAGAAGACGGTGCAGGACACTTTTCAGTTTTAAAAATAAGTTGATATAATTCTCTTGGATTAGTGAATACATCTCTCTGTATCTTTCACTACCAGGAGATTAACCTCCTCCAAAAAGAGCTCAAAACTATTTTAGAGCGCATCCGCTGAAGAGAAGAGACTAGTGCTTGGATTTAATGGAGCCTATCATGCAATTAGCATTAACACTAATTACATGTAATCCCAGTCTTTAAACTACGTACAGGAATTCTCAATCCTCTGAACAGAGAGAGCAATGACTGCAGCTTTGGGATCATCAATACAGTGAAGTAATTCAATTCAGTTTCTTCCCACTACCAAATACCACCTTCAAAACACCGAAATAAAAGCTATCTATTCTCACACAGTGAAAAGTTTCAAAAGAAACACACTTTCGCTGATGCGCCATGCACAGCGTCATTGCTTTGTTTCAATATAGCACCTTCTCAGTAAAGATCTGGAGTTTTACAGAAGAAAAAGGCTGAGACTTCAATTTGTAACTGAAGAGCCATCCTTCGTTTCCCTATTACAGCAGTGTTGGATTAGTTTTTATTTCACAGAATAAAAATCAGGAAGAAACCCCCTGTATTTCCCTTGCCCTGTTCTTTGTTTGCCTAAGCGTGAAGATGCGCCTACCTGTGGCATTTGTTCTGATTTTTGGCACCTGTGTCACCAACTCTCCCCTCAGCCAGGCATCACCACAAAAACTTAAAATGCTACTGCCATGGTTACAAGCGATCACTACAGATATTTATTGTTTTCAGCCTAAAAACAACATTTACAGGCACAGCCAAGACTAACAGATATCCAACAGTAATGCAGAACAGCATGCCACATGAAGACTTACTGTTTAATCATGCATCCCTAGGAAAATATATAGCAACAATAAAAAATTATCACTTCTGTTTAGAACAGTGATGGACTGGATGAGCTCAAGCAAGGCAGAGAATAATGTAAGCCTCAAGTTTTCAACTGCAGATGAGTTTCCAAAGCATGGTCACAAAACACTGTTGCTGTCTAAGGAGCTGGGGTGTGGATGGAGGGGAGGGCACGAGGTGCAGTCAAGGGAAATCAAGCAAGGAGGCAGTGGCAGACAACAGCAGCATTGGGAGGTAAGTGATGGCAACAGTGAGATACGAAACAGGAGCTGCTGCTGTAGTTCATGGACAGAGAAGTTAGAGATTTTGAGATGTTCAATACAAACAAATGCCATTGGACCTTTATTAGGCTGTACTTTTAACAACTCAACTGCTAGATTCCAGCTGTCACCTATTCACAAAGAGCTACAGAATTAACACGTTGGAAAGCAAGTCCTGCAGCCTTGCGGGAAGAGGCACAACCTCTCACACATGTCATATGTTTAGATCCTCTTTGCTTGCCACCTCAGGCAATTATAAAAGTTTTCCATGCAGACATTCGCAAAACACACAATTAGAGATTACACGCACACAGGACTGCAATCCACCCTCTCCTTACACAAACCACATTTGTTTGTTACAGCACAAGGAGAATGTTTTGGTTTTTGCGACACACATCCGAATAATAATAAAGAAGAAATGTAAGCTAAATAATCTGCTTATTAAGCAAACAGCACATCACTACATATCAAAGTCTCTTCTGCTCAATAATATGGGATACATCCAAGCATTATACATCGCAGCAAGCAAATGGCAGACATGCATTATTATTGTGGCTTGCTTACTCCTACAGTTTGTTTCCTACTTATGGTAAATTATCCAATGCATGGAAAGAAATTGCCATAGTATTTACTCTTTCTTCACTTAAACCGGACCTTTGAGTATTTACTGACTGACATTTTAGAGCTTACAAAGCAATCTGCCTTTCTTGTCTGGTACTCTTCTACCCAACGTAATGCCAAACAGCTGACTATCTGCTTTCTAAAAATGGACTGTGCTGCAAACAGCATCCTGACAATTTAATAATTTGTCAAAGTAGTCCAACCAGTTATTATGAAGTACATATCATAGGGTTCAGAGGTAAAGGTCATCTACTTACTCAGAAAGCAAAGTGCATCTGCTGACACTAAAAAGCAGACAATTAAAAAAAAATCTAAGGCATTCCCTGGCAGACTTGACTTTAACATACAAATCCCACTACCCATAACAGCAGTTGCAGATCCCCAAGAATGTTATTTCTCTTCCTGCTTGTGCATTGTTCACAATTGCTATCCTTTCTCTGTATATGATGTTGCTCCACGCGGAGCGGAAAGGAATTTAGATCATCTTGTTTCACCTCTCAGGCAGGTTACACCATGGGTCCATCCCAGGATTCTAACATTGAAATATTATTTTAGATTTTTTTTTTTAATAATGAGAAAATTGCCCCAGGTAATGCTAAGTTCTCTCTGCTTTTATAACAGACAAAGAAAAGAGAGTCTAATGTTTAAGCATGGGCATTGATATGCTCAGCTGCTAATTCTGGGAGGATAAATGCGTCGAACATGTTCAGACACATCTACATTTGAAAACCAGTTTTTATAGTGTATTTTTCAAGCAAATGAAATACAGACCCCATTAAAAATGCATTTTTATATCTATTTCCTCCACATATATATAATAAATACACTATGTAGATATAGACACGGATAAAGATATAACTGCTGACAGTCACAGGGTAAATTTTCAGCTTTATCTTGGTTCCCTAGCCCTTAAAATGTTTCAGACTGGATACTCAAATCAACAATTACTATATAAAATGCATGTCCTAGGCAAATGCAGAGCCCAATCCTTTAAGATACTGAATATCCTACTCCATACTGGCTTCAGAATTCATTTGCTTAATTGTTCTGGGTCCCCACTACCATGCTGGGTAGAGAACCCCAAAAAACCCCTTAATTACTACATATACAGCAGACTGACTCAATCACTCCAGAGGATTCACTCTCCTAGGATTTTTACTATAAAAACCTTTGTGTCTGGTTACTGATGTTAGTCGAAACATGAAATAGGAAGTCTCATCAATGCCTCTGCCAAGAAACAAACCTCATGTTGTTCTGCTCTCCTAAGTTATCTTTACATAAGATGCAGTAGCTCATACTTTGACTTTGGAACTGAAATATCCTTCAGTCTTCTCTGTTAGTTCTGCCTCTTTAACCCTCTGGATATAATGTATACTCAAACTTTGCAATAACGTTCATTTAGCTGATGTGTTGGGAAAGATCAGCACTCTAACAGTTAAATAAAGAACACCTTGTTTTCAGCTTTACCACCCTCATTTAGTTGGCTTTTACCCTGTTATTTTTTAAGATCAGACCCTTTTTTAAAAGGTAGAAGGTTATGGCCTTCAATAGCATAGTATTTGTCTTTTCTCTTGCTTTGAAGCTCTGCTGTCTCCTCTGGACAGGAATGCCCTATTATTTACAATATACAGTATTATTATTTCAGGGTTACCATCATCTGCCAAGTCATCACAATGGTGCTGTAGTTAATTGCAGAGATAAGGAGGAGGGGAGCAGTGAAGCACCTTTATTTAGTATGGTACCTATTGCTTCTCACTGTGATCGTGTCAACGTTTCCACAGTACCTGCCTTGTTTCTAGGCAAAGATAACATTCATTCATTTAAAAAAAAAAGGGGTGAAAAAAACTTTTCCAGCCCAAAAAAGAAGGCAATGATATTATCCCAAGCTTAATGAGAGTTGTTTAGTATGCCAACAATTTAAATTGGCTAATTAGTTCCTAATACAATTTAGAGAAAAAACACTCTTAAAAAGACTCTAGTACATGCCTAGTTAAGCAACTGTATAAACATATGCATGGTAGAGTTAAGCTTCAACAGTCTGCAATGACTTAAACAGTTACCCCAGGGAGCACTGCTCTTAAGTCAGCTTTAGGTCAGGCTGAGCTTCTAAGACATGGCAAATCTCAGCATCACACAATTTACCTGAGTTCTAAACATCCACCTGTGTTGGGAACTGAGGACCTGCACCGTGCATCCCTGAAGCATGTCACTTTGCTTTTTTCCCCTCTCTCTACATTTTTTTTTCTTTACAGACATTGCTGCTCACCTTGAACGTTTGCATGAATGCTCTGCACTGGGTCTTTGAACTGAAAAGTGTATTTTTAATACACTTTGTATTGTTATGAAGAACTGTATATTTCTCAAAAAATGAGGTGGTAATTCAAAGTTACAGTCTCCCCCACCCCATTCTTTAAGGATATTACTGAGACAGATGCTTGGCTATAAAATGAATAAATTTAAGCAGATCTTAAAGTGTTTTTTTGAGATGAGACAAAACAGAGTGTTAAGTTCGGGGGGCAAGTTCTTGCCTGTTGTGTGCATCTGTGGTTTGGCTTCTTCGTTTTGTTTCACTGTAAATCAAAATCAGCATGAAATTCAAGTAGGAAATCAAGAGCACCCTTCTCATATTCTGAGACAACAATGTTCGCAATGCAACTAGAAAGGTTTGAGGAAGTGACCAAATTTCTTTCTGGGTCCTTTATCTACTCAGATTATCTTAGCAGACAATATAAAAAAAACCACCAACATTTAAAACGCTAATAGACATTATGTCACCATCTCCCAGAACAACAGAAAACAAAGATAGAGCCCACAACCCTTTGGACAAAGAGTTCACACACTTCACGCTACACACTTACAGAATTATAAAATCATAGAATCATTAAGGTTGGAAAAGACCCTTAAGATCATTGAGTCTAACCGCTAACCTATCACTGCCAAGTCCACCACGAAACCATATCCTCAAGCACCACATCTATCCTTCTTTTAAATACCTCCACGGATGGAGACTCAACCACCTCCCTGGTCAGCATGTTCCAGTGCCTGACCACTCTTTCAGTAAAGACATTTTTCCTAATATTCAACCTAAACTTCCCCTGGCACAGCTTGAGAGCACAGGGAGAGAGATGCGAGGTCCGCAGCCTGAGATGGTATGCTTCAGCCTGCTTCTCCTCACTCTTGTGGACCAACTTCCCATTGACTGGTGCCCCCAGAGAGCTCTTTGGCTTTACACTCAAGGTGAGGTGTAAATAAAAAGCAGGGATGTTTTTCAAGGCATTTTTCTTTTCAGAAAAAGAAGAAAAAAAGTCTTTGATAAATAAGTAGGTGGAATTTAACTTTCTGAATTTTCACAAAGCATTCTGTTGTTGCCTTTATACAAGCACATATGCTCCTTTTGGGGGAAAGGAGAAAAGGGGAAGGGTTTCTACCACAAGGTTAAGAGGTTTTATTTGTTGGGTTTATGTACCAATAAAATCAAATTACAGGTGTCAAGGGACATTTATTTCAATGCTAAATACCTTATGTTAAGATGTCAATTAAAGTTTTCCTGAAGAGTAAAGTTCCTCAGCAAAAAATGAATGCATTAAGAATGAATATACCATTCCCCAGAGGACAGAATATAAAACAAGCTGTCAAGTAATCAAAGATAACCAAAGAGAATGTGTTAACTCCCTGATGTTTTTTTCTGTTCGGCATCAGGTGAATGCAAGCTCTTTTACCACCTGACGGAGCCCTGTTCTATTAACTCCCTGCTTCTCTCTTTCCATACCCCTTTTATCAGCACTAAAAATCTTCACAAACTGGTGGCTGACAGACATACACTGACTGTGCATTATTTTAAGGACAACACCAACTCTGACCAGCCAGCAAAAGCTGTCAAGCATACACGCCACTTAAAAAGCAAAATAAAACACAGCTATGCTTCGAAACATATTGAACTGTTAATGAAAATTAAGTTATATTCAGCACTTTATATTTCTTACATGCCAGCAAGGGAAAGCCATGGCATTCAGTTTGATGCATCTATAAGTGAGGACTATTCTTCTTTAATTTGTAAGAGAAGGCAACAGGAAAAGTCCATGAATTCAAGAAAATGTTCCAAATAAAACATTTCGTATTTTGACTGAAAATATGCAACATGATACAAGATACTTGTAGGACCTGGAAGCAGCTGTAATCTGGAAGTCAGAATTGCGCACTGCACCAATAAGACACTTAATGCACATTTAAAGTAACAACTGCCCCAAGTAGAACACTTTAACTACACAGATACAAGTATTTTAAAAAGTTGGAGCTCTACTCTACCAAGAACTCCTCTGAATTACTTTTAAAAACCACACACACAAAAAAATCACCCACAGGTAAAGCAAAAGAAAAATCCCAAATATCAAGACCAACATGCATTGTGAAAGATCAGTATTCAGGTCTAACTTCTACTCCCACTTCAACAAATTAAAATGAATGGAGAAAATCTGGCCTAGGAAATGCAAATAATGTTTTTTCAGACTATGTAGACAGAAGTGTTTCTACTCTGAAGCTCAACTTGTTGCAATGTGGTTTTAACATAAAAAGTGCACTTCCCCTCCCCCTGAAATTAGTCTTAATTAAGTAAGAATGTTTTGAAATACAATGTATAAAGAGAAGGAAGAAGCAGAATTCTTTACTCTAGGTATTAAAAATCACATACATATCCTGAGCTATTTTTAAAAGCTGTTTAAAGATAGCCTAAGTTCATTATTCTATGACTGCTTACCTTTTTCCCTCCTGTTACAAATTGCTTGAAGTGGGATCTTACAAAATGAGGATGAACAGCAACAATCTCGGGGGAGGGATGGAGTGTGTGGAGAAAAAAAAAAAGAGATTATTTTGTCTTAAATAAGAGTTTACAGGGAGCACCACATCACTTTTTAAACTAGATAACCCTTTGCCAAGTATCAAGTGTTACAGCTGAGTTCTTTCCCTGAAGTAGTTGCTTCAGACATCTCTATTTGTTTTTCCTAGAAAAGAAGAAAATTCTCCATATTACATGGCATGTGACAAGTCACACGCCTGACACTGAGGGCCATGTTACACCAAACGAATACTTCTTTTGCACAGCACGCAGCAGAATTAGGACCGTGCAGTACAGGGCTGCCACAAGCAAGGGTTACCCCAATTAAGTCTTGTTTGGGACCTGCCTAGAGGGCAGACACCTCAGCCCTATTGCAGGACAACCTCACGTAGCATCAATGCACCTTAAACAACCCCTTTGCCTTACACGTTATGTGTCAAGTGTGGAAGATCAAGCTGTAAGAGCGGCAGGGCCCTAGGAGGCAAATGAGTTGCATCTGATGTTTGTGAAAACTTAATGACCTCATTCCTTTCCCCCCCAACCCAAGAGCAGCTGCAACATGGAAGACCCCAAGCAGCAAATTGCAAACCACCTCTCCTCCTGCAAAAAACATTTCTTTTAGAAAAAGCTAGATCTTCCCATATGCCTACTGGAGGTGCTTTTTGAACAGCCAGGCAGCCCCAGGTCTCTCATGCAGAGTATAACTGAAGTTTTCCCTTCAGACAGGGTACATCAGCATCACCACCCA
Source organism: Phalacrocorax carbo (assembly GCF_963921805.1). Classification (NCBI taxonomy): domain Eukaryota; kingdom Metazoa; phylum Chordata; class Aves; order Suliformes; family Phalacrocoracidae; genus Phalacrocorax; species Phalacrocorax carbo. The sequence continues at coordinate 112,375,048 of NC_087514.1, read as the reverse complement.
TTGCTGTATCCCGAGGTAGGTTTAATGTATATGAATTGGTTGCAAAACATTGACCTCACAGTTAGCAGAACCCTCAGAATTTGTATCACAGATCTACAAGGAAAAAAATATGTTGAGACAGGTAACAGCTGCAACAGGACAATTTCTCTTTCACTTTGCCTTTTGTATTTGAAAAACTCAATAATACTTCTTACAAAACCAAGATCAGCTTTCTTCCTGCCTAAACAGATCAAAAGCTTTTATATTGAGATAGATAACTATTTTCTAGTGACTCGAATAACATTACAAGGAAGCGGTATTCCTCTCTCTCATTTAGATTCAATGTGACCTTTCTGTTATTAAAGACGACACAACAACACAATTACTAAAGATTAAAACAAGCACTTACTTTAATAGGACAGTCAAATGTTTCATGAAACTCTTCTGCTGAATATAATCCAAATACCTGCACCTAAAGAAGTACAGAAAAAAACCCAAAAATATTTACCTAATAACCACCTGACAACTAAAAGTGAATGTAAATCACTAGCAACTAAAAGATCAATCTGAATGTTAACTGTTACATCTTTTTTCCTAAAGAAAAAAAAAAGTCATATTTAACAATTCAGAGTTAATTGAGACAAATTGGGCTTCTATTATGGCATATCTCTAAATATTTGCAGCAGTGCAAAAGTACTTATTTGAATTTTTTTTAAATTTTGGTTTTGTTTTAGTTTTGGGGTTTTTTTTTTGGGTGGGTTTTTTTTTTGTTACAAACACTGCAACACCTACAAGTTCCTTTTGCTTTAGGCTGATCAAATCTGTTTAACAGATACTGATCTAAGGTAAGAGCAACATAATAACATTCAGGGGAAAATAAATTAAAAACTTTTCCTTTCTGAGAAATAACTGTAGGATTTTTTTTCCCTCCAAGCAATACAGGGTTTACATAAGAAAAAAGAAATTTGTGACAATAAAGCAAAACCAGCCTGAAAACCAAGTCCCATATGCTTCTTGCCATCCTCTCCTCCTCCCAGGTGCATTCAGTGCTATTTTGTTTCATTCCATGACCACTGGAAATGTCTTCCTCTGAAGATTCCTCCCTTCTCATCTATGTTGATGTCTCAGTACATTTAATAGTCAGCACTGATGTTGTAACCATAGGCAATCAGAATACCTATTACAGTCAATCTGAAGAAGGCTCAACATTGTTATTAAAAAAATTTTAAAAAAACCCCAAACCAAAGAAAACCCAAACAAAACAACCCAAAACCAAAAAGTATGTTTCTACTGTCAAGTGAATTAACAGATTTTAAAATATTTTCTTCTCTTTACTTCTTTACTTACAGAACTGGTACAGAGTTTATCAAGTGTTAAGAAATATCATTAGACTTAGATGCTATGACTATAGAATAGGGTTTCTCAAGCTTTTTCTAAGTACAACCCTTTTTTGGGCTTATGTCTCTTCATCCAGCACACAACATTCCCTTCCCCAATTATCAGATGAGACAGTTGACAACTCAGTTTCTGCAGAAATCTGGAGTAAAATTGGGTTGAAGACTTATGGCCAGGTATTAGTTCACTGATTTACTAATTATGATTTCCACAAAGAATAATAACTGGTTTGCTGTTTCATTATGATTTTAAGAGGTTTCCCCCCACTGCCAAAGGCTGTTGGAACAAAATCACCCAGCAGGGATGGACACTGCTGGTGGGAGAATGGAGAGAGAAGAGCACCCCATGGAGCAATCAGTGGAAAACTGTATCTGACAGCAAATGTGCTTTAGAAGGTTCTCAGGCAGGTTTGGTCATTCATCTGAATTTTCTGGAAAAAGGTGATCCCTTTGGTAACTCTGCTTTGCATGTTCAACAAGTTGGACTCAAAGATCTAAGAGATTTTTTAACCTTATTTCCTTCTCTGTCTGTATCCCCATCCCCATCGTGATTCCTTCTGGGGGAAAAAAATGGTAACAAAAAACAAAAAACCCACTAGACAAAGATCTGCAGAACAAAGCCAGTAAATACCAGTAATAGGCCACAAAAAGTGAGGCTTAATGGCTCTAAAAAGATCAGTTCAGAGAGCAAGAACCCCCAAAATTCCTGCAGAGAGTCAAGAAGACAGAGCAAAAAAATTAGACTTCAGGCAAACTACAAGAGAAACTAAGCCATCAGCAAGGAACTAAGCCTTCCTCAGGGTGGCTCAAAGTTCAGCAGTCTCAGTGAAGTTAAAAACGTCTCAGACCACCTCATCTCCCTTTCAAGCTTGTCTCCTGGATACATCTCCTAAGCAGCATTATCAGCTCTGGCCATTACTCATTAGTGAATATACTGCCTCTAACAACACGCTTTAAAAATACTGCTGCATGCACTGTGTAGGGCTGAGCTACTGCTCCAAAGGATTGGAAAATCAATATTTGGAGACAGTGAGATGTATCGCAAAGCTGTGATTATGTAAGCCAACCAAAGGGTTGTATTTGAGTTGGGCCTGGCTGTAAGCCTAGAAAACCTTCAGGCTGATGTCTAGAGGATTTTGTTTTCTGGGGTTTTGTTTTCAGCAGCTGGCACAGCATATCCAATGCAACAGACTAAACAAAATAAGAAACAGAGGAAAGAGAAAATAAGACAGAGAGAAGAAAGGAGGGAGAAAAAGAATAGATGTGGTTAAAACACCACACTGCAAATTCCACAGAAGCAGAATCCTCAAAAATAACAAAAGACCCCTCTCAAATTAAAACTAATTAATCAAAATCAACATTAGCAACAGTGCCTTCAACATTTTCATAATACTGCATTGAACATGGCAATATGATATTCCTTTAAGAGTATGAAAACAAAATGGAGCCAGTTAACTAAAGAGGAAAAAACAACTCAGCATAAAATACATGTTATCATGTTTACTCTAGGGACACCGTATAACAGTTTATTGCTTCTTAATGTCTTTTATTCTTCAGAGAGAAAGTGATTCTTTTGATATTACAAACCTATATTGGATTTATCTATTTCTGCTTTCTATCCCTGCTCAGCTCATGATGTTTTTGGGTAGCTGGAAAAAGGATTTCATTATGAAAGTCCACTACATTTTGCCAGTCTTGTCCAATTTTAAATATCCAGAACCCCACCACTCCGGTGCATCCGGACGTAGCTGTTTCTTTACTTCCACATATGGAAGAAGCAGCCAACCTTCAGTGGCCAAAAGGTAGGAAAACAAACACATCTTACCTACAAGCCACATTTAGTGAAAAATGATCAATGTAATACTTCACAGACATTCTTAACATAAATGCTGTTACAGAGATTCAACATGACACTAAAGTATGTAAGCACAGTATCATTTATATTTCTTCGTGTAAAAAAAGTTACAAGCCAATAAGGGTGTAAATTACATCGCTGTTACATAATGACATATGAGAGCTTTAGCAAAATTGGGAGTCAGATCCAGGTTCTTCAAGACAGCATTCAAGTAGGCAAAAAACTAACCCCCCAAAATTCCACAATTCTGAAGCTGCAAGGCTGCTGCTTCCCCTTCTACTTATTCAAGCATCAAAATTCTCCTCTTATACCCTAATGTTTCAACACCCAGCCATTTTCCCCAGCCAGTGGCCAAACTAGAGTGGTGGTGGTGGCGGTGGTGGTTTCGATTTCTGTTCCTTTCCATGCCACTGGTGACCAGATGCAGCTGAGACCATTGGCAAGGAAGATTTTCAAAGAACTAAACGTGCAGTATAGAAAAGCTGCAAGCGGCTCCCAAAGCACCCGTCGGCCACAGATGACATACTGGTGCCAGGTTTTGACATTAGGTCTGGATTCTGCCCAATAAGAAGAGGGTTAGAGAATTGCACTGTGCTGCTATGCTACCCTCCCAGCCAATGTAGCTCGTCTAAATCTAGTTGGAGAGTAGGAAAACAAAGAAACAAGTAGTAAAATAAAATGCATCAGACAGCAGAACAGATAAGAGGAGGGGGTTCTCATCATAAGGACTTCCTTCAAGAAGACAAATGGTTTCCATCTCCCTCATATTGGATCCACTTTGATATGGGAAAATGCACTCCCTGCCTATTGCAAAAATCTTCTGCAGTGGTCTAGAGGACGTGCCCTTATTAATTGGTAGAAAATACTTGCATCTACCCAGCTGGCTCAAAATCCACAGGTCTTTTTACTATACCTCTTTTTTGTTTAAAACTGATTTAAGAAAACTAAGCTGTTTTGCTTTTTTTTTCTTTTTTAAAAAAATGATTTAACTTTTTTTACTTCTTGATCTGAGTTAATGATGACTTAGCAAACTCTTGTACAAGTGTTTACCTTCTTACAATATGAACACTCCCACTGTAGTAAGGAAAGAGCTATAAGGAGTATAAAGTTACACTTTTGTTATGACCCAGAACCTAGAAGTGCTACATTACCTGGCCAGGAATTTCTGCCATTTTCCTTATACAGTAGCACAACATTAGGTATTGTTTTCACCCATTTTAGGGGTGGATTCTTTCACAGAGACACACCTTTCTGGGTCAGGTGGAATGTAGCTTCTAAAACATCCAGACATTTCAAATCTCCAAATAAGATTTTCAGTGTAGAATATGGTGAAGCATCAATGTCCCTGGACTATATGAACACAAATATGATAAACAGTGTACTTGTGATACTCCAGCCCTGTGTCAAAAATATTACCAGAATTAGCCCTGGCTTGGGGACCATAGTTTAGACTGCCTTGTATAGCATGTAATGTCACCTACTGAATCCACAATAGCTATTTCACTAAATCAAGAAAGATTCACCATTTAAAGTATTGGAGTCTTTTCAAATACAGACACACCAGAGTAGGGATTATGGATTTTTTAATAGTTCTGAAATGAAATACATATTTTTAATATTAATTTCATATATGAAAAATGTGCGTGGCTTGTAGTCTTACTGCAACATACATATTTCAAGTCAGTAATCTGCAGTCACATCTGAGGAGCCCTTCCTTAGAGCAAGTGCTTGCTTCCTCCCACCATTCAAAACACCCAAACCAACAATGCTAGCTCAACATTTTTATTACCTTGCACAATTACTGACCCTTTCCTTATCTTGCTTAGACAATTAGGATACTCTTGCTGTGTTTCTCACAGGCTGTAAAATTCTACAACCCACTTTGATAGGCACTAGTATCCCAATTACTGTGTCAAGATACTGACATCAAGATATCTCTGAGAAACAAAAGGCTTGGATACCTAAACTGGCTGCCTGCCTGTTGAGGAAAAAACCCGCTATTTGGAAGCAAAAAACCCAAGTGCATACAGTCTAAAGGGGCTGTTACCCCTTTTGCCTACTGCAAAATCCAATTTTATTTTTAATTGATAGAACTTCTACTGAATGGGATACATCTACTAGGATCACGGACATTCCTCTTTCGCCCAAGTCTACCCTGTAGAAATGTTCTCCTGAAGTCAGACAGATATTGAGAAATTATTTAAATGATTTTTAATGCACTGCATTTGTATATGAGCATTATATTAAAAAAGAAGCTTAAATACACCCTGTGCATTAGAATTTCATCATTGCAAACCAACATTAGAGAAGACTGCCATCGACTTAAAAACAAAAAAGACATTCTTATAAGTGGAAAATCAATCACCAAAACCACTAAATGTCACAGCTCAACATTCCAGAGAAGCACTGATAATTGTTAGTTATACACTGCACAAATGATGTATGTCCTCAGTCAAGGAAGTGGGTGCCAGTTTTTTAGGAAACTGTACATATATTGATTTTACATTTATTTAATGTGGCTGTTGTAAGACACTTTATTCTTCTGATAAACTATGATTGCTTATCAAAAGATTCTATAATTCAAGAGAAACATTCATAACGTGTGTGAAAATGAAAACCACCAGCCCACAGAAATCATGCCCACAAAATCCAATTTTGTGGATTTATAGCAGAAAGGCATTAAACCACTGTCTTGCAGGAGCTGCAGAGTAGTCGCTGAAGTATAACTGGCACAGCAGTAATGATTAAGGTGACATGTCCTCCTGCCACAGCTGTTAATCAGCTTAATATCAGTTACATTATTGACATTCTTGTAATTACTTTTTCTACGGCACTTTCGTGCAAAATATATTTGACTTTAATTTTGAGTATTCAAAGGTGAGTTCAGTTCTCAAAATGGATGGTCAAAGTGGTGGTGCTAAATGTGGGAATTAACTCCACAGATATCACAATTATCTCAAGTGTAATACTGAGGGCTACCAACTGCCTCATTAAATATAAAAATGGGCTTGTTGTACCTTGCCATCTTCTGAGCAAACACCCATGTGTTCTCCACTTTCATCCAGGCTGATCTGATTTATCTTCACCGGGCTCTAGAGAAAGAAAAGAAAGGAAAAGAAAAGAAAGAAAAAATACTTTTAAAGTTGACTTTAAAATTAAATCACCAATCACATACTTTTAACACCCCCCACGCTTCCTGAGATTTATGTGTTAACAGTTCTGTAATGTTTAGGTGCATGAATAAAAAAAACCCCACAGAATAGGTATTTCTGTGAGAGTGTCAAAAGACAGCCTTCTTTCCAGTCTAACCCAGAAATTTGACATTTTTTTGCAGGTACGTGCCTCAGGGCTCTGGAGCTCTCATGAAGCACCAGGCTCACAGACATTAAGCATCTGCACCTGTGCACCACAGCTGTTCATTAAGAACTTCTCCCGCAATCAAAACTCAGCATAAAACATGCTGACCGCACAGGCATCAAGGCAACTGAAAATTCTTCTGGTTTGGTCTGATGGCTATTACTAGTAATTATTTCTTCCTTCAAATCGCTTCTCTTGATTTCATTTTTGCCTCTAATAGTGTTTCCAGAAGCAAGTATTAGAAGGTATTGAAGTGCAACATAGGTGTACTCAGACAAATACTGAGAAAAGCACGAAGACTGCCCCAATCTAATAAATTTTGCTTTCCCTATCCAGATATACTTTTGGTTCTAATCTACAGGGTTATATGGCATCTGTTACTGTTTTCTTTAGCTTAAACAATTATCCTTACCTTAAGTACCAAGGATTAACTTATAACATCATTTGGGTAACACAATGCCTATCCCCAGGCGTACAAAACCCCATCCAATTATATTCAAGTACCAAGAACCTTCTCATGTACCATGACCCTGATTTCACCCTCTGTAACAAATATCTCATCATCTCAAGCATCACTGAAGGATCTTCACCCAAGTAAGTCTCTCTTACATATTTAAGAACAACTTTTCTTACTCTCATAAAATTTTGAACGGATTGAACCACAAAACAGATAATTTCTGGGGTTCTGAGCATGATAAGAGAGAAATCCATCATATGTTTGTGTGAAAAGAAAGCCTCACTGGAACGGTGCTGGAGTTGTGGGGTCACATTAGATGTTACACAACTGTGACTAAAATATCACATGTCCTTATATATGCTGTGGCAGTCAGAATTACATAAAAAGTACATCATAAAAAGTTATATAAAAACACTGTCCAGATGGACTATCTACAGGAGATAAACTGAAGATTTCTCTCAGCCTTTGGAAAGCTTTTCCCCATGATCTTTCACGCACAAAAAAAATTCCAACTCGGGGAAATGAAGTTTTCCCCTCTGCTACTTTGAAAATAATATATGCCAAAACCACATTTCATTTTCTAAAAGCTTTTTTCTAATCAAGGTTGAACAACTGAGCCCTGCACTGCCACAATTGTCTGATGAGTTGGGAGAGGGATGCTGGCAGCCCTTTTGCTGTCTCATTTCCTTGCATGCAGGAGCCACCACTCTTGGTCTCACTTTGTGTCACTGCAAAATGCTACACAGAAATACCGCAATTACTGCTTGTCACAAAGTGGTCTTTCCGCTGTGCGTTGTTTGCCAAAAAGTGCACTGCCAAGGAAGAAGTCAAACTAACTTTCCTTGGCTTATGGGATTCAGCAGTATTTTCATTCACTGCAGAGCAATTATGCTGACTTGATGTGTTTCAAAATCAGAAGCAAGCTCATCACTGGCAGTGCAGGCAGACGGTGCACATTCCCTGAGTGCATTCCTCCCGACACATTTGGTAGGTGGCAGCTGAGGAGCACAGCTCAAGCACATCAGCCTGCTGGTGTGGTCAATATCCTTGTGAAAGCTCTGATTCTCACATGCTACACACACAGCTGGCTAATTCCAGGGCTGGAGGATGTTGAGTAAGGCAAGAAATGTCAGTTGTCAGCCTCAGTCTCACTTTCTAGAAGTCTCATAAAAATGCTAGCACGCACTTTTATTCCTGCCTTACCTTGAAAATGCCTTTCTAAACTTCTGTTTTGCTCATCAAGGTTCAAGAGAATATTTTGTCTCTGTTGAGAGGGGAAAAAAAAAAAGAAATGCCAGCACATCTCCACCATTCCCTCTACAATGAGAGACACCTCTGGCCCTCTGAAAGGACAAGAACAGAAAGTTCAACTGAGATAATCATGGAAGTGGCATGGTTTTTTCTCCTAGGCTGCATCTAAGTTACCATTACCACAACTTTCTCGCAAAGGTGGTTCTCTTCTTTTATTACTCTGCAATTGGAAAGGCAAAAAATCCATCTTGATTAGCCCCACCTTGACACAGGATCATATGCTAAGTTTCGGTGTTAAATTGGCCATGATGTTCTCATCAGCCCCTACATCTGCCATCAGGGCTGACATGACAGCTACAGCAGACCTAGCAGCACTCCTGTGTAATGGGCCTTCTTGGAGACACTCTACTGCAACAAAGCCCAAGACAAAAAGAAACAAAACAGGACACACCAAAAGAGTCGACAGCTCAATCCTATAGTCCACATTGTTCCCATTTTGCTGCCAAATGGCTTTGATAAAGTTTGACACTGAAAAAATGAAGTGCGGGAAGTAGGCAAGGTAGACTGTGTAAGTTATCTTCACATAAAAGTTGAAGACAAGGAGGAGGAGGATGGAATTTATCTGTTGTGCTGCGGTTTGAAAGCAACGTGGCATACTTTGGAGATTAAATGTGTGATTGCACTCAGGTAACCAAACAGTGCCTAGCAAGGCTAAACCTCTCCCTATATGCACACAGAATGTTGTTGGTGGGGCAAAAGGTGATTCCAAAGTATTTGCAGTTTTCCCACAAATTGCACACAATACTTCTCTTTGTTAAGGAGAAATTTCATGATACAGTAGTTTGTAACACTGGATATAACTGAAAACTTGTTACAAGCCTTCTGCATGCCCAACACCTCTATCAGTTGCATTTAACTTTTCTCCAATTCTTTTTTTCCCTGTTGTCTGCACTATACACAGATGACAACCAGGGAAGACAAATAAATTCAACTAAAAGCAGACCTGCTCACTTACACAAACCTCCAGCTAAGTTCTAACACAGACTAGTTTTTTTTCAGCACTCATGTTGATTTGGCACTGCTGGCTACTAGCCTGTTCACTGACTCTACCAGTCAGAACTTTCTGTGGAGCTCAGAAAGTGATGAGAGACCATGAACTTAAAAACAGTCAAGGCTGAATATTGAATGCATTTTAAAATAAAGTTACAGCAAGAATAGCTAATGCCAGGACCTTCCTGTTCAGAGCTGAGTAACATTTCCAAGAACTACATTCCACTGAAAAGCTGTTTAAGATCTGTATCTAAAACTATCCAGGAAATCAGAAATAAAAGACCACAGATAAAATTGGTACATGTGTTATCTAAAACAAATTGTTTCTTCTAGAATCAGCTTCAATTCATCTTTTCATATAAATTACTTTTATAAATGTACTGCTAAGCCAGTCAGCAAAGTTAAGTTACCATTTCAAATTCTGATGTATTTATACCCTGCCAAGACCCTGTGGATAATTTTTGTATTTTAACTCAGAAAAGAGGAGCACAGACAATTCTGTGCATTACCCTCCCTCACACTGCTTTTCTTTTTTTTTTTAAAAACGTTATCAACTCAGCCATGGAGTTACAACTCTCTCTCCCTTGTGGCTGTTTTAGACCTTATTCTAGCTAACCCACTGAAGAGGTTAATTTGCCTGGCAAAAGAAAATAGGTTTTGGTTTTTACAGTACAGAGAATAAATGCCCTTCCTGCAACACCCACCTTTACAGGTCATCAAAATATGAAGAATCACTCAAGGTTAGAGAGGACACAGGTAGTCACTCATCACAATCTGATGGAGTGATCATTTGATACAGTCAGAACTAAGGTACGCTCTGGGGTATGGTCAGTTGACTGTTTTAAAGGTATTTTAAACGTATTTTAAATGGATAGGGAAAAAACCTGTCCAAATTTACAGGCGTCATATTTTAAAAAAAAAATAAATTAAGAATTACAACACTGAGGTCAAAATGTCAATCTAAAAATTAGGAACATATCATCCACATAAATATTAGTCAATTAAGAGATGATCTAATCTTAAACCCTGTGCCATTAAACCATGGGCAGCTGCATGTTGAGGAAATGACTAATAATTATTTAATTAGCACTACACTGGGTAATCTTTTTTTAACCTAGTCAGGGCCCCTAGCTTTAGGCAAAACAAGTAAAAACATACAACTTCTTTGTGGTCACAATGGTACTTCCAGTACTGTATAAATAATAGTAACACACATAGTACTTCTAAAGCAACATAATTCAAATCTGGCAAAAAGGAGGATCCTGTTAGTTATGAAGGGAATACACTGAAATGATTAACCTGGGAACAGCTTCAGAATTTCATAAAGTGTGGAAGTTCTGGCAAAGAAGGAAGAAACGCCTTCAGCTGAATTTCCATTAGCTGCAGTTTTTTTTCTGATGGAGACATGTTTGGAATTCTGGGCAACATAAGTAAGTTTGACTGTTCAAAATCAATAATGTCAAGCTGACGCTACAGAACAAAAAAATGTTACCTTAATGGAAGAAAGAAAAGTTTAGGGAGAGGGAGAAAAAGCTAGCAGGCACCTTGCACATAAAGATCTAAATGCAGGCTTTTGCAAAATCCTGATTTTACAGCAAAGGAAAACCAAAAATATACCTCGTGATAATCAATTACCTAATGTAAAATGCTTGAAATAAACACACTTAATATGGATTATGTCAGTTCTTCAGTTAGGAGTAAATTCACGGCCACTCAGAAAGCTTCTTTTAATTGTGTTCTTTGTGGCAACTCCTTCTCCCCTGACACTCATCATCAACCCACCTTATACTATCAGTCACCCAATGGTGAACCTGAGAAATCAATCTGCTAATGTATAATTTGTAAAGCTTCTCTGACTAACAAATGGATAATTGATTCTTTCACAAATGCTGCATCCCAATGGGTATGAAGTGGATGAACAAGAAACATAAGACTGGATTTCACTCCAATTCTGTGAGAAATGCAGTATTTACAAGCTAGGAATCTAAACGTTTTAATAGTTGCCTGTGACTTCATGCCTTTTTAGCCACGGTTAGCAGGCAAGCAACACACACATTAGGAGTGTGAAAAGCAAAGCAGTGTTCAATCATACTTACAGCAAAGCTCATTTTATTTCAAGAGGTTCCCATTGCTAATACAACCCATTTCAGCAGCATTTTCATTAATTCTATATGAAGAATTTTCAGAAACTTTTCCTAAATTAACCCAAACATTTTTATTTATCTATCTATACATACACTTATATATACATATGCATAGAAGAAAAACACTCAGTGGTCTTTTCTGCTACATTAATATCAATCTGGATCTACATAACCACTCTGTAGCTGTTCTCTATACTAAGGGAAATGGTACATATACAGAGTTTATATTGTAATAAAAAGAATTTAAAAAATAATCTCCTACAAGTGCCTATTTTTTATTTATTCATGTGTTCCCATCTGCATTGCTTTTACATAAACAAGAATGTAGAACTCCAATGTACAGCAATATGACCAACCAATCCACTGCTTAAAACGTCAGCCCACTGAAATAAGGACTACCACTTTTATGCTTGTATTATTTCCACCATGGTAGAGGTATCCAAGTGCAAAAATACTGATTTGGAAACAGAAATTGCCTCAGTTATTGTCATGACTATGCTAAGATCCTCTAAAAATACAAGCCTTGCTCTAGGTAGGATGAGGAACTTGCTCTGTATAGTGCCCCAGCTCTTCAGCTTTTACATCTGTAAATTAGATGTTCTATATATATCAACACCAATGGATTATGAGAAACAGGCAACGCCTTTAAGACTATTGAAAAAAATAAATAAAAATCCAAACCCCAAACCTAGGCAAGTACTAAATATTCTTTCTCCAAGGGTGCCTTTCCAATCTGAAATGATAAACTCAGCCCACCTAGAAGAAAGCCTAATTTACTTAACTTGTCAAAAAAGCAGTTCTACTTTTCAGGGCCTTTTCATTTTGGGAAGTGATAGGAGGTGACAGCAAATAAACCACATAGTGAAACAGTTTTAAAAGAAAAAGAAAAAAGAAGGAAAAGAAAAAAGAAAAATAAAAAAGAAAAGATAAAATAAATGCAACAGCTAAGCACAAGCGTATTACATGTTGTTTGTCCCATCTGTTTTGACTTCAGAGCACTGATGCCCAGAGATCTCCTGTACTGAGGAATTACCTTTAAAAGGAAGAAATGGAACTTGTGCACTTTTCTTGCCCCAGATGCTGAAGTGTTGCACTGACTTACACATATTTCGTATATATGTAGAGTTTTACTGATACAATAGAGGGAAAAGCAACTCAGGAAAGCAATTTCTGTTGCTGTATCATGGTTTATCTATAATAAAATAAAAGTACACACATACCTATGTGTTTATACACAACTGAGAAACATAATGTAGTAACGCAAAGGTTTAAATTCAACAGGCAGCTTTCAAAGTTACAGAGTAAGCTGTTCACCACTTCCTGCAGTAGAAGCAGCATACTTTGAATTTACAACATTTAAATTTTCATCTAATGAAAATTTACTAATATCCACACCAAAGAGGTTTTGTTCAACAATACTAGCAGCAAAATTCTCATGAGTGATAAGTCCTGCTCCAGTGCTTTTCCTATAACACTCCTGAATCTGTCATTCTCCAAATGAAAAATGGGAGATTATATTGGTTAGAAGGGCGAGGGGAAAGCTCGGGCGAGTGACGAGGTCTGGGACACAGAACAATAACAACATTAACTTACTTTGTCTGCAGGAAAGCAGACCTTGCCTACAAAAAAGAAAGATCTCAAGAGCTTGTCTAAAACTAAGGGAATATGAGGACAAGGAATCTCTCATATATAATCTGAGAAAGTGAGAAAGACCAAAAAGCCTAGAGTGATTTCAATATTTTCCACATCAGTGAATCCCTTAATCTTGTTTGTCAACTACAGGGACTGAGGGAAAAAAAAAAAGAAAAAAAAACCCAAAGGAAAAAAAAATCAGCGAGGGATCTCCCTAAACTTGTAGTACTTGCTGGATAATCAGAATGCTTGTCTAGGAATGATGGAACTATTACTGAAAACAAATCTATATTGAAAGCCTACACTGTTTCCTAGCAGAGCTTAACCATTAGCTAATCCTGTTGGATTCAAAGTAGAATATCTCTTCCATTAAAACACTGGTGTGTAAGGAGATACCCTCCCAGGAGCTCTGTACCAAAGTAAACAAATTACTCCTGTTTTTGCCTCTCCCCAGGTCCCCTTCACCATCCGCTGTATAACTGCAGGGCTTCAACTACGGTGTGTCTTAAGCCTGGCTCTACTTCTTTGTTGCTATCTGTGTATTACAGTCATGAAAGAATATGAAGCAATATTCCCCATCCCACACCCATGAGGAGGGCTGAAGTACAAACGGGGGGCTGAGGAAGGGCTGCAGGCAATGTCTACCTACACCTTCCTCGGAAGACCCAGCCCAGCATGGGAGAAGACTATACCAGGCAATCTGGAGGTTCACCTCCCTAATTTCTCTAACTGCTTTCTTTTCAGAACAGCTCCCCAAGCACAATGAACTTGGAGAATTCATCACTGAATTACTTTGAATACTTTCCACACATTACTGAATTATAAATTGGGCTTTGAAGAACAATCCAAAAAAACATATCTAAACCTCTGAGGTTGAAACTTACTGGCGCGCTTTCACAGCTTGTTTCTAACAGAATACGACCACCACTATCATTAATGTATTTAACAGGATTTTATAGAATTCTATGCCCTGAAATAGGAAATATGATATTTTTTCCTCCATTTCTTGATAAGCCACATTTCAGACACATGACTGATGAAAGGTCATACAGTCCAAGTTCTTGTCAGGACAGGTTTTCTTTTGAGAGATTATTTCATTGGTGCTTTGACCAAACAACTTTTAAAGAAGCAAAGAGGCTCTTGACTATTCTTCTCAGGGGTCATCCGTTGTTGTGCCAGCATAATTTCCAGGAAGGTTTTCACAACAGCCATGATATTCATCCCTCTCCCTGACCTACTACAGGAGAGAGGACATGGCCACATCGAGCCTAGCATCCCTGCTTCTCCATACATTCCATTATGTAACCATTATTTTCTCCACAACTACATAGTTTTCTTCTTTATATCAGCTCCTGAAATGAAAAACTGCACTAAGTATTCTTTCCAGTTATTTTAGCCTGTCAACCATTCCACTACAATGATCCTAATCCAATGGCTACTGAAATCAGTGAAAAGAGCTCTCACTGAATCAGACAGAAGCAGGAATATTGTAACGGAAGGAATTCCATTTCCTGGCTGAAAACGATGTAACTAGTCATATTCCTGGCATAGTTAAATATTACACTAGGTGATCAGTGCTGAAGTTCAACCAATAACTAAAGCTGAAGGGCCACTTTCCATGTAAACATTCAGTTATCAACACTGGTAGACTGGCATAAGTCAGAGCTATATGCAATAATAAATGCATTGCCTGCTTACTGAAAGCATTGTATTCAATTTTGGATACTGTTGTGGGTTAACCCCAGCTGGCAACTAAGAACCACACAGCTGCTCACTCACCCCCCCTCAGTGGGATGGGGGAAGAGAATCAGAACAGTAAAAGTGAGAAAATGTGTAAGTTGAGATAAAGACAGTTTAATGGGTAAAGCAAAAACCATAAAAATAAGCAAAGCAAAACAAGGAATTCATTCACTACTTCCCATGGACAGGCAGGTGTTCAGCCATCTCCAGGAAAGCAGGGCTCCTTCACACATAATTGTTACTTGGGAAGACGAACACCTTAATTCTGAACGTCCCCCACTTCCTTCCCCTTCCCCCAGCTTTACACTCTGCGCATGACATCATATAGTATGGAACATCCCTTTGGTCAGTTGGGGTCAGCTGTCCTGGTTGTGTCCCCTCCCAGCTTCTTGTGTATCCCCAGCCTCCTCGCTAGTGGGATGGGGTGAGGAGCAGAAAAGGCCTTGATGCTGTGTAAGTGCTGCTCAGCAGTAACTAAAACATCCCTGTGCTGTTGATACAAATCCAAAAACGTAGCCCCATGCTAGATCCTATAAAGAAAATTAATTCTACCCCAGCCAAAACAAGGACGGACACCAACTCTGAAACTTCCTTTATTTGCAATTATATCATCTGGGAAAGTCTCACAAACCCATCAGAGGCACTCAACAATGATCAACATTGGGTGTCTATTTCTTGACAGGATCCTAAAAACACCTGTAAATCAATAAGATGGGGGGAGAGGGAGGAGACTACTCACACAAGTAGAAACTATGGATCATGAAGTGCACTGTAACTTACTGTAAACAGCATATTGCATGCCATATCCTCACTGTGACAGTAAGATAAGGGAAGCTAAATGTGAAGATGAATAGGTACTGTGCAACTTCCTCAATGCATTTACATAAAAAGAGGCTCTATTTCAATACCAGCGAGGAGTAGACATCATTGCTTATAACAAGCTTTATTTAAAGTAGATCAAAAAGCAGATTAATTCATTCCTCTATCTTTACACTGCTCACATTTCATAGCTTTTGTCTTCAAAACTGCTGAGACCTGCAGCAACTACAGACTTCGACTAGCAGCCAGTTTAGGGTTGCAGAACCTTCCAACACCAAAATACTGTTTTCTGAAATTTCTTATATGTTTATTTCTCGGTGTCACAGGACACTGAGTGAAACTAGCTTCTTCAGCAGCATCACAGTGGGGATGGCCAGCCTGAACGTGGCTACTTTCGTCAGCAGCCACTCTGAGGGTATTAACACCCAAGGCTGGTCAAAACTGGACTTTCCACATTTAGCATTCTATCATAAGTGCAATAAACAACTGCTATACACACTGTCATGTCTTTTAGAACAAATAAGTCTCATCCTTCAGAAAGGAATCTTTATTAGATTTACAAAGTTCATTATCAATAACATCTTAACCCCTATCAGAAAAAATACTTAGGTTTGCCTTCGTGTTTCGTTCATCATATTACGCCCCTGTTATGTCATTCTGTGTTTTTAATAGTGCTGCATTTTTATTGTTAATGGAAACAAAGGGCTGTAGCTCTATCATTAATGTCAACTTGTATAAAACATTGTCCTCCAGAACTCAGTTGCTTTGGACTTTCTAACTAAGAAAACATTTTCTAATGTAAATAATATTTTATTAATGCCAGAACTCTGAATAATTCTGACAAGCAAACTGCTATTATTTTGTATATGTGCACGCAACCGCCTGCCTTCCATACAGAGGAAAATGCCATCCAGGTATAGTATGCCATTTGAAAGGAAAACAACTCTAGGAATCAGCAGTACACCAGCTTCTTAGGAATCAAACCTTTCCAAATCCTCCCTATGCTTCTAAAGGTTGTTAGGGTTTAGAAAACACAGGTCTGTGTTATCAGCCTTTTATGAAAAGACTTCATCAGCGCTACCTGAAACTAGCTGCTTCACTGCTGCCAATAAAAGCTCCAGAGCAACTTGGCCCAGTGGTCCAGCAAAAAGCATTTAGGGAGGGTACGTGACAGATGTGGCACAATATGCTTCCGAGATGACTGGGTGTTCCCCAGGACTCGGTGTTGGGGCCAGTCCTATTCAATATCTTCATTGATGATCTGGATGAGGGGATAGAGTGCACCCTCAGTAAGTTTGCAGATGACACCAAGCTGGGTGGAAGTGTTGATCTGCTGGAGGCCAGGAAGGCCCTACAGAGGGTCCTGGACAGGCTGCATCAATGGATCGGAGCCAATGGTATGAGATTCAACAAGGCCAAGTGCCGGGTCCTGCACTTGGATCACAACAACCCCATGAAATGCTACAGGCTTGGGGAGGAGTAGCTGGAGAGCTGCCTGGAGGAGAAGGACCTGAGGGTGTTGGCTGACAGCCACCTGAACATGAGCCAGCAGTGTGCTCAGACAGCCAAGAAGGCCAATGGCATCCTGGCTTGTATCAGGAATAGCGTGGCCAGCAGGAGCAGGGAAGTGATCGTGCCACTGGTGAGGTCGCACCTCTAATCCTGTGTTCAGTTTTGGGCCCCTCACTACAAGGAGGACATCGAGGTGCTGGAGCTTGTCCAGAGAAGGGCAACAACGCTAGTGAAGGGTCTGGAGAAAAAGGCTTCTGAGGAGCGGCTGAGGGAATTAGGGTTGTTTAGTCTGGAGAAGTGGAGGCTGAGGGGAGATGTTATTGCTCTCTAGAACTACCTGAAAGGAGGTTGTAGCAAGGTGGGGGTCAGTCTCTTCTCCCTAGTAACAAGCGATGGGCAAGAGGAAATGGCCTCAAGCTGCGCCAGGGGAAGTTTAGGTTGAATATTAGGAAAATGTCTTTACTCAAAGAGTGGTCAGGCACTGGAACAGGCTGACTAGAGAGGTGGTTGAGTCTCCATCCCTGGAGGTATTTAAAAGAAGGGTAGATGTGGTGCTTGAGGATATGGTTTCGTGGTGGACTTGGCAGTGATAGGTTAGCAGTTGGACTCGATGATCTTAAGGGTCTTTTCCAACCTTAACGATTCTATGATTCTATGAAAAAGGAAGCAGTGAGTCACTGAGCATGTGTCTTGTGCCCGTCAACATCACCTCATCAAACGAGAAAGTTCCCAGTAGGGCAGGGACATCCCTGATGGTGAGAATCTGTGGTTCTTCGAATACCAACAAACAGTAGAAGACAGAACAACCTAGCACATCTAGTCTTTCTTGTCAGGGACTAAGCCTCTGGAAGGCAGAGAAAAAGTATGTTCCTTACTTTAAAGTTGTTTGAAATTTGTTGGGAGTCTTTTGAGGCTTTCTTCTGAGAGCCAATTACACTCTAGAAAAGTAATCTTTTGCTTAAATGAGAGACAAAAAAATATTATTGTGGATGGGTTTTTTAATATGCTTTTGACATGAGAAACTATGTTTCTGTGTTTTTTCTTAAAAGCAAATAAACTTTGTTGCCTAATATGGTTGTCAAATTACGGTGCATAAGGCAGTTTTTTAGAGAAGAAAAAATCCATAACAGTTGCAAACACAATTTAAATTTTCTAAATAATCACAAGATGTAGCATGCATTCAAACAGCAAATATTATCAACCCTGGATGCTGAAAGAGTCAGAAGAGAAGAAAAGAAAAAAATTGTTTTGATGATTTTGATGTTTCTGCACAATGTCACAAATAATTTTATTCAGAAACATTTGAAAATGCCACATGTAAATTCACTTAGCAGAATTACAATAAGGTCCTCTACTTGATCTTTCACAAAAATAGACTCAGAGTTCCTACAAGGTCTGATAAAAAAAAAATACATTGGAAAATTTGCCCTTTCATTGACCAACAATGCTGTATTAAATACTGTAGTAGTAATGTCCTTCATGTTTAGCATTCTCCCATAATGAGATATTTTACCCCCTAGAATTTTCCAGATTTCAATTTTTTTTTTAGAAAGCACAGAGTACAATAGGATCCTACTAAGTCAAAAGAAACTGAACTATTTACTATGTCTAGATGATTGTGACAAAACAGTATTCAGTCACAGCCCTTTACCTCATTAAGAGGTGACATTAACAATTTCTTACAAAAAAATCAGTGACATTAAAGAGGGCTACTAAGGTACTTTAAACGTATTACCTTAAGAATTGGTCATGAAATTCAACTGACAGACAACAGGATACTCACTCTGTAGCAAAGTGATTGGTATTGGAGAACAAAAAGGAAAGTTCTCCCTATGCTTCTATGTTGAAAAAAAACACATGAGGAAAAACAATGTACATCTGTAGAGTAATGAAGTTGTAAAAGATCATGCAGTCTAAGGATGGGGCTGACATTCTTCTCAAAAGAAGGTACATGGACAACAGAGCTGCTACTGGAAAGTCCAAAAGAGAAAGAAGAAACAACTGGAGTCCCAGAAACAGCTGACAGTACTTAAGCCTTCATACTTTAAATGAAATTAATGTAATTGACAGCATGCATGTTACTGTTTGTGACTGCACAAGCATGTGTTTGATTTGTATGAGCTAATGGCATTCAAGGAGTAAATGACTGGACCATACAAGACCTTCTGTAGCTGAACCCATACTCCCAACTAAACTTTTTAGGTTATTCTGCACTAAGCTACAGAGTTACTGCAAGCTACAAGCTTGAAAGAATAACTGAATAAAATGGTCACGCTTTCCTCAGCTTTGAGCTTATAAAAATTAATCATGTGCAATACTACAATTGTTTAAAACTTCCATATTTCATCCATACTCCAAGCAACATTTCTTGTAGTAATGAATGCCTTCCACACCCATCTGATCTCTCTAAGTAAAAATTTAAGCAATGCTCCCTTCAAAGCAAAGTTATATACAGTGGATACAAAGGTGATGTGCAAAACATCCACGAGAGGTTTTTTGGTTTCAGTCATGTCAGACAAGAAACTTTTCTAGACCTATGGAATAACAGCCCTGACACCACAATTTTTGCTAGTCTAGGCAAGCTACCTCACTTCTCATCCAGTGACAGAAACACAAAGGTACACCATGATTCCTGCCAAGGAAGGGGCCTAATCTTCAATAGCTCCACAGTTCCTACTGGAAACACTCCCAGTCACAAACAACCCAATAAGCACAGTACCAGAAGAAACAACATAAGACATACTTTTCAAGCCTTTGTAACATCCAAAAAGCCAGACTCAAAAGGCCATCTCAGTTACTCCCACAACTACTGTAAAAACCTCTGGATTTCCAAATTATCTGCAGTTAAAATGGAAAGACAGGTAGAGAGAAGCGGAAGAAAGGCTATTAAACAGGGGGTAGACATCCAAGTCTTAGAGCAAAATCCCAAATGATGGCACTTCTCTCCAGTTTTTCCATCGGGCAGAGCTAGGGGTTAACTTTCAGCATTTAAGCCATAGGACTGCACCACCCATTTGGATGGGAGGTCCCATGGAGGGGAAGGAAACCTGTCCCCTGCATAGACGCTCACTCCTACCAAAATGTTAATTTTTACTTTGGATTTTGGAGTCTACATTTACAGCAGCCCAGTTCATTTTGTACGAAACACAGGATTTCAGCTTCAGATTTAACAGGTGCAGTGACACCCTGCAAATACTAACACACAGCTACCCAGATCTTTACTCTAAATTCCGTTGCTTCATTTCATTTCCCAAATAAGTCTTCTTTCATAGTCTGACAGTGACAACTAAAATGATGTAGTTAAAGTAATAAACAGGGAATTTTAAGTAGCCTGTCAAAATAAGTGACATTTATATCATCTTAGTCTTAAACTCTCATGTAAAGTTCCATTCAAAGTAACTTCTTCATTATACAATCAAATGATAAAAGTTACCTTCCCCATTGAAAGATGCTGCATTATCTCTCTCAGCAGTTACTGGGCTCTGCATCATTTCCAGCAACAGCATTTAGTGCTTAACAACAGCTGCTTCTTCATTAGAAATATGTTTTCTTGTTAGCAATTAAACCCTTTCAAAAGCACGTCAAGTCAACAGAAACCTCTGACATTGTTGCAGCCTGCTGAGTTATCAGCAAAACCAACAGGCCACTGACTGACCTTTGAGCAAGTGAGTTGCTTGCTCCAGAGGCTGGTGAGTGCTCTAACTTTAATACACCCAGGGACAACAATACCACCACAGAAGAACTCCCCTTTTAATTTTTCAAGGTAGCAGAGATGACCTAGTGATTTCGGATTTCTGCCACTGATTAAAAAAACATAAAGAAACATTTAATGCTACACAATGTGAGACAATTAGAAAAAAATTGCGAGGCCAGGAAAGAAATACATGGTAAAAGGAAATGCTGCGAGGAGGGGCCTCTACTTAAAGTTTCATTCTTTCTGAAATTCCAGCAGTCTTGAATAGCTCACAAATGTTGCATACTAAAAGGACTTCAACTTCTATGCACTAATAGAAGCTTTAAAACACTATTTACATTGTTTTCTAGGCTCATGCATCACCTCTGAAACACCTCTTATGCATTAAACATTTATATCCACCCTACTTGTAAAAATAGGTGACGTCTCCCCTTCTCACAGAATATCACTGGCACCATTTTTGCTTTAAGCTTGATGTTTATTAGAAGACCAGAATGGGGACAGGTTTTCTTGCCCTTTGATATGTTTCTGATTTGTTACTTAACTAAACGTGTTTGTACAGCTTTCTTAATATCTACAAGTCCTTAATCCACAAGATGTCAGTTGAGGCAATAATTGTATTAATAAATTGTAGACAGTCTAAGAAGAAAAGAAAGATGGAGAGGCACTTGGAATTAACATGCTGTGAATCAGTCCTGCATCATCCTTTGTCAGTGGCATTAGCAGGCTTTTCTCTCCCCCCCCCCCCCCCCCCCCTTCTTGTTGCCTTTTAGTAATAATTTTCAGTGCATTTGACACATTTCATCTCACTCAATGCACTGAACCCTAATACAAGAGAACACCAGTTTGTCAAACATATGTTATTTGAGGATGCATATCAGTTAATCTTAGGTGGCTGACATTGTCAAAGACAGCCACACTGGCAAGGGCTGAAACACGCTAGGCAGGGAGGAAAGGGGGATCATGCAACAGCACAAGTGTGGCTGCTGAGATACCAGCACCATCCAAGGCCAAAGCCCCCAAATTCCTGTCTCTCAGCTCTCCCCAAACCAAAAAGTCTCACACACGAGTTTCAAAGCACACATTTCCACCGCTGTTGACAAGAGGAGTTGCAAACCTGAAAAGACTAGTCATCCACCTGGCACAGGATCCAGCATCAGATATTTTAAGAGCAGGATGAGAGCAAGACTCTTCCAAAAACACTTTTCAGTTGTCTATGTTAGTTTCACAGAAGCCTCTGTGAATATTTACGGGTCATGATCAAGTCTTTGCAGCACTAGGGCCAATATTTGTAACTCGGGATACACACATTGTTTTGCTCCTATGAATATTACAGATTGAAGTCTTAAGGTTTTTTTAAACAGCAAACAAAAAAGTATGTTACAATAGCAGAAATTCTAGGGATGCCAGGCTGTACATTTTGATGTTTCTGACATCTGTTTTTAGCAATTTAAAATGTTAAATGCATTCAGTCTTCAACAGGAAGGCCATCATTCAAAAATTGGCCATTTTTGAGATTATGCAACGTACCTGTGAGTTTTCTCAAAGTTCACAGGAGCTGGAGACATAAAGTAATTATGCTGCTAAACCTCTGAGACCAGCGTCTATTTCTGTTTTACAATTAGGCTCAAATCCACATGTAAGTCAATGTAAGTAAATGATTTATTATAAAAACAAAATTCTTATTTCTTCAATTTCCAAGCCCATTTATATCATTGAACATGGTTACATAAGATTAGGAAAGAAATATGGAAATCAAGAGGACTACAGTAACAGTAATGGTATTTTCTACATAGACTTAATATGAACTTGCAACTAAAATAAACTTTAAAAAAGGTTAAAATAAACCCCCACACCCCATTCTGGTTTATTTCACATACTAATAGTATTTCAGATCTAGTGACTTTTAAAGTTTCCTGTGTATGGTTTGTTTTTTCTATTTACACATTTAACAGACTTAGATGTATAGAAAAGCAATTAATTTATTCCCCAACATGGCTTTCAAAAAAACAAAACAAAAACCACCCTGAAAAATACAGATAAAGATTCAAACGCAGAACAATTCCTTGAATTACATCACTGATTTCTTTTGGACAAAGGGCTTCATGCTGCTATCCTTACTATTAATTTCTGCCATCTCATAAGACAGAAAACATCTGCTGAAAAGATTCTTTCAAAAAGAAAAATATGTAAAAGTCTCTCCCAAGTTACGCTGTTTACTTCAAACAGTGCCAAGATTTCAGTGGTAATATTGCTTGCTCTTTAATGAGAGATTATTTTATTTACTCAGAACAATTTTTATACGCTACTAATTTCCAGAAAGTAGTAACAACTAATACTTCTCCTATTTACAACTTCAAGGTAAAGCCGTATCTGCCATTCCACCACTGGAAATGCTTCTCAGAAGTAATTTGCTCATTTTGGACCCAACAAAGAACCCAAGAAAATACCACTAGAGAAAATACTCTTTGCCCCAGCACATTTACAAGGAATGCTTTGCATCTATAGGACTTCAGGAAGTGACTCACTTTCGTCTCAAGAAAGCGTTAGGTTTTATTTGGGATTTATGATATGGCAATGCTCTAATGCAAATCCCCCAGGATGAGAGACAGTAAAAAGATGCTGGTAGGGGAAAACAGAAGGAAGACCCCACCTAATATTTTGATAGTGATGTCTCTGGTCTGCAGTCCAAGATCTTGAAATTTCAGATTAGAAGGAAAATATTCTGACATACAGCAGCCACTGCAGAACAAACTGTCTATGGGTTCAACAGCCAACAACATTCATTCAGAAAACTTCTCTGTTAAAGCAGCCAAGGATGTCACAGAGCTGCTTTGTTTCTCATGTAGGCAGCCCATTCTGTTCTACAACACTTAGTAGTTCCTTAGAAAACTTTTCTTTTAAAGACAAGTGGTCCTAGATAAAAATCATTTTTCTTCAATCCATAAAAAAAAAAGAAGCACCCTTTCCACCTGATCCATGATATAATTTATCTGTTGCACTGGAGACATGTATGTTACGAAAAGAAACAGGAACATAAGAATAGAACCCAAGAAACACTTCTTTTTCCTATTCTCCATCTCAAAAAGCAGTTCATAGTCAAGCAACAGCTTAAAAAGAAATCATTGCCATGTCTATAAGAAGACATGGCACAAAAATCTTCATCCTGAAGCAGGTCAAGTTTGGAAAATGGATAACCAAGT
This sequence comes from Phalacrocorax carbo, assembly GCF_963921805.1. Taxonomy (NCBI): domain Eukaryota; kingdom Metazoa; phylum Chordata; class Aves; order Suliformes; family Phalacrocoracidae; genus Phalacrocorax; species Phalacrocorax carbo. The sequence continues at coordinate 112,350,961 of NC_087514.1, read as the reverse complement.
AAGCACTGCAGAGCAGAAAGTGCTTTATATAGCCCAACCTTAACTTCATCATAAGAAACCACCCTCCCAGCAGGCACTGGTAGGAATTTTCATTAAGGAAAAGCAATGAAAAGAATAGCAGGTTTGGGTGGGTGGGTATAAAGAGAATGTCGGGATTTTGTTTTATAGACTTTAGTAGACAAGAGGTCCCCTTGTTCCTTGCTCTAAACCTAGGCAGTGCCTTAAGTCTTTACAGAAAGAGGAGGATTTCACCTTTCAGAACCATCGTGGGAAAAAAGGCTGTTGGTGATGCACCCAGGAAAAAAAAAAAGGCAGTTCTCCAAATGAACTCTTCCAAGTACCTGACACAGAGTGGAGTGAATACAAATGTAATACATTTAATGAGTGACTCAATAGAAAACCTCCACTTCATTGGAGTGAGTCTTTGAGTCAGTCTTTTACTGCAGAGATGGAAGAATTCAGGTATACTTTAATCCAGCCTGCCCCAAATGGATTACTGTGGAGAGAAAGAAACTGTATCTTTAGCAAGTAGCATACATGTAAAATAAACAAAACTGTAAGGGAGACACCAAAAGCTTTCCCTTTTTTGAAATGCAGTCAGCATCTCCTCTATGGGGCTGATGAGCATACAAAGTTAAAATAAGTAGAAGATCATAATTAGCTTGACTTTCATTAATACCCAGTAAGGTCACTGTCAATCTCACCAATGCTATACATAAAATTTCCTCCAAAGGTTGTGCCTAGGAGTCTAGGTTTTGGCTGTGACTCACCCACCCCGCCCCCCCCCAACCTAGCACAATTGCATAATTAGATTTTTCAAAAATATAAACAAAACCTTTCACCCCTCCCATGCAGCTAGCTGTGTCAGCTTTGGAACATACATTCTCTTTGCAAACATGCCAACATCTTGTGATGAATACTCTGACAAATGCTGACACTGCTATGAAAAACCAATGCTTGGCTACTAGATTTTATGACGATGCCAGGAGAAAAAAAAAAAAATACTAGTTCTCTTCCTCCCACCTCCCATGGAAGGCAGGGAATTTGAAAATGAGATATTAAAAAGCAAAACAAAAATTATCCAACAAATATCCACAACTGAAAGGAACATTTAATACTCTAGAACAAAGCTTTAACTTTAGCATTTCATTCACCCTCTAATATCAGGAAACCACAATAAGGAAAAAGTCTGCTGCTTCTCCTTCAATCAATACAATCCCTTAATAGTCGCACTTCAAAACATTCACATAAAATATTAGCATTATATATTTGCAGGAGATAAACTGAACCAGCAAGGCAATCAATCAATTTTCAATTACTTGTGGCAACTAGATAAGATGATAGCGCACACACTAACGACTGACAATAGCCACCTAATGAGCAGGCCCATGTGTTATGGAAGTCATGAGCCTCTGGGTTACATAATTAATAATACATATTGATGATTCTAAGTGGCTATTTCCTCTTCTGTCTTCAAAAACAATGTTTATTCTATGTATACTGAGATGTGCTCGTCACAAAACCATCCAGTTGTAACTTCTTTTTGCAAGAAGTTACATACGCTGCCTGTTATGTTATGGGGAGGGAGTTCAAGAAATGCATTAGTAAAATTTCAGGTGAAGCAAAAGCATTTACTTATTTATTACTTAGTACATTGCAGCATTTTTCCATCCCAGTAGATGTGTTCTGAATAACGCCATACTTACAACATCAAACTTCTGTGTGATGTTCCCCTGGACATCAAGTAAATAAACTTTGCCATAATGTGTTCCCAGTGCCAAAAACTGTAAAAGAGACAGACTGATTACATAAACAGAAAGACACCGCAACCAACTACAGCAATGCTAAATGAACTCAGGGATGTTTAGCAGATTAATGATTAGCAGCACCAGGGAAAAAACCCACCAACTTCTAGAAACAAACCTTAATTTAACTGCACCTAAAGAAAAAAACAGGGCTTCAAGCCCATATGACTGTGATAGTGCAAGTTAGCTGTCAGAATGAGTCATGAGGACCCTCATCCACTGACAACTAATGGTGTGTCTGCAGTCCGTACACACTGCCTGATGGACTGTGGCAGCAAATTAAAAATGCAGTGTGAAAGCAAGGACCAACACAGACCTGAAATAGTTCCCAGATCCTTTCTGCATCTTTGTTTCAATCATAATGGTTTCTTTTAGGCTTTACTTTCAGTTGCCCTTCACTGTTAACATAAAACCAAGACATTCAAACATAGCAAAAGGCCACCAGTAAGCCACTGGTAAAATACTGCTGAATTATGGAAGGTCTCTGATGCATTTAAGTACACAGATAACCACTGTTGTTTGTTTTCCTTCACACAGTAACACTCTTACTTTGAACACTCTCAAGGCAAATACAGTTTTCCTTGGAAATCTCAGGAGTATCCTTTTAAAAAAATAGTAGCAAAATAAAGAAACCTCCACACAAATGCCTGCTATCGCAAACTTATTTTGATACAAACAAGAAGGGAATTGATTCTGAGCAATCTGCTGTTAATTGAGCCATGTGAACAACACCTAAACAGAAAAGGAAGAACTTCGGTACTACCTGATTTATGACAGTGGTTTCTTTTATTCCCTCCCGCCTTTCAGCATTACTCAAATAGTCTAGGTTCCTCAATTCTCTGTATTTCACTGCATGTGAGCATGCTTCATTGCAACCTATAATGAAATGCTCAAATTTACAGGCACTGCTAAGCGTGTCAGTCAGGCAGCACAATCTTTAAAAAATAACCTTACAGAAAGTCAAGGTTTAAAAGGATTTATCAAAATAGAATTGCTTAAAATGAAATTTCAGTTCAGGCACTTAAAATATGAAGCTACATTAAAAGGAGTCAAAAAAGGGAAAGAAGGGGTTCATTAGATATTCATCCCCTGCAATGCCTTTCACTCCTGCAAGGTTGCCTTTTTTCAGGAAGAAAAAAGTCCCCCGGGTAAAAAAATCAATACTGGTTAATAAAACATCAGGTGTGCAGACATAACTAGGTATGACTATTCCACTGCACAGGCCTGCTTGAATGCACCAGGTGCCATGACGATTAGTCATCCAGTGCAGACAGCAAGCCTGGTGAAAATATGATGCTTTAGCAGTGAAAAGAAAAAAAAATCTGGGGGGAAATTAGTCTGAATACAGAAGCCAGATTTTCAGGATTCCCAGCAAAGTTAAACTGCTTTAATCAGAGGCATAGTTTACATAGTACTGTATAATTTTGCTACTGATGACTCTTTAGCTGAGTTTCCCCTGCTCTTGCGCGGGGGGGGAATATCAAACCAAACCCAGAAGAAAACAGAAAACACCCTTGCAAAACCTATAGCCCAGCTCCATTTTTAAGCTCTCTGTTCTAAGAGACCTATTCCTAAAAGACTCCAGTAGCTGGCTTCTAACAACGTTGATCCTTCTCATAAATAGTGTATCTAGTTTGCTGGAAAACTAAAAGTGCTGGGATGCTTAAACAGCTTTCCTGTATTGTCACTCTTTGTGACATTAAAAGCTGTATCCGCACACATCCTTATAGAAAAATCCTGTTCATCTCTTGGCTTTCAAAATTTACCTGAGCTTCAGGAAAAAAGGTAACACAAACAAGCCACTGACCAGGAGAAAATGCTTGACAATTTTCCAAATATCTGTGTAATTCTAAGTTGTCAAAAAACATTTTTAAAAGACTTATTGTTTTCATTTGCACAGTTAAAATACAAGCTTCATCTTAAGAGCCTCTTGAGCCATGGCAACAGTCCTCTGAGCAAATGAAACACAGCACAAGTCAATCTAAAAATATAGCCAAATAATAGAGATAGAACCCTCAACAGTAACTGTTAAGGAGCTGTTACTGGCTGTGAAAAATTATACATTCAGAAAACAGCTTTTCTGTTTTACATACTAATAGTTACTTGACAAATCATTAACTCATACTTTCAGATGCTCTTCAGCATTCCTCAATATTTTAAAATATTGTTCAGTATTTATAAAAGAGGAGAAAACTCAGAAAATTAGAAAGTAATTGTTTAAGTCACTAAAGAAACATATAAAGTTTCTTCCTTGTAAGAACAAATGCATGATTCTTTGTAAATTTTCTTTGCTTTGCAGTGTCCCTCATTTTCTCCCTCTACTCTTGTAGGTCTCAAACCTTACCAGTATCAGAGCATGCACATTCCCTCTCCTTGTTTTTAACATATTGAATCAGGGAAGGGGAACAGGGAAGTGTTAGTATGACACTCCCCAAAAAACTCCAACCAAATTAAAAACAAATATTGTAATTACTTTCTTCTACACTGTATTAACATAAACTGGGCTGTCTTCCACAGCTGAATATATGCTAAGATGGCCCCTAGCATGACCAAGTCTGACTTCAGTGATTCAGGCTGTACAAATAAGCACACTATACACCAATTTCCTTTCTGAATAAAGAAAAATTGGGACTGTATCCTAATTCTAGTTCATAATACTGTCCATAATTAAAATTGAGTAGTCATTTTCCCAGTAGCTTATGAAAACATCCTTCAATGTTCAATTCACTGCACCTTGAATTCTTACCTCATTTTCTCACTGAGAAAGTGTGCACTGTTCAACACAAGTTTACCATGAATTTTGTTTATATTGTTGTTGGCTTGCACTGCTCCTCTAGATTTGGCAGCAGTTCTACACAGAAATATATTGATGCATTATAAGCACAGATAAATACATAAAACCAAGAAGAAGTTATATCTCTGCCACAGAGTCACATAATACCTTTTCATGCACCGTCATGCAGCTGGCTGCATCCTTCTGGAGAATTTCGGTCACTCCATTAGAAAGCCGTTCATACTTCAGCTTAGGTTCTTCTTCACTCTCATCTTCCTAAATTTTTAAGAGTGTAAGGAAAAGGGAACAAGAAAAACCACAACATTTAGAAGTTTATTTTAAATTAAAACAAATTAAAAGATACCCCAAAACTATCACACAGCAACAAGCGAAGATGGGTCATTATTATCTCTTAAAAACAGCCATTACAATCAAAAGCCAATCTTTCACATATTTATCACTGGAGGGGACTTGGGTTGTGCTTTGCTGTTATTAATTTCTCTTTTTACTCCAAAGTTCTGGGTGCAAACAAAGACTGCATAGCAGCATAACAATTCAGCTGTAAGAGGCACTTAGTTGATATCTAAAAAGCAAGAAAAAAATGTACACCTGTACTTCGTTACATAAAGTTAGTAATTCTAATTTAGAAGAAAAATTAAAAAGGGATGGATATGGAAGAACAGATAATGATAAAATAAAGTCTGCCAATGTAGCCACAATTAACTCTAAACTGAAGCATGCAGGTTACAAGAAACTTCAAGACCTTTACAAGATGCTGCACCTCTGTACGAAGGATAGAGGCAAAATGCTGTGAACAAAAATAAAAAGAATCCACTACAAATAAGTTAATTGTATAAAATGCACCAACAGGTTTATGTTTAAAATAAATAGACTATAAATATGTTGTTGTAAAGCTGTCTGGGAAAAGGATCCAGACACAACATATTCCTATATCATCTGCATGCGAGGAACTTTTTCTGGTAAATACCAAAGCTTTTCTCGCCTTTTCAAGCATGTTAGGTATTATCACCCAACCACTACGTAAATGCAAAGAAAGACAATGCACCTATTGGCTCAGAGTCAAGAGAGAGGAGACTAAGCTAAAAACACAAGCAGCAAATTCATTGATAAAAGAACACCCAACACATTTATCTCTTAGGAAAAGAAAATCCAAGGCCCAAAATAGTTCCCTCATAATAGGTATCTACCTGTAACAGATGGTCTACTGAAATACAATGCCAGAGAGAGATTCCATAAGCTTCAGTAAGCCTCAGTTAATACTATACATGCATAGACATACTCAAATCCATACATATCCCTTGGTCCTCACTGGGAAACAGTATGCCTGCAATAATAGCCTCCTATGCTCACTATTAGTTCTAATGAACACATCAACGTTGAGTGTGTTTCCCACATAAAACATGTCTTTCATTCCTAAGCAACCAGAATATACCAGTGCAGTGCTCTAGTAAAGGAGCACCTTTACTTCCCATCAACCACCGCTTTCCAATCCCTAGACTAGAAAAATAAAAATGCACAATGTCAGCCTATGGCAGAACAACAGTATTTGTGCAACATTTTCTTGTAGGTAATGATGTGAAAAAATACATTTAGAAAAGAGACATGTAATAAAATATATTTTGTTTAAACTGCCTTTGGAGTACTAAAGCCAGTCTCTCTAAAGTTAAATGTTATGTCCATTTACCATGCACGCTACCATCACTGTAATATGTGCATACCCTGATACAAAACAGATGAGCGCCATACAGACATGTGGAAACATTCAAATTTAGCCCCATGCTTACATAAATATGCTGCAAAGAGAGGCCCTTTTAAAATGTTATTTGAGAGTTATATGACAGCATACAAAAGAGATTAATATAGGGATGTCAGCGGTCCATGACGTAGCAGTCTGAAGTGAGGTGTCAAAACGTCCAAAATGTCCAAAAGAAACAATTTTATTCAGTAAATCTAACACTGAACAAAGTTGTTACTAGACAGAATGACAATGTCAAATTACAGGGCTGTATATAAATCAGCCAAATTCCTTGTGCCTAGAGATCCTTAATAAATGACTACGGGGTAGAGGGAGGAGTAAAGTCAAAGAAAAAAAAGCATACATGTGATGGAAGGAGGGCATAAGGAAGTACGTGTCCATTTTCCAGCAATTAATACATTACTGCGTTTTATACATTGCTTACAAAGATTACACTTTAAATGCATGGGTAATCACTGAAAATTTTAGAAAAGTAAAAACTGAACTCCAGTCATCTAGTTTTTGTAAGATCCCATATGTTGCTGGAGTCTGGACATTCAGTGTGCACCAATGTGAAAAAGTTAATTCTAGTCTCTCAAATAGTTTGCATAAAAGCATTCATCCATGGGCCATTAGATAAAGTTACTGTAAGTAAGTTTTGCCTGTCTCATTTATGAGTGAAAATTAAGTAATTTTTCCTGCACATGCATATACAAAAAATACATATTTTCAAAAGTCAGTGCACCGAAGCATCCTGCTAGGCTTCAAAAAAAGTAAATAAAATTAAAACTTCCAATATTAGGCACGATGTTGTACACATTTCGTGCTTTCTTGACAGGTATCTTTTCTGTTAAGTAGAAGTCAATTTAAAGGTGAATTGAAATGGGGCGGGAGACCTTGCTGTAAACAAAATGAAATGAAAAAGGAGATTTGCAAAACTGCAAGATTTCTCTACTGCTTCAGACTCTGCCTCATATATTAAATGCATTCAATGGTCTCTTATTCAGAGTTTAATAATTTTAAAGGTATTTTTCTATCAGGAAAAGCTTTTATGCAGTCTGAACTTCTAAAGTAAACACAAGCCAGTGTTAATAAAAAGCAAATCAATAATTTTTGTTAAATTTTAATAATCCTTAAAACCTACAAATAAAACCATCAACAGCCTGAGTTGAGATGACAGTTAGCTGTGTTTCTATGACAACCTAGAGGAATAGTACAAGTCCTGACTTGCAGCAAAGCTAAGATATAAACAGTGACATTTACCCCATACAGGAAAACGCACAGCTTTCCTGTTTTAAGGGGAGGGGGATCAATTTCTCAACTAACATGGATTTTTACTAAGTGTATGGCACTTTAATTAAAGATAAGTCCTTTAAACCATCCTAGAAGACATTTGAAAAGAAATTTTATAGCACTGCTTCTTGTACCATCGCTTAACACTTCTACTTTTCTGCTTAAAAAAAAAACAAAGCAAAACAAGCTGAACAACACTGAATTATGAAATTCTTGTCAAATATGTTAAGAGGAAAAGAAATATATATTGCATGAAACATGTAAAGTGCTCCACATGTGGCTGACTTAAATTCTGAAAGGGACAGAGAGACCCACAGAGCTGACAGGAGGAAGCTACCTTCGTGGTGTTTTAAAATAATGACCATTTTTCAACCACAAGAATGCTAATTTGAAGCACATATTCCATCTAGTTTTCTACTTGCCTTTTACTGCTGAAGGTAGCAGTCAAATTGTTAAAAGTACACTTTAAAGAACAGGTATCCATAAACTTTTCCCATTGAAAGCACATTTCCAATGGAATGAAATACTCTAAATTAACCAGTAAGACTAATACAAATCCCTTCCTACTAAGAGCTCTTCCATTTGTCACTGCTGAACTCCAGAATTGAAAACAAACACCTCTTCCCACACCTAACACCTAGTAGGTCTGAAACTCACTACCAACTCTTCTGTAGCAGACTTACAAAACCGAGGAAAACTGCAAACATGCAATAAACTCTCAAAAGGCCAGTGCCACAGCAAGGGATGCTCATCTGCCTTTCTGAATGCAGGTTCGCAGCCTTCTTCAGATATTCTGCCCCGCCTCTCCCAGCTTTGCCTACAGGAAGAAATGCAGTGGAATCGCAAGTACAAAAAAATAAATCTTCAATCAGTCCTCACAAAGAAAATTTCCAGAAGGAACCTGTGGGCAGCTCCCGGAGTTATTCCATTAGCCCACATTTGCTCCTGCAGCAGAGGATCTGCCCACAGGACAGTCTGTCACATGAACTACATGCTCTACTGATTGCGGATACTCTAATTATGTTACGGGCACTGACAGCAAAGTGTCATCCTTCCTGCAAGATTTGCCCTCGAAGTTTTTCAAAGCCTTTATGGAAATAAATGGTGCATACATTATAAGGCAAGTGCCTTTCCTCTTTGCTGCACATCTTCTGTCCAGTCCCAGCTAGAATTCCAATTACTAGAGGTCGCCATTCCAGCCTTGTTTACACCTGCAAGTTTTGACCCTGCAAAGCATTTAAACTCAAATACAAAGATAATAGAAAGATATGTGAGGTCCATCACTCAAGCAATTTCAAAGGAGCTACACTCACACTCTATCACAACAAGGCCCCGGTGTCACAGGTGTTCCTAAAAGGTCATGTCTTGAAAAAAGACAAAGCAAACAAACAAAACCCACAGCTCATTTTCATTTTTTTCATGTTTGCTTTCAAGTTCATTTCAGAGATTATAAGAAAAATGTTAAATTAGCTCAATTTCCTCCTAGTTTAGAGGCCATAAAAAGTGCTCTGCCTCTGCATACCTGAATAGTTAATGTTTAGGACACACTCTAAAATTTCATTTAAAAAAACAACAAACCAACCAAAAAAAAAAACCAACCAAAAAAACCCACTCTGCTGCCAAAGTGCAAACCCAACATTCCTGCTAAAAAGTGAGAAGCTACTTAGCAATTTGTGAGAATAGCTTTTCATGACATTTAATACAGGCCAGATCTTTGGAAACCCATGTAAAAACCTACTAAGAAATCAGCATTTTTATTTAAAGTCATCACTACCATGCAGAAGAAAAAAAATAAACTAATTAGTTAAATCTCCAGAATTATTAGTTTACAAACTATGTGAAAATCTCTAGTAGAGCCAAAAAAATCAAGTCCATTTATTTTTGAGTTAAAATAAAGGTTCACTGAAAATCCTCAGTCATGCAAAAGTGAAGAAATGCTCCTTAGTGCTCTGCTGGTGGCAGCTACACCTATTACAGAAATTCAATGTCAAATACAAAAAAAACCCACACAAACAAACAAACAAAACCACCATAAAAAGACCTCAGGCCCCAGAACACAGTTTCAAGGAAGAATAACTTAATTCTCTTCTACATGTACCGAAAGTGCATCAAAATACCCAGCAGAACTCAGCTGCCAAGATCATGTATTACCTTTTTGGTCTTGACATCCTGACTTGATCCAAAGCATAACCATCTCCAACTGTTAAAATTTTAATGGAAATTATGTCTTAATCAGGGGGTTGGACTGGTTGTCTCAGTTCTGTTTTTGAGGACCTGTGGGATGGTGGACTGGGAAGGATCTTTCCTCTACAAATCCACTAAGCCACTCATTGCTCCAATGACAATTACCTGAGTGGCTGGTACCCTGCTGAGAAGCAGAATGGGTGCCTTCTAACCACACTCCTATAAAGATGCATCATCAGTGGGGATTTACAGCATGGCCTGACCCCCAGGCCATCCACTAACCCCTCCTATCATGAACATTGCCTGGGAGGGCAGGACTGCACCAGGGAGGGCATGCAAACCTCAGTTTGGACAAGGGGTCCCAACAAGCGCCTTAGAAACTTCAGGATAACTCTCACACGATTTCCATGAGGAAGCAGGTACTACCCAACAACAGATACAGCTAAAATTTTTTATTTAACCTTCACCTCATTACCATACCTGGGAATTGTACCACATGGGCCCAGAAAAGAAATTATTTTCAGTCTTTATCCTCTCCAGTTCTGATCCCAGACCTTTGTTAGGACCTGACTACCTTGCTTCATTCAGGGTCAAGAGATACTGATACACTAATTTATAAATGAACCCCAAATTCTTCAGAGAAGATACTTACCTAACACTGAGTCCCTCAGACAAGCAGGTTCACTGTTCCATTAATTTGCCATCTCTAGTTCTCTCTACCCAGATCATATTTAGGCTAAATGTAGCCCAGATAACCTGGTAATCGAGATGACCAGACACCAGTCTCCATATTCCTATACCACACCAGGAATATCCATGGGTATCATTTCTCACTTCCTGCTTTACCAAATATATTTACTTTTTCTAATATTTGTATGCTAAAACAGTGAGACTTCCCATATTTTTTGCACCTAAAGGCACTAACTAGGCCTGACACACTGTATAATTTCTCCAACCTGGAAATAATGCTTCAGTTTAGACACCCTTGCTCAGCTAGGACAATGAGCAGTTTCTTCAGCCTGGCCTGAAGGGCAAGGCAAGATGCAGGCACAGAAATTCTATACTGCAGTTCTGCAGGGCTGGCTCTGCTCACTGGGCTACTCTGGATTTTGGGATGCCAATGGAAAAGGAAACAAGTGACTGCTTGCCACAATACTACATCAGACAGAGGTTGAAGGGGGTGGCCTGACTTTAAAGCACCAGCCAATCCTACCTACAATACAACTATCCTAAGCCAACAGGTTAAGGGTGCTGGCTCCCAGTATAAAACTTAACTCCACTTTTAAGACTGCAAAGTCCTGAACCCTCACAAGCAAGAGGAAATATAACCTTGCCCTAGCCTCCCACTTCCAAACCCACTCTGCTTTTTGTCCCCTGGTAACCACCAGATGATACCCTAACTCCCCTCAAACACTTCACCAAACCCTTCCGGCCCGGAATCCCATGCTAATTTCATCACCGCCAGTGTGCCTGCCAGGACACTGATTTTCTTAGTCTTCAAAGCCACCACATCCTCAGCTTGAAGCTCACTTCCAGCCAGGCAACCCTCATGGCTGAACAGCTTTCCTACACGGAGCTTTTAACAACTACTTATAGCCTGGCATGAAACAGCTCTTCACAAGACACCAGAACCAACATGAAAAGCTCAGCAAATACACTAACTTTGGATCTAAGGAAAAGCAAGGCGCAGCTCCCATCCCAGCAACACACCCATGCCAGCTCACAGACACTCAGAGGGGCAGAGATCAAGACTGGGCAAGATGATTCAGAGATGCAGACAACTACTATCCTGTATTTCCATGTCCTCTGCCCATGCCTTAACAGCATAGATGTTCTTCAAATGCATGGAAGGAAAATGTTTTATTTTACTAATTCAGGATTCACATACGCAAGTGAACACACTGCCCACATGTATTGCAATACATGGGAATATGGCTAGTGAAATAAAAAATTAAGCAAAAGTCTGCTACAAGTGAAAACATCACCCAGGAGCAACACATGTAACAAATTGCTAATGTCTGTTGATGAATTTAAGGAAGTAACGTTATAATGTCACAACATAGTTTGGAGATCCCTTCACCTTCCATCCCAGATCATGTTTTAAAGTCCCTGTATTGTCTGATAATTACATGGAATAGTTTTTTTGGTTTGGTTTTTTTGAGAACACAAAAATGAACAAAAACTCCTACTCTATCTACTAAATGCCTTATCATGCTCATAACTCTAAGTATGATAGTTTTAGGTATGATAACACCTTGGTTATACCTGTGATGGGGTAAACTGGCCTTCTCCCGCTCTTCATTGTTATACTCCCATTTAATAGTCACAAACCACTCAGTCTTCATAAATCCTACTCTTGCCTTATGATTGCAAGGATCAGATTATCACTTGTACTTTAAAGACGAGAGGTAAAACTTTTTAACCCTATATATTAAATTAGAATTAGTATACCATTTATTTGCTATAAGAAGAGATCCAGGAATATTTTTGGACATTTGTCCACTTCCCTCTCCCCAAAAGCAAACATGCTTTTTGTTTCCTTACAGCAACTTTGAGTAACCTGACCTTCTATTAACACATGCTGCCTCAGGCATGCATGCCAGCAGTGTCTTACTCTTCCTCAGCACCATTTGGAAAGCTCACCTTATTCGAAGATGATGACCAGAGATGGTGGGAGAAGGGAGGTTTGCCTTTGGAAAGTTTTAGAAGACAAATTTGTCAAAAGATGCAAATTATTGAGGCAGTGCAAAGAGGGCATATTACTATCTTTGTAAAAGACGTAGTTATTTTCTCAAATTTCTTCCATTGTAACATCTGACTTCTTCAGTGTTTGCCTCTGATACTGCCATCTTTGAAGGAAACCACCCACAGGAGAATCTACTGCCTGCCATTCTGACACAGGAGTCAGAAAATCCCCTAGCCCAGCTCAGGTTTCTCCTCACAAGAAGTGGAACCTAAATACTGGTTTCGAAAAATAATTTAAAGAATCATTACTTCTGATAAGAATAGCTGGAAATTCAAAGATTTGCCAAAATTTATGTTTTCAATGTTGCAAAAACAGTAGAGGATTGTTACTTTGTAAAATCAAAACCACATAAAGTCCAATTTAAAAGCCCATTCAGCCCTTAAAAAGAAAACACCTCGAAGTCACGTATTGAAGATCTTCAAGCAGATCTGGCCATATTTCCTATTTAAAAAGATTTCTATGTTCTAAAATCATGCAAATATCACACCTTCCCTGCTGCCCATTTCTAGGTCTTACCCTGCCTTCTTTTAAAAGAAAAAATAAATCCAGAACAACCAGAAGAAAGCAGTCTGTCCTCTGCAGTTTCGGCACATATACCCACTTGTGCTGAAGAAACAAGTGACACAGAGCAAACAAGCAGAATTATAGCAGAAGAATACATAACTATTGCAAAGTGCAGCTTCATCATTATTGTTTCTCCATCCCTAGAATACGGTTTCCAGACTTGTGTTCCTGTCTCAATGGTAAAGGGACTACCTACGCTATTTTCACGATTAGGATCCTGACTCAATTTCTCTCAGTGCAATCAAATCTCTAACACACAAGGGATGCCAAGAAAAACTCAGACTAAGCCCTTTAACCTTCGGAAGGCTAGTTTGTTAGGTAGTGCACAAATTGGAACACAAGATTACTGCAAGCTGTTGTTTTATTTACTGTCCTGAATTTAAACAACAAATACTTTACCAGACCCTCTTAAGACTAAAACTTACTGAAAAAACATAAACCTCTTTTCCTTTGTTACTTTCATATTAAAAGGTTTGTTCCTACAAGAAAATTTTAATGAAGGAGAAAAAATAAATTATTTGGTTTAAGAATGAGAATAGCAAATCTTGAAGTCACTGGTCCAAAATCAGGTAGAGCAATAGCGAATAAAAGCTAGAAACAACCATGGTCTTGTTTATTAGCCTACTTAGCCAAGGGCGGGGGGCAGGGATCCCCCCAAAATTTCTTATAATATGGCTCTTTTTTTCATAAAACTCTTGATCTCAAGAGACAACCTGGGTAGTAACTTCAACAAAGATGCAAATTCTTGAGGCAGGCATGGAGGACATAGCATTATCTTTGTAAAAGACCTGATTATTTACTCAAGTTTTGTAGAACACTTGCAGGACAGTATAAAAGAACACAGGCTGCTGTATTTTGCACCCTATATAAAAACAGGTTTTGTAAGAATTAATACAGTTTGGAACAAATGTTACAATAATTTGGAATAAATACTAAAAACCTATTCAAGTTTCCAACTTCTACAAGAATTAATTTCTATTATGCAACTATTGCTACACAAGACAACAAAAGACATGAAGACTGAAATTTCTAAACCATGAAAACACATTTGTGACTTACGCTGCTAAAAATATTTTCCCCTAATTCTATGGTGAAAATACACTAATGTTAGCACAGTGAAGGAATTTAAGTGAATAACCTCCCATCCAGTTCCTTTATGATTCCTCATAAGGCAAATCATGAACACTTTTCTCAGTATCTGGCTGTAAAATTGGCAAATATGGATTAGGATGGTAAAATTTCACACAGCAGTTTACTGTTCTCCCCATACATTTTCCACAGGGATTTATTTAATACCTTGGCCTCTTTGGGAAAATGCAGATATACACCAGGAGCAAGGAATTAAGATGATATGGCTGCCTGTGAATATGAATCAAAATGGGCTGCATTCACAGTATGAAACGACACACAGATGAAAGGCAAAGCAGAGAGCATTTTATTTCTTCGCAAAACTGTTGTGGTATACAGAATGTCACACTATATTTGCAGAACACCAACTGAAGATTCACTCCTATCGGTTTGAAGGAGCTGGGCACCAGCCAAATTGTGAAGCAGAAGTAACACACAGATGACATACTGCACATCAGCATGGCATGTTTAAAAAATAAAAAATTAGTAAAAAGTACATATAGTACAATTTGGTTTCACTTTAACTCCCATCAATTTTTTTTATTTTACTGGTAGTTTTGTTCATGGCAAAGAACACCTGAAAACTTTCAAATCCACTTCAGTGCTCAAAGCACAGAATCAGCCCACCCACATCAAGTACACCATACCGAGGCAGCACAGGATAGGCTGTTTTATCTTCCATGTCCAAATCCAATTCCAACACTGAAAAACCCAAACGCAGTTCAAATCTCAATGAAACTACACATTTCTACTTATATTTTCCTTTTGCTGAGTAAGGAACTTGGGCAAACATTTGTTTCCCCCACGAACACTACTCAAGCAGCCCAGTTGCCACCTCGTGATGTACTGCATATGAAAACCCTACAGTGCAGTTTTGGGAACAGTAGTTTTTAAAGTTCACCCGCTCACCACAGTGGAAGAGCTAGATGGTAAATAGATTAATTTCCCCACTACTTTCCTTTTTCCAGCCCAGAGTGTTATTCCACCCAGATAAATACATTTAGTATTTTGGAAAAGACAGGACTGCATACTCTGTTAACACCCTAGCTTTGCAACTGCATTTAATTTATGTAGCACGCACAGAAGCATTTTTACTCTTTATGTATTCTACAACACACAGATAGAACAGGCATTTCTGGTTAATATTAATAGCTCATTAAATGAAGCATCTAATTTTCGCTCAAAACCAGAGGATATTAGAAGAATATAGCAATAACCCATTTTTCCTGCAAGTCAGTCCTTTAACAATGTATATTATAATGTTAGTTACTAGTCACTGCAAACTTGTTTTTCAAATTAATGTATGAAAAGATTCCATTTAAACTTCAATAAATAATTTACTATGCTCATCCTACTGACTCAAATTGATAAATTATTTGCGTGATACATTTTCTCATTAATAAGAACTTTCTATTTGGAATTTATATATCTCTTCCTTCCACTCTCCCCATTTCAAAGGCCAATTTCACTTAGAGCCATGGAAGGGGAAGCAACCTCTCTTCGGATTGCTCAGGTATATGAAACAGAATATGCTTTTGAAGCATTTTTCTCCAATTTCATGTTTTTAAAACAACTGGAAAAATGGCAACCTAGTGTAGAGCTATTAAATAATAAGGAAAAAAAGGCATGATGAAAATAAATACTTTACCAAAGGTCATATAAGAGACAAAAAACAAGGCAAGTTGAACTGAGGTACACTAGCCAAATCTACTTTTAAACCATCCATTTTTTGTTGTAATGGCGATGCCTCTTCAAAAACTACTAGCCACAGAAGAGCTCACCTCTTCCAGCCCAATGCTCCACACTCCATGTTAAGAGAACATTTTGACGGAAACAGAGTATGACAAGGAGCCTTTTTTACCAGATGCTTTATTTACTTGAAATGATTTAATTGCTTTGACCTAATCCAGACCCAACCTACAAGACTAAGATCTGGAGTGCACTGAAAAGGAAAGAAAATAGCAAGGCTTTTTAGTTGCCTCTTTTCAAGGCTTACATGTTTCCTAACTGTGTTCCTGCTCTGATCCGTTTGCAAAACCTTAAAGGACAAACCATTATCAATTTCAGTGGTAAAAGTGTATTAGTGAGGGATATTTCTAAACCACCATAAAATGTCTGAGCACTGGGTTAACCAAGAGTTTCTACAATACTTTCCTCTCTACAAACTCTCACCGACTTTATTAATATAGTGTTTAAATAACTAAAAGAGTAAACTAAATGAACAAACATATCCCTTTCACAGGGCACCAATGATCAAAGATCAGAAAACAGGCCAAAGAAAATTAAGACCAGGAGATATAAAAATGGAAGTGCTATAATGAAAACCTATGCAACACTGATGACTAACACACACAAGTACCTACTTAAAAAAAACCAGCAATGCATAAATTAATGTAACTTTAAAAAAATATTATTTTCAATAACTTTCTTGCAGAAAATTAACATCTGCACCCCCCACCTTTTTTTTCCATTGGTGACTTCCTTTGTGACGTGCCAACAATACAAAACAAAAAACGTACCCTGTAGTGCAGCGCCTTAAAAAAAAAAAACAACAGTGAAACTCCTTACATAATCACAGGATCATTTCATGGGACACAGTGCACATTTTAGGATTCCAGTGACACTTGTTCTTGAAAAAGTACTCCTTTTAAAGAAGATACATACTGGACCAGGGCAATCTGCTCATAGTCCCAGCAGTAAATTAGAAAGGAGCAGAGAACTTTAACAAGTAACTAACCAAATTCCATGATGATAACTTAGCTTTGATTCCCTCATCAAGTAGGAAGGTTCTGGTTTTTGATGCACCAGGATCAAAATTTTATCAGTACCTCACACTCCCAAATGGGGTTTGAAATCCTCTCTTTACTTCTCAGAGGTAGGAAACTATTGCTCCATTTTATAAGGGGTGGGGAAGGATGCAGGCAAGAAAGAGGCAAAGCATAATTAACCTGTACATGAAGTCTGAGGTTTAGATAGAAGCTGTAGGTCCTGGGATCCCAAGGCATGGTTCCAAACATTCTTTTGCTACATGCAAGTTACCTGAAATAACTGTTACTAATTTATGCAGAACAGAAATTTCACAATACATGCTGTTGTGTGCGCTACTGTACTCTAATTATTCCTTGTTTTAAATTGAAGAGCACTTGTTTTGTTACAATAAGACGACATTTAAATCACTCCACAACAGTCCATTATGCAATATCACAGGATTCTCTCATTAAAAGAGAAACTTTCAAAGACAAAATTACAAGCTGAGCAGCAGCATCAACTTAAATGCATGAAAAATACCATTGTGCATCTCACCTTGCCACCATGTTGCACTGCTACTGAAGAAAGCTTAACTATTTGCTTACACATTTATTAGTGTCACCTTTTGCTAATCCTTTGTCAAAATATAAATATCTGCCTGACAAAAAACTGCTCAACTGAGAAAAGTAAGATTTTACAGAAACAGACACATTGCAAGGAAGACAATTAATTTGAAAACAGAAATTCAGATTCAGGCTGTACATAATTTATCCAGACTTTTTTCCTCTACAGTTTACAAACAGCCAAAAGTCAGATTACTTTATTGTCTATTTTTAAGATCTCATCAAATGTGCAGTCTAAACATGTAGCTCCAGGTGCTGTAAAATAAAATTAAATAAGCCAATGAAACTACACTGTACTAGGACTTTTCAGCCAAACAAACCTGCTCAGGCTCAGCTCCAAACACAGCATATTTGATGATTAGATAGGGTTGGGAGAAGTAAAGCAAATACACTTCACAAGCACAATTAAAAAAAACAAACCAAACAAACAAAACCAGAAAATATAAAATTAAAATAATTGTGCTTCAAAACTTCAGTTGAATTACTTCACAAACCAAGTAGGCTTTTCTCTTGAGAACTGAAAGACTGTGTTAAATATACTGCTTCCTCATCACAAAATGGTATAAAATATATCATTCTGTCTATAGGAACAGAAAAAGCTTGTATATGATATAGGGCATTATAAGGATATGGAATAAAAGTGTAAGTTGTACTGTAGTTACCAGGAAAGATCTATTACATTTCTACAAGTGCTGACACGGCTACCACTATCTCCACACTGAAGTGTCTGCTTAACATCTGAACATATGCATCACCTCTGCTAATTAACACCTCTGAATTTTACACATTCTGATTTAAACCACTCAAAAAGCATTAAATGCTTAAGCAGCCTTAGGAACTCAACTTCCTGGGAAGCAAGAGTTGGAACCAAACTTACAATGAACGGCTCTTAGCTGACCTACATTCAAGACAGTCAATTTTTTTGCAGACTCCCACATTTGAGGCCTCATTATAAAGCTCTACCACCAAGTATGTGCAAATAAGCATCCTGGCATTTGTTAAACAAACCAAGCAGGTAGCAAGTTAGAATTAGCATCTTATAGACTAGGAGCTACTAAAGGAATGATACTAAAAGTTATTCCATAAAAAGGAATCACTGTACGTTTGATTCTTTACCAAGACAATGGCACAGCAGTGTAAAAAATACAGAAGAAAATATCCATATTTTGTTTACACATCCAGTTCAGACAGGGACACCATTTACTCAAAACAAAGAATTTTAAAGTTACCCTCCTCCATAATAGAAAAGCCTCCTATAGTGTAACTTGGATGTGCCATGTGCCCTCTGAAACCAATAGTAGTCATTTTCAATTTTATGGGAAGAATTTAAATTAAATTAAATGCAAGACAAAATGTATATGCAAAAATCTTTATTATCATGATGATGTCTACAGAGTCCACACCATAAATATTGTATTTTCTTAACAGGTAAAATGGGACACAGGCTTCAAGGATTAAAGTCTCAGATTCTAGTACTGCCACCATAAAATCTATCCCTGAGTATTCAAACTATGAGCCACCCAAAAGAAACTCTACAATTTTATGATCACAAGATTTAAGTGTGAAGCTATCAGTTCAATCTTATCTCTTGACTATACTTCAAACAATATAAGCAAGCACTGCCAAATTTAGATTTTGTGATTCTACCACTACTTTTGGTTTCTATCTGAATGATCATTAGAAATAGTCTAACAAGTAAACACTAAGATTGTGAAAATTGTTCACTCCTTCCTTTGAGTAATTTCTAAACGTGGTTTCAAAGTTTCATTTCATCAGCTACCTCCGCAGTGTCAAGACACTACAGAATGGACATATTATTCAAAGACAACTCATGAAAAGCATTTTCATAGGCATTAGAATGATGACTGGATTGTTCTTTAGGTCCAACATCTACATTCTCAACATGAAAGTTTCCTTTTTACTTCTCCATGCATGTAAAATTAACATTAAAAACAGACATCAACTTTAACAAAGGTCTTGTTGAAATTTTGTGAGTTTCAATTTTGTGAAAGCTGCATGGTGCTTATTTTTACTTAACGTAAAAACAAGCAAAACCCTGACAACCTGGCAACCCATTTATGATTAATTCTGCTGTAAATACTTATTTACTATAGGCTGAAATGTTGAAAGGCCACTAAAGAGGCCACTAAAACAAGCTCTCACTTGCAATAAGCTTTAAAAAAAAAATGCCTGGGCAGGTAAATATTTGTGTTCACCATGCTGTGAATGTCAACCCTTGAGAGGATTACTAGTCTACTAAATACTGAGTCCTCACCCAGTCATTGTGTACACGTGCTTCACATCACAAAGCAACATCCAGAATTAAACCACTGCACACTGGGCAAAAACATCTGGTCCAGGTGTCTGTTCCACACAGCAGCATTAAAGGGCCAAAGAAATCCCTGCTTCTCAGCAGGGATGCCCTATGGTGTCACTGCAGAAAGGCACTCATGAAAACGCAGAGGGAAAAATTATCCCACAAGAAACAAAGCCACCATTCTCTGCGAAAAGATTTTTTTTCAAAATCCACCACGGCAGTCTCTGCAGTAGCCACTGTCTTGGAAATCAGGATTTCTGCCGCCTTAGTGCTTAAACCCAGATCCCAAGCATGAAGATTTGTCCCTAGGTAAAGAACAGAAAATCTTCCTAACAGCAAGTCCATTAAAGTTTTGGAAGTCTAGGAGTCACTTTCATTTAAATACATAACGGGTGAAAACACTTTGTCACGGTAATACTCTGTTTTGTATCACCTGTCCTGGCTGGTGACTACAACTGAAGCTGCTCAACTGCTTTTATGTCTTTCTTCCTGTAGCTATCCTAGACCACACTGAAGTATCTCCTCCTAGATCTCTTATGGTTCAACAGTGGCAGGTTCGGAGTTAGTACACAACTGTTCAGGGACAAATTCTTGAACCCTCTGCAGCTCCCTTTCTCTCCCCAGCATTGGACATCCTTTTCCAGCACCTACAGCAGGGTAGACAGACCTCTCCAGAACATGAGACAATTTATGACAAGGTCATCTCAAGACCAGAGACTCTACAGAACATTATTAAATCTAGACTATGAAGTTACTAAAATAACACAGTAATTACCTGAATGTAGTATTACTGCATATATAATAATACTGACAATTAAATTTTCATTTGATCAAAACCGAAGTGCATGCACTTGAATTTGTCTCAACCTAATTCATTTCACTATAATGGGGCGATTCTGTTTTTATATATATATATAAAAAGAAGCTTCTAATAGCAAATCACAGCTCTTTTTTAATAATTTAAGCCCAGCTTAACATTCCTTGCTACATATTGCAGGCAAAGCTTCTAAAAACAACCAATGAGGTAGTATTTTTCCCTCCACACTGACAAAGACCTAGCAATGACACAGATTCAAGTATGAAGCATTTTAAGCAGGCTTACCTCAGATTCATCTGTTGATTCCTCATTAGACCTAGTTTCCTGAAAATGCCACAAAGAACAAAGGGATAATTAGCTAAGCACATACATAACTGAGCAGTATTTCCCCTTTTAAAGTACTTTAAGCTTTATTAAGAGACAGAGGACAAAGTGGAAGCGACTCAAAGTTAACAGTGTCCATCCTTTCGATTCACACCCAATTTTGTATGTTCACTTGTAATCTATAGCCACACTGACACTGAGTGGCACCAGTTGACTGTGATACTATTGTCAGTTACCCTAAAAGAGTGTGACTGGGTCATCTGTGAATTTGACCCTGTGTAAGTTTCCCTCCTTCCAGAAGCGGTAGCAAGTTTTGCAAAGCAGCTGCCCATGTCTGGACTTACAAGGCAGAATAGCATTCTCAAGTTATCCACAAACTAACTTTGGTGTTCAATTATTCAGCTGTTAATATAGGCTTATTTTAAACCTAAATAATTCCAAACCACTTTCCATAGAAATCCAGCATTTAATTACTTTGTCCTTCGCATCCCATATCAATACAAGCCACATGGCTTTCTCTTGTCTTTGAAGCAACTGTACCTTTAAAACATCTCTTTCTGGAAAGACAATAATTCTTACTGTCCTACAAAAAAAATTTTCTAAGTCAACTCCTGCTAATCTCTCACCTGTCCACTGAGAAAATCTGCTGATGCAATGCCTCCTCAAAGAGGTCAGCAAAATGAAGATTTACTTAACGTATTTATTGTTATCAATAGCAATAAACGGTTACAACTAATATGCTGACAGTGAATGTAAGCATTTTAACAACAAAATATGATATAAACAAAGAACAAGCAAGAGAGAGGGCAGCACCACTTCAAATCTTATGAAGTAGTATCTGGACAGTAAGATAAATAGGTACAGAATTCCACCAGAGAAGGAAAAAGAAAAGGAAGAAACAAGAAGAGAGACATAGTTACCAACTGTTTAAAGAGAAATAGAAAGGGAAGAAAATTTAATGCACTGACAACCAATGTCAGTTTTAGTTTGTCAATGTATTTATTTTCTGTGTTTATAAAATGCACTGTTTATGACCTCTAGCAAAAAGCAAATGCCTCCTTTGCATTAGTGGAGGCTCACCTTTAGTGACCATCACAATAGACCAGAGATACAGATGGGGGAGAAGAAAAGCAGTATTTCTACTTGCTACTTAAAACTCAGTGCAAGTTGTTACCATGATTGCTGCCATCTGTTTCCTCCATTTTACTTACCACAGCCAAGCCCACCTACACCCAACATACACCTGATAGAAGGGTTATCTGTGTCATCTATACGCATGACATGAGTTAGGAAATGGCAAGTAGAAGGAACATGGGAGTCAAGGAAAGACAAACAAGGAGTAAAATCCTAGCATCCTTTCAAGCTCAGGTTTGACTTTGCAAGCACAACAGTTTGTCTGTCAGTCTCACAGGCTCTACTCACATGATGCAGTTACCTTTCAGGAAACAATGACTTTGTTACATATAATCTTTGTGCATCTTAAATTCTAACTAACAATATGAAATGAGGACACAACTAAAATTTTGTTGTGTGACACTGTCAGCCTAGAGCAACACAGGAATCCCAGTGCAAAATATCACCAGATTCCCAATAAAAAAACCTGCCTTTCTCTACTGAATACCAGGAGTTGCCTATTCAACTCCTTTATAAATCAAAGGAATTAGCATTACTATTTTGGTATTTTTATAAAGTTCACAGTTTCTACCAACAGGAGGATTTGTTTAGAAAAAAATCTGTTCTCCCAAAGTCAGCAATTACAGCAAATTATATTTTTGCTGGTACATACAAGTCTTTCTAGTGCACCTACACCAGTTACAATTTTCCCCCCACGGTCCTGATTGCTTGGCTATTCAGGAGAACACAAATATCTGGAAAGCTAGAGATGAGGATCTGTTTTGATTTGGGACTTATACCCTAGTATCCCAACCGTATTCACAAGCCACTGCAACTGCAGCTACTAAATTTCATAAATGGCATGCAAATTCGGGCAAATGCTTCATGGCCTTTATGTTTTACTCCAGAAAATAACATGCCAAAATTCAGACTCTGTCCTGGCTTAGAAAAGATATGCAGAAACTGTATTTGTTCCCTGCCAAGAACTTAGCTAAAGGTGCTTAGAATTGACACTTACCTACCAACTCACCTTGCTAGCAACTTACTATGAAAAGCTTTTTGCCTGAGTTCTCCCACTTGCGCAGGGAACTGGAAGAGCAAACTGCTGTTACGACTGCCCTAGGATTTTGTTAGGTTCCTCTCCCCCTACTCCAAACGCATGAACTGAGAAGATTATCCCCCACTTCTACTTTTTAATAGCCTCATAACTGTGAAAAGGAAATCCCTCAACAGGGATTTGTAGACAATCAGAATCCCAAATCCTGTAGGAATAGCTGTCATTGGTAGGTCTCAGACTCTAGGGGAAAATCAGTAGTACACTTCAGCGAGGTGGCAAATGCTGTTGCTCAAGCAGCCTTAGAACAGAGAAAGGGAGTATGGATGAGGAAGCCACAGGAATGTGAAGTAATCTCTCACCATTATAATCTCTCCCTTAGCAGATCCAACATACCTTCTCAATAAAGTCTTAAACTGGCTTTCCAATATGATGGATATAGGGGTTTCCCTATCCTGCCTTTACAAGCACGAGGTGCTATCCATTATAGGCCCATGACTTAAAGCTGCTGTGAGGGGAAAACAATGAAACTGGGGTCTCAAAGAACCTGCCACCCCCCACCTACACACACAACATACACACCCCTTTCAGTAGGTGTGTGCATGCTCCCCACAGGAAATAAACAGAAACAAACGAGGTAGCTTTCCTGTCACAGTCCAAAGAGGGCAAAACATGGGTTGTTTTAATCTCTTATATCATTAGAGAAGAAGACATGGCAGAGTTGGTTTTATCCTAAGAACCCTTTCAAATGCTGCCACAGTTAAAAGCCCACCAAATCAGGGGATGATGCCTCCCCCAAAGAAGCCAGCTTTTCCAACAAACCCCTGACAGCTGGGAAGGTGGAAACCAGATGTCAGCCTCCAACTAAGGCCAAATCTCTTGAGGTAATTCTAAGACTCTCCCACCTTGAGGCATTCAGGACAAATATCACACAGTCAAAGCCTTGGCTCAGTAAAGAAACATTGAGAAAGTATGTGAAAGGACTGGGAACTTCACTTCGTGCTTTTATCTTTTCTTCAGGAAGGAGTGGTTCAGGCAGGGGGCGATTTAGGACAACGCCCACTTTAGAGAACCACCAAACTCCTCAAGTTTTATCTCAGGAAGAAACTCCCCTGTTGAGATGAACTTACTCACGTCTTCTGCGCCACTTGGTAAACCACAGCTTCTCAACCGTCTCAGACGAACCCTTCAGCTCTTTCACCGCAGCTCTACAGCTGTGCCAGCTGCGTGTATAAACCCTCCCCTCCCGCCCAGCCCCCAGGTTCCTGCACCGGGTACTACCTAAAAAGCGGAGCCCTCCACCACTTGCGCCGCACCTCCGGTCGTTTCTCTAGGTTTTTAAACACAACCCGACGGGCAGCCCCGTCGGCGCAGCGCAGCGGGGAAAAGGAGGCCTCGCCTCGCCGCCTCCACCTCCTCTCCTCCGTAGTGAGGCTCCGGCCGCCGCTCCCGCCTCGCCACCAGCCCTCACACACGCCCCGCAGGGCCGGCTGACGCCCTCTTTCCCCCTTGCACGCACCCCATCCCTTCGCCCCTCTGTTCCCAAGGGCCGCCCCGGCCCGGCGCTCCCGCCGCCGCCCTCCTCGCCCCCTCGGACGGGGCAGTGCCCTCACCGCCTCTACCTTCTCCTCAGCTTCCGCCATGGCGCGGCCGGCGAGCCGTCACGTGAGGTGCAGGAAGCCGGCGGAGGCACCCTGGGAAGTGTAGTTTCAGAGGAGAGTGTGCTTCCACCACACACCCCCCTCCCCCCCCCTTTATAGTTGCGGTTGGGCCTGGTTATCTGGGGGGTTGGGGTGGTTTTTGTTTAGCTGTGGGTGTGGTGCTGCTGCCGCCTTACAACCTACACCAAGGGCAAGGCTGGGCTCAGTATCGACAATGTGTCCCAGTCTGGTGTTTCTTCTGCCCTCCTTAGCTGCAAGCAAGACACTTTTTAAAGCTGAATTCCTTTGATTCCCTCAGGGAGACCCCTGCACACCCAGCTGTGATGAGACTGAAGGCGGCCACCACGGTGAAAGATGAGATGGCCTCTGGTGCGTGGGGGTTTGGGTGTAGTTGAAGCCAAGAACTGCTTGCAGCATATCTGTGCCTACTGGCATGTTGTGCGCTGGACTGCTAGTTCTTCAGGACAAGGCCCATTTACTGGCGCCCATCTGAGCAGCACTTGGCCGAGAACATCTCTGGTTTCCATTAGATCCTCTGGTGAGGCATGTAGCAGCCTCTGTCTCCTCTGTACGTTTTACTTAATTTGTTAATATTGAAATTGCGCACACATGCTTTAGTGTTAGTAGAAGGATTTTAGAAAGCCTACATATCTTTCTACAATTCTAGGAGCTGCTGCACTTTCTCTTTTAAAACTTTAAAACACGACCTGAACATCTTACTTGAACCCAATTATTTTTTCATACGTTAAAAATATAATTAAAGCTGAAAAGTAGTAGGCAGTACTTCTTATCACTCAGGTTTTGTCAGTGGAGCTATTCCAAATCTAAGGTGGAGCTACAGTTGCTACCCTTGGGATCAAAGACAAGAATTTAAAAATGTGCAGGTCAACTTTGGCAGTAAAAGAGAAATCTTAGAATACTGTACTGGAGCTGGATCACCATAAGGCCGTACAATGTAAGTTAGTTGCAGAGGGTATTATCTTGGATATGATAATAATGTATATTGTTGCATACCATTAGAAACTAAGAGCCAGAATTTTAACTGAGAGGAGATACAACTCTCCTTTAAAATCACACTGAGAGGGTGACACTGAGGTGAGAGATAGCTATCAGAGTTAACAGTGTTAGCACAAGAACGTATAAATATAACTATCATGAATACATTTCATTTGCAAATGACATAATATAATAAAACCTTCTTTCTTGGTCTGTTACCGTATGTCCGTAGACTGTCAGTACCATGGCAAAGGAGTGTGTAAATGTTACCCTGACCGTATAAGCCAAGGGATGCCTACAGAGAAGATGTTTGGCTGCCATTGTACAAAATATTGTTGACACCTCGCCTCGAAATGACGGTAAATTTCCAGTCACCTTTGTTGCAAAAAAGATTAATTCAAACTGGAAGGGGAAAAAAGACCACTAAAAGGATCACAGAATTTAAGGTCCGTTCTATTGGAGATGGCTGGGGAAAAAATGGCTTGGCTTCTTCAGTCTGGAAATAAAAAAGAGCTAAAGAGGAAAAAGAGCTATTAGAATAAAAGGTATGTGATCAAATAGGTATCAGCTATTTTAAGTGCATTTAGGCCGGAAATGAGAAGTAGATTCCCATGTGTCAGACAAGTGTGATCCTCAGAAGAACCTTGCTGGCAAGAAATTTAACTGATTTCAAGATAAGACTTCATAACTTATATAAGAGACTATAAGAGAAGTTTGCTGACAGCTGTGTTGCTTACCCAGAGAACTCATTCCAACTCATTGAAACTTAGTCGTGTTCAAATCAGTGAGAAAAATATTGTACCTATCAATGGAACCAGGATTTCTCCTGTAATATTTAATGTACAAGCTGTCTTATCTGGTACTTGAAGACTCTGTAATCTAGTGAAAGGAAACTTTGCCTGACTACCTGTGTAGCTGTTTTGGGTTTCAAGGCTGGTTTTTGTTTTGGGTTTGTTGGGTTTTTTTCCCCTCAACAGAGACATTTTGTGGCACTTTTTAAATGGGAATGAACATTAATAACTGACTTTATAAATGCCAAGAAAAACAGGGTGTAAGGGAAAGGATGGCAGATCTTGTAAACTTTGCTATTATAACAGCTAACAGGGCACATTTGTTACAAACAGAGCAGTCAAGGAACAGCTGTTCTTGTTTTCATTGCATGTAGAGTAAGTGGTATAAATGTGATTTACTTATAGTGTGCTACTTACTTCTGACAGAAACATACAAAACTAATTTTTTTCTTGTTTAGACTTAAGGTATGAATTCAGTCTGCCATGATTACAGGTTTTATTGTGTCAGGAGAATTTAATATGTTGGCATCTGATTCTGCCACCTCTCCCACTCCCACCCTCCAAAAGTGCTGAAAGCCATCAAGAAGCAATGACGTCAATGGGTTTTAAAATCTTTCAGCACCTCCCGCAACGCACTCAGCATCCTACACACTTGGGCCTGAGAACATCCCAGTCAACCTTTGGAGATAAAAAGTTTAAGCATAGTTCAGCTTAAGTGGAAAATATAGCATTGCCTAAGGGAAGTAAATGCTCTGTCCCAACATTAAAAACTATTCTGTCTCGTTGTCTGCCAGCATGTAGATCTGAAGTTTGGGTTAAGTCAGTTGTACAAGTACAAGAGATTTGGGATCCCTGGTGAGATTATGAATGCTTTGAAGTTTAGGTAGAGCGTTTTGGCTCAGATCTGTCTCAAGTGATAGGCTGGCTCTACCTTATCGTTTAGTTTTAACTTGAATCACCAAAAGTAGCACTCTTCATAAGTCTTTTTAAATAAAGGTTTTAGCCATACCATGAAGCTTTTGATGTTCCTAGTGGAGTTAGGACTTTAATGCAGAGCTTCCAGTTGACAGGAATTCTGCAGGACACTTCTAACAGGTTGCTGAAACCCCCATCCAGCTTTCTAAAATTCAAGTCTGTCAGGAGTTTCTGATTTATCTTTTGCCACAGAAATCAGAATTATCATTGAAACTTGGACCTTGGCAAGCATTTAGATTCTAAATACTGCTAGAATTTTTATCTCTTGCTTTAACACACTTTCTCCCTGACTACTGTGAAACATAACAAGTAGCAAGTATCCATGGTGGAGATTATTGTATTTCAGTCTCCAAGAGCTCTCAGTTGCTTTCAAGTAGGACTGATTCATCCAACAAAATATTCAGCTGGGTTATCTCTCACCACTCTCGCCACCACTTATTCAGTTAAAAAAAAAAAAAAAAAGCACTGTTGTCTGTAAGTTAATAGCATTTAAAAACACTATGCTGGATAAAACATGGCTAATATTGTTGTCAGAACAAAGAAGTTCAAAGGCTTTCCTCTTTCTGTTTGTTTGTTTGTAGAAGAAAACTTGCAAAGGCTTTTCTTTTTTTTTTTCCCTTGCTATCAAAGAATTATTTCTGTGAAGATACTTTCAATTTGTACTATAACTTCCATAAATATAATCTTTAATTTCTTCAGGAACTTTGTACTTTAAAAAAGATCCTATTTCCCCTGCTAGCATTATATTATTTTGCAGTTGTTTACTTTTTTCTTCTTAATCCACCTCTAAAATTTATTACATTTCTTCCTGAAATAAGTAATAGAACAATGACTATTAAAAAAAATTAAATTATAAATAGATACACTTTAATGACCTGAAGCTCGATAAACCATGCTCCTAAAGCTAAGCTCATATGCAAATCTTTATAGCAAAGTCATTAACAAGGTTAAATAAATATTTTTTTATTAAACATAGTAATATCATATAAGCATCAAGTAACTGCCTTCTTTAATTAGAGCTAAAGATTACCCCTGTGTAATTTGCCATATCACCAAAAAGGCAAGGTAAGAAATGGAAGTACCCATTACCACTATGTCCCACCACTGCAGCGTATTTAAATTAAATTTAATTTATCAGCTATTTCTATAAAATAAGAGTGGTAATGATATCAGAAAGAGTATTAAAAGTTCTTTAAAATAGTTGGTCTGGATCCCCTGACATTTAAAGACTATTCCAAATGATAGTGAATTATTTTCAAGTCCTTCAGGAATAACATTTCCCTTAGTCCTTTTTCTTCCTCTAACCCTCATTTCCCCTGTCTGTGTTTCTTCTGCTCCCTTTCTTCATCTTCACTCTCAGGCAATCTTTATTGAAAGATACCTTCTTCTGCTAGGTAGAGCACACAGAGAAGATGAAAAAATGTGAAGAACAATAAACAACATAAAGCCAGTACAGTTATCTATTTATTAAAGATAAACAAGGGCTATATATAAGGGGAGAGGTTGTACGGGACCCTCCTAAAAAACTTATAGTTAAAAATATTAAGGACCTGGTAAAATAGGAGCAAGTCTGAAATTGAAAACTTATTATACTATGAGAAAATTTCATGGATCTGTAGATTATGAAGCCAAATGGGAATAGCACTGTGATTTAATCTGAACTCCTCCCCCAGCATGGGCCATGAGATTTACCTGAATTAATTCCCCTTTGTACTATTTTTTTAAAAGAAAACATACCTTGACGTAACATTTCCAATTACACAGGACTCTGCACTTCTGGTAAGCCATTTCAAGTGCAGTTATACTCACTGCTAGAAAAATAAAGAATGCAAAAGAAATGTCTTACCAGGTCAGAACAGGGGTCCATCTAGTATCTGTTAACGAACCCACTGTTGATGAATTTGCCTCTGTTGGAGCTGCTGATGCTGCCTGCTTCCACAGTCTCCTGAAGCAATGAAGCTGAGAAGCACTTTGCCCGCCACTTAAAGAAGTTCTTTCATTTTTTCCTGTTTTAAACTGCTCTGCTATGGCTCTCCTACTAGTTTTGATAAGCGCCTCTTAGTTCTAATATTGCAGGACTTGGTATGTAATGGGTTTTCTTTATCCCTATGGCAAATTTAAATTTGTCTTACTTCAGCTTTGAACCACTCCATTATGTCCACTATGGCATTATGTGTCACCAATTTCTGAAGGTTCTGTATTAAAAAATTTCCATTCCCTATGTGAGTACTCAAAGCCTAACATGCAATTACTTCTTAGTTATTTGTTAAGTTAAATAGAAAGATGCTACTGATTCTTTCACAGATGATGTTTTACATCCTACAAATAATTTTTTTGACTGTTTTCTGTTATACCTCCAAACTGTTATGGTATTTCTTATTTTGTGCCTGGTGGGACATGACTATTAATGTTAAACTAATGCAAGATACTCACTCCTCTTGCATTTATTTTATTATTGTGAATAACTCTACCATTTCCAGCTGTCCTTCTGGTTTTAGGATTCCTTCTCCTTCCTAATAGAATTAGGACACTCCTTGGCTTGAATTCTTCTAACATTGACTTCTTTTTTTCCATTTCCTAGAATATGTATTGTTATGGTTCCTAGGTTTTAATTTACTGTTACCACCACTGATTTTTATCTCTTTGAAACAAAATATAAAAATGCAAGTCTATAGATTCAAACCTATAGTAGATGCTTTCATGTCTTCCTCAAGGATATTTTGTATTTTGTTGTCTTGTCATAGAGTCCTTGCTATTCTTTTAAGAGTTCCCACTTCCCGTTTATACGTTCGTCCTAGCTGTTTATTCATTAGTTTCACCTTTTTAAAGCAGTGTTTGTTTCTAGTAAAAGCCATATTCCATTGTCAAACATAAATGTAATTTGAGTAATGAGCATTTTAATCAAAGAAATTTGATCTGATTTAAAATAAACTCATAATGGTTAGACCAGTCTTAAGATACTGTTTGGTCCAAGAGTCTCAAGAACAAGCTTAAATTTAATCCCCATGTTCATGTTTAGGTTTTGTTAGCTTTTAGCAATTGAATTCCTTCCTATGTATCGGGAGCTGCTGTCTGTCTTTTAAGTGAGACCAATTCTTAAAAGAAAATACACATTTAGGTAGTACCCCAAATCCTGGCTCTAGGATTTTATAGTTTTACTAACATTTCTGGGAATTGAAATTGAAAATCCAGGATCCCGATTTCTAAAACTTCAGTCTAGGTTAAGATAACTTTTACAAATCATGTGCCTTACAATGTGACTTTAACAGAACTGTTTATCAGGTCCATTATGATATCTGTTATCATGTTTATCAAGTACATTAGTGGCGCAATGAAGTCCCTGTCATTACTGAATTATTGAGACACTTCTGTCTATATTCTTGTCATAGGTTGCACCAGCAAGAGAGTCCTGGTTCCCAAGGCGATTGGTACACACTGGCTTGGGGCATTGCTTTCATGTGAGTTTCCAATTTAAGTACCTGAAATTATTTGAGGGTAGTGTTTCTGTCTGTCAGGTGGGTGTCTTGCATTATGCTGAGATTTTTCATGTCCAGAAAGGAGACACAAAGGAACATTCAAAGGCACAAAGCCTTCTGGGGTACCACTGGAGAACTCTCTCAAGAGGAAGGAGCCACACTTGATGGGGTCCGTCATGGTATTATCAGTCGATAGCAGACCCTGGAGCAAACTGTCACAGAGGACACTAGTTTCCTTGCTACAGAGGGGAGCCTGGATGTGAACAGCCGCGCACACAGTTCTGGTGATCGAGGCAACGGGGTACTGGAGATAAAGAGTGAGCCAAGCAGGCCATATGGACCCACACACAGAATAATTTTGTGCTTCTGTGGTCTTACTATGTACAGGTGATATTACCCAAGTATTTTGCTATTATTTTCCTTAGGCTGTTACAAATCTGCATGAATCTCAGTAATAGACTGTTGCTTTCATTCATACTTGCCACAACTGCTTCCAGGTATTGATCATGGGTAACCAGAAGATGATGTAGTAGTAAGTTTCCCAACAATTCTGTGCAGTGTGTGTTTCCTTTTAAAGATGACCACCTATTTGAAAAGCATCTTTCCAAGTGGCTTACCTAAACTGACACATCACAAAAATTTCTTTTCTACAAATCTTACTCAGTGACATTCTTCTATATTACAGTGGTACACAGACATACCTTGGATATAATTGGCCTACTTGTATTTTAATCTAAAGAAAAAGGAAGTTTCAGGATAGAACAGAACTAAATCAATAGAACATCAACCATTCTTCTTTTAATCTTAAATTTCATGCCTGATGAGGGTTCTTCCATTGTTTGCTAAGAGGTGTTCACTAAAAGGGGCAGCAGTAGCAACGTTTGTTCAGGTTTGTTAGAGATGAATTTTGCAAAAACAATGATTACTACCTATTATGTCATCAGATATAATATGGAAGAAAATGTAATATGGTATATTCATATAAATGGTTGATAGATGAGTTGTCACAGGAATATGAAGCTTCTGTATATTTGGCTTGGGCTGCCTCACTTGCTGTTTTGTGAAGACACAGTAAATCAGTCAGTTTATGCCACGTCTTCTCACTGTTAAAGGTTTGGAGTTCTTTTGGAAGTCTTTTCCACCTGAAACAAAAGTCATATTCTTTTTGAACTTGTCATATTTGGTATGATTTCCAGGTAAAAAACTATAGATTACATATATTTTCAAAACAACCCTCTCCCTCCACACACCAAAAAAAGCTCTTATAAAGTTATATTTTCAGAAGCAGCTGCTTATCTTGGCTGCCAGTGAAGCTGATAGGAGTTTTATTATAGATTTCAGTAGGAAAAGGTTTAGGCCAACATTTTATGCTTTTGAAAATATCAACCATTATTCTTCAAATAATTAATATATAAGAAATAAATACTTAAAATATTGGCATGTAGATAAAGAAAGTTCTGTTTTCTTTGCAGCTGTGTTGTATCTTGCCTTTGACTCTCAGGAGTCAATCACCAAAGCCTGGTAAAGCTCTCTCCTATTCCTTTCCTATACAAGTGTTATTTCTGATAATTATTTTCCCTCACTACTTGTGATCTGCTTTGTTACTGAAGGTTTTTAATGGAGTCAATGTTAAATAGATCATTGGAAAATCTATTTTGTATTTACAGTGAAAAACACTTCTTCTTCTTCTTGATATACACTTAACCTCAAGGAAAAATACTTATGTTTCCACTTACTTAAATAGTGTACATAACGTACAGGAAATGATTGATGAGGTTATCAGAGTTCCTACCTCAGGAATACTGTATGTTTTCCATGCATAATATTCTTCTTATACCCATAGAGCATGTTACACTAACATTCTGAAGTTAATTTTCAACTTTGCCATCTTTGTGTATTTATTTCGTAATACTGCTTAACTGAGATCCGGAGAATGGAAGGAAGGAAAGAACTAAAAACATGGAAAGGGAGGAGAAGAAATAAAATAAATTAAGACATGATTAGACTTCTGCCAAGCAGATAGCTACTGATACTTCCATTTGACAGATGTGACATAAAACCCTGGTTCCACTAAATTGAATAAGGGTTTTGCTATTCATCAAAAAAGGGTTAAGACTTCACCCAAATATCCCATATTCCCTGTTAAACCAAGGATTGCCACATCAATAGGTTCAAACACATGAAATTAGAGGCACCTAGCTGGTTACAACAGAAAAAAAGAATGTCCATGTATTTTCTGATGATGTAATGTTGACTTCATTCCCAGTTATTACAGCATAACTGAACCTTCTTAATTTAGGTACAGATCCTGCAATTTCAGTCATGAGAGATGTCCAGTTAACTTTTGTGCAGTCCAAAACTTTTAATTAAATGTGTCAAAAGCCTGTACAGCCCCTCTAACTGGTGTTACCACGATACCAAGATGCTACACTGAGCAGAGGTGCAGGATGGAATCTGGCCAGCAGAATAAGTCCTTGATTGTTTCAATTACCTCCCCTTTCTTTCCATTTGTGTATGACATTCACACAAAGAATCATTTACATTTCATACCCTTTTTACACTCGCAGCAAACCAAATTAAAAAAAAAAAAGCCTCAGTCTAACTGAGGATCAGGCCATTAGTTTATTGCCATTGGGCCTTTTAATCACAAATTCCTGTACCTATGAGACGACCTCTGCGTTTACTGAAAGCATGGTCTTCATTATGTGTTCTGTTTTCTGATGCCCTTATCATAACCTAACTTAGAAAATAACGCTTAAAACTAGTTCTTTCTATCATTACACCTTTAGCTATGTGTATCAATGCACTTCTTTGCACAGTTATGCTTTCCTTGCCATTTCTTCCCATCCTCTTACATCCCCTCAGGATTTGACCCTCGACCATGTAGCTTAAGTCTGACAGTTCTCCCTGGGACAAACCTTGATTATGAAGCAAGTTCAGAGTCAAAATCCAGGTCCCTGGGGTGCAGGGTAGTGCCTGTGAGTGGTGCCTGAGGTAATATACAGACTATTCAAGTACCTCCTCTTACCTCCCTCCACCTTGGAGTGGAATACCTTTTTAGTCAAATACATTCTTGGTAAGTTTTATTTTGATGTGGGAAACATACCTAGCTCTGGTAATGTATCAGCAGATTTCAGCAAATTCAAATGTATGACTGTTGATGTTACATAATCCAAAGGCTGCAGATTTTAAAAATGCTGTGCAATCCACCAACTTCTGACATGGAAACAAAACTAATGAGATGTTAACAGTCCTGCCCAAGTCAATGGTCCCTACTAAGGAAGTGATTCACCTCCAAAGGTTTCAAAAGATATGAGTATTTCATAGAAAAAAAAGCCCACCCAGCTTTTATACATAGCATTCCTACATGGCTTTCCTACAGCATGTGGTTATATTATAAAAATATTAGTGAGATGATTGCTCTCAACAATAGATGTGGATAAATACAGCTGCCACATGGCAATAATAGGATGACATCCTCCCAAAAAGCCATTTTTAAAATTTGAAATACATTCTTTCCATTGTTCTCATTCTTCAGCCACCAAGAAGGTGTTTTGTGGGTAATAACACTTTTATGAGCTCTTACGTCAGATATTAAAGGACTCTACCCATTGCATGCTAAGTGTGCATAAGTAGATTTTAGGTACGGTGCTAAGAAGCAGCCTCAGTTTTATCTGTGCCTGGATTGCTGTCAGCAGTGATAGTGACAGGTCACCAGCACCACTTCTCCACAGTGTTCACTGCCAGGCCAGAAAATATCCATAGTGCTTGAAAACTGTTATCATCTGTTTGCTTCATGCAGCATCCAGGATCCGCAACTTCCCATTTTTCAAGTGGGGAAAGTGAGACAAAGAGCAATACTAACTCATTTTTAGCAATTTAAAAGGAAAATCTCCATTTCCTGATTCCAAATCCTTATATATATTTGGATATATATATCCAAAGCCTTATGCTTTGGATACAGGACAGCCCTTCTGCCCTTGATGGCCTGCCTCAAGTATTGCCTTTTTCCATTAAGCAAATATTGATTTTGTTCTCCTGCGTGAAAACAGAATAGAAATAAACATGGCTCTTTTTGGTTACTTCATTGTTTGTGAATGACTTGGGAGTAGTATTTATTAGTTAACTGCTGTTGCTCATCCAATGGGCATTCACAACTTTTTTTTCCTATGGTATGTGTTAAACAGCGGCTATTAAGAATGCTCCTCCATGACAAAGTGCCAGGCTTTCCCGTTAGCTATTTAACATCATGCAGACAGTCCAGGCCCCAATGTATAAAACAGATAATACGATTTAGAAGAAACAGGACAGGGGGATTCAAAGATCTTGTTATTTATTTCATGAGCATCAGGCTCCCTGCAATAATTAGCTATTTGTATTGTGATGGTGACGATAACATGCTACGTACTTTTTAATTTCTGTCTGAAAGAACAGACTTCTAAATCAACACAGGATCTCATTTGAATTCTGTCTAATCCCTTGAAGTAGCTGGGATTAGTAAGAGATGGGGAGGATCAAAGGGTTATAGGAAAAGATGCAAGTGAACTGCCATGATGAGAGCTGGTGGTGGCAGGCACTGCACACTGGGATTTTGAAGGTTTACTAATACATCTAGCACTAGTCCTAAGGGAGTAGTATACAGATCTCCTCTGTCAAGTGATACATAGCATCTGTTACTTCAGAGTTTAGTCAGAAGGGGGGCAAAATTACTGGAGTAACAACCCTAACTATTATTTCCTAAGGCAATTTTTGTGAGAAAACTTGATAGAGGTAGCAGAAAGGGAAACTCATGGGAGCTGACTGCTATCCTGTGATATGCCACAGACTCACTAAATGACAGGGGGAGAATTGTTTCACAGTTCTATACCTCAGTTTCCCCATCAATGAAGTAGAAGTAATGAAATGAACTGATTGTTGTGAAGTATTTTGATATCTAGAGATGAAAAGTCCTAAGAACTTGAGGCTCGATCCAAAGCCCTTTGAAGTCCTCAGAAGGCCCTTGATTCAGCTATCGTAATTTGCATTTGCCTTAGTCTGCAAGTCACCCACCAGTCTCCTGAAATTTGGAAATGTACCACCCAACGCATTTCACGAAGATGGAAAAATATATTCTCAAGTAATCATTATCATTATCTTTGACTATTTGACTATTCAGTTTGAATTTACAAAACAGCAGTGCAATTTATGCATTTGGATTATTTGTAATATTTTACAAGATCAAGGTGAAAACTTAGAAGATGGAGAAGGAAAAAACCCAGCATGTTTCCCTGACACCAAAGAACGAACTCTGACAGAAACAAGCTTTTTTTTTTTATCTTTCTTCTCTGAAGATAGATGAAAAAGATCAGGAGAAACTATGTCTCATTAGAAGTAAATGCAGTCTGTGGTAATCCATACTAAATTTACCAGGTCGTATCTTCTAAGAAGATATTAGGGACCTAAGGGCAGGTAGTTAGGTTGCAAAAAACCAACTAAAAGTATTTAAAAGTTGGTGTTTAATTTTTTTCAATATAATAAACGAAGTGGCACAGACTTTTCAGAAGAATTTTAAATCTTTCAGTGTGATAGGTAAGGTGAGAGAAGGTTGTAAGACGAATGACAGTTTTGCTCATTATTCAACAAAGCTCACAACAAATGAAATGGGTGCCTTCAGAACATACTTTATTTTCTTTTTCTGGAGACTAAGCGGCTTCTTTTTGCTAAAAGAGAAATATTATCTTTATGAAGAAAATATTTTTCCTAATCAATATTTTTTTAACCTCTGGGTTATTACTTCCTCAAATCTCTTTTTAATTTTTTTCCTCAAGATTGGTCTATGTACTTTAATGAAAAATCTGCAGAACAGACACATGCTATTGTTCACATTAAAGCTTTCAAAGGTTATTAACTGTGATAGGGCATTACTTGTCTTCAGCACATTTTTCTGTAACGTATCACGTTCTTGGGATGTATGTGTGTGTATATATATAATTGGTAGCGGAAAGAATTAGCTGTTGGCAAAGCAGAAATATCCACATGCTGGTTAAAGTCAAGATCCAGGAAATACACAGTCTGTTCTTGCTATGCCACATATTCCCTGCATGTTTTATATGCCACTTAGCTTCTTTCTGCTTCAGCTCGGGTATCTGTTAAATGGGATTAATACCATAGAGACATTTCTGTATCTTTCTTGACCGCTTCAGAAGCCTGGTCATTAATGGAAACTTTTACATTTATTTTTATTAAACTCCCTGTGATGAAAAATAATTTATCTCTTCAATTTTATATTTTTTCTTCACTTTTAGAATAGAAAATACACAAAGAGTATAAGAAGTGGTTTACATCTAAAAACCATTATGCCAGCTAGTCATTCTCTAGAACCCTTTGCTCTTCTCCTGCCAGGTCATTAATTGACATTGCAAAGCAGCTTAAATTCTCAGGAGTGAAAAACTCCACTTTAATTCCATCCGGACTTTGACTGTTTGAGAACTGTTGGAGTTAGCCCAATGCTATTTCTTCTGGAGCACTCCTTGCAGATCTAATAGTAGTCAATGGGTTTGAATGTATACCCTCTAACCAGATGTAGACCATACATCAAAATAGAGCCTTAGATGTTTTATTATTTCTTGAGCTCTGGCCAGAACAGGATGATGAACACTGTGTTTGAAACTGCTGATGCTATTGAAAAACTCTACAATAAAATATCTCTTGCTATCTTTTGTACTTGATTACCAAGCTGAAAGCAAGATTTTATAATAAATGGCAAATCATGATCACTTTCTTTTCTATGTCTGTCACCTATCTTATTTGCAGAAACTTGGACAACTATTGCCTGATTATTGGGCTCAACTGCAGTATGCTTGAAAATTTCAGTGTTGTCTCTCATCCTGCTCCCCTGTTATCAAAGCTCTCTGTGCACTCTTCCCCAGCTTCACCGACCCTCTTCCAAGCTACAGCCTCTACCCCACATGAGTTTTGGTGCACAATTTTAATTGAGCCTATATCACAAACTTCATCACTCATGTAAACGTAGGTAGAAGCCCAATTCTCACCTTACTCATAAACACTTTTAAATTAGTCTCGTCCTTAACTGCACTGGACCCACTTTTAATTCTAATCAAGCTAAGTCCAGAAAACTGATCGCAGTAGAATAAAGATGAATATATAAGTGGGAATACATGATATAGTAGTATGTGATATCATGAGACTGGACTTGATCCTAGGCATCCTTTCCTAGTGTATCTGCTGTGTAAACATGAGGGTTGTTTTTTTTTCTCCTGTTTAATTTTTTTTTAATGTCATGACTCTGGGGACTTTTCCAAAATGGACAATCTTGCTTTAAAATGTACACATAAATGATATAAGGCTACTTTTTTTGTGTGTGTGTGAGATCTGAGCTGACAGAAGTACAGGGGGAAGTTGCTGGCACTGCAGGGAAAAATGTGGCATTACAACTTTATATCCAAACTCTTCTACAAGTTGAGGCTGTTCAGACTAGGGGCCAACCCTCTCTACTTCGAATTCTCATTTCGGAATTGTTTGTATATAAGATTTTGGCACTTTCTTACATTTAAGAACATGACGCAATGCTGTTAAAAGTACTAGAAACATTCCCATCAATTTCAACTGATGTTGCACCAAAACAAAAGATAATAAAATACTCAGTTGATTCATTTTTCACTCTACAGGTCTTTAAGGTTACTCGGTTTTTTAGAGCTTGAATAAATCATCAGGGAGGAAGAAAGTAGCTCTAATGTTAATGTCAGGGGCAGAATAGCTTCATTAGCAAAATGTACAGTATTGTTTTTGTTTATGGTTTATTGAACACATCATTGGATTAAGCAGAGGAAAACTGGTAATGACAGATCTTGTTTTCTAAATATATAATTAAATCTGTAGTGGAATAGGTCCTCCCAGGCAAGTAAATGGATGAGAAAACATTTCATATAGATATCAACAGATATGATAGTCAACCTCATGCTCCTAAAATTTACAGAAAAGTGATAATTCCAGAATCCTTCTTACCATGCCTTTTGTGTCACAGGCCTGATTCACTTCTCAGCAATACTGACAAAACAAATTCTGTACAACATGGTTAATGGCTCAAAGTAAGTTTCTGATCTTGTAATAAAAATGGCTTAGTAAATGCAAATGGAAGGGCCTTAGCATTATGAAAATGAAGGCTCCCAGGGCACTGTCCAGCACTACCCTACCAAGCCCTGTTTTTATCTAATATGCTACATACCCTTCCATTTGTATTGCATCTGCTGCAAACACATGGTTATGTTAGGCAGGTGGGCAGGGGTTCCATTATAGCCATAGCCATAATGAATAACAGATAATCTAATGGTTATCTTTTTTTCCTGTTTTCCTGCTGCATCCTGCTTGCTTTATTTCTGCTTATGTAAAGATTACTACTTCTAGTATCAAACTCATCACAGTAATGCATAATAAATACCACTATTATTCTTTGAAACTTTTCTTCTAAATCACGAAATCACATCTGCTAGTGAATGAATACCTAAGATACAAGCTTACTGAGATTAGCATCTATGTTTTCTTCTAAGACCTTTCTTCCAAGCAAAACAATGTACAAAGTACCTTCCAAGGTCAAGTTCAATAGGAGGAAATCTCCAGCCGACAGAGATGTATAGGATAACTGATACAGGCACATGCTGGAGAATGAGAATCTGCAATGAGTGAACATCCACCTGCAGCTTTTCCCTCTGAAGCGTTAATACAGGACCACAGGAAGCTTCTGTTGTTTCAGCTTCTCAGGAATTATAGGCTGTTTCTGTGTCTTGGTGGTACATTAAACAGAGACTGAGCAATGCAGATGCATATGAAGAGCCTCCTTCTGGCATGCTGAGCAGTTAAGGGACATTGGCACCTCACAGAGCTGGGCCTCAGAGGAAGACATCCCTATGGCTTTTCTAAACTCAGATATTTTCTGAAATAGATGTTATGGAATAGCTATTCTAAAAAGCTATCTGTTTTTCCCAGAAGAAAATTGTGTATGCATAGGAAGTTGAGGAGAGGGGAGCTCACTAGCTCAAGAAAAACTTTGTGCTATAGCCAAATGTCTTTCAGTATTTGTGTTCTGGTTTAAACATATACAGAAAATGTAGACAAATCCACAGGTTAGTAGAGCTTCCAGAGGTAATTCTCTTTGCCTCACTCAGGACTGAAGGCAGAAAATTCCCCCTCTTCCTGGAGGGAGCATTCAGTCTCCCTCCTTCCCACATGAGCGCTGAGCTGCTTCTGACACTTTGGACCCCATCCCTCCACCAGCTTCCAGCCAAGGTCTGGTAAGTGTAGGGAGGACTGTGTTCCAGAGTAACATAATCCAAATGTGTATACCTGAGCACAGAGAAGGCCAGACTTGAAAGTCTGGGAAGGCTTGTGCTTTTGCAGATCAAGGACCAGAATCTCTGCCCTACTTCTATATCATGGTGTAGTATTCTTTTTTCTACTTGTTAGTCAAGTAAGACTAACAACGTGGGTCTTTTATTTGGGTCTGATCTAAAGTCCATTGAAATCCATAGAAATAACTCCTAGCCAGTTCCACTCTGACTAATGTTTTAACTCATTAAGTTTTTAACTTAAGTAAAATAAACCCTGAAAACAATTAAATTATTCATTGAATTTATATCTTTGTGTGACTCCCTACTGCTCTTGTCCCACTCAAAAATTCCCAGTGCAATCGGATGACGTAGATTTTGAGAATTAATTTTTTAAATTGCATTCTTTTTTCCACCATTGTAAAATGTAGTTTAAGCTTTCGTGCTTACAAGTGCTACAGTTTACAGAAAGACACTTTAAAATGCATGCTTCATTTGTTAATTTATTTTAAATAACTTTCCTGGTGCAACAGTACTTTGGCCCTTTGATGTTTTAGACTGGAGAAAAGGAACAGCTCTGCAGCAATACTGACTAGCAGAGAGTCTCACTAGAGTAATATTGCAGTGCAGATGAATTATGAAAACAGATGGTGGCTAATGGCAGCTGAATTAAAAATAACACCATTATTAATCTAGAGGCATTTCTACAGAACTCCTTACCCATATATCTCAGCAATTTATAGATAGATTTTTAAACTGAGGAGTCTGTTTTGTCTTTCAGTCACAACAAAACCAGAGCACAGTGCTGGCAACTGTAGGCAGCAGTCTGTGCTCCATCTGTTGTGCTCTACACCAAGCCAGCCCTGCTGGCTTTTGTCAGCAGGTGAGACGGTAGTATCATATGTTGAATGAAGTATGCTTTGCAGGAGCATAAGCCCTTACCGCACTGCTCAAGAAGCAGAAGGATTTTGGGAAAAGTATTGTTCCCATAAGCCAGAGAAATGCTCTATCTTCTTTTCAGAAGAGCAGGGGACCCATATTCTTTCCCTGATGATTACTCAACAAGCTTCGTGAAACATAGGAGTGAAGAGACCACCACGTGTGAGTGAAGAAATTACACTGGTGGGTTGGGTGGCTAAGTGGGCACATAGATCTGAACTACCATGAGATGTTGAACTACTGATTTTAGCTTTAGGCTCTATCTGTTTAGATGCTTACATGGTGATACACT